>NC_045431.1:244010484-245450124 GCF_902635505.1 Sarcophilus harrisii
ATTACCTGCCATCTGGGGGAGGGAGTGAGGAAGGGGAGGAATTAGAACACAAGGTTCTGCAAGGATTAATGTTGAAGAATTGTCCATGTATATGTTTCGAAAAATAAAAAGCTTTAATTAAGGAAAAAAAATTTTAAAAAAGAAGTAAATTTCTTTTGGTTTCATTTGACAAATGTGTTCCAGAACCAACTCTATCTAGAACCAATTGTCTTGTTTTCATTTAGAATGTTTATGCCTCAAATCAACAAACTGGATTTGTTGTTTTGTCCAGACTCAATAATGGGATGGGAAAATGTCATTAATGAAGCTTCAATGGAAAATGTGTCATGTAGCCCTTTCCCCCTCCCTGAGACAGTTGTTCAACATTTAACAGAACATCAAGGCAAGTACCTTTTGCCATCTTTGCTCTTCTTCTGGGATGCAGTGTTTGTTTGTTCCAGAAACACTCTTGTAATGGGCTGACCTCTTTATTTTGCGCTCTGAGACAGTCTCTCATTTCTTCCTCCCAACTTTTTTTTGGTGGTTGTTGGTTGTTGTTATTAATGTCAAAGAATGTTCATCTTTCTATAGCTGCTCTGGGATGATGGGTTTTGTGTTTCACTAATATCATCTCTGGCTACTTTCCAGATCTGTTCCAGTCCACTTCCCAGCTCTTTGAGTGTACATTAAGACTGGTATTGCAGAGTTATTCATTGCTTTGTTGTGGCTGGTATGATTTTAATTTTTAAGGCCTTTCTGCTTCCTTATCTGTGAAATGGGAACACTCCTTATACTACTGACCTACAGGGTTGTTGAGAGGAAAATGCTCATTAAAAATTGAGCCCTATAAGAAACCCCAGGGATTACTCAATTTCTCTTTTGGAGTAGTCATAACAGTTATAACTGAAATGTGGAGATGCAGTTCTGCTGCCTTCTTGTGGATAGAAGAGGAAAAACACAGAACACTCAACATCTTTATTTATGATACCAGATTTTGTTTTATTTCCTCTTGAAGATTATGACACAGAACTCTGGGTTGCATGAAATAAGGATCCAATATCCATGAATTCAGCCTCCAGTTGCCTTTGGGAAATACTAAGGCCATTTACTTTCTTTTTTTTTTTCTTTAAAAAATTGTGAACTTGACAAATATCAATCAACATGAACATTTCAACATACAAAAAAGAGAAAAAGAAGATTATATAAAGCCAAGCTCTTCTATTTCATAGTTTTTTTAAGGAAAAATATATATTAAATTTAACATATTATCAACTTTCCTATTTGGTACTCTCTTCTGAACTTCCTTCAGCTTTCTTTTGTGCATTTAAAGTTTCATCGATTGTGTTTTGTCTTTCTCCTCTTCTTCTTTCTCCTCCTCGTCTTCAAATTCAAATATTGACTGCCTAAAAAATGTAGATTATTTCCTGTACCTCTAACTTATCATCTCTCTGTCCAAAGGTGGGAAACAAGCTTCATCATTTATCTTCTGAGGCACCCAGAACTTTCCCTTCATGGCACTAATTCAACTTAAGGAAAGGGAGTTAACTTACTAGGGAGTATTTTCCTATTTTTAATCCTAAAGCTTAGGGAAATATTATATCTAGAATCCTGGTTATTATTTACCCTTAGAAGTTCATAACCATGGTCTACAGTACCATTCTGAGCAATAATTGTCCAACTGCTATAAAACATTTTTCCATTTGTGACAATAAGCCCATTTGAACACATTTGAAACATTCTAGGATTGTTTCTGCAGTGATCAGAAGCCATCATGATCATGTGCACAGTGAATTGGGTGTTTGTAGAGTGATTATATCAAACTCTGGTGATTTCTAACAAAGGTCAATGTGTTCTTACAGTTTCTCAACTTGTCATCAAATGGTTTCCAAACTATCAGAAGCAAACTGATTCCCAAGGGCCATCAGGATGTATGCACATAATCTCATTTACATTCTGTACACTGCCAGAGTTGCTCCCTCATTCCCCTCTGTTACCCTGTATGAGCTGTATAATTATATTATTACAAAGCTAACAGTCCTTGTGTTCTCGAAGAGCAAGCGTTAGACCATTGGAAGACCATAATTACTGGCCCACTCATTACATACTTTCTTGAAACCATCCTGAAGTAACACAAATGTTCTGCAGAAACAAACACTTTGTTGCCCCTAATTGAAGTATGGAGGCTGATTTCTTTATAGCCTTTATATCTGAACATTCTGTACTGGATTACATGGGTTCACTTTCGTCCTGTTCCTCTTCATCTCTCTGATGCTCGGGGCACAGTTTCTGTTGGGGAGGAATAGCCTTAAACTCCATGAGGGACTCTAAGCTCTGTATAAACATAAACGCTGCTGGAGCCACACACCCAGTGGATCTTCTTTCTCTTCTCTGCCCTCCCTGCCTTAGTTATCTCCATCTGGGTCACTGAATCCTGCTAGCACTAGTCACCAGAATCGGGGGGAGGAGTTGCCAACTTCTATGACTTCAGGACCGAGCCTGTTTTTTCTGCCATGTGCCTTTTCTGATACACATAAAAAAACACACGAGTTTCTGTGATAGTGTAACTGGTGTGCTTCCCTTACAAAGGTTAGAATATATGTGAAATCTTGCTGGATTACTTTTAAAAATTTGCACAGAATGTCCCACATGAAATATCTGTAGTGATTATATAATGAGATTTATATTTTGACTTTTCAAAGTAGAAAAAACATAAATGGAATAATTATTTGTAAGTAGAATTATAAGTAGGATAAAATCTATTTTATAAGTGGAATTATAAAGTAGAATAAAATCCTACCTGTGGATCTTCCACTTCAACTAGTGGTATAGCTTCTTCTCTACAGTGACTGGGCTCATCTCCTTCAACTACAAATCCTTTAAGATTTTGTCCTCTGAACAGAAGTGAGTGCAAGGGATAATGTTGTAAAAAATTACCCTGGCATGGGTTCTGTCAATAAAAAGTTATTATAAAAAAAAAAAAAAGATTTTGTCCTCTGATCTGGATATCACTGAAATTCTCCAAACAAGGAGAAGATTAGGGATTAACCCAAATGTGGTGAGCAGCACAACACAAATGGGCTAGTGGTGGTTGAAAATAAGAAACGGGGTTGGTGATAATTCAACAGAGCTATTTATTAAAAGAAATCATGCTGCTTATATATCTAAAAATCATGTTATTATAAAAAGCAGTTAAAATAAAGAAACAGGGTTGATGATAATTCAACAGAGCTGTTTATTAAAATAAATCATCCTACTTATATATCTAAAAATCATGTTATTATAAAACCAGCCTTGGTTTCTATTCTCTATGATCTAACGCTCTAAAGCACATTGTTATTTTCTGGAGACTCAATCTTGTGTAAAGTTCACAATGCTCCAGTAATTGCATCAGGACCTTATGTTTTCTCATGATTTCAAGCTTAATTGTGCCTTGATTAATCTTAGGAGGAGGGGAACATCCCAGTTACCAAAGTCTCCAGCTTCCTGGGAGTTCTCTACACCCAAAGATATAGTCAACATCAGAGAAGAGCCAGAATCAGAATCAGGGATGATTGGGGGTCCAATAATAGAAATAGAGTCCATGGTGGGCTCTTTGGGGGAAGAAGGATGACCATAAAGTTAGCAAGAATAAATAGGGATGGAATAAAGAGGGATAGGGCTTAAGAATGGAGGAAAGGGGCCAAGAAGTGAGAGAGAATATCCCCTTCATAGCCAGCAATGTTTGGAGGACACTTAGTATTAGACATAACTGGTTAGTGGACCAGTAATTATGGTCTTCCAACGGTATTCTAGACATCCCGCCCAAGATTACTGTAATCCACTAAAAACAATAATGTTAATACTCATGAAATACCAGTTCAATAAGTTCAGCTTATCTGAACCACCTTTTGTTATTGGTCACAAAGTAAATTATTAAAGTAAAGATTATACCAAAGGGAAAAAAGACTGATTTCTGACAGATTTATTCCTTGCTTACGTTACTATTTTTCTCTCTGATGGACTTTCAGATAAACTAGTTGGCAACATCACTTGCTCATTCAGTAGTCTCTGTTTCAGTGTAGATGTGGTGCTTGTGGTGAAAGAGAAAGAATCTTCCCTTACAAAGGTTAGAATATATATGAAATCTTGCTGGATTACATTTTAAAATTCACCCAGAATATCCCACATGAAATATTTATAATGATTATATAATGAGATTTGTATTTTGACTTTTCAAAGTAGAATAAAACATAAGTAGAATATTTATTATTTGTAAGTAGAATTATAAATAGAATAAAATCTAGTTTATAAGTAGAATAAAATTTTGTATTTTATAACTAAAATTATACAATATTAATTTTAGTTTGAAGATTTTTTTCCCCCTGAGGCAATTGGGGTTAAGTGACTTGCCCAAGGTCACTGGGCTAGGAAGTGTTAAGTGTCCGAGACCAGATTTGAATTCAGGTCCTTCTGAATTCAGGGCTGGTGCTCTATCCACTGTACCACCTAGCTATCCCAATTTGAAGATATTTATGGGCAAAAGTTATCATTAGAGTTATTGTAAGCATTTAGTGAATAAATCTAAAATAATATTCTGAATCCCCCTGGAATTCACAACATATTTCTTGCTCTTGTTGAAAGTTCTTAGAACAATAATAGAAAAGATTAGGAACCATCTGTAAAGGGGGCCAGCTTGATAACATTATAAGATATGGGTCATTATTTAAAGTCACTGATGGGATACAGGGATCTCCTCAATGAATGAGGATCAGTCACTTTCCCTTAAGATCTATTTTTAAAATGGCCCAATTCTCAGGGACCATTTTAAGGACTCAGCAACTTCTTTCAGAGTAGCTCAAGACATAGGGTTGGGGCTACTATGGGTTAGGGAAGAACAATTTTACTTTTGTTTTTTTTAAGCAAGCTCCAGGGTATATTTTCCTTTTAGAGGAGCTGGCTACAGGGGAGAGTGTTTGTTTAGGAGGCTGTGGGAAAGGAATGACCAAAAAGATTTCCCTGAGAACAGCTCCAAGTTCAAGTCCTTTAGGGGCGGTAGGGGAGGCAGGCTGGGAGCTGGTGGTTTGAATATTGAATTTCTCTGTCTCTCTTTCTGGGTTCAGTGATTCCTTTGTGTGAGATGGGAGAAGAAATATGAAGTAAGAGAAACATTCTGTGAAGACAGCCTTCTGTACTTATAATTTTATAATTATAAAACATCATAAAAATGTTTTATAACAGTTGGACAATTATTGCTCAAAATGGTACTGTAGCCATTGTTATGAACTAAAGGTAAATAATAAATCAGGATTCTAGATATATTTCTCTAATACATATATATATATAATACATATCCCTCATAACACACATATATATATTCAAAATATATATTCAATATATATTCAATTCTATAAATTCAAAATATATTAAAATATATTTACATATGTAAGTATATTTTAATATATTTTGAATTTATAGTTAAAACTAGACTAAACTAACAAGAGGACAGGAAACTAGGGTAAAGTTTGTAGCTTAGTTGTAAAATGCCTGCTTCATTGTTTTATGAATATTATTAACTTCTTCTCCCCAGAAGGAACTTAGGCTCATTTTAATGAGATGGTATAGGAGGTGGAAGTTGTGTCTCTTGGAGTACGCAGCAAATGGGGAAAACAGGTGAGGGATCTTGGGGCCAGAAATAGCCCTATTTGATATTGCTATCGATCCTCCTTTTTCCTAGTGTGTGCACCTATTCTATAATGGGACACTTGCTTCTGCAGATGTGTAATTTACCATCACTCCTTTCTGAGTCTAAGAGGTTTATTTCTCACATAAAGTCCTTGGAAATGCATCGATGTCTTTTCCGTGAGGAGAAATGTAAGCTCAAGTCCAGTAACCAAATTGTACTCTGAATGCCTGGGCCAGATTTGGGGACCCTGCTGGTTGATCTGAGGGCCAAAGTGATGTGGGTAATGGAGACGCCAGATGATGGAAGGCAGCAAAGCTGGGGTTGGGTCATGTGAAGAGTTCCCAATGGCCGTTCTCTTTGGCAAAGGGTAGATTTATTTAGGGAAGAGATTACCGACAAAATGAAGGGATACACAGACCCCAGGAAGGGTAAATGTGAAACAGAGTGGGGGAGCTTAGGAAAGACAAGTTCCTCAGTGGAACTCACAATTACCCAGGAGGAAGGGAGACCCTCGTGAGGTTGGGACGAGTCCTTAGCTGGCGGGCTAAGTCCTGAAAGGGCCTTGGCGCCCTAAAAGAGTTAGCTGCAAGGGGGAGAAGTGGGGCTGGGAAGCACAGTGGAGTTAGAGGGACATGGGGGAGGAAAGCAAGGAGAAAGATACCACAGAGTCCTTATGGCAGACTGACCCAAAGGAGGGTAGCAGCCATGGGATGGCCCATAAGTAGATTTCATAGGGAAATTTTAACCTTGGGGATGTGATTGGGATTTCTGATAGCATGAGGCAAGGTGAGACTGCTCAAGACCTCTACGGAGGCTGAGCTTCTGGGGTTTGACCTTACTTGGATTTCAGATGACCTCCCCAAAGGGTGGGACCATGGAGCCAAACCCATCTCAGTGTCCTTGCCCTGCTTGTCTTAGGGAGCGATTCTTTAGTTTCAGCCCAGAACCCCATTCAGGACCTCATCATCCGCCAGCCACGTTTGTGACACACTGTACACAAGCTACGCCTGCGTTTCATTTTGGAGACTTTCTTGAATTAATCCAGTCAATGTGTCAAAGGATGGGAAGTGGACCCTTTAAGGTCAAGCCTCCAAGGATGAGATGCATGCATTTGTATGTACTTATATGTGTCTGTTTCTCTCTGCTAATATCTAAGCTCCTTAAAGACAAGGATGATTTCATTTTAATATTTATATGATCAGAATATGGCCCAGTGGGGGATACGGTAAGGAGACACTAAATAAAAGGGATGTGATTTGACTTTTTAGTAACCCTCAATCATTTTTCCTTGGTGGGCAGTCGCAGTGGGTACTTTAAGGCTGAAGAACTGCAGAGATTCTCAGGGGAGGTGAGGGCCCACCCAGGAGGGAAAGAGACTTCAGTTCTCATGTCTAGGGGGCATGAACCTTTTTATGATGGTGATGGGATGTGGATTTAGGTGCAGCCAGCTCTTTAGTCAGCTGAGTATCCATATGGGATTTAGGACAATCCCTCTCCTCTCAACCCCCTCCTCTTTTATAGAAACCTAGATGCAAATCAAATTTTGGTATCCTCATGGGAAAGTCTGGATTGGGGGGGGGGGGGAGGGCAGTGTGCACCAAATAAAATGTTTCGAGAAATTAGATCCCATTTCAAATTGTCCCACTCTATGCACTCATAGTCCGCCACCAAACTTGCGGTTCCCCATACCCAGAATTCCATTTTGCATTTTGTAGCTTCCTTCAGAGCTCAGCCCCGGGTACTTGATCTTCAAAGCCATCTCTAAAAACCTTAGTTCCCCTTAAAGAAAGCCTTTGAGGAACTTCCCCTGGGGAGTGTTCTCCCTCAGGCCAATGATCTCATCCTTTTTTTATCTGCACACATCTGTTCTTTTTCTTACAATGTAAGTACTAGAGGAACAGAGACTATCTCTGGTCTTGCCTTTGTCTTCTGGGGTCCTAGCATACAGTTGGCGATCATTAACATATTTGTGAAATGGACCCAAACCATCCATGTGGTCAGACTGGAATTTCTTTTCACTCCCTGCTCCTGAAAGGGGACTCAGGGTGGGATAAGACAACAGTCCGGGCTGGGTCTGCTCTTGGCGGAGGAGTGTGGCTCTGGGCAAGGCAAAGATTGCTGGAAGCTTCACCAGAAACATGATTAAGGGGCTCATCCCTGCGCTGAGCTTTGTTTTTTTGGTCAGCAGAGCTCCCTAATATGGGGGAGCATGACCTACCAGTCACACCTCGCTGACACTCAAGAAAAAGCTGGTTTTCTTGCACAGCCCTCCAGAAAATCCTCTTTTCATGGAAAGCCTTTCATTCCACAGCCAAGGGTAGTGAATCTTTTCTTCTCAGACTCGATCACAAAGAATCTGTTTCCTCTAGGTCTGGAGGGCAAGGCCAGGAATCTCTGCTCTGAAGCCTGGGTCAGACTGTGACTGAACAAACACACGGCCCTTCTTCCAAAATGCAGTTTTATTGGTAGCAGTTTATAAAGAATGATTTATAAAGAAATTTCCCAGAAGAATGTTCTTTCCAGTAAAGAGAATATGAGGAACAATTGATCCTAAAGATGCTCCCTTACTCTCCATCACCCTGAAACATTCAAAAGGTTCTGATGCGGGAAAGATTCCAATTTTTGATTCCCAAACCCCCCTAGTTAATGTAAATTACTCTTTGACTCATAAATCCTGCTCCCTTTGAATTCCAATAGAAGATCCAGACCTGTCCCAGCCCCACCCGGATCTGAGCCAACTTTGGGGCTACACCCCAAAGCTCCTCGAGCTAAGTCTCTGACTTAAAAGGGCCACGCTGGGAACCCCTCTTTGCAGAGATTCCAAACATAGTAGCCATGTGAGGACCCTCTGTCCACTGGACCCTCTGTCCAGTGCCCTCCTTGTCTCTACCTTCACCTATCTCCTACTTCCAAACTCAATAATAAACCTCTTTTTATCAATCTAGCTCTCCGGGCCAATAAATGCTTTTATTGGGAATTCGCGCCACTACTAGACCTCATTTACCGCCGTATCCTTGTGCCGAATCCAAGGGGGTTGCAGGGGAACTCTGTTTGACTCCCTGTACCCCATACTGCTACTAGACCTTAACTAAACCCTAATTTCATTTAGGTCCCCCAAATCTAGACCTCAACATTTGGTTCCCTGATGAAACAAACACCGGAAGCTAGATAATTTGGCAACCAAACCCAACCCCAACCTTTTTGGGGCACTCAGAACCAATCTGGGTTTTGAGCTGTTCAGGCAATATTCTTCTGGGAAGAATCTGCGTTCTTTCTTTCGTCTCTCTCTCTAAAGGTAGTGGGGAGAATAGCTGCGTTCTGTCTCACCCTATTTGACTTTCAGGTGAAAAAGGCCTCTATTCTGACCAGGCAATCCAGAACTCTGGACAAGGTAAAAGACTTTTTTCTTTCCCAATCTTGCAGTGGACACCCAAAGCCTTCGGGTCGGGCTTGGGTCATCGCTGGGAGCTCTAAGCTCTGGCACAATTCTTGAGGAATTGCTGCGGTTTGACAAAAGGCCTCTTTTGTCGGCTCTCTGTCTCTAAGAGATATGAGAGGCTGCAAGGATTTGGAAAACTAAAAGTTTTTCCCTGTCCACAATCTAGACACTCCCCTGCCTCTAAAATCTTTCCTGGAGCAGATTCTTGGTTTGAGGAAACTCCCTCTGTCCAAATCCTTTCGAGAGACAAAGGCCCTTCTCAGGGGTCCCAGGCCAGTGCTCTCTTTGATCTGTGCTGGGGAGATAACCGGAGAAACGTAAGAGGAGCCATGTTTGAGCCCTTCTCCCAATCCACTGTTAAATGCAATGGAGTCTCTAATGGTCAGGCTTTAGCCACGGGGAGAAAGGTCCCTGACTTGGGGTGAGTTTAGAGAATGTCTCTGCCCACAGCTGCTACTCTCTGGAGAGGGGTGAGCAGTCTCTCCTTCAGGTCTTGCTCTCCCAGCAAGATTTGGGGGCTTAGATGAGCTGCCCTGCCCTCAAGTTCCTGAGCGGAGTCGCCAGAGGAGCCCTCGCCATTCGGGATGCACCGCGCTGGGTAAGATGGCATCTCTTTCTCCCCCACCCTCGCTCCGGCCTTTCCTCCCCCCTTCCATGGAGTGAGGAGTGTAGAACTCGAGGCCTGTTTCAGACTCTCCCATGTGGCCTGGCAACCTGCCGTTTAAATACTCCTATCCTGTCCCATTCTTGGGGTACTGTACACAGTGGGGAGATTGGGGACTTGCTCTTAATCTCCTCAAATCTCTGGCTTTAAACTTTTAAAACAGAACTTTGCTGGCAATCTGGACAAGTGAGCCACGCCACTCCCAGACCTTTACCTGGCTCCTAAAGCCGCAGCTTCCAGGCCTCGGGAAGCGTGCTCAGCCCATACATTTTAAATGGGACTCGGTTTCCCTGATTTGGTCATCCTGTGTTAGAGCAATGCCCCCTCCTGGCACAGCCTTTTAACTGTAGAAGCCTCAGAATGACGCTTTTGCATGGAGGCTGTCTACAAAGACGGGATTTTAAACTGCTTTTTTCTTAGCCACAGGCCACTACTTAAAACCTTTTCTCAGCTGCTTGTGGATGAGAGTCAACATCTACACCGACTCCAAATATGCTTTCCATATCTTACATGCTCATGGAGCTATTTGGAAAGAAAGGGGCTTGTTGATAGCAAAAAACTCTCCCATTAAACATGTGGGAGACATTCTGCACCTATTGAAAGCTGTCCATGAACCAAGAGAGGTCTCGGTCATATTCGGCAAAGGGCACCGGAGGGGAGATTCATTTCAGGCCAAGGGAAACAGGCTGGCAGACTTAGGCGCTAAGTCTGCTGCCCTTTCACCACTGACTGTGGCACCTTTAATTCCCTAACTGCCTGAGTGTTTTGTTCCTTCCTATAGCTCACAGGAAAAAGCTCTTGCAGAGGAAAAGGGGTACAGCCTTTCTCCCTCTGGCTGGTTTCAAAAGCCCTCAGACCACCTCTTAATCCCAGAGGCAAGTCAGTGGAAACCGATCTCTGGTCTCCACCAGGCCACACACCTGGGGAGAAATGCTCTCTATTCCCTGGGGAAACGCGTTTTCACGGGCCACAAGCTGGGGGAAACAATCAAACAGGTGGGCCAGGCCTGCCCAGGTAAATCCTGAGGGAGCTGTGAAGCCCCCACCTCTCCCGAAGCCAGTCCCAAGGAGAGGCCCGTACCCGGGTGAGGATTGGCAGCTAGACTTCACACATATGCCTCCTTGTAGAGGTTTTAAGTTGCTTTTGGTATTTGTTGATACATTCACTAACTGGGTGGAAGCTTTTCCTTCCAGGACTGAAAAGGCCCAGGAGGTAGCTAAGTGTCTGCTGAAGGAGATCATAGCACGTTTTGGGTTGCCCAGTCCCTTGCAGAACGATAATGGGCCAGCCTTCATTTCTCAGATAACCCAAGGGATAGCACTAAACATCTCTTATCATCTCCACTCTGCCTGGCGTCCTCAAGCCTCTGGGAAGGTAGAAAAAATGTTCCTTTCGGACGCGAAACCCAAATTGGTTTGTTTCTGTATATAAGGAAGCCCTGAGAAAATGTCTCTTTGCAATTCTCTGATATTGCCCACTAAGAGAACATCTTAGTGTCTTTCTCTCTTTAATAAAGGGCCTTTTCTTAGCTTTTTGTGTAGCGTTTCTCCCTGCGAACTCGCCCTAACTTGGTGTTCTGGAGAATTAGGAGACCAACCCATATTCCTGCCAGGTTCCATAACCTCATCAGTTCGAATTTGGAGGTGGAGTGAAGGGGCCAAACAGAACATTGACTAAGTGAGCTTTAAAGAACTCAAGTCATCCTCATGATCTGTTCCTTAGGCTCCTGGAATATTATAGCCTGCACACTCAGAAAAGCAGCAATAGTGGGAGCAGCAGGGAGGGGATGGCCAAAGGACTGGGCTAGTAAAGCTGTTTCTGCTTCATAACAGGCGGGTGTAATTGGCTGAAATCCTCCCTTTTCTCAACCTGGGGAAGCCCGTCCATAGATGTGCAGCTTCTCAGTTTGCAGATCTAGTCTCTCTGGATGCTGACTGTTGGGGAGCTGAGGTGGGTGTAGCCCTCACACACACCCGTCTCTGGCAGCTGGAACTGTAATGCCAGTGGAACTTTTAATGGGGTGACCAGTTCCTCCATTTGTCCTATTTCATATTCTGCCTTAAAGTTATGACTGTCCCCTCTAAATGGTTGAGATAAAGGTGTTATAGACATTCCTTAATGTCATTAGAATATCAGTAACCTCCATCTATGAGGCTCTCCCCACGTAGGTCTCTGCATTATGTCAATATTCTTGTTATTCCATAAAAGGCTTGCTGTCCAGATACTGGGGGCTAGACTCTTTGAGAGGAGAGTCTCATCTAGCCCTGGGATCCATTGGTCCCAGTATTTCTCTCCATTTAATAAACTATTGAATTGGTCTCTAATCTCTGTCTTGCTCAGTTTCTTTTGACATTACATTTGGAGGCCCCAGCGAGATAATTAGAAAATGAGCAGGATAAGAGATGAGACATTGGGGCCTCTGCCTTGGGCAGGGTGGCTGCAAATCTGAACTCTTGGCCTGGAGAGGTTGGGCCCTCCTGGATTTCTTTCCAGAGCTTCCGGGAAAGAGAGCTGTTTCCAGCCACAATAGCCTGATGGTAGACAACCCCATTTCGGCCACAGGAGAGTAAGTTTGTCTGGATACCTTTTGGGGTACCATGTGGTTTTGTTTGTTTGGTTTGGTTGATGAATAACCGGATTCCCCGGGTTGCACGGTTGTACGGTTGTCACTTTTGGGGTGCCCTTTTCTTGGGGTACCGGTTGGTTTGGTTGATTAGTGAATTACCGGACGTGGATGTCACTTGGGGTGCCCTTTTTGGCGGTGCCATTTGCTTGGTTGATGAGTGGCCTACTGGACGCAGGAGGTCGCTACTGGAGTGTGATGGAATTTTGGACAAGGTAAAAGACTTTTTCTTTCCTTATCTTGTGGTGGACACTGCGGTCATCAAGACTGCAGTGGTTGTTTGGAGCTCTTGGGAGCTCTGGCACAATTCTTTAGGAATTGCTGTGGCTCTATCTCTAAAAAGAGATACGAGGGAGGCTGCAAAGGTTGGGAAAACTAAGTTTTTACTTGTCTGCAATCTAGACACTCCGCCACCTCAAAACTCTTTTCCTGGAGCAGATGCTTTGCTTGAGGAAACTCTTTCTGTCCAACTCTTTTCCAGAGACAAAGGACGTCCTTTGCATTTCTAAGAGAGGTCCTCCACTTCTTCCATCGAGTGGGAAGTATATACATTTGAAAATGGGACTCAGTTTCCTGTTTGGGTCATCCTGTGTTAGAGTAATGCCGGCCCCTCCGCTTTTGCATGCTCAGGGGACTATCTACAAAGACCGGGGCTTTTAAAAACGCCATTTGGTTTGGCTTTAATGTTAGTGTCCTACTGAATGTTGTAATTGTGCAGTCTAAGTGTGACCAGTGTTCTGTATGTCTTGTATGTTATTGGACAGTCTAGTTTTTGTGTTCTGTGTGATTTTTGTGAAATTGTTTGTAATTTGTTTGTCTGTTTTGGTAACTTAAGAGCTCTGTTAAATTTAAGAACAATGATCAAATTTGGGAATTGGTTATTTCAATACTGAACTCCAGCTGGTGGAAACATTTGATTAGGAATTTAAAGATGATTCTAAATTTGGGAAATGAATTGGTTTTCCTTAAGTATAAGATCTTAAAGGAACAATAGCTTGTTAAAGAAGTTCTGTTAACTTGCCTCAAAGAGGTCATGTACCTCTAATTTTACCTAAAGTATGTAACAAGGACTTTTCTGAAAGCTTCATCCCTGGCCAGGCTGGGCTTAGGAGAAGTCCATTGGGAATAATGGCCACATGGGGCCAGAAGGAGAGAAAGAAACTATGTTGTTTTATTATTTGAAATGAGATAGACATGGATTATATGCTTTAAAACCAGCTCAGCTGGACATGTAGGTTTTATGGGATTCCCCCACCCACCCACTGATTTCTGCTACTTTAAATGTTGGGAGGGGTAGGGATCTTTTGTAAAAGATTTAAACTCAACCCCCCTGCTGCTACTTCAGCTATAGGAGCCATTTAGTTAGCCTGGGTGATTTGCTCCCCACCCTTTGGGAGTTGGGGAAGGGTAGTCACATGGAATTCTATTCTCCCCCCTTCCTCTAAACTGTTCCAGACATTTTAAAAGCAGCAAACTGATGTAAAATATCTTGGGTTTGTAGTTAATATGCACTGCATTTTTTCCCTCCTGTAACTGATTTCTATAATGGTCAATAAGAAATTGTTAATTCAATTATGTCACAGCTTGCTGTTTCCAATCTGGTTATGTGTAATCACTATATCCTAAATACTTGAGCAAATAAGTATTTAGTCTGGTCATCAATAACCAATAGGTTACCAGATATTGTGTCTGGATATTCAAGGTTTTTTTAAGGTTTTTAACTAATGAGAGGCCACATCTTGTAGCAGTCCTTGTGGACCAGTCTTTCTATCTCAGACTGTTCTAACTTTCCTTTGTTAGATTTGTTTTTATTTCTAGATTTGGTCAAATTGCAGATATATTGACTTGCTTCTGGGACCTAGATCAAACCTTTGTTTGTCAGTTCGCCACACTACAGATCCATCCCCCTCGCGGACCGAGCATCGTCCCTGTTCAGCTTGGAAGAAGCAAATGACAGCCATCGCCCACTTTTCCTGATGTAATTTGGACTGATGGGGGGGAGTGGGAAAGTGGTTGACTTGTCAAAATTTTCACTGTATTACTGTGCTGCGTTTAAGACTTGGAATGGAAATTGTTAAACTTGTATGACTCACCTGTCAGATTGGCTAAGATGACAGGAAAAAATAATGATGATTGTTGGAGGGGATGTGGGAAAACTGGGACATTGATGCATTGTTGGTGGAGTTGTGAACGAATCCAACCGTTCTGGAGAGCGATTTGGAACTATGCTCAAAAAGTTATCAAACTGTGCATACCCTTTGATCCAGCAGTGTTACTACTGGGCTTATCTCCCAAAGAGATCATAAAGAAGGGAAAGGGACCTGTATGTGCACGAATGTTTGTGGCAGCCCTCTTTGTAGTGGCTAGAAACTGGAAACTGAGTGGATGCCCATCAGCGGGAGAATGGCTGAATAAACTGTGGTATATGAATATTATGGAATATTATTGTTCTGTAAGAAATGACCAACAGGATGATTTCAGAAAGGCCTGGAGAGACTTACACGAACTCATGCTGAGGGAAACGAGCAGGACCAGGAGATCATTATATACTTCAACAACAATACTATATGATGACCAGTTCTGATGGACCTGGCCATCCTCAGCAACGAGATCAACCAAATCATGTCCAATGGAGCAGTAATGAACTGAACCAGCTACGCCCAGAGAAAGAACTCTGGGTGATGACTAAAACCATTACATTGAACTCCCAATCCCTATATTTATGCCCACCTGCATTTTTGATTTCCTTCACAAGCTAATTGTACAATATTTCAGAGTCTGATTCTTTTTGTACAGCAAAATAATGGTTTGGTCATGTATACTTATTGTGTATCTAATTCATATTTTAATATATCTAACATCTACTGGTCATCCTGCCATCTGGGGGAGGGGGTGGGGGGGGGTAAGAGGTGAAAAATTGGAACAAAAGGTTTGGCAATTGTTAATTCTGTAAAGTTACTCATACATATAACCTGTAAATAAAAGGCTATTAAATAAAAAAAATAAAATAAAAAACAAACTTGTGTGACTATTGCTGTTATGTTTGAGGGACTTTTAGTCTGTTATATATATGCATATGGGTATGATTTGTATGTGGGATGGTCATTTGATAATTCCTTTCCAAAAGAAAAAAAAGGGAGGAGAAGAAATAGGAAAACTGGTACCTTGCTAGTTCAGATTTAATTGGAAGTTGGGGAAACTGGTATCTTGCTAGTTCGATTTAATTGGAAGTCCTTTACTCCTTGCTTAAATTTACTAGACTACGATTTGCTGGTTGTGCTTTAACTTGGAAATCCCTTATTCTGTTGGAATTGCCCTGGCAGACTCAGTTTTGGGGATTATTTTTTAGAAACAACCAGAAATTGGATACCTGTCTTGGAACTGGCAGTCTCTCTGAGCTGTTTCTCCACTCCTGTTACCCCAGGTCCTTAATTAGTATTTCAGCATACTTAAAAGGACCTTGTTGATATCGAGGCCTCTAAAAAGTTTGGGGTTTCTTGCCTTGGTCTAACTGCATAATCTGCTCAGAAATCTGTATTCTAGTGGCAGCCCTGTTTGTTCCTCTGGATGGGACAGGTGGGGCTACTCCAAGCCTCTCCCTTCTCTCCTGGAGCTGGCTGCCCCTCTGAATGGGCAACACAACTGCCTTGAGCCTGCTGCTCTCCGTAAGCAGAGGCCGAGTCATGCACAAATGACCACACCTGTCCATATGCTCCCCAACTGCAGAGGATCTGACAATTGTCAGAAATAATTGAAATAAGGAAATTTGTGTATAGCTGATTAATTCTAGGGTTATCAGGGAGAGACTTGCCCTTGCATTGGTCTAGCTTTATTTTGATTTACTTCACATAGGGTTATTCAAATTATAGTGCTAAGGCCTTCTAGAGGAAGGTAATTCAAAGATTTAAATAGTTCCAAGAGAAAAAGGAGGGAATGTAATGACAAAGGTCACTTTTAATGGGGTGACTAGTTCCTCCATTTGTCCCATTTTGTATTCTGCCTTAAGGTTATGACTGTCCCCTCTTAATGGTTGAGATAAAGGTGTTATATGTTTTAGACAGGTATACTTATTGTGTATCTAATTTATATTTTAATATATTTAACATCTACTGGTCATCCTGCCATCTAGGGGAGGGGGTGGGTGGGGGGGTAAGAGGTGAAAAATTGGAACAAGAGGTTTGGCAATTGTTAATGCTGTAAAGTTACCCATGTATATATCCTGTAAATAAAAGGCTATTAAAAAAAAGAGAGAGAGAGAGATAAAGGTGTTATAGACATTCCTTAATGTCATTAGAATATCAGTAACCTCCATCTATGAGGCTATCCCCACCTAGGTCTCTGCATTATGTAAATGTCTCTCTGTATTATGTCAATGTTCTTGTTATTCCATAAAAGGCTTGCTGTCCCGATACTCAGGGCTAGACTCATACTCTCGTCTAGCCCTGGGATCCATTGGTCCCAGTATTTCTCTCCATTTAATAAACTATTGAATTGGTCTTGAACGAGATGAGGTGAGATCTTTCAAGACAGTTGTGAAAATTGAGTAAGGCTTCATCTATTTCAGAGTTGGAGTAGGCCTGAAGGACTAAGTCAAGGGCATACTTAAGTCCCCTCCCTGTTATCCCCTGAGGGCATACTTAAGTCCCCTTGTTATGGGCAACTATGTACTTATTGGTCAAGTTCAATTTCTTGGGTAGTTCCCTCCGTTAGAATGTAAGATCCTCAGCCAATAAGGATGAGGGTTAGTGGTGGGAGAGGGTATTTGCATTAGGGATAAAAAGTGTTGACCCTGCCCCCTAAGGAGCTTCCTCCCTTCGATTGTCTGCTCGATGGGTGGGACGCCGGATTCTCAAGAACGTATAATAAACTTCGCTTTGCTTCTAGATATTTCTCCAGCTTTTTTTTATTAAATGCTGTCTGAACCACACAGTTTTGGGGGCTCGTCCGGGATCACACTACTTGTGGTGAGTAGGTGAACCCCTGGGGTGCTGGCGGGGTGGCGCCCTGCCTTGATTTAGGCAGCCCACCAGCTTCCAGGGCTTCTCCTTACTCCCCAAGGTAAAGTGGGCCCAAAGTGGAGAAACTTGGAACAAAGCAAAGGGAGAAACTCCCCGGTAAAATCCCAACCGGTTCGGTGGAGGACCTATCAGTCAAGTAATTTGTTGTGCAACAACCTAGAGGTAATCCCCCTGTGAGGCCCTTGAGTCTTAAACTTTGGAAGGGTCTCTGGGCAGGACCCTGTGAGGCCTGGAGTCTTAAACTCTGGGTCTCTGGACAGGAGATAAGCCCCCCTCTGAGGCCCTTGAGTCATAAACTCTGGAGGGGTCTCTGGATAGGAACCTGTGAGGCCTGGAGTCTTAAACTCTGGGTCTCTGGACAGGATAGGCTTGGTTAGGCCTTCTAGGGTGACTGGAATCAATTGGCAACAATTGGTGTGTTTGGGCGTTTTGGAATTTAGATTCCGTCCAAATTCAATGGGTATGGCCCAGTCCCAGCCAGCCCTCGTGGAGAGAAATGAGAGAAATGATCAGAAGATACCGGTAGATAGTCCCTTGGGAGATAAATTAAGTAATTGGAACGAACTGCCAAAATATAGAAGGAAAAAGAAAAAGATGATAAGGTTGTTTTGTCTGGGATGACAGATATTGGTGAAGGCACTATTGCAGACTGGGTGTGTCAAAGACTGAATTTGTAATACATTTATATTTACTATATATTTATATTTATTTTTTATTTATATATATATAAATATATATTATATTTACATATATTATATATTATATATATTTATATATTCAAAATAAAAATATATATTTATATATATAATATATATTTATTTACTATATATTTATATTTATTATAAGGCAACTGGGGTTGTGACTTGCCTAGGGTCACACAGCTAGGAAGTGTCTCTGAGGCCAGATTTGAACTCAGGTCCTCCTGACTTCAGCACTGGTGTTCTATCCACTATGTCACCTAGCTGCCTGTTTCATATTTAAAACATGAGGTTGTGTATGTTACTGTATCTCTAAAATTTATGTGAAATTTGAGAAATCATATCCAAACTACTATTAGAATAGTAACTTCTCTTCATCTAGATGCTATTAGATGAATTGAACTATTAAAAGAATGTGGAAAAATTGAAAACTGTATTTAATGGGATGTTTGCTTTAAAGCAAATTATATTGTTGGGAGCAAAGTACTATCCTTGTTATCCTTATCTGTGAGATTCCTTGAGACTTGCTCCTTGGACAAGGTCATTGGGATCTTATCAACCCTGCTGACACCTTGCTGATATGTGGTAAAATTCAAAAACACTGAAGTCTGAGAAACTAGGACCACACCTAAAGTGGAGAGACATTGGTTTGCTTATAATTTTATCCATTAGGTTTAGCTATCACTTATGAAAACATACCCAATCATCTGAATTGAAGTCGCATCTTTAAGCCAATTCAGTAACAATATACCCCAGATGCAAAGATTTCATTTTGCCTTAGGGTTTAATGGGCAATACAGATGTTAGACTGTAGAACTATGAAAATCAGGATTTTTCTGGAAAGTTTTGCGTAAATTCTTCAATATTCAGTGTATGTGAAATTACAGAATGTAATTTTTAATTTATAAATGAAATGTCCTGTTTCCCATTAACTGTTGTTGCAACATGAGAAAAATAATCTAGCCGAAGATTAGTGAAATTTTGCCATTGGGGAGAAAACTCTGTGGGACTGTAATTTGATATCTTGAGTTTTGATTTCAGGTAGGATTGTCTGAAGTGACATGAAGCTAATAGTCTGCCATTCAAGGGGAATGCCATGTGTTATCCAAAAGGAGTGCAGTCTGAGAACTGCTACAAGAGGATATTTGTCCCTGGGAAAAGTTGAGGGCTTGACTCTCAAGTTTCCCCATTATTTCCTTTCTGAATAGGAAGTTTCCCTCCACTCGCCAAGTTTGAAGCTGGCTTTTAATCTCCTGTGAATAATGTGGAACTTTGCTGTGTTATTGGCTGTTAACTATGATTTTTGCCTAGAATTAAAGCTAAGGGAGATTTCCTGTTATGGCTTATATCAGGTCAGTCTGTGCTGACAGGATAATCTTGACACTGTCTAAATGCATAAATACTAAAACATCTCTGAATTACGATAGGATGCAAGTATTAAAGATCTTATTTATCTGAATTTGTGTGATTCCAACTAAGAGTTCTTGCATTTGCTATGTACTTGCTAACATTGATTATAAGATTAAGTCCTTGAAGCAGCTTATTCTTTTGGGGTGCTATGGGGATAATATTCTCAAAAAGGATAAGACAAAGATAAGTTTTCTAATTAACTGAAATGGTAAATTTGGGGAATAGGATCAGACTGTTTTCTCTAAGAATAAGTTTGTATTTATATACTCCAGAGAAATACTCTGGAATATGTATACTCACACAAAGTTATTGCTTTACATAAATTTGCATTATGTAAATTGGACTTCTCAGTGATGACCCCGTTTCCAACTTCTGGCAGGTGACAGGGACAGACTGGTATAGCTACCAGGGGGCCTCCACTAAGGCACTGAAATTGCTCTGTTTTTTTTTTGGGGGGGGGGAACGACAAAAGAATTGAAGAAGGGGCTTAAGAGTGGAAAGAAAAGCCATAGGTCTTGAGTTTATTTTAGTAACAAGTTCTCAAAGTCACCTTTATAAAGTTAAATTTTCTGCTTTTGCAGTATCAATATTAAAAAGACAATGTACTTATTTTGTATGTCTGGCCTTTGTGGATCTTTAGGGTTGGTTCTTCAGTCTGTCAATGGCAGTGTCCATATTGGGTACAGGGTTTAGGTAAAGACAGAAATAGCAAGTGGTGTGTCAAAACTGAAATTCTCTCATTTAGCTTCAGGTGAATCATGGCTTCCTAACTTGATGCTCTTGTTAATGGGATCAGAACCCAAAGTCTTGAGCTGGTTTTCACATGAATTACTGGAAAACCAATTTTAGGAAGTTGTGCTAAATTATACTAAGACTTGTAACTGGCAGATTTTAACAAAATGACCTAGCAATCTAAAAATGATTTGAAGAAGGAAATCTACCAGGAGTAGTCCCTTCAGAACTAGTCTGAAAATGAGATTTCAGAATGCCCAAGGGAAAACGTTAGACAAAATGTGGTTAAATGGCAATTGGGTTATGAGGCGACTTGATGTTATTTAATACTGATTATCATATTGCTTCAACTTTTTGTTTCATGGAGCTTTAAGTTTTGGGGAGGTTAGTTTGGTGACATGAAAATCTCCACTTTCAAATTAGCCCATGGTGAGTCCTCTAAGTAGTTTGGTCTACAACCTTAGTTTACCTATAGAGTTTAACAAAGTTTGTCTCCTTAAGGGACATGTGAAATGATTGTGCTCATATTCTTTGTACCTCTTACCCCACCCCTTTAATATAGCCCCTTAAGGTAGACACTCATTTTGTCCAGAAATCCCTAATAGATAAAGCATTTCAATAAGTGATCTTGGGGGCTAAGAACCTCAGGATCAACGAGGGGAATGTTACATAAAAAACAGCATGAGTAAATTCATTTTGCCTTTATCTGTCATTTTGTAATATAAAGTTCCAACTTTTTGCAATTCACCTGATTGTGGGAAAGTCCTCAGTATCTCCCGATCCTCTCTGTGCATAAGGAACAAGGTGGCTCAAACCCTACATCCTGCTCTTTCTTGCTTTAACTGTGCAGAAACCAAGGTTCTGGGTCCTGGCAAGGGACAAAAGCCTGATTTGTTTTGCTTTTTGCGTGTGAGGCAATTGAGGCCACATAGCCAGTATGTGTCAGATTCTGATGCTAGATTTGAACTCTGATCCTCCCTCCTGCCTCCACGGGGCTGGCACTTTATCCACTGCGCTACCAACCTGCCTCTTGCTTTCCTTTGTTTCTGCAACTGCCTGAGTGGCTAAACACAGTATCACTTGGATGTAACTAGTCGGTGTCTCTATTCCACCATTTGGCAAAAAGCCCCCCTGTCTTTCTCAGAAGTGCCCTCAGGGCCACAGCTTTTGTAAAAGCCCAAAGTCCCTTCTAAGATGGAAGCTTTCATGCTTTCTTTCAGATTCAAGACCAAAAGAATCAGTCGAGAGAATGGCTAATGCTAGCTCCTCTGCCATCTTGAGGCAAATCTCGCTTTGACTTTTATTTCATAGTGGGCCAAAAATAGAAAATTTTAGAATCTGTTTTGATCAAGGACACAAATCAAGTGTGACAGGGTGCATGATTCCTCCAAATGTACACCTACGAGAGTAAGGTAAAGCTCTCCTGAATGTTACCGTTGCCTAGGCTGGAGACCAGCCCACTTTATTCATCCTCTTCCTATCCCAGACCTGGCACTCAGATACATGGGTTAGGGGATTTGTTTTTGCCGATGTCAGTGATGTGCACCATCCCGGGGACAATTCCAAACTGAAGCTTGTCGTCCTTGGCCGAGGCCCAGGGCATGGAGACCGAGGTCCACCTTGCGGCCCATTCTCCTGATTTGTCAACCACAATGATGCCGCCTAAACCTTTGACCCTGGTCTTCATGTAACACAAGGCGGCATCAGCAGCCTCTTGCGGCTTCTTTCCTAAAAACAAGAGGCAGTGGTTATGGAGCAATTCCTGGCCGTCATGCAGAGAAATACGAGAGCACGTACACAGGCCTGCTGACGAGCAGATTGCCTCCCAAGACTTTTATTTTTTCTTCTACAAATGATTTTCATTGAATTGCTCAAACTGGGGCCCAATAAATTCTTCACGTGATTCTGGGCCTCGAGGGCCACCCGAGAAAGGCCAGCAGAGCCCTCTCAGCTCTTCCCTCCAACTTCTCCTCTTTCTAGCTCCCGAAGTTCTCTGGGCAAGGGAACCAAGTCCCTCGCTTAAAAAAGTATTCTCTTTTAGATCCTTGTAGGAAGGAGATGGCAGAATAGGGAACACAAGAATCTACAAAGGAGATGCTGCCCGCGGGCTCCCATGGAGTCTCACAAGAGCAGTCTAAGGGCAGCACAGATGGGGGGTTTCAGGGCTCAATGATTTTCAACAATGTGCAACGCTCCATCTCCTGCCGTAGACCACGGGCCTGCCACAGGTCAGTGGAGGATCACCGGGAGCCCCCAAGGTGAAAATGTCTGCGTCAGCCTGAGGCAAAGCTGGGATGACCAGATAATTCATTACTCCCAGCCCATTCTCATTAGGGCCCATAAGAGCTTAGTTCAGTGGTCCAATCTTTGAAAACATCCCCCACTCCAAGGAAGCCATGGGACAACTTAAGGGAGGGATAGTCCCTAAGCCTAGAATCAGAGGGTGAGAGGGCCCTCAGCAGCCTCTAATCCAAGCCACAGTCCAAAGGAAGCCCCACTAGAATCCCCTGAGCAGCAGCTGTCTGGCCTCTGCCCGAGCCTCTGCAGAGCCCATTCCCCTTCAGCACTTGGATAGCTCCAGGCAAACTTCCTCAAATGTCCCCAGTCTGTCACTGGGCCCCAACCTGACCATGGTCCTTTAGATGAGGTCTGAGCAAGGTAGAGGTCTTGGGGGGTTAGCCTGGGGGCCGGGAGCTTGCCGGACTGCCCCGTTGCTCTGCTAACTCACCTGGAGCTTGGGGAGCCTGTGTGAAGCTGATGCTCGGTGCCAAGTGCAAGACTTTACATTTATCCCTAATGAGCGTCACCTTATCAGACTCGGCCCCGTGAACACACTTCCAGAGTCCGTTCTCTTGAGCTATAGACACAGACTACGAGGACTGCAAATAAATCACATTCTACCCATTGAGTACCTTGCTGCAGATGGAAGATAGCCAGTCGGGCGAGATTCACCTTTATTATGCTCTCCCCGTGCCCAGTGGTAGAAACCGCCCCGATGTCATTGTCGGCATAGCCCCCAGAACCTGTCCGAAAAAGAATACCAACATTCTTACGAGGGGACCAAAGAGAGGCCCAAAGGCTATTGCTGCAGCTTCCAGGGGGCTGCGAAAGCTGGGAAATACTCCTTGGCCCCTCATACAGAGGACTGAACTCGATCATCTAAAGGTCCCTTCAAACAAAGTGTGGACATTTTGTGGTTTTATTGCTGGGGGGTTAGGGGTGGGAAAAAATCACTCGAGCCTCAAAAACCCACTCATGAAAAGAGTTCCCTTACTTTCAGTAGTTTAGAGGTGGGTTCTGGGATATATGTATGGATATGTGTTGGTGTGTGCATGTATGTGTGTATAGGTACATGTGTGTATATGATTAGTTGGGCTTCTGGGGAGTGTGCATTTTGCCATCTGGCTGCAGTCAAATTTCCATGAGGAAAGGGTGTGCCTCTGTCTGGCTCCTTTTCTCCATTCTACCCGGGATATTAATAGGAGACTCCGGGGAAGTCTTGGGTAGCTAAGAAGAGGTAGCTATCTCCACGTAGAAGCATACATGTGCATCTCTATGAGTACATGCAAACGTGTACAAGTTTATACACACATCTCAACTTGAGTAAGCACCTGAAACTTCTCAGCTAAAGGAGGAACTTCCTGCTGGGTGTCCTGTTATGTACTCACAGCTGGACTCTTCTCCCCATATGGATCACAAGTGGCCTGAGCAGGCTGGACCACCATGGGGGTGCCCTGGAGGCTGATGACCGCCCCAGTGGGCACTTTCTGGCCAGAATTTATCTAGAAAGGAGAAGCTATAGGCCATAGTTTAAAGCTACACTGGAGATTTTCAGCTCTGAGCTGGGAATGCTTTGGGAAAATGGGAAAACCTCCCTTCTCTTCCAGAAGCAAACTCCAAATCTTCTGAAGGCCATTTGTATGTTCCTTCCTGCATTAAGAGTCAGCACTGGAAGGGATTTTGGTTTTATAATAAACTGAATCATAAGTGAAGGCCTGGGGAAGGGGGTCATGCCCTTCAATAGTAATCAAGTGTTCTTTTTGGATTGACCAAAAGCCTCATTTAGTATTCAAATCCTTTTCCTGCTGGTACTGGCTTCCCAAGAAGGTAGCTGAGTGCATCTATTATTTACATTCTTATTCCTACCAAAAAAAAAAAAAAAAGATCAATAAGATGTTTTTTAAAGCCATAACCCAAAACCCATTCTCATTCCACCCCTGGAATTAGGCCCAATATACTTTATATAAATTTAAGGTAACCTAAACCGGAAATATCACTTATTTGAAATGGTGAATTATTCTGACTTTGATTATATTATATTTTCTTTCTCTACTTCTGATCTCTGTCCATGGAGCAGATCCTCTAAGACCAAAGTTGCGAGAAATTCTCGGCAAGAATTAAGATTGCCATGCATGAATTTAGTGCTTGGAAGGAAAGAAAGCAGGTGGGTAGGGGTGCAGGGGAAATCACCGGCATAATCTTACCTACACATGGCGAGTCCCCTACGCGACCAACCATTTTATTAATGATTCCTCCGGTGGATGTTGCGTAAGCCAGGTTTCCATGTTTGTCAAGGGCCACAGCACCCACCGTACCAGTGTTTCTGAAAAACAGCAACAGAACAGAGAGCTAGACTGAAGCTTATAATGCAAGCTTTAATGAAGTCCCAGTTCAACAAAACCCAGTTGTACCCAGGCCAGAAAATGACTCCAAAAGGAGGTCGCTGGCTGTTTATTCTGCAGAAGCTAGACAGAAGAGGCCATTGATGATGTGTTTTTAACATCCACAATGACTGACATTGACCAAAGAGATCCCTAACCCTCTTCTCTCCGCTCCTTAAGTAGGTAAATCTGTGAGTTGGGAAATGAGAAAAGCCTCTCTTGCGGGGACCTCTCTTCTTTTTTTCCTCCCCAGCTTCCTCCATTCATTTTTGTCTTCCTCCTCCCTCTCCCGCCTATTTGCAGTGGGATAGATAAGGTCTCCCAGGAACTCATTTTAAGAACCAGGGGGTGACCCATTTAGAATATCCCACTAGAAGGAACCAAAAGATCTGATTTTGTGTCTTATTTAGGGAACTGAGGCACTTTTGGAGTGCCCTCCTCTTTCCCAGTGACTGATAACTGGAAATAAAAGAATGTGTGAAGTCCATACAGAGATGGCAAAGAGCAAAATTTGGTTTTCTGAAGGCAACAGAACCTCAACAGGTTCTCCTTGAAAGACTGAAATGACTCAGGCTGCCATTAGGAAAGGGTCGGACACTTTGGACTCACAGATCTGATCAAGAAGGCTTTAAGCTGAAAATTAAAGGGAAGAAAACAACTCTCATAAAACTGGATGTGAAGCAGTGTAACAGGTAAGATCAAGAAAGAAAACAAGGAAATGGATGGTGACACAGGAAAAAGATGACAAATGGGTCTAGCAGAAGATGGCCCCAGAGTATGCATACTACCCAGAAGTACCTTGCAGAAACCTGATGGGGAACATCTGGCTCAGGAAAAAAGGATAGAGAAAGATATTCCTGGGGGAGCACACTAGGGACCGTAAAGCAGGATGCGGCTGCCTGAACATCTGCCAAAAGCAGAATTCTGGAGGAATCCTCCAACAGCTTTCTGAATGCTGATATTTTTACAGCGAGGCCTGACCAGGCCTTCCTTCTTACGAAGGGCTACCACTTCCCTCTGGCCTCTAGGACAAAATACAATTGGCTGTCACTTTAAGCCCTTAAAATCTGGTTGTGGCTGATCTTCTGAGTCTTACTACATATCAGCGCTCTTCATTTATTCAGTAGTTTGGCCAAGCTGGCCTGTCTGTTGCATCTCCTCCCTGTGTGCCTTTGTCTAGGCTGGCCCCGCCACCTGCAGTGCCCTCCCTCCTGGCTCTTAGGATCCCAAGCTTTCTTCAAAGCCCAATCCAAGTGCCTCTTCCCAATCTTATTCCGCCAGTTGCTAAGGTTCTGTTCCTACTTTGCATGTACTTTTCTGCATCCAAATTATTTTTCCCCAAGAGGATGTAAACTCCCCAAGGACAGAGACTTTAATCTTTGTCTTTGTTTTCCTGATGACCAGCACAGTTCTTGGAACAGTAAGTGTTGGAAAATGCTTGTTGAGTGAATGAACAAATGAATAAATGATCTGGAAATAATGATCTGGCTCATACCCAGCAACTTCTAGAATGAGGGATTCAGTAAATGTTGGGGAGCATTTAGTCATCCCCACTTTTTTCCCTAATGGAAAGAGACTCACTAAAAACAAGACCATATCAAGTAGATCCCATGTAATAGAGATAATACATTTAAGCTAATAAAAACACTACATGAGGAAAACAATATCAAGACAACCTAATTTTTTTTAACATCATTACTGGCCTGGAGGACCAGAAGGATGTTATAGACACAGCATACCTTGATTTCAGAAACTCCCTAAAAGCTATTAGAAATAATCCACACCTTTAGCAAAGTTGCAGGATACAAAATAAACCTATATAAATCATCAGCATTCTTATACATCACTAACAAAATCCAATAGCAAGAGATACAAAGAGAAATTCCATTTAAAATAACTGTCAATAGGATAAAATATTTGGGAATCTTTCTGCCAAGGGAAAGTGAGGAACTACATGAGCAAAACTACAAAACACTTTCCACACAAATAAAGTCAGATCAGAAATCCCCCAGACAAATTTCTCACTCTACCTTCATGGATAAAATGACAAAGTATGAACTGAATGAGAGTAAGAAGAGTTTGGGGGGTTCACAGCCAGCTGGATGGATAGCTGTGCCCAAAGACGGCTGACAGTGGATCCAGGTGAACCTGACCAGGGGGCACTTTAACGGTGAGCCAAGAGGTCGCCATGTCCTGATTAATATTTTTTTTGGATACTTGGATGAAAATATAAAAGACACACTTATCAGAGAAGGCTGAAATTGAGGAAAGTAGATAGTGGGTACACATTTAAGTGAGGAAATTATGAGCCAAAAAGATCTTTAAAATTATGGGCTGAAATGGGAAAAAACAATTGATTTTTGAAACCTTAACGCCAAAAATGCACTGTGAGAGATCTGGAATATCCAAAATCTGGAGAGTGTTGATAGAAGGGTGAGCGGGCAGGGAAGGTACATAAATCATGTCACTTATGAAGGCTGCAAGGAACGTGGGATGTCGAGTGAGGGAACGGCTTAGGGAGATCTGAGCACGGTCATGTTAAAGGGGAGATATTTTGTATGGCTGCAGAAGGCAGAACCAAGGTGTAAGCAGATTTATTGTATGAACAGCTTCCTAAGAGCGAAGGAGAGGGATGCAGGCCTCTGTCCTTCCAAACTGGGCAGTTAGAGGAGAGCTGCCTCAGGAAACAGTTGGTGCCAGGGCACCCCAAGTGTCCTGGCAATGGGCTGCCTCAGGAGGCGGTTTCTTTGTTCTCCATTCTCAGAGAGGACAAGACTTGAAAGTGAATTGGATTTAAGTGAAGGATGGCTATGCAAAATCACCAAGCTCATTTTCTCTCCAGAGCCCCAGGAGTCCAGGGGCAAGATAGAGATAAGACAGCTGAGATGGCTGTGGACATAATGGAAGATCTTGGCCTTTCAAAGCCAAGTTCTCAGTTTGACTGAGGCAAGACCCATTCAGTGCTTTGGCTCATAAGAAATGAGGCAGAGAATGGCCAATCAAATCAAATCTGGAAGGGGAAGACCTTCAGAGTTTTGGGCCAAAACAACCACAACTCCAAGCCATCAGAGAACAAACAATGATCAAATGAGGCTTGGGCAGGGACTTATTGTTGGCCAATCAATGATAGCTACAATGATTTGGGTTTAATCTAGGCCATGATGGCTTGTGAGGTTTCAATGATCAAAATTCATATTCCTTTGGGCAGAGGACCTACAGGTAAGGATATGTAGAGAGAGGGAAGGAAGGAAAGAAAGAAGGGAGGAAGGAAGGAAGGAAGGAAGGAAGGAAGGAAGGAAGGAAGGAAAGAAGGGAGGGAGGGAGGGAGGGAAGAAATGAGGAAAGAAAAAGAAGGAAAGGAAGGAAGGAAAGAAAGGAAGAAAGAAAAAAGAAAGGAGGAAAGAAAGAAAGAAAAAAGAAAGGAAAGACAAAAGGAGGAATGAAGACGCTGCATTGCCTGTTTGACATCCTTTGTTCCTGAAGAGAACCAGATGTATGAAGAGGCATTATGTAGGAGGAAAGATTCAAGGATTGTCAAAGTCCTTTCCTCCTTTGTTAGATGGTTATATCGTCTTCACAAGCATCTCGAATTGAAGTCGTGACTTACCATACATTTCAAAGTACTGTCCTCATTTTGTTGTATTTAATACGGCTTCAAATAAGTGGGCTATTATTCCTTGGACTTTGAAACTCATTACAGAAAAACTTCAAGACTTTGTCAGTTTAAACTGAGTGATAACACAGAGAGGAGTGATGTGAAAGTAAAGGGTCAAGTAGATGAAGAGCCCAGAGGGGAATCTGTAAAGGGCAGGTAAACCCCTCCGGAATGTTTGCTTCTCCTGAAAAAGCAGCCCAGGCCACACATTCTCCTATCTTCCCTGGTTCCGATTCTGGTCGACCTCATCAGAATCACTCCCTGAGAAACTTTCGCTAACTGAGGCTGGTTTTTTCCTTCCTGGTGGGATTGGTGTTTTCTTATATGGAGGGATGAAATGGAATGGTGTTTGAGGGGTATCACGTAGGAGACCGAATACTATTCTAAGTTTTAGGACACCGGGAAAAGCTCTCCAAATCTACAACTCGGAGTCCCGGGAAATACTTACTTGTCGGCTTCTGTCATGCAAGCACTTTTTTCAGCTTTTTCTTTTTTTAGACGTTTGACGTTTCGTTCCGTTACTAGTTTTTCACAAGGAATGATTGGAATCCCCATGCTCTTAGCAAAACATGTTGCACCTCGATCAGTCAAGAATGAGTGATTTGTCTGATTCGGAAAGGGGAGGAAAATCATTAGACCGGAGCCGTCCTGAGCGTGTGAAGGCGGCTACACCTTCAGAGCACAAAGGTCCAAAATGGCAAATTCCACTGCTTAGTTTCTTCTGGCAGGAACTGGAGCTGCTGGGAAAATCTATCTTTCCAGTACAGATACCACACAATCTGTGGTTGTCATAAGAAAAGCCATCAGTCGATGGCTAACTTGTTAGTGGTCCAATTGGTGCCTCAATGGGAAGAAAACAGTATCGGGGGAAAGCTTAAGGTCCCACATCGCTTCTCTCCCTGCCAGTAAGAAATACCTTTGTTCCCAGAGTACCATGGGCTAGCATAGACCAATGACGGACTCTCACATAACATTATTTAGACCCATTTCACCTGTTTTAGAGAACCATGCCAGGAACACAAGCTTTTTGTGGCTGTTACAGCTCCTAAGCCTGAGGGAGGTCACTGAGAAATGATGGGAAAAAGATGCTCAGGAGCAGCTAACTGGTGTAATGGCTAGAACACCAGCCCTGAAGCCAGGAGGACTTGAGTTCAAATCTGGCCTCAGTCACTTAACAATTCCTGGCTGTGGGACCCTGGGCAAGTCACTTAACCCCAATTGCCTCAGCAAAAAAAGAAAGAAAAGGAAAAAGATGCTCCTAGTTTAGCTGTACCTTTTCCATAACAAGGCGGGCGACTTTAATGGGATTTGCGATGCTCTTAATTGAAGACACAGCTCCCGAGTTCAGACTTTTTCCATCCATGATACTAGCATCCATTTCAATTTGGCCATCCTCATTCAAGACAGATCCATGACCTACAAGAAAAAGAGAGAGAACAAGGAGAATTACTATCTAACCAGTCATTTGCCAGTGTGTGAAGTACTGGGATACAAGTTTTCCCACCTACTATATTTGTACAGTTTATAAGTCCCAAAAGCTTCTATGCACTTGGGGAAGTGAATGTATAGGTGAGTTGAGGCGGGAGGAAGTATTAACCACTTAGGATAAGAAATGGAGGCTTAAGGAGCACATGTTATATTCAGACCTGAGCTGAGCCTTGAAGGAAGATAAGAATTCTGAGACCCAGAAATGAGAGCTAAAAATGACTTGATTCAGATTTGTTGGTTTTTTGAGAACCAGATTTAATTTCAATTTGTTCTTAGCTTGGAATGACTGCCAATTAAAATCCAATTTCATGGGAACACTGGACAAAGAACAAAACCATGTTCTTGTTTCCATGGCACTTGTTGCAGATACACTGCTACTGGTTTAAATTTAAGCAGGCTAAAAGTGTCACCCCCAAATTTGGGAGACTCGGGTCAGTGATGTTAAGTGATCCACATAATGTAGCACAGGCAAGAAGTTAATTAAGAGTCAGCATTTGAACCCAGTTCCCAACTCCAGATCAAGGGCTATCTCTTCCTGGGCCAAACGATTCAAAGGCCAGAGTACTCAAGCAGCTCAAGGGACCTATAGAGGGAATGCTGCCTGCTGGTTGCATTGTCACATGGGATGTGTTGCTCTACGGTGGAGTGGGCCATCTATTCAGCAGTCGTACCAAGGGAAAGGATTCTCCAGGTGTTCCCCCCAAAAGGCAGGATCTTGTATTTCATGAGTCAGTTTTATCATTTAGCTTATAGTGGAGCTTTTGTGGAGATTGCTATAATTTGAGAGTGAAATGCCTTGTGTCAAGAGAGATTTTCAAAGGCAGAATGGATTTCTGGGCCTTTGCATTTTCTCTGTAAGCAATGTTGCTTAGAATTACCTGAGAGTCTGACAGATTTGTATGCAAAAGACGGGCTACAGGAGGCATCTGATATTAATGATCAAAGATTGTTGGCTACAGTTGTTTTATCACCAACAAGAAATCCCATTGGAGTGAGAATCTGGAAGATAGCATTTACTGATTAGCGAACCAGGAACGTAAAGGAGGGGAAGATTGGCCCTGATGCTTGCCTTGCCTATTGCCCATACTTTGGGTATCTGCAGACCAGCATCTGAGGTCATGGCTTTTGGTGGTCATGTTCCTAAATTTGGTTTCCTGCAGCTTCTGGCCATGTCTAGTGCTCTTCTTCTTCCAACACGGTAGCCAGTCCCTTGGATTCATCTGTCTTCCTTCTCCCCTTTCAGATTTTCCCCAATTTTGTAAGCTGTGATCCACTGCTTGCTAAAAGCCCACCAGCTCTAGACTTTAAGGCAAATGATGTTTTGGGACATGATCTCCTTAACCAGCCATTACTTTCTAAATCTGCCTGTCTTCTGACAGGAGGCACCAGCTGCGACAAACGGCTTTATAGGGCATTTTTACTTCTGAAGACTCAAATCTTCATTTTCATCAAGCACCAGATCGCTCAAGTTCTCAGTGGTATGATTAACCTGGACAAAGGGCAGTGGTCAGGGCAGCATAATGAACCCGGGGTGGGTTTCCTGGACATAAGACAGGTTTGCGAGATGGGCAGAATTCTGTCCCAGGAAAAGAGAGCTCCAAAGGGAGCTTCATTCACAGGTTCCTCATCATTTCTACCTACTACAGTGAGGGCCGAGAGCTGCTCACAGCCCAGGGGTGAAGTGCTCACCAATGGCTTAGCTCAGTGGGTTCCCCTGCTGGCTAGGCCTTTCCTCTGAGTCCCCATGAGGGGAGCTGCAGTCAGTGGCTTAAGGAAGCACTTTCCTGGTTTCTCTCTTTCAGGTTCTTAACCTGGCTGAGGTCTATGAACTTTTTTTTTTTAAATTCTGGTAATTACTTCAATAATTGGTTTCCTTTATAATCTTAGATATTTGATTCTGTGCATTTAATAAGATTATTCTTCAAAAGAGCCCATGAATTTCACTCAACTGTCTGTCCAAGGCTTCCCAGGCACAGATGAGTGCCATGTACACCGTACATTATGCACTTTCTGGCCAGGGAAAACAAGACAACAGATGGTTCGTGGGCCTCTTTTTTTTGCAGGAGTTCTTCTGCAAAGCCTCGTTTCTGATGCTGTCCGTAGTGCCCAGTGCACGTGCCCGGCTTTTCTGCATGAGTCTCTGGGGAATCTCACGGGCAGAGCTGGCTTTACCGAGCTGGGAAGAGGAAGGAGAGGCGAGCGTTTCTGGAAGTGGCAGCTAGACTACAGGGCCTCAGGCAGGCTGTGAGAAGTGTGGGTGTGGAAACATTTGTCCTTTTTTCCCTTAAGCGGGTCATGGCACCGGCTAAAACTTGGACCCATAGGAGATTAACCACTGAACAGCAGAGAAGTTCTGGGAGCAGTCAGGAGCTGCTCTCCTTTGGAAAGTGGGTGTGGGCTGAAGGAATCAGGTGCTGTCTGTGAACTGGAAGATTGGGAGGGAAAGGCAGAAAGGGGATACATCTGCAGAAAGGGAAGGTCCTGGGAGGGCAAAACCAAAGTCTTTAGCCCTGTGTGGTTCCTTGGGAAAATGGGCCTTTAGGGTGATATTTGACTAGGCTATGGGGGGGCATCAATTATAGCAGGGGTTTAGCTGGGTTAAAGAGGGTTCCTGATGCTTTGGGGAGATGAGACCACAATTCAACTTTGCCACATGTCCTCTCTTCTTCCCAGTACTAAGGGGACACACTAAGGTGTGTAGGTAGCTCATTGCCTGAAGCCCTTTCAGCCTCTTGTAGACTCACAGGCTGATGCTGGGCTTCAGCTCTTGACAGAAACAAGGTAAATAACTCTTTAAGGGTGAGGGCAGAGGAGGGATCTGGTCCTACCAGTGTGACTATTTCTTAGCGAGAACCAGGAGGACTTGGACATAAGAGACTTTTTTCTATAGGAAAATTCAGGAAAAAGAGAGGGCAGGGCCATCTCCTAGTGCAGGAGGGGCATGACTGGAACTTCCCAGGCTCTGGGCACCTCTCTTCTATCTCATCTGAGACTATGTATCTGGATGCTAGCTCAGTAGGTATTTAAGATCCCTGTGAGCGGAGGCAGAAAATACAAAGGGAGAAGAGAATCAGGTAAAAGGTGAAGTATTACAAGCCCTTAAAGCCAGAAAGCAGCTCAGAGATCATCCAATCTGAACATCTTCATTTTGGGGCCGAAGGACCCAGACCTCGTGCCTCTTTCTCTGAGGTGCTGGTAGCCCAGTGATATCAGATGGGGATCAGGATATGAGGGGAATTAGTTCACAGGACATGTCACCCTACCCTCTCTCCTGTACCCTCGCGGGACCACTGCCTCTTTCATCTTGAAGGTCTATGGCCTGACAGCCTCCACCCAGGAAGATTCCTTGTATTTTTACTGGGTGAACTGGAACTCCTTGGCTGACAGTGAACTCTGGGGATCAGATATGATGGAGTTTCTCTTCTTCAGAAGTGTACCCCAAGCCCATGATAAAGAAGCCTCAAGATCAGCATCATCCCCAACAGCAAGCTGGTCAGCCACAAGCATTCCTGGGATGGGTGGGCCCTAAGCATGATGGGGAGGGTGGCTTTGGTGCAAGATGGGGTGAAGTTCGGGAAGGTGTCCAATGGGCAGAGCAGCATGAACCTGCCTTTCTTCCTCTGGGTAATACTTTCAGTCTTAATAATGAAAATTCAAATCCTGATCTGTATGTAGTGCTTGCTAATTTCCAAGGTGTAAATGCTCACCTTGAAATCTAAATGATCGGTTCCCAGTTTGAGCTGGCCCCGGCATGGCCCTGCCCTCTCTGGCTGGGGGATGGGCATCCAGTGCTCTGTTGGACCAGGATTTCCCTAACCACCAAAGATCAGCAGAGTAGATGCAGTCTGACTCTGGAGAAGGCCTCCAGCAGGGAGGGCCTCTGAGCTCCAAGCACATACTTGTGGAAAAGTACAGGGATCACCCAATGGGCCAGCTTCTTTGTTGTGGGACTGGCCCTTCCAGTAGGGAAGGACACCCTAGAGCCAGGCCCATGTTTCCTTCCACCTTTGTCCTGGCACAAATCGGTACAGGTTTATCCTCCAGAATCTTGTATTCAGTTAGAGAGCAAACCAAATTCTCTGGCCTGGATCCTGACTGTGTGTTTAAGGATCCCCATGGTTGCAGTTATGTCCACACACACAGGATTAGCTCCTAGCAGAGCCAAACCAACACCCAATCCCCACAGGAGCCTACTTTAGCTCGATATGACCCGTAGGCTATCTCCCTGGCTGGCCAAACGAAAGGTACCATGGGCAGAATTTGGTCCCTGGTCCGTAGTTTGCCAAGCCCTGTCTATAACTCCCGTCACTGAGGGAGCTCTAACACAAAGGGGGAGTCTGAATGGGACTTGGACAAAGCTGCCTTAATGAAGAAATGAGTTGATCTATCCCTTTTCAAGATTGAGAATGAGAAAGAAATCTGTTTTTCCTGGTTTCAGATGCTTAAAAGACTCATGAGTGGCCTTCTGGGCACAAGGTCTTGGACCGAATTTGAAAGGGAAAAAAAAAAGATCTGAGATAAGTTTTTATAAAATGGACATTTTTTCCTTCCTCAAAGATTTCAGGATTTGCCTCTTTCTTCTCTGAGCCATCTGCTTCCCCTACCCTATCTGAACTTCGGCCCCTAGATTATTTCCCAACAGTTTTGATTCCAAGCTTACCTTTGTGGGAACCTAAGTCACCTGGGAGACAGGAGGAGGGAAGAAGGGCGGGGACGGAGTGTGCTTTCTCAGAAGGAGACGGGAAAACAGGAGTGGGTCTCTCTTAAATATCCTTTCTTTTCAGTCCTCAGCGGACAAAGGTGAATCAGTGCTTGAATAGACTCTTCCCTCTGCTACTCTTCCATTCTAAGCTGTTGATTTACATCTGTCCTAACAGAATGGTACCTACCCCACCGAGCAATGAAAGAGAAGCGCTGTCAGCCTTCAGACAGACCCGGGCGCCATTATGATGTTTGGCTTACCATACGCCCCGGTATCGACGTAATGGATGGGGAAAAAGTCTATTGTTTCTTTAGAGAGCTCTGTTATGGAATCTCAGAACAGGAGAGAACCATGGAGGCCACGGAGCCCAATCCATACTGGAATGGACCCTCCCCCCTTACAGAATCTCTGGCAAAGGCTTATTCACTCATGAGCTGGACCTCTGCATAACAACCCTCAGTGAGGAGGAGCCGAACCTGGGAGAGGGGTGTTGGAATGGGGCTTTCTAGGATGGGCTGGAAGTCAACACATAGATGGGGAAAGATAGCCTGTTCTTGGGACTGGGAAAGGAAAGCACGGGTTCTGTTCAAGGGAGCAAAGAGTAGCTGAATTTAATTTCAGCTAATTTAGCTGAAATACATAGTTCAGGGAAGAGAAAACTATAAAATTAAGACTGGAGAGAGATGATGGTTCCCTCTTGTAAGAGGCTCTGAAAAAGTGTGAGCCAAGAACTCCATGAATCAGCAAAACAACGAATGTAGTTTGAGGCTATGGCAAGAGCATCCAAAGTTAGGGGAGGGATCATCCTCTGCTTCTCCTCTGAGCACTTTGGGTACTTTGCTTTCACTTCTGGGGGCCACATTTTCCAAAGGACTCCAATAAACCTGAGGAGTACCCAGAAGAGGGCCACAAAGGCCAGCCTTCAGATCATGTGGACTGTTGAAAAGGCTTGGGGGTTTCTCTTTCTTCTGGGGGACACGTGGGGGTCACATGGCGTGGGGGACATGCCACAAAAGCTGTTTTCAAGTACCAGAAGGGGTGTATCATGTAGATGGACTGGAGGGTCAGAGTAAGAGGTGGCTTTATGTCAGGAAAGCCCGCTAAGGCATGGGTGAGCTGTCTTGGGAGGCAAGGGGCTCTCCCTTAAGGAAAGATCAGATGACCACTTGTCAAGCATGCTAGAGATGAGACTCATATCCAGAGGAGTTCCAAGGACCCTTTCAATTCTGAGGATAACATGACTACAACTACGGGAGAAAAAAGAGCTTTGGAAAGATGGATAGGAGAGCAAAGGGAGGGGAGAGAACAGAGAAAGTCTTACTGGGAAGTCAGCTGAGTGGTCCAAACAGGGGCCCTCATCAGAGAGCCAGTCCTTGGGCTGGGGGAGGGGGGGGAAGGGTCGGCGAGAAAACAAGTGATACAGGATGGGTGGTGTGGAGCCAGTGGATACAGAGGAGGAAGGGAAGAACGAAAGACAGAGTCAAGGTTCTGGCCACGACGAAGGCATCATTTGCCCAGCACGTACCCTTCTTGGTCTTGTTCGCTTCCAACCCACGAACTTACCTGCATTGAATTCGGGGTCATCCTCTAAAGCCACCACAGCCCCCTCGACAGCGTCAACGGCGCTCCCGCCATCTTTCAGAATGTGGTAGCCCAGCAAAGCGGCTTTGGTCACGCCGTGACGCACTCTTTCTGAACGTTCTTTGGAGATGGAGCCCGCTCCTCCGCCATGAACGACAATTACAGGTTGAACTATCTCTGAGAACCAAGAGTATGAAAACTGAGAGCTTTTCAGGACAATGGCTGGCGATCTCCAGGTGAGATTTTTGTTAAGGATAATTCCGATATAATTATCTGTGGAGCGCCTACTGTGCGCTAGCTTAATGATCAGCACAGATTTCACAAATATTTCATCTGAATCTCCTGATTCAGAATGTCCTAATCCCCATTTTACAATGAGGAAACTGAGGCAGACAGAGATGTGACCTGCCCAGAGTTGCACTGCTAGGGAGTATCCGAAAATGGATTTGAATTCGGATCTTCCTGACTTCAGGCCTCTCTGCCTCTCCCTAGCTCTACTGACACAGCTACAGCAATAACTCTATACAGCTCTCTTTTTTCTCTCTACTTAATTTGTTGTTCTTTGGTCGTGTGGGACTTTGTGATCCTGTTTGATGTTTTCTTGGCAGAGATCCTGAAATGTTGCCATTTCCATCTCCAATTCATTTTATAGATCAGGAAACTGAGGCAAACAAGCTGAAGTGACTTGTCCAGGATTACACAGCTAGGGAGTATCTGAGGCTCAGGGCTCCCCAACTCCAGCCCCAGAACTCCAATTCACTGAACCACCTAGCTGCCCTCTATCCAATTAAATCAACATAATAATTTCTCACTATAACAAGGGGAGATGCAAGCAATCTGGATCATCCCTCCTGCTCATTCCTCATCTACAAACTGTTCTCAGTTTAGTTTGTCGTTCTGTGCTCATTCTCATGCTAAATCTGAGAAAATTGATTAGCTGGAGGTAGAATGGTGGCAACAGCAAGCCTGGACGTGAAGACCGGCTTCTCCATTCCCAAACCTGGGTTCTTTCCATTGCACCACCCTGCCTCCTAATAAAGACAGTGATTACAAATCATTTATCATTAGGAGTGAGGAACTCCCTTCTACCAAGTCAAGTGAAAGCTCCTCTGCCATTCAGCAGCACCTGAACCCACAACCCTCCCTGAGTTTGGCCTGAAAGTATAATTGGGAAAGAAATGAAAACGCAACAATGCAGAGATAGTAGCAATGGGGGTTGGGGGGGGGGAGGGTGCCCTCAGGCAACCTTGTGATGGCTCTGTGGCCCCCATTTTGATTTGAGTTGGAGGCAGGGGCCTAGAGTCTGGAGAGATAAAGGGATCAAGTCTCCTGCCCCACCCTCTACTCCACAAGTCCCTCTGATCCAGCCCATGACTGCTCCCCTAATGTCTCAAGCCGGAAAGCTTGACAGTGCAGTGACAGATGAGGCTGAGGCTGGCTAAACTGCATAAATTTATACAAATAAATATATGTGGAGACACATATCACCAGGCTGGCTTCAGGGGATGTGGAGTATTTTGTATTTTTGACTCCAGTGACTCTCACAGATTATCTCCTACAACCAGATTTCTTAAAACTTTTTCCACTTGCCCCACCCCGCTTTTTTTTTTTTTTTTTTTTTTTGCTGAGGCAATTGGGGTCAAGTGAGTTGCCCAGGGTCCACAGCCAGGAAGTGTTAAGTGTCTGAGATCAGATTTGAACTCAGGTCCTCCTGACTTCAGGGCTGATGCTCTCCACTGCGCCACCTGGCTGCCCACTTGCAACCCCTTTTGCCCCAGAATTTGTTATGTGACCTCAGGTACAGGTATACAAATCAAACATTTACTGGTGAGAAATCATCATTTTGTGACCATCATATTCAGTTACAAGACCCCATGTAAGGTCATGAACTTGAGTTTTAGAAGCTGGATCCCACAACATGGAGAGGTTTCCATCTTTCTGAGAGAAGAGCCCCAATGGGAAATTCTTTTTTTGTGCCTCTTGTGGCATGGAGGCATTTGTGGGCTCTGACTGTCAAGCCAGAACCAACCCTAGTGGTTCCCACCAAATTGGAAAGGCTTTGGGTACTGACCGGGGGGGAACTGGGATGATTTGGAAGAGGAGTAGGAACGGTGATCAGAGTGGCCCGAGTGGGAGGAGCAAGGGATGTCAGTCATCTTGAAGGTGTTTACTGGGCACTTGATTCCATCTGGGCAAAGAATCACACAATGGCAGGTTAGACGGGGCCCTTGGGAGGTCGCTGAATCCCCCCTTCTCCAGCCCTTCAGCCTCCTCCTAGTGCCTGATCTTGCAGGCCTTCACCACCTGGGCACCCTCCTCTGCACTCTGTCTAGCTTATCACGTGCTCCTAAAAGATGGCTCCAGACCTGAAAGGAGGCAGCCCAGAAATAGGCCTTGGGACTCTTCCCTCCCCAGTCCTGCACTCTACAGAGCTCTTTACTGCAGTCTGAAATCGAGGACGTCTGGCTGCCATCCCATTCTTAATCCACAAGTGCTAGCCTTCCCGAGATTTCTTCAGGTAAACCACTGAAAATAGCTCCACTATTAGGGAAGCACTGGGTTTTTTTTTTTTTTAAAAACCTAAGTCTAAATCTTTACATTTATTCCCACTAAATGTTATCCTATTAAAGGAAATTCTCAAGAGCTGGCTCTCGACTCTGTTGCACACTGGGTTAACCATTCCTCCTGGCTTTAGGCCATGTGAACAAGCATGCCCTTTATTTCTATCTGAGTCACTGGCAAAAATGTGAAATAGCACAGAGCTGAGCTCAGCTCTCTGGGAGGTTTAACATTCAAACAGTTTCAAAGCCTCCCAATTCTACCATTGCTCACATCTCCTCAACTTCTGCTCAAGCAGTTCTGAGAAACTTTGTCCAGTGACCATTCTATTCAGATCTTCAAAAGCTGGAACTGAAGCTAATCCGGTATTTCATTTTATAATCTGCTTTTATTTCATCAATCTAGGATACCTTTTGTACTAACCGCTTCCTTTTCTACATAGATATCCCCCAACTGTTGCTTTAGTAATGTGCTCTGGAGTTTGATCAAGAACAAGGCCAAGTTCAAAGTCCTAAAGTCTAAGGAAACCATTCTTCTGGGTTTAGAAAATTAGGACATTTGCTCTTGCTCAGTCCTTTGGGCAAACGGTTCTTTCATTTTAAAGATGAGGAAACTGAGGCCCTCAGCAGGGAAGTGGGGTTACTAATCCAGGAGTCCCTATGGACCACACACTGACTTCGAAAACCACAAATTACCATATTTTGTTATATTTTTGTTAACCATTTCCTAATTAACATTTTAATCTGATTCAGGCTGCACTGGGAGAATTTGGCACCTCAGTACTAATTTCCACTGGATGCTTACTACAATAAAGCTATCCTTTCATTCCTCCTTAATTTATTCCTTTTCCTACTCTCCAATCCATAAGCACTATTAAGCACCTACTGTATACACCAGCAGCTGTTCCAACCTTTTTTTTCTCCTTAAATACTCCTTCCCTGACTCTCACAGTAACAGTTATTTGGAAAAGGGGCTTCTTTCCCATCTCACAATCTTTTGACAATTGTCCCCATTTTCTCCTTCCTTATTCCTGTACCTGATAGAGTTGACCCTTCTCAAAAAGTCAAACCCCTTTTACAGAGTCCATCTCTTCCCCCCATCTTCAATGTTCCCCTTTCGGCTGCCTTCTTCCATTCTGCCCGAAAACATGCTCAAACTCCACTAATTGTAACAGAACCCAGCCAAAAACCCTCTGGGGAGGGGGAGCAAAGCACTATCTGCTCCTTTTCTCAACCAAACTTCGAGACCAAGCGGTGATTCCTTCACTTCTCCTCTCCCATATCACCTTTCCAAAATTCTCCCTGAATTCAGACTGCCCTCACCAATGACGTCAGCAACGGCTTGGCCTTTCTTCGGGCCTCCTTGCCCTGTCCTGTCTTCTCATTTCTGGATTTTAATGGTACCACTTTTTGCTGGTTTGTCTTCTGCCTGCCTGACCCCTCCTCCCAAGTCTCTTTTTCTGGATCATTAGCCAGATGGTGCCCCTTCACTGTGGGGGCCCTCAAAGCTCTGGTCTTGCCCCCTTTCCTTCAGTCTCTACCCACTCTGTGTGACCTCCCTCAGCTGGCCAGGATCAGTGATCTAGGCAGTAACTCCCAGACCTACAGATCTGAGCTCCATCAGCTGTCTCCTGGGCATTTCAAACCCAATGCCCTGTAGTTTCATCCCCAAACTCCATGTTTAAACTGCTTATTCTCACTAGAATGCAGCCTCTTCTGAGCTTTCCAACCTTCCAGTCTCAAAGACTCATCATTTCCTGTCAACTTTACCTCCTGGCTCTCATGTCCCCAACAGCTTGTGATCTCTCTCTCTCTGAAACATCTCTTCCTGTGCCCCATGCTGTCGTCTGAGGGCCCACCAGCTTAGTCTCCCTGCATTACAACCCAGTCTCCTCATTTGTTCTCCCCATTCTCTCCCTACTTCAAGCCACCCTGTGAAAGCTGCTAAAGTGACTCAGTAAAGTGCAGGGCTGGACTCGGACATCCTCCTCTCTCGGCCTCTCAGGCCTCTGGCCTTGAGAATCCTGGAAGAGTCCTTTTCCTGCTGGCCCCAGCTTCCTTTGGATTCTGCCCATCAAGGTCCAGCCAAATTGCATTTCTTCCAATTCCACTATATCCCACGAATGTGCCTATGTCTCTGCTGTGCCCCATGGGGGGAATGGCCCCCTTTGAGGTCCAGTACTACTTTTTACACAAAGTTTTTCCTGAGCCCCAAAGCAGCAGGTGCCCCCTTTCCCCTCTGGCCTCGATTTTGTTTAAATGTTTTTGTTTTTATTTTTCAGTTCCAAATCCTCTCCCTTCTTCTGCTCCCTTCCCTGACCTACAAAGGTGGTGTGAAATACAATTCTACTTGGTATTTTATCTATATGTGTGATCGATCAATAAATATTAACCACTTATTGTGTGTCAGGAATTGTGCTTAACACTGAGGAACAAACGAGAGGGAAAAAATAGGCCCTTCAAGGGGCTCCCCTTCACACAGCTAGGGCCAAACAAGATCTGATAAACTGGACACGATCCAGTTCACCAGGAAGGAGGTAGAACTGCAGAAGGGAAGCTTCTTTTGTTTTACCCTCCCCCTGCAATGCCATGGGTGCTTGAGGAGTAGGGCTGTTTTACTTCTGTCTCTATATTTCTAGAGCCTCCCCCACCAATACCTGGCACACAGCAGGCACTTAAAACATGCTTGCAGACTAACTGATCACATAGGAAGTATCAAAAATAAGTTCTGGACTTTGCCCCTCGCCTGGGGATACAAGAAAGACAAAAGTAGGGTCTGTACCCTCCAGGAGTTTACTTTCCAATGGAGAAGATTAAATCAGTCCCCTTCAGTTGGTCAATAAGCATTTATTAAGCTCTTATGATATGCTAGTCATTGTACCGTATATTCTGGAAATAAAGGAAAAACAAACAAAATATGCCTATAGTAACTATAGAGAAACTTTGTACTATGTGTTCTGAAAATACAAGGAAAAAAGCAAGCAAAATATACAACTAGTAACATTGTTCTCTACATTCTGGAAATGCAAGAAAAGCAAGCAAAATATACAGAGTAACATTGTTCTGTATACTCTGGAAATACAAGAGAAACAAAATATACAAATGGTAACTACAGAGTAACACTGTAGTCTACCCTCTGGAAATACAAGAAAAACAAACAAAATATACAAACAGAGTAACATTGTACTCTACCCTCTGGAAATACAAGAAAAACAAAGAAAGTATACAGAGTAACATCGTTCTGTATACTCTGGAAATAGAAGAGAAACAAAAAATACAAATGGTAACTACAGAGTAACACTGTACTCTACCCTCTGGAAATACAAGAAAAACAAACAAAATATACCAATAGCAAATAACTACAGAGTAACAGTGGGAGACACCGAATAGACTCATTAAAACTAGAGGGGTGCAGCCTGGGAGGTAACAGAGAGCCGGGCAGTGGGGAGAGCCCTAAGGCAGGGAGGCCACTCAGGAGGCTGGGGTGCCAGGGAGGGGGTGGTGGAGGCCTGAGAGGGAAGGGGAGAGGGAGGGAGAGAGGAGGGGAGGGGAGAAGGAGGAAAGGAGAAGAGCTGAGATGGGAAAGGGGGAGACATGAGAGGGGAGATTAAGGGGGGACTGACTTGGAGGAGAGGGGATGAAAGGGAAGACCTGGCTGGGGAGGGAGGAGGAAGAGTGGGAGGGGCTGACGGGTGTTAGAGGGGAAGGGGGGCTTTCTTCGCATCAATAATAGCTTGTCAATCACCCCGGAGGGGGTCCCTTCCTCTGCCCCATCGGAGTCTGCGCCTCCTTCCTCCCCCCATTCTAGGGCTGGGGGCGGCACCTCCCCGTGACCCACCAGGGCCTCAGCCCGGACCCTAGACAGCTCCCCCCCCGCCCCCCGCGGTCCCCGGGCCGGGGCCTGCCCCAACGGCTCCCGGAGCCCCGTCCACATCCTCTCACCTCAAGCTTCCCACCCGAATGCGAACGCCCGAGGCTTCCGCGGACTGAAAACGGTTCCTGCGCCTGCGCACGAGCGCCGGCGGGGATCATTACGGGAGGGGGAGGTGGCCGCACGGAGTCCTTACGGGGCGGCCCGAGGGCAGTCGGGACACCGGCGTCGGCTCCCTGCACCCGGGGCAGCGCTGCGGCGCCCGGGCGGAGTCCTTACGGTAGAGGCTCCTGGGCGTCCGCGCGCTGGCATTACGGTAGTGGCTCGCGGGCGCCCCCCGCAGTCGTTACGGTACAGCCTCTCTTTCCTCCCCAGAACGCCGGGACCGCACGGAAGCCTAGGGGTGTCACTACCTTAAACCCTCCGGCAGCGGCCGGGGGGGGAGGGGGGGGGGTAATTACGGTACTGGCCCCGCCCGGAGCCCACGGCTTGTCCCGTCTCATTCTACTCTACTTGAGGGTGGAGTGGAGGCTTGGGAGCCCCAGTGGAGTCATTACGGTAAGGACGTCCCTCCGCTGGGCTGGGGTAAGTAGTGGTTTCAGGCGCTCCCGAGGTAATTACGGTAAGCTTTTACGGAAGCCCCCGAGGAGTGATTTCGGTCTTTGCCGGGGGAGGGCTCTCTAGCGGCTCACCACAAAGTCTCCCCCCGCCCTCGCGGAGGGTGGTAATTACGGTAAAGTCTCCCTTGGCCGAGGCAAGGCCGGGAGCTCCGCGAGGAACGTCCAAACCCCGGCGGTGTGCCTGGGGAAACTGAGGCCCGGGGAGAAGACCTGAGTTCCAATTCAGCTTCTGACGCTTACTGCCTGTGTGACTCCGTCAAAGCACTTACAACCTTCGGTCTATGCCCGCGTCAATTTCCTGTCAAGATTTTTGTGATAAAATATATGCTTTGCCAGTTCCAAACGTTAGTTATTACCATCATCATTGTTAAAGGTTTAGACTTGTCCTGTCATACTCTCCTTCCCTACTATGCGCAAGGCTCTGCGCTGAGGGCTGGGGATGCAAAGAAAGAAAGAGGAGAATCCTTGTCCTCCAGAGGCTCACGGGAAAACAACGTTAAGCTATAAACAAAGAAAGCAGAATAAATCGGAAATCATTTCCGAGGAAAGGCACCAAGAGGAAGGAGAATGGGAAAAGCTGCTTTGAGAAGGTGAGACTTTAGTTGAAACTAGAAGGAAGCTGGGGAACCCGGGAGGTGGAGAGCGCAACAAGGGGGCCTGAGGACAAATGTGAGGACAAAAGGATTATTTGCAGCGAATGTTTTCGAATGCGAATATTAAGCACCTACTGTGTGCTCATCATTGTGCAATATTGCTTTACAAATCTCAACATTACAAATTAAATTTTTTTTCAAATATTAAGATTGAGATGGAGTATGATCAAACGAAGGAGTTCATTTTTTCATTGCTTATTCCAGCCCCTGACTCACAGTAGGTGCTTATTAAATGCTTCCTAAGGGAATGACCTTTAGACAACACTGACCTTTCTTCAACAGGTCACATCTGTGACATAGTCACAACTTGTGTTTTCCCTTCATTTAGAGAGGACATATATTTATCATCTGTTTTGTTCTATCTCTATTTTCTATGAAAATGAAGGCTATGGGGTTGTTAGCATCTTTTTATATCAATGGAATTGGTTCTTTGGAACATGATTTTGAATCAGACATTTGATTTGGTTTGGAGATATTTGGGAGCCAATCAGTAATGGGGCCAGTGGGAAGAGGGTGACCTGGGATACATTTTGCAAAACTTTCAATAAGTACATTAATAGAGTCCCACTTTGTTATTTTTGTGCTATTTTGAAAACCTCCCATATTCTAGCTTTGCAGTTTTCACCATTTACAGAGATAGACTCAATAGAGGAGATGGTAAGAACTTTTGGAAACCTTCATGGGAACAAAATGCTGTGTTTAATCAGAGAGTCCCTAGTTCTAAATTATTATTCTCCATTAATTGAAATCTTTACAAGAATCTTCAAGACAGGCCTGAACTCTTCTTTCTTGTTCTCAGGAGTTTAGGGGCCATTTCCTTATCAGCATATTACGGAGCAGACTTCTTTGTCAGATTACCTTTACAGCAAGATGGGCACCTTAGAAAAGGTGGAAAACAAAGGATAATTCTTATGGAGTCAAATAAAAAAATAAATACCGGCTCCTCTGCTTCCAAATATCATGCAAGGTCAGCCCTTTGTAGGCTGTTGTCCTTTGAGTAAAAAGTCATAGTTATAGCTTGTCTATAAAGAAATAGCCACTTGCTCCCATAGGAAGATGGAGAAGTCTGGCCATTTGCCTTAAAGATCTTGTAAAGACTTTAGGAAATAGATAATAATAATAAGCTGTAGCAAGAACACATCCAGCTTATAAGTGGTATCTGTGCCTAATGAGATTTCAACACGTACATTCATTTCCTCTGTTGGCCATTATCCCTAAATTCAATTTGCTAATTTAGAATATACATGAAATTCAGCTCTTCAAATCTGGGCTCTTTCCCAGACAGTGGAGGGATGTAGTGATGTTGGACCTCCTTTTACAGCCTCATTAACATAGTTCCAGAACTGGTCCCCCACATGTGTCTGAGACACCTTCTCCAGTTAGGGGAAACAAAATTCTCTTGGCCCCTTAGTACTGTTAGCACATGAATGGAAGTTCTCCAAGACTGAACCAAGGGACTCTGATTTAAAACCATGTGTCAAAGATTTAATACCATGAATAAAAAATGACAGTCTTGTAGATCTCATTTTTCATGGGTGTTGTTATGGATGTCTTCACCTGAGCATTCCCTCCATCTGTCTGATTTGAAACAAATCATCTTCTCCAATGCATGGTTTAGCCATGTCACTCCTCTGCTTAAGAAAAACCAATGGCTCCCTATTGACCATGGGACTAAATGCAAGTTCTTTGTCATTGAAATCTGGCTACCAGGAGGTGATCATTCTGGTCTCGTTTCACTCATTCTATGTTCCATATTGACAATCACTTTTGGCTAACAAAAGTTTTGTTAGCCACACCATTCCCAAAGTCTAGAATGCACTTTCTTCTCATCTCTCACTATTCAAGGCACAATCTGGCTGTCACCTCCTCTATGAAGTAGTCTTTGATTTTCCCATTTGAAAGCTCTAGCTCCCTCTTAGATTTTCCCAGAGCACACCTCTGTTTCCCCATCGCAGGGTAATGTGAAGAGCTTCTCTCTGAATGTCATAGTCTTCCTCAAATATTGTAAGCCCCTTGTAGGGATCATGCTGTTTATCATTTCCTTAGATGCAGCACCTGACATATAGCACTGCTTAGTAAATGGTTGTTCAATTGAACTAAGTTCGTCCCTGAATAAGCTCATTGAGCTACATTTTTGAATCTGAGTCGCTGCTTTGTAAGAACCTTGGAAATAACCTATATAGGAATGTTTTCTCTTCTAAATGGAAGTGAGCAGAACAGGAAAAAATTTGAAGGAACTAGTAATAATTCACATCTTTTAGAAAAATTTGAGAATGATTCCAGCACATGTAATTAAGTAAGGGCAGAGGGAAGATGAGGCAGTTCATCAAGAAATTGCCAACATAAGGAAATATATATTAAAAAATTAATGTACATGTATAACCAGAAAAAATAAAACAATTAATTGAATTAAAAGAAATTACCAAGCTTCCTGCTGAAGTAGGGGGTATACTTTGGCAAATATGCCAGGATTTTCTACTGGGTCTAATGCAAGGGGGTCCTTCTACTTCTGGGCTCCCAAACCTTGAAGGGGAAGCTTAGGTGGTGAAGGGCATTTGAGTTGGTTTTTAAAAGTAACTTAGAAATCCAACATACTAAATGGAAAAGGGATTTAAACAATTGATTAACCTGCATTTATTAAGCACCTACTATGTACTGGATACTCACAAATAAAACAGTTCCTTCCCTTAAAGAACTTGTGTAATGAGGGGATACACTGTGCCCATATATACATACAGGATACAGAGAAAGAGGATTTCATAATCAGGGTGAACTTCGGTGCCATCTTGTCCAAGCAAAGCCTCCCTTTAACATACCTGATAAATGTTCAAAGGAATACTCGCAAAGTCATTTCTGGCAGTGGGAGGGCAAAGAGAGGATCACTAGCAACTGGTTGAATCAGAAATGTCTTCATGAAGATGGCACTTGAGTTGAATGTTGAAGGACGTAAGGGGTTGAATGAGGTGGAGGTGAGGAGAAAGAAAATTTGCTATTGTCTGGATATTGGGCCCACCCAGTAAAAAACTCAGAGATTGGATGTGGAACATTATGTGTCAGTTGCAAGAAGTTCCGTTTGCCTTTACCACCAAGGTAAAATAGTCCATATATAAAGAACAACATGGACCAAGTCAGTGACGTGTAACTGCAAGGGATTTTCTGAAGCTTGAGTGAAGGGCACATTTTCAGGAGAAGAGATTAAATGGTAATAAAAACATGAGAATATACTGGAATCACCAAATGGAGCCAGAACATACAGAGCTCTGCTCAGCAATCAAGTCAGAAAGTAATGAACAAAATGTTTCTTATGGGTCAGACCCCATCCTACTTGCAGGGGATATAAAGAAAGGCAAAAACAGTCCTTGTTTATTTAATGGAGTCCCTGGTGCTTTCTGAGGCAATTATAGATAAAACCAGACCATCGCTTAGTTAAGAAGTTTGGCGGAGATGTTATAGGAGCAGAGTGAAGGCCAAAAGGAGGTTAGAAGTTGATGAAGGAGAGTGTGGAGGAAAAAAGAGCTCATAGGAGATGACTGTAGTGATCTAAGTGGGTAGTACTGAGAGCTTGTACCAGACTGATGGTGATGGGGACAGAGAGATGAGAACCAAGGCAAGACATATTGGGCATGGAGAATCCGTGGAAATTGGCAACTCATCACCTCTGAAAGGGGAGGATGAAGCACTAGTCGTAGATAGCTCAAAAGGAATTAAAGCATGAGAGTAAGGTTATATTGCTTCCATAGACAGGAAAAAGAAAATCAGGGGCATAGAGAACCCCAGGTTGTGTTGGAGGAGCCATTGAGATGGAGGTGTTCTGCACAAAACTTCAACAACATCCCTTTAGTCCCTGCCCTCCAATAAATCCTTCCTGCCTCCCTCCAGCTGCCTTTAATGCTACATCTTCAAGTTAGCGTCTCCTTATTTCTATTTCCTAAATGTTAGCCCTCTTCCTGTCATAAACTCCAGCTTCTGTACACATCATCTATTGTCAATTTTTCCTGACTCCATTGACAGAGTGAATTCTTTCCCTGCCTATCATCCCTACCCACACCAAGGTCACCCTTTGCCTATTTACCATTTTAAGCATTTACCTTACTTCAGCCATCCAATCATTTCCAGAGCACCCAGGATAGTATAATAGTGGAATTTGATAAATGGGAAACACTAGGAAGCCTGAACCAGTCTTGATTCCATCACTTACCAGTACTTTGACCTTTGGAAAATCACTTTTCTTCTCATCAGTGCTTCAATTTCCACCTCAGATTAATGATTCAGCATTTCCCTTCCTGCTGCACCTTCTTAGCCCTCTTTCTGGCCAATCTTGGATGCAATCAGAAATTCTGAAAGCATCCCTGAGGCTGATCCTCGGAATGATCAGGGGAGCTTCAGACAGAAGCCATGTCAGAGATATGCCTTAGAAAGTCTCAAAATGGTCTTTTCATCACAGAATGACGGTTGAGCGCCTAATGATTATGCTCACGCACAGCCAAAATCCTTAGAGATTCTCGAGAAGAAAGGAAGTATAGACCAAAATGCCCATTCATTTTTCAGTGTTTTGGGGAAACACAAAGGGACATGAGCATGTTAGAGAAAACTCCCAGAGACCCTGATAGAAAAGTTACTGTGGCCTACAGCTGAGAGACTCAAAGTGCAGCAGAACTGCTATGAGGCCATACCAGTTTCAAGCTAAAACTTTGGTAAAATCCATTCTTTCCCCCTTCAGATACTCGCTCCATGGCAGTCCCCTAAGTCTAAGTGCTTGTACAATATCTCTCCCAGACTGTTGGTTTCCAGTACTCTTGGGATTGTGGCAACTAGGCGGCATGGTGGATAGAGTGCCAACATGGAGTTGGAAAGATTCATCTTCCCGAGTTCAGATCTGGCCTCAGAGATTTAATAGCTGTATGATCCTGGGCAAATCACTTCCTTTATTTGCCTTACTTTCCCAACGAACTGGAGCAGGTGGCCTTCCAGTATCTTTGCCAAGGAATCCCAAATGGTGTCACAAAGAGTTGGATAGGAATAAAAAACAATGGAACACTGGCAGGCTTCCTGCTGTCTCTCTCCATGGTGCTGATATCTCAACACAATGGCTTTCACAAGGTAACCTTTGGGAAGTACTTATATTACTTCCATGTGGCCCTGCAGGTTTTGCAGTAAATGTGTAAATCCTTGAGGTTGGACTCTTAAGCATTTAGTTCTAGGGCCTGATGTTCTAGCTAGAGACAAGTCTCGCCCTTCAAAAGATGTTTAGTTTGTATTCTTTCCTTTTGTGGAAGGGGGTGGGGGGAGAGGTTTGGGAAATGTGCCTGCTAATTTCTGCATGAAAATTGTCCTATCTCCTCCAATGGCCAGTCTCTCTACAGCTGCCTCCCTTCTTTCTCCCTCAACAAATTACCTTGTGTGTTTGTCAAACATGCTTATATGTGCACACGTCATCCTTGCAGATACAGTGTAAGCCCCTGGAAGGCACACACAATCATCATTATGTCCTGGGGCATAATAAGTCTTTGATAATTATCTGGTGTTTGCTTGCTTGATTACCTGAGAGGGTTTTGTTTTTTCTTTAACTTAATTATGGTCCTATTTTGCTTATGTACAGAGGAATAACAAAAACTCTTGGGTAATAGTTCAGGTGTACTTTTGTTCAGAAGGATTCAATTCCACTGGGTTTTTGTAGATATCATACTTTATTTCATTATTCTTGGTTGCTGAGTTATGGGACCCTCCCGTGAAGAGTACCGAGGCCACCTTGACCTTTGGTATACAATGAGTTTTCTTTCATGCTGCAGAAACGCCCTTGTTGAGCAAGGAGCGATGATTTGTGTTCATACAAACGAGTGTTGAGCTGGAGGATCACAACTAGCTGCTCATGAGCAGGGATACTTTGACAAGGCCTCTGGCCTGTGAGTGAGCTGCTAAATTGCTGGATCGGCTCTCCTCCCATTGGTGGATACCATGCATATGCAAAATCCATGAGCTGCTTCTCTGAATGGTGATTGGGGATTACCTACTGTTCATGCGCTGATCACGTTTGCAAAACTGTATATCAACAAGGCTATACAGCATAATAAACTGGAGCTCTTTTCACACTCTGTGAGTCTCCCTCCTCCTTCATCTCCCCTCTGAGATCAAAGGGCTCATATGCTTTGAGCTCTTAAAAGACAGCCACAAGACTTGGATATGACAAATAATCCTGTGTTTTCAGAAGGTAGAAAAGAGGGAGCTGTTGTCAAGTTGGGACTGGTTTGTCTATAACCAAATCTGGTTACCTGACATGCAGAGCAGATGAATAAATTGTTGCTTGATCGATTGTTTTATCTCAACTCGGTATACTGAAATAGCTTTATCTCTGTGTCTCTGTCTGTCTCTTCTTCTGTCATTCCCTTCTTTTTCCTTTTCCATCAGCTTCCCTTTCCTCACCTTTCTACCCCATTTTCTCTTCTTACTTTCCTTTAGCTTTTATCTTTTCTACTCCCATTTTCTCTCTCCCTATGATCATCTACTTTTCTCTCAATGAAAAAAATACCTTCTTTATATTAATATTTTTGAATTTAATATATTTTAAAAGAATCTAATGTCATGATAATATCTGGAGAGAGAAGACTGGCCTGTGATTTAACTATCATGGGGAACTCTTGTGAAAATTCCCTTCCCCAACAGAACATGTAATTGTAGCCTTATTGAGTTGCCTGATGGACACCCAAACTCTCCAGCTTAACTTCCTGGCTCCTACTTCTTCCTTTTCCCAACTTCCCCATGCTCTTCCAATAATGAGCCCCTGTTTTTGAATGGAGATATTAAATCTTGTACCCCAGACACACATAACTCAGGACTTCAGGGTGGCTGAGTGAAATTCAAGATTCATCATATTTTTTGAACCAAAAAAATTGGGACACAAGGAATGAAAAAATGGTCCCTCTGATTTCCAAGTTTACTTTTATAAAATGCTCTTTTCAAGTAGGAAAATTAAGCCCCTCTTTTTGGTGAATTTCCTCTTCAAAATACTGCTTGGTTGCTATGTTTTGATGTGGAGATAGCTCTGAGTTTTTAAAAGATAGTGCTAAAGACCTCAACTGGAAAGGCTTTGGATATGGGCTCGAGTGTTGGACTGAACATGTATTATTCAAGAGCCAGCTTCTCTTTCTAGAATTGCAATTCAGATTTTTCTTACCCAAGGCCAAGATTATTGGAGAGATTGATATCAGACTGATTTGTGGGATCTAGTCCTTTCACTGCAGCTATACTTGATCTCCTCTTTGTGGCTGCCCTCTTTGTGTTCTATCTTCTCTTCTGCAGAAGTTGGGTGGGAAAGTGGCCCCAGGAAGCGGGCCCATGACATTGCTGAGTCCATGCTGTTGGTGGCCCATGGGATAAAAGCAAAAGCAGGGACTCGGAGCAGAAGGTGTACCCACCCCATCCCCACTAAACCAAATGGGAGGTTACAACAAGAGTTAAATGTACTTAAAGAAGAGCTCCTCTTGTTGACTTCAGATTCTGAATAATATGTCTTGATAAATGACATTTGCCAATCATTCTCCTCCAACATTCAGAGTCTGGGGTCTCTGGATCATTAAGTACCACTCCTTCCTTTTCCCTACTCATCTCGAGCAGCCCTGGATCCTAATCTTGTTCTCCCAGAACCCTGGGGATGAGGTCCCTAGAATGCTCAGAATGTGAAGTTGGGCCCTTAGAAGACCTTAAGTACCTGCTTCTCCAGCCCCCAAAAGAGAAGGTAGTAGAGAAGTCCCTCAGAGGCCTCGGCCTGCCCTGGTGAGGTCTTGGCAGCCGGAGCCTTAGCAGCTGTCTCAGCTGAACCCAAGAAAACGTTACCATAGGAGCTCCAATCTGGTTACCGATTGGTACATGGTTCCTGACTCACTCTATTGGGGACTTTTCCAATAGGATGAGATTTCCCATGATGATTTCCTCTATCATCTCCATATTCCCTGCCTGTCACCCCCACAGAATCAAAGCCTGTCTGAATATCATAAAGGCCCCCCAAGGGACCTTCCAACAGTCCCTGTGACCAAGAGGTGACCCATGAGTGCATGAGAAACCCATCCAGACAGTTTGCTGTAGAAGCTTAAACATACAAATGTTGAGACCATGTCTCCTATTTGAGAGCTGTAAAACCCTACATATGGTCACTCTGATCTCTGGGAAACATTTCCCCCCAAATACCCCGAGGCACTCAGCCTTTCTCCTTTATAGCCATTTCTTTGGAAAACTTAGTTCCTGCCAGAGAGGATAGTTGACTTTGGGAGCTAGGGTCATCCTGAACTTTAGTGAAGGGCAGGACTGAGAAGAGACACACTTGGGTCAGAGTTTTTGTCATTTCAGTCCAGAATAAGTCATTTTTTTTCTTTGTTCCTCTAAGCAGCAGAAGCAATCTTTAAATTTTGCAAAGTGATTTGCATATATTAACTAATTTTATCTTCTCAGTTGCTTCTCAATAATGAATGGTAGGTACCATTATTATGCCCATCTTACAGACAAAGAAACTAAGGCAGAAGGAGGTTAAGGGGTTAGCTGGGGAGATCAGGAAAGGTTTCACAGAGGGAGCAACCCCTTACCTGGTCCTAGAATGAGATGATGAGGAAGTAAGTACTCTCTAGGCTTTCAGGTTAGTCAGGGTGAGCACATAGAACAATTGAGTCACTCACTTTGAAATGTAGAGTGACTGAGGAAGAAGAGAATAAGATCTGTCTTTAAACATCAATTTCCAGATAGCATAGATGCTTAAGTGCTCTCCATTTGAGAGTTTGAATCTTAAAAATCAGTCGAATGCTATATAATGGTAATGATTTTGGAGAAGAGTTGCGAAAATGGAAAATGTCCCTCTCTCCTCTTGGTCATGGTGGGGACTATAGATGTGGGCACTGCATCCAATGTTAGACTTTATTGATATATTAACCATTTTTGTTAAAATGCTTTTTTTTAAAAGTCAGGATGACCTGAGTTCAAATTTGACCTCAGACACTTAACACTTCCTAGCTATGTGACCCTGGGCAAGTCACTTAACCCCAACTACCTCAGCAAAAATAAAATAAAATTTAAAATTAAAAAAAAAGCTTTTTTCTTTAAGAAAGGGTATAAAAAAGATATCAATAAAACGAGACTAAATTTTTTTTCTTAGGGGAATTTGCATTTTAACCTATAGATAATAGGGAACCATCAACCTTTCTTGAGTAGGGAACCGAGTGATCAGACCTGTGCTTAAGGAAAACTCTTTTCTTAAGGTTAATGCCAAAGATGGGGGGAAACATCTGGTTTTTTCCTCACTATGTCGAACTGCATGAAAAGAAGGTTTATGGGACTCTCCACTTATTTTAAATGGACTTTGGAAGAGGATTGGAAACCAGAGCTTTGGCCCAGGCTTGGCGACCTTCTCGGACGTCAAGGAAACCAGTAGAATTAGATCTGTAAGAACTGGGGAAGGGGTCACTCGCACACCTGAAGAAGTGGCTAATAAGGAGGCAGACTGGATCCAACCACATTATTTCCTTCACTAATGTTAAAGTCATTCAGGTTTATGAGATTAAAGTTTACTTAGATCTTAACTCTGCAAATAAACGCCATTGAGCCACAGAGGCAGAGTCAACAATGGAAGGGAGAAGTGTTATACTGGGGACACATGCTGCAGGGAAGCTGGGCGTCCTAATTAAAATTTAGCATTATTTATTTCCTAATGGTTTTGCCAGGGAGTCCAAGACAAACAACCCGATGCTTCTCCCTTCTCCCCAGGGGAAGAGGGGCAGGTTTCCTCACTTAGACTTTTTGAGGAGTCAGAACTCCTTATTCTTTTCTGCATTTATATTTAACTTTTGGTGTAATTGTTGTTTTCACCCCAACCGAACAGCTATTTTTCTAAGGGAAGGGACTCCTTCCTCTTGATTTTGTACTTCCGGTGTCTAGCATATAAGAAGGCACTTAATAGGCATTTGTGGAACTGACTTGGGGGGGGGGTGGCAAACTGGCCTCCAGAAGAGAAGTAGCAGTGACCAGAACCATGGACAGATCACAGGAGGGAGAGCAGTACAGGAACTTCAGTGGTCCTGATCTGTATGGGTCAGATGGTTCCAGAGAAGAAAGTGTGGCTGGTGACTGTCCCCCTTCAAATCCAGTTCACTAGTATGTGACATCTCCCTGATGTCGTCATGGTCATCTTTGGGGAACAAAGGACCAGCAACAACATCAACAACAACCTGAGGTCAAGGACTGTTTCCATTTTGGCTACTTCCTACAACACAGAAGGCACTTTATAAATGTCTTTTGGATCAATGAGTATGTACATCCAGGGAACGGACTTCAGTCCTTGCCCTGTTACTTCGTAGCTTTGTGACCAAGGGGCAAATGATTTCCTTTCTTGGACCCATCTCTGATCCCTGACTTGATACTCATGTGCCTGACCAGTCTCCCAAAATGCTTTGCTGGAATCTCCAAGCAATCCGGCGAGTATAAACCTCATTTAAAAACAAAATATTCCCATAGAATATCGAAGGGTTGGTTCTAGGTCTAGGAGATCATTAGACTGAGCTCTTAGGATTTTATTTTTGCATTTAGAGTGGGCTCAAAAATAACGGATAAGTATGAGTGAAAGACTATTTTAAAAATAGAAGAGGGAAGGGGGGCAGCGAGGTGGCACAGTGAACAGCACAAGCCCTGAAACCAGGAGGACCTGAGTTCAAATTTGACCTCAAACACTTAACACTTCCTAGCTGTGTGACCCTGGGCAAGTCACTTAACCCAATTGCCTCAGTCAGAACAACAACAACAAGGGGAAAAACTTGAAAAGTCCTGCAGAAATCTCCCATGCCTTTTCATTTGCTTTTTCTTAGGCTCCATTGTTTGTCCTAAAATAACCTTTCACATCAATGGAGTTGGATAATAAGTGTAAGAGGCATTGTTTGGAACACATTAAAAAAAATAGGATCTGCTTTTCGATAAATCCCAGATTCTTCCCTAGTTCACAGTTACTCTGGTCTCATCCTTGGTGTAGTTCCCGAACAAAAGCATTCAGACAGGGAGAGGACAGAATCGGGGAACAATCATGCTGTTTTAAGCGATCTTCTGCATTTTGTGAAGCACTTATTAAGCACCTACTATGTTCCATGTGCTGTGCCAAGCACTTCACAAACATCATCTCTTATCATTTGATATTTGATTTCTGAGAATCAAGTGTCATTATTATCCCCATTTTACAATCGAGGAACGGAGGCAAACAGGTGGAGTGGTCCAAGGTTACATAGTTTGTAAGGATCTGAGACCAGATTTGAATTCAGATCTTCTTGTCTTTGACCTCAGGCACTTACTAGCTGTGTGACCTTGCCTCAGTTTCCTTAAATGTAAAATGGAGATAATAGTAGCACCTACTCCCAAGGTTGTTATGAGGTTTAAATGAGGTAATATTTATAAAGTGCTTAGCAAACTGACTGGCTCCTAGTAAGTGCTAGTTATTCTCCTTCAGGTCTAGTTGGGGACCTCTGACCCTTTCCATAAGGAGATATTTACTATTTAGGGGTTTTGGGGGAGGGCGGAACATGACAGGGCCAGAGATGGAGAGTTTGAGGGTCTCTAAATCAAGCCCCGAGGGGCAGGAGATTCCCTAGGAAGTGAAAAAGGACCAGAGGTTCTCCAGCTTCTTTGCTGAGGGGGCGTGGCTTCTTGGTTTGCCCTCAGAGCTCATTGGTTCAGCTCCGGGCACCTCCCACTGATGCAGGAGGGATTAGGAAAATAATAACAATTGATGGGATTGACTTTGCTGCGTGGGGGGAGGGGGGCTGCGGGAAGCTGTTTGGGGGGGACTCACCAGCAGGAAGATCTACAGAAGATGACCCTGGGATTAGTCTCCACCCTTGGAAATGGACCAGACTTGGGGGTTAGTTTATCGCTGTCCGCCCCAGTTCTCTGGGCCTTCATTAAGCACTTGGAGGAACCTCTTTGTGTCCCAATGCGTCCCGTAATCCAGGAGTGCCCTCATTCAAAACTTCTAATCCAGTTATTGAAGATTCACAAGCTGACTCCATCTTCTTTCCCTGGGGGTGCTGGGTATTTCCTTCCCATGAGGCTGTAACTTCACCAGATCGAGCTGACCCTGGGCACAACGGGGGCACCGAGGGCAAGGTCCCACTATGCAGGATGATGCTGAGACAAGCGCTTCTTTTCTTTTTGTGTTTTTTATTTTGAGAGGCAACTGGGGTTAAGTGACTCGCCTAGGGTCACCCAGCCAGGAGGCGTTAAGTGTCTGAGGCCAGATTTGAACTCAGGTCCTCCTGACTCCAGAGCTGGGGCTCTACCCACCGGGCCACCCAGCTGCCCCCAAGCACATCCCCTTCCCCTGACGGCTGACATCTTTCCGTCTGCTTGGTGCACCAGGCTGGCCTCTGGCAAGGGAAGGGATAGATGATACATCCTAATGGCCCTGCTCCCTCACTGACATTTATTAAACACATACTAAAGGTGGGACCCGACTAAGGAGATATAGAGTGTGTGGGAGGGAACCAGTCCCTTAGAGCCAGACTTTGGAGTCTCTTGGTGCCCGCACTGGCCTCCAGGGACGCTCAGTGGAAACGACTAACACAGAGATAAGGCACAGGGCCGAGGGGAGGGGGAGGCCTTCTCCCCAACGCTTCCTGCACTGGAGAATCAAATGGAGTCCAGAGTCATCTCGGGGCCAGGAGAGGAGAAAGGTTTTCTTTGTCTTTGGCTCCCACCCCAGGATGGAAAGAATTCTAGGGGAAACCCCCTTGATGTAGAAAATATGGCAGATACAGAAGGGATGTGTGAAATACAGAAAGCTCCCCCCAGCAGCTAGGGGGCGCAGGGCATAGAGCACCAGCCCTGAAGTCAGGAGGACCTGAGTTCAAATTTGACCTCAAGACACTTAACCCTTCCTGGCTGTGTGACCCTGGGCAAGTCACTTAATCCCGATTTTCTCAGCAAAAAATAAAATAAAATACAGAAAGCTCATTAAGGGTGGGTCTTAATGATAAAACAAATCTATTGCTCCGTGCTGGTCATTGTGACCACTAGCGTCTCCCCATGGATAGAGGGCTGACTCCCAGTGTCCCCCTCATGTGGAACAGATTGGACAGTTGACGAGCTGTTTGGAGTTACATCACGCCAGCGGGAGGACTCTCAGGGAGCAAGTGACACAGTCAGGCCAATTTCAGAAACCCGGTGCATTTACAGAGTCCATGGTCCAGCTTTTTAAAAAAAAAATTAGTCCAACTTTCTTCCTTATGCCCAGGTGGGACAGGGTTAATTCATTAAAATTAGTCCCATCAAGGGAAGGGTGAAATCGTGGAGGGTCTGAGACTCAATCAGGAGAACCTGGGTTAGAATGTTGCTTCCGCCCTTTCCAAACTCTGTGAGGCCAGACGAGTCACGAGAGGGGTTTCTCATTATCTTGTCCACGCAGCCATTTCTGCCGGTGGAATCGGGTTCATAAACAGCTGCTTCAATGATCCTCGCAGGGAATCGGTGACCAGCACATCTGGACTCTGCCCGATGCCCGGTACCCATGGCCTCACACCCACCAGCCCCTGGGAATTCCCTGGCTCCTTAGGGGACAAGCAGCTCTTTCCTTGCTCTCTCTGCTTTGGGAAGAGCCTTTGGTTTATTTTTTAGCTCCCAGGGTTCCTTCTCCCCCTCTCTTTAGACAATGTTCTTTCAGCCCCAGCAGCCTTCCCGTCCTGCAACGTCCTGCACCCTCCTCCTCTGCCTGCAGAGCTCCTAGCCTGGGCTGCCATTCCCTAAGGGCCCCAGGTTTATTTATATCATTTTGTGTCGGCTCTCTCCTCAGACTTCCTCAGCAACAGCCTCTCTTTCCCCCTTTGTCCTCCCCTCTTTCCTCACAATTCTCCTGGAGGCCAGACCGGGGCTTGTTTATTTGCGTCTCTAACTCCAGAACTTGGTCCAGTGCTTAGCAAGTTCAGTCTTTTGGGTTTGGGGAATTGGGTTCATCAGAGAGCTTTCCCGGGGAGGGGGAGCGGGGGGGAGGGGGGAGGTGTCCAGAGCAGAGTATATTCCCAGAGACAGATGGGACCTGTCAATAGCCAGGGCTGAGCTGCAGGGCCATGGAGGGGCCTGAAAGCGTGTGGCCTGCGCTCCCTCTAGTGGGGACTTGTGATACTGCCCCCAGAACTGAGGGGGCCCCTTGGGCCATGTTAAGGGCAGATGCGGGGCCAAAAGGCCTTTGCCTTGGGGCGGGCGCGCGACAGCAGGTCAGGTCTCGGGGGACGTGGTCCACATTCGACCCGAACCCCTGCAGACTAGCGTTTGCGGCCAATCGGCCGCTTCCAAATCCATCGGAGAGGGTCGTGTTTCTGCGAGTTTTCCCCAACTCCGGGCCAAGTTCTGCCAAAGCACAGGAGGAGACGACCCTAGATCACCTGGGAAAGCCTGAGGCACCTCATCCCAGCCCGGCAGAGCCGCGAGGGGCCCCGGGACGGAGAATGCGGAACCAGGAGGGACCCGAGGGCTCCTTTAGGCCAATCTACTCTTTTACCGACGGGGAAACCGAGTCGGAAGTGGCGAGGGATAACGCCAGCACTCGCGTTCAGGCGTTCTAAATCCAGGGCCGTTGTCCCTTGGCCAGTTCCCAACCAAGAAGCATTTGCTTTGCTTACAATTCTTTGTTTACAAAGGATTTCTTTTTGTTGTCGTCCCCCTTGATGTAAGAGTCCGGCCATTTTCAGAGCGTAATTGCAGACTGTTTCCCAGAATGCTTCCACTCTCTCCCGATTCCACCAACACAGTACCAGGAGGCCTGTTTCTTTGTCCCCCTGCCCACTCTCCATTCCCCTAGTTTGACTTTTCTTTCCATTTGATGGACATAAAAAAAAAAAAAAAACAAACCCAGGACCATTTTGACTTGAATTTTCCTTACTCTCAGTAATCTGGAACATTTTTTTTTTTTTAATTAAAGCTTTTTATTTTTCAAAACAGATGCCTGGATAATTCTTCAACATGAACCCTTAAAAAACCTTGTGTTCTACCCCCCTCCCACACCCCTTCCTCAGAAGGCAAGCAGCCCAACACACATTAAACACGGGAGAAACACAGGGAGCGCTCTTCCTTATGACGTTATTGACACAGCCAGGACTCTGGGCGCACCTGGGTGGTGCAGTGGACACAGCCCCAGCCCTGAAGTCAGGAGGACCGAGTTCAAATCTGGCCTCAGACACTTAACACTTCCTGGCTGTGTGACCTTGGGCAAGTCACTTAAGCCCAATGGTTTCAAGGGAAAAAAAGTGTTGAAAACTATCTTTACATATATTTGGGGAAAGTACTATTTACAAAAGAAGTACTTTGAAAAGACGGGAATGAGATCCCCGAGGCAGAAAGAACAGAGGGTTCCAAGGTCCCTGACCCAGCCCCGGAGGAGACATGAAACGGCCAGGATCCCAGCAGCGGGCGGCAACGTTGGTTGTGGGATGTGCAGATGACTCATCGGAGCCTCCCATTATGATACTCATTTGACACATGGGAGAGTTGAGGCTCAGATAGAGCGGCCTTCAAACTCGGCCTTCCTGACTCCCCCTTCCTGTAGCCGGCGGCCACCCAGGGAGGAGGCAGGCTCTGGGACCCATGGAGGAGACACCAGAAAATACACAAAAGCTTTTTGCTTGGAAACAGGGGGTTTATTTAATTGGTGTCAATTGTGAATTAAAACAAAACCCAAAGGGAAAATGCCGCAGGGCGATGCTGCCTTTGGCCTTGGCTGCCCACTCTCCCCCACCCTGCAGCCCCGGGGGTACTTGGAGCTCTGGAGGGGAGGAGACAGTGAGGCTTTATTTAAAAGCCCCAACACTGGAGTCAGCCTAGGGCCTCAGACACTTAAGGCTTCCTGGCTGTGTGACCCTGGGCAAGTCACTTAGCCTGACTTCTCCTGAAAAATGGACACCCTCGGGCCAGGTGCCATTGGCACCTTGCACAGGCCCTCACCCGACACACACGAGCTTCTGGCTATTTCCCACCAAACTCTGGCCACCCACCTGCCCCTCGGCTGTTCTGGGCCCCCCAAACTCACACGTGGAAGAACCAGGAACCATGAAACATGGAACGTCAGGGTCAGGAAGGGCTTAAAACCCAGAATATGGAACATCAGGGTTGGGAGGAACCTTAGAACCTAGAACATGGATTGTCAAGAGCTAAACGGAGGTTGTGAGGCTAGAATCCAGGACCTTGGAAATCAGGGCCGGGAGGGGGGAGACACGATAAGCCAGTGGGCTGTCAGGGGATAAAGGCTGCTCCTCCTGGGTCACCCCTGGCCCCACCGCAGGCCCGGGCCCTCCTTGATCAGGACTCCCCCCGAAGGCAAGAACGGCAGGTCACGTCCCAGGAAATACATTTTATTAAGCTACTCTTAAAAAGCTTCCAACTAGCTCCCTAACATTATGTACAATGGGGGCCGCTGCTCGCAGCGTGGCCCCCTCGGAGCCCGCCCCCCGCTTCGCGGGGTCTCAGTCTCTGCCGCCCCCGGCCTGGCTCCCGCTGCGGCCTCTGGCCCGGCTCCAGAAAGGCCTCCGGCTCCGGGCTCGCCTTCACCTGTCTACACTAAAAAACCCCTCGATTCTTAAAGAAAACACATGTACAGTCCCATCCGTGCTCGGCAGCCGGGCTCCCCGCCCCCTCAGGGCTTCTTCAGGCCGTAGGGCAGGCCCACAAAGGGCCGGGAGCCCGGCAGCGGCGGCGAGTGCCAGACGGCCGAGCTGGTGCGCTTGTGGTAGCGGGGCTTGCTCTTGTTGAAGATGTCCTCCAACCTGGGGCTCAGGATGGTCCCGAAGAGCTGGTCCAGGTCGGGGGGCTGGTAGTACTGCCGGATCACGGCCTGGCTGAGCTGGGTCCCTGGGGCAGGAGGGAGGCGGGGGTCAGGCCGGCCTCGGAGGACCCTCCCCCGCCTCCCCCAGGTTTCTGCGAGGTCGTGCCCCTGACCACAGTTGTCCCCGCGCCGTCCCAGCTGGGACCTCCTCAGCACGCCCGGAGCTGGGATCCAGCCCTGACCTCTCTCTGAGTGCCGGCCCCAGAGCACAGCCGCACGCTGGCCGAGACGGGCCCCACGGAGCCTCCCTCAGAACATCCAGACGCCCTGATTTCCTCTGTGCGGGTCTACACCTGCCCCCTGGGGGGCACTGCCCACCCCGCCTCCGACCTCAGCCCCTCCCGCTCTGCCCTCGCAGGTCGCCATCCGGGCTCTGACATGGGTCCTGCAAGGGTCCCGGCCCCACATGGGGCCCCATCACAGGGTGTGTGTGTGTGTGTCACGAGATCACGATTTATCATCAGTGACTGATCTGGCCGCCTGCCTCATACACCCTCACAGCCTGACCCACAAACATGGCTCAGGGAAGCGGGACGGCGAAGGCCCAGTTCCAGAAGCCCTGGTCTAGCTCCCACTGGCCACACAAGGACTCCCCCGCCCTAGGGCAGCGCCCCCTAGCTGACCTCCTGGCCCTGCCCCCACAAGGCCACCAACAAGGGGTCCCTGACCCCACCTCACCCCCGGCCCCCCTCGGAGCCCCCCGGAGCCCGGGCGCCTCCACTCACCGTTGGCCCAGGCAGGAATGGGCTTTCGGGGCTGGGTCTCGTCGTCGGTGGAGTCATCACTGTTCAGATCCATGCCATAGTTGTCCGGGTTGATCTTGGGGCCCCCCTTGGGGCCTTGGGGGGTCATTTCATACGAGTTGCAAACTGGGGACTGAAGAGAAAGAGCCGCTCTGTCTGAGCCCGGCGCCAAGGGGGTCCTGGGGCCCCTGGGGATGCTCCGTTCCAACCCTCTCCCGGCTGCCCAGGCCAAGCAGTGAGACCGAGGCCCAGAGAGAATGGGGGCGGTCACTGTCCGGTCCTGAGGGCAGCTTTCTGGCAATGAGTGCAGCCCTCTTCCGGGAGCCGACCCTCACAAGGGAGGGGGCTGTCACCGTCTCCCCAAGATCCCCAAGGATGATGAGGGAGAAAGATGGAGGAGCCTCCTCTGGGGTTCACGGGCCTCTGTCCCCGAGACGACCCTCCCTGGGCCAGGGAGCACCAGAAGTCAAGTCAGTGGCCTGACCGGTGGCGTCTGGGCCTGGCCACTGCTTGGGGGCCTTGGGCTACTTTGGGGACTGGGGGCTGCTGCAGAATGGGGCCTTCCCCTCTCCTGGAGCTCCCCCGGGAGAGCCCTCCATAGCTTTCTGGGGGACCAGAGTTTGGAAGGGAGCTTGGGGCTCATCCCCCCCGCATCCCACCCCCGTTTGCATGAATGCCCCACACTAGTGGCTGGCTCGGGCTACGGCCCCCTGTGACCCTCAAACCCCAGGACCCCGAGAAGATTCGCATCAGTGAAAAGGACCCAGGGCTTTAGGGGGCACCAAGCTCAGTGTGGATCACCCTGGAAGCCCCAAGGGAGGCAGGAGGCAGCACCGGAGCCCAGGCTTCCCCCCCCCCCCTCCCAGGCTCAGGCCATACCCAGCACCCGGACCCCAGGCAAGGTCAATCCAATGCCAAAGGACCTGGACCGCTAAGCCAGGAGGGGAGCCGGAGCAGCCCCCTGGGCCTGTGCCCCCTGTACAGGTGGGCACCCAGGCAGAGCCAGGGCCAGGGGGCTGCCCCCCGAGAGGTTCTCCTGGGCTCCCCTGCCATCCAAAGCAGGGGCTCCCTGTCCCCAGGGGGTCTCCCAGCAGAGGCCCAGGGGACACTTGCCCCAAGCCCTGGGCAGGGACACAGGCCGGGCTGGGGGCGGCAGGAGGGTCTCACCTGCACGTCCATGGTTACGTTCAGGAACTTGCTTCCGGTGCCCATGGCGGGGGTGGCAGCAGCAGCAGAGGTGGCAGCAGCAGCGGCGGCGGCCGCCTCCTTGGCCTTCTTCTCCTGCTCCTCCTGGAGCCTCTTCCGCTCCTGCTCTTGGCGCTGCCGCTCCTGCTCTTGGCGCTGCCGCTCCTCCTGGGGCCAACAGAACGGGAGGTCTGCGTGAAGTCCGGCCCGAGGCCCCCACCCCCTCCCCGGGGCCACCTCGGCCCAGCCAGGGGTACCCGGGACTCACCCGCTTGCGCTTCTCCTCCAGCTCCCTCTGGGAGCGCTCCTTCTGCAGCCGCAGGGCTTTCTCCCTCTCCTGTCGCTCCCTGGAAACATCAGCGGCAAAGGCTGAGCCGGAACCGGGGACCCCCACATCCCTGTGACCTTTCCCTGGCCCGTGGGCCCCCCATGGTCCCCCCTGCCACTGTCCCTCCCTACTGGCAGCAATAAGCGCATCAAGAGGGTGCCCTGAGAAGACAGGGCCCACTTTGCTTCTGCCTCTGTCCCACCCCCCCCCCCAAGTTCTAAAAAAAGGGTGCACGTGCAAGGACCGTGTTCTCTGCTCTACCCCCCATGGGTTCCAGCATCATCAGTTACCCCAGATTATGACCCCTGGTAGGGAGGAGGGGCATGGCAAGGCCTCCTTCCCCAGCATCCCTCCCTACACGGGCCTCTGCCTGGGACTGTGGCTCGGGCTCTCCTGACAGATCTGGGGGACCCCCAGTGAGACAGTCCAGAGATGGAAGGAGACCAGGCGTGCACAGAGCACTTAGGGACCAGGAGAGACGGGCACGTAGGAGTTACATGGATGCCGTCTCGCCTCGGCTCCCAGAATTTCATCCAAGTAGGGAATCTGGCGCAGAAACTGCCCCACCCAATGCAGAGGGCGCCCGCCAAGCGAGCGTGTATGACGTCAGTCTCCCTCCCCTTCCCTACAGCTTCCACCCCGACCTCTGACCGTCCAAAGTGTTCAAAGGATTTGTTGCTGCTGGTGCATTCCCAAAAGCTGCAGGGTCTCAATGGGCCAAAGGGGCAGCTTAAAAGCAGGGTACAGTGACCCTCAGAGGGAAGGGCCTCTACTGAAATGGGGGCTTCCTGTTATTCCTGATGAAAAGCCCAGAGCTGAGGAGAAGGCTGGGAACGCAAACCCAGGAGTCAAAAGAAAGCTAGATGGGCGAGAGCCGAGCGGCCCCTGAGCCCCGGCTGCCATCGCTGAGCCCTGGCTGCCACCCTGGCACAGCCAGGCCCACCTGTTCCGGGAAAGGACAAGTCTGAGGCCAATCAGAAAGCCAAGAGCGGGTGACACGGCCCCCACTGGGGGCCCTCAGTCCAGGGGCTCAGGAGAAGGGGAAAGCCACGGGGAAATCGGCGCCAGAGCAGCCTTTGTGGTTCCCACAGCGAGTTTTGGGGCCCCAAAAGCCCAGGCTACACTGGGTCCCTGGAGACTCTCAGGGAGTCGGGGAGGCTGGCAGGAGAGTCTTGAAGTGGGGAAAGCTTCGAACCGTGGGAGGGTCAATGATGGTGTTGGGGGGCTCCCTCTCCCCCAGTCTCTCTCATGCCCACCCTCACAGGCAGGGGGCCCTCACCTCTCGGCCTGCAGCCTCTCCTGCTCCCGCTTTCTCTCCATCTCCCTCTCCAGGGCCAGCTGCTGCTCCCGCTGCTTCTGCTGCTCCATGATCCTGCGGGCCTCGGCCAGCTTCCGCAGCCGCTCTTGCTCCTCCTCCTTCTTCTTCTGCAGCTGCTCCTGGAACCTCCGCTCTTCCTCCTCCTGGAGGTGGGCAGGGGAGGGAACCCGGTCAGGCAGGCGCCCGGCCTCAGGCTCCCCCTCTAGCAAACGAGGGGCTGCTCGGGCGCCTGCCCCCAGCTGCCCTTGCTAATCCCCCCCAAGACAAGGCGACCCCCCGTGTCTGGCCCCCCAGAAAGCTGCAGACCAGGAAGGGGTGAAGGCGGGGCCCTAGACAGGGCCGGTGGCCAGCCTCGGGGGATCTCCTGGGGGGCAGCAGGCGGGTGACCCGGCTCCTAAGGCCCCTGTGGGCTGTGGACAGTTAGACCCGGCCCCACCTCCTCACCTGGAGCCTCTTCTGCCTCCTGGCCTCTTCCTCCTGCTTCCGCCTGGCCTCGGCCTCCTCCAGCTTCTTGGCCGCGGCCTTCTTGCGGGCCTTCTCCTCAGCCAGGCGCTCCTCCTTGGCCTGTGGGAGCCTCAGGCGGGTCAGAGGCCAGGCCCCTGCACCCCTTCTCCCCTCCCCCGCCACCCCCAGGGCCCAGGGCCGCCACTGACCTTCTCGTTCTTCTCCAGCTGCGCCAGCTTCTGCTCGATGCGCTTTTTCTTCTCCACTTCCAGTTGTTCTGCACGCTCGCGGGCCTGCAGGACCTTGCGGAGACGCTCTTCCCGCTTCCTGGGGGCGCAAGAGAGAGCAGATACTTCCCGGCTTGGAGACCCCCCCCCCCCATCCTCCCTCTCCTCAGGGGACCAGATGGTGTGTGGGGCCAGTGGTGATGTGGGCGGGGCCAGCGGGTGGGCAGGACCAGTTGTAATGTGGGCGGGACCAGCGGGTGGGAGGGGCTCCCGGCACTCACATCTTCACCTCCTCCAGGCGCCTCCGCTTGTCCTCCTCCACCTTCTGCTTCCTCAGCAGCTCCGCCTCCTCCTTCTTCTTCAGGTTTTCCAGCCGCTGCCGCTCCTTCTCCTGGGGACAGAGGGGCCGGGCAGTGAGGCGGAGGCAGAGTCCCGCAGGTGCCCACAAAGGGCAGCCCCGCCCCCCCCAGCTGCTTGGGGCTCCCGGCCCGAGGTGCTAATGGCTGAGCATCCCTGACGGCCCCAGGGCCAGTCACCGCCTGGGCCCGCTGGGTGCCCCGCCTCCCGCTGTCGCTGTCCCTGACGGGCCCCGCCCCCCTCCCGGGCGGCTGCAGTGTCCCCAGGGCCCGCAGGGATGGGGCAGGGCTGCCCGGGCCCTCTTCTGGAGGACCATGGGAGGCGGGGCTTAGCCAGGGCAGATCCTCAGGCCGCTGCCCCTGAAGGAGCAAAAGCAGCCCGTGGCTGGGAGGGGCAGGGCGTGGCTATCCCGCTGCCGAGAGAAGCTCTAGTCCCGGTGAGCGCAGAGAGACCCCGGAAAGGTGGCCAGGGCCCCCCCCCAAGCCAGGCCGGAAAAATATATCCTGGGGGAGGGGGGAAGGGGGGGGGGTCAAAATCAAGAGGAGGCCGCCAGGACGGGAGGCGACAGAGCTTTCTAACTGTGAGTCAGACAAGCTCCTTTTCACAAAGCTAAAGCTGCTCAAAAAGGGAATGAGCCCCTCGCTAAGTAGTGAGCTCCCCACTGCCCCCAAGCACCGGCCAGGACGGGCCTCTGACAGACCTCGGGGACACAACCTCTCCCGGGATCCCCTGGCTCACCGGGCGGCCAAGGGATGGCCCCCTCCACACCGGCAGGGAAACCCAGGGTGACCCACAAGGACATCGCCAGCCCCCCCAAAGTCCCAGGGTCCCAAGAAAGGGGCTAGGAAGCCTGGGGGGCGGGCGGCCCCTGACCTGCCCAAGAGTCCATGACTCATTGGCTCTCCAAGGCAGCTCGCCCAGAAAACCCTTCTGCCTCAACCCTGAGCGGGGAGCTTGGGGCACAGGGCCCTCCCGGGGATGCCAGGGCCCTCCAGCTCCAAGGAAGCTGGGGGGGATGACGCCAGCTCTGGTCTCCTGCAGGCCCCAAGCTCAGCGGGGATGAGGGGGACAATGGTTTCAGAGCAGAGCCAGGATGTCACCCCCTTCTCCAAGGCTCCAATGCGGGGCACCCAGTTCCCAGAGGGATGAAAAAAACATTGCACTGACTCCTAATTAGCTGCCGACACTATCTAGAACATAAAAGGAGAAGGGGCTCTCCCTGAAGGGAGTGTCCAAATGATCCAGAACCTGGACCCCAGGGAAAGCCCTGAACATCCTCAGCAAGTGGCCAAGCAGGAACCTCCCCCCAAGTGCCCTAACTAGAGAGCCTGACTCACGCCAGGCCCCAGGCTGTGGGCATCCAGGAGGCAGCCCCCCAGGAGATTACAGGCAAACAAGGGGGGCCCAGACAGGCCCCGGCACAAAGTTATGGAGACAGCCTGGCCACCAGCCCGGTCCCCCAGAGCTACTTCCCTGATTCCCAGAGGCCCACTTTCCGCCCAGGACTAAGTCCAGCGGGGTTCCTGATTCCAGGCTCCCTTTGCCTTCCTCAGCCCAGACCTGTCTCTTGGCCCCTCCCACTTCAGTTCCAAAGCCAATCAGCTTGGCAGCTTGAAGAGCAGCTGCCCAGAATGAGGGTCAGCCCCTGGAGGCAGGGAGACCCGGGGCCTGCCAGTCAGAACCGAGAGCCAAGGCCCAACCTTCTCAGCGGGGCTCTCGGAGCCTCTGGGAGTCAGGAAGGTTCTTCCCCACTAACGTTAGATGGTCAGGTCAGTTCTAAAAAGGGGGCACTGTCGGCCGCCATCGAGCCACACGGGGTCCAGGGAAAATCGGGACGTGAGGCCAGGGGCCACTTGGCGTTTTCTTGGCAAGAGCCTGGGGTTAAGACCGTGAGGTCAAGGGAGGCCGGGGAGTGAGTCGTGGCGGCCGACAGTGCAAAGGGCGGGTCCCGTCAGCTCGTCCGGGCCGGGCCGGCATCCACGGGACAAGCTCCGCACGGACCCTGGACCGGCCAGTCGACCTCTGGGAACACCCCCAGGGAGCTACTCACAGAGTTAGTGTGGGCCAGAAAGCAGCAGCAGTCCAGGAGGGAGGGCGGGGTGCTACAGTACTAGGATGGGGGTGGGGGTGCGTTACTTACAACAAAACTGCCCTGTGTGAAGGAGACAAGGAGGAAAGCCGGGGTTAGCTCCTTGGGCCGCCAGGGCCAGACCCCCCTCCTTCCCGCCCCCTCCCGAGTGCACACGCTCGGCCATCGGTGCCCCGCCAGAGGCCTGCAGCTCCCCCAGCCACTGGAGCTAGATGTTCAAGGCTGGGATGGGGCGACCTCTGACCCAGGGTGGCCTCTGACCCGTGGAGGTCTCTGACCCGCGGCAGCCTCTGACCCGCAGCTTCCTGGCTGTTTCTGCGGTCCAAGTCTCCCCTACTTGACATAAGCACTAGGGGGAAGACGTGGTTTCATAAGGCAGGCCCCCTGAGGCCCAGCTCCTGGCCCAGGCTGGACCTCTGGCTCACACCTGGGCGCCAAGATGGATGCAGCGAGCTCAGGGCAGCGCAGCCCTCACTGACCTTGGCGTCCATGTGGAGCGGAGTGTTGCGCTTGATGAATGACTTCATGACGCTGGAGCGGCTGGCGGAGGTCGGGGTCATGAGCATCTGGTTCTTCTGGACCGTGTGCAGGAAGGTCCGCAGGGGTCGCACCACCTGCCCAGGGAGGCGGGGGGGAGATGAAGGCTGGGGGGAGGCGGCCGGCGAGGAGAGAAGTATGGCAGCCCCCCACCTGACCAGAGCGGGCGCGGGGCAGGAGCACGGCAGCCCCCGCAGGCCAGAGCGCGAGCCTCCCCGGCCTTACCTTGCTGGGCGGACAGACGGGGGAGGGAGTCTTGTTTCGAGGGGGGGTGAGCGCCTCATCGTCCCCGTGGTCCCCGTTCTCGTCCAGCTCGCTGACCGCCTGCTTGTAGCTCCTCTTCCGCCTGTGGGGGCACAAGCAGCAGCACCCATGGGGGCCCGGGCCAAATGACCAGGGCCCTCCCCCTGGCCCCTCCTCCTCAGGCACACAGGTGCTGGGGGTCTCAAGCTCCCCCCTCCCAGTTTTCTAGGCCAGGACTTCTCTTCCGTCACCATGGTAACAGGCTTAGGGGCCACTCCCGGAGGGCTCTGTGCTAGGCCTGGGGAGGGACAAAGTTAAAGTTTCCTCAGCCCTCCGGGAGCTCACAATCTAGTGGGGGAGGGGGGAGCATCCCTACAGAGAGGATGGAACCCCCCCCCATGCCAACCCCTAGACTTCCCATTACAGGGAACTGTCTTCACAGGACCCCCCTCCACCAGGTAAAGAGGACCCAGGCCCTGCCCACTCTCCTGGGGAACGGGACACGCAGAGAGGTCAGGAAAGCTAGTCTGAGGAGGGCTGGCTGAGGGTCCCCCATCTGGCTGCCAGAACTGCAGGAAGGTGGAGCCACAGGGCCCTGAGGGGCTGCCCAATCTGGCCATTTTACAGACAGGGAAACAGGCCCAGGGTCGGGGAGGGAGGGGCATGTCCTGCCCCACGAACTAGACTCTTCACGGGAGTTATTTTGGACAGGAAAGGCCAAGTGAGGGCAGGGCCGGGCTCTCTGGAACGCCTCGGGTCCCGAGCCCAGCGTCCCTGGGTACGCAGTCAGAGGTTTTAGAGGTGCCCGAGTACAAGCGGCTCAAGGGCAGGCACAACCTTGGCTGGAGCAGGGGCCCTCACGTGCCAACTGCCTGGGGCAGACACGGCCTTGCCCAGATGCAGCCCCTCCCCAGGCCCTTCCCGCCACCTCCCGGCCTGGGTGTGCCCCTCTGCCCCCCTGGTCACCCTACCTGACACTCTGTGGCGGCTCCCGCAGCTCCTCCTGCGGCTCCTCCCGTGGCTCCTCGCTTCCGCCCGTCTTGTTCTCTGGGGAGGGAAGCAGGTGAGGAGCTCTCACACCCGCTGTCTCTCCAAGGGCCCATGCAGGGCCCGCCTCCTCCACTTCTTCCTCGAGGTACGATCCCCCTCCTTCCCCCCCCCCGATATGGCAACCATCTTACTCAGAGAAGAGACAAGCTTTTCCCGGGGTCTGTGCGGCCATAATGGTCGGCGGTGTCTGGTTCCCCTCTGACCGCCCTCCCAGCCCACGACCAGAGGAGGGCACGGGGAGGTGCACGGCCCTGCAGGCCCCCTGCGGCCCAGAGAAGGCCTTACCGCTGTCACCAGCCGCTTGGCCCCCAGACTCCGGCTGGGCCTTTGGGGTGCTGATGGCAATCTTGTTGGCATTCCGAGGGCGCAGCGTCCTCCTGGTGCTCTCAACCACCTGTGAGCAAGGGCGGCCCATCAGGCTTTGCTCCGGCCCGGGCCCAGCCCCCCCCACGCCCAGGGCGGGCACCCCGAGGGCCCCTTTGAGGGGTGGCCCCTTCTGCCCCCTGCCCTCCAACCCGGGGACCAGGCCCCTCGGCCCGAGCTCTGCCCACCTCTGGGTCGGTTTCTGTAGCACCCTCCGCCTCCTCTTCGGAGCTGAAAGGAAACAGAGAAAGCCTGAAGCGCCAGGAGGGACGAGCTCCACGAGGCCGCATCTCCCCAGGAAGCTCCATCCCCTGGCCCCGGGACCAGCCCTGACTAGGGGCCCTCATCACCGGGCCAACAGGATGCTCTCCTCTGACCTCCCACAAATCTGGGTTTTGGGACGTGGGGCTCAAGGAGGCGTCTCTGGGCCGCCACCCCTGCCCTCGAAGGACCCGCAGCGTAGGCATGCGAGCTCTGGGCAACAGGCTCCTTGCGCTGGCAAGGCCACCTGCCTGCCCCAAGCCATCGCCTAACTCCTTGGCTCAGCGAGGGAGTCCGGGACTGCTCTTCAGGCATCCTCGGGGTGGTCAGGTCCACGGGAAGGGGGTCCCAGCTGGCTGGGGAGCGACCTCTGTCCCCCGTGGCCGGGGGCCTGCAGAGGCCGAGGGACCCGGCTGAGCTCTGGCTCCTCCTGGAAGGGCCTGATGCCCTTTTGTCTCCAGCTCTGGGTGCACCAGGAGAGAGGCCCCGTCCGCCCTGATCCCCGAGCACCCGGGACGTGCCCACGGACAAAGGCCTCTGGCTCTCACCTGGCTTTCCCGGGTATTTCCACGTCCAGGAGTCTCTCCAGGTAGCTGTGACCTGAAAGGAAGAGCCGGGGACAGAGCAGTGGTCAGAGAACAGCGGGTCCTGGAAGGGTCCCGGAATCAGGGTCAAGACAGCAGTTGTCCGAGCAGTGAGTCCGCCCACCCGCCTCAGTTTCCCCAACTGTAGGAGCTCCCACAGGGGCACAAACGGGAGGGGGTATGGGAAGCGTCTCGAAGGTGTGAAAGCCACTTCATCACAGCCACAAACCAGAGGGAAGCTCTCAGGCCTCTCCCAGTAGCCTCAGCAGCCAGGGACGCAGGGGCGGGGGCTCCTCCCTGTTTCACCCCCATGCTCCACACTAATCTTTCCAAAGCCCCTGAGACCCCGTGGTCTAGTGTGGGAGTCAAAGGAACCAGCTTCAAGCCCAAAGACAGTCCTGGCTGGGAAGGGAGGGGGGAGTTCCCTGGCAGAGACCAGAGGCCCAGAAAGGGAGACAGCCACTGCCCCCATGATGCCCTTCTGGGCCGCTCTGTCACAGGGGCTCAGGGGTCCCCTGGGGTAGCCGAGCCCAGAGCTTCCTGGGGCTCCTGGAAAAGGGCTTTTCCAGGCCGGCCTCCCCGACTTGGAGCTGCCCCAACCACTCTCCCTGCTGAGGTTAGGACCCAGCCTCCTATTTTAGCTATGGGGACACTGAGGCCCATGTCCAGCCCAGGCCTCCCACAATCCCTGGCTGCAGTTCCCAGATCACAACCCCATTAGCTCAGCCGGCGAACTGAAGCCCACGGTCCCCACCTCCCTCCAGGACCCACCTCACCCTCGTCAGGCGGGCGCCGCTATGGTTCTGAGCTAATAGAAAGGCGACTGCCCGAGACCACCTGGCTCCTGAGGCCCCCCCATCCATGACCCCCGGGGCCAAGGAAGAACTCTCCAAATTTCATCCGTCTGATTCTGAGACACACGGAGCCCTCCCGGCCAGGCCCAAGACGAAAGCCCTCCCGCCTGGGAGATGGCGCCGGCCGGAGCCTCTGCTGGGCCAGTCTTCCCGGGTCGCAAGGACCAGGGTGGCCCCGATCCCTCCTCGGCCCTCCCAGCCGGCCTTCCATCCTCTGCCACGGTGAGGAGGCTCAGACAATCCCCCAAGTCTGGGGGTGAGAGGGGGGCTCCCTCCCAGGGCAGACCCCCTGTCGGCTAGGGACCGGACGCCCCAAAGGCAGAGGGCCGAGGGACCCAAAGGCCCTCCCACTTACAGATGATGCGGCCGGTGGCGGGTTCCTGGGCCTGCTTCCGGGAGGAGCGCCGCCTCGAGCTGATCCTCTTGGGGACCATGGAGTACTTATGGATCAGGGAGACCCTGTGGGCCTGGGAGGATTTGCGCACCAGGCTCCTGCGCACCGAGCGCCGGTCAGAGCGGGAGCCCGTCGGGGTCCGCGGGCTCTCGGGCAAGTCCTCGACGGCGGGCTCTGGCTGGGGCTGCGCCACCACACTGGGGGGGGCCCCATCTGGCTCAGTCACCGCCTCCTTGGGAGAGGCCAGCCGCGCTATCCGGAGCTTGGCCACAGAGCGAGCTGGCCTGGCGGCCTTCCCCTGCGGCCCCTCAGCGGGCGCCGCCAAAGAGGTCCCGGGGGCGGCCTCGAGCACGCCCCCCGCCTGCTTACTCGGCACCAATTCGTCCTCGCAGCCCGAGCCGCCGAAGGAGAGCTTCTGCTCGGCCGTCCGGGCCTTGCTGGCCTCCAGGCACTTCTCAGCGCTGCGCTGCTCGCTGATGCCGATCTCCACCACGGGCACGAGCCCCCCGACGGCCGGCAGGGTCGTGGACTTCTTGGGGAGCCACGTGGGGGACTCGGGCAGGGAGGGGGCGCCCACAGGTTGGCCGCGAGCCCCCCGAGGGATGGAGCCGTTCTCGGCCACCACCAGGACCAGCTTCTCCAGCCGGTCTTTGCTGCGCAGGAGCTGCCGGCCGAGCTGACTGCTCCTGCGGTTCGCTCGTCGCGACAACCTGGGAGAGGGAAAGGGGGTCCGAGTTCAAATCCAGCTTCAGCCCACCTCAGTTTCCTCATCTGTAAAAATGGAGGTCTTGGCCTCGAGGAGCTCCACCTCCCTTCCGCCTCTAGGCCACTCACCAGCGCCAAGCTCCTGCCCTGCGCTTCCTGCCTGGACCTCCTCCTCCCATGACCTCTGGTATGTCCCAGAGCGCTGCACGCTCTACAGTCACAGGACCACCATTTAACACAGGGACCTCAGAGGCCTCCCCCCTTCTCCCGAGAGCCAGCGCAGCAGAGAAGGGGCCCAGCCTGTCTCCACTGCCCGGGAGCCACCCACCTTTTCCTGCTCGGGGGCTTGTTTTCATCCTGAATGGAGGAGAACCGTTTCTTCCTCCGGCGGTTCTTCTGCGATGGCGTTTTGGGCATCAGCTCAGGCTCCACACTGAAGTCACTGGGGGCCAAGAAGAGCAAGGGGGAGTCAGGACCTCGCCCGGCAGGGCGCCTGGGCTTTCCCGTTCATCACAGAGGAGGGTGGACCTCCTCCCCTCCTGGGCCGGGGTCTGCCCAGCTATCTTCACAGCATTCCCGGGGGGCTGTACTGGGGCCCAATCTGGGGGATCCTCCACCTCAAAGACAACAAAACTGGGGCCCGGAGAGGCCCCTTGATTTGCCCAAGTTCCTCCACCTCCCAGGGTGCAGCCGCAGTCACACGGGGCAGCCAAGTGTCCCTTCAGACACACAGCCGCTGTGTGACCCCGTGTGATGGGGCCGCTTTCAGGATCAAAGGGGCCACATCTGTGCAGCTCTCTGCCAACCCTGGTGCCAGGGGCTCTGGGCACAGCGGGCCAGGCCAGGGAGGCCATTCACCCTGAATCGTCCTTGGGTCAGCCTACGGCTCCCGAATCCGGCAGAACCCTCATTCCTGAGGGAAGAACAGGAGTGGGGGCACCTTCCAACACTGCCAGGAGACAGGTCCTGGGTTCAAATTTCACCTCTAATCTTTATAACTTGAGTGGCAGAAGGAGGGGCTCATGCCGCCCCCCCACCCTCCTGAGCCGGCACACTGAGTGATGTGGAGCGAGGAGAGCAGCCAGAGGGTGAGAAGAGGAAGAGGAGGGTGGGGAGGAAGGAGAGGCCGGTAGCCCAGCCTTGGATGGCAGGGGGAGCAGTGGCCCCCCAGGCACCAGGAGGAGACCTGGGGAAGCTCAGAGGTCAGCAAGGCTCTGGGGAAGCCATTTCTGATGCAGGCGGCGCACAGGGTGGGCAGAGGGGGTGCTGGCCCTGGCCGGATCACTTCCCAGAGAAGAGTGTTTTGTCCCCTGCCTGGTAGAGGGGGGGAGAGGAGGGAGGAGGGGGCAAAAGGAAGGAAGAGAAGGGCAGAGAAAACGACCCAGATGGGCAGAACGTTGGGCAGCCTGGAGCGGGACACGGACAAACACGCTCGTCAGCTTGGTGACACCCTCTCAGTTGCTCTGGCCGGCCTTGCTCCAGGGGTGAGGTTCCCCTAAGGTTCCCCCCTTTCAAAATGTCTCCTTCAGCTCTTGGTGGCCTCTGGGCCCGGGGCCCCAGCCCTTCGCTGCCACACCCACCCAGGCTCCAGCCCGGACTGACCTGGAGAACATCTTCAAGGCCTCCTCCTTAATCTCCTGCAGCCACACCATGTCCTTGTTCTCCACATTGCACATAAACTCCATCAGTTTGGTGCCGCAGAGATCCAGGATGCTCGCCGAGCCCATGGTGGGCCCCATGGTTCCGCCTGCGATCCCAGAGGAAGCAATAATTAGAACTCTCGGTCTGAAACCTGGGTCCTCTGCAGGAAAACAGGCTGAGCTCGGCGGAGGGGGCGGCTGCCCAGGCCCCACCCATTCTCCCACCCTGCACTCACTGCCTAGGGGCAGCTCCCTGCACGCCTGAGTGCGGGCATTCATTGTTACAGCGGTCACGCTGCCCTGGTTCGGGTGCACGCTCACGTCTGGCTCAAGCTGAATCCCCCCCTTTCCACTCCAAGTTCCACATCTGCCCCTTGGCCTGGGCCACAAAGTTGCCCCCCATCCGTCCTACAAACCAGAGGTCTCAGAAAGGCTGAATATTCCTAAGGGATCAAATCCAGTCATAAAATCAAGTCTGCTTGGCCATCCTCAGCAACGAGATCAACCAAATCATTTCCAATGGAGCAGTAATGAACTGAACCAGCTATGCCCAGAGAAAGAACTCTGGGTGATGACTAAAAACCATTACATTGAATTCCCAATCCCTATATTTATGCCCACCTGCATTTTTGATTTCCTTCACAAGCTAATTGTACAATATTTCAGAGTCTGATTCTTTTTGTACAGCAAAATAACGGTTTGGTCATGTAGACTTATTGTGTATCTAATTTATATTTTAATATATTTAACATCTACTGGTCATCCTGCCATCTAGGGGAGGGGGTGGGGGGCTAAGAGGTGAAAAATTGGAACAAGAGGTTTGGCAATTGTTAATGCTGTAAAGTTACCCATGCATATATCCTGTAAATAAAAGGCTATTAAAAAAAAAAAAAAAAATCAAGTCTTCTCGTCCAGGAAGGGTGTCAGACAAGTCCCTGGAGGTGCACCCCCTCTCCCCCATAGGTACCTAAATGCTCCATGAAGGCAGGCACTGGCTTTGCTTGCTTGTATTCAGAGTGCTAAGCCCAGGGGCCCTGCACTCTCCTTCTCTCCCTCCTTTTTTTCCTTCCCTCCTCCCTCCTTTCCTTCTTCCTTCCTTCCTCCCTCCTTTCCTTCTTCCTTCCTCCTTTCCTTCCCTCCTCCCTTCTTCCTTTCTCCTTTCCTTCCCTCCTCCCTCCTTTCCTTCTTCCTTCCTCCTTTCCTTCCCTCCTCCCTCCTTTCCTTCTTCCTTTCTCCTTTACTTCCCTCCTCCCTCCTTTCTTTCTTCCTTCCTTCCTCCTTCCTTTCCTTCTTCCTCCCTCCTTTCCTTTCTTCCTTCCCTCCTATTTGTGGCCTGAGAATTGCTTTGCCCTTAGAGGCTTCAACAAGCCCAGTCTCATCTCTGGGTCTTGGCAGGAAGCCAGGAGGTCAGCCCCGGCCCCAGGACATGTCTGGCAGGGTCCCTAAGAGGCTCGGGGATTGGCTGGAGGGCCAGGGGAACCATGAGTATGCCACTGCAGTAAACTGGCTCTAAGGTGAGACCTCACCCTCTTATGGGTCAGAAGCCACTAGCTGCCGAGGACCCTTCTGGCCCTCCCTCGGTCCCAGGATCCTCGGGGCCTGGAGGGCCGGTGACATTATCCATCCTCCCTGCACAGAAGGCTAGGAGTGGGCTGGAAGCTTGGGCAGGCCTGCCCGGGGGCGGCCCCACAAAGGCAGAATCCCCAAGAACCAGGCTCCTGGGCCCTGCCACTTTGAGCCGCAGCCCTCCCTCAGCTGCCTTACTGCTCTCCCGCCCCCTCCCCAGCTCAAACCACCCCCTCGCTCTGCCCAATCCCAGTCAATTCATCCCCGAGGACATCCCGCTGGGGGGACACGGGCCCAGAGGAAGAACCCGGAGCGCAAGGGGAAGCTCAGGGAGGAACAAGCAAAGGACAATGGGGAAGGCAGATAATGGGACCGAGATTCTTCCCCTGTGACTCATGTCAATACAAGCCCCAACCTGGGGCTTCAGCAGCAAAGCGGGCCCTTGCTTCCAGCAGGTAGCGGGGCAGCTGGCGCAGACTGGGGGGGAGCAAACCCCAGACTAGGAGGGGGCTTGGGATGGCAGGCCCACCCTTACCCCGTAATCCTAGTGAAAAGGTGCTGGGGGTTTGCAAAGTACTTTGTCTCATCAGAAATTCACAACAACGGGAGACGGGGAGACATGGCCACAGGCCGAAGCTGTGGTTATTATTGTAAACGTCTGGTTTTATGCGCCCACACGTCCGGGCCGGGACCACACTGCACATCTGCACTCTCCGCTGTGCCATAGCCCGGGGCCCCCGGGGAGGCGGCTCCAGCATGGGACCCGCAGCGGCCCCGGCCCTGCGGCCGAAGGGGTCGGACCGGGCGTGCGTCTGCAGCGCGGCCGGCGGCCCGAGCCTGGCCTTCCCAAGCCTGTGGCTGACGGGGGGCTCTCACGCCGCAGGGAGGGGTGGCCGGAGCCGGCCGGGCGTGGGGGGGGGGGCAGAGTCCTCTCAGCCTTTGGGGTCCCCGGGACAAAGGGAGCTTTCCAAGTGCCTTCTGGGGGAGGCCAAGAATCCACCACCAGGCCCCCCCCCCCCCCGGGATCCGCCCGGAGCCAGACCAGGTGCTGCCCCTCCCCTGCCCGCCTGGTGCTCACCAGCGGGCCTGCAGCCACACACGGGCGGCCTGAGCGAACTTCGGGCTCCCAGGGCCCATTTTTTGGCCATTTCTCGATCACTAAAGCCAAAGGGGAACCTTCAGAACCAACTGTCCCTTTAGGAGTCAGGTAGACTGTTGGGGTTCCAGAATTCCACGGTGGTTAGTGAGAGGACGGGGGAGAGATGGGGGGAGAGGACGAGCTCCACCGGAGGTGCTGGGGGCGCCACAGAGAGGGCAGCCGGGGAGCGGAGGGGCCGGCGCCAAGTCTGACTTTTGGGACCTCCGAGGCACACGATTCAGGCAAGGCCCCTCCCCCTTGAGCCTCAACTTCCTGCTCTGTAAAATGGGGTCCGGGTCCTTCCTGCCCTCCCGCTTGCTCCTCCGGGCCCCCACTCCACAAGACGAGGAGACTTTCCCCCTTTTGAGACCAGGCAGGCTGCGTGATGCCCCCCGGAGAGCGGGCCTGCCCAGGCAGGAGGGCTTCCCGAGCCCCCCCGAGGAAGTGACAGGCCCAGGGACCCAACCCCCCCGGAGAGCTCAGCAGCGGGGAGCGGGCCTGGGACGGGGGCGCCCGAGGCTGAGGGGAGGGGGAGAAGGGGCCAGGGCTGTGAATGGTGTTACACCAAAAAGATAATAAAGCACAAAGGTCTGTTTTTTAAGTCGGTGGCTCCAGGAAGCGCTTCCCTTCCCAAGGAGGCTTTGATTGGCTACTGTTAATGATCCAGTCAGAGGCTCCCCCGCCCCAGTCAGTACCAGCCCCAGCCTGGCATGAACAAGGGGGTCTGAGCCCCCGCTATGAGCCGGCTCGGGGGGCGCACACACCCCGGGCCCGGGGGAGGGACGAGGGCACTTGCCGGCCTGGCCGGGCGGAGGCCGCTGTTGGCAGGGAGGGGGCGCGGGGCTGGGGGAGGGGGACTTCCGCCACAAGCTCTGCCCTGGCACGCTCAGGCTGGCGAGCAAGGGCACGGGCACTGCCGGCCCCGGGCTCCCCCGCGGGGGGTGTCGGGCACAGCGGGGCTCGTGGGGTTCCTGGCACGTTCTTGCTCTGGCCCCGCCCCGCGGATGCTTCTCGGGCCGTCGGGGCCCGCATCCCCCCAGGCGGGGGGAGGGGCGGGGGGGGTGGCGAGCAGCCCGGGCCGGGCCAGCCTCCGGACCCACGGCCGCCCTCGCAGCGCTCCGGCCCGGCCCGTCTTACAGGCGGGGAGCCTGAGGGCGCGAGGCCCTGCCCGCGAAAAGTGCCCCGCAGCCCTCAGGCTGTCACCGGGAGGAAGCGGGGGCAGCGGGACGGCGGCGGCGGGGGGAGGGGGAGGGGCGGCGGAGGGGGGAGGGGGACGCGGCTGCAGCCTCACCTGGCTCGCGCGGCCGGACCCCGCCCGCTTCGCTCTGCGGCCCGCGCGCGGCCGCGGCCTCCCCTGCGGCTGGAAGGAGCCGCCCGGCCCGCAATCGCGCCCCTCCGTCCGCCCGTTCCTCCAGCGGCGCCGCGATGCCGGGGAAAACGCCGCCGCCGCCACAGTCCGGGAGTGAAGCGCGGGCGAAAACGACGATTTTCAAAACCGAAGACGTGACCAATCTTGGGAGAGACGGACCGGGGCGCCGCCGAGTCTGCAGCCAATCGCCGTGCGGCTGCCGTTGAGTCGATCGCCTATTGGCTGACGCGAGTGGCAGTCAAGGCTGCTCGGAGGCCCGGTCAATGCAGGGGCCGCTTGCTTCCGGTTTTGGTCCTAGAGGAGCACCTGAGGGGACGGGCGGGCGGCCAAGTTCTCTAAAGAGCTTCGGGAAGGAGGAAGACTACAAGTCCCGGCGTGCCTTGCGGCAGCGCCCGCCCCCCAGTCTTCAAGCCGGACCGTTAGTTAGCCGGCTTTTCTTCTCTGGTCTGGGGGGTAGCCCTCTTAGATGTAAACTTTCTGAGAGCGAGCGCTGCTTCTCTCGTCGTCTCTGCGGATGGAGCACACAGCAGCGCTCGCAGAGTTGTAAAAGGGGATATTCGCGCGTTAGCCACACGACGCTCCCGCCGGTCTCCCCTCCACACCTTTGTGCGGGCTGGATAGCACTCCCTCCTCCCCTCTGAGTCGTGGATCCCCGGCTCCCTCCTCCCCTCTGCGTTATGGATCCCCGGCTCCCTCCTCCCCTCTGCGTTATAGATCCCCGGCTCCCTCCTCCCCTCTGCGTCATGGATCCCCGGCTCCCTCCTCCCCTCTGCGTCATGGATCCCCGGCTCCCTCCTCCCCTCTGCGTCATGGATCCCCGGCTCCCTCCTCCCCTCTGCGTTATGGATCCCCGGCTCCCTCCTCCCCTCTGCGTTATGGATCCCCGGCTCCCTCCTCCCCTCTGCGTTATGGATCCCCGGCTCCCTCCTCCCCTCTGCGTCATGGATCCCCGGCTCCCTCCTCCCCTCTGCGTCATGGATCCCCGGCTCCCTCCTCCCCTCGGAGCCCTTGCGTCCTCACAGCATCCTCTCTAGTACATCTAGTAGCTCCCGGGAGAAATCGGCTTGTGTGCCAATCAGCCAGTCCGCCACTGAGGAGCGCTCCCGGGGCGCCTGACGGGAAGGAGGAGGAGCGGCGGCGGCGAAGCCAGCGCTTCCATTCATTCCCTCAAGCATCTGCACAGATCGATAAGCGCGGGCACTGGGGCACTGCCATGACTAAAGCAGGGGTGGGAGGCGCACTCAGCCTCCTGGGGGAACCTCCCATCGGCAGCCCTCAGGGTGGCGGAGCAAGCACTTCCCGAGGGGGGAGGGACGGAGAAAGGGGGGAGACGTGGAAAGCGACCGGCAGGATCCCCGCTCACTAAGAAAGCCTCCCCTGCCCAAATAGAAACACACTCGTACAATCACTGATCAGCACAAGAAGTGGTCCACAGCCGCGGATGAGACCGGCCCCTCCACCACGTCCTTGCAGGGGGTTTCTATTATTGGGCTCACAGGCGCATGGGGAGGGAGGGGCAGTAGGATTTGTACATCGCTGTCCAAGTTCATTAAAATGTTGTGAAATATCTGGGGGAGGGGTGGAGGGAGGGAGGGGAAAATGGGAACAGAAGTGAGTGCAAGGGATAATGTAAAAAAAATTACCCTGGCATGGGTTCTGTCAATAAAAAGTTATTAAAAATAAAATAAAATTTGAAAAAAATGTTGTGAAATGCATAAATCATTAGCATGTCTATTACCAACAAAGTCCAGCAGCAAAAGATAGAAAATCCAGTTAAAATAACTGTAGACATAAAATACTTGGGAGTCCATGTGGAACCTAGGACTATATGAATACAATTATAAAACACATTTCACATATTCACATCTAAACAAGTGGAAAAATTTTAATTGTTTATGGATAGGCAGAGCCAATTAAAATGACAGTTCTATGAACTTCTCAGTTAACTTGTGCAGTGCCATACCAATCAAACGCCAAAGAATTATTTTATGGAGCTAGAAACAATAAAATTCATCTGAAGAAACAGAAGGTCAAGAATACCAAGGGAAGCAATGGAAAAAATATGTGAAGTGGCCTATCAGTTCCAGGTCCCAAACTATATTATAAAGTGCCAAATGTTAAAGTACCTAAAGTACTATAAAGTATCAGGTACAGTTTAAAAATAGAGCAGTGAATCAGTGGAATGAATTAAGAACATTCAACCATAGTAATAAGGTTTTGGATATATCCCAAAATCTAGATTTTTGGGGATCATAACACACTGTTTGACCAGAAATGCTGGGGAAATTGAAAAGTAGTTAAGCAGAAAATAAGTACAGACCAACGTCCCACATCATATGTGAAGATAAAATCAAAATGGGTACATGATTTAGATGGAAAGAATACCATAAGCAAATGACAGGGACATGGAATGGTTTAGCTGTGAGATCTATAGATAAGGGAAGAATTTATAAACAAACACGAGAAAGTGAGCATTGTTAAAAAGAAAAGAGAAAGTTTTGATTGCCTGAAGATTTTGCACAAAACCAAAGTAGCCAAGATTAGAAGGAAAAGTTAGGGAACAATCTTTACAGCCAGTGTCTCTGATAACAGCCTCATTTCTCAAAATATAGAGAGAACAGACTCAAATTTCTAAAAAATACAAGTCATTTCCCACTTGATAAGTGGTAAAAGGGTATGAACAGATACTTTTCAGATGAAATCCATGCTACCTATAGTCATAAATTCTGAATCACTTGATTAGAAACATGCAAATTAAAACACCTCTGAAGTGCTACCTCACATCTGTCAAACTGGCTAATATGACAAAAGGAAAATGACAAATGAAGATGATGTGGAAATATTGGTGCACCAGTGCACAGTTGTGAACGGATCCAACAGCTCTAGGAAGCAATTTGCAACTACACCAAAGGGCTTTATAAAACTCTCTGACCCAGCAATACCACTAATAGGTGTTTATCCAAAAAAATATTAAAGGAAAAAGGACCTGTGTGTATGAAAAATATTTATAGCTCTATGGTAGCAAAGCATTAGAAATCGAAGGGACGTCCATCAATTGGAAATTGGTTGGACAAGTAGTAGTATATGATCATGACAGAATGTGCTTCCAATCGTTCTGGAGAGTGATTTGGAACTATGCCCACAGGGATATAAAACTCTGCATACCCTTTGATCCAGCAGGGCTACTATACAGCCAGATACTGGGTCTGTATCCCAAAGAAATCATAAAAAAGGAAACAGGACCCACATGTGCAATTATCAGCCCTTTTTGTGGCGGCAAAGAATTGGAAAAAGAGATGCCCATCAACTGGGGAATGAACAAGTTATAGTATATGAAAGTAATGAAATATTATAGTTTTATAAAAAAAAATGACGAACAAGCTGATTTTAGAAAGGCCTGGAAAAATTCACACGAAACGATGCTGAGCGAAACAAGCAGAACCAGGAATATATTGTACACAGTAACAGCAAGATTGTGCCATGATCAACTACGACAGACTTGGTTCTTCTCAGCAGTTCAGTGATCCAAGGCAATCCCAATAATCTTTGGATGGAAAATACTATCTGCATCCAGAGAGAACTATGGAGACAATGTAAATCAACACATGCTATGTTCACTCTTTTACATTTGTCTTTTTTTTCTCTCTCATGGTTTTTTCCTTTTCTGATTTTAATCTCCCAACATTATTCATAAGGAAATTTTATTTTATTTTATTTTTTAGGGTTTCATTCATTTTTTTTTTATTTAATAGCCTTTTATTTACAGATTATATGCATGGGTAACTTTACAGCATTAACAATTGCCAAACCTCCATAAAGAAATTTTTAAAAAATAAATGTATATGTATAACCTGAAAAAAATAAATTTAAAGAAAAACGAATGTTATTGTGCTTTAAGAAATAAGCAGATCAAACTGTGCATACCCTTTGACCCAGCAGTGTTACTACTGGGCTTATATCCCAAAGAGATTTTAAAAAAGGGAAAGGGATCTAAATCTGTATGTGCAAGAATGTTTGTGGCAGCCCTGTTTGTAGTGGCCAGAAACTGGAAACTGAGTGGATGCCCCTCAATTGGAGAATGGTTGGATAAGTTGTGGTATATGAATATTATGGAATATTATTGTTCTGTAAGAAATGACCAGCAGGATGATTTCAGAAAGGCCTGGAGAGACTTACAGGAACTGAGGCTAAGTGAAATGAGCAGGACCAGGATGTCATTATATACTTCAATAATACTATATGGTGATCAATTCTGATGGACATGGCCATATCCAGCAATGAGATGAACCAAATCAGTTCCAATAGAGCAGGAATGAACTGAACCAGCTACACCCAGCGAAAGAACTTTGGGAGATGACAATGAACCACTACATAGAATTCCCAATCCCTCTATTTTTGTCCGCCTGCATTTTTTTATTTCCTTCACAGGCTAATTGTACACTATTTCAGAGTCCGACTCTTTTTATACAGCAAAATAACGGTTTAGACATGTATACATATATTGTATTATACTTTAACATATTTAAAATGCATTAGTCAACCTGCCATCTGGGAGAAGGGGTCTGGGGAAGGAGGGGAAAAGTTGGAACAAAAGGCTTTGCAACTGTCAATGCTGAAAAATTATCTATGCATATATTTGTAAATAAAAAGCTATATAAAAATGATAAACAGGATGCTCTCAAAAAAACTTAAAAGTACTCATAGGAACTGATGGATTGAAATGAGCAGAACCCAAAGTACATTGTATGTAACAGCAATATTATATGATGATCAGTTGTGAATGACTTAACTCTTCTCCAAGATAATTCTGAAGGACTCTTGGTGAAAAATTCTATCTATCCCCAGAGAAAGAGCTGATGGAATCTGAATGCAGGTAGTAGCATGTTATTTTCACTTTATTTTTCTTGGGGCAGAGGAAGATTATCTGTTCTCTTTGTTCCATGATTCACATGGAATATGTTTTACATGACTGTACATGTATAACCTTTCTCAAATTGCTCATTTTCTCAATAGAGAGAAGGAGGGAGAGAATTTAGAACTCAAAATTTTGTAAAAAAAAAAAAAAAAAATTGAAATTTTTACATGTAAGTGGAAAAACATAAAATACTTTTAAATGTCATGAAGTGACTGTCGTCCCCTGCCAATAACCATGGGCAATCCCTTAATTTCTCAGCAACTTATCCAACTTTTTGGTGTAAATTATAAAGTTCCTGCTCAGTGTCAGTAATTCAAACTAAAAACTAAATCTGGCAATAGTCAGTGTTACAATATGCATCATGCCTGTTGAGCCTTTCAAGATGGTAATGTTCTGGGATTACCAGCTTTGTACAACACCAAGAACATATCAGCGGATTTCTGTTTCTGGCAGAAGACCAGGCATTGCTCTTTCCCAAAGGTCATCAAGTCCATTCGGCTCAAAATTAAGACCAGCTCATTATCCATCTCATATCTGTCCAAGACAGGACCATTTTATGGGATGTCCTAATTCTATCACCTAGAAAACAAAGCATTTGTCATGCTCTCGGCTTGTCCTGGGTGGATTGTCAGGTCAAGGAGATAACTCGAGGCTTGATGTTGGGAAGACTCTCTAACCATTGGAGTGACCCCAATCTGGACAATGTTTCTCTTCTGCCTAACGAAGGCTGGATTAGCTCTTGTTAGGGAGGTTCTGGAGAGGTGGCTTCTGGATGGGTCCAGGTTGGACTCGGCGTATTATGTCCACATTTCCTCCATCTTTCTCATCCATCCCCTGATCTCTGTTCACATACTCAACCATTGCGCTAGCTCTGGCCGCTCTCACTTCTTGCTTGTACTTTTTAAATAGCCTCTATCTTTCCCTTCTAATGCATAGTTTAGCCCAGCTTCTTAAACTGTGGTTCTCAACCCCATCTTGGGTCATGAAATTATGATTTATTATCCGTAACTGTTTGATTTCTACACCTGCTTTAGACCCGGGTGAGTTAGGGCGGGTCTACCCCAAGCGCGTGAAGACTTCCTGGCTGAGTGGGCGGATGAGAACCCAACGCTCCACGGCCACTAGGGCGGCGCAAGCGGGCTGCCCCGGGAGCCCCCGGGACCTTTGTCCTGGGGACTCAGGGAAATAGTGACCACAGTGCGATCCTGCCTCATTTAAATCCAATCCAATCCTCTTCGTTGGGCGCTCCAAACCAAGCAAGGCCTCGTTAGGCTCCACCTCCCCGGGCCGCGGATGAGGGAAGCGAGGTGCACAAAGGCCTAACTCCTGGGGGATTCTGGGCTTTCCCTGCTCAGGATTTCCTGGTTCTCGGTCCATAGCTTGCTCTGTACGGGTCTCCACCGCCAGACCCAGCTCCTGGGGGCAGGGAGGCTTTTGCCTCTTTTTGTGCCCCCAGGGCTCAGCGGTGACGGGCACATCGTCGGCGCTTAATAAATGCTTGTGACTGGGGGTCAGAGGCCTGGAACAGGGGCCTTGGGCGCTTCCAGGAACCCTCTCATTTCCCAGCCGTGACGCGCAGGGGGCGAGCCCCCTCCAAAGGGTCTGAATTCGAACCCAGCCCTCTCCTTTCTTTCGAGCTTCTACAACCCAGAATTGAGAGTGACGCTTTGCACACAGCAGGCGCCCAAGCAATACTTGGTGGAACGGAACGAACTTTAAAGGCCCCCAGAGCCCTCAGACAAAGACAGTGGAACTTCCGAGCAGTGGAGCGGGGAGGAACAGAAGGCCCCCACCCGGCCTCTCTAGGCTGACGCCGCAACTTCCGGTCGGGGCCGCTTTCTTCCGCTCTGCCCGCCCACATTTCCGCTTATGGCTATTGTAGACAGGGGGGCTTGAAGGGGGCGTGGCTTGTGGGATTTAAAAAGAGAAGCCTGCGCAGTGAGAGGTCTGGCGGGCAGTGCTCCCCACGCAGGCGCAGCGGACTCCCGGGCCAGCTTGGGGCGGGCTGGTCTCACGCCGGTGCCCTGGTCCTGGGCGCCGGGGGCGAGGCCGGGCCCGAGTTCGGAGAAGTGGCTTCGCCCCTGCGGGCGGCGCTCAAGCCTTGGTTTGGTCCGTCCGCTGGAGGGGCTCGCGGGAGCGGGATTGGGGGGATCCCCTGAGCCCGTTTTACAGATGGGGAGCCTGAGGACCGAGGAGGGGAAGTGCTTCGCGCAAGGGCTCTTCCTCCTAAGTGGCCAAGAAGGGAAACAAACGGTCTCTGGTCAGAAGGAGAGCGCCCCAGATTTAGGAACCTCAGAGGCCTCTAGCCCACACCCCTCATCTTTGCAGACGGAGAAACTGAGGCCCAGAGATGTGCCAAAGTCACCCAGGCAGTGGTTTTTTTAAAAATTTTTACACTTAATTTTCATTCAGATCCACCTCTTTCTCTAATTTCTACCAACCTCAATGAAAAAAGAAAAAATACAAAAACAACAAAAAAAACCCCAACCCACTTTATTATAAGAAAGTATGGTCCAAAAAAACAAATTCTAGCATTGGCTATTTAAATAAAAATCTCCCAAATTGCCCGAGCCCATCCCCCAATCAGAGGTCTCATCAAGAACCCTCTGGAATTGAAAAGGGTTCTGAAATCTTTCAAAGCTGGTTCTTTCTATGTCGTGCCTAATGTAAGAAATGGTCCCTGGTTCTGCCCACTGCACTTTGCATCAGTCGGCCATGTTTCTCTGAAACCATCCCCTTCATCATTTCTTAGAACACACTCGTATCCTATCACAATCATATGCTCCAGCTTATGGGGCCATTCCCCAATGGATAGCACCCCCCCCCCTCAGTTTCCTATTCTTTGCCACTACAAAAAAGAGCTGCCATATAGATTGTACATATGTGTTCTTTCCCTCTCTCTGGGATATGGAACTGGCCGAAAGGTCAAAAGGTATGCAGAGTTTCGGAGGCTTTGGGGCAGAATTTCTAATTGCTCTTCTGAATGGCTGGAGCAGTTTGCAGCTCCACCATCAATGTACTTGTTTTCCCACAGATCTTCTAGCATTTGTCTTTTTACTTTTTTTTTTCTCCCCTGTTTTCAGGAAGTTAGTGTTAAAGGAGTCTGACTCCAAACTCAGGTCCCCACTCCCATCTCCCCAATTTAAAATCCATGAAAATTGTGTGGATTATACTGGAGAATCTGTGGGTTTTTACCATTTTAGCACTTTTTTATAGGCTGTTGACTGAGTTGGAAGGACCTTAGTGATCATCTAGTTCAATCCCCATCATACAAAGTAGGAAACTGGTTAGAAGGGAACAAATTTGCCTAAAGTACTGGGAAGTAGCAAAGCCAGGAATCCAGCCTCCTGATCGAGCTCATTGCCCCTTCTCAGTCCTCCTCCTCCTGCAGGACAAGAGCTTTTAATAACGAGCGATTGACTTTTACAAGGATTTGGGGAGAAAATGCTTTCCATGTATCATCACCTTTGAGCCATCCCTGAGGGAGGTCACAGTTAGGGGATTTTCCCAAACTTGTACATGTCCACAGAGTGAGTATCTCAGTGTCCTCAGCTGTCTCCCATGGGACCTACTTCCCATCAGACGAGATGATACTTTGTAACCGTAGAGACAAAATGTATACCATAAAGCACCCCCAGGGTCCCGGATGGGCTTGGAGCTCGGGTGGCTGCTGGTGTCCTGAGAAGCCCCATACGATGGAAGGTGAACCTCCATCCAGGTCACAGGGTGGTTAATCTACCTGGACCTTGCGGATGGGGGTCAGGAAGAAAGGGACATCTTTATTTACACGGATCTCTAACTGAAATGTGGGCCACGAGGTGGCGCCAAAGTGCAGAGAACGCAAGGCCTGGAGTCGGGAAGATTATCCCAGTGCATCCCTAGCTGTGTGACCCTAAACAAGTCACTTCACCCTGCCTGCCTCAGTTTCCTCTTCTGTCAAATGATCTGGAGAAGGAAATGACCAGCCACTTCAGAACCTCTGCCAAGAAAACCCCAAATGGGGTCATGAAGAGTCGGACACAATAAAAACCGCCCAAATACACCAAATGAAACACATTTCCTTCCATTATGAATTTTTGAAAAAAAGTATTTTGATAAAGGGGTCAAAAGCTTCACTCCATGCCAAAGGAGTTCCCAACATAAAAATTAGGGACCCCTGATTCTGAACCAGGAGGACCCGCAGAGGGAATCTCCAGTCAAGGAAAAAGGCAGCCACTGAGATCAGGTGGGAACTGGCTCTGGCTAATAATAACCCACTGATATAACAGAAATAATGTAAAATAGAAACAATATGGAACATAAATAATATAATAGAATATGAACAGTATGAAATAGAAATAATATAAAATATGAATAATATAGACTATAAATAAAATATTAACAATATAGAATAAAAATAATATAAAATAAAAGATATAGAATATGAATTCTATATAGTACAAGGAATATAGAATATAAATAATATATAATTTTAAATAATATAACAATATAAACAATATAAAATATAACTAATATAGAATATTAGCCATTTCAGGAGCTCAGAATATCTTTCTTGACAACAACCCCGTCGGTAGCTGTGGCAACACCTATACACATTCTACAGATGAAGAAATTCTCAGGGACAACTTGCCCATATTCAAGTCTGGAGCAGGCGTTGGATACCCCACTTCCCTGGCTCCAACTTCAGCATTATTTGCACTATACTGTGAATATGGAGTCAGAATAACCACTCTGGGGCTCACATCTGGAGTTTGGGCCCTGATTGTGCGACTCATTAAGGAACATGATGAAAAGACGACAGGGACTTGGAGTTGGGAAAGAATTGGATTTGAATTCTACCTCAGACACAGGTGGCATCTGTGTGACCCTAAACAAGTCACTTAACCCTGTTTGCCTTAATCCACTGGAGAAGAAAATGGCAAAAACTACTCCAGTAGTTTTGCCAAGAAAACCCCAAATGTGTTCACCAAGATTAGGGCATGACTGAAAACAAGTGAAAACAAACAAACAAAAATATGGCTAACAGTTGCCTCTATCTCCCTGGGTGATTGTGTGGATAAAATGAAGTAATTTCTGAAAGCTCTTTGCAAACCTAAAAGTCCTACAGGAAAGTAAACTATTATAATTATTTTCAAATTATAATATCCTCATTTTACATATATAACCTTGGCTCAAAGGACCAATTTTATAGGATTTTCTCCTTATTAATAGACAATGTTTCATAACTGTGTGAGGGACAAGGGAGAGTTGGTGAGAGTAGAGGAGGAGAGTGATCCTGTCTTTTTCTAGCTTCTAGTTTCTAGCGTTAGCTTTCTAGTTTGGAGAAGATGGACATTTCATTTTCTCTCCAGGTCATTGAAGGGACAGAAAGATTCTGGGAAGCTGACATAATGGAGCTGACAGTTTCTCTCATCCTCCTATCCCCAGCTCACTATACTAGAGACTTTGGGGAATTTCTCTTTTGAATGAGATCCAGAACTCTTTCTCTCACCTCCCCCACCCCTCCCCACCTCTCTTTCACTGTCTCTCTCTTTCCCTCCCTTTTTGTCTCTGTGTCTCTCTCTCCCTTTCTCTCCCTCTCCCTTTCTCCTTCCCCTTTTTTTCTCTTCCCCTCTCCTTTTCCCTCCCCCCTTTTGCTTTCTGTCTCTCTGTCTCTGTCTTTCCCTCCCTTTCTGTCTCTGTGTCTCTCTCCCCCTTTCTCTCCCAGTCTCTTTCTCCTTTCTCTTTTTTTCTCTCTTCCCCTTTCCTTTTCCCTCCCCGCTTCTGCCTTCTCTGTCTCTCTCTGTCTCTCTTTCTCTGTCTCTCTCTTCCCCTCCTTTTCTATCTGTCTCTGTATCTCTCTCCTCCTTTCTCTCCCTCTCCCTTTCTTCTTCCCCTTTTTTCTTTCTTCCCCTCTCCTTTTCCCTCCCCCCTTTTGCTTTCTCTGTCTCTGTCTCTCTCTCTTCCTCTGTCTCTGTCTCTCTCTTTGCCTCCCTTTCTATCTGTCTCTGTGTCTCTCTCCCCCTTTCTCTCCTTCTCTCTTTCTCCTTCCCCTTTTTTCTCTTCCCCTCTTTTTTGCCTCCCCTCCTTTTACCTTCTCTCTCTTTCTTTGTCTCCCTCTTTCCCTCCCTTTCTAGCTATCTCTGTGTCTCTCTCCACTTTTCTCTCCCTTTCTCCTTCCCCTTTTTTCTCTTTTCCCCCCTCTCCTTTTCCCTCCCCCTTTTGCTTTCTCTGTCTCTCTTTCTCTGTCTCTGTCTTTCCCTCCCTTTCTATCTGTTTCTGTGTCTCTCTCCCCCTTTCTCCCTCTCTCTTTTTCCTTCCCCTTTTTCTCTCTTCCCCTCTTTTTTCCCTCCCTTCCTTTTGCCTTCTTTGTCTCTCTCTTTCTCTGTCTTCCTCTTTCCCTCCCTTTCTAGCTGTCTCTATGTCTCTCTCCCCCTTTCTCTCCCTCTTTCTCCTTTTTTCTCTCTTCCCCTTTCCTTTCTGTCTCTCTCTCTTTCTCTGTCTCTCTCTTCCCCTCCCTTTCTGTTTCTGTCTCCCCCTTTCTCTCCCTCTCCCTTTCTCCTTCCCCTTTTTCCTCTCTTCCCCTTTCCTTTTCCCTCCCTGCTTTTGCTTTTTCTGCCTCTCTGTCTCTGTCGCTCTCTTCTCTCTCTCCTTCCCTCTTGGTTGAGCTGGGATATCTTGCTTCCAATGAGAGAGCTCCTTGAAGCTGTATTATCTGGTATATAACCTTGTGTATATTCTTTATCTGATTTCTGTTTTCCTGTCAACTTAGATAAATGGGCTTCTTGCTCTTTGAAAGGGCTTGTGTTCATTGTAGAACTGGTATTTGATGGGAAGGCAGCCAAGCCTTGGAAACGGACTCTCCTTTCCCCTTAAAAACGAAACAAAACAGAAATCAGGAGATTAGCCTGAATTTAAAATCCCCTCGATGAACACTACATAAGGGAGTGAATAGATGGACCTGCAGCCCGATGCCCTCTGAGGTGGGGGCTTGGCCAGGCAGCCTCTGCTTTCCTCTCTTGGCAGGAATTAGTTTTCCTTGGAGAACACTGGGAGGAGGGGTGCAGAGATGTCTATTCTACCTTCCTTGGAGCCACATTTAGCCAGAGCCACATGGCCACAGAAGCTCTACGTAGGTACCACCCAAGCCACACCTCCCCACTCGTGACACAGATGAAGGAGCTGAAGCGTGTGTAGATTCAATTTTAGGCCCTAATGCCTAGTAAAAGTCAGATTGGGGGAAACAGGTCTGCTGACTCCAATCCCACTTCTCGCTAGATCAGCTTAATGCATGCTTGAGGTGCTTAGCATGGCTCAAATGTTATAAAAAATAATCTCATATTCAACTCTTCAAGCCTTTCCGGGAGGCAGTCGGGTAACACCAGGGATAAAACTCTGGACCTGGAGTCAGGAGTTCAAATCCCACCTTCGATATTTAAATGGATGACTCTGAGCACTTCATTTCTTGTCTGCTGAAGTTTCTTCAACTGTAAGCTGGGGCTAACAAAAGCACTCACCTCCCAGGCTTCCAGCATTGTGGTAGGGATCAAATTGACATCCTAAAATGCTAGTTATTGTTAGATCAAGAACAAAAATGCCAGAAGTCCGATCTTCAGCTTCTGCAGGTAGTAGGAGATACTTTGCCGAGTAGCTATCACTGTGGATTCTGAAAGTACTTGTCCCCTTCCCAGTCTCTAGACAGAGACTGTCAGAGTCTGACCTGGTCTCTTCCGCCAGCCTGATCTTAGTGCAGGAGGCAGGAAAGACACCATGAGGCTGGTCAAAGATAGAATGTCTCTCTTCCAATCCTTGCTGTATACCTTATTGTAATTACATCATTACAGCACACTGAGCATGTGTGAACTAGAGAGCCATGACATCACCGTGCTGAGTACTAAGTATCTATGGGAACTAGAGAGCCATGACATCACCATGCTGAGTACTGAGTATCTATGGGAACTAGAGAACCATGACATCACCACGCTGAGTACTAAGTATCTATGGGAACTAGAGAACCATGACATCACCACGCTGAGTACTAAGTATCTATGGGAACTAGAGAGCCATGACATCACCATGCTGAGTACTGAGTATATATGGGAACTAGAGAACATGACATCACCATGCTGAGTACTGAGTATATATGGGAACTAGAGAGTCATGACATCACCACGCTGAGTACTAAGTATCTATGGGAACTAGAGAACATGACATCACCGTGCTGAGTACTTGTATATGTGGGAACTAGAGAACCATGATATCACCATGCTGAGTACTAAGTCTATATGGGAACTAGAGAACCATGACATCACCACGCTGAGTACTAAGTCTATATGGGAACTAGAGAGCCATGACATCACCGTGCTGAGTACTGAGTATATGTGGGAACTAGAGAACATGACATCACCATGCTGAGTACTGAGTATATATGGGAACTAGAGAACATGACATCACCATGCTGAGTACTGAGTATATATGGGAACTAGAGAGTCATGACATCACCACGCTGAGTACTGAGTATCTATGGGAACTAGAGAACCATGACATCACCGTGCTGAGTACTGAGTATATATGGGAACTGGAGAGCCATGACATCACCGTGCTGAGTACTAAGTCTCTATGGGAACTAGAGAACATGACATCACCATGCTGAGTACTAAGTATCTATGGGAACTAGAGAACATGACATCACCATGCTGAGTACTAAGTATCTATGGGAACTAGAGAACCATGACATCACCATGCTGAGTACTAAGTATCTATGGGAACTAGAGAACCATGACATCACCACGCTGAGTACTAAGTATCTATGGGAACTAGAGAGCCATGACATCACCATGCTGAAGTACTGGTATATATGGGAACTAGAGAACATGACATCACCATGCTGAGTACTGAGTATATATGGGAACTAGAGAGTCATGACATCACCACGCTGAGTACTGAGTATCTATGGGAACTAGAGAACCATGACATCACCATGCTGAGTACTAAGTCTATATGGGAACTAGAGAACCATGACATCACCATGCTGAGTACTAAGTCTATATGGGAACTAGAGAACCATGACATCACCACGCTGAGTACTAAGTATCTATGGGAACTAGAGAGCCATGACATCACCATGCTGAGTACTGAGTATATATGGGAACTAGAGAGTCATGACATCACCATGCTGAGTACTAAGTATCTATGGGAACTAGAGAACCATGACATCACCATGCTGAGTACTAAGTCTATATGGGAACTAGAGAGCCATGACATCACCACGCTGAGTACTAAGTATCTATGGGAACTAGAGAACCATTATCTCATCAATTCCCCAGAGTTAATACCTTGTTTCAAGTAGACTTCTCCAGAGTTCTGGCCCCCTACAAGTTATTGTTATTATTATGAAGGAATTTTTACTATACTGGGAAAAGTTGACTGGTGGCTGGGCTTTCTCCCTCATGATGCCCTTTCTTTCGTGTTCAATCCCCCATGATGCTAGGAATCGGCCCCCTCCCCTCCAGTCTATGAAAATTCTTTTCTTTATTCAAATTCTACCTTCTCTGGGAAGGGAAGGCTTTGAATCTCACCAGATGTTCTCATGGTGCTTTGTCTGATTTCTCCTTTGCCCCCATCCCATTGTCTTGGATCACATTTATTTATGCATGCATCCGATGCCAAATCTACTAGTAGATTGTAGGCTTTTTGAGGGGAGGGAGGGTTCATGAGTCCTAATTTGTACGAGAAACTTAATACACTTCGTGGAATTAATAATGCAATTTGTGGAATTGAATTGAATTTCCTTAAAACGGTCTAATCCTTTAGAGCCTGGAAGTGATCTATTCAGGGTCCAAGTCACTAAGTGGCCAAGTCATGACTCAAGCCCAGATCCAAAAGACCTCGTTTGATGGGGCACGTCAATAGATCAAGTATTTATTCCGGGGCACAAGTAGGGGCAGCGTGGCTTAGTGGATACAGTGCTTTAAGGATGTCAATCTGATCCCTACAATTAGCCCCAGTTTACAGTTGAAGAAACTGTGGCAGACAAGCAATGAAGTGTTCAGGGTCATCCATTTAAGTATCTAGGAATGAGATCAGGAAAGGCTTCATGTAAGAGATGAGCTTGTGGGATTCTAAGTGGGAATATTACCTGAGGCTGCTGCTTCTTGACTTTCTTGCTCATGAGCGACCCGGTACCCGGAATTCGGAGCTCATTACTTCTTCCCGATCCACTTGCCCTGATGTGATTACAGCAAAATTACAGTTTTGCTGATGTCCACCAGGTGGCAGTAGGCTTTCATGGTTCACATTTCATACTTTTCCCTGAAGAGGGCTGGGTCCCAACATTATTAATCTTTTTTCTTCTGAGGCTTCCCATCTCTTACTTGGTGCCATGTCGGGAACCAGAGGCAGGAGCGGGCAGGGCGTTCTCGTGTCCTGAATGCTGGGCTGCTCTAGGATGGAACCAGGGGAAGTCCTTGTACTTCAGGATACAAGACCCAGGGCAGACCTGACCCCATTTAGACTTGGATGGGCTTTAAGGGTGTCCAGTGGAACCCTCTAGAGCTGTGAAGTGATAATTATTTAGGGTCCAAGTCAGTCAATATCCAAGACATGAATCATGGTCCTATTTGAGTTTAGCCCCTACTCTAGATATGAATTCCATGAGACTTGGTCCAGCTCTTGCATAATTTGGTTAAATTTAGAGATAATCAATTACTGACTGAATGCTAATTAGATAAAATAGAGAGAAGGAAGGAAAGAAAAAGAGAAGAGGGAGGAAGAAAGAAAAGAAACAGATGAAATGAATGAGAGATCGGGGGAGGAAGGGAGGGAAGGAAGGAGTGAGGGAGAGACAGAAACAGAGAGAGAGACAGAGAGAGAGAGACAGACAGAGAGAGAGACAGAGAGACAGAGAGAGTGAGAGAGAGACAGAGAGAGTGAGAGACAAAGAGAGAAACAAGAGAATGCTTGAAAAAGTGTACTGATTCTGTCACATCAAGTAAATACCCAACTAAGCTGTAATATGCTCTAGTTGCTACTAAAATACCCGACTAATGTGATTTTACTTGAAACTTTAAACATCAGAATAAGAACCACACAGAATAATGGCATCTTAATGGCACAATGGATAGAACACTGGACTTGGAGATTGGAAGATCTGAATTCAAACATGGCCTCAGACACTTACTAGCAGAATGACCGTGGGCAAGCCACTTAACTTGTATCTATCTCGATTTCTTCAACTGTAAAATTGGAGTGATAATGGCACTTCCCTTCCAGGATTGTTGTCAGGATCAAATGAGATAGTGTTCGTAAAAGCATTTCTTAAACACTCTATTATTGTTATCACAAATTAAATTTGTTTTCATTATATTTTATCACAAATTAAATTTTTCACAGGTTTAGTGGCTAGCTTGAGAGTAGGTTTATAGGTCATTTAGAGGAAGAAGATGAGGAAACTATAAACTATAGACAGGAAGTATGATTCAAGATGAATTTTGAAAGGGATTTTTAAGTCCATCTAGCCCAAGCTTCAATTTTACAGAAGTTAGGTCACTGCTGAACAGCTAGCTAGCCTGGCAGACAGGCGGGCGGAGAGACAGATAGGCAGGCAGGTAAATAAGCAAGCAGACAGATAGGAGGCAGGTGAATAGGCAGACAGACAGACACACAGACATAGATAGATAGATAGATAGATAGATAGAGGTGATATTAATTAAACTATCAACAAGCTTTATAAAGCACTTACTATGTGTCTTTCCTCTGGCAGTACAGATAATGCTTACCTACATGAATATTGATTTTAGGAAATCAGTTGACAAATGTTTATAAAGTGCCTACTGTGTGTAAGGTACTAGAGTAAAGAAAAGTTGTTTAAACTGAACCAGCTACACCCAGAGAAAGAAGTCTGGCAGATGACTAAAAACCATTACATTGAATTCCCAATCCCTCTATTTTTGCCCACCTGCATTTTTTATTTCCTTCACAAGCTAATTGTACAATATTTCAGAGTCTGATTCATTTTGTACAGCAAAATAACAGTTTGGTCATGTATACTTATTGTGTATCTAATTTATATATTAATATATTTAACATCTACTGGTCATCCTGCCATCTGGGGGAGGGGGTGGGGGGTAAGAGGTGAAAAATTAGAACAAGAGGTTTGGCAATTGTTAACGCTGTAAAGTTACCCATACATATAACCTGTAAATAAAAGGGTATTAAATAAAAAAAAAAAGAAAAGAAAAGAAAAAAAGAAAAGTTGTTTAATGGATCCAACTTGATATGTCAGCTTTCAGGGAGCGTTGAAGCCCCGATTCCTTTAAGGCCTTCCATAAGCACTGCTGGGTTTGTGGGCCTGTGGGTTCACTTAGCTGTAGCATCCAGATGACCGCTTTGCCCACAGCGCTTCAGGCTAGATGAACAATGCTGGATGTGTTGATTTACTGAATTTATTATTAACACAGGAGATTGTCTTCAAAGCTCAGAAGATTCCGATTCCCTGGAAACCTGGGGCTCTAACACTGGCTGTGTCCCCAAAAAGCAAAGAAAACCAGCAAAGCCTTTGGCTCTGGCGCCTTCTACAAAGCAGGTTCCTTTTCCTTTTTTCTCAGAAACTTAACGATGAGTCTGGCAGTTCAAGAGCAGGCTCTTGTCCTTCAGTTTCCTGGGAAGTATCCCAAGGTTTTGTAGACCTTAACAAGCATTCACCTGCTTTTGTTTTCTTTCTGAACACAGTTTCCTTTTTCTTTTTCTTTTTTTTTTTTTTTTTTTTTGCTTTTATATTTTCTGGGACATTGAGAAAGGTTTTGTATGTAGTTTGTATTGTGATTTTGTTATTTTCTGAAAAGGATCATTTACTTATTTTTTTTTAATTAAATTTTTAAATAATCATGTTTCCCTCCCTTCTATCTCTTCCCCCAGTGGAAAAAATCTATTACTTGTAACCCCCAAAATGGGTCTCATTCTGTAAATTAATCCATTACTTCCCTTTGTCCTGAGGTACACAGCATTCTTTATCACTGGTCCTCTGAAATCACAGTTAGTCACTACATATTCTTAACTCTTTCAAAGTGGTACCCAAGCTGAGACTTGTTATTGTTCATTTGTTTCAGTCTTGTCTGCCTCTCTGTGGCCCCATTTGGGTTTTACTTGGCAAAGACACTGGATTGATTTCCATTTTCTTCTCCAGCTCATTTTACAGATGAGGAAACTGAGGTAAACAGAGTTAAGGACTTGTCCAGAATCACACAGCTAGTGAGTGTCTGAGGGTGAATTTGAACTCATGAAGACAAGCCTTCCTGACTCCAGCCCAGTTCTTACTATGACACCAGTTCACCGTTACCTCACTGAACCTTAGAGGATGTCAAAGATTCAAAGAAGAGATGAATAGAAATGCTGTTCAGAAATTGGAGATGGAGTGTCCAGGGAGTCTAGAAAAGTTGACTTTTGGAAGATCATAAAATAAAATAAGCCGGGGACGTTTCATGGGCATTAGATTGGGGAAAGTTTTGTGTGTGTGTGTGCATGATATTTGATTATTCTCTTCTAGTTTTTTGTTTTGAGCACCCCTGGCTCCATAATATTTCTTTAACATCAGTGTTTTCTTCTGTTCACTCATTTTCTGACTTTATTTCCTAATAAGAACTTTGTGTTATAGTGTGGGGAGGAAATAGAGTGGGGAGAAACCTGAAGAGCAGATGCGAGTGGGTCAAGGTTGTTCATCCAAGGGAGTTATTATGAGCAATTTCAAGATGGACGGATCACAAAGCTTGGGAAACGACTGTCTTTCTCTCCTAGCTCTAAAGGTTGGCCCTGGCAAGAATCAGATTTTGTTTCTTATCACAGAATATTCTTAGCTCATTTGTATCATTATTCACTTCCTGGGACATTCTGTTCCTCTCTGCCTGAAGTTATTTCTCCACAGAGAAATCTCAAAGGAGCTGAGCTTTTATATCCCTCGAGTCAAGTCAGCACACATTTATTACATCCTTCTTGGGCCCTGTGCCAAGCACTGGGGTTACAAATTCACTTAATGAGAATATGGTACATGACAGAGTCCATCTACCAAGCATGGATCACAGTCTCATTGTATGACAGACACTGTTCCAAGTGCCAGGGATTCTAGGAAAAGCAAAAACAGTCTGTGTTCAATGAGCTTATAGTTTAGGGCCGGGGGAAAGACACCATAGAAGTAACTCAATATATATGAAATTGGATGGGATATTGGTCCAAAGTTGTCTTTATATGCAAGTAGTTCACGTGGGTGGATCATAGCATGTGGGGAGGGAAAGGAAAGTGTAAGAAAATTGGGCAGTCAGGGAGGAAAGTCAGAAGACTCTCCCGGAGTACTAACTTGTGTAGGAAATTTCCACTTTCCTTGCTGAGGGAAGTTCTGTGACTCATTGGAACTTCCCTTGTTGACCCAGGACAGATGGGGAAGCCATTGAAAGATGGCTCCGGGACAGGTTGGGGGCGGCCTCTGATGTGAGATCCCCTTTGTTTCAGAACAAAATTAAGTGACAGAAACCTGTAAGGAAGCCATCTGGTTGGTCTGGAGTGAAGGACAGAGAAGTCTATGAGATCACCGTACTTTGTGGTATTCTGACTTTCTCATTGCATCCTCCAGGACAGAAGGTAAATTGGTGTCTGGATCCCACACTGTTTGTCTCCCCGGTTTATTTAACACTTTCTACGTGTCTTCTCTCTGTGGGTGATTCAGCCATTCAAAAAGGTTCTCTATGTCCTGTCAAGCAGCCCGTTTTTCAAGGGTGTGGGCTCTGAGAGCCCTATTCCACTTGGGACATTTTCATGAGCCCATCTCACCCAGGTGGAATCTGGGGTGCTTCCCCCTCTCTCTTGTCTGTCGTTTCTTTGTTTCTGATTAAATAACGGGCAGTGATGGAAGGGGAAGAGAATGGAGTTGCTGGGCTGGGTGGGATGCTATCAGATCTGGACACCCAGAGTCAACCAATCTGTCAAGCATTTGAAACTAAAAATGGGTATGCAGAATATGTGCCCATTAATATGGCTGCAAGTCTTCCCAATCCAATCTAATAAACATTAATGAAGCCCCTACTGTATGCTAGGGCAGGCACTGGGTAAGTACTGAGGAGTAAGTACCGAGGATTCAATTAATAAAATGAGAAATAGTCAAGGCGGTTACCCCCTAATGGGGAGGTGGAACAGGAAAGGGATGGAGAGACCAGGGGACACATGTGAAGGCGGCTCGTGCGGGGAATTGAAACCCGTCAGACCGGCAACGCAGAATGGAGACATAATTCCTAGGGGACTGTGCCTCTCGAATTGCCCGATGGGTGCCGGGAGATCAGCCTTGGGTTTTGTTTTGGAGTGAGGCTCCCAGTTTTAGGAAGGTGCTTTTTCCTTTAAAAAAGAGCCACATTTAGTCATTTCCAACTCTTTCCCCTATGGGCCCACTGTCCATCGGATTTTCTTGGCAAAGATATTGGAGTGGTTTGTCATTTCCTTCTCCAGTTTCAGGCTGGGGTTAAATAACTTGTTCAGGGTCATACAAGTAGTAAGGGGAGAAAATTAATTAGTTATTAATACAGTTATATATTAAATTTCTACTAAGCTCAATCGATTTATTTACATTTCCCAGGGAAAAAAAGATAAACTTTCCAGATAGAAAATTCTGAGAAGAAAATATTCGTTATCCAAATGATGAGAGGGTCTTAGGGATGGCAAAGAGAGGGAGAAGGTCAGAGTACTGAGCAAGTGCTTACTATGTGCCAGGGCCTGTGCAGAGCCCGGGGTGGGAGGATACAAATAGATAGTTCCTGCCTCGAGGAGTTTGGATTCCAGAGAAGGAAGATGGCTCCTGAGGGACTTGTGTGGGAGCCGAAGGGCCACATGTGGCTTCTTAAAGCCCAAGTTGGTTCCAGTGTGGAAGTTTGACTCTGCCGTGGGCTGGGGTTGGAGATGATGGACCAAGCGAAGGCAGCAGGACATCACGGTGCCCCCGACAAAATAAAGATCCTGGTGTTCTGGCCACGGTCACCTCAGCACTACTCCATCCCAGCCTCCTCAGCCCTTGGGACATGGCCTAGATTTGGAGTCAGAACCGAGTTCAAATCCTGGCTAGTCCCTGTTCCCATCGGCTACTTCGTTTGTAAAAGGGGGGAGCCCAGAGGTCATTCTGGTACAATCAGAGATGAGGAGGATCCCAGAACAACCTTTGGGATCTAGATCCCTCCAAGCCGAGATCACTTCCTCTCCAGTGCCATGGCAACCCGGCTTCTCCCCAAACAATCTCCATATTGCCTCCTCTCACAGCTCCCCACACACAGGCCACAAGGAGGGATGGCACCTTCCTGGTTCCCAGCACCACTCAGCCCCCACCTCTCCTCATCCTCCTCCTCTCCCTGCCAGCTCTTCATCTCTGATGATGCCCTCTCTGGCAGTTGGGCCACTGGGATGCTGATGATCTAGGGATCTCTGGGTCACTCATCAGCACCCCACCTGGTCCATCATCTCATCGTCCCTCTCATCCCCTCCTGGCTGGTTCTGACCTCTCACCTCCATCCTAGGCAGTGAGGCGGTGCAGTGGATAGAGCAGCTGGATCTGGACTTTATTATCCCCCAAATCCTAAATTCAAATCCAGACTCAGACATTTACTAGCTGTGTGACCCTGGGCAAATTACTTAACCCAGTTTGCCCTCAGTTTCCTCATCTGTAAAAAGGGGATAATAATAGCACCTCCCTCACAAGGTTGTTGTGAAGAACAAATAGGGTAATTGTAAAGCACTTAGAACAGGGTCTGCTACATCTTTGCTCAGTGTTTCAATCTGGTCCTACGTTTCACTAGCCCTTTAAGCATGGCCTGGCAGCTAAAAACACCATAGGACAAAGTGAAAGAAGGGAATTAAGGGGCATCTAGTCACCTGTTGGGTGTATTATGCACAATGAAGCATTTATTAAACTCTTGTGTGTGCCACTAACTAGCACCAGGGATGCAAATGCAGAGAATGAAGCAGTTACTCAGGAAGAGCTGACATTTTAATGGGAAAGAGAACAACTGAACATAAATCCCTCCCTCCTCCTCTCTCTGTCGGCCCCCCTCTGTCTCTATACCTGCCCTCTTCTTTTTCTTTTTCCTTTCTGTCTCCCTTCTCTTTGTTCTGTTTCCTTTCTCTTTCTCTTCTCCTGCTCCTTTCCTTTTGTCTCTTCCTTTCTCTCCATCTGTCTCTTTCTGTGGGTGTCTTTCTTCCTCTTTTCTCTCTTCTCTTTATTCTATCCATCTCTGTCCCTTTTTCCCCCCTTTTTAATCTCCCTTCCTCTTTCTTTGCTGTCTCCTCTCTCATTTTCTCTTCTCTTTCTTTGATCTTTGTGTCTTCTCTCCTCCCTCTTTTTCTTTCTTCTCCCTCTCTCTGAATCTCTGTCTCTGTCCTGTCTCCTTTTCCCTTTGTCTCCTTTCTCTCTGTTGCCTCCTCCCTCTCCTTTCCTTTCGTCTCCTCTTTCTCTTTTCTTTGCTCTCTGTCCTTTTAAATCTCCCTTCCTTCTCTCTTTGCCCTGAATCCTCTCCGTTCATTTTCTTTTCTTTTCTTCCTTTCTTCTCTTTCTTTGCGCTCTCTCTCCTTCCCTCCCCCTCCCTTTTCTTTCCTTTCTCTTTGTCCTCTCTCTCCTCGCTCTCCTTTTTTTCTTCTCCCTCTCCCTCCCTCCCTTTTCTCTCTGTCCCCTCTCTCCTCCCTCTCCTTTTTCTTTTCTACTTCTCCCCCTTTTCTCTCCTTTCTTGTTCTTTGTGTCTTCTCCTTTTTTCTTTTCTCTCCCTCCCCTTTCTCTTTCCTTGCTCTTTGTCTTCTCTCTCCCCCTCCCTTTCCTTGTCTTTGTGTCCTCTCCCTCCCGCCCTTGTCTTCCCTTGCTCTTTGTGTCTTGTCTCTCCCTCCCTCTCCTTCCCCGCTCTGTCTGTCTCTCTCCCCCATTTCACACAGGCAGCCCAGATAGAAAATCACTGTATGTACGATCTGAGTAAGAAGCGGAACGTGCTTCTCTCGGGGAGGGCGCAGGAGCCCCCGATCTCCGGGGCTGCGCGCGCACACACGCGCACACACGCGCACACACACACACACACACACACACACACACACACACACACACGGCGAGGGCGGCTCCCCCGGGCGGTCTCCGCGGGGCACCCTTGGCCAGCGGCTTTTTTAGGACAGACAGGACCCCTCCCCCCTTTGTGCGGGCGGCTTCCCCCCTCCCCCCCCGCCGGTTAGTGAGGGACCTCAGAGGGAAAGATGGCGCCCGCGCTGGGGGATAACGAGCCCCTCCCCTCCCCCCCGGCCACGAGCCCTGCGGGGGGCCTTTGTTCTGCCGGGTCTCGGCCGGTCCGCGCCGCAGGAGCCCGAATGCGGGAATGCGGCTTCCTGAGAAGCCTCCGTCCCCCCCCGAGCCCCTCACTTAGCGGGGACCTGCCGCCTGAAGCGGACAGAGCTCCCCAGGCGCAGAAACGGTCCCGTTAAAGGGGCTGCCGGGAGATTCTTCCGGCGCCCTTCCCACGTTCTAACGTTCGGCGCCGGCGCCATGTTCGCCCGAGCCGTCCGCCCCGGCCGTGCCCGGGGCCCCCGCGCGGTGGCGCCAGAGCACAACGGCCGCTTTCCCCGGGAACATCCGGCGCGCGGCCTCCCCTTCGCCTCCGCTTCCCCGCCTCCCCCGCGCACAGAAATCCCTGCGGCCCTCGGGGCGGCCATCTTGGCCCAGGCCCTGGTGCGGGGCTCCCGGCGGCGCGGGGCTGAGCTGGCGCAGCCCCTCCCCCCGCTCCCCAGACTCCCTGGGCTGTTGTGGGGATCGGAAACACGCAACTTGAACCTGAGCGACCGCGAGTGTTGTCTTACCCGGAAACCGAGGCAGACGCCCCCGTCCGAATAAGCGGCCCCGGGCCCCCCAGTCCCCTCCCGCCGCCCCTTGCATTTGCCCCCGGGCCCTGTAAACGGCACCTGCCGTAAGGTGAAGAGGAGGGGCTTCGGCGGGTCCCAAAGCCTCAGGGGCGGCCGCGCCGGGGGCGGGGGCGGGGCGGGGGTCAGTCCTGAGCGGACAAGCCCTGATTGGCGGGAAGCCGGAGCGGGGGGAGCGGCCGCCTTTTCCCGCGTCCCGAGAAGCGAAGGCTGAGCCGCTTTGCCGGAGGGGGCACAAAGGGAGCGGGCGTTCCGAGGCTCCCGCAGCTCCGGCCGCTCCGAGGCGCCCCAGCCCCGGGTTGGAAGCCTGCCTAGCTCACGGTTCCGGGCAGGCCCGTCTGTCACACGCGGACGTCAGTTTGTAATGGAAGCTTTTTGCTTTTCGAAACCTGCGGGGACAGTTGCAGAGCCTCGTGTTCCAGCCCCCCTCCCCCCCCCCAAAGCAGTCCGATATGTGTCCCTGTGAGCTCCAGTAGACGCCCCGGGCTTATGTAACCATGGCGCTGCCCAAGGAAAATCTAATCAGACCCGCGAAAATAAACAAAAAGAGAAGCGGAACAAAAGTCAAGCAAACCCCAGAAAGAGCCGGGATGCCACGGAGTGAGCCTCGCTGGCTGCCCCGTCACCCAGCGGTCGGAGCCGGTCTGAGCCCCATCAGCCGATCCCCAGGCGGTGGCGCAAGGGCAGGTGTGAACGTCCCATGCTAACAAATTAGCATATTAAGCCGCATTCTGTTATGCATATATGCAAATGCACGCGTGTGATGTATGTGTGCACATGTTTGTGTGTGTGTTGGTGTATATGTATACATTTATTCGTGCATATATATTCATGCATGTGCATACGTATCTTCTTCCAATGAGTTTTACAAAGCCACGGAGGGACAGGTGAGAAGAAGCTGGGAATCGGCCATTTTAGCCAACGCGCCTTTGGGAGAGAGGGAGGTGTGTCCGGCCGTTGTGTGGGGGGAATGGCTTCCGAGGTACGTGCAGCCCCCCTAAAGGCTGCTTTCCGCCGCCGCAGCTCCCAGGCTTTGCTTCGGAGCTGACGGCGCCCAACAAAGACCCTGCCGTCCTCCTGAGCGGGGCCTGCCTTTGCAGCCGGGGCTGTTAGGCTGAGGGTCACTGACTGGGATGGCCAAAGGTCACTGACTGGGGCGGCCGAAGGTCACTGACTGGGGCGGCTGAAGGTCGCTAACTGGGGCGGCCGAAGGTCGCTAACTGGGACGGCCGGGAGTCACTAATAGAGATGGCTGAGGGTCACTAATTAGGATGGCCAAAGGTCACTGGGATGGCCAAGGGTCACTAACTGGGATATCTGGGATTTCCTGGTTGAAACTCCCTCCCTTTCAGAGCCGGAGGTAACGCGTGGCGAGCAGACAGGGAGCAATCGTTCGCCCGGCGTCTGTTCCGCCCTGCCGGGCACAGAGACAAAGGGGACGCCCCTCCCGCCCCGGGGAGGTTCCATTCTCCCGGGGAAGCCATCCTCGGTACAGAGAAAACCGTCCAAGGTTATGGGGGGGGGGGGCGCTCACAGCTGGGGATTAGGGAAGGGGATGGAAATGAAGAGAGGGAGAACATGGCGTCTTTAAAGGAGTCAGGAAAAGCAGCCCCGGGAGCACCGCGGGCGGGGTGGGCAAAGGGGTGGCCACGGGCAAACGGGGCCTGGACAAGCCCAGGGGTCAGCGTGTGAATAGTAGCCTGGAGGGGCTGCCAAGGGTTCAATGCCAACCTGGGCGTGTCTCTTCTCCTAGAGGCAGAAGAGAGCCCGAACCGAGGGTGGGGGGATCTTCCCCCCCTCTTCTTCCCTCACTTTCATAAAACACAACAGCATTTTTTCCCCAAATACACACAAGAACGGTTTTAAGCGTTTTGTCTTTGAAAAACCTTGTGTTCCAAAGCTTTCTCCCTCTCCTGCCCCTCCCCAAGGCAGCAGCAAGCAATCATCTGGACGAAACTGTGCCATTCTAATAAATATATTTCCATATTCCTTATGCTGTGCAAGAAAAAAATAATCAGAACAAAAGGGGAAAAAACCCAGGGGGAGGGGGGGAGACAAGCAAACAAAGAACAATCAAAACAGGTGAACATGCACGTTGTGAGCCCCATTCAGTGTCTCTGGATGTGGATGGCACCTTCCAGCACAAGTCTCCTGCATCAATGAATATTTATTAAGCTCCTATTGTGTGCTAACCACAGAGAAAATACAAGGAGAGATAAGGACACAGGAGACGATTTGTAAATAACTATGTACACACAAGCTCCATGGAGGGTAAATGAGAACAATCATCTGAGATTAAAGGGGAAAGGGATTTTAGCAGGGACTTGAAGGAATCCAGGAAAATGGAAAGTGGAAACCACACAATCAGTGAGCTGGGCTTTAGGCAAGTCCAGTTGGAGCTTCTGGAACAACCGCCCGGAGGGAGAGCCAGCAGGGGACTTTGGCAGTGAAGGGTCCAGGGGGAGGGCAGGGGGTCCGGACCGAGGGGGGCTCTGAGGTGAGTAGAGAAGAGGGATGAATGTGAGGGATACTGAGGAAGGGGATGGTGAGACTTGGAGACTGGTCACATGGACAGGGAGGGAATTGGGAATTATCACCAAGAACTTGGGCGCCGAAGCTCCTTCCACAGACTTAGGGAGGTTAGGAGGGGTGGAATGGGTGGGAAAGAGAATGGGGACCCAGATTCAAATTCTGCCCGGTGCGGGAGTGGAGAATCCCTTAACTCCTCACTTTCCAGGAAACTTTTAAAAAATCATACAAATTACACTTAATCCACATAAGGCATCCCCCTCCCCCTACACCACCCACCAAGAACTTTTCAAAGCTCCATCTCCAAGGGCTCCAGAAATCACTCTCTGGCCTTTGTCAACCTTGAGTGGAAAAATTTCATCAGTGACTGTAAAAGGAACTCCCAAAGGGCTTCCTTATTATGTTGTTTTAGTGGGTTTTTAGGAGGAGGGTGAGAGTGGGGAAGGAGGGAGCCAGAGAGAGACTTGAACTCTGACTGATTTTCCAGCCACTCAGCTCGGCCCTGGCTCGTCGCCCACTTCAAGAAGCTCTGCCTTGATTTCCTCAAGATTGTGCAGGTTTCCAAGCTGGATGAGTCCAAGCTAATAATGCATCCTTTCTTCACCTGACTGTTGACTGATCAACACGCTGTTCCTTCAGGCCAGGAAACAGCTTCCCCTCAGGTCCTCCCCAGCTGGCTCCGGAACAGCTCCCACCATCCTCTTGGCAGAACATCAAGTCCATCTTCCAATAAATTGTTGTTCTATTTGGTTTCCCCTTTTGGGGCCTAGTGCTAATTCTGGTGCAGGATGGGAGAAGGGGAACTAGAACCCCATGAGCTGGGGCACAGACGTGATCATCTGAAAAGACAAGCCATTTATAGTTTGACACCCCAGCTCATGGGATTGTAGTTCCCCCTTCTTCTTCCATTATTATGGCTGGAGTTGGGAGAAGCCCCCCCCCCATCCCCAGGGTTACATGTGATCTAGAGATGTTCGAAGTAAATTTCTCATAGTAATCATGTTCAATATGGTGGTTAGGAGAGTATTAACAGGGTCAATAAGTTTATTACAAACGTGAGCTAATATTGTAAAGTACTTACCTGATGCTAGGAGGCACTTAATTAATGCTTATTTTCTCCCTCCCTTTCCTTGCCTCCCCAAGTTAGAGCTCAGTTTCATTAAGGTTTCTATGGGCTTTGGGGACCACTGTTTGGAATCTCTGAGTTGGGAAGCCTGGGGTTCAAGATTGGGCCAACGGCTCACTCAGTGCCTCAGGTAGCAGAGTACAAATACTGACTTGTAAAAAAAGAGTAGGGAAAGCAAGTCCCTGGAGAGGGCCTGATGTAATCACAGGCTAATTGTTAATTAGGTAATTATGTGGGGTAGAGGGAGGAGTGATTGCTTTAGATTCTTAGGTTGTGGGTTCAGATCCTGGTCTGTCCCTGCCTAATGGGGTCAAACCTTTTACTTCTCTGGGACTCCCTTTTCTCCTCTGTAAATTGCAGGGTTTGGGCTTGGTCTCTTAGGTCCCAGCTCTAAATGGACAATTCTTGGACTGAGTGGGTCCTTTTGAAGGATTTGTGGGGGGAAATGTGACTGAGAACTGCACAAGATGATATGGAACACGGAGGTGGGAATACGGATGGAGATAAGGTCACTGATCCCCGGAAGAGCGAGGGGGAGACCTTCTCCTAAGCAGAGGATGATCCGGTGGGACGAGCTTGTATCAGGGCCAGCAGGAGCGGGAGTGTTGGACTCTCAGAGGCTGAGACAGCTGCAGGCACTGACCAGTTCTGGCTGGCTGGAGAGCACCGGTCTGGGGAGGAAATGTTTCCTGGAATTCAGGTGGAGCTGACTTGTTGCTAGGCTTGGGTCTCGGTGACTCTTTCATAGATAGAAACGTCACATCATCCAGATCCATGGAGGTGATGGAGGCAAAGTGGGCGTCAAGTTGGACGATGGGATCACTCTTGGATGGAGGTTGGATCTCGTGGATCTCTCCCTGTAATGTTTGTCCAACTGCCAAATTAACCCTCCTAAAATACACTTTTAAGATCAGAAATTTTAAACCAGAAGGAGCTTTAGTATCCATGAGGTCTGATCTCCTCATTTTGTAAATGCAGAGGCACAGCCAAGTTAAGGAATTGCCCCGTGAGTAAAGGTCTGGGGTCTTCCAGTGCCCTGTCACTAGGACACTGCCTCTGTTCTTACTTGAGACCTCAGCAACTCCCCATTGCCTTTCAGAGAGGGGGCCAAGCCCCTTCTTTTAGCACTCAAGGCCCTCATGGCCTGGCTTTAGCACTCACCTCCCTTCCTTTCTAGATTTATTTCCCATTTTTCCTCTAAACAAATCCTTAAGGCTGCCATTCCTAGGCCTCCTCACTTAAGCATTTCCACCCAAGTCTTGTTCATGCTGGACTCGTTTCTCCTCCTGAGGATCTAAATCCCACCCATTCTCCAGGCCTGCCTCCTGCATGAAGCCTGCCCTGGCTCAGTTTTCCCTCCTCTGACTTACAGAACTTATTGGGCCATTCTTCCTCCTGATACATCTCATATTACCTAGTTGCTTATATGTGCCTTCCCTGGCAGAATATAAGCTTCTTGAGGGCAGGAACTGGGTTTTTGCATTTCTTTGTATCCCCAGTGTTAGCACATTGCCCTACACAGTAATCACTCAGTAAACACCTTCGGATCATCAGAATGGATCATTTAACTGATGGATTAGATCATTTTTTAAAATTAATTTTTAATTCATTAGTTTTCCCTTTTCCCCAAACTCTATGACAAGTGTCTTAGGAGCAGTAGGCATTCACTAACTGCTCAGTGGCTGAGTAGAACAGCTCTATGGCTGTTTCTTTGGGGAGAATTCAAATTCATCTTTCTCATTCCCACTGGTTTTGCCCACTGGTTCTGAAAGTGTCAGGCTCTGGGCTCAAGGAAGTCTCGGTTTCTGGTCCATACTTAATGTGATGAACTGAATCTATGGAAACCAGAGCTATGATCTAGCCATTTTGGGGCCTGGGACAATTCTCTTGGAGGGAAACAGGACAAGACCTCCCTGGGCAGAGAGGGGACAGGATGGGATGGGCAGCAGCCTCCAGAGCCCCGTTTTAGCTTGTTTCTTCTCATTAGCCGGGTGCTAATCTCAGCTGTTTGCTTGGTGCCCAAGGAGGACGAGCATGTCACCAGTTAAACATCAGGGCCGGCTCTGGTGAGAAGGCAGCATTCCCATGTTGGCCCCAGACGGGTCATTTTGTCCATCGTCTCAGAGCCTTGGGTGAGGAGCTGGAAGAAGATGATGGGGCCCTGCCCTGGGGAAGAAGTTCTGCTGGGAGGAAGGGAGGAGAACGGGATGGGGGTTACTTCTGTAGAACAGATGAGTTTCAGGCACGGACACCTGGGCTGTGGTGGTCAGGGCAGCTCCTCTCTCAACTGGTTGACCTTTTCACAAACACTAAAGGAGGGACGCCAGCGGAAATTAATTAATTGGCTCTGGTGGAGGGTTTGATAGTCTTTGTGAATGGTTTTGAAATTTAGTGATCTGTTAAATCTCAACATAAGGAGGGGGGAAATTCAGTAGAGAACCGAGCAAGACCTTACCTACAAGTTCAAGCCAATGAAGTAAGTGTCCATTAGGAAATACTATTTATCTAAATAGGATTAAAGATCAACAGCTAACAAGGCTCCTCCTCTCCATATTATATATTTCTTCGAGAGATTATCTGGGAGACAGGGTAACATAGGGAGCGGAAGGCTGACTTTGGAGTCAGATCCTGTTTTTACTACATCCTGATTCTACAACCTTGGACGAGTCATTTGACCACAGTTTTGACCACAGATGAGTTAATAATTTGACAAAACTGTATGTAATATTTCAATAATTATAATGACAGCCCTTAAGATTTGAAAAGAGCTTTATCTATGTTAATTGTCACTGGGTCCCACAACAATACTATGACATGTGTGTTGTTATCCCCATTTTATAAAAAAGAATACTCATTTTTAAAAGTGCTATTACCCCCATGTATCTTGAGATGTGAAGTTCAGTGCATTGTGCAGGATCACACAACTAGCCAAAGTTCCAGACGCTGGTAAGTGGAGGAGGCTCGATCTGAACCCAGGCTCCCCTGCTTCCAGCACTCCTTCCCCTGCACACCAGGCTGTGTCTGCTTTGCTGAAGGGAACTTCCACACCCCATAAAACAGACTAGGGGGGAAATAGATATATTTTCTATACCTATCTGTTTCTAAAGAGATAATTCTCTCTATTTATAGATATCTATAGAGATCTTTCTAAATAAATCTCTATAGGTCTGTCTCTAAATAGATTTCTCTTTATCTTTATAAATAGATCTCTATAGATATCTTTAAATATCTCCCTACAGAGATCTTGCTCTCTTTCTCCATAAATATATCTCTCAATAGATCTCTATCTACAAATAGATCTCTCTCTAGATACCTCTCTTTATCTATATAGAGCTCTGTGATCACCTCCTTTTGGGGGTTCTATTGTCTCCTCAATTCCATTGAGTACCTTGTTTCAAGTTCTGGCTCATAATAGATCTCTAGCTAGAAACAGATTATCTGTAGATCTCTAAATAGATCTCTATCTACCTATAAATCTCTACAGATCTCTAAATAGATCTCTAAAGATCTCTTTTTCTCTAGAAATAGATTTCTCCATCTGGAAACATCCCTATAGATCTTGTTTACAAACACATCTCTCTCTCTCTCTCCCTCCCTTCCTGATTCCCAAGAGCTGGGTCTAAAATCCTCCGTTTCCCAGCTCCCCGCCGCGGTCCTTTCTCGTTCCGAGGCCGCTTCCCCCACCGCGGAGGGAAGACGGTGGCCCCCCCCCCCCGGCTGTCTTTGTTCGGCGCCCCCCGCCCCTCCCCCGTCCTCAGCTCCCCCACCCTAACCCCCCGCTGCGGAGCCGGGGGGCCCCGCCTTGCCTCGCCTCCGAGAAGAGCCCCCTGGGGTCTCCCGCGAGGCTCTGCGAGCGCAGCGGCTACATGGGGGAAAGGCTGCGGGCCCACGCCGAGCTTCAGCCGCCTCCCTCCAACATGGCCTCCGCTGAGCCGTGCCCCCCGCCCTCCCCCCTCCGGCTCTGGAACTGCCCGGCAAGGCCCTTTCAGATGATCCCCCCTCCCCTACCCCCCCCCCCCCCCCGCTTTTCCTCCTCTTCCTCCCTCAGGGCTCGGGTCTGAATGCGCCGGGCGGGGGGGGGGGGAGAGGGGGGGCTGCTCGGCTCAGGGCTCCCAGCCTGCCTCACATTGGGGGGCCAAGATGGCTTCCCAGCTGTCCCTGTTTGTGCAGAACACGGAGGGAAGGGGGAGGGGAAGGCCTCCACGGCCCAGCACGGAATAGACCCCCGCCCCACACATTTCCGGCCGGAATCAATTAATTGGCATGGGGGGGGGGGGGGAACTCGGTTACCCAACTCTAAGACGATTCCCGCGTGAATCCCCCAGGCCCCAGCGCAGCCCAGGAAGCGGCCGTGGCTGGCGGAGCCCCCTCCCTCCCGGAGCGCGGGGAGCTGAAGGGAGCGCCCGGCAGTTAGGGCCGGGCCGGGCCGGGGAGCCCAGGGGTCTCGGAAGGGCTCCCAGCCTCCCGGGTCCCTTCAGCTCTCGGGCCGCGCAAAGGGCTGGGGACGCCGAGGCTAATGCGAGGCGCTCGTCAGCATCTTTATTCATTTAGCGCTTTCTTTGTCCCCAAAGTCCCGAATCTGGGGCGGAACCGAACCTCCCAACGACGCTGGAGAGGTCTTTAAACTCCGGGGACCCTCAACGTCCCTGACAGGACGTTCCCGGGGGCAGTTGGGCCTTAAAGAAGGAGCGCAGAGCTCTGACAGGGTCGCTCAGGGGGCCTCTGGGGGGGGGGGGGGGGGGGGGGGGGGGGGGAGGCCGAGTTCAAGTTCTCACCTTTTCGAGGTCAGTTCTCCGGCCGCTGGTCTCAGGGTGAGGGTAAAACAGCAAAAGGGCAACGTTGTTGTTGGGGGAGTTTGCATGTTGGTGGGTGGGACTCATCTACCCAGAGAACATAATTATAAAATTGTATATAATATAATAGTATATGACAGAATAACAACATAATATGTAACTATATGTAATATAGTAATATAAAATGAATACATTGTAATAATCATCATATAACTGAATAATTAAAACATTGATATAAATTGTAATAAGTATAATATAAATGAAATAAACATATGCATGTGTGCGCTGTGTGCTCGTCCGTGTGTCTGTAGAGACGGGTCGGATCGGAGAGCTGTTTTAGAGGTACAATGTATAGACTTGGGGACTATGTAAATATGGCCCAGAAGAGGAAGTGAAAAACAAGACAGAACCAGAAGTCGGGAGGAGGGATGGGTCCCACTTGGGGACACATGGACTTTGAGGTCCCTTGTCCAGGTAAAGATTACAAATAGAGACCTGCTCCTGTGGGCAAAGGAGAACCTGGGGCTTGGGAATGGTTTGGTGGGCGGGGTCACTGGGTTCCTGGGAGCTGAGGGATCTTTAGGAGAGAAAACTTAGAGAGGATCCTCAGACCCCTGAGGTTCCCTCATGCTTAGGGGGTGCGTTGGGGGGGGACAATGAGGGGGAGAAGGGAGGAAAGAGTGGGACAAAAGCCAAGGCAGCAGGGGTGGTTACCGGCAGAAAAGCTGCAGAAAAGGCAACCAGCATGAGAAGCGAGAATAAGACCGAAACCAACAGTTAAGAGATCTTTGTTATATTTAACATGTATTGGTCAACCTGCCATCTGCCGAGGAGGTGGAGGGGAAGAAGGGGAAAAGTTGGAACAAAAGGATTTGCCATTGTCGATGCTGAAAAATTACCCAGGCAGATATTTGTAAATAAAAAGCTATAAAATAATTTTAAAAAGAAAAAAAAGAGATCTTTGTTAACCCTTCAGTAAAGAGAGAAATTTCAGTCAAATAAGTGATGAAGACAGATGGCTTTTAACAGATGGTCTAATGTTGAAGGGGAGGAGAGCTAGAGGACACTAGTTGGAGCCACGGAAGGGGGTCAAGTTCAGGCTTCTTAAAGGTGGTGGTTGATCTGGGCAGGTTTATAGGCAGCTGAGGAAGAACAAATAAATATGGAGAGATTGAAAGGGGAAATGATTGCCCCAGATTTTATTTTTTTCTGAGAAAACAGGTGGAGACTGAATGTAAATCAGCATATGCTATATTCACTTTTATCTTTTCCTTCATTTTTTTTCTCTCATGGTTTTTTTCACTTTTGTTCTGATTTTTCTCTCCCCACCTGATTCATAAATGTGTATTTAAAAATTAATGTACATACATAACCAGAAAATGTAAAAAAAAAAATTTGTTTTATATGTATCTGAGAAACAATAAAAAATAAAAGAAATTTGGAAGGCCAAAAAAAGAAAAAAGAAAAAACAGGCATGAGCATTAGCTATATTAGCAAGATTATCCAACTAGCTGGTGACAAAGGTGAACCAAGAACCCAGGGCACCTGACTCCTAACTCACAGATCTTTCCACTAGGCAGCAAGGGGCATAGTGGATAATGCTCTGAACTCGGGATCAAATCCAGATTTAGACGCTTTCTCGCCAGGGGACCCTGGGCAAATCACTTCATCCTGTTTACCTCAGTTTCCTTATCTGTAAAATGGCAGTAACAGAACCTACTTCCCAGAGCTGTTGTGAGGATCAAACGATATCTGCTTTGTAAAGAGCTTTGCAAATCTTAAAGCATTCCATAAATGCTAGCTGTTGTGAGCTCTCTGCTCCCACTGTTTGCCCCCTTTTCCCAGTCCTCCACAGGACACTGGGGTTGGTCTGTGGTGCTTTCACAAAAGAGGCCTGCTTCGGTGAATGACTGGCTGCAATTAAAGCATGTCCTTGTAGTCTTGTTCTGGGTAACTAGCCAGCTCTCCAGCCCTATCCCAACTCCAAGTATTTCCAAGAGAGTTTCTTGCTCATCCCTAGAAGAAAATCTTTCACCCCTAAGAATTCCTGAGAAAAAAAGAGGAGAGAAGAAAGTTCTTGACACAGAAAATGGTAGATGAGAAGCTTTGGCCAAAACAGGAGAGTAGGAGGATACTCTGGAGTGCCTTCGCTGGACCTGACCAGCCCCTCTTCCCAACAGTGTTCTCATAAGCTACAGGACTGGAGAAGAGTGCCCATATTGGTTCCTGCAGGTTCATCAGAAGACAGAAGAGAACCCCCAAACCTCCAAATCAGCAAGGGAACAGAAGCTGGCTCAGGTAGCTGAAAGTGGCAAAAAAAAAAAAAAAAAAAAAAAAAAAAAGCGATAATCCACAGATTTTGTCATTTTTCTTCAGTTATTTTAGTCTTGTCGGGGTCTCCCTGACCCCTTGGCAGAGAGAATCCATGAGATTTTGAAGGATTTGTCATTTTCTTCTCCAGTTCATTTGACAGATGAGGAAACTGAGGCAGATGGGACTAAGTGACTTGTCCAGGCTTCTTGCACAAGGGGAGACTTTAGGAGCTCAGGGAGGGCAGGAGGGGAAAGTGATGAGGCAGAACATCCCAGGCACAGGTTCACAGTCAGTGAAGATGCCTGGAGTCAGAGGAGACATTGTCACTGAAGGGAATGGGGAATAAGAAGGCAAGAACAAGAGGAGGGGCTCCAAGACTCCCGTCTCACCCTAATTTTCCCCAAGCACCAACTCATTCCTCCTCTTGGCTCAACAAAGACAATGGGGCCCGAGAAGAGCTTGAGAGATGTCTGGTCCAGCCTCACCCCCTTCCCCTTGGGCTAACACCAAATCTCAGCATAGGATGACTGGGGATAAAGAGGAAGGGGAAGGACTTCCCTGGTTTCCTTGAAGTCCCAGTGAAATCCTATCTTATACAAAGGCCTTCTGTATTAATTAGCTCCAAATTATTCGCTACTTAATTGTTTACCTTTGGTCTTCCCCATAAGACTGTAAGCTCACTGAAGGCAGGAGCTTTGTTTTGCCTTTCTTTGTACCCTTATACCCTTAGCATACTGGCATGCAGTGAGTGCTTAATAAATGCTTATTGACTGACTGACAGAAAATAAAATTAGAACTAGACCCAGAGAGAACCAGACCTATATGAGACTCTCTAGGATGGGGCTTCTTAACCTGGGATTCATGGATAGATTTTAGGGGCTCTATGAAATTGTTGGGGGAAAATCACGTGTCTTATTTCCACTGAAATCGAAGCTTCTTGGACCAGACTGCCCAAGGACATGACTTTTACAGAAAATTGTGTTGCTTAACTTCATTCACATGTGCCTTCTTAATGGAGCATGGGAGTGGGAAGGAAGGGAGAGAATTTAGAACTTCAAGTTTTAAAAACAAATGCAAAAAATTGTTTTAAATGTAACTGAGGAAAGTAAAAAATATTATTTTTTTAAATGAACACCAGGCTGCCCAAGGAGGAGGTCCAAGGCTCAAAAATCCCGCATTAGTAAGTGGACCATAGAAACATGGCGGTCTCTTCAAACTGCTCCCTTAATTCTACTCCCTGCCTCTTCACATCAACCACATATTCCCATCACCCAACACTGAGTGGGAAGCTCCCGGCGTTTGGGGAGATCTTTTCTGAAGCCTTCACCTGGGTACCTAGAATTCACAGTGCATGGAGGCACTTGCTTCTCCATGGGTCATGGTTACTGAGAACTTAGCTCCCATGGTCCTTCAGCTAGTCAGGAGCTGTGCCCTCAAGTCACGTACTTAAGGCAAGCCCCAGGGCGCTGTTCAAGCCGGTGGTGCTGATCTCATCACACAAAGGCTGAGCCCCTTTTAGTGTAAGGTCAGGTCAAGCACCCAACGATGCTCCTTCTGCATTTGGCTGGGGGTTGGGCCTACAGCGGGAGCATCCACTGAATTATCTAGGAAGCCATTATCTCTGAGCTGGCGTTATATATAAAAAGCTTTATATATATATATATATATATATATATATAGTCATATATAAATATATTATATATTATTATATATAAAATACTATTATATATTATATATGTGTGTGATATATCTAAATATAATGTTATATATATATATATATATATATATATATATAAAGTATTTTAATGCTTACTTGATCTAGCACTTTGTCCTCATGTGTTAATTTAGACTCCATTTCCTTGAGCACAAACAGAGCAGACTCCTTGAAGGCAGAAACTTTGTGTCTTATCTTTGTGTCTCAGTATTCATTCATATTTATATTTATTTATTTTTTGCTGAGGCAATTGGGATTAAGTGACTTGCCCAGGGTGACACAACTAGGAAGTGTTAAGTGACCAGTTCAGATCCTCCTGACTTCAGGTCTGGTGCTCTCTATCCACTGCACCACCTAGCTGCCCCCGTCTCAGTATTTATTAAGTGCATAATATTTGTTTGATAAATGAAAAAATAGATTTGGCAGCCAATGTAAACAGGACTAAAGTTTGAGTCCTTTGTATAATTTGATGAACCTAAAGAACAGGGGCAAGGCCATGTCCTCAGAGCCTTAACATAAACTCTTCATTCATTCATTCGACAAGCACTTATTAAGCACCTTCTATCTTCGAAGAGACTGAAGCAGTCTCTGTCATTGTTGAATGAATAAATAGGCGAATAAGACCGTGGATTTAGAACCTTTGTGTCTCGGCTGCTCGTTTTTCTCGTTTTTCTCGTTTTTCTCGAGGATTGTTGAATCACAAGCCAAATTTTGGTTTATACAAATAGTTCTCTGGCAAGTAGGAAGTGCAGTAAATAGTCTGGAGTCGGGAAGACCTGAATTCAGCTCTTGGCAAGGACGTTACCAGCTGTGAGGCTTTAGACAAGTCACTTCACTGTCTCGGTTTTCTCTGCCAGAGAAGGAAATGGCAAACCATTCCAGTATCTTTGCCAAGAAAAGGCAGACAATGACAAGAATGCCATTTTAAAGCCGTGAGCGGCTATTTACTTGCTGGCAGTAGTTCTGAATTCAGCGTGGTGCCAGCAGCATGTGAGCATGGTGGGAGCTGTGGCTGGTCCAGTGGTTCAGCGCAGAATAAGGAAAGTGGGTTTTATTTCTGTCCCTTGTGACTTTGGTTTGAGGGTAGAAGAGGCTGGAGCTGGAGGTAAACCAAGAGTTCTGGAGACCGTTAGCGGAAGGTGAGCTCCTTGGGGGCAGGCGGTGTCCCATCGGGAGGGATGTCTCCGCGTTCCAGCTCCGTGGCAGATCCAGACAGACACCGATGGAGGTCGCTCCTTCCGTCCCGTGTCGTTCTCAAGCCGCCAAGTGACCACCCAGACAAATGACCTGCCTTAGTGCCCCATAGTACAAGAACATTGATTATCCAAGCAGTATAAACACAGGATCCCTGAAAGGCCAGATTTACAGGGTTTAATCATCAGCTAAACTACACATGAAATTGTTACTTAGCCATGAATGGGTAAATCATTAAACCCCAGTCTCGGGGAGTGCACGGTGAGAAAGCGCCCTGATCTCAAATTCCTTTTAAAAACTAAAGCTATAAAACAAAAACAAAAACAAAAAACCAACAAAAACTAAAATAAAAATAAAAAACTAAAGCTAAAGATTCTTCATCCTTGACCTTGTTGTTTTTAATTGGTACAGATGGTGCCCTTTAGAACTGCATCTTGTATCCCAGTTCCTTTAAGAGCTAGAAAATGTTTTGCAAACAATACCCTTCTTCTTTTGCAAACATCCCAGTTATTTGCCACACACTTCCCACATGGAGCCCTTCCCATAAGCAAGAAAATCAAGGGAGCAAAATTTACCCATAAAACCCCCAGGGCAATAACTAGGGGACACCTTTGGTCTTCTTCTCCCCCTCCCCCAGGAGGGATGTGGGTTATATTTGCTTTTCTCTGGAACTGAGAGCTATCTTCATCTCATTTCCTGGAGTCACAAGGTCTCCTGTTCCCTCTGGATCAGTTCATTCAAGTTTTCCCACATTTCTCAGAATTCTTCATGTTTGTCACTAGTTTCTGTACATTCTGGTAAAAGGCAAAATAGTAGTAAAAGCACCTTTGTGACTATTTTTTTCAGTCATTCCCCAGCTGATGATGGGGGCCAGAGACAGGCCAACCAGCTTGCCTGGGGTCGGGGGACGGACTGTCCCGATTTTAGAAGAAAGCAAAGGACTCCCCCAAGATGAAGGGCTTCCATGGCAGGGACAAGGCTCGTAGGGAATGGGCAAGTGGAGAGGGGTAAACTACACTATTGGGGCAAGCTTGCAGATCTGGAAGGATGGGCTGCCATAAAAAGGGCAACTCTGGAAACACTGGGCAGGATTTCAGCTCAGTCCCCCTTCCTGCCCCCAGACAAAGGGGGCTGGGCTGGAGCCCTTCCCAAGCCTTCCCCAAGTTCTGTGGCTGTGTACCTGAGCCGAGAAAGAGACGAGGTGGAGAAAGACAGAAATGGAGAGAGATAGACAGACAGACAGACAGAGCCAGAGAAAGAGATAGGCCGACAGAGACAAAGAGAGACAAGCAGACAGACAGAGAAACAGACAGTCAGAGACAAAGAGAGAGAGAGGCAGACAGATAAGGGCAGGCAGATAGAGACAGACAACCAGAGAGAGACAGACAGACAGACAGAGAGACAAAGAGAGATAGAGCTCAACAGACAGAGACAGAGCTGCCTCTGGGCATTCTGGGTAGTCCAGCACCACACGCCAAACAGAGCCTGGGCCAACCCAGGCCCAACAGGACCCAAAGCCAAGTCGAGCCAGAGGTGTTCTGGTTGCTGGGTCTCTTAGTCTTTGCCGTAACTCTGGATTCACTGGCCAGGAGCCATTCCCCAGTTCTATCCCACAGGTGGGTGCCTTCCACCTTCCCCTTGGCCAAGGTTTCACCTAGGACAAAGTAAGGCAATGAGCATGTGAGTTAGAACTGGTGTGTGTGTGTGGGGGTTCTCCTGGAAGAAGAACCTCCAAGGAGAGGGGACAGGGAGAAGCAACAAAGAGACCTCCCAGCCAGGAGCCAAAGATGGGCCCCTGTTCTCAGGGGATCACTTAGGCCCTGTCTCAGAGGTGCTGGAAGGCGGGTTTCAGCAGGTGAGAAATACAGGGTGCCCTCCCAGCCCACTGTGGCCATAGAGACACCGGGTCTGAAGCACACAGCCTGTGCCCTTTGAGCCCCTTTCCCAGGGGCCCCGACAGAATCCTTAGATTCCTCCTTTAAGTCTTGGCTATGGGGAGGGGGGGGCTCTAAATTTGCCCTCCAGACTTGTGGCCTTTCCTTTCTCTCAGGCCTCCGGCCCGCTCCCCTGCCACAGCTTGGGTGGGCTGGGCAGCCTGCAGGAGGCCAAGGGGAGGTGAAGTCAGCTCTGCCCAGGGAGGGGGGATACCCTCTCTCTCCCTTCTTCACCTTTCCCCTCCGGCCTCCTTTTTGTTGGGATGAGAAAAGTCAAGGGGGCCTGGAGTGACACAATAAATGAAGGAGCAGATAGAGCAAGAAAGGGGAGACGGGCCCATCTATATTGACCATTGGAGCTGAGTCAGGGAAGGGGACCCTCTTTCTTGCTTAGGGAGGACCTTCTCCATCCTCATCCTCATCATCATCATCATCAATATCATACAGCTAAGGCTCACAAAGCCAATAAGAGCAGGAAAAAAGGAGGGGGCGGGAACCCGCCCTGGAGAAAATGAGAGAAGTGTAAGCTTGTTCCCTGGGAGGGACTGATGAGATATTTTTCAGTGGAAGTTTCAGGTCTCGGGGGGAGCCCCGGTATTGGATTGGCTTCAGAGGGTGGGGTTCGGGAAGGTCTTTGGGATTCTGAAGAAGGGAGAGACAGCCTGACATTCTGGACAGAAAATTGGTTTCTGAGTCTGGAAACCCGGGTTCAAATCCCACCTCTGATGCCCACACCATGTCCCGTCCTCCTGGCCTCAGCCTTTCTGAGACTCTTGCCCGTGACTAGGTAACTCAGGGTTCTTAGGCCCTGTTTTCCAGGTGACGGCCGAAGGGAGAGAGTCAGTGGTCAAGCCCGCAGGGGTGGGAGTCAGACCTGGACTGAGATCTCACCTTCCTCCTTCTGTCTCTGCCTCGCCAGAGTGACCATGAGGAGCCACAGCCGGGGATAGCAGCCGGGTGGACACAAGCAGGCCGTGGTGCTGGGGTAGAAGTAGCGCTGATGACCCTGTGGTCGCAGAAGGGGAATCTGGGCCCAGACGACCTGGTGGCCATTACTCCCCAGTCTCATGGCCCACTCCGGGTCATCTCCTTTGGACCTAACTTCCATAGCCTGGCTCTGCTGAGAGGTAATGTCCTCCTGAAAGATGGGGGGGGGTCAGGTTTTCTTGAGTTCAAATTCCACCCCAGATGGGTAACCCTGTTCTGGGCACTTAATGGCTCCCTGCCTCATAATTGGGCTTGAAGATCTTTGAGCTGTCCCTGAATTTCCATTCTGCTTCCACACAGTCACTGTCTCTTTGGGACCATCAGGCTCCTTATTGGCTGCGCTGAAGGAGAGGGGAAGGGGACACTAAGAAACCTCGAAAGACTCGAGCCCTGGCTCACTTTGCCCGGACCTGAAGCTATGGGAGACGAGCTGAACCAGTCTGGCCAGAAAAGGAGCCTTCTAGGAAGAGATACCAAAGTCAATATTCCGCCCAGCCCAGTCCCAGGTAATCATGGGCAAGCTTTGCTCCTGCAAGGATCTGGACAAAGGAGCCATAAAAAATACACCTCCTATTGGTCAGATGGCTGGGGTAAGAGCTGGGGTGACAGTGTGGGAAGCAGGAGCGGGGCTGGCTTTAGCCTGAGCTGGATGGGACCGAAGGTCTTCTGGACACTCATGTAGTTCCAGGGCTGGGAGGAAGGCTTCTGTGAAATGAGACTTAGGCTGGAGACCAGAATTTCTTGGGCTTTCCTCCTTTTGTCTCCCAAGGCCCACATTAACTAAAGAAGCAGGCATCCCTACTTCTTTGGCACTTCAAATCAACCAACAAACATTTATTATGCTACTACTGTATTCTACCTCCTGTTGTCTCTCGAGCTCTTGGCCTGTGTTTACTGAAAGTAGCAGATACTCCCATTTCTTTGACATAAACCTGAGAGGTAAATGAAGTTTCTAATTAAACAAAAGAGCATTTATTATGTACCTACTGTGTGCCAGGGACTGTGCTAGATGATAAGGAGTAAAAATTAAAACAAAGGGGCTAAATAAAATAAAAATGAAACAGTCCCCATTCTCAAGGAATTTAAGGTCTAGGAGGGACAACAAAAAGATATGATTGATATATATATGTGTGTGTGTGTGTGTGTGTGTGTGTGTGATGCATATAGGTATTATTATTAATAATTATTATATAATATATAAATATAAAATGCATATATATTAAATACCAGACAATACCGGGGCACTATAATCATTATAGATAGTATTTAGATAGGAAAAGTGCTTTGTAAATTTTTGTGTATGATCATCCCAATGATCCCATGAAATGGATGTTATTATTTTCCTCATTTTAGAGATGAGAAAACTGAAGCTGAGTGAGACCAAATAATTTGCCCATAGTCCCACAGCTAATATCTGTGGTAGGTTTGGAACTCTGGTCTTCCTGCCTCCAAACTCAGCATTCTATCCACCATCCCACTAAGCTATCATTAGAATTGGAAAGATCAAGAAAGATCTCATGTAGGAGGTAACAACACTCAAGATGGGCCCAGGCCCAGACTCTCCTTTTACAAAATATAAAGAAATAGATATAAAAAAGAAAAAGAAAAGAAAATATAAAAAGAAATTTTTTAACATAAAAGTATTTTATTTTTCCCCAGATACATGACAAGAAATGGAACTATGGAAAAATAATAATAATTTTTCCAAGGAGATCTGATGCCTTGTAAATATTCATTTCTTTTAACTGTAAAATGGGGATAATAATAGCACCTACCTTTTAAGGTCCTTGTGAAGATCAAATAAGATACTATTTCTAAAGTGTTTTGCTAATTTTAAGGTGCTATATAGATGCTAGTTATTATTAGTATTCCCCACAGGCCTCGTTACACTTAGCCAATGTTGCACAAAATGGGCAGAGTACACTGTGTTAATTAAGCAGCGGGTGATAAGCTGGGTCGGGACACTGTCCCTGTCCTGGAGCGGGTTCAGTGTCTAACACGGGGCAAAGACTCCATCACAAGCCTGGGATACAAGACGAGTTTCCATTTCCCTGATGTTGAAACCCAAAGCGGGGAGGGACAGGGAGGTGTTGTGTCTCCTGTGGGGTGGCCCCCATGTTAAGAGGAGCGGGACCCCAGCCCCCTGCCTTACCCAGGCCCACGGCTCTCTAGGACCTGGGTTCTTTTGGGCCTATCTCCTTAACAAGGGTGAAGACGGCCTCTCCTTTGGGAGAGGTTTGGGCGTTTCCTATAACCGACTGAGCAGCTGCTTGTAAAGAAAAATTAAATCGATGGTGAATCTGCAGGATGGCCCCGTTGCCAGGGGAGACCGCATCCAGGCTGCGGCTTGTGAGACAGCTGCAGCGGCATCAGCCCCCGCCCTGACAGTGGGCAGACCACCCAAGACAAGCATTCTGCAGGTGAGCGGGTGACATGTGAGAGACAGAAAGTGCCAGATAAAGACCCACGTCCTTCACTGCCTCAGAATGTTGGGGGGGAGGTGTTTTTCAATGTAGGAGAGTGGGGGAGGGGGGATTGTCTGTGTGTATGTGTGTGTCTTAAGAACTGAAAGGCACCTTGTCCCTCCCCTACATTTTACATATGGGGAAACTGAGGCCCAAAGAAAAGGGGAGACATCCACCAGCTCAGTTAGAGACAGACCTGACTCAGAGGCAGCTGGGTACACTCAGTTTCCCCCTCTGTCAAACAAGAGGATTGGGCTTGGTTGGTCTCAGTTTCTTTCCTGCTCTGGATCAGATCCCAATCTAGTGTTTATAGAAACTGTATCCTAAGGTTTTCCAAAGCTCTCGTGTTAAGCTAGAACTCGTCTCAGTTCAGAGTCCTCTGGGAAAAACATCCCCCGAGCCATCAACATGGCTGTACGGTAACAAGATGAGCGCTCGGAGAGATGGTAACCGGGGGCCTTCACCAGCAGCCATGGTGGGCAGGAAGGTCAACACAGAGGGATTATGACATTGCCCAAGCTTCCTGGGAAATGGAAAGAGGCTAGGGGGCCCTTCTCTGGAGAGTCCCCTATGGGGAACAGGTCCTGGTCCTTCTGTTTCTGCCATTGCTCTAAATGGGTTTTTCATTCCATTAAATGCTTTCATTCAAAAGCCTTTTGTTTTTCCACCCTCTGAATTCTCTGGATCCAAGATTCTTTTATTTGTTTCAGAGGAGAATGGGCAGGGGAGATGTAGGTTGGAGTTTGAAGTATCCTGTGGCTGTGGCTTTGTCCCTTCCAAACACTGGCACCACTCGGGGACAGTTTCCAGAGCAATGGAACCATAGACTCAGGGTTGGCTGGGGGACCCCATAAGCCCTAGAATCCAACCCCCTTATTTTACAGATGAGACAGCTGAGGCTCAGAAAAGCCATGGCCGACATGAGACAATTATTAGTAAATTTTGAAAATGTGTGAAACCTTATGATTTGGGGAGTGAATTTTTAGAGTTAGAAGGAATAAGAAGAAATCTAGTCTAGCCACCTCATCTACAATTGAGGAAACAGGGTTTGAGAGGTCAAATAAGTTGCCCAAAGTCTCACAACTAGAGGGTAGCAAAAGTGAGATTTGAATGTAGGACTTTCTTTCTTTCTTTCTTTCTTTCTTTTTTTTTCTTCCTTCTTTCCATTCTTTTTTTTTTTTTTTTTTTTTTTTTTTTTTCAGCTTTCTAGAAGATGTTATCATTCAACATTTCTTGACAGTTTAATTAACCATTGGGTCAATTAAGTGTCTTTATAACAGTCAACATTCTATGTGTCTTGTGTGTGTGTGTGTGTGTGTGTGTGTGTATGTGTATGTCTTGGGGGAGAGCATAGACTTGATTTTTGACCTCATAGAGTTCAGATATAATCTAGTTAGGGAGACAAGATTAATTTAATTCACCATTAAACAACTAAAAAAAACAATTATGATTTGAACTATGTGGGGCTGACTCTAAGCCATAGGGCAGTTCAGAGAAGGAAAACAAGTGTTTACCCAGCAAAGCTCATTCTTTCAATAAAAAAAAAAGTTTATTGAAGTTTTTACCAAAAAAGTCTCTCATTTCTGAATATACCTTTTCCCCACCCCCCATGCTGTGATTTATTCTCTTTTTATAACAAAGAAAACTAATTAAGTATATACAGCAGATCCAATGACCCAGTCAGGAGGACTAGGTATAGGGTCCTCCTTGGCCCCCAGCCAGGGCTGCTGGCTCTAACCAACCCCATTATTAACATTTTCAGAGTGAGCTTTCCCACCTTCAGTTTGCTAAGGTCATACATTGAGGTTCAACTGATTGTTTTGTAGATTGTTTCCAGACTTGAGAAAGTGATAGAGAAAATGTTCCCCATGCAGATTAACCTGAAAAGTATGCACATTCCCCGCCCTCCCACCAATGCCATTTGCAAGCTCACTCCTGTCCTTACATCTCAGTCAAAAGGAGGAAGATAGTAACAATCTTGTCTACTCAGGAAGCTTCTTTGTTGCCCAGTCCTTCTGTCCTTGGGAGAGCTAGGATTTTATAGGATTTTAAGATTCTCTTAAATTGATTTCTCTGAAAGCTGCCCGGGCTAAACCACTCACAATTAAGCCTTAGAATGGTTTTTCAACAACACCCAGAAGACTAATCCATCCTGAACCTCCCTGGGATTTCTCCAGCTCCAAAGAACTGATTTCTTGTTGGTCCTAGTTGCTGGACCTTTTGAAGGCTCATTGAATAAATCTATTCCCTTTTCCACCTTTTGAAAGCAGCTCTCATCCCATCTCGGCCCCTTCCCCTCCCACCCAAGTCTTCTCCTCTCCTGGATTAACGCCCCCACTTCCTCCAGGTCCTTTGTCAATGTGGCTTTCAGCTTCCTCAACATCCTGGTTGCCTTCCAGCTTCTGAGAGACCCTTCCTAAAACGAGATGGCCAGAGCATCCCTTGCATATTCATTAACACAACCCCCAGTCAGTGGGGAACTTAATCAGGAAAATGGAAAATTGGATGTGACTGCTTCGCATCTGGACATAATATCCCAACCCTGGTCTGGCCGTTGATGAAGTCGCGTGGGACTCCAGCCTCCCTTTCTCTGGACACTGTCCTTCTGTTCACGAAGCCCAAGATCGTGTTAGCTTTCTTGGCAGCTAGATCCCTCTTGACTCACACTGAGCTTGCTGCCAACTAACCCCATAAATCCTGGACCTATGCATTGCCATTAAGTTACACCTCTTCCCTCCTGCGTTGGGACAAAGCCCCGCTGTACCAGTATGTTTCCAAAGCGCTTCCCTTTTCTTCCTCATCTGGAATCATTCGCCATTGCCTCCTTCTCAGGGGGCTGGTGGTTTGGGGGTCCTTGACACCCTCTGCTTCTCAGAGCTTTAGAATTTTTTCTTGAAGGCTGGAGTATCTGCCAGATTGACTGCCCACTTCTCCCTGTCTTTGTCTGATTGCCAAGATGGCGGGTTCCTTTCTCTTGAGGTTCCCATTTAAACCACAGATACGATCAGAATTAATTCCCCCTCATTATTTACTGTCCCCTTCCTGTGAGATTCTCTAACCACATTTGGGAAAAAATATTCCTCTAGACCAGATGGACCTTTCAATCCAAGGGCCAAAACAAGGAATGCCTTTTTTTTTTTTTTTTTTTTTTTTCCATTTCTAGGTCCAAAAAAGCAACTTCTTTCCTTAATATAAATATTTGCCTCCTTCTCATAGAAGGCAAATCAATGACAGCTTTTCTTCCATCTTGTTACAAATGGACTCCTTAAAGGACCAAGACTTTCCAGGCAGTTTTGAGGAGGGCCAGTGAGATTAGAAGGAGCAAGGGAAGAACATCCATTGCAGAGGAGACCCTCCTGGGGAGATAAAATGTGTAGCTTGAATTCAGTCCCTTCCCTCATGGGGACTTTTACTCTGCAGGTTCAGCAAAGTCATGGGACATTTTTCTGGGAATCCAATCCTGTTCCTTCCCAGAAATATTTAATAAACTTTCAATCTCCATAAGGTACAGGGACTTCAGAAATCCTGCTCCTTCCCAGAAATATTTAATAAACTTTCAGTCTCCATGGGGTGCAGGGATTTCAGGGATCCTGCTCCTTCCCAGAAACATTTACTAAGTTTTCCATCTCCATGGGGTGCAGGGATTTCAGGGGTTAGCTAGAGGGCTACAGCATGGCCACCAAACAGTGCAGGGAGTGGAGAGGAAAAGCATGTCATAACACACAAGGGACACTAAAGGAAATACAAGGGAGGTGAGCTAGAAATGCTAAGTTGGGAGGTGGGAATCTCTTCTTGGCAAGGGAAGGTTGGGACCCAAGAAGAGAGAGTAAGAGCTAGAGAGAGTGGGCTGGGAGGCTGGGAAGATTTAAGTAGAGGGAGAAGTAGACTCAGGGTAACAAGGGTAGAAATTATATAATTTCTGGGTTAGCCAAGGTGGGCAGACATACTTACGGGTACTATGCCCAAATCCTTCAACTGAGCTCAGTGGGAAGGGTTTTAAGTGTTTTTAGCAAAAGAAAATAAAACACAAATAAATAAAGTAAAAGAGATTGTAAGCTCCTCAAGGGCAGGGACTTTGGGGATTTTTGTATTCCCAACTTTTAACAGTACTAGGGGGCAAATAGGTGCTTAATAAATGATGTTAATGGATCGTGTGGTCATACAGAGTGGGAAAATGGAGAGGGAATGTAAGGTTGCTTGTTAAACGGGATTGAAACAAGCCATGTGTGGACAGGACATACTATAGGGAGATCTGTGTCATTATAGGAAACTCTACTGTGCTCACCTGTCCCATAGCTGTCGTTTCTTTTCAGAACTTTCCAGAGCTCCTTGTCAACTACTAAATAAAAAATAAACTCCTGGACTTTGGATTCATAGCCATCCACAACTGGTCTTTGACCTCTATCATATTTTATACTGTTCACCTAGTCCCAAATGGGGCTCCTCCTCTGTCCCCATTCTTGCCCTTCTCTCTCCTGCGTCCTTCTTCCATCTATGGAATCCTCCTCCCTTCCTTCAAGGTTCATCCTTGAAGTTGGGACCTTCCCAGGAGCCTCCTGAGACTGTTCCCTGTCACCCTCTCACTTCCTTTTCCACTCCCTCCCTGAATATGAGCTCCCTCTCCCTCAGATTTCTCCAATCTCTTGCCCTGGCCTTTTCCTCTGTAGCCATCCTTGAACCAAAGCCATTTGTGAACATGCTTCTCTTCCCCATTGGACCAAGTGGGATCCACCCCCGTATTCCAACATCTGTCCAAGTACCTGCGCAAAGCGGGAATTCGGCCAATGCCCATTGTAATTGATTAAATCAATCTGATAACTATCATCTGTTGTTGTTATTGTCATGTCCAAGTGGTGCTGACCCCATTTGGGGTTTTCTTGGCAGAGAATCCTGCCGTGGTTTTCCATTTCCTTCTCCGGCTCATTTTATAAATAAGGAAACTGAGGCAAACAGGGTGAAGTGACTTGAGCAGGGTCACACAGCTAGCAAGCGTTTGAGGCTGGATTTGATCTCATGGAGATGAGTCTTTGGGACTTTGGGACCTGCTGTTCTATCCACTGCCACCTCGATGCCCCCAATAGGGCTGAATCTGCCTCTTAATAAGCAGATTGTTTTTATTTTGTCAATGTTTGTTAAAATGACTTATTCAATGCAAACTTCTTTGGGGAGGGGATGAGAATTAAGACAGTCAGGTTATCTGATGATCAATTTAAGCATGGGACATATTGTTCTTGGAGTTCATTTCTCAAGCCCAACAGCATTCCCTTCCACTTTTTTTTTTTGGGGGGGGGGGTGGAGAGCAGGAGATTGGGTCACATAGCTAGAAAGTGTTAAGTTTCTGAGGCTGGATTTGAACTCGGATCCTCTTGACTGACTCCAAGGCTGATGCTCAGCCATTGTACCATTTAGTTGCACTCCCCCCCCCCCCCCGATCTTTTCACCAGGGTCCAGCTCTTTTCTGGTTGAAGGTCTGTCCCCTTGACTCTGGGCTGATTGGTGAGCATCTCACTTTCCCCCTTCTTCATTTTCTGTCCATCCCCATGGATGCCCTTCCAGCCTGCCCCTGCCCTCCCAGTCCCCCCCCTCCCAAGTCAGATATCTCAGCTCTAGCTCTCAGAAAAATAATCAAATCAACACTTTCCCCTCCTGGGAAGGTCATCTGCCTTTGGCTCCTCTTCCTTGCTCACCATTCCCTTAGATGTGCTACTTTCTCACTTAGATCATAAGCTCCTTGAGATCAAAGGCTGTCTTTGTTAATATTCCCATCTTCAGTCCTTAGTGCAGGGTCTGGCAAACAGTAAGCACTTAATAAATGCTTTTTCATTCATTTATTGCATGCTTACTGTTTATTCTTTGCTACAGGATTGTCTCCATCTGTCAAAAGCTCACAATCGCTTTAGGGCAGGGATTCTTAGCCTTTTTTATGCTCTGGACCCAGACAATTTGATGAAACCTCTGTCTGCTCATTATCATTATCACTTCCTATATCCGTCCCCCTTCTTCCCACTCACCGTTCTATCCCCTCGATGGGCTCCCTGCTTTCTCCAACCCTTTCAAGGGATATTCCTAAAACACAAGTCACGTGTCTCAGTCCCCTGCTCAAGAAGCTTCAATGTCTGATTTTTTTTTTTTAAGTAACCTGCTTTGATCGGCATTCATAGCTTCCTTTCCCAAGTCAGTTTTACAGCACCCCAAACCCATCCCAGGCACTCGATGTTCTAGGCAGACTGGCCTGCTTTTGTTCTTCACATGATCTCCCATTTTCTACCTCCCTGCTTTTACATCCAGTGCCCTCCAGGCCAAGGACACTCCTATGCCTTGAGTCTACTTCAGAGGTTTAGCTAAAGCAGCACCTCCTACAAGTGCCCTTTCCGAACTTCCTCCATATTCAGGAAAATTTTTTTTTTTAATTTAAAAAATTTTTTTAAAGTTATTTTTTATTTATTTTAATTTAATTTATTTTTTTTATTTTTTATTTATTTATTTATTTTTAATTCGGGCAATGTCAACTACTTTTAATATATATAGTTGTGGCAAATCACATCTGGCGGCCCCCTCTCTAGAAGGAAAGGCTTGGACTGAACTCCATCAGTCCCTCCCTGGTTGAGCTCCTAACCTTCAATCTCTGAGTTCAAGGTCACAAGTCCACTTGAATTACTTTAGTGTCCTCAGTCGTCCTTCCAGTGGGAACTTGACCAAGGAAAGAGCATTGCCTGGGACCAGGTGGCTGTCTGTGGCCTTAGTTCTGTTTACCCGCTCACAGGATTAATCAGATAACTGCGGCCACTCTTGGGGTGCCCCACCAGGATGGATTTCCAAATTCAGCTTTTCTCCATCTCAGGAGCAGAGAAGGGTATCCTGATTATCCTTATCTCCTGGCCTTGCCCTCCAGTAGTAAATCAGTGAGATGTAGCCTCAGTAAACAGTGGGAGGTGTCTGGCCCCCCCTTTTATTCCCCCATTTCCCAAATATGGCAGAAACATTTCTTAAAGACTAGATTAGAGACAAGAGAGCAAAGTGAATCACTCACATCTGTTTTTCTGTTGGCTTGTCCCACAAAGAACAAAGAGGTTAACTTTTAAATGAATTACTTGATTTTCTTTTTGGGGGGGAAGTGGGGGAACAGGAAGAAGGTCAAGGGAATCTAGGAAATATAAAATGTCTGTTTTATGGGAGAAAAGAACTTTGACCGTACTTGTCCTCTGTTCCACCAAAAAGGAGCCTTTACACAAGTTTACACATGGGGAAACTGAGTCCATGACCAGAAAAATAAGTAATAGACTCAGTGTTGGAACTCAGGTCCTCTTGCCTCCAAAGTCAGTGCTCTATTTCCATTTGATAGCCTTGGAGTGGGGGTGGAAGAGATGTAGATGTATGGGAATTGCTTTCTAAAAAGGGAAATCCCAGCTTCCTCTGGAGACTGGTTGTCACACCTGCCAGAGAAATGGATTGTGGTACTGGGGTTCCGTGATTTGTGGAGAAGAGACCATGGTTGGAGGTGAGACTGGCTGTGACATTTCTCAAAGCTACCCCGTTGAAGTAGTTATATTTGCTATTGGTGTGTGGGGGGGGGGGGGGTGAGAGGTTCTCAAGGGTTCACAATTAAATGGAGGAGACTGTATGCAAACTGTACACATACAAGGAAGATGCAGGATGGATTGGGGATGATCTCAGGGGGAAGGACCCAGTATGGAGAAGGCTCCTTGCAGGAGACAGGATTTTAGGTAGCCCTTGAAAGAAGTCCAGACACTGATACATTGTTGGTGGAATTGTGAATACATCCAACCATTCTGGAGAGCGATTTGGAACTACGCTCAAAAAGTTATCAAACTGTGCATCCCCTTTAATCCAGCAGTGTCTCTACTGGGCTTATACCCCAAAGAGATACTAAGAAGGGAAAGGGACCTGTATGTGCACGAATGTTTGTGGCAGCCCTCTTTGTAGTGGCCAGAAACTGGAAACTGAGTGGATGCCCATCAATTGGAGAATGGCTGAATAAATTGTGGTATATGAATGTTATGGAATATTATTGTCCTGTAAGAAATGACCAACAGGAGGATTTCAGAAAGGCCTGGAGAGACTTATACGAACTGATGCTGAGTGAAATGAGCAGGACCAGGACATCATTATATACTTCAACAACAATACTATATGATGACCAATTCTTTTTTTTTTTTATTTAATAGCCTTTTATTTACAGGATATATACATGGGTAACTTTACAGCATTAACAATTGCAAACCTCTTGTTCCAATTTTTCACCTCTTACCCCCCCCCTCCCCTAGATGGCAGGATGACCAGTAGATGTTAAATATATTAAAATATAAATTAGATACACAATAAGTATACATGACCAGAACGTTATTTTGCTGTACAAAAAGAATCAGACTCTGAAATAGTGTACAATTAGCCTGTGAAGGAAATCAAAAATGCAGGTGTGCATAAATATAGGGATTGGGAATTCAATGTAATGGTTTTTTGTCATCTCCCAGAGTTCTTTTTCTGGGCATAGCTAGTTCAGTTCATTACTGCTCCATTAGAAATGATTTGGTTGATCTCGTTGCTGAGGATGGCCTGGTCCATCAGAACTGGACCAATTCTGATGGACGTGGCCATCCTCAGCAATGAGATCAACAAATCCGTTCCAAAGGAGCAGTAATGAACTGAACCACCTACGCCCAGCGAAAGAACTCTGGGAGATGACTAAGAACCATTACATTGAATTCCCAATCCCTCTATTTTTGCCCGCCTGCATTTTGTATTTCCTTCACAGGCTAATTGTACACTATTTCAGAGTCTGATTCTTTTTGTACAGCAAAATAACTGTTTGGACATGTATACTTATTATGTATCTAATTTATACTTTAATATATTTAACATGTATTGGTCATCCTGCCATCTGGGGGAGGGGATGGGGGAAGGGGGGGAAAAATTGGAACAAGAGGTTTGGCAATTGTCAGTGCTGTAAGGTTACCCATACATATAACCTGTAAATAAAAGGCTATTAAAAAAAGAAAAGAAAAGAAAGAAAGAAGTCCAGAAAGTCAGGATGTACCGACTAGGACATAGGATACAGGGATACAAGTCAGTGAAAGTGTGTGGAATAGAGAGAGTCTTTTTCAAAGAACAGTAGCCACTGCTACGTAGCCAGTGAGCTTTGTCTAAACCTTTGAGACTGGGATTTAATACTAAAGGAAGAGAGAAAGTTCATGGGAAAGAGGTTTCTCCAGTTTTTATAAAGTAGATGGGGACTTGAGATTAATTAATTTAAAAAAAGTTTTTACCTTTGTAGGGATGGACCCTTAATTGTCTTAGATCCTAGTAAAAGAAAACTGACAATTAGTCAGCTGATAAATATTTATTAAGTGCCAACTAAGTTAATTGTTTATCAGACTCTAGAGCAGGCCAGGAGGGTGGATTGATTTGTTTATCCCATAGAACACCTGTTGTTCAATCCCTTAAGCCATAGCGATCCTCCCAAGTCCTGTGGGATTGCTTCACAGGGAGTAGCAGGAAACCTTGGGGCACAGAGGAGGTTCTTGAATTCATGAAGCTTTGAATCTACTCCTGGTTCACCTACAGAAGAACACTGTCTGCCACAGCCCCGAGTCACCTGGACGTCCCAAAGACGAGCCGGGTGATCATGGGGGGCCTTAAAGTGTAGAAAGGACCTTGATGATGGCAGCCCCCTCCTGCTGTCTGTCCCAGGAGCCTGTCCCAGCCTGGGCTATGACCCCCACAAGGAGCTTCCCTGGACTCTGGAGTTGTTTCCCCAGTGAGGGAACATCGCAGCCTTCGAAGGCACGGCTGTGGTGTCTAGAAAAGTCCTCCCTGGCAAGAAGTGCCTTCTGGGAGATGGTAGGATGATGGCGGACGTATTCCTTCCTGGGAAACTGTCTGCTTGAAGTTCAAGGTCACTAGTAGGGCCCTCTCTCTTTTCTCTAGGAAAGAACCTGGAAATACAGGTAGTTACCCAGAAGCCAAGTTCTTCCCAGAAGGAGGCACATAGTCATTGCATCATCCCCATTTCCAGGGAATCTTTCTCTTGAGCACCTCGATGTCCCAGCCCTGGGCTAGGCCCAGGTGGAGCCAGGCGGCAGGTGGGGCCCCTCCTGCTGGGATTCATGAGCTGAGAACAGGAAAACCTCAAGAATCACAAACTGCATCTTCTCATCCCATCCCATTATCACGTACAAGGTGTGTGTGGGGGGAAACTCAACCCCACCCCCTGCTCCATGTCCCAGAGTTCTGGGACCCCTTCTCTCCTTCCAGCCCTTCTGGGTTTCTAAACTCCTTCTCCATCATCCCCACCATACTGGGTGTGAAATTAGTGCTCTGGATTGACCAATCACCGACAGAGAAAAGGGCAGAATTAGCTAAAGCTTAGGGAATACTTCAGTGTCTGGAGCAGCACAATGATGGGGTCTGTAGGAGCAAGAAGGACCAGAAGACACTCTGAACACGGCGGGGAAAGGGCCATGGAACCCTTCCACCAGCTGCTCAGGGACACAGTGAAGGTCCATCCAAAGTGATCCCAGACCTGCTGGGAGCAGAAAACTTTCTCCTCTCTGCCTAGGTTGGAAAGAAGGCTCTGGAGCTGGAGAAGGAACTTTCTGAGACCCAGGGAAGAAAGGCCCCATCTCCCCTGGCCTGGCTCTGACAGTGGGGGGTCAGGGATGGGGAGAAGTGTCTTCCTGGGGATGGGGAAACGGGAGACCAGCTCAGGCAAGTGGTTAGGGAGGCCGGGAGAAAGTGATTCCTTATGTTGAAATCCTGGCAGACGGCACCAGAGTGTGGTTAGAAGGGGCCCGTGGCCTCTCATTCCAGCTTATTTCCTTTGGGCTTTGAAAGATTTTCCATGGAGCCGATTGCTAAAATGCTTAAAAAAACCGAAGCCTTGCTGGGGGTACGGGTGGGGACACAACACCCCAGGGCAGAGCAACCCTCTAACTTAGGGGGTGAATGCCCATCTCCAGCTAAGGGGGAGAATGGGATCCCCAGAACAGGTCCCCTAGCCAGGGATAAGCTAGCAGGGAGGGAAAGGGAAGATTTCACCTAAAATCCATCCTATGGCCCGGGAATAAACATATCCCTGTAGCTGGAGGAACTGAGATTTCTCCCAGGAGCCGGTACTTCCAGTACTGCAGCCCCCTAGATGCTGGTCAGCCTTGGGAGTCCATAAAGCCTGGAACTCGAGGTACTTTCTCAGCGTACACCTCACCACTGGCTCTATTAGCCCATCAGCCCTGTCTTTGACCCTCACTCTGACGGTGCTGCATCCCCTTCCCCAAAAGCGCACAGGTCAAAAACAGTGTTGTTTTTTGTCTCATTTGAGACCCTTCTGTGCAGAAATTCCAAGTCAAGGTTGAATTCCCACTTTTCCTTGCAAAGGGTTCCTTTGTCCCCAAATGGAGAAGTCTCTTCCTCTTCCAGCACCCAGCAGGGAATTGGCCGGGGGCTGCAGTTCAGACAGAGATCTTTGTCCCGTCCTAGTTTGGATCTTTGTCCAAGAACTTGGCTGAGTTCAAATATTAAGCCAGAATATCTTACCTGTGGTTAGAGGAAGAAATCTTGGCCTTTCCTGAAATTTACGAAATGTTCCAGGATTTCCATTCTGTAGCAATCCTAAGTTAAAGATTTCCCCTTCTCCGGCTGCTAAGCCCAAGTGCTGCTCTCATTAAGGAGCTGGGGAATCTGAAGGGTAGATCTGTGTCTACCTGCCCCTCCTAGAAATGGCTCTCCCTGGCCCCCTCCTCACAGAGAAGTCAGCTTGTGGTACCTTAACCGGCTTCTTCACCTGGGGTTTGGACCCCTATGGGTCCAAATGTGGGGGCTGCGACATATACAGAGTAAAGGTAAAAAAAGATTGGAACAGATTTTATTTTGCTTCAGATGAAGAAAAAAAAAAAGCAGGGCTAAGTAATTCTGATCTCAGATAAAGCAAAAGTAAAAATCGATCCCATTAAAAGAGATAAGAAAAGTATATCTTGATAAAGGGTGCCATAAACAATGAAATGGTAAGAACATTAAATGTATACGTGTTGATACGTGTTGAGGTCCGGAACCGAATGTTGAGGTGTAGACCACATGTTGAGGTCTACATTTGGGGTACCTAAATGAAATTAGGGTTTAGTTAAGGTCTAGTGGCAGGTTTGGGGTACAGGGAGTCAAACAGAGTTCCCCTGCAACCCCCTTAGATTCGGCGCAAGGATACGGCGGTATATGAGGTCTAGAAGCGGCGCGGATTCCCAATAAAAGCATTTATTAGCCCAGAGAGCTAGATTAATAAAAGAGGTTTATTATTGAGTTTAGAAGTAGGAGATAGGTGAAGGTAGAGATAAAGAGGGCACTGGACAGAGGGTCCAGTGGACAGAGGGTCCTCACATGGTGACCATGTTTGGAATCTCTGCAAAGAGGGGTTCCCAGTGTGGTCCTTTTAAGTCGGAGACTTAGCTCGAGGGGCTTTGGGGTGTAGCCCCAAAGTTGGCTCAGATCCGGGTGGGGCTGGGACAGGTCCGGATCTTCTATTGGAATTCAAAGGGACCAGGATTTGTGAGTCAAAGGGTAATTTACATTAGCTAGGGGGGTTGGGAATCAAAGATTGGAATCTTTCCCGCATCATATGCACCAAGTGGTAGAGCATACAAATTCCTAGAGAATATATTAAGCCAGTTACAGAGAAGTAGACAGCAAAACTTTATTAGTGGATGACCTCAACCTTCCCTTCTCAGAATCAGACAAATCTAATCACAAAACAGGAAAGAAATGAGGTTGGTGAATAGGATCCTAGTAAAGGTAGACATGATAGACCTCTGGAGAAAACTGAATAGTGACAGAAAGGAATACACCTTTTTCTTTTTTTCTTTTTTTTTTTTTTCTTTTTTTTTATTTAATAGCCTTTTATTTACAGGATATATACATGGGTAACTTTACAGCATTAACAATTGCCAAACCTCTTGTTCCAATTTTTCACCTCTTACCCCCCCACCCCCCTCCCCTAAATGGCAGGATGACCAGTAGATGTTAAATATATTAAAATATAACTTAGATACACAATAAGTATACATGACCAAAACATTATTTTGCTGTACAAAAAGAATCAGACTCTGAATTATTGTACAATTAGCTTGTGAAGGAAATCAAAAATGCAGGTGTGCATAAATATAGGGATTGGGAATTCAATGTAATGGTTTCTAGTCATCTCCCAGAGTTCTTTTTCTGGGCATAGCTGGTTCAGTTCATTACTGCTCCATTGGAAATGATTTGGTTGATCTCGTTGCTGAGGATGGCCTGGTCCATCAGAACTGGTCATCATCTAGTATTGTTGTTGAAGTATATAATGATCTCCTGGTCCTGCTCATTTCACTCAGCATCAGTTCGTGTAATTCTCTCCAGGCCTTTCTGAAATCATCCTGTTGGTCATTTTTTACAGAACAGTAATGGAATACACCTTTTTCTCAGCAGCACACGGCACCTACACAAAAACTGATTGTGTATCAGGGCATAAAAACCTCACAATCAAATGCAGAAAGACAGAACTAGTAAAGGCTTCCTTTTTAGACCACAATGCAAGAAAAACTACATTCAAATGTGGGAACTATAAAATTATGATTTATTATCAGTAAGTGTTTGATTTGTATACTTATTTTATATACTTATATACCCGGAGTCATGAAAGATGAATGCTGAGCTCTCTTCTCTATAAAATGGATTTCTAAGAGGTTCAGGGAATAGCGATGATGAACAGAGCGGGAAAATGTTTCCCCCTTTCTGAGGCTCAGCATCTTCAAGTCTAAATCCGAGGGCCAACCCAGAAGCCTCTGGGGCTCCTTCCAGGTCCAATGCAATGACTCACTCGCTATACATCTGGAAAGGCAGGAACCAGACATCCGTTGTCCCTGATTTTGTTCCACATCTATGGAATGTACAGCTCAGTTTGCTGGCTCTTGTGGGAGATTAAATGTTTTTTCCAGATGAAATCTACCTTTCTTTTTTTCAAATGTGCAGGGACATGTATGGATCGTGTAATCTTCATGATACGCAGTGGCCAGAGCAAGCTGACCTTCTTTCTTTGTGGACCACCAAGGTCCCACTGATGTGGGAGGTTTTAGAGCAGAGAAAACAAGGGGCAAGAGAAGGAGGCAGAGGGCTGAAGGGGCTCGGAGGCCAGCTGGTCCAAGATCTTTGTCTTAGAGACGGGGAAACAGGTCCAGGAGTGGGGCAAGATTTGAACCCTGGTTATTTCAACTCCCAAACCAGGGCCCTCCATCTGTACCATGCTTGTCTCTTTTGTCTGGAGGTATGTGCCCACCTGCGACACCCACCAGATCGTTCATTTTTGCAGGAGCTGCCGTTCCCTATCGTGGCCCGTTGCCCCTGACAGAGAGACACTGTAGAGCTTCTTGTTGGAGGAGGCAGACGCTCATGGGCCACACGGGTGACAGGCTGGGGAGGAGAGGTGGCAAGATTCACTCCTTGGTCAGGAGTCTTTGAGGCCTCCCTGGACTCTGGCTACTGGCTCCCCTCCCCAGGGGGACGACTTACACGGATTACGGAGCCTGCAGGGGCCCTTCAGGGACAGAATCTGCTCAGTTGCCAGTTCCATGACCTAATACAGAGGAAGTTCCTTCAGAAACTTGCCAGAAGCAAGCTTAATTGTGCCAAGGATTCAGAGAAATAGCGCTGGGCAAAGGAGGATCTCACAGCTCTCATCCCCACTCCTTTGGCACTGGTAATGGATAAATGGATAGAAAGAGAGGGGGAGAGAAACACTGAAACAGTAAAACAGAGAGAGGAAGATAGAGACAGAGACAGATAGACGGAGAAAGAGAGAGAGACAGAGTAAGAGACAGGAAAAGAGAGACAAAAAGATGGAGACAGAGATAGAGAAATAAAGTCAAAGAGAAAAAGAGATAGAGGCCGAGAAAGAGAGAAAGAAACACAGAAAAACAGAGACAGAGAGACAGAGTAAGAGACAGGAAAAGAGACAAAAAGATAGAAACAGAGAAATAAAGTCAGAGAGAGAGGTAGAGAGAGAAAGACAGAAAAACACAGAGTGAGAGACAGAGAAATAGACAGAAACAGAAAGAGATAGAGGCAGAAGATAGAGACAGACAGAAACAGAGTGAGATAGAGACAGGAAGGGAAAAAAGAATCCCTGTCCTCAGGCAGCTTACTTTTGTCTGAGGGAGGTGAGAGTGGGAGAAACAGCTTGTACTGGTATGTGCAGACAACACGCCCACTGAGACAATGAGCAATGGTTCACAGAAAGGGAGATAGGGAGAGGCTTAATCCGAGAGACCTGACAAGGTTGCCTGAAGGGAATGGTGCCCAGGTGGCCTGGGACAGAAACCCTGGAGGGTGCCGTGCCATGATTGCCCCCCAGGTGCCCACCCTCACTAGTCACAATTCCCCCCCCATGTGCCCTCTCCACCTGCAGTTTTTACCCCTCCTGCTCCATTCTACCCCCACCCCACCCCACCCCCGCCCCCAGGCAGACCTGGTTCCAACCAACTTTGCCCAATAATTTCTACAGGTCCCAAAGTCCTTTCCTTACTACAGCTGTGATGGAAGCATTATTATCCCTCATCAGGAAACTGAGGCAAAAGGTAAAAGTAACTCCCAGAATTTGAGAGCTGGAAAGGGCTTCAGGGGCCAAAGTCCAATCCATACAAAACAAGAATCTTCCCCATATACCTAACAAAAATATTTCTAACAGTTCTTTTTTGGGGTGACAAACAGCTGGGGACTAAAGGAGGACAACTAAGCAAGTCACGGTGAAGTCAGGTGATCGGGCACTAGCGTGACATAAGAAATGATGAAAGGGCCGTTTTAGAGACACTTAGAAAGACTTGTGGGAATTGATCTGTAATGAGCAGAACCAGCTACAGCCAGACAAAGAACCCTGGGAAATGGGCGTGGACCACAACATAGCATTTCCCCTCTTTCTGTTACTGTTTGCTGGCATTTTTGTTTTTTTCTTGCCAGGTTATTTTTACCTTTTTTCTAAATCCGATCTTTCCTATGCAACAAGATAACTGTAAAAATATGTATACATGTGTTGTATTTAACAATTACTTTAACTTATTTAACATGTAGGGGACTGCCTGCCATCTAGGGGAGGGGGTGGGGGGAAGGAGGGGAAAAGTTGGAACAGAAGGTGTTGCAATTGTCAGTGATGAAAATTACCCAGGCATATAGCTTGTAAATAAAAAGCTATAATAAAAAATAAAATTTAAAAAAGAGAAGAAGAAAGACTTGTGGGAGCTGCTGCAGAGAGAATCGAGCAGAACCAGGAAAACAATTTATTATGAGAAAAAATCGGAAAGGCTTCGATCAATGCAATGATCCATGGTTCCAGGGGACTGATGATGAAGAAGAATGCGACTCCCTGCCAGAGGTGACGGCCTCAGGGTACGGGCTCAGACACGCTTTTTTGGACATGGCTGAACTTGATTTGCTGGAGCATCTTAGAAAGGGTTGAAAGGAAGAAAGAATAAATACTTGATTGAAAACACATGATAATTTTTAAAAATCTAACAAAAGAAAGGAATCCTCACTGTAATAAAATAAACAAGTCCCTGCCTGAAGACTTCTGTGGAGGAGGAACGGACCTCCTCCCATGTACTTTTTACAGCCCTAATACTGGGTTCTCTAAATGAGCCTCTGGGTAAGTCCTAGGGTGCCCTCTGGCAGAGGGGACTAGGGCCCCCTCTACATTTGAAACCCCCCCCACCTGCCCAATTTTTTCTCCAGGGGGAACATGCCCCATGTGATGGGGAGGTCAAGTCCTTCCACCATCCCACTGCTCCACAGCCTCCGGTCCGTTGTTCTTGGGAAGCCCCAGGCTCGAAGGCAGTTGTCCCACCATGAGATCCACCATATCTCATGCCAATCTATCATAAGGATTGTTAAGCACCTACTATGCGCCTGGCACTGGGAAGAACCAAGCAAATGGCTGCCCCGAAGCTTACAATGTAGGGAATGACAATCAGATAGAGGGCAGCCCTCTGCCAGGATATCAGTAGCCCTGGCTGCCGGTGGTGGAACTGGAACCAAGTGCTCCACTCTCCCTTTCCAGAGGGACCCCTACAGTGTGGCAGTGGCTAAGGCAGCCTTCCCCACAAGGCACTGACTTCCCTGCTCATGCCCAAAATGTCCTGTTCTCCTGGGGACTCCGGGAGCAGCCGGGGTGGTCACAAACCCTAACTGTGGCCCTTTCAGAGCAGGAACCACGTCCAAGAACCAGACACAGCTGGCGGACGTCTGGATGATGGAAAGAGCCCTGGTTCCCGTAGTCAGAGGACCCGGCTTCAGACCACAGCTCTTTAATGTACTCCTTGGCTGACCTAGTCTCCTTCCCTCTCTGGGCCTGTTTCCTTATTCGAAAATGGGGGGACACTGGACTTGGGAGTGTCTAAGTCCCCTTTCTGCCATCAGCCCCAAGGTCTTGAAGAAGTAAGTCCGGGACTTGGGCTGCTTCCAGGCTTCCTCGGGACCCCGTGGCTCAGCCGAAGCACCACCCTTAGAAGGGACACTTTGTCCCCCTGTTTACAGTCAGAGATGCTTCTAGGATCGCCCTGTTTGTTCAGTCTTGTTGTCTGGGACTTTCCCCTTTGGCTCTTCCTGTATGTGCCCAGGACAGTGGACGGATCTGTGAGCCGACCCGCCCACGCTCTGGCCAGCGGTAGGGGCGGTGGGAAGGTCACCGCTGACCTCAGGACCTGCGATGGAGCAATCAGCAGTCGAGATTTCCCCCCAAGTACCCCGGCTGTGGACATCTTCTCGCAACAGGGGCAATGATTCACTTTGCTTCCCATCCGTAGCCTCAAGTCTCATGTGATGTGGAGGTGACCTCGCTTGGAACAAAAACAACCCTCCTCCTCCTCTCCCAGCCTCCAAAACTGCTGAGTGACTTCAAGAACAGAGCTCCCTTGTAGACTTTAGGCTCCATTAGGATTGAGTCCTGCCTAGCTGCCCTGGCTCTGGGGCTCATTTTTCTTTCCTCCAAATTGGGGAGAATGAATAAGAACAAGAGGACTAAGGACAGCCAGCATTTTTAGAGATTTGCAAAGCACTTTACAAAGATTATTTCATTAGATCCCCACGAAATTCCTGTAGGATGAGGGCTATTATTATCTCCATTTTACAGAAGAGGAAACTGAGACCAAGAGAGAAACAACTCAAGAGTGTCTAGGACTGGAATGAACTTGAAGTTCTCAAATGTTTCTTGCAGCTCTAGGCTCCACATGCTTCATTTCTCAATTATACTAAATGTCGATGGCAAAGACAAAGGCTTTCGTTTAAAAAATGAAGTATCTAAAACCAAAATAAGATAGAATTGGGAAGGAGCTCAGAGGCTACGTAGCCTAGCCCCTCATAAGGAAAAGAGGCCCAGGAGAGTTCAATGGCTTGTCTAGTCACGTAGGAAGGAAGCATCTGAGAGAGAATTTGAATCCAAGACTTCCCAGCTCCAAAGCTCGGTGTCCAGTACACCAAGCTGCCTCTCTGTGCCATGAGGATGATGACACTGATAGTATCTACTTTAGGGATGGGGTTAGGCCCAAACGAGATCGCAGATGGAAAGTTCCATAAGTTTTGTAAGCCTGACAGTGACATGTAATTGTCTCAGAACATCTCATGGACTTTAAAATTGAGAGACGAGACTTGAATCCAGATCTTTCCAAGTCACTTCATCCATCTCAAAAATGAAATTGTTCAATGCTACATGAGGATCAATTCTGATGGATGTGGCTCTCTTCAACAATGAGAGGATGCCAATCAGTTCCAATTGATTAGTGATGAACAGAACCGACTACAGCCAGAGAAAGAACACTGGGAAATGAGTGTGGACCACAACATGGTATTTACACTCTTTCTGTTACTGCCATTTTTGTTTTTCTTCCCAGGTTATTTTCACTTTCTTTCTAAATCCGATTTTTCTTGTGTAGCAAGGTAACTGTATAAATATATACACATATATTGGATTTAGCATGCACTTTAACATATTTAACAGGTATGGGACTACCTCCCATCTAGGGGAGGGGTAGGGGGAAGGAGGGGAGAATTTGGAACAGAAGGTTTTGCAAGGGTCAATGCTAAAAAATTACCCGGGCATGTGTTTTGTACATAAAAAGCTATTAAAAAATGAAGTTGTTGAATTAGATGTGGGTTCTCTGTCAAGTTAATTATGAAGCCCAGTGTCCCATACGTCTGGGAAAGAAGGAGACTGATCCCTAGATGCCCTTGCCAGACTCTGATTGCCATAGAAAGACCCTTTCCTTGCCAGATTTCTATCCTTCCCTCAGCAGTAGCTGATATTCCTTTGTTAGCACTTGTAAAATCCCAGAGGATCCGGGTTCTTCTGTCTGTGCCTTTTGCCTTTGACAGAGCAGGTGATCAATAAATGCTCAGTGACTGACTATGGCCATGCTGTTCTTCCCCCTCCTTTCCATTTTTTGTCTGCATATACCTGGCATTTCTCCCAATGCCCGGCACAATCGTAGACACCTGATAAATGCTGATTAATTGATTCACATCGATTCCTCATCCTCACCCCAGTCCCTTTCCTCCCACTGTTATTGATTAAACTGCTGAATGAGGAAGCAGATGTTCTGGAAAAAGAACATGGGTTCAAATCTCAAGTCTGTCTCCCCCTCTCTGAGTCTCTCTTAAATGGGGGAAATGGATGGGACAGCCTTGAAGATTCCCATCTGGCTCTGTCCCGCGGACCCCAGGATCTCAGGGCTGTGGGGGACCCCAAAGTCAAGCTCCTGGGCCCCCTGCCCTGGGTGGGGGGAAGAAGGGGAACCTTTCTGCATGTGTAAAATGAGCCCTGTTTAGCTCCAAGGTTCTCTAAAGACCTGGAGAGCTCTCAAGGCCGGTGATTTCATGAAACACCCAGGGTTGCCGTGGCAACCGGCGGTGTTTGCAAGCCCAGCTTTTGTCCAGATCTGCCAGGAACAGCTTCCTTTGTCTCTAGTGAATCCAGATGTTTTTGTTTTTGAACCCTCGGGGCACAGCTGTGGAACTCCAAGGGGGCAGGACTCCTCCAGTGAGCACTTGGAGGCACCTTGAGTCGGGGGCAATCTTCACTGCATTATTTTGGGACTCAGTTTCCTTTTCTTTAAAAAAGGGAGCTGGCGCCTGAGATCATTTTCAGCTTTCACTCTAGGATGCTTTGGAGATATCACTTAATTATGTTTCCCTCTTTTTTGGTGTCAGGTAATCAGTCCTTCAGTCAACAAGCATTTAATGAGCTCCTACTATATGCCAGGCTCTCTGCAAAGTGTCAGAGAAACACAAAAGAGGCTTCTCTGCTGACAGTCCTGCTCTGTACAAACCAAATGGAGACAGAAGAAACTGGGGGGGGGGGGTGATCACAGAAAGGAGATGCTGAGGCAGAAGCGGTTCCAGCCTCCTCCCCGGGGCTTCTGATCATCTCTTTGTGTTTACACCAGGACAGGAAGCTCCCAAGAAGGGAAGTCCCTCTGCCCATGCAGACAGATGCTCTGTGCCTTAGTCTTAGAGAGCGGATGGGACAAAGCCATTTGAATCAACACTTAGTGAGGCAGATACATTTATTAAACACCCCTCCTCCTCTTCCTCCTTTTCTTTCTCCTCCTCCTCCTCCTCTCTGTCCATGTAGGGTGTCAGTGCCTCACACTCAGGTGAAGGATCCTTTTCCTCCCAAATTTCCATCCTTCCCTCAGCAGTACCTGATGCTCCTTTGTTAGCACTTGTAAAATCCCAAAGGATCTGGCTTCTTCTGTCTGTGCTTTTTGCCTTTGACAGAGCAGGCGATCAATAAACGCTCTACTGATCGACTGTGAGCACGCAAGGGATCTGCGTTTGGGCTAGATTCTTTCTTCTCTATTTATTTATTCCATCTTTGTTTTGTTTTTAAACAGGGACATTAACTTTTTAGTCTCGGGGATGATTTCTCTAAGAGAAACAGGCTTTGAAAAAGCCATTGTGCTTCAAATGGAGCCACTTGGCAATACCTGTAAATCCGAACCGCTCAGTTCTCCTGCGGGTCATAGGCCCCAGACCCAACTTGCAGCTTGTTTGGGTTTTAATGGCTCAGAGCGAGTGAAAATAGAAAATCTTTCTGGGTGAGCCAGAATCTCCCAGAGTCCCCCGCCCCCGTCCTGATCAATTCTTTTAGGAGGTGGAATTAGGCCTTCTTTTGCCTCCAGCCTCCATCACTGAATGGGCGTTGCCTCTGACAAGGAGACCGAGGAGAGACCTGGCCTTCCAGAGGTCCTGGTCTCTCACTGCATCCTAATCCCCGGATAGAGGAGAGGACCAGGCTGGGGACTTTGCAGCCTCTGCCTCCTTCCAATCCCATTGGCTTGTGTGTGGAGACAGCCTGATGTCTGCTTTGGGAATGAAGGATGAACAACTGGACACCAGGCCCTGCACTAAGTGATGAACCTTGAACCCAGCTCTTGTCAACTAGGAGGCTCCCCCTCCACTGGAGCAGGGGGCTCGCCATTCCCCAAAATAGGAGGCTCCTTATCCACTGGAGCGGGAGGCTTGCCACCCCCCAGAGCCACCCTCCACCCAAGTAGGAGGCTGGCCACCCACAGGAGCAGGGGGCTCGCCCTCCACCTGAGCAGGGGCCTTCTCCCTCTGCCAGAGTCTCCACAAGCTTCCCAATGGGGGTTTGTGAGCGAGGGCTGGGCAGGTCTGAGCGGCCCCCACCCTTGCCCCATGGATGGGTGGGGGCTCCCCGGAGTCAGGCCGCCCAGGGCCCTCTTTCCCCATCCCCCTCCCGGTCAGTGGGAGCCAGAAAGCTCCCGGGGGATGTCCTGAATTCTGAAAGTGAGCTTGCCAGCCCGCCCTGGGCTTCCTTGAAGCCTTTTCTCCCGCTCCTCATCCTTTATACAGTGGCTCGGTTTCCATGGTAACCCTCTCTCACCCTCGTGCCCTATTTCCCAGCCCCTGTAAGGCAGCAGTTTGCCACAATGACGTGGGGGGGCGGGGGGGCTGGGACGAAGGGAATCGGAATAATCTGCCCTGCTCAGGGAAGGGAGAAAGCAGAGGCAAACCCAGGGGCTTGGGCAATGGCGGCCATTGTCTTCGTGAAGAACACCCAGCCCGGGATTTCCTTGGTTTAAGGAGCTCCCCGTGGGCAACTGCCTGGGATTCTGGGAGGAGAAGGAAAGAGAGGGCCAGCCCCCTGGCTCTGCCCCGTGCGGCCTGGGGACCTCTCCCTCCATGGGCCAAGGCTGGGGGACAAAGGAAGGCCCCGCCCTGTCCTATTGGGAGTATGTGCTCTGCAATCTCGGGCAGCTCCTGGGGTGCAGAGGGGGCAAGTGACTTGGTCAGGGTCACCCATACAGGTTGGAGGCAGGAGCCGGGTGCCTCTGTCGGGCTCGTTGCTAAAGTCTGATTCTGGATACCAGACTGGGGGGGGGTGTCTTGGGGTGACACTAGGGTCCTTCCAGCTGGAGAGGGGGCCCAGGCTCGAAGTCCCTCCCGGTGTGGAATGGTCCCCTCCCCGCTTGCTCTCCCAGGTCCAGCTTAGCCAAGCCTGGAGAGAATCACCCCTCCCCCCCCACAGCGTGCTTGAAGCCCCCTGCTCTGACTGGCATGTCTCTCCAGAGGAGGAGGTTCCCCCCCCCCCGCCCCCAGCTCCATAGTTCTGGGTCTGTGGGAAACGACCCTTCTCCGCCCCCCCCCACCCCGGGAGCCTCGCCCCCAGTCACCCCAGAGCAGGACCAGCATCCCGCCGCGCCTTTCACCCCGACCCTCATCTGCCCCGCCAGCAATGGTCGAGGGGGCAGCGGCCGTGCTCCAGCACCGCGCTGGGATGAAACGAGGTGCTCCCGCCCTCCAAGTGCTCACCTGATGAGGGAGCCCCCGCCCCCACCCAGGCTTCCTTCTTTGGGGGCTTCTTCATCCCGGATCCCCTCACCCACCCCCTCTGCTGCCTTCGTCTCTCTCCCCCGCTTGCGGGAGATGCAGGGGCGAGTCTCAGGGAGGCTCAGTCAGCAGCCCCGCACAGAGGCTTCTCTCCAAGGCTCAGGCTCTGCCAGGTCCTTTCAGACCCTCCCCCCAGTTCCTGATGGCCCTGAGGGGCTCGTGGAGCCCAAATCCCCCAGTTCTCCCCAGATTTGGATCAGCTTCTATTCCCCAAGCTACTTTCCCATGGAGCTCTCTCGCCATTCTCTGTCTCCCTCTCCTTTCCCCCTCTCCCTCCCACTCTCTCCCTTTCTTTCTCTGTGTCTCTTTGTCTCTCTCTCTCTCTTCATCTCCCTTCCTCCCTCTCCATCCCTCTCCATCCCTCTGTCTCTGTTTCTATTTTTCTTTCTCTCTCTTCCCCATATCCATTCTGTCTCTATCTCTATCTCTTTGCTTCTCCCTGTCTCTGTTCTGTCTCTCTGTGTCTTTGTCTGTGTCTGTCGCTCCCTCCTCTCTCTCTCTCTCTCTCTCTCTCTCTCTCTCTCTCTCTCTGCCTGTGTCTGTCTTTTTCCTTTTTCTCTTTTTTCCTTTCTGTCTCCCTTCTCTTTCTTTGTTCTATGTGTCTTCTCCTTCTCTCTCTCTTCTCCTCTTTTCCTTTTCTCTCTTCTCTTTTCTCTCTCCTCCTTTCCTCCCTCACTCCCTCCCCTCTCCTTTTTCTCTTTCCTTTCTGTCTCCCCTTTCTTTGACTATGTTCTCTTCTCCCTCTCCTTTCCTTTTCTCTCTCCTCCCTTCCTTCCCTCTCTCCCTCTCTGTCTGCCTCTCTGTTTCTCTCTCTCTCTTCTTTTTCTCTTTTTCTTTTCTGTCTCCCTTCTCTCTCTTTCTTTGTTCTATGTGTCTTCTCTCTCTTCTTCTCTTTTCTCTCTCCTCTTTTCCTCCCTTGCTCCCTCCCCCCTCTCCTTTTTCTCTTTTTCCTTTCTGTCTCCCCTCTCTTTCTTTGTTCTATGTTCTCTTCTCCCTCTCCTTTCCCTTTCTCTCTCCTCCTCCCCTCCCTCCCTCCCTCCCTTTCTCTCCTTCTCTGTCTGCCTCTCTGTCTCTCTCTCTTCTATCTCTCTGTCTGTCTCTGTCTGTTTGTCTCTCTCATTCTCTCTGTCTCTCTCTGTCTCCTCATCTTCCTCACCCCCTCCCACCCCTTCAGGATGGGTAGAAGAGAGGAAGCAGGCCTCCTGACCATCATGCTCATAGCCGTTCTTCCCCTTGTCCCAGGACAGAGGAAATATAACTAACTTCTCCTTTCAGGACAAGGTCATGGTGAGCCTAGGGTAGCGGCCACCGAAGGAGCCTTTGAACTCGAAGCTGCTCCTGATGCTCTCTTCTTTGTTTGGCCCATGTGAGGGTGCAGCAGTGGGGGATGGGGGGATCTGGTCTCCCTTTTCCTGAATCACAGACTGTTCTGTTTGCAAGGCATCTGAGAGCTCCACGCCAGGGCTGGGGTGTGGGGGTGTGGGTGGGTTTAAAACAGAAGGTGAAAATTCTTGCAGGGATTTTAGAACACGGAGTGTCAGAGCCGAGCTGGGAGAGCCTGAGAACATGAGTGTCAGGGCTGGGTAGGATCTTAGAACTGGGACTATGGGAGCTGGAAGGAACAGACTTGGAGAGTGGTTCCCCTCCCTTCCTCTCCATGTGTGTGCAGTTCCCTTCTGACAATTTGTCCCGAAGCTGCCCTACTCTGTATCCTGGTTCCCTAAACCCGGTACCTAGAACACCCTCCTCTTTTATAGCCCTGAAGGTTTCCAAAACACTTCACATTAAAGGACCTCATTGGGAATGGCTGAATAAGCTCTGGTACATGAAGGGAATATTATCGTTCATTAAAAAATGACCAACAGGCTGATTTTAGGAAGGTCCGAACAGATTTATGGGAACTGATCTGAGCAAAAGGAGCAGAACCGGAACTACCTTGTACACAGTAATGGCAAGATTATTCAGTGATCAGCCCGGACAGACTCGGTTCTTCTCAGTGGTTCTGTGATCCAAGGCAATCCCAGGAGACTTTGGATGGCAACGCCTTCCGCATCCAGAGGGAGAACTTTGGACACTGAATGTAATCAACACGGGCTGCAGTCCCTGCCCGGCGGGACGCCTGCAAATCCCCCTGGATTTAATGTTCATCTCTATGTCTGTGATTGCGGAAGTTGTCTATCCTGTGCTCTCGAATGACCTCCAGCCTTGCATCTCCAACTGGACGTCCAGGAGACATCTTACCCTAAATATGGCCCAAACGGAACTCATTACCCTTCCCCTACACCGCCTCCTCCCTCTCTATGACCGCAGAAGGCCTCAGGCTCAATCCCAGGAGTCGTCCCGGTCGCTCGTCCACTTTCCTCATATCCAAGCCCTTGCCAAAGCTGATGGACTTCAGCTTTGGAGCATCTCCTCGAATGTGCTGCCATCTTCCCTCCGACCCTGCCGCAAGCTGGTGCAGACCCTCATCACTTCCTATCTGAACCAACACAGTAACCTGCAGCCCAGTGGGATTCTCTCCATCCCAATCCATCCTCCATTTGGTCACCAAAGTCCCAGGCCCAATCATGTCACTCCTACCCAGTAAACTCAAAGGGGCTCCTCTGCTCGGTGTTCAAAGCCCTTCAGTGCCCAACCCCTCCGACCTCCCCAGTCCTCTTACACTCACTGTCACATAACACCTTTTGAGTCAGCGACATTGGCATCCCAGCTGTTCCTCCATCTCCCGGCTCTGGGCGTTCTCTCTGGCTGCCCCCCAGGTTCCATGTCTGGGAGGCTCTTCCTCCTCTGCTCCGACCACTGACCTGCCTGGCTTCCTTAAGTTCCACCTAAAATCCTCCCTTCTACAGGGAGCCTCCTGGGCCTTCCCTCGGTGAATTATTTCCTATTTATCCTGCCTGCAGCTTGCCTTGTATATACTTGTATCTCCCCTGTTAGACTGTCAGCTTCCCGTGGGCAGGATCTGTCTCTGTCTCCCTAGAGCTCAGCAAAGTGTGTGACAAGGAGATGCTTCATAAACCTTAATAGAACTGGATCGACTAATTTGTATCCTGGACCCATTGGGTATTCTGGGGCAAGGCCTAGGTATTCCTTTTAAAAATGACATTTAAAAGGCATTTGGGAGGACATTTTAGTCGTTTTATTTGCATAATTCTGGACTACTTTCCAAAATGGCTGAACAATTCACAGCTCCACCACCCGGGCAATGACAGGTTAATCTTTCTACAACCCTTTCGATATTATTAAAAGACATTTAAAAAATAGAATTACAAAGGAGATCCATGATATTCAAATACTGTTATCAAACTATTTTTTAAAAAATAAGACCTCAGGCATTTAAAAATAGAATTACAAAGGAAATCGACGATATTGAAATACTATTATCAAACTATTAAAAAAAAATTAAAAGCAAGATCAGAGAGCTCAGGTTAAGAACGCAAACCTTAAAGGTAGCTGATCTCCCCAGTATCCACTCAGAGCAATATCTCCCATCTCTGTCTCTGCCCTCTTAGTCACATTCACATTCTTTACTTGGCTTCGTCTCCCCGCTAGGCCATTAAGACCCCTGAGGACAAGAGCTAACTGTCCTTGTTCAGCATCACTCCCATAGCATCTTAGACAAATCAGGCAGAGAGCAGATATTCAGTGAACTGGAGGAAAGGGCTTCTTTATGAGAGCATAGCCTGGCCTCTAGGGAGGCTCTAGGGAGGCCGTGGGGCAGAAAGTATTGCTGGGGTGAGAAGAGAAGCTGGGATACCAAGAAAGGCAACAACTACCCTGCCTTCCGGAGTTATCTGTTTCCTAGAGGCGGGGGAAGGTCCATGGAGGATCAGATGGCCAATCTAGAGCTGGAAGGGACCTTGGAGGCCACTTTGTAGTTGGAAAGATAGCGCCCCAGAGTTCACACGGGTAGAGGGGCATGGAAGAGGGAGGGGGGAGGGATTCCCTAATTCCAAACCTACTGTTCTGGGAGCCTCCCAAGGTAAATGCCAGGAACAGGATGGAATTGGAAAATCTCTTTGTTATGGCAATTGTTACCAAGATTCCGATCAGAGGGAATCTCCACAGTGCTGGTTTGAATAACAAAAAAGCTGCAATATTCTGGAGTTTAGGGTGTTCCCTCAAAACAATGATAAGTACTCCCTTTAAAAAAGAAAGAAAGAAAGAAAGAAAGAAAGAAAGAAAGAAAGAAAGAAAGAAAGAAAGAAAGAAAGAAAGAAAGAAAGAAAGAAAAAGCAGAGATAAGAATTTTTTCCTTTTTTTTTTTTTTCAGAGATAAGAATTTCAAAGAAAAACAACTGAGAGACCCAGATTCTGGATGTGGATTTGGAGTGAGCTTTAGGATCCTAGGGAAAATGAGGTGTCCTTTCCCTGTGAAAACCCATGGGAAATTTTTTGTACTGAGAGGATTTTTCTCTTTTTCTTTGCCTTGCTTTTGTTTGGGTAAAAATCATACCCAGAAAAGATATAGACAAAGTCAATGAAAGATCATGTGTCAGAGGGAAAGCACTTTCAGTGGGAAGGGGTGGAAGAGAAAGGTGCTTAGTGTTAGAGGAAGCCTGGGAAGCCCAGATACATTCATTCAATTGATGTTTATTCTGTGCTCTTTGTATATTAGTAACTCTGAGCGAGATCCAGAGATTACCCAGCTTTCCAAGAGCTTCCAATCTAGTTACAGAGATAAAACTCCAAGGAATCATTACAGGAAATTCAGACAGATGCTAGAGAAAAGGGACAGGTGAGCCAGGGAAGGATGTGCCAGGAGGTCCTTTTTCAGAGGACATAGATGGGAATGAGGGATGTTTCCCGGGAGCACAGAGACTGGCTACAGCCAGGTTAGTTCCTCTATAAACCATAACCATCGGTGTTAGAAAAGTTTAAAGTTATAATGCTAACATTCTATGCTTTGGGCTCCCTCCCACTTCTGACATTCTGTGTCCTACGGTCCTTCCACTTCTGACATGGCCACGTTCTCAGGTCCTTCTATTGCCAAACCATTTCTGTGTCTTTGCCAAGAAAACTCTACATCCATGGGGTCACGGGGAGTCATACACGACTTGAACCCAGAACAATAAGAAAAGATCTTTCTATTTCTAAAGTCCTGGATTCTAAAGTTCCCGGCTTTCATATTTTATATTCAAAGCCCCAAGGTCCCTCCCAACTCAGAAATGCTACATTCAAAGGTTTCCCTACTCTCTTAATATTCTTTGGCTCACCCAGAGATCAGGGTGCATGAATGAGGGCAGAGGGAGAGAAAGAATGGGAGGAAGTGAGAAGTAAGAAGAGATATGGAACACAGAGTTTTGCAAGGATGAATGTTGGCAACTATCTTTGCATGTATTTGGAAAATAAAAGGCTATTAATGAGAGAGACAGAGATAGAAAGAGAGAGAGAGAGACAGAGACAGAGACACAGAGAGAAGTAAGGAAGACCAGTCAGTAGACATCCAATGACCTTGATCTTCATTGTCTCGGTCATCCACTGTGATGACCAGTTCGTGTACTATCAACCTCACAGTTCACCCACCATCCACTAGGCTTGATAGTTCAGGCAGCACCTTTACACAAACTAAGGCTCCTACCCCTTGTTAGAAGGCACCTGGTGATCCCAAGCAAGAGCCCCACAACTTGGCTTCAGTGGGAGGTGGGGGATATTTTGGGCAAAGAAGCAGTTTTTTCCCAGCCTTTGAGGAAGTGCATCCTCCTTAGGGGTGTGTTCCCTCAATCCTGCTGATGCAGAATTCAGGCCTAACTTTAATTGTTCTTCCCCATCCCACCTCGATCCCTCCCTACAGCTTGAAACATTTGGGGAGAGATGGGAGGTGAGACCATTTGTTTTGAATGTGTCTGAGTTGGAGATGGGAGCGTCTATGGGAAATGGCAACCCCCTCCACTCTCTTTCCCAAGAAAACTCCAAATTGGGCCCCAAAGCTTCAAATGACCATAAAACAACCGAGCAACATGGTCCCCAAATTCTAGATGCCCACAAGGCAACAGTTGGCCAGGCAGGACCACAAAGACGGTCATTGAACCCCAGGGTGCTGGTGAGCTCATCAAACGAGATAAACAGGAAAGAAAGCCCAGCACAAAGGCTTTTAGAAGGGAGAATCAACAAAGGAGGGATACTGATAAGGGGAAAAGCAAAAGATAAGTTGGCCCAACAGTCAGTATATGGGAAGTCCCCAATAAATAACAAACAAATAGATGAATAAAAGGATGACTTAATAAACAAGTAGATAAATGAATAAATAAATAAATAAATGCTGCTTGAATTGAATTGCATTGACCCTTAAAGCACTATTCAAATAAGAGTGTTACCATGTGAGGCAGCTGGATGGTACAGTGGATTGATCATCACCCCTGAAGTCAGGAAGACCTGAGATCAAATGTGACCTCAGACACTTAACCCTTCCTGGTTGTGACCCTGGGCACTTAATCCCAATTGCCTTAGCAGGAAAAAAAAAAAAAAGGTGTTCACTATGTCTATGGGGGTCAAGGGATAGAAGACAAGAGCCTGTCTCAAGAGGCCCCTTGGTGGTCCTCTGTCCTTCCCAACTCCTTCTCCAATGTTCTTTTTATCTTTATTTCAGCAGGCCAGTGGGTGCCCAGTGCTGAGCCAGTTAATCCTCCCAGAGCATGGGGACTGCCTTGCGAGCAAGCCAGTCTGCCGGCAAAGCCCCCCCAGCAGACCAATCTCCTCGCTCTCTCCTCCTGACACTGAGGGGCTTAGAACCAAGAATCTGAGGACCTGAGAGACAGACCAACGTGTATTCCTGGCCTCGGGGATTGAGCGTTCCCAGCCTGACAGGGACTCATTCAGGGATTCGGGGTGGCGCGGGGCCCCTTCTTGGGCCTCCGGCTCCACATCTGGAAAACAAGCCCTCCCAGGGAGCCACTGCCTAGAGGGATCCTGTATGCAGATGCACGAAGACGCTCATTCCATCAAAGAAGGGATTATTCTGCTGTAGACCTTGGACGGCTGCCTCCTCACGGAAAACAGGAGGGAGGCCCTTTCCAGCACAGCCTGTGGGGCCCCTCAGCAAATATTGCTCGATGCCGATGTGGGGCGTTCCTGGGAGGCTTCCAGCAGCAGTTGGGGAACAGTTCAGGGACGCGAGCCTCGGGGCCACCCCCGGGTCCACTTCCTGTTGAGCCTGAGATGGCTCCCTGGGCAGTGGCTCCGAGCAGGCGTCCACCTCCGGGCCGAAGCCTGGCTGTCCAAGGCTCCAGCACTTAGGTGTCTGGTGAAAGAGGAAGAGAGAGGAAAAGAAAGTCCTTCCTAATGGAAACTCAATGACTTTGGGAGCCTTTGGTCTTTCTCCTTGCCTCTTTTCTCTCTCTCCCCACCCCCCCCAGAAGCTCTGAGAGGAGAGGTTCCCGGGGACCTGGGAAGAGGAAGGACAATCATTTGCCCCCACACAGACCCAGGTTTGGAGGCATCTTGGGAGTATCTCAAGCCTGACAGACAGGCCTTGTATATACATAGTCTCCGATTGGAAAAACTATTGTTCTTGAGTGGGATGGGCCCTCAGAGGCCCCTAATCTGACCTTCAGTCCTTTCTGGTTTCAGAATGAGGTCTGGAGAGATGATATGTGACTTGTCCAAGATCACACAGTGATTTGCTGTGTCCTCAGAGCCAATACTCAATCATACCACACTCAATCCTAACTGAAGGCGTGAAGGAAAGCCCACATGCCAGATCCTCCTGGGCCACAATTGAGGCAAAGCGTCAACTTGTGTGAATACGGGGGCTATCTATGTGTGCAAAGATGGAGGGAGAGGGATCCCAGCGGCCCCTGGCAGGACCCCCCCGGCCCTAATCTGAGGCCTTTCTTGTAGTGTGACTTCCAGTCACTCCCTATCTCTGGGCCCCATGAAGGGGTTGGGTTGAGTAGGATCTCAAGCCTGGGCCCGTCTTTATTTCAGACAGTCCTTTGTTCAGAGAAATATGCAATCTGATTAAAAAGTGCTTATGGGGAGACACAAAGATTTAGTCAAAGAACCTGGGACTCGTGGCGTGGGAAGGGGCCCCAGAGGGCAGCCGGCTGCTCCAAGCCCTATCTGAGTGCAGGGCCTGCTTTGCAACGTCCCCAACAGGAGGTTCTCCAGCCTCAGCAGGCAGAGGCCCTCCAGGGGCTCCCCGTGGTCCCACTGAGCAGGCTCTGCGGGTCTGGGTCAGACCCACAAGGGTCAGGAGGACAATGCCAGGAGACAAGGAGTGACAGATTTGTGACCGGTTTCCTAGGTCGGTCTGTCTGTGGTGATAAAACAAAACCAAATGTGACTTTGGGGCCCTGTCTCCTTCCTGGACTGACTGCACAGAAAGTGGCTAGAGAGGGCTTCTGGGAGGAGCCTGGATGCCAAGCAGAGGACCTCGCTTGGGCCCTGGCTCAGCCCCTTCTGCTCTAGTGATCATGAGCCAGCCTGTTTTCCTCTCTGAGCCTCAATTTCTTCACCTGTAAAATGACCTCCATGATCTCCTCAGATGATTGTGACGATTCCCCATCAGCTTTAAGTCTCATGACTTATGACCTAAGGCTGTAATTTCCAAGCAACCCTTGTGACTTATCTATGCATTCCTGGAGGCCTTCACACTCTGTTCTTGTCCCTAGTTAAGCAACAGCCCATGAAGCAAGAGTAGGGGAAAAGGGGAAGGACTTTGGGCCGCTCTATCTCTTCTGAACCGAGGGCAGTCAGTGACTTAAAAAACCCAAACGATTTTGATCTTCCTGGCACTCTGCTAAGACCATCTGGTGTGGGACTCTTGTTGGTCAGGGCCTCCATTCCTTCCACCACTTAGGGCCTCCATTCCTCTGGGAATGATAAGCAATTACTTCCTTGAGCTTCCAGGATGATGGATATCAGCCCTCCCCTCCACCGAGGCCCTCCATTGTGGCCTCTGAGCCTTGAGCAGAAGGTGCAAAAAATCAGATCTTCTTCATGACCAAGGCTGTCTATGACTGGATGTCTCCTTCAGAGAAGGAGATTCAAGGGGCTGTCAGAGGCCCAGCCAGCCCAGATGATCTGAGTGAAGAATCTAGCAGGTCTCTAGTGTGGACAAGCCTGGTGGCCCTTAGAACCACTTCCGGCCCGTTGAACAAGCTCTGGTCCAGTGGCTGAATGAGTAAAGGAATGAGTGGATCCCAGCCTGGCCCTGGCATGTTGGGCCTTGCTGAGGAAAGAGCCCGGAGTCCCAGCTTCCCCAGCCTTTGCTAAGCCCTGACTCTCTGCCCGGACCCACGCCAGGTGCTGCCCAGGAGACAACGCCATGTGGCTTACAATTCAGTGCAGAATTACACTTTACAGGCCAGCACAAAGCAGCATTAAGCATATAAAGGGTAGCAGCCTGAAAGGATGGAGGCGTTTTAAGAAGGGACGGGCTGATTGGTTAATGTGGGCCCCTGGCAGAAGGATTTGAGTGGGCTTGGGCAGCTGGGGAAGGATTCCAAAGGGGCAAAGAGAGCAGGAGGCCCTGGGACCAGGAGAGTGGGTGAGGCTGTATGTCAGTAACAGCAGCTCAGAGTCATCAGGCCTTTCCCACAACTCCTTCTCTTGGGACCTTTTCCCTTTAAAGTACTGTTTTGTAAGCATGTGCCTCCCCCAGTCCAAGGTTGCCAACCAACATAGGCCCACTCTAGCCTTGATATCCAAGTGTCTCGCTCTTTTTTCGGAGGAAGAAATGGGGAAGGAAAGAGGAACTGGCTCTGTGTGAGGGAACTCCCTCTATCAAAGCAGCTTGCAGCAGTTTATAGAGTGGGTGGGGGACGCTGAAAAGCAACATGACTTGTCCAGCGTCACACAGACAGTGAAGAGACTGGAACTCGGATCTTCCTATAAAGGTCGGGCACACTAGATCCTTAGTAAAGGGCATTTCAAACATAATAAGTCAGCATGGCTCAAATCCAGCAATCTGCCAACTTTGTGGCACTTTCAAAGTCTTGGAAAGCTGGCTCATCTTCATCCTTCCTTTTCCCCAAGGTTTGGAAAGTTCTAACTCCAGCCTCATTATGAAGAGTCAATCATCTGAATCAATCAAACTTTATTAAGTGGGTGCACTTTGTGCCAGACACCACAATAATCTCTGAGGATAAAAAAGAGGTCAGATTCAGTCCCAGCCCTCAAGGAGCTTCCAATCAAGTGACTTCCAGCCTCGTATCCCAAGAAGATGTTTCTGAGATTCATCTTGGATCACTTTTCCCAATTGTTTCCTTCTACTACATGGGATTTCTTTAGCTCCATAAGCACTGATTAAACACTTAGAGCCAGACAATACAGATACAAACTACTCCCATTTTACATTCTACTGCAGACATGTTATCTCTGCAAGTTCATAAATAACTACATGCATGTGAGTGTGAAAATGTGCAAAGTAGTGGTGAAGAGAGAGTCCTAACAATTTAGAGGCTTAGGAGGCTTCTTGTAGGAAGTGGAGGTGCTCGTTGAACTGAGCTTCGAAGGGAGTCAGATTCCAAGAAATGCATCATAAAGTTAGGAAACTCCTAATTTAAAATAGGGGAATGACAGGCAGTTGGCCAAGGATGGAGTACCCTGAACAAAATTAGGAGGAAGATAATACAGCATATCGAGGAGACATATTCGTGCTTATGTGAATTTATCTAGGAACCAGAGAGAGGAAGAAGAGCAAAGAGCTTTTGATAATCAATGAAAGGAGAAAGACAAGTGTTTTTGTCATCAGGGTATACGGCATCTGAACAGGAGAGAGGCGTTTGGGGAACAGAGCACAAACCAGGCAGAGCTACGATGGCAACTTGATCACCCACATAGCCACAATGAAGGTTTGGGGCCAGTTTTATAATGACCAGCTTAGACATTGTGATATTTAGTCTCAGAAGACAAAACTGAGGGAGAAGAGAATTACATTCAAGTATTTGAAGTGTTTTTTGGGGGCAGAGGGCTAGGACTTGCTCCATTGGCCCCCGAGGATAAAACCAGGACCTATGGTAGATGGAAGCCACAGGAAGAAGTGGGTACAAACTTAGCAAGAAGAGCCACTTCTTCCTCTGAGACTGAAGTGAAGGGAGAGAGTGGAAGCTAATGTTTAGAGGATCTGAAGCATAGAAGGTTATGGTGAAGACATAGAACAGGTTCAGAAAAGGAAGATGGGAAGATGTGGTTAGACATAGACGTGGGATATTTGGATGACAGGATCAAAGGTAAGAGAATCCCTGTGATGACTGGGGCAGAGAGAAGGCACACATCATGGCGGCTGAGAAGATGCAAAGGCATCTGACAGCAGTCAGAATGGAAGCTGGCGTCCCCAAGATGGAGTGGAGGAACAATGTGAGGCAGATACCAAAATCCTTGAGAAAGGAGGAACTGGCTAACAGGTACCAAGATCAGATGGAACTTCAAAGGGAGAGAGGCTACTGGATGCCCCGGAAGCACCTGAAAATGGCAGTGAGGAGTGAGGATGGCTGATCCCATAGGTAAAGAAGGAAATATACATGCAGTCCTGGAGAAGGGAGGCTGGGGAGGGAGAGTCCTCCCGGGGAAGCCAGGTTTGGGGGACTGTAAGGGGATGGAAGGAGCCCGAGAGGAAGAAGTCTGATGTGAGGGGCAGGTAGATAATAATAGAAGAGGGGCTCCATAAGGCAGTGGAAGAAATAGTTGAGTCAGACAGAGTTTTGTAAGGATTAATGTTGAAAATTTATTCATAAATATCTTTTGAAAATTAAAAAGGTTGGGGCAGCTAGGTGGTGCAATGGATAGAACTCCAGCCCTGGAGTCAGGAGGAACTGAGTTCAAATCTGGTCTCAGACACTTAACACTTCCCAGCTGTATGACCCTGGGCAATTCACTTTACCCCAATTGCCTCAGCAAAAATAAATAAATTAAAATTTTAAAAAAAGAAGAAAATTAAAAAGGTTTAATAAAAAAAAATAGAGTTGAATCAAATTGAGACCCTGGAAAGATAGTGACGACATGGTATGATATACTCTCAAATATATAAAACCCCCTATAATCACTGGCACTTGACTTATGCACCTCCCTAAAAAACAAAATAAAGACTCTTTTCACAAGCAGAGAAAAAGGTCATGATTCCATCTCCTCAGCCTTCAGAAGCAGAAACCAAGGAGCCAGCCACACATCTGCCTGTACCTGCTTATTTACCGCCGGCCAGCCATCATTAGGCTAGCACTGCCCAAAGCCAGACCCAAAACTGTGATGATACTGTAGCCTCTAAGAGAAGCACTGGGTGGTGGCTGCCCCAGCTTGGGCGCCCAGCCCTCCCAGGCGGTCACCCGCAGGGCCCCGTCTTGCAATAAATTGAGGAGAGTTGGCTCAGAGCACAAGACATCTGGCAAATCTGGCGCCTCAAGAGGTTTTTCTGGAGATTGATTTTCCTTATCAAAAGTTCAGACCTATTGGAATGAACGTCTGATGGTCAGGGTAAAAGAGTTGTTGGGGCAGGATTGCTTTTCACTCACATGATAATGATATCAGGTCATTCCGAGACAGAAACCACATCCAATAATTGCATCTTTCGCTGTGTCTAAGAGAGATGTAAGCTGAAGGTTCTAAGAGGGAGTGGGAGGAGAATAATGTGAGGCAGGCACCAAAGTCCTTGAGAAAGGAGGGACCGGCTAACAGGTACCAAGATATAGATGGAACCTTAAAGGGACAGAGGCTACTGGGTGGCCCTTTCTAGAAGTATCTGCAGTGATGGGTAAGATGGATGGCCATTCCCACAGGTGTAGTAAGGAAGAAATATATATCCAGTCCTGGAGAAGGAAGATGGGAATGGAAGGCTCTCTTGCGGAAGTCAGGTTTGGGGGATTGTAAAGGGATGGAAGGAGCTTGAGAGGAAGAAGTCTGATGTGAAGGGCAGGTTACTGACATCTGCTCTAGATGAATATGGAGCAGATTCATAGAGCATCAGAGCTGGAAGTAAACTTGGAACATGGAATATCAGATCTGAGGGGGCCCTTAGAACATGGATTGTCAGAGCTGGAAGGGACTTTAGAACATGGATGAGACGAGAGGGAGCCCAGAACATGGATTGTCAGAGCTGGGAAGCACCTTAGAACACCTTAGAACATGGAATGTCAAAGTTAGGGGATCCTTGGACTAAAACACATATCACATTTTAAGCCTAGAAGGAATCTTTGATAATAGAAAATCAATCAATAAAGCACCAATCTCTATTAAGCAAGTTCTATATGTTAGACCCAATGCTAGGTGCAGATGATAGAAAGACAAAAATAAATCAGCCCCTGCCTTCAAGAGGCTTATATTCTATGAATATCCATAAGTTTAACTTCAAATCTCAGAGAGACTTAGAACATAGAGCTCAGAGCCCAGGAGGACCTTTGGACATGAGTGTTGTTGGTTAGAAAGGACTTCATCAATCATCTCATCTGATCTACTTATTGTACACATGAGCAAAGTCAAGTCAAGGGTGCCCCGTTGGGTAAGAGAGAGCTAGGACTATAATTTCGGGTCCCTGACTCTCCATCTGTGTGCTCTCTCCATGGAGCTTTCTGAATCGTTGCTGCTCGGGGCTCTTAGAGTCTATAAAAGGATAATTCAGCCTATAGAAGCGATCAGTCCCCTGGCCTTGACCCTGGTTGAATTATAGCAGCATTTCCTTTGGTTTTGGGCACCGTGTTTTACGAGGGATGCTGCCAGGTTCAATGGATGGCCCCTCATAGGGATTCCCAGCCTCTGAACCACTTATGAATCCTTCTTTCTGACCAAACTGAGCCATGTCATAAATCTGTCTTTCTCACCTCTGACCCTGGTATCAAAGGTCACCGAGGTCCTTTCGATCTCCAAACCTGTGATCATTTAATTAAGGTTACCACCTTACGTCCCGCCCTCCACAAAAGCTTCACTCAAGACAAGATCCCTATCCAGAACCAGAGGCCATGGTATCCAATCCATCCTCTTAATTTTTTTTTCATTCAATGGAAATCTAACTTTTCTTTCCCTCCATCATCCCTCCCTGTCCTTCCACCCTGAGAAAAAGAAAAAAATCCCTGTTATAAACATGTATCAGGAAGCAAAGCAAATACCACCATTGGTCATGTCAATAACAGCATCTCTTGATCTGCCCTGTGTCCATCAGGAGGCAGAGAGCATGTTCCATCAGGAGTTTGCTGGGATCCAGGACCCTCAGTCTGTCAAAGCTGATTATCTCTCCAGTGTTGCAGAAATGGTCCACATCAGTTCATATCAAATTTTCAAACCATCCCTTTCATCATTTCTCACAGCACAACAGTGTTCCATCCTCTTTGGTTTAGCTGGCCGTTCCCTCACTCTTGGGCACTCCCTTAGTTTCCAGTTCTTTATCCCTACCAAAAATGCTGCTGTAAATATAATTGTACACATGGGCCCTTTTGTCCTTTCTTTAATTTTTTTTTTTCTTTTGCTAAGGCAATTAGGTTTAGTGACTTGCCCATGGTCACACAGCTAAGTGTCCAAGGTCAGATTTGAACTCAGGTCCTCCTGATTTCAGGGCTGATGCTCTATCCACTGTACCACCTACCGCTCCTTTAATTTCTTTAGAGACTCACCAGTGGTATCACTGGGTCAAAGGGCATGCACTTTAATAGCTTCGAGGACATAATTCCAAATTGCTCTCCACAAAGGTTGGGCCGGTTCAATGTGTCTCTTTGGTAATTGTCATTTTTCTCCCCCCACCTTTTCTTTCCAGATAGAGAAACTGAGGCACAGAATGGTTAAAACATTAGAACGTCATATATGCCTGCCTCTGGAATGGAAATTTAAGTCATTGGGCTCTTATAGATTCCAGGGATTGATTTTGATTGTTTTTTTGGGACCCTGCCTCTGAAAAGGGGAGGGAAAGGCTTGTCCTCCAGAGAAGGGCTTCTGGCAGGGAGACAGACTCTCCTCCTGAAATGCCCGCCTTATAAGGGCAGCCTTGCCCCGCGCACCTGTTGTGGGCGCCGGGGACGCGCTTTGCCAAGTATCGGAGGGGCCGGCCGGAGCCAGGCCAAATTTGTCTCGGTGCAGAAGCTCCCTGACCCTTCCTCTACTCAGCTCTGGCCGGCCTGTGCTGGGGCCACTGAATAATTTATGGTGTAACTCCAGAGAGACACCCTGGCCTTCCACCCTCTCAGAAACTTAAACCTGCCACTGTGGGGCCAGAAAGACCCGCCCTGTTCACTGGGAGCAGAAGCTAAAGGGTTTTCTGAGACCTGGGGCAGGGCCGAATTTTCCTGAGCCAGTGAGAGGCTCTGAGGGGACCTGCTTTCCTTGGCTGGTCAGTGTTAAGCGTGCCCAGCTAGAGAAACATTCTGGTTCTCGATTCTGTTCTGAGCTTCTCCCAGTTTGGGCTTCCTTGTCTAGAACCCCTTGCGGCCTCAGCATCCTCTCCGTTAGCAAGCCAGTGTAGCTGAGTAAAGAGCCGGCCTGAAGCCAGCAAGATATGGCATTGATCCTCCCTCCTCAGGACGCTGCTCCACACTTCCTCATGCCAGCTGGGCACTGTGCCAGCCTCCCGACACTCAGAGCTCTGACCATCCTTGACCCTTCCCCTCTTCTCCCTCCCACTCCCCACCTTCCATCACCTGCTCTGGCCTACCAGTTTTATCCCTGCCACATCCATGCCACAAGAATTAATAATAAAAGGGGGCACTTGAAGGTTGGCGAAAACGTTCTCTCACTTGAGCCTGGGAGGTGGAGTCATTATCATCCTCCATTTATAGCTGTGGAAACCGAGTCAGGGAAGGGCTGAAGTAGCTTTTTCAGAGTCACCCAGCTGAGTGTTGGAGGCCAGATTTGAACTTAGTCCCGGCTCAGTATCACCGTGGTCTTGTCCCTTGACATCTCTTACCCCCAGTTGGTCTCCTTGCTGCCCGTTCCTATCCTGATAGATCCATGCTTCCAGAATAACCCAAGACTGCTTATCCTCTGCTCAAACACCATCCATGACTCCTGGTTTCCCTGGGATAGCAAGTCTGAATCCTCCCTACGTAACTTCCCCCCCTCATGTCCTATGACTGTATCACAAACTAAATTCTAGTCATAATGAGAGAGGCAGAGAGAGAGAGGTTAAAAAGAAAGGGAGGGGTAAAAAGAGAGAGGAGAAAAAGAAGGAAGGAGGGAGAGGGAAAGAGAGGAAAGGAGGGACAAAGAAGCAAGGAAAGGCAGAGAGGGAAGAAGGGGAGAGAAAGAGTTCGAGGAAGGGAAGGAGAGAAAGCCGGGTAGGAGGCCTGGAGCCTCCGTTTCCTCGTTGGGGGCCCGGCCTGGGTGTCCATGGCCCTGCTCTTCCTGCTTGTAGCTATGATAGCTACATCCTCGTGGGCTCCAAGAGGCCTGAAGAACAAGCTGCCAGAGGCCCGAGCCAGACTTTGCCAGCGCAGCCCTGACGGCTGGGCCCGAGCCCGTTTTGCCCACTCAGGACGCTCTGCCCTGCATAGGGGGACCGAGTGGTCCGGTAGCCACGGGACACTCAGACATGGCCTGGTGACCAAGTGTAGCAGCCGAGTGAGCTTCAGGCCCTTCTCCCCTGGGACTGATGCGCTGGAACAGGGGAGCCTGGGCCCTGTTCGGGGACTGCCCCTCCTTGCTCCATCTTTCAGAAAAGAATCCCTGTGCACGAGCTAGCTGAGGTTACCCGGCCAGATCGGTGGTGAGACTGGTTACCAAGAAAGGGGAGATTCTGAGAAGGGTCACTGACCCTGGAGAAAACAACCCTGAGTGAGGCTCAAGCCAGTCACATTAGAGATCCCACGGCTCCTTAGAGCTTCCCCGACTCCTGAGGGAAATAGTCAGCCGCCCTCTGGGTGGGATTTTGGGGACCAGTGGGAATGGGGAGCCCCTGAAGGCTTTAGAAGAAAGGTAGAAGCTTGGCCCCTTGGATTCTGAGAGGACGGCAGTGGCCCGGGCAACCATGGGCAGAATGCTGCTGTGCTGGGAGTTAGAACCTCCCCCCCTCAGTCTGTTCTGTTGGGGTGCTCAGGGACAAGGCCCTTCCCCCACCCCGTCCCACCCGCACCCCATTTGTTTCCCCAACAGTAAAGGCTAGGGGTTGGCTTAGAGGGGTGTTGGGGTCCCCACAGCTCTGGATGGATCGACCGCTAGTACGTTTTGTCCAACCTCTCCCATTTTTTTGTCAGGCTGAACCAGTTAACTCTGCCAGCCACTGAATTGGGGGCAGAGGCCCAGGGTGCCCCAGGGCCTGGCAGCCTGGCCTGCTGTCTGTTGAGGGCTCAGATGCCCCATCTGTTGCTGCTTCCTGGGGTACATGAAAAACAACAATACGAGCCCTCTGCTCCCCAGAGAAGATTAACCGTGGAAGTTAACTGGCAGCCAGGGCTTGTTCTTGGATGCCCGGGTGCCAGGCCCTGCAAAGCAGCGACTCCTGCCTGGCCAGAGCGGAGGGAGTTAACGTCAGCTCCAGATGGCTGATGGGTCCCCCGCTGCCAAGTCTTCTCCCTCCCACTTGTGGTGGTCTGACTCCCGCCGGACCCAGCCAGCTGCTGCTCCAGGGGCCCAGGCAGGGGGTGGAGGCGGGTGCCCGGGCCTGCTTGCTCCATATTTACAGTCTGTGGACGTAGGGGATGAAGGAACTTTGCATACAGTGAAAAGGAGGCCAGACCTGGAGGCCGGGGGATTAGTCTGAACCCCTTCCTAGAAGCCCCCATTGAGGCCTCCGGAAAACTGCCAACCTTCTCAGAGGCCCCATCAGTCAATGGGGCATCCCACTCAACATCCTGCCATCCCCAGAGCTGCCCGAAAGGCGAAAGAGACATAGGAGGCATGAATAAGCTCTGGGGAGGAGAAGGGCTCAACAACTGAACAGGGGGGCAAGTTCCTGTCCAGGGGCCGGGTTTGTGTGGTGCAGCTGCCCGGGAGAGAGACAAAAGTTGGCCAAGAAAGTGGCCAAAGTGGGGAGGAAGGTGGCGGGGGGAAGGGGAGGCTCTGGCCCAAACTGGCTATGTGACCTCCTCTGGGCTTCAGCTCCCTCCAATGTTACAGAAGAGCCAGCGGTCTTTAAGGATTCTCCCAACTCTCCCATTCCCTGCTCTGAACACCTTCCCAGCTCAGACATTCTATGTTCTAAGGGCCTTCCCAACTTGGACATTCTGTGTTCTAAGGACCTTCCCAGCTCAGACATTCTGTGTTCTAAAGGGCCTTCTAAGTTCTGACAGTCTATGTTCTTGGGTCTCTTCTACCTTTGAATTCCATGTTCTCAGGGCTCTCCCAGCTCTGACAGGCCATGGCTCTAAGAGTGGCCTCTCCCCTGTCTTCAGTCATGTCCAGCCTCTATCCCAGGAGAACTTCCCTCAGAACCCCCTGGATTTGGCCTGGGAAATCTCTGTTCTGACAGACAGAACGTGGCTTTTGACCAGTATCGAGAGTTATTTAAGCTGGCAGCCAGGAAATACCAAGCAGTCAGAGGCTGGCCTCTTGCTGAGTGCTTCTCTGACCAAGGTGCCCCCTCCCCAGTCCAAGTGATGATTTTCCTGAAGCACAACAGGTCTGACTGTGTCACCCCTCTTTCAATAACCTCCAGTGGCTCCCTATTACCTCAGGATCAAACGGAAAACCCAGCATTTGGCCCTGAAAGCTCTTTACAGACGGCTCCCCCCCTCTCCCGACTTTTTCTTGAACACCCTTCATATTCTCTGGCTTCCTCGGGGTCCTCACTAACAAATCCCCCATCATCCCCAAGAAGGGCGCCTCTCGGGTGACTCGCCCCTGACAAGGGTCTCAGGTACCCCGAGTCCCAGTGGCATGAGCAGAGTCCCCCGAGCTGAATGTGGGATTCCTCACGCCCCGTTACCGCCTGGCAGTCCTGGGCTAAGTTGTCACCCGAACAGCCAGGAAGCCAAGGCTAGGACCCAGCACAGTTCGAAGGCAGCTTACCGAGGAGACCAACTCCCCCTTCCCTTTGGCCCAAAAGTGCGGTTCAAAGGTGGAATTCTGAGCCTAGTCGACTGTCGGGGGCAGATCTCTCTCCTGGAGGGTTTTGTGTTGTCCTGCAGATCCCGGCAGGAAGGCCTCTAGCCCCGAGGTCCACCTTCACTCATTCTTTCCACATTCAGTAAACTCTGCAGGGGGAACCAAGCATATAACCTACTGAGTGGGGACCAGGAAAAGAACCTATTTGTGGGAGACCCTGATGAGACTCTATGTGGCTCAGAAATGATGAGGGGTCACCACTTAATAAAAAAAAAAAAAGCTGGAGACATCTCTAGAAGCAAAGCAACGTTTATTATATGTTCTTGAGAGAAGGGTGGGGGAAAGATCAAAGAGAGGAAGCACCTCCTGGCGGCAGGGTTAAAACTTCAATCCCTACCACAGATATTCCTCCCACCACTGACCCTCATCCTCATTGGCTGAGGGTCTCACATTCTAAATGAGAACTACCCAAGAAATTGAACTTGACCAATAAGTACATAGTGGCCCATATTTGACTGAAATAGGGAGAAAATGATGTCATGGGAGGATAGCAAGAAGGGGACTCAGATATGCCCTTGGATCAATGCTCAAAGTCCTTCAAGCCTACTCCAACTCTGAAGCAGATGAAGCCTTCCTCGATTTTCACACCTGTCTTGAAAGATCTCACCTCATCTCTTTCAACTCCAACCAGGGCCAACTCCCAAAAGGTCACACCAAGGAAACTCTTCTAATCCCCCAGGGGTGGAGGTTCTGACCCAGCCCCATTACTGTGATGAATCCACCCTCCAAGTTCATTCTCTCATCTAACCTTCTCCCTTCTAAAGAATACTTCATTTTGTTTACAGATACAGATTGAGGAAGAACACCCCAAAAATGAGGAAACTTGAGGGCCTTGGTTGGGACTAGTCACCCCCGGGAGGGAGACGCCTTGAAATGAGGGTTGAATGACCAGGAAGTAAACTTGACTCTGGCTTTTGGGAAATGAAATTGACTCTTGGGTTTCTGGGGCAGGGTGGGGTGAGGTGGTTAATATGTAGTGAAGTGAGTGAAGGAAGAACATTGTGCACAACAACAACAAGATTATGTGAGGATCAACTGCCAAGACTTGGCTCTTCTCAGCAATGCTGTGATTCGAGGCAACTCCGATAGACTTGGGATGGAACGATGGGGACCGAATGGGGAGTGAAGCAGAGAATTTTTCCTGTTGGTTTTTGTTATTTGCTTTTTCTTTTCTCCCTTTTGAGCTGAGTTTTCTTGCACAACATGACAAATATGGAAATGTTGAAAAGAATTGCACATTTTTAATCTGCATCAGATTGTTTGCTGTCGGGTAGGGAGGAAGGGAGGAAGGGAGAAAAAGTTGGAATACAAAGTCTTACAAAAATGTTGAAAACTATATTTCCCCCCCTTCTTTTAACAAAAATATTTATTGATTTATTTTTAAGACGCATTGCTTTATGAATCATGTTGGGAAAGAAAAAAATCGAAACAAAAGGAAAAAACCATGGGAGAGATTAAAAAAAAAAAAAACAGAAAAAAAGAAGTAAATATAACATGTGTTGATTTACATTCAATCTTCTTAGTTCTTTTTCTGGATGCTGATGGCATTTTCTGTCCAAAGTTTATTAGATGGCCTAGAACTGAACCACTGAGAAGAACCAAATCCGTCATAGTTGATCACTGTATATTCTTCCTGTTACTGTATACAGTGTATTCTTACTTGTTTCTGCTTGTTTGGCTCAGCATTTATTTGTGTCAATCTCTCCAGGGCTTTCTATAATCAGCTTGTTTATCATTTTTTATACAATAATATTCCATTATCTTTATGTACCATGACTGAGGAAGTTGTGAGCTGCCACATTTTAATACATATGGGTCCCTTTCCCTCCTTTATGACTTCCTTGGGATACAGACCCAGTAATGGCCCTGTTGGGTCAAAGGGTATACAGTATTACAGCCCATTGGGCACAGTTCCAGATTGTTCTCCAGAACGGTTAGATCATTTCACAACTCCACCAACAATGCATTAGTGTGCCAGTTTCCCCACATCCCCTCCAACATTTGTCATTATCTTTTCCTGTCATCTTAGCCAATCTGAGAGGTGTGGGGTAGGGCTTCGGAGTTGTTTTATTTTGATGAAAACTATCTTTACCTGTATCTGGAAAAAGAAAATATAACTGAGGAAAAAATGTTGCCTCGGAGTTGGACCTGCTTCTCCAACAAGCTCTCAGTTTCAAGGCTGTTTTCCTCTCAGTCTGATGAGCCCGTGACAGTTCTTACATAACGGAGGCTTTGGGATGATGCTGTGCTGTGTGGGAGGGATGTCTGCCCCTCAGTCACTGAGATCCTCCCCATCACCCTCTCTAACCTCCAGTCCATTGTGACCTTGTGATTTGACGGCCATGGGATTTTCCCATCTGCCCCTTCCTCTCCACTCACCTGATCAGGCTGAGCTCAGCTTTTAACTAGAATATTGCACTGGTCTCCTCCCCTCCCATGCCTGTGTTTCCAGTCTGCCTCAACCGTACAGGAACGTTCACTCCTTAGACCCCCCAGCCCAGTCAAATTTGCCCTAAATGCTGGAATTCCTACTAACTGCTCTACTTTCCTCAGCTGTGAAATGGGAATAATAACACCCTAATTGTAATCTCACAGGCTCGAGATGAGATAATGTCTATAAAGAGCCCTATAAATGTCAGTGATTATCATTAAGTGGTTAATGAATTAATTAATATACTGGGAGCCTCCCTGTTACCCTCAGGGAGTCAGACAACTCACCTTGTTCAGAATAAATGGCAGCAGGTAAGTGATTTCCTTCCATGAGGAGGAGTCCTCCTCTTCCTCCTCTTCAGGATTCAATCTTCAAGAAGTAGGCAATGGCTGAATGCTCACCTCACTTCACCTGCCTCTGCCCTTCCTTCTGCTATTTCTCCCTGAACAAGTCCTCCACCCCTTTATCTAAGCCTTTGCCCAAGGGAAGGAGAGATACTGTGGGTACTGCTGGGTACCTGGAGGGCACTGCTGGATACCCGGAGGGCACTACTGGGTACCCGGAAGGTGCAGGTGGGTACCCTGAGGGTACCACTGGGTACCTGGAGGGTGCAGAGTTCTGAGGAAAGCCACAGGCCCAGGCTTTGGGAGGCAGGTGACTGAGGAGGGAATCAAATGTAACTTCTTTGAGGGTAGGAGCCACGGGGATACTTTTTTTAAACTTAGTATCACCAGCATGTATCGAAGCAATATAGGATTCTGCCCCCACCTAAGCCTGACTAATGCTGACCCTGCGGTTCAGGCTTGGGGACGCAACACAAAGAGACAGTCCTAGCACAGCAAACATCTGACAGAAGGAGATTCGTACAACGGGGGCTCAGGAAAAAGCGCTTGTCCCAAGGAGCCTCCCCCTCATCTTCTCCTACACTGGGACCTTCTGTTCTGTGACCGGGAAGCCTTGCCCCTGGTTGGCACTTAATGCCCCAGACCAGGGAAGGATTTCACGGCCCAGTCTGGGTGAGGGGAATGTTGTGTCTGTGGCAGACCATCCCCTTCTCCCAGAGCCTCGGCCCAGCCCAGGCCTGGCAGGTAGACCTTAAGGTAGAGGTACCTTAAGGAGACCTCGGTGGGGCAACAGAAGCTCTTTGGGGAGAGGGTAAGTCTGCATCCACACCGAGGAAAACAGAATCATGCAAGTCTGGCGCGCCCTCAGCACTGGGATCAGGAGGCTCCATGGACCGGAGCCAGGGAGCGCCTCTGTCCACATTTCAGGGCCCAGGCCAGCCCAGCTCGGCCTCCCTGACCCCAGGCCCACTTTTCTACTCCCATTGCTCCAGGCTTGCCCTCCGAGGGCTCTCAGCTAAGCTTGGCTAGAGTAAAGGGGCTGGCTTAAGAGGAAACCCCAGACACTAGTGTGCAACTGGAATGGCAATCAAAGAAACAGGTTCCCATCACCTTTCTGCCCCCAGTGGCCCCTCTGTGAGAAAGTCACATTTCTGGGTTTCGTTTCCTCAGGGGATGGATTGGGCCAGAGGAACTCAGTCACTTCCCAATTCAGAATCCCAAGACCTTTCTTGATCTGGGGAGGAGTGGTATCTCTCACAGGCTTCACCTGAGGGAGGGGCGGGGGTCACAGCATTCCCCTGTCCAGCTCTGACCCCTGAACCTGAGGGAGGGGCTCTGGCCATCTCAGGAAGCAGCTGGGAGGTCAAGAGTGGAAAGGCCTGGCCTAGTCAGAAGGGAAGTGAGGAATAGGGGAAGGGACTGATTTTTTTTTAAGACAAATTTCCAGATGGACTTTCACTTCCTTTTTGAGGTGATGGTAGACAGTGTCTTACTGATTCTGGAACTTGAAGGTTCTGGCACTTGTCCAAAGGGGCCTGAACTTATGGGGGGGAGGGGTGCCTGACAAATGGTGAGCACCGAAGACCTTTCATCTCCCCTGACCACTCTCCAGCTCCTGCCCTGCCCAGAACTGACCACAATCCACCTGGGGCAGTGTCTGGTGGGGGTGGGGAGGTTGCCAAGGATCCGGCAGCTATGGCTCCCTTTGCACACAGTAGCTGCGGATGCCAGGCTCTTAGCCCAGAAGGCAGCAGCCATGCTGGGCTGGGAGTGGCTGCTTTTGCTCACGGTTGAATTGCTGGGTTTGGATCCTTCTAAGCGCTTACCCAGTGCCTGAGCCCCTCCCCCCCTCCGGATCCATGGAAACACAAAACCCAGGGGAACTGAGACCAGGTTGCCCAGGTAACCAGGATCCTGGCAGGTGGAGATGCCTTTCGGTTGGAGCTAAGTCTGGGCCGCTGGCATCCATTCTAAACCTTCACACACAATTCAGCAGCCTCCCCACTGCCCTCCCCCCCCTCCCCCCCATGGAAACCGCCGCCAGGCCACCCCTTCTCTTAGCTTCCCCGACTTCCTCCAAGACTCCATCTTAGGCCCCCTCCCTAGTGGCTGGAGCCTTCCCATCTTAAAGAAGGCCCTGCTTCTATTCCCTCTGTCTTGTACTTTGCATGGTATTCCTGTTGTCCCCTGTCCCTCCCCCCAGACCCTTTAGGAGGTGAGCACCTTGAGGACAGGGACTCCCCGAAGCTGCCCCAACTTGAACCAGCAGGTCAGGTACCCAGAAGGCAGCTGACATCTCTCTTCAGAACTCCAGGGATAATCAATCCCAAGGGACTCAGGGCTTTCCAGGCCCCCTCCTCCTTCCGGGGGACCCTTCCCAATGGTTCCCTCCAGCCTGGCCCTCCCTCCCCTCTCCAGCCTCTGGGCCTTCTCACTGGCCGGCTGCCCCCATGCTTGGAACCTCCCTTCTTCTCCCGCCGACCTGGTTTTAGTTGAATGATGTTTGTGGCAATGTGGAGAGAAGAACTGCCCGGGTTTCACGCATATTGGATTACGAGGGGAGGGGGTGGGAGAAGGGAGGGAGAAAAAATGAGACCATGAGATTTTGTAAGGGTGAATGTTGAAGGTTTTCCGTGTGTATAGTTTGAAAATAAAAAGCTTTAATTAAAAAAAAAAACAAACAAAAACAGTTTCAGCTGAAATCCTGCATTCTGTGGGGAGCCTTTCCCAACCCCCTCTCCATTTTAATGCCTTCCTATTGTTTATTTCCATTACTGGGAGCTCTTTGAGGGTACTTACTGTCTTTTTACCTTTCTTTGCAGTATCCCCACCATAAAGCACAGTGCCAGGCATACAGTAGGAGCTTAATAAGTGCTTATCCCACCAATGCTTCCCAATATTATTTAGCCTCTCCTCAATTGCAATTAACCAATTAGCACTAATTAACTTTTACAAAAAAACATTTACTGGAGGAGGTACAGCAATCTCCCCTCAGCTTCACTACCCAGCCCCACTCCATCTGAGAGATGCATTCTCTCCCTCTGGCCGCTCTGTAACAGTATCCACCTGGCTGGGAGGGGGAGGGGGTCCTGGCAGTAGATGTTTTTTTCTCCTGGGGAGTCCAGAACCAATCTATGGATTTCTGCCTTGCTTGGCTAGGCTGGCTTCCTGCCGGTGTCCCTCTGGCGAGCCCTAGCCTCCCTGCCCGCAGGACGTGGGCTATTACAGGGACTTGGAAGGGCCCTGAAGGACCCCCTCAATCTCGGGACATTTCTTGATTCAAAGTGAGGTTGAGGAGTCTCGACCAGGACAAAGGCATTGTGTGTTCATGGACCTGCCACGTGGTGGCGGGTGGGGAGACAAAGCCTGGCTTTCCCTGTCCTCCCCTGGAAATAAATGGCTGCTCTTCCCCTTCAAAAGTGTCAGGGAGGAAAAGAAGAGATGGTCTGTCGGGACCTTTGCCCCCTTTGAAGGCCCTCTGCCAACCATTCAGGGAGCCATGGGGAATCCTTCAGGGGATACCTGTTGATACTCCCAAGTGGGGGCCCTGTCTCTCCATTACACAGTGGGGGGCAAAGTGGAACCTCACAGCTACGACATATTGCCCATGTGGACCCTCATCATCTAGTCCCCTGGAGGTACCCACATCCCCAGCACTAGGAACCTGGCAGACAACAAGTGCTTAAGAAATGTGAATTTATTTCAAGTTTCCACCCTTTGGACTTTGCTCTGAAGCAACCTCCTCCTCCTCCTCCTCCTCCTTCTCAGGGCTAAATTCCTACCATTCCCTTAAAATTGAGTTTTGCCTTCTTTAATGTGCTTATCATGCATTCATTTGTATTATAGTTACATATCTTATCCCTCATTGGACAAGATGAGGTATCCTGGATAGAGCATCAGCCAGATCCTTCTTCATTTAACCTTTGCGGGCCTCAGTTTCCTCATCTGGGAAATGGGGATGATAATTATAAATGATTATATACCACAGAGCAAAGGTGTGGATCAAATAAAAGAAACCTATATACAGTAAACATACATTAAATCACTCCTATGGTCCAGGGTAAGTACTAGAAATATAAAGAAAGGAAAAAATTAGGAATTCACATCCCAGTGAAACAATTAGTATGTAGTATAGGACATATAGAACCAATTCTATAAAGGCTTTGCAAAACTTAGATCTTTATATGAAGGTACACAATAACTATTATAATTAGGGCAAAGATTAATACAGTAGGTGCTTAATAAATGTTGATTTGAATGGATGAATAAAGGAACAAAAAGGTAGATGAAGACCAATATCCCCAAGAGCTGAGCCTAATAGTACTTAATGTATTTGCTGAAATAGTGATTGAAAGGAAGTAGGACAGATTTTTTAACAGATTATGAAAGGCTTCTGGTAGGAGTAGAGCTTTAGGGGACAACAATATTTTCCCCCAATCTTTTTATTATATAAATTTTTTTTCAATCTATAAAAGTTTATCTGCTTACACTCAACATCTCCCTACCCTCACCCATTGAAAACAAAAATAATACAAAATCTAGGTTAAAAACACAATAAATCCGTTCTTTCTTGGCTTTATCCAAGCAAATATTTGTCTCCTTTCTGTACTCGGAGTGCCTGGCTTCCCTATCAGGAACTAGGAGCCACGTGACTGGTCATGATGCTGATAAGCGTTCCTAATTCTTCCAGAATTGCGCATCTTTCCTATTGTTAGGAACTGTTCTTGCTCTGTTTGTTTCACTCAATACAAGTCTTCCGAAATTTCTCTGAAATGTCACAAGATCTTATACAGCACCAGAGTATTTCATCACATTTTTACATCATAACTTGTTCAACCATTCCCTAATTTATAGATACCCTTTTATATTCCCACTTCAAAAAAAGCAAAAAAGCAAGTTTTCCCCCATTCTTAGTTTTTTTTACTTAGGACCAATCTCTCCCTTAACAGACCCTCCCTCTAATTCTCACTCCCTCTCCTTTTTCTCCTCTGTGCTTTTGTACCATATGTCTGTCAGTCAATACTAACTATAATAATAATATACTAAGCAGCAGCTTTGCTGGGGATGCAACTAGAAAAAAAGAAAGACAGCCCCGGCCCTCATGGAGCTTACAATCCAATAGCAAAGATGACCAGCCTGGAGAGAAATGAGATGTTCCGACTCTAACCTAACCCTAACCCTAAATGTGAGTGTGAGAGTGTGTGTATGTACCTTTCTGGACCGGTTCATCTCCCTCCATGTCTAGATGTCTACTTCTGTACCCTCACAGTGTGAGATAATTTTCCCTAACCTTCCTTTCCTCCCTTTTCCCAGTGTATTCCTCTTTTCCTCTTTTTCCATTCTTTTCGGGAGCTCATCAATGCTTCAGAGAACTATTCTCTAATTAGGTTCTATTTCAGAGAAGTCAAGTGCCTCATCTTTCCATTCTAGAATGAAGTTTTTCTTTTTTCCCTAATATTTCTTTCTTTCTTTTTTAATTATAGCTTGTTATTTACAAGATATACGCATGGGTAACTTTTCAGCACTGACAATTGCCAAACCTTTTGTTCCAATTTTTTCCCTCCTCCCCCTCACCCCCTTCCCCCAGATGGCAGTTTGACCAATATATATTAAATATATTAAAGTATAAATTAAATACAAAATAAGTATACATGTCCAATTTATTTCGCTGTACAAAAAAAATCTGACTTTGAAATAGCCTGTGAAGCAAATCAAAAATGCAGGTGGACAAAAATAGAGGGATTGGGAATTCTATGTAATGGTTCATAAGTCATCTCCCAGAGTTCTTTCACTGAAGTTCTTTATCCTGGTTTATCTCTTATCATTTATTTGTTTACCGTTTTTTTGTTTTTGTTTTTCTTAACTCCTTGCTTTGACTTTCAAAGTTTCTTCTCCTCCCCAGATAGTGAGCTTCTGCAGGCCAGGGATTTCTTTGTTCTCTTTTTAAATCTGCAGCACTTAGTAGGTACTTAATTCATGTTTAGCTCTGGGCTTTTTACCTGGAATGTTCAGAAGTATTCTATTTATATTCAATTTTGCGGGGTGGGCTCCTTATAATTGTACACCTAGGTCACCACCCTTGGTCTTCTAGAATATCACCATTTGAGGACTTTTCCTTTTCAGCTTAGTGATCCTCATGACTCCTCATAAGCTGACTTCTTCCCTGTCACTGCTTGTGGTATTATTATTACTATTAATACTATTATTATTATTATTATTATTATTATTGTGGAAGTTCTAAATTTTGGTTATAATGTTACTGAGACTTTGGGGGAGTTGATTTCAAGAGATGACCAGTGGATCCCTTCTATCATCCCTGAACCTTCAGCACAAGTTGTTGTTAGATTCTCTACATTAGAGGGTTCTTAACCTTTGGCAATCTGGGGGAAACTCCTGTTTCAGAAAATAATTTTATTTTAATAACTGAAGAGATGTGATTTCCTCTTCCCCCATCTAAGTTCTTGGTTTCCCTGATGTCTAAGGCCCTTGAAAACTTACCTTCTAACTTCCCAGGCTTCTTACAAACTCCCCCCTTCTCCACTCCATGTCCTAAGATTCAGTGACGCTGCTTTCTGGCTATCCTGCCAATAAGACCCTCTGTCCCCTCTGCTCCAAGCTTTCTTTCTGGCTGCTCTTCCCCATGCCTGGAAGGCTCTCCTAAATCCCACCCCCAAATCCCACTTCCAACAGAAAGCCTTCCCCAACCCCTTTTAATTCCAGGGCCTTCTCTCTGCCAATTATTTCTTATTTAAATTTTGTTGTCATTTTTTAAGTTGTTTTAATCATGTCAACTCTTCCTGACCCCTTTTGGGAGAGTGAAGCTGACCCTTTTGTGCAGCTGTGTCTCACTTAAATCCAAGTTGTGTACAAGATACCATCCTGTGGTACCCGTGGTCCTCCAAAGGCCAATACCGACATTTCCTATTAATCCTTTATATAGCACATAGTAGGTGCTTAATGTCTTTTGATTGACTGGCCAAGTCACTTCCATTCTCTCCCCTGTTTCTTCATCTTTAAAATGAAAGTGTTGGGACTTCTAAAGTTGCTTCCAGCACTGAATCTGTGATCCCTGTCTGCTGATCCCCTCCTTTTCCTCTGGAATCCTGGGATGATGGTGTCTGTGAGCTCTAAGATGCAGCCTGGCTGATGGTCTCTGGGATACCTTACGTTTTTCACTCATTGTTCCTGAGAGGGGGAGGGTTTTCCCCAAAATCCATGAGGAAAGACGGAGTGTTTGCTTCCACTCAAGAAATTTCACCTCTCAGACATGCCCTGGTTAATAACTAGTTCACCAGCTATCATCTTAGAACTGGCAGGAATCATCTGTAATTACTTGATTCAGGAGCTTGATAATAAGGGGGGTTAAAGGGATTGTTTCCGAAGCCACACGGCCCACAGGTGCTAACTTGCCTTCTTTTCTGCTCCTTGAAACCTAGGCCTCCGAAGGGTCACCTTGCTCTCCCTCTGTCATCTCTACTTATCATGGACCCCACTTTCTCTGTATCCTTTCCAGGATCCCCAAGTCCCTGCTTTCTTTAGAGTCTCCAAAAGCCAGCACAAGCCCAACCAGCTTCTGGAAATTTGGGGAACACACTTGGTTCACTAGATTTAAAGAAAGGCCCCATATTTATAGGATAGCTCCCCCAAAACCACAGTAACTCAAAACCAACATACACATCCAACAGCTGGAGACGGCTCATTAATTAATGGAAGCTGTGGCGGCTCTTTTTACAAGTGGGCTCCCATGAAAAGAACCTTGGCTTTGAGGTACTTCGTGAATTGCATCCACTCAAACTCACGAGCCCCTATCAATGTTTTCATTTATTCCAGTCAACCAGAAGACACATTTGTTTAAACAAAACTGTCTTAAGGCACAAGTTTAACTGTGGCATTTCTGGAGAAATTTTAATGGCTCCCTCTTCTTTCCAGGATAAAATCTGAACTCCTTTGCTTGTCATTTTTTTCCCCCTGAGGCAGTTAGGGTTAAGTGACTCACCCAGGGTCACACAGCTAGAAACTATTAAGTGTCTGAGACCAGATCTGAATTCAGGTCTTCCCAAATTAAGGGCTGGTGCTCTACCCACTGTGCTACGTAGCTGCCCCTTTGCTTGTCATTTGAAGATCTTGACCAGCTAGCTCCATTCTACCCTTCCATGATTCTCTCGGTCAACTTGCTGTCATGGTTCTAAAAGGAGGGCATCTGAGTTCAAATCCCACCTCAGATTCTATACACTCGGGATCCCATGATCCTGGTATAAAACATTCCATCCCCCTGCCTTCCTTACCTTCACCCTCACCCCACCATGCCTGGAATATACTCCGGCTTCACCTCCACCTCAGAGAACATGGTGCCCCCTGTTGCTACTGCCCTCTCCACCTTTGAATTGATTTTATATGCCCTGTTTTTCTTCTTCAGCCCCTTTCTGTACCCTTAATAAAACAGAAGCTCTCAGCAGGCAGGGACTACTTTGTTTTCATCTTTGAGACTCTAGTGCCTGGCACACTGTAGGTGCTTAATAAAAGCTTCTTGAGTGAAGGGAAGGTGAGCTGGGCTCATCCCTTCATTTTACTGATGAAGATCCAGAAGTCCAGAGGGATGGATTTGCCCAGGGCACATAAAGAGGGGGCGGTTAGTCGGGGTTCTAACCCAGCTCTGATGATCCCAATGCAGCCCTCCCGGCCCTCTCTTCTGTTAATGTGACATCGGCTGTATACAAGCACTAACCCAGCTGAAGAGGGGCAGTGGGTAGGACGGAAACCCCAGCAAGACTTAAAGTCTGGGGGCCTGGGCTCAAATGTTCCCTTTATTTCTCTGTATCTGGAGCTAATCCTTTTGGCCTTTGGACTCGCTTCCTCCTTTGTAAAATCGTCTTGGTCCGAATGGGATCAGACCCCGGAGGCTCTGAGGGCCCTTCCTGCCCAAGGCCCAGCTCAGAAAGTGGGGTTCATATTCCCGGGGCTGGGGCTGCCCCTGCCACCCGCCTCCTCCCCCGCTCTTATCTCCCAGTGACTTTGACCCAAGCTGCCATGATGGTTCCTTGTGACCCATCGCACACAATGGGTGCGCCGGCACGCCAGCCTTTTTGTCCCCCGTGTGGGAACTGATCTGTCTGCACAGCACCCCATAATCAACGGAACTAACAGCCCTAGATTACAGCTCAATTAGGGGAACGGTTATTAGTCACCTGCTAAGTCCCATCACACCTGCCACCGGGAGCTCCTTAATAAATGCTGACCGGGCTGTCAGATAGCCCTGCACTCAGCGCCCTTTCAGGAACCCCTCCCTCCATCTGGAAAAAATGAGTCTGTTTTTCTACAGAGATGAAGAGACTGGGGTCCAGAGGGTCAATTCTGAAGTTGAGTAAGAGTTGGGTCTCCTGCTCTCACCCAGGTCCCGCTCCCATCTCCGGACCTCTCCCTAGGGAATGGCAAAGCCCCCCCCCAGCTCGTTCCCAGAAGCCTCTGGCTGCACCTGCCTTGGCTGGCCTCTCCCGCTCCCTAACTCAGACACCCCCCTCCCCAGCACCCCTCGGGACAGTTGTCTCCCTGCCACAGCTCTCAGAACCCCTCCTGTCACTGGGGACATCGGAGAAGAGATCTGGCAAGAGGGGATGGAGGAGTGGGCCCCAGGCAGTGGGTGCAGATGGCCTTCCCCGGTGATGGAGCCGTGATTGGCTTGGTGGGGCCGGATACAGAATTCCTAACTGGGGCCCCTCCATTTCAGGGAGTCTGCACATCTACATGGGAGAGTCTCATCTTTTATTGTAGCTGAAATGTAGCATTTCCTTCCATTAGGATTAAAAGCAGACCCTTATTCAGAGCACGGTCTGGGAGGTGAAAGACAGGCTGATGGAGCATTTTGTGGGACTGGGAAGATCTAAGCCCTACTGATTTCAGATTGGTAAAAGAAATGAGCTGGATGACCCCCAAGTACCAATTGTCAGCACTTATTAAGCGTCTACTATGTGCCTTGGAGCAAATCCTGGCTCTGATACTTATAACTCTGTGACTTTGGGCAAATCTTTAGGTCTTTCTGAAGGGAAAGGGAAAGACGAGCATTTATTAAGCACCTACTATGTGTCTAGCACTCTACTTAATGCCTAGGATCTCATTTGATCCTTACCACAATGCTGAGTTGTAGGAGCTATTATACCCATTTTACATCCAAGGAAATTGAGGCAGGCAGCAGTTAAGAGACTTGCTGTCTGAGGTAGTATTTGAACTCAGGTCTTCCCAATTCCAAAGCTCCATGGCCCATCTGGCTGCTTCTGAATCTCTGATTCCTCATTTGTAAGATGGAAACAAGAATTTCACTGACATCCCCAAAGGTTTGAGATGGTGAGGCTAGTAAAGCTTTGAAACCTTTTGTTTTATTCTGATCTTAACACCAAATAAATAAGCATCTCCACAAAGAATAGGAAAAGGGGCTCATACATGAATCTATTATGTACAGCTTGTTTTTCCTTTAAAGGATTTAATAAATTCAACATGCAACTTTCAAAACTGTCCTAGTTTATATTTTCTTCAGTTCTCTGTGTATTTAAAAATAAAATATTTCAAATGCTTCTTTCCTCCTTTCCTCTCTTTCTTTTTCCTTCTTTCCTCTCTTCCTTCCTTTCTTCCTTTTTCTCCTTCCTTCCTTTCTTTTTCTCTTTCTTCCTCTTTTTCTTTCTCTCTTCTTCATTTCTTCCTTTCTCCTGGAAGTATTCCTTCCCCTCTCCCCTCCCCACATTCCCACACTTCTTCCTGAAGTTTTTTTTTTTTTAACTTTCCTGTTGAAGTACTACATTTTCATTTCCGAGCTGCCAATTATAAGTACATGTGTACATTTATTCAATTAAGAGTCAAACCCTTCATCTGAACCGCTGCAAGAACCCGTGGTAGTGCTGTCCCTGATGCTTTAAAAAAAAAAAATTCCCAGGAGTTCTTTACTATAAGTAAACAATCAAGAGTGTTAGATTATCTTGTACCTTGAACATCATAAACTGTAAAGTTGAGCACCTAACACTGCCGGCTTTATCATTAACTTAAAACGCACCGAAGGCTGAACTGCAACAAAAACAAGAGCGTGTTGAGTGTTAAGATGCCTGTGGTCCTTTACTTCCTCCTTAGCACAACCAGACGGCAGCACTTCAACAAAGAAAGGGCCTTCATTGGCCCAGGTCTCTCCATTGTTATGGGGGCTTCTTTCTTTTCTTTTCTTTCTTTTTTTTTTTTTGGGGGGGGGCTTCTTTCTTGAGATGGGCCAAAGTTTGCCAACTCTACTGAATCTATTTCCTCGGCTTCCTTTATTCCTTTCTAAGCTTTAATTTTTCCAACCAAGAATTTAGTTGAAAAAAGAAGATCATTCTCTGGGCAGTTTTATCTTCAATTCGGTGATTAGATGACCCTTTTTTTGTTTGTTATTTGGTGATAAGATGACACACTTTCTTCACACGTTTGATATCTCCACATGGGCTTATAATCTGATCAGTACTATCTATAGTTCTGTCCTTAAGAGTTGATATCAGCTTCTGACAACCAGACAAAACTTGGACCAGCATGGAATATGTTGGTAAATATGGTGTTATCCTTTGACCCAAACATTGTCTTCTAGCTGCTAGTTGCCTTCTTCAGGCAATGTGATCTTCAGATCATCTTATCTCTGTTGATCCAAAGTACCAGAATCCTTTTCTTTCTTTCTTCCTCAGCAACTTTTACATCTTTCTAGGAGGCCGATTTGTTCCCCGTGCTTCACCCATTCCTTATATGATTGAATTTGGAAACATTTCTATTCTTATCTGATGAATTCTCATCTGCATGTCTATACCAGTACTACTGGGACAACCCTTCTTATCTTTGTACAGTCCTAAATTAATCAGTTTATAATTTATTTTTTGTTTCAAAAATTGACTTTTACACTTTTGAGCTGATATTTTTGCCCATCTTTCCTTCCCTCTCGCCCTCCTAGGGAGCCATTCTGCTATCAAAGCCAGCACTCGCCAGGGTCCCCGCTACCTGGCGAACAGGATTTTGCAGGCCGATCTCCTCCAAATTAGCCCCTTTGGGAGCTGCTATCACATGCTGTGCAGTGGCTAGTTCTCCACTTTAGTCTCTCTTTGCATCAGAAAGCTCTTGAGAAAGCTCTCTGACCTTTTCTCTTTCTTTTGGAATCTTATCTGGGCAGAATTTCAAAGTTCTTCCGGGGAGACTTGGGGGGGGGGTTTTCTCCAAAACTTCAGAGCGAGCTGTTTTCTATACTCTGAGGAGCACCTTCCTGGCTGCTGTTTGGGGGAGGGGCTGGGAAGGGGTCACCCGGGAGCTGACTGAGGGGTTGGGGAGAGAGCAGAGGAAAAGGAAGGGGGCAGTTCTTGTGACTAAGGTTGGCTGCTTCTCCTTGAATTTTCCGGAAAGTCCCCCCCAGTCTGGCACACCCCAAAGTGTTCCAGAAATAAGAGCAGGGCCTAAGGTTGCCATGAAGCTTGATAGGAGTTTGAAGGAACTTAAGAGATTATATAGTTTCTCATTTTTTCCCTCTGTTTAATTAATGCTTTTGGTTTTATACCAGTCATTTGCGGGGATACTTAACCACCCACCCCCGGTCTTCCCTAGTTAACAAAACAACAGTGATGCTATCTGACAGGGTATGGACCATTCCACACCCATAACACCCCGAAGGCTGGAAGGTCCATTCCCTTATTTCTTCTCAGGGCAGGTTAGTTTTCATTCTATAGTTTTCCCCTTTGTTTTGTTCTTTTTTTGTTTTTATTTTCCATCTCCCATTTTACCAAAGTAGGGGCTGATGCTAAGAGGGTCTAAGTACCTGAATCAGAAGCATCTTCGCCAATAAGCAGCAAAGCCTGGGTTCTGGGTCCAGTCTGTGTGATGTTCTGTGCCCCTGGTGCCCTGCGGATGGAAGATCATACTGGTCCGGCTTGGGGGAGGAGGCGGCCAAAGGAAGGGACAGTAAGTCAAAGGGTAAAGAGTCTGACCTGGAGCCAGAGGGCCTGAGCTCAAATTCTGAGTCTCCCTCCCCCAGAGGTCCCCCCTTGTACTCCTCCCCAGTCCCCCAGTCACTCCCCTTGTGCTCTCTGAAGCAGCAACTCCAGCCTCCTGCCCAGTGCTCCCTCGGTGGCTCTCCCTCCTCATCTCCCCCTCCTGGCTTCCCTCAAGTCCTGACCACATCCCACCTCCCACAGGAAGCACCTTCCTTCCTTTGGTCATTTCCAGGTTATCCTGCATAGAGCTTGTTTTCACCTAATTTTCCTGTTACTTTTTCCTTTAGCCGGGACCTTGGACCAGCCCTTACCTGACAGGCCTCGGGCTCCCCATCTGTAAGGTGGTGGGTGCTGGGTGCCCAGTGGTCTCCAGGGGGCCCAGTCTGCAATCCCAGGCTGCTCCGGAACCTGGCACCGGGATCTCCAGCCAGCTCCTTCCCAGGCACCCGGTCGTCTGCTTAAGTGAGGGGATAAGGACCATTTTGTTACCGTGAGGAAGTGCCATCGACCAAAACCTGGGCATCCTGGGGTGGCAGGTGTCTCTGTGGAACCTTATTTACCGATTCCTCTGGTTCGGTTACTTTTATTTTGTGAGCTTCAGAGTTTTCCCCACTCCCTACTCCAAATAAATGGATCTAGAATCAACTGAATGGTGCCCAGCACCGAATGACTACTCAGGCAGCAGCCTGATTAATCCGGAGGCACCTGACCAGGCTACTTCCAGGCTCCAAGAGTCTGGGGCTCCCTGTTGCTTTGAACTGCCTCCACCTGGTTTTTAAGGTCAATTCTGGCCCCCGTTGTTTTATTGAAATAAAAATTGCTCTTTCACACGTTACAAACTAAGCCAATGCAGCCAAACACTTACTTAGGTTCTAATCTGTTGTTATTTGTCCTTCCCTCTCCAAAAGAAGCCCGACATCAGGGAGGGGACCCCATGACATACAAGTGAATTGGGTTTGAGGGAGGGAGGCTGGGCAAGGTCACCGCCTCACTTCCCGCCCCCCAGAGCCACTGGGCCCAGCGCCCAGACACAGACCGGGAGGCTGGAGACGGCCGGACGCAGGGGGGGTCTGGGCTTTCTGAGCTAAGATCTGACAGGCCTCAGTCTGACTGAAGCAAAACCCACTCAGTGATTACAGCTGGGGAGCAACTGAGGCAGAGACAGGCCTTTTACGTAATCAAAAATAAAATAAATCAGGAGGGAGAAGATGCTCAGGCCTTCAGGCCCAAACAGAAATGACTGATGTTTACCTTCACTCTGAGTTAGCCAGGACCCAAGCAATGACCCTCCGGGGTTTGGCCTGGGTCCCTCTGTTGGCCAATCAAGCCCAGTCGGAGTGATTTGGTTTCCAGGGCGCGGAGGATACCAAGACAAGCAAAAGAAAGCCAAGCTATACCTCCTCCTTTTTCTCCTCCTCTCTTCCCTCCTTGTCTTTCTCCTCTCTCTTCTTCCTTCTTCCTCCTCCCTCCTCTTTCCCTTCCTTTCTTTTCCTCCTCCCTGTTTCTCTTTCCCTCCCTTCCTTCTTTCTTTCCTCCTCCCTCCTCTTCCTCCTCCTTCCCTCTCCTTTGTCCTCCCTCCCTCCCTCCCTCTCCCCTCAGACAGACCCACTGGATGGCTCTGAGCCCTGCTGAGGGCCTCCCTGTCAGCCTCAACTCTTTCCCTCCTCCTCCATCCTCCATTCAGCCACTGACTGATTTTATAATTATCTAAACATCTTTAAAAAACGCGGGTTTCAGGAAGTCTGGGCCAGGAATCCCTGGGTGGCTGCCCACGGGGGATCCCTCCACTTTACAGAGAAAAGTGAGGCTGGAAAGGGGGAGGCTCTGCCTGAGGCCCCTGTTATTTCCCTCGCTCCCCAGGCTCCAAGTCTCAAGGCTTCTGAGGGACTTTGAGGAAGCTCCCTTCCCTTTCTGGGGCTCCGAGGCAGAGCAGGGGCCAGCTGGGTGGCCAGGCCCTCCCACAAGGCCTGGAAGGATCCCCTGGGCCTCTGAAAATCCTTGGGAACAGGAGATCCTCCCCCAGATCTCAGGGGTCCTGCCCCGAGTGACCCCAGTCTCTCTGAGGGGCCGAGATGTCTGGCGGACCAGGGTGCACCTCGAGGTCCTGGGGGTAGGTTCAGAGCTGCCAAGGGCAGGGGGCAGGGCCCGTCCCCGCTGGGCGCTGCTCGGGCCCCAGAACGAATAATCAGTAACCCCAGGAGGTTGGGGGCTGACCTGCAGGGAGCCCCCGACACTCGTCAGGCCCTCAGGCTCATTCCTCCAGAGAGGGCAAGGGTTCCATCAGCTGAGCTCCCCCCCCCCAAGCTCTGGCACCTGCCCCCCCACCCCGTCTGCTTCCCTGTCCCCGGTGGCTCCCGGCTCTGAGGACACTGAGGGTCTGGGGGGCCAGAGTGGGGGGGGGGCTTGGAGTCTGGGGCCTGCTCAGCGCCGACGCTGCGTTCTAAGGCCCCTATGCCGTGTTCGGGGGGGGGGGGGCGCTTGCCCTCTGTGTGTTCTAGAGCCCTTGGAGTTCTGGTGAAGCCCCCGGAATCCTGTAAAAGCGTCCCATGAGCAGCTGGGGTCACAGAGGGGCCCAGTTAGGCTGAAAGCGTCTCCAAGGCTCCCAAAGAGCCCGGGGTCCAGGCTGAGACCACCCTGAGGGGGGGCCTCCCAGCTTGGACCTCCGTCCGCTCAGGGGGACCACTGAAGGGGGAGGGGCTCCCCCAGAGAGCCCCCATCTGAGCCCAGGCCCCACCCCCACCTCCCAAACTCCCGAGGTCAGGATTATTCAGCCAGCTTTCCCTCGAGAAATCCCTCCCACCCTTCTTCCCCTCCCCCCACCATGACAAAGCAAGTTTTCAGAGGAGCAGGAGCTGGGAAAGTGCAGAGTCATGGTGGGACAGCATTCCCCTCCCCCAGCCCCCACTGGCCTCCCGGCCTGGGCCCCCTCCCCCCCAGCCACAGAGAAAACATTCCCAGGAAAGGGGGGAGGGGGCTTTGCCGCAGCCCCCCACCCAGGTGTGTGCACACACACTCATACTGTTTGTCCAGCCCCCCCCCCAGCCCTCAGAGGCACAGGGACAATGGCTGGGCGCCCCCACCTCCGGCCCCTTGGAGCTGCCCGTGCTCTGGGCGCCTCCCTTGGCTTCTGGGGTTCTGACACTGGCTCTCCGGGCATTCCCTTTGAGACCTCCGGCTGCAGGGTCCCCGTCCCTCCGAGCTGGGACATCCCCAGGGCTCTTCGGACTCAGAAACCTGGTTCCAAGGCCCACGGTCGGTGCTGGGGCCTAAGGCTCCCTCGTCTGGGCTCCGGTCTGAGGGCCCTCCATTCAGACCTGGGGACTGGAACTCGAGCCCCCGCCCGGGCCAAGTCCTGGACGCCACGGGAGGCGGCCTCTGGCCCCCGGCCTCCCCCAGGCCCACCCTGAGAAACGCACGGGGAATCCCCGCCACCAGCTCGGGCCCAGCTCGGGCGAAGGTCTAGGGCAGCTCCGGCCCCTCCTCCTCCTCCATTCGGCCTCCCAGGGCAGGGCCGCAGGCTCGGCCTCTAGGCGAGGACTTCCCCGTCCTGCCGAGCAGCAGCCCCCAGCCCGGGGCCAGGTGTCCGTCTGCGGACTGACCAGAGCTGCCCGTGACAGGACCGAGCCGAACCCTCGTACCCCTCGTCTCCCCCACACCCAGCGGGTGCCTGGTATACAGGAGGCACTTAATCAGTGCCGGGGCTGACCTCTGGGGAGTCCCTGAGCTGCTCACCCGAGGGGGGCCGCGATCTGAACTTGGAGCCTTGGGTTTCAAATAGAGGAGACTCCTGCAGACCCTGCTCAGAACCGATTCTAAATTCATAAAATAAACCCTCCTCCTCCTCCTCCTCCTATTATCCAGATAAACATTCATTTTCCCCGTTCGGTTTCCGGCCCCTGCGGGTGGGCTTCGGGCCCCAGGTGAAGAAATCCCCCCCAGCGCTCCCGGCGGGCCCGGGCCCTTGTTCCTTGTTCTCCAGCCGCAGCTGCCCCTCGGGCTCACGTGACCCGTTCCCGGAGCCGCCCGGCCAAAGAACAGATTTCCCCCATTTTCTTTGCCCAACTCGGCTGCACAAAAGGCTTTCTCGGAGGACCAGGTGGCCGCCCCCCTCCCAGTTTGGGGGGGGGGGGCGGATGGCGGGAAGCGTGACATCAGCGCGTCCCACCTGGGCCGCCGGGGAGAGCCAGGGGGCCGTATCTGCTTTGAGCAGGAGCCAGGGAGGGCCCGGGAGCATCCCCAGCCGAGGGCTCGGGGTTATCTCTTGGCCCAATCGTCCCTGCCACCCCCGCGCTCCCTGCTTCTGGGAGATAGGCCCGACCGTGCGCTGGGGGCCCCTTTCCCGGGAAGGAGCCCCGGCTGCTGCCCTCCCGCAGGCCCCGCCATCCCACTCCCCGCGGAGAAGGGGGCGCGGCCTGCGCTGCCTGACCTCCCAGCTCCCCCGAGGCCCCGCCGCTGCCCCCGCTCCGCAAGGGGCCAGTGCCCTCCCCTGGGCCCGGGCCAGGAGCTGATGACGACCGTCTCCCATCCTCGAATGGCCCCTGGGGACCGTTAGGCCGGGCGGGGGAGGGGGCGCCCGTCCCGCTGGCAGGGCCCAGGATCGGGGGAGGAGGGGCCCCTGCGGAGACCCTCCTGCTCCGGGTCCCCGTCCCAGGGGCGCCTTGCAGGTGGCCGGACCCCGGGGCCAAAGTCACCCCTCGGAAGCACGCGCCGGGCCGTTCCGGCCCCGGCAAGGGCACAAGCCCCCCGGACCCTCGCGGGCCGTTCCCTCGGCGGGGCGGAGCCGCCTTTGTCTCCGTATGGGGAGAGAAAGGCCGCCCGCTTGCTCTTTCCCTGGTCTTTGTGCTGCCGCGCACGTGACGGCCAGGCCGGACCCCGGGAGGCAGCCGGACCGCGATGACCTCGGGTCAGACTGCGCGGGTCCCGCGCCTCAGTTTCCCCATCTGTAAAGTGGGGCTCGGAGACCCCGCCCAGTGGGGCGGAGGGCCGAAGCCCCATCTCCCCAGGAGGGGTGGGGGGGCCCAGACGCCGCGCCCTTCCCGGCTCCGGGGCCCGGCCCCCCAGCGGCCCCTCCCCAGGGTCGGTCTCTGCAGCTGCAGCCTGGGAGGGGGGCTTCGCCCCGCGCCGCCGAGACGCCCTCCCTGATTTCTCCCCACTCCCGGGGGAGGGACCCTCCTCCTAAAGGCAGCGCATCAAAAAAGGGGGGGGGCAGAAAGCCCTTCCAGACAAAGGGGCGCGTGGGCTCAGCCCAACCCCCCCCTTCGCAGTGCACCCCCAGCCCGGGCCGAGCGCAGCCGTGGGCGTGGGCAGGGGAGGGGGAGAGCTCGCTTCGCGGAACAGCGGGAGATTCCAGCCTCCGCCCGCCCCTCCCCCTCCGCCGTGCGGCGCAAACTCCGCCTGAGGGGCTGCGAGGGAGCGGGAGGGAAGGGCGGAGGCCGCGAGTCCCGTGATCCCGGGCCCGCCCCCCGCGCGGCCATTGGCGGGCACTGGCGTGACGCGGGGCGGGGCCTCGGCGCGGCTATAAAGGCCCTGCGCGGGCGGCCCGCAGTCGCCAGAAGCGCAGGGAAGGGGAGTCGCTGCGGTTTCCTGCTTCAACAGTGCTTGAACGGAACCCGCCGCTCGATTCCCGGCCGGAGCCGCCCTTAGCCACCTCTCCACCTTCACCTCCACTAACCAACACTTCTTCCGTCCTTCCGTTCGAGCAGCAGCCGTCCGCCTCAGCCGCCCCGGCCCTCGCCGCCGCCGCCGCCGCCCCAGCCTCAGCCGCAGCCGCTGCGCAGCCGCCTCCTCCCTCCGCCTCCTCGCCGCCGCCATGACGACCTCATCTCCCTCTCAGGTCCGACAGAACTACCACCAGGACTCGGAGGCCGCCATCAACCGGCAGATCAACCTGGAGCTCTACGCCTCCTACGTCTACCTGTCCATGGTGAGGACGGGCCCGGGGCGGGCGGGGCCGGGGATGAGGCCCCGGGGGGGGGGGGCGGGGAGCCTGCGCCTGCGCACTGGAGCTCCGGCGAGGCCCCGCCTCCTGCTCCCGGGAGCCCTGGGGCCGTGCGCTCCAGGGCGGGGCCCGCCGAGCCCGCGTCTGCAGCCCTGGGCCAGCAGCTCCTGTTGTGGGGCTTCGCGGGCCCCGCGCCTCGGCCCCCGCAGTCGGGGTAACGCCTGTGCCCGCTCTCCTTTCAGTCTTTCTACTTCGACCGCGATGACGTGGCGTTGAAGAACTTCGCCAAGTACTTCCTCCACCAGTCCCACGAGGAGAGGGAACATGCTGAGAAGCTGATGAAACTCCAAAACCAGCGCGGCGGCCGCATCTTCCTGCAGGACATTAAGGTGGGCGGGGCCCGGGGGGGTGCGGGGGGGAGGGGAGGAGGCGGGCGGGGCTCGGACTGACCGGCGGCCTCTGCGCGTTACAGAAACCGGACCGCGATGACTGGGAGAGCGGGCTGAACGCAATGGAGTGTGCTCTGCACCTGGAAAAAAATGTCAATCAGTCGTTACTGGAATTGCACAAGCTGGCAACTGACAAAAACGACCCCCATGTGAGTATCGGCCCCTCCCCCGGTGGGCGTGGCTGCGGGACCTATGTGATTTCATCGAAACCCACTACCTGGACGAACAGGTCAAGTCCATCAAACAACTGGGTGATCACGTAACCAACCTGCGCAAAATGGGGGCCCCCGATTCTGGCATGGCGGAATATCTTTTTGACAAGCACACCCTTGGAGACAGTGACAACGAGAGCTAAGCGAGAGCGGAGCCGCACCTGGCTTCCCCCACACCCGAGAGGTGTGGGCGAGACTCCCACTGTCTTTCAGTGCATGCATATTTTGGTTATCTGACCTTTTCATAATCTGTACCAAAAAACTACCACCATTTACATCCCAATAAAGTGACTTGGTACTGATGAAATGACTGTGTGCCGGGCGTTCTTTCGGGGCGATCCATAAGGGAGGAGGGGCTGGTGAACCTGTGGCTCATCACAGGTGAGGTGCTCCCCAGAGGTGCTTATCGGGAAAAGGGCCAATAAATAGTGGGGAGCGGGGGAGAGAGGCTGCCACCTTCTCTTCTAGCCCAAGAGTCCCAGTGGAGACGCAAGTCCTGCTTGCAAATCTTAGTCTGCCGAAAGCAATAGGTCCTTTGTTCTGGCTTGGAGGGGTCACACAGGCCTTTCCCCCCCCCCCATCTTATCAAGGGCAGTGAACACTTGGAGCTCTCCCGGTCCAGCTCTATTCATTTGCACCTGCTTTCCCTGGGTGCGAGTGAAATGTGAAAACAAGCAGACTTGTAGAGCGGTGGGGGGGGGGGGGGTTAGCAGAGATGGCCTTGGCCAGGGTGGGGTCATTGCTCTGCCTATAGCTGGCACCCCAGGGAGAGCGACTTAGGGGCATTTAGGTAGATGTTCTCTGGCCCAAGCTGAGACGCCCTGAGCCATTACCTGCTGCCCAATAAATCCCAGTGGTTCCTGGCCTTCCCTGCTCTATCCACCAGCCGTCCTGTGCCAGGCCTAGGGACTGTCCCTGGAAATCCGGGGAGTCCCGGGATCCCCAAAGCTGTGGGTGGTGGGAATCCCCCAAGTGAGTGCCAGGGGCGTGGGGGCTCCAAGCCCCAGCTAGGCACCCAAAGGTGGCAGGACACAGCTTCCGAGCCACACACGGCTTTTATTTTGGAACGCAGGGGCAAGAGCTTGGGGTGCAGGAGATTTCGAGCCTCCTGGGGTTGAAGGAAACGTCTCTCTCTCTGTTGGGAGGGGCTGGTGGGCAACTGCCCAGAACAAAGCAAGAGAAGGAAGAATAAGGAAGCGAATGCCAAGGCGCCACCTAGGTGGGCCTGGGCTGCCCCTTCAGGGTGAGCAGGTGGCAGGAACTGCTTTGGCCATGGAGTCTGCCCTTCCCTCTTTCCCTCTCCTCTTCCTTTCCTCACTTCCTTCCTCTTCCTCTCTATTCCTTTTCTTCCCTTACTCCCTTTCTTTTCATTTCTTTCCTCCCTCCCTCCTTTCTTTCCTTCCTCTCTTCCCCTCTTCTTTCTTTTCCTTCCTCCCTTCATTCCTTTGTTTCTTCTTTCTCTTTTTTCCTTTCTTCCTTTCTCCTTTCCTTTCTTCCTTTCTCCTTTCCTTTCTCCTTTCTTTCCTTTCTTCCTTTCTCCTTTCTTTTCTTCCTTCCTTTCTCCTTTCTTTCCTTTCTCCTTTCCTTTATTCCTTTCTTCCATTCTTTCTTCCTTTCTCCTTTCTTTTCTTCCTTCCTTTCTCCTTTCTTTCCTTTCTCCTTTCCTTTATTCCTTTCTTCCTTTCTTTCTTCCTTTCTCCTTTTTCTTCCTTCCTTTCTCCTTTCTTTCCTTTCTCCTTTCCTTTATTCCTTTCTTCCATTCTTTCTTCCTTTCTCCTTTCTTTTCTTCCTTCCTTTCTCCTTTCTTTCCTTTCTCCTTTCCTTTATTCCTTTCTTCCATTCTTTCTTCCTTTCTCCTTTCTTTTCTTCCTTCCTTTCTCCTTTCTTTCCTTTCTCCTTTCCTTTATTCCTTTCTTCCATTCTTTCTTCCTTTCTCCTTTCTTTTCTTCCTTCCTTTCTCCTTTCTTTCCTTTCTCCTTTCCTTTATTCCTTTCTTCTGTTCTTTCTTCCTTTCTCCTTTCTTTTCTTCCTTCCTTTCTCCTTTCTTTCCTTTCTCCTTTCCTTTATTCCTTTCTTCCATTCTTTCTTCCTTTCTCCTTTCTTTTCTTCCTTCCTTTCTCCTTTCTTTCCTTTCTCCTTTCCTTTATTCCTTTCTTCCGTTCTTTCTTCCTTTCTCCTTTCCTTTCTTCCTTTCTCCTTTCTTTCCTTTCTTCCTTCCTTTCTCCTTTCCTTTATTCCTTTCTTCCTTTCTTCCCTTGTCTCTCCTCTGGCAGGCTTTGGGAGAAGCCCTCTGCTGGCCGACCAGCTCCTGCAGTCTCCTTCAGCGTGGGGAGGGGGCTGGAGCATAAGGAAAGGGAAGGAGCTGTGTGAGGAAGGCGTTGGGCGGCCCTGGCTCCCGGGCTAACTGAACCTGCCCACTTGCCCAGACTCGGAGAACTCGCCTCTCTCCAGCACTGCTTCCACCAGGCCCGCCAGGTCCCCCTCTGCCAGGGAGATGCCCGAGTCTTTGGGGGAGGAGTGCTCTGTGGCAGCCCTGCGCCCGCCAGGGAAGGCGACGTTGCTCCCCCGGTCCCTCAGGGCCTCCGATGTTTCCCTGGAGACCGGGCTGGGCCCGGCGCCCTCTGAGCCAGGGACAGCGGCTTTGCTGGACCTGACGGCAGAGAGCGATGGAGGTGCCAGGGGGCTGGTGGAGGGCAGGGCAGGGTCACCACTGGGGCTGCCTGTTGTAGCGGGCAGAGAACCCAAACAGAGGGCAGAGGTGCCCTCCAGGGCCAGCCAGGGCTGCCAGGGGCTTCTGGGCCTCCTGCAGCCGTCCGGCTTCTCCCCGTCGGCCTGGAACAGCCTGCTGAGACTCTCGGAAGCTGGGGTTTGGGCCTCCGGGGTCCCTGGGACACTGAGGTCTTCGAGTTTCCTGGGTAGATGGTCCTCCAGGGGGCCCACCAAGGAAGCCTCGGGGCTTCTGCCTCTCTCTGTGGGCCAGACAAAAGTTTCCCTCACGCTGGAGGTCACGGAGTTCTGGCTGGCGTCCATGTCGCTGGCCTGGGAGGGGCCCAAGTTGGCACAGTTGTCCTTGGCGGAGGCCGGGCCCGGCTGGACCAGGGTGGCGCCTCTTCTGCCCGGCGGACGCCTCAGCGGGAAGACCAGAGGGAAGGAGCTGATGGGGGTCTGGGGGGCGCTGTAGAAGCCGGGCCTCTCGCAGAAGGGCGTGGAGATGAAGGCGTCCAGCTCCCGCAGCTTCGAGTCTTCACTCTCCCAGTGTTCCCTCAGGCTGCTGCCGGTCTGGGAAAGGGCATCGGCCCTCGAGGTCCAGGCCGGGCAGGAGCCCCTGGGCTTGCCCACGTCCTGGTACGAGTAATCCCTCCTCCGAAGCAGGTTCATTCTAGAGGCGGACCTGGTGAAGCCGGGCGGCTGAACCCCCAGGAGGCGGCTGAAGGGACCCATGAAGGGAGTTGAGTGGTTCGCCTCCTCATTCTCCTTAATTTGCTCCAGGGGCTGAAATTCCATCTCTTCTTTCTGCATGCTGGGGGGGGGGGACAGGACACCCACCTCGTCAGCCTGGGCCAGGGCTGCTCACTCCCCCGCCCGACCCAGCCCTCCGCCCCCCAGAGTGGCCCTGGCGGCACAGGAAGAGCCAGGACGGCTTAAGATATACCCGCGTCTGGCCGCCATGTCAGCATTTGTTAGTATCTCTTGACCTTTGCCACCCCCGTCGTATGGCCAAGTACTATCACCCCCACTTACTGAAGAAAAAGAGGAGCCAGAAGCCCAGGATCACATAAGGAGGAAGAAGAGGTGGGAGTCTTAGAATGTGATGTGGGCTAATGGGGAGAGCGTCAGAGGGAGCCGGAGACCTGCTGGAATCCCCCCTCTTTCCAAAGGCCGTCACACTGTCTGTGCCCTCTGACCCAGCAGGGTCTCTCCCGGGCCTGTATCCCAAAGAGATCTTAAAGGTGCAAGAAGGTTTGTGGCGGCCCTCTTTGTAGGGCTCAGGGGATGCCCATCAGTCGGAGCACGGCTGAATGAGCTGGGGTACATGAATGTTATAGAATATCACTGTTCTGTAAGAAGCGGCCAGCAGGAGGATTTCAGAGAGGCCTGGGGAGAATTACAGGAGCTGATGCTGAGGGAAATGAACGGGACCAGATCATTGTACACGGCAACTAAAGATTCTACGAAGACCGATTCTGACGGACGGGGCTCTCTTCAACATTGAGATGATTCAGACCAGTTCCAATGGTCTTGTGATGGAGAGAGCCATTTATACCCAGAGAGAGGCCTGTAGGGACCGAGTGGGGATCACAACATAGCATTTCCACTCTTTTTTGTTTGTTGCATTTTGTTTTCTTTCTCTTTTTTTTCCTTTTGGATCTGATTTTTCTCGTGCAACAAGGTTATTGTATCAATATGTATAATATATTGGATTTAACATGTAAACATATATTGGATTTTAACCTGTAGTGGATTACTTGCCATCTAGGGGAGGGGGTGGGGGAGATTTGGAACACAAAGTTTTGCAAAGGTCAATGCAGAAAAACTTACCCGTGCATGTTTTGAAAATAAAAAGCTCTAATAAAAAAAAAGAACCCCACCTCTTTGCTAGCTACGTCTCGTCTGATGGTTACTTTGACAAAAAGAAATTCCTGGCTAAGTCTCTTCCCCGTGGTCTGCCTCAGTTTCCTTACATGTGAAATGGGAACGATAGCAGACCTATGTCCCGATAAAATGAGCTATTCGTACATCTGTGTACGCCCCAAAGCTCCGGGTAAACGCTGGGAAGCATCCTGATGACTTTCTTATTTGATGAGGTGCCTCCGTCTCTTCCGGCTCCAAATTCTATGATTCTAAGACCCTCACACTCTAAATCTCAGGATTTCCCGAAATTGCAAATGGTAGAATTTCAGGGCATCGAATGGAAAACTCGCTTCCCAAGTCAGTCCACTAGAGGGCTCCCGACACCCAGGCAACGTTCCACGGTCCATCATGGGGGCCTTGGCAGAGCTGCTCTGGCTCCCAAACTCCTCGGTCCCGGCTGTGATCCCTGCCACGAGAAACGAGCCTTCCCCAAGCCCCGGCCCAAGGAGACGGGAGATGGGGGAGATGGCTCCCGGGCTGAGGGAAGAAGAGCTCCAGGTTTAACACCGAGGCTTCCTTCTCCCACGGGACCTTGGGCCCTCCGCCTTCCTCCTCTGAGACTCGCCTTCCTCAGCTGCAAAATGATGGGGCCAGACCCTGAAGCCCCTCTCAGGTCTCAATCATGGTTCAATCATCGTGGTCGTAACTGGAAAACCAGCCTCGGGTGGAGCAGGGGCTCCCTCTGCAGCCCAGTGAAGCCCCTCCGTCCGGCAGGGGGCTCGGAGCATCCCAGGGCCCTGAGCCGGAGGAACCTTCGAGAACATCCCGTCCACCTGGCTCCCCTCTGCTCCCCATTCTTCGCATAATGTGGCCGCTGCCGAGCCGTGGTTTTAGGAGGTGTGACTGTGGGTAAAGACTTCGGGGCTATTTGGAATGGTCGGGTTTGGTGGTTTTTTATTCCAGATGCTCGCTGGGATGTGCAGAGGGCCAGATTGTCGTACAAGAAAGGTCGTGTTAATGAGAAAGAGACAGAGACAGAGACAGTCAAGGAAACGAGGACAGAGACAGAGAGAGACAGAGACACAGAGAGACAGAGACACACAGAGAGACAGAGACAGAGGTAGTTGAGACGTAGACACAAAGACAGAGAGGGAAATAAAAAGACAGAGAAGAAAGAGAGAGAGCAAGACACAGAGACACACAGAGAGGGGCAGAGATGGACAGACAGAGGCAGTCAAAGAGACAGGGACAAAGAGAGAGACAGAGACAGACTGAGAGAGATAGATAGAGAGAGACGGAGAGACCAAGACACAGAGACACACAGAGACACAGAGATTGACAGAGACAATCAAAGAGACAGGGACAGAAAGAGAGAGACAGTCAAAGAGATAGAGACAGGGATGGAGAAACAGAGAGACAGAGACAGAAACAGAAAGAAGAAAGAGGAAGAGATGGAGAGAGACAGACACACACACAGAGACAGAGACAGAGAGAAGAGCATCTTAGGGAGACCCAAGTCCAAGTAAGGCCCCACGTGTGTCAGTGCTAGGAGGGGCAACAGAACCGCCAGAGTTCATGTTATTTGCTGGAGAGCACGAGTGTCTGGTTCACGCCCTTCAGACCCCCAAGATGTTCTATCAGATTAAACCTCCAAAGCTGGCGGACTTTTCCTGCAGATGAGGGAGGTCGTGGGGCCCAAGGCCTCTTCCTTCCATCACCCCAGCCCTGAAAGGGGGGGATGCGGGGAGGAGGACTCACTTGATGTCGAAGGTGGAGCCCAGGAAGGAGGCCCGCTTGGACTCGGCGGCTGCGGCCGTGTAGGGCAGGTGGGGATCGGGGTCGTTCCAGAACACGTCCTTTTCCAGGACTGGCAGGTCCTGGTGCATCTCATCCACGGCCAGGAGAGATACCTGTGTTTGGGGGGGGGGGGAGAGGGAGGAGTGAGAAAGAGCCTGAACGCCTTGGGGAGGTCATATGATTTCTGTCTGCCTCAGTTTCCTCATCTGTAAAATGGGGATGATAATGGCCCCTCCCTCACAAGGTGGTTGTGCTTTGTAAATGCTCACTAGCTATTTGAGCTGACTGGTTTCATGGGCTTGTTAAGGAGACGCAATAGGTGAATGTATCTGAGAACATTTTTATAAAATAAAATTCAGGTACGTGGGGGGAATTCTGTAACCACATGGGTATCGTAGTTGCATTGGAAGGGCCAGGACCAGCAAGGACAGCGTCCTGTCAAAATTAATTATCTCCCTCACCAACCAGGACGAGGTTTTACCCACTGTAGGTACTTAATAGAGGATGTTTTTTCCTGTCTCAAAGTGCCTAGAACTGTGCAACCCCCCCCTCCCCCCTCCCCCCAGCTCGGGACTGGCTGACTTTGCCATTCCTGTACCTGTAAATTCCGGTCGATCAGCCAGTTGGCCTCAAAATCATCATCATCCTCTCCAAAGGGGTTAATGAGCTGCTCGGCTACCTAACAGGGAGAAGGGGAACAGCGCTGCCCTTCTTGGGAAAGGTCATTCCCTCAGCCCGGGGAAGCTGGCCTAGGACAGCTCGGCCCTCCGGGAAAGGTCCGGCCGAGTCCCCGGCGTCACGGCTCAGCCTCTGCCAATCCCGAGGACGCGGCCGGATCGGGCACTCACTGTCGCCTTCCTCGGCCCCCACCCCCCAGTCCGGGATTACCCACCGGCCCCCAGCCCTCCCGCCTCCACAGCCTCCTCCCAGGCCCAGCTCAGGCTGAGCCTCCTGGAACAAAAAGCTTCCATGATGGGCTTTGGAATATAAAATTTCAGAGTGGAGCCGGAGCTTGGAACGCAGGACATTAGAAAGATGGAAGAAGCCTCAGAACTCGGAACAGAGAACGTCATGTCTGAGAGGGGGCCTAGAACCGAGATCTGCCTCACTGGGAGGACCTTGGAACAGAGAATTTCAGATCTGAGAGGAGCCTGACTTAAAAAAAGAGAGAGAAGGTCAAGGAGCCACTAGGTGGCTCAGGGATAGAGCAATAGGAGCTGAGCTCAAACCCAGCTTCAGACATTTACCAGCTATGTGTGTGACCCCATTGTCTCCCCCCAAAAATGGAATGTCCACGCTTAGCTCACAGACCATCCGGGCCGGGAGGGAGCTTTCAGAGAGAACGTCAGGGCAGGGGGGAAGCTTAGAACCAGAACATAGAGGGGCTGAGATGGCAGGAGCCTCAGGGACCATCTAGTCCAATCATGTTATAGAAAAGACCATAAGAGACTAGAATGTTCCTTCTGCCTGCCGGGTCCCCATTCTTGCCCCTCCTCCCCCATGTCCCCTCAGATCTCCCTTCTCCCTCTCCCCCACTGCCCAGCTCCTGGCCATTGGCCCAGCCTGAAGGCTTCCTTTGGCACAGGACTCACCTTTAACCAACCAGCGTAGAAGAAGAACTGGAGAAGGGTGAAAACGGGCACGAAAAGGTCGAGCTCATGGCCTGGGTAGGATTTGGCCGGATCCAGAAACTGGCGTCCTATCAGACAGGCCAGAAAGAAGCTGTAGACGGCGACGGTGACCACCTGGGTGAGAAGGGGGAGAAGGCCGTGAGTCACCCCTCGCGGAACGGGGCAGGGGGTGATGGAGGAGAGAACCTGGCTCCTTCTCTCCCAAGCGGGATCCCCCCATCATGGCGGCTTCTCCACCAACAGCTGTGGAGTCTCAGCATCTCAGAATCATGGCACCCTGGAACCTTAGAACTGAGAGGAACCTTAGGCTGTGAGGAACCCTAGAAGCTGACTTGTCCAAGGAACCTCCCTTCTCCTGTCCAGCTCCTTTCTCAACCCCTACTCAGCCTCCTCATTTCAGGGAACAAGGGGAAGGGATGCTCCAGTTCTGGGACCCTCTACCTCCGAGTTGAGCTGGAAGGGAGGGAACCTTAGAATATAAAATGTTCTGAAAAAGGCCTCAGAACCCAGGATGCTGTAGAATTGGTCAGTGTTTTGTATTTGATCCCTTTTAGGCCCCAAAGGCTGGTTCTCCTAATGTCAGAGGAACTGGAATCATACACCAGACAGACACAGACTCTCGGAGCTCCGGGATCCTCAGGGCCCATCTGCTCCGGTGTCTGACCGGGCAAGAATATTCTCTATAGCCTCTAGGTGGACAAGTAGAGGCACAGCCAAGAAGGCCTGAGAACAGACTCTGCTTCAGATATTGGATAACAGCCCTCAGGGCATGTATTATCTCACCTGAGATAATACACGCAGTGAACTCTAGAAACATTATTATTACTGTCACGGCATTCCTGACAAGCGTGCACTGGCAGACCTCCAGTCACTCCGCCCAGTTCACACTGGGACAAATCTCATTGTTTGTTAGAAATCTCATTGTTTTTCCCTCGTTACTCTGTCCTCCTGCACCTTCCCGTGTGGGAACGGCCATGACCCGTGTGATAGGTGCAGCTAATGTCACAGATCACAGAATTCTTGGTCTAGATGAGTATCTTCTTTCCAGAGGCTCTTTTCAGGAGGTTGTGAACTTAAAATGCCTTTTTGTATCATTGTTTTCCTTTGTAATCCTGTGTATTTTATTTTATTTTAAATTTATTTAATAGCCTTTTATTTACAGTTTATATGTATCGGTAACTTTACAGCATTAACTGTGTATTTTATTTTAAGTTCTTAAAAACACGAGTGTGTGAACATCAGCAGCTTTCCTACCCACACAGCCCGGGACAAAATGAAGGCCGAACCCCTCCGGTGACTTTCTGCCCGAGCTTCTGTCCCTCCCAGAATCCCCTGTTCTCCTGGCTCTCTCTGGATCTGGTCCGCTTACCTGTGTGTAGACTAGAGGCACGCTGATCCAGTCATAGCCGTAGAGCGCGCCGCACTGAGAGCGTAAGGTGTTCAGTTCCTGGAGAAGAGAAGCGACTGTCATGTGGGAACGCTCACATTTCTCCTTCTGACCCCCACGTCCCACCCTCACAGAGCACCCTCTGTGCTCGTGTTTGGAAACAGTGGGGGTGATGGGCAGATACCAGGGGTCTGAGGCCTATGGGCTGATTTCTTGCAAGATCTCAGAGCTAAAAATGACCTAGAGCATGGAATATATCAGTCTGGTTTGATCCTCTTGTGCAGTTGGGGAAGATGAACCCTCAAACCTAGAACTTTTTCTGTATAACAGTTTTCTTCTTCCTTGTGCCTCTGGACAAGCCATTTCAAAAGCTTTAAGCCTCAGTTTCTCCATTCTGTAAAATCAAATTTACATCAATGGACTATCCATTTCACAAGGTCGTTGTAGGGAAAGTGTGTGTAAACAGTGGAGGGCAAAAAAAAAAAAAAATGAGAGCTGTTATCCGCTCCCACAGGCTGGACCCCTGGGGAGGGGCTGCCAAGCAGGACCTCTGTCCCGAGACGTTCCTCAGTGGTGCTCCGTGGAGGATTAGGTAGCAGCCAGTTTACAGGACAAAAGCCCAGCCCGAGGTGTTCTTCAAGGTGCCTGCTCCACAGATCTTATGCTCTCTTATGCCCATTGACCTTCCTCTGCCCTCTCCCTCCCTTCCACCCCAAGCTCCAAGCACGCCCGAGCTTACATTAAGGATACCCTGGAGAACAACGCTGTCCCTGATCTGGCCCTCTCTCCGGGCTTTGGCGGCCAGGTTGGAGAACCACACACACGGGACCCAGAATTTGTTGTGGGGAGAGTTGAGGCTCTCAAATTGTTTGTGCTCTTCAGGGGTCATGAGGCCTGGGGAATATAAGAGAAAGTGTCAGAGATGAGGGAAGGGAAGGGGGAGAAAGAGGGACCCACAGAAGGAGGGACAGAGACACAAAAACAATAGTAGAACAACTCAGACTGTGCAAGACTAGCTGAATGGGTCAGCAGGGATCAGCTCTATTTACCTACCAGCAGCTCTTCTCTGTGTTGATTTGGGACAATCAAAATTTGGGGAGGACCAATGGGAAGATTTCCACATTAGGGGCCACAAGTTGTTCAGTCATTTCACTCGTGTCTGACTCTTGGTGACCCCATTTGGGGTTTTCTTGGCAAAGATACTGGAGTGGTTTGTCATTTTCTTCTCCAGCTCATTTTACAGATGAGGAAACTGAGGCAAACAGGGTTAAGTGACTTGCATAGGGTCACATGGCTAGTAAGTGTCAGAGGCCAGATTTGAATTCAGGAAGATACCTCCAGGTCGGATGCTCCATCCACTATGGTGCCACTGAGCTGTCCTGAGTAATGTACTTACCTCCATGAACTTGGGCAAGCCTCTTGAGCCTCAGTTTCCTCATCTATAAAATGGTGATAGGATACTCAATGACCTCTGAAGTTGCCTACAATACTCAATAGTAATCAATAGTCTAGTTGTGTTTACACTGCCCAATGTATCGGGCTGGTAGAAGGAAAGTGCTTTGTAAACTCTCCCAAAACTTGGGTCGTTGTTGTTTTGACTGTTATTGTTGAGGCGTTGGGTTATTGTTTGGAAGAGACATATTCAGCTTCAGGATCAGAAAGATCAGGGTTCAAGTGCCCTAAGCTCTCAGTAGCTCAGGCAGCTCTGCAAGATGATAAATCACAGAGCACACACCCATTTGCTTGCGGCTGGATGTGGCCTGAGTGTTGCAACAGGGAAATGTACCTCGGTCGCCAGCTTTTCCAGGGTGACGCTGCTGCTCTCTCAGGCCCTGAGTGGGAAGGCTAACAACGTGTGCTGCCGTTACCCAGGATTCAGTGTGTTTTGTTTGAATCCTTCCCTCCACTGCACCCCACAACCCCAGACCCATCCCTACATGTGTGGTGGGAAGAGCCGGGAGATCCAAGCTGCCATGATGGCTGGGGCGGTAGTGGTTTAGCACCTGCACGCGGCCTGGATTAAGGGAAAGGGACTTCACTTCTCCTCTTGTCTCTGTAGCTAAAGGCATCTTGGATAAATCCCTCCTCTTCTCTGGCCCAGAGAGGAAGGCTGGACTGAGTGCGAAATCTCCCCTGCTCAGCTGAAATCCCATGGATCTATAGGCTAGGCTCCGCCATCAATTCCTCAGAGACTTTGGGTCTCTCATGGAGAGCTGGACTTCAGGAACTCTTCTGTGTTCTAGTCCAGCCAAGAGACTTGGCCTGGCAGGTGGTATAATGGATAGAACATGGAGCTGGAGTCAAGAAGACCTGGATTCAAATCTAGCCTCAGACACTCTCTGAGTGAGCATGGCAAGTCCTTTACTCTGAAAATTTTTAGGGGCTAAAGAACAAGTGATTGTTCTTGTTATTGTAGAGATAGGTCCGAGCCGCAAGACAGGGGGTTGGCTGTCCAGCCTTGCAGGGAGCCATCGTGTCCCATAGTCACCCTTCCCATCAGCCCTGCCCACTCACCAGCCCGCACTAAGTGTTGGGTGCTGGGGAAGCGCTTGTAGACAGCAGTGCTGACTGAACGGAGGATGAGCACGGTGCACAGGTGGGCGTAGCGCATCAGGGTGCGGCGAAGCAGCCGGCCTTGCTCGCCCTCGCCCTCCACGTTGGCCGAGACCAGGTTCATAAGCCGGTCAGGCCAAGGGATGCTCTGGTACTGGCTCCACCAGCGGGATACAACCAGGGTCACGTAGAAACCTGGACCAGGGAATAGATGAAGGAGGGAAACTGAGTCCTGTCTGGCATTCAGTCAATTCATCGCTCAATGAGCATTTATTTAGTACCTACTGTGAACCAGACAATGTTCTGGGCTCTGGCCTAGAAAGATGAAGAATGAGTTAAGGACCTCACGGTCCACTGGGGGGAACGCCGTCCACACACACATGTATGATCATGATACATTTAGGGAATACATTCCAGTTAGCTAATTACAATGTAATTTTGGGGGTGGAGGCCATGGGAGATCAGCAAAGGCTTCATGCAGAATGGGTACCTGAGGTTTATTTGAAAGAAGGGAAGAGAGAGAGAGAGAGAGAGACAGAGAGATAGAGAGAGACAGAGAGAGGAGAGACAGAGAGAAGAGAGACAGACAGAGAGAGAGAGACTGAGACAGAGACAGAGACAGAGAGACAGAGGGAGACAGAGAGAGGACAAACAGAGAGGAGAGACAGAGAGGAGAGAGACAGAGAGACAGAGAGAGGAGAAACAGAGGAGAGAGAGAGAGAGAGAGAGAGAGAGAAATGGAGATATGGAGATGGGGAAGAGACAGAGAATGGAGATAAGGGAAGAGACAGAGACAGAGAATGGAGATATGGAGGTAGGGGAAAAGAGAGAGACAGAGAAGAGAGAAAGTGAATTCCAGGCCTGAAGACCTGCCCGCACAGAGCCACAGAGATGAGAGCTGGAATGCTGCAAGGCCAGGAGGCCAGGGTGTCTACACAATACTGTGGGAGAGGGAAAATGTCCAGGGAGGCTGGAAAAATAGATTAGGACTAAGTTCTAAGAGCATTAAAAAGCCCAATAGAGGGGTAGGTATCTGACCACAGAGACAACAGGGAAGCCCCAGGAGCTTATGGGGAGGGAAGAGGGGCCATGGGCTCAATGAGTTGGATGCTTAAGGAAAATCATTTTGGCAACTTTGGGATGGAGTGGAGTGAGGTGAGCGATCCAGGCTGTGGGTGAGGAAAGGGTCTGGAGCCTACAAGAGAGTTGGTGACCAGCCAGAGGCCAGCAGAGGTGTCTCTGGGGTCAAGGATTTGAGACTGGGATGCCCGAACAGTGTCGGGGGGTGATGAGGGGCAGGGGACCCTGGGATGACTGGGATCAGAGGATTAGAGGCTCTAGAATCGGGAGCCAGAAAGGAGAGATAATTTGCCCCCAAGAGAGTTTAAGGCAAAGACAGGATTTGAATCCAAGACTTCTGACCCCAAAATCATTGCTCTTGCCCCTGGGGCCAGGAATTAGTGACCTTTTACCTCTTTGGGTTTTTACCCTAGAAGTGAGGATGGGGATTAAATCTCAGGCCAAAGCTCAGGATCCTTCTACGACTTCAAGAAAGGCAGAGCCAATACCGTGCCTCAGTTTCCCCCTTCTCTATAATAGGAAGAATCAGCCTTAATACTCAAGGATTAGGGAACTGTAAGAACATGGTACCCCAAGGCTAAGGGGCTCCTGGGAGGTCCAATTTGCTGCTTATTTCCCTAGGTAGGGGCTTGTGTCTATTTACTACCCCCAGAAAGACCCTTTTTCTTTAAAAGTGCCAGAGAGATTTCACCCGGTGCCCCTAGAACCTGTCTAATCACTCTCCCAGCTACAATTTTAACTCGTTTCAAACATTCAACAAGGATTTATTAACTTCCTTAATGTACAAGTGAACCTGTCCCTGTTTGCCCCCAAGAGGCTGATATTCTAAAACAAAAATTGGAATTCAATTTCATTCAACAAAAATACAGACCAGGGGAAGGGAAGAAAACCCTAAAATTGCTCCTGCCTTCAGGGGACTTCCGTCGGACTGGGCAGAACAAGACCCAGGCAAGGAAATTTCACTTTATTTGGATGTGGAAAATCAGAACAGGCAGTTAGCCGTGGTGGCTAAAGCTCTGAGATTGGATTCAGGAAATCTAGCCTCAGACACTTACTAGACCCTGGGCAGGTCAGTTGACCTCTGTTTGCCTCAATTTCCTCAACTGTAAAATGAGGATAATAGTAGCACTTACCTTGAAGGATTATTATGAATCTCACGATATTATTTGTAAACAAAGAAAACAAAACACTCGTTCCAAAGTGGACACTATAGAAATGCTTATTCCCTTCCTTTATTGCCCCTAAGAGTGAGGTGAGACTTGAAGGAAGCTAAAGGTGAGGAAGAAGAGCTCCAAGATGGAGGGAAGAGTTATCAAACCAGTCTGGTTGGGATGTAAAGCGCATGCAAGAAAGTAACATGAAGTAAGTTAGGATAGCTCCGGGCAAGAGCCACTAAAAATCTTTATAAAATTGAATTGCGTTCAACAAAAATATCTGGACTGGGGGGAAGGAAGAAAAATGTAAAATTGCTCCTGCTTTCACGGACTTAATTTGGAAGAGTTTAAATGCCTGGATATAGCATCGTTTTGCCCTGTGGTCAGTAGGGAGCCCTTGACTGTTCTAGAGTGGGATGTGACATGATCAGAAGGCATTGTGGGGAATGGCTTGGAGAGGGGAACAACTAGACAAAGAAAACCAATTGGGATGCTATTCTAGGGATCCAGGAGAAAGGCGACAAGACCCGTGTGAGCAAGGAGAAAGTGAAAGAGGACCAGAAATTTTCCTCCTGTTCGTTCTTCATTTTTGGAGAGGAACGATGGCATAAACTGGCCAGCTTTGGCAGATGAGGAGATATGGGCTGGAGTGGAGATGAGGAGAGGGAAAAGTGGCAGTCTCATTGCAGGGAATATGGCAGTTTAGAAGAAGCAGAGTGTTCAAGATGGGAGGTAGAGGAGAAGTTTCATTATGTCGTCAGTACGTTGAGTTTGGGGCAAACGTAGACGGGATGGCCGAGGAGCGCTATCTGGCAGGTAAACTGACAACGTGAGACTGGAGCGCAAGAAAAGAGAGATGAATTTGGGAGGCCTTGGTAGAGTGATAATAAGTAAATCCAGGGGAGTTGAGATCACCAAGAAAAAAAATTAAGGGAAGTATTTTTAACCTGGGGTTCACAGACCAGCACCCCAAGAGGCCTGGAGTTAGATTTCACGGGTCTGCAAACATGGATGGGAAAAAGCCTTTTATTTTCACTAATCTCTGATATTTGATATTTCTTTCAATTATGAAATTAAAAATAAGACTTCAAAGTTATTTTAAAATAATATTTTTCCTTCTGGGAATGGATTCATAGACCGAAACAGACAATTGGAGGGATCCAGGACCCCAAAAAAGGGTAAGAAGCTCCGGTGGTAAATGAGATGAGGAGAGAGCTTGAGATGGAGTTTTGGGGGACCCTCATAGCTCACATGGGCTGGCTACAGAGAAGGAGAGGAGGAGACCCAAGAGTATCAAGTTGGGTTGGGGGGGGAGAGGATACAGGAGGAAGGGATTATGCCATGAGGTGCAGAGGGGGACACGTGGCTGTGGAGAGACCCTCAGCTCTAGAAATCCGGAGTCTAGGAGAGAGCGATTCCAAGGAAGTTCTGGATTTAGAAGCCAGATTGTAAGAGGTTGGGAAGTGAGTGGGAGAGGAGGGAAAGGAGACAAGGATGAGGTAATTCTTTCTAGGAGTTTGTGAATCGCAGGGCCCAGAAGATGCTGACTTGAAGGGAGGGGCGGTTTTTCTGGAGTTAATGAGGGTCTGCCACATGTGCAAAGCCTCTGGGCTGGTTTCCCCCCAAGAGAAGAAGCTGGGAAGTGTTTTGGAGAGATCTTAGAGCGTGTGCAGACGTTCTGTCGCTGGTTCGGGCCCACTAACATGGCCTGAGGATGGGACTGGCTCTGCGATTGGCAGAGGGATTTTAAAGGCCCCTCACCCCCAGCTGCTTCTTTGTTTCCCTCCTTTGACTTCATTTGGGGTCTCCTTAGCTCCTGGCCTTGGATCATCCCAACTTGGAAGTGGGAAAGGTTGGGAGGATGGGCCGGAGAAAGCCATGGGGGATGGATCCCCCGAGTGTGACCTCTGGCAGGGCTGTGGGGATGACAGCCTAGCAGTAGCTGAGGTTTGGGTCCTTCTAACAATTGTTCCCCATTTGAATATGAACCTGGTAAATCCAAGGCAACAACGAATGGAACTCAATTTGGCGTCTCTTCCCCCTGAGAAAGAAGGTTTTAGGGAGCAGGGCTTCCAAGATGTCGGGAAACGTTTGTACGTTTGTCCTGGATGTATCTTTGAGTCAATGTCCCTCTGGAAGAGCTTCTGAGAGTAAAAGGTTAAGGAGAATCGGGCTAGTTACGGGCCTCCAACAATGGTGGACACATGACTGGTGGGGGTCCAGAGGGACAGACCCCCCCCCCGGGGTACCTCGGAGCCTGCAGGGGCCAGTGGAGCCATTGGGCCCTGAGAAGGAAGGGCCAGTACAAGAATGGAGGACTATTTGGGCGTGCATGGGGAAAGATGGACCATGGGGCTGAAGCACAGAGTGATTGAAGGGGCAAGCTCCAGGAGGAGGTAAGAGGGGGCTGGGTTCAAGGACACAGGACATAGCCTGAAGCCTGAAACAAAAGAGAAGTGGGGGGGGGGAGGAAAAGAGACGGCTCAAGACAGATGGAGAGAGAGCCAGCTCCAGAGTCGGAGGAGCTGGATTCAAATCCTGCCGCCAGCTCTGGCCTCAGTTTCCCTCATCTGTAGAATGAGGTTGGACCAGCTGGCCTCAGACCCATCTAGCTTTGGATACAGGATCCTGTGAAGATGGCCTCCATTTCTCAGTAAAGTGGGGACTGAGAAGGACTTAGGGATTTGTAGAAATCAGAAACAGTTGTTCCCCAGGATCTGAATGAACCTTGAACATAGTGTCCTTGCCCCCGACTTGTGGGCCACCACATTCCTTTCCCTTCCTTCTTCCCCTGGCAAATAGATGGACAGAGGATGGACAGATGAACAGACAGAGGATAGACAGGTGGACAGATAGATGGACAGATGGATAAATAGACAGACAGAGGATGGACAGATGAACAGACAGGGGATAGACAGGTGGACAGATAGATGGACAGATGGATAAATAGACAGACAGAGGATGGACAGATGAACAGACAGAGGATAGACAGGTGGACAGATAGATAGATGGACAGATGGATAAATAGACAGACAGAGGATGGACAGATGAACAGACAGAGGATAGACAGGTGGACAGATAGATAGATGGACAGATGGATAAATAGACAGACAGAGGATGGACAAATAGACAGACAGATGGACAAATAGATAGATGGAGAAACAGACAGATGGATGGATAGATGGATAAATAGACAGACATGGCTAGATGGACAGATGAGCAGATGGACGGATAGATGGACAAATATACAGATGGACAGATGGACAAACAGACAGACAGATGGATGGACAGATGAATAAATATACAGATGGACAGATGGACAAATAGACATGGATAGATGGACAGATGGATGGATGTATGGACAAGTAGATGGATGGACAGATGGACAAATAGAGATGGACAGACAGATGAGCAGATGGACAAGGACAGATGAACACACAGATGAACCCTATGAGGAGCACTTCTCTTAAGGGCAGCTCACAAGCTCCCTGTTTGACCCTGGCAGCACTAGTGTCCCACTTATTCTGCATCTTAGCGGCCCCTGCCCTGGTTCAGGAGAGGGAGTCTGGGGGCAGGATGGAAGAGACCTTGTGGACTTACCGAGCACAAAGGACACGGGGATGAGTTGGGCGTATTTGTCACAGTACAGGGCCAGCTTCTCAAAGAGCAGCCTCTGGCTCTCACTGAGGATCAGCCTGAGAAAAACGGAGAGAGGGAGGGAGTCGCAGCAAGAGTGACACGAGCTGGGGCTTCTGGGGCTGGTGGAGCAGGAAGGGATCGGGAGGATCTGGAGCATGTCCTGACAGACACAAGTGTGTAACCCTGGATGGGTCACTTGGTCCCAGTACTTCCTAAGCCCCTACTGTGTGCCTGGCACTGTGCTCGGCTCTGGGGAGTCTCTGCTGCCGGGGTCTCACAGTCCGAAGGGAGGGACAAGAAGCACACGGGTTGCACGCAGGATGAATCGGAGGTGATCAGCAGAGGGAAAGCCCGAGAATGGAGAGGGATCGGAACCGGCTAATTCGGGCACTGCTGATCCACAGAAAACACCGGCCAAAAACTGCCCGCCAAAGCGAGTCCAGGGAAGAGGAAGGATGGTGACTCGCTTTGGCGGGCAGTTTTTGGCCGGTGTTGTCTGTGGATCAGCAGTGTGTGTCTCCCGCCCAGCTCTGGGGTTCTAAGGCCCTTATGCAGCCATGAGCTTCAAGGTTCCTCCCAGCTCTGGCACTCTAGGTTTTAGGTTCTAAATCTTTCCAAGCCCTGAAATTCGGAGTCCTGTGTTCTAAAATCCTTTCCAGTTGTAAGTTTCTTTATTCTCGGGTCCTTTCTGGCCTTCATGTTCTAGGATCAAAAGTTCCTTTTAGTTCTGATGTTCTATGGTCTAAAATTTCTTTTGGTTGACATTCTGGGTCCTAGATTCTAACTCTTCTTTGAGCCCTGAAATTCGGAGTCCTGTGTTCTAAAATCCTTTCCATTTCTGAGTTTCTTTAATCTCAGGTCCCTTCTGGACTTGACTTTCTGTGATCAAAGGTTCCTTCTAGTTCTGATGTTCTAGGTTCTAAGATTTCTAGCTGACATCCTGTGTTCTAGTTCTCGTCTTCCTCCCAACTCTGATATTCCATGTTCTAAGGTTCTTCCCAGTTCTGACAGTCTGAGTTCTAGGTTCTAAGGTTTCCCCCCAGCTCTGACATTCTAGGTTCTAAGTTCCCCCCGCCCTGACCCTCCCTCCTTCAGACTCACCTGTAAATCATGCTAATGGTGAAGTAGCAGAGGATGAAGATGGTGAACTCACAGTAGAGGAGCTTGTAGATGCTCCCCCGCCACTGCAGGAGGAGGCTGGAGAAGGTGCCCAGGTGGACGTTGGCCACCCGATTGGTGTAGGTGACAGTCATGATGCTCCGAGGGCAAGGAGAAGCCAGGGGTGGGGCACCGGGCGGCCGCGGCAGGGTCCCGAGAGACGGGCCGGGGGCGGGATGACCAGGAACGGATTACAAGAGTTTTCAACATGAGCGACCTTTTGGGGGGGTCCCCAAGAACTGGGGGAAGGTCTCTAAGCACTTGTGGCTGAGATGGGGGCCCCGGGGCTGGCAGGGTCCTGCACTTCCCCTCACACCCTCCTGCCCTTCACACTACCCTCCCACCCCCAAGCCCGGGAGCTTCCCTGTCCGCTCCAGGTCCCCACTTTGACCTATGTCCCTCCAAATCCTCTCAGGTCAAATGAGCCCAAGGCTACGTATGTCCCCCGCACCTGTGCAGACATGAACATGTGCCGGGTGTGTCCGGGTATGTTCTGTGCCCTTGTACGTGTGGGCACGACATGTCCACCTCTGCCTCCCAGCTAAGTCCTACTGTGCCCATTAGCCCCCTTATCCCTGGGAAACGGCTCCCACCCGTCCTCTCATACTCACAGGTGGGACGTCCAGGCAGTGCCGGGGCCCGGGAATGTTCGCCTGCTCCCGGTCAGCTCCCCAGGGGGCCCGCTGCCGCCGTCCCCCCCCCCCAACCCCTCATCCCCACTCCCCACGAGGGGGGGAGGTGCTCTTACCAAACTCCAGCCAAGCTGGGCCCCGCTGCCAGCCACGGTCACTTGATTCCATAATCCCAGTTCCTTCCACAAAGGAGGCCATTGTCTCTGCCGGGCTCTGTCTAATCTTCCAGCTAAAGCCTGCTCGGTCCCTGCAGCATCCCTGCTTCTCAGCCCCTCCCCCACACCCTTTCCGGGCACCCGGGCCCCTCTAATTCTTTCCCGCTCCCCTCCTGCCCACGTGGCCGGAGCGGTGCCTCAAAGGCCTCAATCCGGGCAGGAAGGATCAGGCTCCCCTCCCTAATGTTCCCGGCCTTCTAGGGGTAGGAGAGGAAGAGGAGGAGAAGAAAAAGGCAGAGAGTGTATGTGAGTGTGAGTGAGCATGTGATTATGTGTGTGAGTGTGAGAGTGTGTGTGAGTGTGATCGTGTGATTATGTGTGTGAGTGTGATTGTGGGATTACGAGTGTGAGTGTGTGTGTGAGTGTGTGAGAGTGAGTGTGATTGTGTGATTATGTGTGTGTGTGTGAGTATGAATGTGTGTGAGTGTGATTGTGGGATTACGAGTGTGAGTGTGTGTGAGTGTGTGTGTGAGTGTGTGAGAGTGAGTGTGATTGTGTGATTGTGAGTGTGTGAGTGTGTGAGTATGATTGTGGGATTACGAGTGTGAGTGTGTGTGTGAGTGGGTGAGAGTGAGTGTGATTATGTGATTATGTGTGTGTGAATGTGAATGTGTGTGTGAGTGTGAGTATGTGTGAGTGTGAGTGTATGTGAGTGTGTGTAGGGGTGGGGATGGTGGTGGATACCGCCGAGAGGACTCAGGAAAACTTGAATCCCAGCGCCAACCCCCTGCTATGGCCTTTGGGAGGGAGGGTACTTCTAGCAGTGAAGGGATCAAGATGGAGCAATGAACAAACGAGTGAATGAACATTTCTTTTTTAAAATTAAAAAAATCAATAGCTTTTTCTTCGGAAAATGTAGGCAAAGATAGTTTTCTACATTCACTCTTGCACAGCCTCGTGTTCCAAACATTCCCCCTTCTTCTCCCCTTCCCCCCCCTTCCCCCAGATGTCAAGTAAGCCAATATAGATTAAATGTGGGCAATTCTTCCCTACATTTCCCGGTTATCCGCTGCTCAAGGGAAATCAGATCAAAAAGGAGAAAGAAAACAAAGAGCAAGCAAAGAATGACCAAAAAGGTGAAATGCTCCGTGTGACCCACTGTGTGCACAGTTCTTCGGCATTTTCTGGGAACTAAGTTCTAGAGGTAGAAGAGAAGGAGGAGGAAAGGAGGAGAAGGAAGGGCAGCGGGCCGGGCCATCGCCCTAGTTTGGCCCGGGTGGGCAGGGCTGCAACAGAAATCCTGGCCTTTGAAATCAAGAACCTGAGTTCAAATCTTGCCTCTGGTACCCACTGTGACCTTAGAGAAATCATTTCTCTCCTCGAGCCTGGGGTTCCTCGCTTTAAGATGAGGGGATCGGACCAGACGCCCAGAGGCGCTTCTCCCAGCTCCAAATCAGTGATCTCGACACTTTGACTTAAGAAACCCTGAAAGTCCCCAGGACTATGGTAGTAGGAGGCCCAAAGCTAGAGCAGCATGTGCCCTTGAGGCTACCCTCCCCCTCTACTAACTCTGCTGGCTGCAGAGCTCCCCCTTCTCCATCAGGATTCTGGAGGGCCCTGAGCTGCTAAGGAGTGATTTCCCATACGGCAGCTCCAGAGCCCCCATCAGTGTGCTCCCCTTCCTCCTTACTGCGCTCATCTCACTCAGGCAGCCGAGCGCAGTTCGTTTGGATTTGCAGTTTCCTGTGCTACATTATTATTATAAATTAACAAATAAATAACAAAACGAAATGGGCATTTTTATTATTATTATACTTGTTATAGAAATGCTTGTTTTATTCCATAAATTAACAATTAAATATATAAAATAATTAACAATTAAATAAATAAAAATGTCATCCCTTTTATATAAGTGTTGTCTTTTCTGCTCTGGAGTTATTCTTCCCTCTCTCCTTAAGGCTCTGAGGGGATTGTGGTCCCTCCATAAGGCTCAGTTGGAGAGGAACAGCCCCTGTTTAGGCCCAGAAGGGAGAAGGCCAGGAGACCCAAGGAGCCTCCCTTGCCTTTCTCTGTAATTATTTGTGCTGCCAAAAGTTTGTGGGCAAGGACTTATTTCTGGAAATGCCTCTGGGGCCGAAGCCCTTCCTCTTCCTCCGTGGGAAGCACGATTTGGGGGCCGACGGCGCACACATGGAGCGCAGCTTTGTCGGGTGCAGGAGAGGAGCTTTTCGCAGGAATCTCAGGCTGCTCCGCTCAGTTCCTTAAAGTCAGCCTTTAATAGTTGACATCTTCCTCTTTTGATTTCCTGAGAAATCTGGTTTCTCTTCTTCCTTCTTCTCCGAGCTCACATCCAGTCCAGCTGGCGGATCGTGCTCAGTGCTCCTTGGGGAAGCTCGGTAGTTAGCGCCCCTCTGTTTGCTACTCCAGGCTCGATGAGAACACGAGAAAGGGCGGGCAGGTTGGTTCAGGCGCCCATGTGCTGGGCACTCAGTGATGGAGAGACGGGAAGAATTCACAGACTCCACAGCATCCATCAAAGCTCTAAATGAGACATTCATTTTTTTTTGGACAGGGCCAATGCAGGAATTCATTTTGCCTCAGTATCCATAGTTATTACAAGAATTTTCTTTGTTTGTTTGTTTGTTTTTTAATGGTGAAGGGATAAGTGAGTAGGGGAGAAAACTGATTTTTGCTCTTGGAAAAGAGTCTCAGAGGGGAAGGGACCCCAAAGCCCACATCTGCTCATGTTAAGGTTTACAAAACCCCTTGCACTCATTATTTCATTTGTTCACAATAACCTTGTAAGGTGGGTTTCTAATTTTTTTATTGAAGCTTTTTAAAAATTTTCAAATCCTATGTAAGGACTATTTTTTTTACCATTGACCCTTGCAAAATCTCATGTTCCAATTTCCTCCCCTTCCCCCACTCCCTCTCCTAGACGACACGTAATCCAATATATGTTAAACGTGGTAAAAATATATGTCCATCCAATATAGGCATTCGTATTTATACAATTATCTTGCTGCACAAGAAAAATCAGATCAAAAAGGAAAAAAATGAGAAAAATAAAATTCAAACGAACAACAAAAAAGTAAAAACACCACCTTGTGATCCACGCTCAGTCCCCGGAGTTTCTAGTTTACAAATGAGGAAACCAAGCCTCGGGAAGATTATTGAGAAATTTGCCCAAGGTGCCTAGGGAATTTTGGGGCTGAATTTGCACCTGATCTGCCTGACGCCAAGGCCAGTAGTGATTTTGCAATATTGCTTCTCCTCTTCTGGGGCCCTGGATAGGGATCCTCTCCACCACGTCCTAGGCAAGAGGGCGATTGAGTACCCGGAATGAGGGGAGTCCGATACCTCCTTGGGTAATTTATCCCAGGCAAGGACTGTTGGTTTTTCTCTAATGTTGAGCCTAAATCTGCCTCCCTGTCACCCCCTCTGGATGATTCTAGGTTTTGGGAAATGGCACATCGCTTTCAAAATCCGAAGGCTTTTCCCTGAACCAAAGGGAATTTTAAATCACTAACCAGAGCCAAAACGAGGGCAGGGCAATAGGGGTTTGTCCCAGGGCATCAAATTTGGAGGGCACAGAAAACACTTGTGTTAAAAAGGTAAAATCTGTCGAGTGCCCTGCCAGTCTTCGAGCATTTCTAAGTTTCTTCAGTAGAGTGCCAGGTCCTCCTCTCCCTCAGGGTCCCGAGTTCCCGGGAGTTTGGGAAAAGCTGCCCCAGAGAGCCCTACGCTCCCTGTTCGTCAGGGTTCTAAGACGCGAGGAGAACTTGGAGCAGCTTCTAGGCTGCAGGTCCTGGCTCTTCCCGAGTGGCCACTGGAGGGTGCCTCAGGCCTAGGAGGCCCTCCTGCTGGCCCTTGACCTTTTCTCTTTTCTGAGAAGAAGGTCTGTGCTGTGAGTTCACCTCCAGTCCCTTCAAGTTGGGTTGGGGAGAGTTAGAAAATGTCTTTCTTGTTATTCCTCTTAGGTAGTGGGGGAAAGAGCTCTGGATTAAAGTGGACCAATCAGAAGCATCAGGAAAGCTGCTTCCATGCCTCCCCCACTCTCTTTTTCTGAGCTGGGGGATAGGGACCCATCACATTATTATTATTATTATTATTATTATTATTATTATTATTTGCTGAGACAGTTGGGGTTAAGTGACTTGCCTAGGGTCACCCAGTTGGAAGTGTTAAGTGTCTGAGGTTGGATTTGAACTCAGGTTCCGTGCTCTATCTACTGTGACATTTAGCTACCCCCATATTATACTATTTTTCTCAATGGATTAGTTTTTGATGATTTATTTTTTCCTTCTCTTCCTTTAGGAAAAAAAAAAAACCCTTGTTTTAAGGGATAGCTCTCTGGGAGAGGGAAGGGGAACAATGTAGGGGAAAATCCAAGTGATATAAAAATAAAAAAGACAAATAAATAAAAACCTAAAAAAAAAAAAAGACAAATAAAAATCTATTTAAAAGAGTTTTCTTTTTGTGGGTCTCCGTTTCCCCACCTATAAGTAGGGACTAATTATACCCAGGGCGTGATATTTGAAGAGCATTTCTCTGAAAGTCAAGAGACCGGAGTTCATGTTCTGGATCTGAGCCTTAATCCCTAAATGACCCTGGGAGAGTCCCCTCACCTGTGCGGACCTCAGTGTCCCCACTTGTAAAATGGATATGAGAAGTCTTTGGTCATTTGCTGACCCTTTAACCTCTGACACTGCTCCCGGACACTCGCTTTTTTTCCTGCCTTTTCCTTCCCTTCCCTCGTTGGGCTCTCTTCCTCCACTCCATCGTGGCCCTCTTTGCTGGATCGTCACCCCTGTCATGCTCCCTCACAGTGGGTGCCCTCTGAGACTCTGTCCTGGGCTTCCTCCTTCTCTTTCTCTACCCCCTCTGTACTGGCCAGTACCTCAGAGAGCCGCCATGGAAGCACTCCGAGGGCAGGGGCAGTTTGACTTTGGTCTCTATCGCCATAATCCTGGCTCAGTAGTTGGTACGTAAAAAATGCTTGTTGAACGGTAAGAAAAGCATTTTAATGAGTTTATATGAATGTGAGCTCTTATCAACATTAATATTACTAACTATGTTAATGGGACTGATAATAATAATGACTAATTTTTTATTTTTAAATATATTATAATGTTTCAAGGCTCTATGATCTCATTAGCTTAGTTACTCACTTCATTTATTTAGACCAAAGTTTCTTTTCTTTTTTCTTTTTCTTTTTTTAGACCAAAATTTCTTTTCTTTTTCTTTTTTCTTTGTTTTAAACCAAAGTTTCTTTTCTTTTTCTTTTTTCTTTGTTTTAGACCAAAATTTCTTTTCTTTTTCTTTTTTCTTTGTTTTAAACCAGTTTCTTTTCTTTTTCTTTTTTCTTTGCTTTAGACCAAAGTTTCTTCTTTTTCTTTTGTTTTAGACCAAAGTTTCTTTTCTTTTCTTTTTTTTTTTTTTTTAAATATTTTTAGGCCAGTTTCTTTTTATTTAACACAAAAAAAAATTAGACCAAAGTTTTTTAAAGTGTGGGTCATGTAACTGAATGAGGGATGGCAAAATTATGATTTATTATCAGTAAATGTTTGATTTGTATACCTACTTTTAATAGCATTCCCCACCCCCAGGCAATTGGAGTTAAGTGACTTGCCCAGGGTCACACAGCTAGGAAGTGTGAAGTGTCTGAGACCAGATTTGAACTCGGGTTCTCCTGACTTCAGGACTGGTGCTCTATCCACTGCACCATCTAGCTGCCCCTTGTATATCTATTTTACACATGCAGATTTGGGTAAAAATTTCTCTGGTGAAAAGGGGTCATGAGTAGAAAAGTTTAGGAAGCCCTGATATAGACTCTAACATTTTTGAGATTTAGTAGACAGTTTTTGAGAGTAATCAAGTGATGCTTGAAAAATTTCTCTCTGGCCAGCCTGGTGGGGAGAAAACTAATAGTAAAATAGCATTAAATTAATTAAACACACTAGCATTTTTGTAAACATCTGTCTAGGGAACTCCCATTGTGGAAATGCCCTTTGTCAACCCAACTTGTGTGGAATTCAGTCCCAGGGAATGGCCCCAGAGGATCCGGCCTGACCCAGGCAGAGGCCAGGAGACTTTCCAAGTTCAAGAGCTACCGGAGGGTCACAGATTTAAAAAGTAAGGATTTTAGAGGTCACCTATACCAGCTTTGTCCCTCCGAGGAGGAGCCCGGGGAAGGTTCTGCATGGTCAAGGTGATGGGTCACAAGGGCTGAGACTTGAGTCTGGACCTCTGATTCCAGAACATTTTTGGCTTGGTCATGAACATGGTAGCCAGAAGTCCCTGGGAGAAAACAGTGGGGGTGGGCAGGTGGGGCCCCTGCCCTTGGAACACTTGGGGTAGCCACGGCAATGGAGCGCATCACAGAGGTCTCCCAACAGCCCCCAGCAGCCCCTGGACAACCAGCCCGAGAGCTCTCTCAGTCAGTAGGCTTAGAGCAGGACCCCCTGGTGGAGGTGGGCCGAGGAGGGAAAGGCCCTGGGGGCTGGCTGTGAAGGCCCCCACCCTGAGAAACCCCCCAGGGCCTCCGGGATAGACCCAGAGGGTGGCTGACTGCCTGAAGATCGAAGGGCCCCCTCTGCTCCCCCTGCCTCAGGACAAGGAGCCCCCACCCTGCCCGCCGGTGAGGGGGGTGAGAACTGCTGACGAGGAAGAAATCCACCTGTGTGGGGCGGGGAGAGCGGAGGACTGGAGGGAGACAGCTTCAGGACACATGAGGGACTCTCGGACCCGGGTCCGGGCCTCCTGAGCTTCCAAAGACCTGTCATATTGGGGGGCCGGGTCTGAAGGGTCGGGGGTGCCTCCTGCGTCACCGAGCCCCATTCCACCATTATAACCATGGGAAAGCAGAGTAAGAAACGGACGCCATCACCTCCTGGGCTCGGGCGCTCCTGAGCGGGACGGAAGGAGAGACCCCTGGGGTGCCCCTTGTCCAGAACGGCCCGGCTGCCGCCGCCTGCGCACCATGAAGTAGGCTCCAGCTCCTGCAGCCGGCCCACGGAAGGGGCCGGGACCATCCTCGGCCTGGAAGAGAAGGGACTGGCCCCGGGCCAGGAGCCAGCTGACATCTCCTCGGGGGCCATGGACGCTGCCCAGCTGAGACCCGCAGGGTGAGTGCCCCCCACACCGCCAGACCAGGGAAGACCCTGTAGAAAGGTCACCAAGTCTAACCCTCTCAGTTTACAGATCAGGAAACTGAGGCCCAGGGACAGAAAACAGTTTGTTCTAGGTCAAACAGGGAAAAATTGGGAGAGGCGGGATTTGAACGCAGGTCCTGGCTCCAGAGATAGGACTCTTTGTCCCATTTTGCCTCCCCCCCCCCCTTTTTTTTTTTTTAACTCCTTGGTTATTTTATTGCTTTAAGAAGTTGCTCCCTTACCAAAGGGTCCAGGGTCTCCCAATGAGAGGGCAAAGTTTCACTGGGAAATCGCTCTTCCGTTCATTTCTTTCCTTCTGTCTTCCCATTTCCCCACACAGCGCGCCTTCCTCCTTTGCTAGGATCCAAAGGAAAAGTTAAGTCGAGAGGCAGGAGGGTCCGTTCCTAATGAGGTGGGAACACAAGAGTTCACTTTTTTAGTGACTTTCTGACTGCTTTCCCAGAAGGCTGGGAGTCCAAGAGCTTTGTTTTGTTCTTATTTGGTCCATACCTGGGTTTTCTTGGCCTGGGCACTCCCGGAATGGAAACTTTCCTCTGAGGAGACCTAGAGCTCCTCGGTAACTCATTATTTGGGGGGCACAAAGAGCTAGAGCAACTGTCTAAAGCCATGCAGTAGTTACGTGTCAGGGGCAGTATTGGAAGCCAGGAGTTTCCCAACTTCAAGACTGACTCCGTCCCTTGTGCCGGGCTGCCTCCTGCCTCTCAGTGCAAAGATTATTGTATCCACGGGGCAGGAAAAAGCCTGTACAATCTCAGATTCACGTTCAATGTTTATTAGGCGCCTACTGTGTACAAAGTCTTGTGCTGGACGGAGGTAAGAACTTTGGACATTGGAATGGGGGGAAGTTTTAGAGAAAACCCTTCGTCCCTTCCCCCAGGGAGTTTTCAGATAGTAACAAGTGTCGGGAACACGGAGAGCTGTATGACACACAGGATCCACTGGTAGGGTCATAAGGTTCACATCGGGGCGGGGGGAGGGGGCTCCCACGTCCATCCTTCTTCTCTTCTTTGTGTCCTGAACTCTGTGGCAGGGACGCCGCTGGGCCCCCTGTTCAAAGGCATGTTTTCACATAAGTAAGGAAATGCTAAATTTCAGTTAGAGGTCAGGGAAAACGTATACTTTCCCCCCTAATCTATGTTCACAGACCCCTGGAAACCTATGCATGGACATAGGTGTTTGTAGGTGTGTGCGTGTGTGTGTGTGTGTGTGTGTGTGTGTGTGTGTATAAATATAAATATGCTTCTCTCTCTTTTTATATATATACAATATATATATATCATATACCTCTCTCTATATATATACATATCATATAGCTCTAGATACATATATACATATTATATACCTCTATATATAGACATATTATATACTTCCCTCTTTATATATAGACATATTATATACCTCTAGATATATATATATATACATATTATATGCCTCTCTCTCTCTCTATATATACACATCTTATAAACCTCTTTCTATATATAGACATATTATATAACTCCCTCTATATATATACATATTATATACCTTTAGATACATATATACATATTATATACCTCTCTCTATATATATACACATCTTATAAACCTCTCTCTCTCTATAGACATATTATATACCTCCCTCTCTATATATACATATTATATCTCTCTATATATATGCACATATTATATACCTCTCTCTATATATAGACATATTATATACCTCCCTCTCTATATATACATATTATATCTCTCTCTATATACATATACACACATATTATATACCTCTCTCTATAGACATTATATACCTCCCTCTTTATATATATACATATTATATACCTCTAGATATATATATACATATTATATACCTCTCTCTCTATATATATATACACATCTTATAAACCTCTCTCTCTATATATAGATATATTATATACCTCCCTCTCTATATATACATATTATCTCTCTCTCTCTCTCTCTATATATATATATACACACATATTATATACCTCTCTCTCTCTATAGACATATTATATATTTTCCTCTTTATATATACATGTTATATACCTCTAGATAAATATATACATATTATATACCTCCCTCTCTCTCTATATATATATCCATACATATATGGAGGTATATGATATATGATATGTATATATATATATAAAGAGGGAAGTATATAATATGTCTATATATATATAGATATGTATATATATAGAGAGAGGTATATAATATGTATATATGTATCTAGAGGTATATAATATGTATATATCTCTATATATATACACATATTATTACTTCTCTCTATATATATGCATATTATATACTTCCCTCTTTATATATACATATTCTGTACCTCTATATACATATATATAGACATATTATATACTTCCTTCTTTATATATATATACATATATACAGGGATAGCAGAAAGAGACACACAGGGAGGGGGAATATTATATAGACCAAGCCTTATAATCAATGGAGGAGGAAACAGAAACCCTGAGAAGGGGAAGGGCTTGTCCAAGGTGTCCCGCTTAGTGAATGACAAAAAGATACAACTAAAACAGAAGCACATTAGAGATGTCAGAGTTCCGAAGCCTACCGTGGGGCAGTGAAAGGGGGAGATTTTTACTCATATACTAAGAGAAGCTTCCTGATGGAGGAGGCTTTTACGCCGGGTTCTTGAAGGGCGATCACTGGGAAGGCTGGTTTACTTGGTCCTCAAGGACAGAACAAGAATGGGGGAATTTGTCGGGAGAACGCTCCCTAGGAGGGGTGGGCGTGGCGACGTGGGAATCAGAGGAATTCCATGATAGATTCCCTTCCTTTTGGAGCAGGATTACTAGGCTGGTAGATTGTGGCTAGAATTTATATCTGGATTTTTTTCCCCTGAGGCCATTGAGGTTAAGTGACTTGCCCAGGGTCACCCAGCCAGGAAGTGTTATGTATCTGAGGCCAAATTTGAACTCAGGTCCTCCTGACTTCAGGGCTGGGGTTCTAACCACTGCACCACCCAGCTGCCCTTGGATTTTAATACAGCTAAGATAAAGTCCATCCTCCTGAGACAGAGAGATTAGGTGAGAATAAAGTCCTTTGTACTCAGAAACAGTTGGATGACTGGACTCTGATTGTGTCAGTGTGGCTGGAGGTCTCTCACCCGACTCTGGGATCGTCTCTGGTCCTCCTGATCTATATCTGGCCACTGGACCCCAGTGACTCTTAAAGTGAAGCAGGTGACCTCCCACAGCCCCCCCCCCCCTTAAATCCAATTCACTTGCATGTCCTCGCATCTCTTCTCTGATGTCATGTTCCTCCTTCGGAAACAAAGGACAAATAGTGATAGTTTATCCGTGACAGACTTGGATGGAGACCGAGATGACCCATGACTAAGCTGGGAGAAATGGCAGAGTCAGGGCCCAAAAGAACCTGACAGACCAGAGCTCTGGGCTGACGAGTAAGATGGCATTCAATAGTGATATTGTAAAGTCTTGTAATTAGGCACAAAAATCAACTTCTGAAGTAGAAGATTGATGGGGAGCCAGATTAGACAGCAGGTCCGAGAAGGATCTGGGGGTTTTAGTGGGCCACAAGCTCAATACGAACCAACAGTGGGGTGCAGCAGCCGGAAATGCTCCCACGGTCTTAGCTGAATAAGAGGGTGCATCTTCCCGCGGCAGTGAGGGATCAGTCCCCGTCCTCTGCTCTTAGCAGATTTCATTCCAAAACCCAAACTTGAGAAAGAGGCTGATTAATGGAGAGGGTTCAGAGGAGGCTAACTGGATGGGGAAGGGCTTTGAGTCTGCTGCAGGAGTGAGGACGTGTAGCCTGGAAAAGAGAAGCCTCAGAGCGGGGGCCATGGAAACTCTCTTCCAATGTTGAAATGTTTGTCCCCGATGGCGGAGCCGGCGTGAAAGTCGGGAGGACTATTTGGGCTCCATGTTAATAACAAGCACCAAATAAGAGCTCATATTTATACTGCTCCGAGCATTGTGCTAAATGCTTTATAAATACTCTCTCTCTTGATCCTCACAACATCCCGAGAGGTAGGAACTTTGGTCATTCCCATTTTACAGTTGAGGAAACTGAGGCAAACCAAGGTTAAGTGACATGCGCAGGTCCCTACAGGAAGTATATGAGGCTGGATTTGAACGAGGGATCCAGAAAAACTTCCCAAGAATGAGCCATCTAAAAGTGTGAGGGCTGCTTTGGTGGGGGACGGGCTCGCTCTCCGTGGAGGCCTTCGAGTAGAGGCCGGGTGACCAGCGGGAGGGTATGTGAGAGAGGGAATTCCTTTATAGACTAGATGGCCACTGCGGCCCCTCCGACTCCCAAATCCCGGGACTAGGCGACTGCACGGGTTTTGTCAGACATTTCACTAATTTGTCCCAGAGACATTTTTTAAAACCATTTTTTGGAAGCAATGGAGGTTATTTGCCCAGGGTCACGTGACATAGCTAGTAAGTGTCTCAGGCTGAATTTGAACTCAGGTCCTCCTGATTTCAGCCAATAGACATCTTACATTCATTGTGTCTCAAGCTGAAGTCATTGTCTCTCGCTCTCCTCCACTGAACTTCTCATTTCTGTCAAAGGTGTCATGGTCGTCCTGGTGACCAAGGCTCCCAAGCTCAGCTAATCCCACTCACCTTCCAAACATTGTTTCTCCCTCCCTCTCTCCCACCGGACTCTTCAGACCATCCCCTTCATCCTAGGTCACTGAGGATCTCCCCACCTTCGGACCCTCCGTCCGCTCTGGCCAGTCTCCTCACGGCTCTTAACATGACATTTCTAAGTCTCCTCCCCGTCATTGCCCTCCCTCGCTGATTAGCCTCCCTCTTACCTCCAGGAGCAAACAAAGGCCCCTCGCTCTGCCTTTACGGCCTGGCTCTCACCTTATCATGGGGGATTGTGGGACGTAGCCCTGGAGCCCGAGAGCATCTCAGACGCCACCTGTTCTAACCAGTCCTTCCTCAGATAGAGACGCGGTCGGGCCGCTGGGTCCCTGGGGGCTTTTCCGGCCCGGGTCTCTAGGGGCAGGTGGCTATTGCATCATGAGTGCTCATGGTTAGTCACTGAGTTAATCATAAATCTTGGCTCTTTCCACCCTGATTGTCCTTAGAGCGACAGAGTGTGATCTGTTCTCCAGATCCTCCTCACTTCCCTCTGTATCTGTTTTTCGAGGTTCTGGAACCGTCCCCTTTGTGGTTTCTTAGAGCCGGCTCAACCGTGTACCGGCCTTGGGTCGGCCATTCCCCAACTGAACCCGGGCACGTTCAGGCTCTTTGCCCCCGTTAATGACTGTAACTATATACAATTTTTTTCCTTAGAAAATTTTTTTATTATTATAGCTTTTTATTTACAAATCTATGCCTAGGTAATTTTTCAGCATTGACAATTACAAAACCTTTTGTTCCAATTTTCCCCTCCTTCCCCCCATCCCTTCCGCCAGAATGGCAGGTTGACAATACATGTTAAATATGTTAAAGTTATATATAATTTTTAATTCAGAAAGTGAGGCGGAGGGAGATCACGTGACTTGTTTACACTGGTTTTAAGTGTCAGGGATAGGATTTGAATCCAGATCTTCTGAGAACATTCTGGAAGTTTTTAGTCCTGTGGTATAATCTCGGAGGAGAGACTGGCGCGGGTCTCATGGGTGGAAGTCGTAGGATCGTGGATATGGAGCTAACAGGACCCCAAAGGCCCTTTATTCCCCCCATTTTCTACAGCATGAAACTGAGGAAACTCTAGACATTAAATATCTTTTTCCCCTCTAAGGCAATTGGGATTAAGTGACTTGTCCAGGGTCATAGTTAGGAAGGTTGGATTTGAACTCAGATCCTCCTGACTTCAGGGCTCTACCCACTGTGCAGTCCAGCTGCCCCAACATTAAGTGTCCAGCTCTCCTGAGGAGTTTGTGCCCAGCCTTCTGGTGGAGAGGGACAGGTCAGTTCCTGTAATGGAGAGAGAACTGAGTGTGGATCACAACAGAGCATTTGCACCTTGTGGTTGTTATTTGTTTGTATTTTGTTTTCTTTCTCCTTTTTCCCCCCTTTTTGATCTGATTTTTCTTGTGCAGCACAATAACTGTGGAAATATGTTCAGAATTACACGTTTAACCTACATTGATACTTGCCGCCGGGGGGAAGGAGAAGGAAGGGAGGGAGAAAAACATGTAGAACACAAGGTTGGGCAAGGGTGAGTGTTGAAAACTACGTGTATGTTTTGAAAATAAAAAACTCTATTAAAAAAGCGAGAAGGGGCATCCCCGGGCAGTGCCCGCCTTGGCGTTGCCTTCTCTACTACCCCGAGTCCTGGAGTTCTGGGACCAAACCTCTGAGAGAGAGTTCTCGGGCAGCATCGGCTTCTAAGACAGGGCCTGGCAGGGCACGTGATGAGTATAATAGCACAGGGATCCCAGAGCCTGCCCTTTGCCCTCCCCTGTTGCCTTGAGTTGGTGACGGTGAAGCTCCCGTGGAAGGGGTCGCCTTTCAGAAATCCCATCCGTCTCCCCCATGAGCTCCACGGGAGCCCCATGACGTTGGAGATCTAGATTCATTTCTGAAATGCAAAGAAAACCTACCTCGGGGTCGACTTCCAAGACTTCCGAGAGGAGTCTAGAACCAGGCTGGGGCCCAGAAGCCTGTCGGGGACTCAGGAGAATAGGATCCCCTTTGTGTTGTTTTTGCATTTTCTGTAGGGTGAGTGAAAGACCATCCCGCACCCAGAGTAGTCAATAGTTTGAAGTGATTGGACCAGATAATTAATGTTATGGAAGTTTGGGGTCTCAGGGGAGAGACGCTGGGAGGAAACGGGTGCTAGTTTAGGTGCTTTTCACCTGCTGGGCGGGAACAGCTCCCCTCCTTTCCCTTCCAGCCCCAGGAGAGCCGGCTCATGGTGGCTTCTGAGTGGGTTGGACCAGGCCAACTGGGTTCCTGCCCTCTGGCCCAGTCCCAGCTGGCTGAGGGTTTTCCCAGGGAGCATTTGTCCCTCCCGACCCCTCACCCCTAGTTAGTGTCCCTGAGGGCACAGGGAGGAGAAAATGGCCTGAGTCCTCCTCCATCTGTGGCCCTCGGCTCCCTCTGGGACAGCCAGTGCTCCCTCCCGGTCCAGGGCTCCAGCTGAGTTTGCTCTGAGGGCACTGGGCACACATTGCCGGATGCTCAGACTGCCATGATTGCTTATGGGATCTGAAAATGGAACCGGGAGACCGTGTGGCCACAGCAGAGGAGGAAACTTGGGGCCAAGTAGGAAAGGGAATAGCAAAGCCAGAAATTTAAGTGACCGTAGCATCCGCTGCTGACTTAGCAGATAGAGTCGGGAAGACCTGAGTTCGAATCTAGCCTTAGACACTTCTTAGCTTTGTGATGTAGGCAATTCATTCCCCCTCAGTTTCTTCATCTGTAAAATGGAAATCATAATAGCACTTACCTCCTGAAGCTGTTCTGAGGATCAAATAAGATAATTATAAAGCACTCGGCACATAATAGGTGGCATATGAGTGCTATTATTTATCATTATCATCATTATAATAATAATTATTATTATTATGGATTGAACCCAATTCCATGGAATCATAGGATCTGACACTGGAACAACTCATAGTGGTCGAGCGCTCCTTATAAACAAAAAGAGTTGAGCAAAATCTTGATTTTTTCAAGTTTAAATTTCTTTGTTTCAGTACACATCGCTTTATGGATCGGGTTGGGAGGGAAAAATCAGAACAAAAGGGAAAAACCACGAGAGAGAAAAACACAAGAAGTGAACCTAGCCCGTGTTGATTTCCATTCAATCGCCTTAGTTCTTTTTCTGGACATGGAGAAGGGTTTCTATCCAAAGTCTCTTGGGATTCCTTTGGATCACTGAACCGCTGAGAAGAACCGCGGCTTTCATAGTTGATCATTGAACATTGTAGTTGTTTTTGTGTACGATGTATTCCTGGCTCAGCAAAATCATTTAAAGATGATGCTACCCTGCCTGGCTAGGGTATATACCATTCTGCAACCGTAGTCCCCCTCTTCTCAACCCAGAGGAACCACGACCGTTTCCTGTGCTCTGTTGTCCAGAAGCCGGACAGTTCCTCGAAGTGAGCCTGATCGGGATCGGTCACTTTTCCCACGTCCTTTTCCTTTCCGTCATGGGGCCGTTTTCTTGCTTTTTCCTCTGCCTGTTCTGACTTGACTCATGTTTTTCTGCATCTCTCTGGTTCTTTCCTATTTGTCATCCCCCCCCGGGGCATTCAGGGAGTCCAGTTTCTCTAGCACCGACTCCACTTCCAGCTTTTTGCTCTCGGTTTTTTGGCGGACGCGGGGAGCCGGGGGGTGGGTGGAGTAGGCATTCTTTCCCTGACCTCTCCGTGGAGGGCACTCCCCATGGTGGGGCCACGGACCGGAGGGCTGGGACGGTTTAGTGTCAGACGTGTGTTTCTCTGATGACATCATCCAGCTGGAGGCCCCCTCCTGGACGTGCGCCCTGGTACAGTAGAGCCCAGATGGCCCGGACTCGTTTGCTATCAGACAGAGAGATTCCAGCTCTGACCCTGGGCTAAAATCAACCATTGGGAGGCCAGGACGTGCAGGGAGGGGCTGGCCCTGGTCACATGGGTCCTGAGATGAGGACCCAGGTGTCCTGTCTCCTTGGGTCTATTGGTCGTCCCCTAGGCCAGCTTACGAGAGAGCTTGGAGACCCCGACCCTTTCAGCCCTTACTTATTATTATTATTATTTTTTTCCAATAAAACAACAGTTTTGTTGTATACTCCTTGTTCCTATTATATGAGCCCCTGTCCTGGGACTCCAGTGGCTGGTCATGTAGACCACTGGGCAGCTCAGGATCTGGACTTATTTCCCAGCACACCCGGCTGCGTCTCCTCTTTCACAGAGACTGAGAATCTAAGTTTGCCATGGCTCTTGTGAAGGACCGGATAGTCCAAAGTCCCTCAGCCCCGGCCTTTTGATGTGGGCCCCCTGGGACCGCTTGGCCCAAGCCGAGGAGCTGTAACTGGGCGTTCCTACGGCCCCCTGCTAACTCGTTACTCATTCACTGAGGGAAGAGTCTCACATGGGCGGAGACCTGGGGCCCCCCGGGGACTGAGTCTAATCCCAAGACCCAGAAATCAGCATCCCCAAAGGCTTCCCCCGGTCCAGGACCCCTCAGTGGCCCCGCTGCTCCCTTCTCCAGAGAACAGTCACAGGCCACAGCATCGGTCTGCAGCTGTTTTCTTGTCCTCCTTCACCCCACAGGAGTCAGGGCAGTGGCCGGGGTGCTGGGGTCCCGGCCCATGCCCTTTAGGGAACTGGCTCACGCCCTTTGGGGTCCCGGACCACACCCTTTGGGGTTACAGCTCACCCCTTTGGGGTTTTGGCTCATGCCCTTTGGGGTCCTGGACCACACCCTTTGGGGTCCCCGGCTCATACCTTTTGGGGTCCCAGCTCATGCCCTTTGGGGTCCCAGTCCACACCCTTTGGGGTCCCCAACTCTCATCCTTTGGGGTCCCGCTCACACCCTTTGGAGTCCCGGCCCATACCCTTTGGGGTCACAGCTCACCCCTTTGGGGTTCTGGCTCATACTCTTTGGGGTTCCCGGCACTGCAGAGTGTCCCACGGAGGGAAGGGCCTGTGGCCGGCCCCTTTTGAAATCTGAGCCCGATCCCAGAGAGCCCTGGGAGAATTCCTGCAGAAAGCATTCCCTGCAGTTGTTCAAACATTCCACACAGCTGGCTGCAGGGAGGGGGCGGCGGCCAGAATCTGGGAGGACTCGGGTTGCCATTTCCCAGGAGAGGCCTGGGCGGGGAGGCTGCAGGGCTCCCCCTCCCCCTCCCAAGCCAGCCCTGGGATGGAGCTGCATGGCCCTTCAGTCCCGCTCCGCTCTCCCAGGGATGTCGGCGCCCAGAGTCCTCCCCCAGCCCGTGCGGGTGGCCCAGCTCAGGGAGCCGCTGTCCCCTGCCCCCGGCCAGGGCAGAGGGCCAAGCCGCAGGCCGTTGCTGCGGGCCGGCCAGGCCGGAGGCCTCGTGAACTGTCCCCTCGTGACTGAGATTGCTGGGTAAGTGGCAAGGGAGGGCCCAGGTACAGCCGGATTGCAGTGGAGAATGTGGGGGTAAGAGCCTGGGCTGGGAGGCAGGGATCTGGGTTCAAATGCTAGCACCACCACTGAATGGTGCACCGAATGACTGCTCCTCTGGGGCCTCAGTTTACTCATCTGTAAAATGGGGGACGGGACCAGACTCCTCCGAGGCTGCTCACTCAGGGTTCTGTCCCCTTGTTCCTCCAGCATTTTTGTTCTCTTGTCGCAACATTTTTTGTGTAGACTTTAGACTGAGGACCCACCCAGTTCTGACATCCTGTGTTCTAAGGCGCCTTCTCCCTTGGACGGCCCGTGATCCAGGGCAATTCCAGTCTTTCTAACATTTCACAGGCTCTTTGACTTCCAGGCTCCCTTCCCTAACGTCCTCCTCAGCCCTGGCTTTTGTGGCCCTGCCCAGCTCTGATGCTGGGAGTCCAACATCCACTTGAGACTGATTTTTTTGGTTGAGGTCACATGAGGGAAGGTCCAAAGAGCCAAACAGAGCCCACCCTGGTCCTAAAAGTCTGCCCTGTAGAGTGTTCTTGCACCCCTCCCCAGGCTGGGAGAGAGCAATTAGGAAGGGAAGGTTTCCAAGAATCTTTGAGCCTGCAGGCTGCCTGCCCTGCAGGCCCAGAAGTCCCTTTTCTCCTTGTCAATGTCCCAGGTGGAGCGTTCCGGAGGACGCGCAAGCCCTTCTCCCTCTCAAATACAGCACATCCTGTTCTTGGTTAAACGTTTCCAGGTGGGACTCAGTGGTGACCACCAGGAAAGGTGATGATGATATGCTAGGGACTTAGCAGAGAAATTAATCGTCAAGAAAAACAGGAAGAGAGAGATGGGATTTTGTTGGGAAATTTACTGGGCTGGCCCAGCTGCAGGAAAGCCATCTCCTCCTCCTCTGAATTCTCCTTCTCCTCTGTCCTATTTTCTTCCTTCTCTTCCTCCCTCTCTCCCTTTCCCCCTCTTCCTCCTCCTGTCACATTCAGCTTCACCTTTTACCTGAGTTTAGCTATCTGTGAGCAAAGGGGAATTTGTCAAATCCAGCAGGGGAACCACCCTCCTCCCCATCAGCCTTGGGGATCCAGTCTTGGAGGCTGCTTCATGATAGAGTGCTAATGTCTTTTTCTGAAGACGCCATTAATTAACAAGCATTTATTAAGCACCTACTATATGTGCAAGGCACTAGGGATAAAAGAGGAAAATGAAATCATCCTTGCCCACAAAGAGCTGTATCTTATTTATGGAGATATTCAAGTGGCATCTGGGCTAGGGATAGGGGTAAATTCTGGGCAAGTCTTTTTTCTTTCTTTTTTGGTACAGGATTTTTTAAAAATTCAGTTATTTTCAATCTCAAATTATCTCCCTCTCTTCCATCTTTTGACAAAGTAAGAGAAAGAAAAACCATTTTAAATATAAATAATCATGCAAAGCAAATTTCTATATTAGGAAAAAAAAAAGAAAAAGAAATAGGATTCAGTCTGCCTTGTGAGACCATCAGCACTCTCTCTGGAACTGATGGAACGTTTCATCGTGAGTCCTCGAAATTGTAGTGGATCGTTGAATCAACCCAAGTTGTTTCTGAAGATCTTTACAATATTATTGTTATGGTACAAATGGTTTTCCTGGGTCTGCTCGCTTTTCCCTTTGTATCAGTTCATAAAAGTCTTCCGGATCAGTCTTAATCACCTATCTCTTTACAAAGGGCACATCATGCTACCTTGGGGAGGAGAGCACTGGTTTTCCTCCTGGCACATCCTGGTTGTCTCCCTGACTTGTGTCTCTCCTTTAGTCCATCCCCCACTCAATAATTAGGGTGAACTTCCTCAAGTCCAAATCCAACCATGTCACCCCCTTCTCAATAAATCCATTGGCTCCCTACCACCCCAAAGATCTCTTTAGCACTGGAAATCCTTCCCAACTTGCTCCTTCAACCTTTCCAGAAGTCTTCCCCCATTCCCTGCCATGTGCTCTTGGCAATGAATGAGGAGGACCTCCATCTCCAGCCTCCAGGCCTCTTTCCTTCTTCTCTGCCTCTTGATTTCCTTCAAATCCCAGCTAAAATCCCACTCTTTTACAGGAAGAATTTTCCAATCTCCCCCTTTCCCCCAATGCTAGTGCCTTCTCTCTGTTCTCTCCAATGTAGATAGCTTGTTTGTGTACAATTGTTTTCATGATGGTTTTTCCATTAGACTAGAGCTTCTTGGGTACAGAAACTGTTTTGTTTTTTATCCCTCTCTATATGCCCAGCATACAGTCGGAGCTTAATAAATGCTTGACGACTGCCTGACTGTAGTAAGGCAATCGGAAGCAGTTTGAAAGTAGAGTTGGTGCCTATATGTACAGAAATATTAACAGCAGCTCTATTGTGATGGAAAAGAGTTGGAAACTGAGAGATGTCCATCAGTTGAAGAATGACTGAACATTGTGGTATATGGTTGTGATGGAGTTTACTGTAAGAAACGATGAGCAAGATGTTCTCAGAAAAGCTTGGGAAGAGTTCACGAATCGATGACAAAGGGGGAAGTGAGCAGGGCCGGATCAGTGTACATAACAACAGCGTATATAACAACAACAACAGAGCTCGTACATAGTAACAGCATATAATATAATAACATAACAATTAGCAAATGTGAGACTGCTACTCTGATCGAGATGCCGATCCAAGACGATTTCAGTGAACTCATGTGGAAAAAGATTGTCCATCATCAGACTGTTGAACTCTGATTACAAACTGAGATGTCATTTTCTCACTTATTTTTTTGCTTTTTTTTGGCAACATGGTTAATATGGAAATGTTTTCTGTGATTTCATTGTATAATTGATATCATATTGCTCAACTTCTCGGTGGGGAGGGGCTAGAGGGAGAGAATGATTGGGAACGCAAAACTTTTTTTTTTAAAAGGAATTTTATAACTAACAATTTTTTGAATGGGAAAAAAAGTAGGTGAGATGGGGGAAAAGTCAGTGAAGGGTGGCTATCACAGGGAAGATCTTTTAAAGATAAATGACTTTTGAGTGGTGTTAGATGGTCACCTTGGAAAGTGTGTGAGACCTAAAATATTGGCGGAGTTGGAACTGGAAGAGGTGGATGAGGAATTTCCTCTGAGATAAGCATCAAAGCTTTGGTCTTTCTAAGTGCCCTGGTCTCTACTCATAAGGGTCTCTTTTGTCTAAAAACCACCTATTATTCAAGTTCAAATCCTGTGTGAATCCTTCCCAGATTGCTCCCAGCCACATTGGTGTCTCCATGCTGGAGGGGACATTAGCAATTGAGTTGCCTCCGTTTTGCAGATGGGGAAACTGAGATTCCAAAACTTGAGGTCATAGAGGCCAGTAAACAAGAGCAGAGCTAGGACCCAAGCCCATAGTGACCACATCTTCCAGAAATTTCAGCTTTCCGTTTCTAGCCCACAATCTTTCTTTGGCTCTCACCCATCAGAGAGGCTGGCCAAGGACCTCTGAGTTCATCCCTGTAGGAACTCCAGATCTGCCCCAAATCTTTAACTTGAGTTACTAAAAAGCTTCCTGAGGTTCATTGGGTCATCTAGTTAGTAAGTATCAAAAGCTAGTTTCGAACCCACAACTTCTGGATTCCGAGTCCAATAATGGAATCAGTGTTCCCTGAAATTTCTCATGTAATCTGCTACTGTTAACTTAAATATTACAAAATCTCGTCTTCTTGTCTAGATTGCAAGTCCTTTGAGGTGGGAAGGCCAGGCTGATGCTTCCTTATTCGACTTCCCCTCCTGCCCACATCCACTATCCTTCCACAAACTAAACATCTGTTACGTCAGTGACTTCATACAGGGCTGGTCCATCTCCCTGCTCTGCTTTCTTCTCACTTTCACATAAAAAACCCCCGGGTTTAGCTCGAGTGTCATTTCCTCTAAAAGGTCCTTCCTGATTCCCTTTGTCGCTAGAGAACTGCTGTATATTGGTTTTGTATAGACCTGCTTTGACTTCTCTGTGAGCAGATTTTGGATCTCTTCATCTGGAGTTCTTAAAATTCTTTTGTAAGATTTTTTCTTTTTCTTTTTTCTTTTTAAATTCTTTTTTTTTCTCCTCCTCAGAACGAGGTTTACAAAATGCGTATGTAAGGGGCAATTTGAAACTATTCTACCCCCATTTATTTGGCCCCTTGACTATGTGAGAATAGTATTTAATGGAATCAAACAATCAGAAGTGAACTGAAAGGAGGAAAAAGAGAAGTTCTCTCAGAATTGGAGAGAAAGAGACTCTGAGTTAAAAGGTTGAAGCAAAGAGAAATTGTGCCCGACAGGGAAAATATCTGGGAGAATCATTGGTTCTACAGCTACCTCAGAAAGGAGAGGGTATCTTGGCTAAAGGGCTGAGAGAAGTCTCAAGAAAAGGTCAATTCCTTCCCAAGCAGCCCCTCCCAATGGCTGCCCATCCACAGACGCCACCATATAACATGTTATTTCTTTACCCAAATGTTTCCATGAATTTGGCCGCCTCCACGAAGAAGCCAGGGATTAACCGGAGAAAGATCAAATGTTAGGTTAGAAAGAGTCCGATCTCTGCCCAAGTGGTAAGAATTTTCCTAACTGGGGGCTCAGAGATATTGTGACTGGAGTCCTGATTGTTTGTCCCTAAAGTCACGAGGGAAATAAGTGCACCTTGGGAGTCACCTTATTGTCTCCTTAAAATGAGCAAATTGCTGTTAAAAAAACAAAAGGTATCACACATAAATATACAGGATTTTTTTTTTAAATAAATTTGTCAAAATTAAAAACAAAATTAAACCAAAAAACCTTCATAAAGCCCAGATAGCATGGAAGCTTCTTATAGGACTATTTATCTTCTGTCTTTATGCATTACTAAGGCCTGGCACATAGTAGGTGTGTGATAAATGCCTGTTGATTTCGCTTGAATCGCTTGAAAGACTATCTTTATGATTTCCGGGGTCAGTTGAGAAGAGTTTTTTTCCTAGGAAATCCACCCATGCGAGTGAGGCCTCCCAGCAGCCCTTTGGGAGAGCCGGCAGACAGCGGGGATTGGCAGAGTGCCCCCCTTGCTCTCGATGGGACCCCTGCACTCTCCTCCCCCCCCCACCTCTCTCTGAAGACGAGATTCTGCCCAGAACTCCTGGACCCTGGGAGTTAATTATTATGGGGCTTAAAGAGATAAAGGCTTAGCTCAAGGAGACGCCTCCCCTGGGCAAGCTGCTACCCAGAGATAGCAAAGGTTAGAGGCTCGGGTCCCCAGGGAGATGAGGCGCCCGGCCGAGTTGGGAGCTGTTTTGTCTCACTCTGAGACACTCCCGCTGACTCTCCGGGGACCCACCGAGTGGCCAAGCTGGGTTGTGGAGCAGAACTTTTGGGGGGTCTCTTGAACAAGGCCCGCCTTCTCCCCACAATGGACTTCCAGGAGGATGGCCACCGCTGCCCCGTGAGGGCCGCGGCCCCCGGAACGTGCCCGTTGCTCTTCGCCGTGAGCACCGGGACGGTGCACTATGTACCGAGGCCGGAACCAGGGGTGGCAGAGGCCTCAGGAGTTGCCCTGGACTCTGCCCCAAGGCTGGATACCACCTTAAAGGACCCTTGCCAGATGGATAGGTAAACATTTAGGGGGTGCACGTGTGGGTCCGCAATAAACACCTTCTGTGAGTCAGACCCGGTGCTGGGGACACCGAGGAAGGCAAAGGGCAATTCCTTTCTTCGAGGAATTAGATCCCTGTGGGGTGGGTGGGGGAGGGAAGACAGCTTGTGTTCAGCCATGGACAAACGAGCGGTGTTTAGAACAAACAAATAGGAACCTGCAGAGGTTTTAAAATAAAGAGATGCCTGGGAAAGGCTTCCTGTAGAAGGGGAGGTTTCTCTGGGACTGGTAGGAATCCCCCCGCCCCCCCCGGGAGAGGAGGGTGAGCCTGCTGTGCAGAGGGCCAGCTTTTGGTGAAGAAGGAGAGGAAGGGAGAGAGGAAGAGAAGGCAGGAGGAGGAAATCTTCTGAGGACTTGTTTTGTTTTGTTTTTTTTTCTGAAAACACAGAAGAGCTCTGTCCCCAACCCACTTCTTGTCAAGGGGGACCACTCTCAGGTCCCAAACTCGCCCTCTGCCTCCTTTTCTCCTGCTGTACCCTGGCCCTGAGGCAATGTGGTGCAATGGTGAGAGCTCAGATTCTTCAGACTTAACACCTTTGGGCCTTTGTTTCCTCAACTGTAAAAATGAAGAGGAGGCACTAGAAAATATCCCTTTCAAATGTTAAATCTCTGATCCTATGACCCACCCCCCCTCTTCTTTTCCTACCAAATTCCTGCTCATCCATCAGTCCAGCCCAGAGATGTTTGCTCCAGAAAGCCCTTCCTGATAGCACTCCAGCTGATAAGAATTCTTCCCCCCAGACCACCTAAGGAGATGCGGTCAAACCCCTTTCTTTAATGTATTTGTCTTCTAGTGAATAGTCCGCGTTCTGGTTCCTTGCATGTGTTTGTGCTTTAGTCCTCAATAGAGTTCTTTGTGTCCAGAAACGTTTGTTGAATGAATAAAAAAGAACCAATAGAAAGGGGGGAAAGGGCCCAGCTGGGTTCTCGAGCCAAAGATCATTCCTACGGCTCTCCCGAGGTTCCAAAAAATCAGGGGGTGTTCCTGAGGTCAGCTCGTATATTTTATAACACTTGACCGCTCACCAAGTGCTTCCTTCCATCATCTGTGAGCTCTGAAGGCCCAGTCATTATCTCCACTTTGCAGCTGAGGCTTAAAGAGATGGCTTGACTTGCCCAAAGTCATAGAGCTAGTAAGTAACCTGGGGTTCCAACCCAGCTCCCTGATCCCAAGTCCGGGGCTTCTCATCGCTCTAGAGTTAAAGAAGGAAAGAGGGGGATGGTGGACACTGACCTCGTGCCGTTTCCTCCTTTTTGTCCCTGTCACCACATCTGGAAAGGAAGTGAGTGGTCAGTGGAATAGTGGATTTTTCTGGTGGAGCCCCTCGGCTCAGCCTTGGAACAGTCTGTCTCCTTTGTGGAAACATAAAAAGGACTGAGCTATGCCCCTCCCTCCTTTCCCCTCACTGTGTCCCCCCCCTTGCTCTAAAAGCATCAATCGCTGCTTGTCACTTCTGGAACTAAACCCCAATCCCCATTCTGGCGCTTCAGGCCTCTGCAATCTGGCTCTCCCTCGTATCTTGTAATTATGTTTTCTATTATTCCCTGTATCAAACCAGCCTTTTTGCTAGCGGGTCCTGCCCACGGCCTTTTGTCTACCACCTCTGTGCCCTTGCAAGTCCTGGTTCTTTGAATCTGGAGGGAGCTCTTAGCGCCTTAGCTTTCCTCTTTGAATCCTCAGTTTCTTTCAAAGCACAACTCAGGGCCTCCCCCTTTGAAATGGCTTTATGTTTATTTATTTGGGTACCACTGGTGGTCACTTCCCCAACCCCCAAACTCCCCAAGACAAGGAAGATTTTATTCTTTTTAGCCTCAGTCCCTAGTACCCAGAAGGCAACATTAAATCTTTATTGAATTGTCATTCAAGAGTGCTCGTCTTCAACAGATACTCCACCTGAAATTTTTCCTTCCTCTTCAACCCATATTTATTGTGTTTTTATCTCCCTCCTAGAGAGTCATCCCGTCTACCAAAAGAGAAAAAAGCAGTTAAAAAATTAACCAACCTATCCAAAGGTCTAACATATGAGTTATACTCTGGCTCCAGAGGCCCCCACTTCTACAGAGGAATGGGGCTGCCTTTACCTTCTCACTTTTGGAGGTCAAGCTTGGCCATTATCATTTTCTAGCCTTTCGCTCCCATTGTTGTTGCTTCTCCTGTTCTTTCCCCTTATGTTTGTTGTGATTATTTATATTCATTTTCATGATTCTGTTTACTTTGTACAAATCTATATACTTCTCATACTCCTCTATACTTGTATTCATTTCTCAGAGTGCAAAATATAATTAGCTTACCATATTAAAATATAATTAAAACAATATAATATATAATAATGGTATGATATGATATATAATAAAAATAATTAGCTTAACATTAAAAATTGCACAATTTGCATGATCTGGAAAAGCTGAGTAAAATTTTTGCCCCCCCCCTTCATATCAGAGAAGTCAAGTGAATTTTTTTTCTTTTATGGGGTGTTTATGATACGTTATTGTAAAATTTGGGTTAAATATTTGGGGACAGGCTATATATTTTTGTGGGTATATATATATAGGTCAGTGTTAAGTAAAAATACTAGCTTTTGTGTGTTATTTGTTGGCTTTCACATTCCTTTTGCAAGTTTTAGCTTCTTGAAACTTATTTTAACTTTAAAAAAGAAATTGTGCATATTTATAGCCTTAACAGATAAAATCTATTGAAATATACAGTATTATACATAGCATTTATTCCTTCTTGAGTTGCTAAACTTGTTATATATTGTCTGCTGGTCTTTATGTATCATCTGTGACTTCTGCAAAACTCCTCCCCCCCAAAAAATTGTCATTTAATTTCTCATGCTGATCTGTGATATATCAAAACTGTGATGGGGAAAATTGCAATATGGAAGGGATAACTGTAGGTAATATTTGCAAAAGTATTAGCCAACCTTTCAGCATTACATAAATGCTAGCTATTGATATTTTATTGATATTCTCATTATTATTATTATTATTGATAAAATCTCAAATGTGAAGTGTTAAATATAGGGTCCTGCACCTAGTAGGTGCTTTCAAACTAAATGCCAATATCACTTCCCACCTCCTTCCCTCCTATTATCATTTTTTTTCCCCCTCAATTTTTTGGTGTTACAAAAAAAAAAAAAACTACTTTAAATATGTTGCCATATATGAGACTTTCTTTCCATGTTTGACTTCACTGGTGTATACGGAGTATAGCAGTGGAATCTCTGAATTAAATGATATAGCTTATTTTAGACACTTTGATGAGCATGCCAGCCTTTCCAAATTAAACGCCTGGGTTATTTTGTACATAAATTGTATTGGTACCTTTTCTTTTTACATCCCATATTTCCTGCTGCATCTCTCCTCCTACCTTCTCCCAGAGAGCCAGCCTTCATTAGTAAATAATTAGAAAGAGGAAGGGCAGGAAAGTTTGATCAAACTAATTACTCAATCAAAAAAGGCTGCCATGAAATGCAATGTTCCACACCTGTGGTCCCCCATCTCTGCAAGGAAATTTCTTTTCTTATTTACTTTATCTATCTACTTACTCATTTACTCATTTATTTGTTTATTCATTCATTCATTTGTCTATATTTATTTGCAAAGCACATGCATGGGCAATTTTTCAGCATTGACCCTTGCAAAACCTTTGTTCCAAATTTCCCCCCCTTTCCCCCTCCCCTCCCCAGCTGGCAGGTAGTCCCATACATGTCACATATGTTGAGACACACGTTCAATGTTTACATATTTCTACCGTTCTCTTGCTGCACGAGAAGGGAAGTATCTTTTCATGTCTCTCTGTGGGGCCAGACTTGGTCATTAGAATTTCCCCGCACTGGATTTTAATTGTTGGTTGCCATTCTTCCTTTTTGCGCCGCCCGCCGTGCTCGCTGTGAGTGACTGCTTCCTTCCCTTGGTACCAGTTCATTCAAGAGTTTCCCTGCCTCTCCTCAAGTTGCTTCGCATCTCTTTGCCTCAGTTTCCTCCAATGTGAAATGGGGATACTAATAGAGCCTACCTCACGGGGTTATTGCGAGAGAATCAAACGAGAAGTTTAGAAGGTGCCAAGCCCAGGGCGTGTATTCAGTAGGCACTAGATAAATGCTCGTTCCCTTTCCTCCCATCATTTTTTATGGTCCAGAGTGGACTCTTCTCTTCGTGGGATTTCTGTAGCATGAATGAATGTGTCACCTGTCAAGTCCTGTGTGTGGCAATGAAGGGTCGGAGGTTGGGGAGCGCGACAAGCTGTTGGGGGTGGGGAGGGCGGGAGGACCTGTCAGAGCTGGGATGTTTAGCCAGGAAAAGACAAGGCGAGCCGGTGGACCGGGTGCCTTCCCGTCTTGGAAGGGGGTCAGCTCTGCTCCGGTTGGACCCCCGGGAACAGGGCGGAGAGAAGTGCGGAGAGGCAGACTGACGCCCCCCGGAAAGGGAAGGCCCTTCTGGAGGAGGCTCTCCCAGCATGGAGGGGCCCTCCTCGGGAGGGGGGGCTCGCCCTCCCCGGCTGCGGGGACCCGCCGCCTCGCTCAGATCCCGCTAGGATGGCGGAGCCGGAGCGGCAGCAGCCACGGCAAGCGCTCAGTCCTTTCCCTAGCTCCTTCCGCCCCTTTAACTAGCGCAGAGAAGGCCCGAGCGCCCATGTCACGGCCCGAGGAGGACGTCGGGCTGGCCGGGGCGGATGTTCTTAATGCCGGGAGCAGCACTAGGGAGTCATGGCAGACTCCGGAGCAAAGGAGTAAAAGGGTGTTTCCGATTCTTTAGGAAGCTCGGACTCGCGGGGGCCGCAGCCCGGTGTGTCCGGGAGACAGCCTTGACTCCGCCACTCGGCGGGGGCTCTTGGGCGAGTCCTTGGCCAGCTCGCTGAGGCTCGGTTCCGCTGGAAAGGGGGGGGGGGCCAGGGGTGAGCAGAGTCCCCGCCGGCTCCTGGGTCCCGGCTTCCACGTCCCGCCCCCAGCTCGCTCCGTGGCTTCGAAGGCGTCTGACGTTCCGGGCTTTTTCTCGCCCACGAGCCGGGGGACAGCGGCGGGGGAGGCTGCAGAGGGGGCGGGAGCGCGGGGGCGGCGGGTCCCCGAGTGCCGCGGCCCAGAGGGAGGCTGCCCGGGGAGGGGGTCGCCGGGCTGGGGCGGCGGCCGCGCTCTCCCCGCAGCGGGGGGTGGGGCGGCGGCTGGGGGGGAGGGGGAGAAGCGGCCGCCCACGCGGGACTGCGGCTCCCCGGCTCCTTTCCCGTGCCCTCCGTGGCAGGGGCCCGGCCGCGGCGCTGGAGAGATGCCGGAGCCGGTGCAGCCTCAGCCCGTCCTCCACAGGCGGGGGGTGGGGGTGGGGGCTGGGAGGCGGGGGCCGGGGCACGTGTGTCCTGCAATAAGAGGCTCGCCCTCCCTCCCTCGGCCCCCCCGCCCCCGCCCCGAGGTCACGTGACCCTCCCCAAGTCCCCGCCGCCCCTGCTGCGGGAGAGCCGAGCCCAGCGCAGCGCAGCGGACCGAGCGGAACCGCCGGCGGCCCCGGGACTCCCACAGCGTCAGGGCCGGGGCCGGGAGCGGGCAGCGCCGCCGGGTCCCCCCCCACCCCCCGCAGAGGCTGCGGCGGCCGGGCGCCGGGTGGGCAGCGCATCCCCCGCGCCCGGGGGGCGGGGCCCGCGGAGGGCCGGGATGCGGCGGCGGCCCCGCGGCCACTGAGCGCTCGGGACGCCCGGCCCGGCCCGGCCCGCGGCGGCCCCGGAGCCGGGAGCGGGGCGCGGAGCGCGGAGCGGAGCCAGCATGTGGAAAGGGTAGGTCTGGAAGCAATTTCCTCCCCGGACCTTTTGGCCGCCTGCTAACTTTCCTTTGTGTGGGCGCTTGGTGCACTCTCCCTTCCCTCTCTTCCTTTCCCTTTTCTGCCTCTGGCTTCGGAGTGTCTCTGTCTGTCTCTGTCTCTCTCGGTCTCTGGCTCAGTGTGTCTCTCTGTCTTTGGCTCGGTGTGTGTGTCTGTGTTTCTGTCGCTGTCTCGGTGTGTCTCTCTCAGTCTCTGTTTCTGTGTCTCTGTCTCTGTGTCTCTCTCAGCTCGGTGTGTCTCTGTCTCTGGCTTGGTATGTCTGTCTCTGTATCTGTCTCTGTGTGTCTCTCTGTGTCTCTGTGTCTCTGTCTCGTTCTGTGTCTCTCTCTGTCTCTGTCTGTCTCTGTCCCCTCTCTCTCTTCCCTCCCGCTTCTCGTCCAGTCTCCCTTTGCTCATCTCGAGCCCTCTCCCCTTCGGGTGTAGAGGGTGGGACCCAGTGAGATGAGGAGGAAGGAGAATGGAACACAGAATGTCAGAGCTGGAAGGAACTTTTAAGGCTCATTTAGTAGTTTTACAGCTGGGGAAACAGAGGCATAGGAAAGAAAAGTCGTTGCTCAAGGAAAGCCTTTTGATAATTCTGGGACCCTTCAGAAGAGTCAGGAACTCTTGTCCCCCCAGGGTTCCCTCAGTGATGCTGGAATCAAAACACCCTGGTTGGTCCCGCTTTCCCCAGGGAGTCTCCCCAACTTCCCCTTCCCGGTTTCCTGATTCCACAGGTCCTTCCATCCCCAATTCTCCCTGACTGCTCCCCCTCCCCCTTATCCTAACAGCCAAAATAGAGACGAGAAAGTCAGAAACTGGTCCCGATTCAGTGCCAGCTTCAGACAAGTGTGAGATTAGCATGAAAAGGTCAGAGGTCAGTATTGCTGACCCTGAACCAGCACCAGTCCTCCCCACCCCTTCCTTGCTGAGCCTGCGTTGCCTCGTTTATAAAGTGAAAGGTTTGGGCCAGATGATCCCCGAAAGGCCCCGTGATTCTAAGATCCTTGTTTTGCTCTGCCAGAAAGTGGCAGAGGGTCCCCTTCCGCCCTTCAGAAGTTGGGATTCAGTGAGAGGGAAGCTAGGAGGAACAGATGGTGCTGGGAAGAGGCAGGAAAGTCCTTGGGGCCTGGATCTTGGGTCTAGGGACAGGCTACCTGGGCCCCAGGTACCTCTAGCATGGATTCGGCAAAGTATGTGTCATGTGAAGGAAGAGGAAGAAAAAACAGGATGGAGAAAGGGAAAAAGGGGGGTGAGCAGTGGTCCTGCAGCCTCGCTAAGCTGGCATTGCCCGGGAGGTCCCAAGAGGGCAAGGGATTTCAAGCCTGGTCAACTTCCATTCACTAAATATCTCCCAAGAGCCCAAAGACCCAGTCCCTGTCCTCGAGGAGCTTCCGGTCTGCTGGGGGAGGCAGCGATGCTAAGCAAGCTATTTGCAGGATAAAGAGGGAAAGGCTAGAATTAAAAGGAGTAAGATTAGGAAGACTTAAATTCAAATCTGAGCTCAGACACTAAGTGTTATGACCCTGGTCCGGTCACTTAACTGCTGTTCAACTCAGTTGCCTTAACTAAAATTGGGTTATTTAGCACTGGCCTCTCAAAGTGGTTGTGAAGATCGAATGAAACAGAATTTCTAAAGTGTCTGACAACACAGTAGGAGCTAGATAAATGCTTATTCTACTTCCATCCCTTCCCACTTAAAAGTTTACATTTGATTCTTGCCACCACCCCATATTATTGTCCCCTTTCCACAGATGAGTAAACTGAAGCCTCCCAAATAGTTCAGTGAACTTGCCTGAGACACCCAGTAAGCATCTGAGCCTGAATTCATGCCCGTCGTTCCTGACTTCAGGTCTTCAAGTTTTCTCCTTGTGTCTCTTGCCCATTCCCTTACTGAATATTCCTCAAGAATGAGCCAGGTGACTCGGGCCAGTTCCAATTGTCTTGTGATGGAGAGAGCCATCTGCGCCCCCAGGGAGGATTGTGGGAAATGAGTGTGGATCACAAGGCAGCATTTGCACTTTTTTGTTGTTTACTTGTACTTTCTTTCTCTTTTTTCCCTTTTTGATCTGATTTTTCTTGGATGGGGCCCGATCATTGTGGAAATATGTATAGAATGATTGCACATGTTTAACCTAGATTGGATTACTTCCTGTCTCGGAGAGAGGGTGGGAGGGAAGAAAGGGGGGAAAAGTTTTGGAACACAAGGTTTTACAAAGGTGAATGTTGAAAACTATCTATGCATATATTTTGAAAATTAAAAAAAAAACTTTATTTAAAAAAGGATCCAAGGAACTAACAGTAGAGCAAAAAGGACAAGAATCATAGAAAAAAAGTCAGAACAAGAGGGGTCTTGGGACACAGAGGGTAGGGATGGGAGGGACATTAGAACATAGAATATGAAATGGCAGAGCTGGGAGGGACCTTAGATCGTGGAATGTCAGGGGTGTAGGAAGGATTTGTTTTTTAAAATCAATTGTATTTTTTCATTAAGCATTTATTAGGCACTTACTGTATGTCAGGCACTGTGCTAAGAACTGGGAATACAAAGAATGGCAAAAACAGGCCCTGTTCTTGAGGAGCTTCCAGTCTAAGGGAGGAAGATCCAAAGAACTACATACTTATCAGGAAAGATACAGACTAAATTGGGGGTGATCACAGAGGAAAATGAAATGAAAGAGAAAGGGAAAGGCTTCTGTTTATCTCCTGTCCTTTCTCACATCTCCACCTGAACTGAAAAAGAAAATCGAATTTCCTTTTAAGAAATAAGGATAGTTGAGCGAAACTTCAGCCGTGTCCCCAAAATGGTGTGTGTTGGTCAGGTCTGCCCCCTGCGGGGCTGCTGTTCGTCCTCCAGCTTCAGGAGTTGTGACTCGGGGTGTGTGTTTCAATGATGTGGTGGCGGTTTTCTTGTCTAAGTTGTTTTTTCCGCATCAGCCCTCACAGCCTGGGAACGTAGGAAGTCAGGGCCCAGGGGCTCCTGGAACGGAGAGCACTGTGTCAGAGCTGGGGAGGGCCCGGATCCGGAAGGGAGCCCGCCTTTGGAGGAGGGTTAAGGGACCCCGGAAGGGAGGGGGCCCAATGGCAGGGAAACAGGTTTTGGGTACAGGGAAATTGTTTGTTAACAAAGGGACAAGAGACAGACAGACAGAGGAACAGACAAGGGACAAAGACAAGAAGAAACAGACAGAGAAGAAGAAGAGAGACAGACAGAAGGACAGACAGACAAAGAGGGGACAGACAGAAAGAGGGGACAAAGAAGGGGGACAAGAGGGGGAAAGAAGAAAGGGAAAGGAAGGAAAAAGAAAAAGAAAGGGGAAAGAATGGGGAAAAAAAGAAAAGAAGGAAAGCAAAAAGAAGGGAGAGAGGGGGAGAGAGAGAAGGGGGGGAGACAGAGACAGAGACACTGAGAGGACAGAAATGGGATGAAGAGGAGGAGGGAGGGAAAGGGGAAAGACACACACACCCCACCCTGGGAGAGATCTGGGCTGTGGACAGGCTCCCAGCACTCTCTTCTGGGCCCACATAAGCTGAATTTTGTGGCCGGGGCAGGGAGGGCTCCCTGATAGTGGCCCCCGCTCTGTGCCCAAAGTTGGGGCTTGGCTCTGGCTCTGTACGTGCTCCAGGGGCCTCTCCAGCACGGAGCCAGGCAGTCTGGTGGAGCCTCTCCCCACTGCCCCCTGGGAACCCCACTTCCTCCATTATCTGTTTCTCAGAGCATCCCTTTGAGCGTGGCAGAGGAGAGTGGGAAGATTTCAGGGAAGGCCAGAGGGAAGAGACAAATGACTCACCTGAACTTTGGGACCCCCTCATTGTGTCCCCCCCCATATACGCATATATACATCCTGTTTTCAGCTTTAACCTGGGAGGGCCGGCCCTCAGAAACCCAGCTTTGTGGCAGGAAAAGGTAGTAAGAATGTCTCCAGGTAAAAATGGCTTCAGTCAGACCCCTTCCCCCTACCCCCGTCCCTTCCTTGTCACTGAACTGGGGTCCAGCTTCTTCCCGTCTTTCTTGGTTCAAACCTGGACCCTCTGCCCCAGATAAAGCCGCAGCCCCTCAGTCCTGGGAAGGAGCCCCCCGTGGGGTTCTCAGAAGGGGAGAGGAGACAGCTCCTCCAGTGGCGGCCTGAAGGTCAGAGTTCGAATGAAAACTTGGGCCCAAATTAGCTGTGAACAGGGGCACTTCACTGAGTGTTTCTGGGTCTCCGCTCAGGTCCCTTCTGGCTAGAATCTGGGTGCTGTGGGAAGAAGAAATGGAACAGTGAAGGGCCTTGATTAAGCACCTGTTGTTGTGATTCGGTCCCCTCCGACTCCTCACGACCCTGTTGGGGGTTTCTTGGCAGATATAGAACGTTTTGCCTTTTCCTGGTTCATTTTGCAGCAGAACACAGACAGGTTCAGTGACTTGCCCAGGATGGCACAGCTAGGAAGTATGAGGCTGCATTGGAACTCGGGGCTTCCTGGCTCTGGGTCACGGCTCTATCCCCTGCACCACCGAGCCTTTGTTTGTTCTTCCTGACCCCAGCGAGGTGGGACCGCGACTTGCGGGTGAATTGGACTCGATGAAGGGAGGGCTGGGCCAGAAGTCAGCGGCTCTTTTCTCCTCCAGACCCACCTGGTGCAGTGGCAGGATCCCGGAACAAACGGGAGGCCGTGGCCTCAGTCTGACGGAGGCAGCACCCATTCAGGGGTTCGGGTGAGAAATGAGGCAGAGAATGGTCTCTTTACCCTGGTTTAAAAAGTCAGGGAAGGGAAAAACCTTTGGGATTTCTGGCCAAAATAGAAGCGGTCGCTGTTTACACTCACTCTGAACCAATTTGGATCCAAACAACGACCAAGCAGGGCTTGACCTGGACCGGAGACTGTTGGTCAGTCGCGGGGAGCCAGAGTGAATTGGGTGAAAGACTCGGTCCTCGGTCTCCGGGGAGGTTCAGCCACAGAATTTCCGTTCCTTTGGCCGTGGCCCGGGCAGGTAGGGGGAGGGTTCCTCTTAAGCAAACCTTGTCTTTCCCAGCTTCAGCTCCGATTGGGCTCCCAGTAGGGCGGCCGTACTCACCGGGTGGTTGTTGTCCATCGTTCTTGAAGAGAGGGCCGTGACGTCAGGGAGGGGACGGTGGGACATGCGAGCCGGTTGGATTTAAGGAAGGGCGGGAGGCTGGGCAAGTTTCCCCTCCAGAGCCATCTGGGCCCAGTGGCAGGACATAGATCACTAGTGGACTTGGCGAATGCCCTGCAAGCGGTGGGCCTGCCCTCTGAGCATTTTCTGGCAGACACTGTTACATCCCCTTTTACAGAGATAGGAGATAAGAGATAATCCAAGATATTTGCAAGATAACCCAGTGTTTGGGGCTGGACTTTAAGAACCGAGTCCAGAACGGCTTCCTGTAGGAGGTGGCCTGAAGCTGAGTCTCCAGAGGAGCCAGACTTTCCAAGGAGCAGGAGGGAGGGAGGCAGGAGATATTTGGGAAAGCACAGTTGACAGCTGGGCTGAAGGAACAGGAGGCTGGAACTGGGTGGTGGGAGGGCTTGTAGTTTGTCCTAGAGGTAGCAGGAAGAGGAAGCTTCTGGGACCCGGGGATGAGGGGATCAGACCCTCGGTTTGGAAAGATTATTTTGGCCAATGGGAAGATGAGTCTGGAGAGGGGGAGAGTTTAGAGGGCGGAGAGACCAATGAGAAGGCTCCTGGATAGAACAGGAAAGTGGCAATGGAGGCTTGATGATCTGAGAGCATTTATTAAGCACCTATTGTGTGCTAGCCATCGTGCTACATGTTGGAGATATCACAAAAGGGACAAAAACTCAACAGAACCGAAGCCCTTTGATGCTTCTTCTCTCTCGGTTTTTGGGACATTGGTCTCTTCCAGTCCTCCCCTTACCCACCTGCCCTTTCCATCTCTGCCTCTGTGGCTGGATCTCCAGGTCATGCCCATTACTATGGATGCTCCCAAGGCTCTGTACCTCGGAACCTTTTTTTTTCTCTCTCTGTCCATTCTCACTTTGCAGGGGTCCAGCCTCTGCGGGGGGTCCAAGGGGGAGGTCCAAGGTCAGCGTCAAAGGAAGACGGGAGTCATGGGGTAGTTTGAGTGAGGAACTGATGGAAGTGATGCTCCCACTTCGGCTTTATTTTATACTATATCATGATCATATATTTTTCTTTAGGTCAATGTATAGTCTTCAGCCATATGTCCGACTTGGTGACCTTTATATGTTACTACATTTGACATTTAATATTTGACTAAGTTTTTTATGGTTAAGTGTTAAATATTGATTACATTACGCGAAACTAATAATGAAAAGTGAATGTTAACAAGGTTAAATGTCAGTGAATTTTGTCAATTTACTTATGTTGTCTTGTCAGTTCTATGGATTGTTTGATTGTGTTTTATAGAAATTTTATAGAAACATCGACGTGTCGTTTCTCTTGTGAAAACGTCGTCATCTTGGGGATGGGGCCTGTGTTGTGACTCCTCGAAACCCTCCAGTACTTACCTAGTGCCTGGCAACCCGTAAATGCCCCAGCGACCGCCCCTTCTAGCCCCAGATCTGCGGACAGAGCTTTGTGATCTTGGGCAGATTCAATCCCCTTTCTAGGAAAACTGTAAAATGGGGGGATTGAACTAAGCCACATCTGAGATCTGCTCGAAATCTCCGAGCCTGCCACCAGAATGGGGGAAAGAACAAGGTAGATGGATGAATAAAAGATCGATTAAGTGCTTAGTATAGGTGCAAAAATAACTGGGCCCAGTGACTGGTGCCACACAGATGCCCACACTGCCCGGTCCCTCCCTTCCAGGACTTTTGGTTCTAACGGAAGGGAGAACAGAGGCACAAAGGAAATCTTGCTTTGGAGCTGGCTTCTCCTGGAGATGCCCCCAGAGATCTCCTTCTACTCTGAGATCCTGCGATTCCTAAATATTATTCTCCTAGAGCAATCACAAGCTAACCCATTGTCTTGCACATAGTAGGTGCTTTGTACATGCTTGCTGTACAAGTACAAGCTCTCGTAGCATTTGGCACAGTGCTAGGCACATAGTAGGTGGCCAACAGACATTTGCTTTAGAACTCATTTTATACCCATGATGCATAGTGGATAAAGTAGGTGCTTTAAGGTTTGCTGATTTGCTTTGACTCTGAATGGAAGGGCAGAAGGGCCCGGAGGGTGGGACATGGACCAGAGGCTTATTTTGTCCTTGACTCAGCAAGGGCCTAAGCAGAAAAAAAGACCTTAAGCCCCTTTATGTCTTAGTGTCCCCATCCAGTCAATGGGAGGAGTCATTTAGCATTTATTAAGCGCCTGCTGTGTGTGGAAAAGGTCAACTCACTTGGTTGGTCTGAAGATCAAAGAAGATCCTTTTTTCCGGTGGCCGTGGGCTCTGATGGTGGCTCCCAGGAGTGGGTAGTTCTAGGGTCAGTGCATAGGAAAACCCAGTGGAGGAGACCCATGTGGGGTCTCCCACCTCTGAGACTGGAAGGGAGTTTCTTCCCTTCTCAGACTTGAGCCTCAGTTTCCTCCTCTGTAAAAAGAGAGATGGGTTAAATGGTCTCAAAAATCCATCTGAGATTTGATGTTCTATGTTCTCAGGCCCTCCCCCCAGCTCTGACACCCCCTGTTCTAAGCTCCCCTCCCCAGCTTGGTCTCCCCCCCCCCCCAGTTCTGAGTCTGTGTGTCCTGTGCTCTGAGGTCTGTCCCCTCTGGCTCTGCCTTTCTGTGATTGGGCGACCCCGAGACTGCGTGGATTTTCCCCAGGAGTCCTCGGGAGCCCAGTCTGTGCCGTGGGGGAGGGGAGCCGTGTGTCCCAGGTGTCCATCAGCCCCGGCAGACTTGGCTGTTCCTGCCTGGGGTTTCCCCAAGGCTTGTTGGGCTGCAGACATCCATCCCTTTGGGAGCAGGAGGACTTTTGGCCCCGCCCCCAGTACTTACCGGCAGAACCTGACTTTGGGCAGCGATGCCGCCATATGATGCCCTGGATGAGCTCGGCTCCCTTCCCTGGCCCCTCCCCCTGACGGTGTCTGCAGGGAACGCAAGCCCTTGTTCCCATTCTGCAGGTGAAGAACTGGGACTCAGCAGAGGTCTTGCCGTTGGCCAGGGTTAGGGAGCCTCCGAGGCGATGACCCCAGTCGGGCTGTCCCACTGCTGCGTCCCCTCTCCCAGAGGCCTTGGGGGATGCTTGGGAGCGCTGGAAGGGATTCTCTAAAAGCCAGCTGCTCTGTTCATGGACCCTCCTGCACAGGACCATAACTGGGGTGGGGCAACTGGGGCTTTGCCTCAGGGCATCAAATTTAGAGTGAACAGTAATGTCCAAATAAGGCTGAAGAATTAGTTCAGTCCAATGGGAAGCTGCTAGGTGGCTGCCCCTCACCTTCCCCTGCCTCTGCCCACACTTTGATTTTAAGGCTCATTTTGTGTCACGTGTCCCAGGCTCCAATTTGCCTCATTAGTGCTCTGGGCCCTGGAGGTGGGGAAAAGGAGGGGAAGGGATGGGGGGCTCAGGGAGAGAGCGGTTCTAACACGGACCTGAGACCCACAAAGGCCGGGGACAGACTTGCTCAGAGAGGTTGGTTCCCTCAGGGAACATCAATCATGACAGCTGCCAGTTCAGTGATTCACGAAGCACTTTTCTCAGGTCAGTGGGAGGAGGGAACACAGGCCACCCTTTTACAAAGAAGGAAGTTGAGGCCCCACGCGAGCTGCCAGTCAGGGGCCAAGCACAGCTGGGTGAGCTTCATGCCCATTGGGGGAGTGCAGGGAGGCTTGTCCCATCCGCGTCCTTCTCATAAATGAAAAAAATGGGCTCAGGAAGTGATTTATCCAAGGTAATAAAGTCAGGATTTGGATCCGGGTCCTCTGGCTTGGGAGGAGTCTCCTGACTTGGAGGAATGAATGAACAAAAAAAGCATTAAGTACTGACTTACTGTGTGATGAGCAAAGCTTTAAGTACTGACCTACTGTATGATGAACCTAAGCTTTAAATACTGACCTCCTGTGTGATGGACAAAGCTTTAAGTACTGACCTACTGTGTGATGGACAAAGCTTTAAGTACTGACCTACTGTGTGATGGACAAAGCTTTAAGCACTGACCTACTGTGTGATGGACAAAGCTTTAAGTACTGACCTCTTGTGTGATGGACAAAGCTTTAAGTACTGACCTACTGTGTGATGGACAAAGCTTTAAGTACTGACCTCCTGTGTGATGGACAAAGCATGAAGTTCTGACCTACTGGGACTTGCTGTGTGATGAATTTAAGTACTGAGTATTAATACTGTGTGATGGACACTACCTGAGAAGGGGCGCACAAATGTGAAAGGGAGACTCTCTGACCTTTTGTTCTAGTTTGGGGGGGTGACCACGTGGGGGGAGGATAAGGGAGTTTCACTTTGGGGAGTCTGTGGACAAGCCCCGCCTTGGAGCCCTGAAGTGACCGTCCCCCACAGGAAGGGCCCGTGCTCTGGGAGGTGAGGGCCCTGGGTGTTCCCTCCCCTGCCACCAGGACAGCAGCAGGCCAGGGATCCCTGCGTGATGGGAGGCACAGGCCCCAAGTGGTGTCAGCAGGCAGGAAGCCCAGAGATCCCTGGGGGACCAATCCCAGCATCCCTCCTTCCCAGGGCGGCCACAAAGATGCTGGTTGAGCGGTCCATTGATGTGGGGGTGGAGGGAGAGCTGGCAGGAGCCCAGATTGGGAGATATTTGACTCCTGAGCTGCCACTTCACCTCCAGGGTTCTTTGGGGTCACATAGGCCATTGAAATCCTTGAGATTGCCTCCTTCCTCCCCACCGAGAGCGCCCAGGTGTGAGCACTGACTTCCATGGCCGCAGGGGGCCAGGGCTGGGCTCCCCCGGCTCCTTTCTCCTCCTGCAGGGCCTTGGACTTCTTGGCCCCCTCCCTGAGGAGGGGAGGCCGCGGACGGACCTGGGCCCCCAGAGGCCAGCTAGAATCCAGCCTTCTCACCTTACCAGTCACTGGCTAGTAGAAAACCCAGATTTTTACCTTGATGCTGCTGCTCAGTTCTGCGGGTCCCGAGGGCTCCTGCCAGACTGTCTCCTGCCGCCCTTCCCTTCTTAGCAGTCCTCAGGGCGCCCGTGTCCCAGAGTCAGCCTGGGCCCTGCCCATGCCCGGGGCCACCAGCTTGTGACGCTGGGACACAAGAGGTCCCGAGTTAATGCATCCTGTCGCTTGGGCAGGGGCCTGGGCAGGACGGCAGCTCCAGGCCCATGGTTACCTCAGGCAGGGCCCCGGCCCTCGCCACAGGGTCTCCTGAGGTGCATTCTGGGTAGGCCCAGTCCAGAGGCCAGACACTGGCTGGGAGAGGGCCCTGGGTCAGATTGGTAATGTCTGTCAGAGGCCCTCTGGCCCTAGAGGGAGCCGGGACTGAGAGCTGGGACCAGGAATCAGGACTGGGAACTGGGACCGGGAGTTGGGACTGGGAATCACTGGGAGCAGAGACCAGGGGCTGGGACCAAGAGCTGGGACCAGGAGCCCAGGCCTGGGAGCCCGGGCCTGGGAGCCCAGACTGGGAACCCTCTTACTGGGTTTGGATAGAGCCGGCAGGGGAGGGGCTGGGGCCACTTTGCAGGACCACACTTGTCCCTGGCCCAGGCCCATTTCCTGAGGAAGTCAACCAACAAGGCCCTTTCCTGAATAAACTGCCTGCAGGTCTCTTAAGGCCCAGCTGGGCTCTCCCTGCCCCCACTGGGTCAGAGATGCCGACGGGGAGAGGCCAGGGTGGGGCGGCTCTCGTTGGGACCGGGCCCATTGTTTCTTTGCTCCCCCCCTCCCCAGCCGCTCTTGCCCAGACCCTGACACTCAGCGAGCCTTCCCTCCATCAGAGGCCGGGGCCAGGGGCAGACTGGGCAGGGCCGTCGGGTAACATTTTTCTGTGTGGTCCCCGGGGTTCGGAGCAATGGCAGGAAGTGGGAGCAGCGGATGGGGCTGCAGATAAGGCTTTCTAGCAATCAGAGCTGGAGTCGGGGACCCCGCAGATGGCGGTTCCGCCATCGGCCGCTCAGTCCGGGGCCGTCTGTGTGCCCGGCGCTGGCTGCGTCCCGCCGCTTCTGAGCTGCCGGGGAGCCTTCGAGATCCTCTGCATTTAATAGGGGATGGGGGGCATGGGGTGGGGGCGGGTGGGGAGGGCGAGACCCAAACCCAGGCCCGTTCTCTGCCCCCCCCCAAGCTGGGATTCCGGCCACATTGGGTGGCCCCACGGGGGCTCCTGTCAGACTCAGCCATCTTCCCCTGGGGCAGCGGCTGGACTTTGAGTGTCTGGGAGTGGGGATGAATGAGACCAGATGGTCTCTGCCCACCCTCCCCACCTTCCAGACATTTAGGAAGCAGCAGGAAGGGGGGGCAAGGCTTGAGTGCATCTGGGGCAGTAAGGCTGGCTACATGAGGTGTTCAGACCCCCGACCTTGTCCGTGGCCCCCATTGGCCAGTGCCCTGTGACCCCCTGACCTTGGAGGGCCACGTGATGTCCCAGGTCAAGCGGTTCAGAATGCAAAGCCTTCTTGCCTTGTGTGGGGGCTGAGTGCTCTGAGGCTGGCACGGCCTCTCTGGGGCTCAGTTTATTTTAGGAATCAATGAATCTATGAACAGGTTAGTGTCCGACCTGCAGGCTCTGGATCCTCAGGGAGGGGGTGGGGGTGGGGTGCTTTGAGAGATGGGTCCTGGGAGCAGAGAGGCTTCTGGGAGGGGAGAGCGTGTGTGAGCTGGCTGTTTCCCCCCTCGATCTGGGGTCTCTTGTGTGACGCGGGGGCAGCTTGTGGCCTCTCTGACTTGTTTCCCCACCTCTGGGGCACCACGGCCGCCATCAGACCAGACCTGGCTGGGAGCTGCCCCACTGCTGAAACTTATCATTCCTTTTAGCCCCAGATCCCCAGAATAACCCCCCCTTTTTTTCAGAAACCAGCACCGTCCCACAAAACACGTGGCCATCTCCAAAGCCGTGGGGCCCTTCACTCTTTGCCCCACTGGGGAGGTCCCGGGCCGCCTTCCCGGCCAGGGCTGATTCAGCAGGCCCGGCCCCGCTCCCTTCAGCCCCCAGTTCCCTCCTTGGCCCCCCCCGCGGCCCCGAGGGGCTCATGCAGGACTTTCTGGTCCTCATTTCTAGGGAAAGAAACTGAGGCTCATGGAAGGAAGGGGAAAGGGAGGAGCAAGAGGAAAAAGAGGAGAAACCCGCACAAGGGTCTCCTGCTTGGGTCTCTCCCCCTGCACCTCTTCCACTGTGGAAAGTCCCATCCACTGGGGCAGAGGAAAACCCGGGGCCAGCTGGTCCCTGCCCTGGGGTCTCCCTCCAAACCCCCTCCCGGGGAAACCCTTTACAAATCCCTTGGGATGCTCCTCCCTTCCCTCCTTCCAAACTCCTGACCCATATTCTTGGGATACTCCTCTCAAAGGGCCCCAACTTTCCATTCCTCCCTCCATCACATTTCATTTCCTCCAAACCTCCACTCGGCCCAAATTCCTTCCCTTTCCCATCAGTCACTATCTCCCCTTTCTGGGATCTGTCTCTGGGAAAATTCCTAGTCAGGAAGGTCACCCTTGATCAGGGCTGCTAACCTCACTTGGCTCATTTCCTCATCTGTAAAATGGGGATAATAATACCCATCTCCCGGGCTTATTGTGAGATAATAGAGGTAAAGCATTTGGGGAAGGATGCGGTCATAGACACTGAACTGGATGAGACTGCTTAGGACCCTGGGGAGACTGAGTCAAAAGTGGGGCATCCCCTGCCCCCAGGGACTTATGTGCCTAATACACATCATAAATACTCACATTTGGAGGAGAGGGCACAGAGGGCCGGGCGTCCTGCAGAAGGTGTGGAGCCTGAGCTGAGTCTCTCCTCCCTCCCCTCTTTCTCTGTCTCCCTCCCACTCTCCCTCTCTTCTTCACTCCCCCTCCCTCCCTTTCTCTCTCTGTCTCTCTCTCTTAAAGCTTTTTATTCCCAGAACACATGGATGGATAATTTCTCAATATTGAAGCTTGCAAAACCTTGTATTCCAATCCCCCCTTCCCCCTTCCCGTCCCCTGAATGGCAGGTAGTCCCATAAACATGTGAAATCCAATACACGCAGCCGCATCTCTGCAGTTTTCTCGCTGCACACGAAACATCAGATCAAAAAGAAAAAAATGAGAAGGAAACAAACTGCGAGCAAACAAGTAGTGAGAATGTTTGTGCTCCACACGCACCTCCCAGAATCCTTTTCCTGGGCGTAGCTGGTTCAGTTCATTACTGCTCCATTGGAAATGATTTGGTTGATCTTGTTGCTGAGGATGGCCTGATCCATCAGAACTGGTCATCATCTAGTATTGTTGTTGAAGTATATAATGATCTCCTGGTCCTGCTCATTTCCCTCAGCATCAGTTCCTGTCAGTCTCTCCAGGCCTCTCTGAAATCCTCCTGCTGGTCATTTCTTACCGAACAATAATATTCCATAATATTCATATCCCATCACTTATTCAGCCCTTCTCCAACTGATGGGCATCCACTCACTTTCCAGTTTCTGCCACAAACATTCTTGCCCACGTGGGCCCCTTTCCCCTCTTTAAAATCTCTTCAGATGATAGTCCCCGTGGAAACACTTCTGGGTCAGAGGGTGCGCAGTTTGCTGGCCCTGTGGGGGCAGCTCCGAATTCCCCTGAGCTGAACCTTGAAGGAAAGCTGGGGTTTGGGACGTGGAGCTGAGGAAGGGGGGCAGCCCTGGCACGGGGGTCAGTGAGGGGAAAGGGGCAGAGGGGAGAGATGGGAGAAGAGAGGAGGGGAAGGAAAGTGGCATCATAGCCCTTGTTCCGCCGTCTCCCACCTCTGCAGTCATTTCCCGGTCTCTCCTGGCTCAAAGTCGCTGCCGCTGAGTTTGCAATGTCCAATGGTTCTGTCCGTTGCTGAAGTCATTCTGTGCATCTTTTCCCTGCTTTTCTGTGCTCAGCCTGTTCTTGTTTCTTATGGTACCATAACATTGTTACCCTCCCACAACTGATGATGTCATCTTTATTGACTATTACACCAAGTGTGGCCGTAAATCCTTTGGTTTCTGCGGGTCTCATCTTTTTACTGATCCCCTTGGGGCATCTGCCCAGGAGTGAAATGTCTTCAGTCAAACAGTATGGAAATTTTAGTGATTTTCTTTGCATAATTCCAGATGTTTTCTAGAATGACCCAACTCCCAGCTCCACCGACTATGTACTAGTGCGCCCCGGCCCGGACTGTTCTATCTTTCATCATCTGGCTGTACAGTGAAACCTCAGATGGCTCTGATTTACATTTCTCTTGGTGGTGACAGTGGTTTCATGTGGTTAACAGTTTGCACCCATGATTCTCTATTCACGTCCCTCAACCACTTACCTATTTGAGAATGGCTTTCGGGCTTATCGATTCCTGTTGGTGGTTCTGGTTCTGACTATCGGAGATGTTTGATCCATTTCCCCCTAATTTACCTTGTCCCTTTCCACTTAGTGGCATCAATTTGGTTCCTTCCACAGTTTTCGTGTTCTCAGAGCCAGAATTGTCCTGCTTTGTCTCTTGGGATTTTCTCGGATCTTCCCTTGGTTAAGAATTCACTCCCTGGTCCTTATCTTTATATTTGTCATTTATATGACGAGAATATGTCGTCATCTTTAAGATTCAGTCGATTGCGACGTATTGTACGTGATGATCTAACCCCGGTTTCTGCCAATTCTGCTTCTCGGTTTTTCTCAGTAAATTTGTCCAGAAAAAAGAGAGGAGCCGCGCCTCTTCCAGCTAAAACCCGCCATGACATCGATCACCCCCTTTTTAGCTGTCTTTTGCCCAATTGTATCTTTAGGGGGACATATTTTCCTTCTTCCAAGGCCCTATTAATGCCATGGACAAGGGCCAATTTGTTCTGGTTTTCTCTAAATTTGTCCCCGCCTCTTCCCTAAAGTGCCTTGTCCTTGTTTTTTAAGTGTCTTTTGTGTTCTTTCCTTATTTTCCCTTCTTCGGTTGTCCTTCCCAGTTCTTCTCTCTTTAAATTTCTTTCTGTTCTTTTTTTTTGTTTTTTCTTTTGTGTTCCTTTTCTTGTGTCTTTTTTTAGGTTGTTTCTGGGTCTTTTAATTGTTTGGTTTTTTGTGTCTTTGGTTCTTTCCTAGGTGTTTGAATTAATTATGGTTGTTCCCGTTAATTATTATTGATTAATTCGGTTATGCATTAATTGGGGTTTTGATTAATATGTTTGGATTATTTCTTGGGTTTTAATGTCTTATTATGTCCTCATGGATTAATTTATGTTGTCCTGGGTGTAATGGATATTGGTTTGATTGTCTCTTTGGGTTGGCTCTTGATGTTTCTGGGTTGTCTCCATGATGTCTGGGTTTTGATTAATATGGGTTCCATTGGGTTTGTCTTGATTATTCTCCCGGTGATTTGTCTCTTTGGTCTTCCTCTCCCGTTTTTGTCCTTTCTCTGGTTTTTGTCTTTTTGCTCCTTTGGTTGTTCTCTCTTCTCTTGTCTCTTTGTTTATGCTCTCCTCGTTGTTCTCTGTCTCTCAATTGGGTTTTCTCTTATGTCTCTCCTCCCTTTGCTCTGTTCTCTTGGGTCTCCTCCTGTTCTCTCTCCTGGGTGGTTATTATTATATTTGGGTCTCTTCTCTCCTGGGTTTTGTTTTTATTTTTTGGGTTGTTTTTTTTGGGTGTTTCTTTGTCTCTCTTCTCCTTTGTCCTCTTAATAATTTTGTCTCTTTAGGGTTTCTGTCTCTCTCTCGTGTCTCTGTGAGTGTCTCTGTTTCTCTGTCTCCTTTCTCTGTCTCTCTGTCTGTCTCCTTTCTCTGTCTCTCTGTCTGTCTCTCTCTGTGTGTCTCTGTCTCTGTCTCTCTGTCTCTGTGTGTCTCTGTCTCTGTCTCTCTGTCTCTGTGTGTCTCTGTCTCTGTCTCTCTGTCTCTGTGTGTCTCTGTCTCTGTCTTTCTAAAAAAGTTTTCCCGGAATCACCCCACAGACCTTATGGTTTGGGAGAAAGAGCATTTGTAAAGGTTTAGTTAGCTCTGTATGGAGGGGGGCCTGCCCTCATCAGCCTTAGCTCTGTGTGTGTTTGGGGGGTTAGCTCCGTGGGGGCCCCTGTCCTTCCCCACCCTGCTCCTTACCCACAGTGGCAGCCCCCCCCACTCCCCTCCTTCCCCGTGCTCTTCCTTCCCCCCCCGTGCTCTCCCCCGCCCTTCCCCCTCCCTCCCCCCCCATGCTCCCCTCCCTCTTTCCCTTGCCCTCCCCAGGCCGGGCCCCAGCCCGGCCGCCCGGAGCATGGGGGGAAGCCTGGCCGGGGCCCGGGGCGTCTCGGTTTGCTGGGGGAGCAGGGCTTGCTCTGCCCGGGCCCCGACTGCCGGGCCGCCCTCCGCCCCACTTCCTCCGGGCCCAGTCGGCCTGCGGGACGCAGAAGGAGGGACGTGGGGGGAAGCTCTGCCGGAGAGAGGGAGGCCCGCCCAGGGGAGGCATGAATCTGCGCCGGCCTTCCCCTGGAGAGGGAAAAGGAGCCTGTGGGCCCGAGGAGCCCCCTGGGGAGCTTGGGGGCGGTAGTGTTAGGAGCAGGGAGTCAGGAGACCCGGCCTCAGATCCCAAGAATCCACTGTGTCGGCTCAGGTAGGTCCTTTCCTTCTTTGTGCCTCAGTTTCCTCAGCTGCAAAAGGAAGGGAGGGGCTTAAACTCCGAATCTTTGAGCAGTAGAGTCCCGGGCAGTGGCTTCCCAAGGCTAGCGAGGGAGGCGGGTTTGGGGAGGCAGGGACCTTCTGCAGCGAAGGCTCAGCGTTACCGGGCTCCGGCCCCTTCCTCTGCCTCCCCTGTGCCTCAGTTCACTCTTCTGCAAGGCTGAGGGAGGGCCTAGACGGCACTAAGGCCCCCTCCCCCTCCAATACCTGATGTTCCAAGGCTCGGGGGTGGGGGGGGAAGGGTGAGTGGCTCAGTGGGTAGAGCACAAGGGTGTCTCGGACCCTTCCTAGCCGTGTGGCCATAAAGAACGTCACCCTGCTTGCCTCAGTTTCCTCATCTGTAAAGGGAGCCAGGGTAGGGGCAGGGAGACATTCTAGTGTCTCTGTAAGAGAATGTGAGGTGGGTCATGGAGTCAGACCCCCAGCCCAACAGTGAGACTCGGACGTTGCCTGACTCGGGACCCCCTGCCTCCCACCCTCGTTTCCTGGGAAGTTTCTACGGGTCATTCAGCCCCTCGGGCTTCCCATTGCCCGTTGGGGCCCACAGGGACCTCTCCTGTGGGGGTCTCTGGCCGGGCCAGGGACACGAGAAGCCTGCTCCGGGGGACCGGGGCCTTGGCCAGGCTGCTCGGGGTGCCCGGCTCCCCCGGCTCCCCCGGCTCCCCCAGGTCTGGCCCTGGGCTGGGTTCCCAGAAGGCACAGGACAGGGAGGGGGGCAGAGCGGGGAGGGGGCTTAGAACAGGGGACGTCAGGGCTGGGGGGCTTAGGACAGGGGGTGGCAGAAATGGGACAAATCTTAGAATGTCACGGATGCAATGGGCTGTAGAGATTGACACGACCTCTCAGTTTACGGGGAAGAAATGACTCTTGGGAGGAAAGGAGACTTGGCCAGGGATCCGACTCAGGGCTCGGTTTTCACCGGGTCCTTCTGCGCCCCCCCCATTCCTTGCTGACCCCCATGTTTATCCCGCAGCCAGCCCCAGGCGGAAGAAGGGGGGCAGCCGTCCTCCGTCAGCAGCTCGTGGAAAAGCGCGTCCCCCTGCAAAGGCAAGAGGGACCCCCAGCTGCCCGAGCCTCCCTGCGGGGAGGGAGGCCGGGGGGAGGAGGCCCACCCCCCAAGCCCCCTGGACGTCTCCCGCCTGCGCAGCTCCTCCGTGGAGATCCGCGAGAAGGGCTCCGAGTTCCTGAAGGAAGAGCTCCGGAAGGCTCAGAAGGTACTGAGGCGGGGAAAGCCAGGTCCCTACTGGAAGGTTCCAGACCGCCCCCAAGGGGAAGGGGGGTAAGGGAACAAACCCGCCTAGGCTGGTGGTCCATGTTATGTAGCAGGGGTGTGGCCCTAGAGCCTTCCTCTCTGTGCACAGCAACTAAAGGACTTAAGGTGACACTGGGGCCCCTTGGGCCGTTTGGTGGGCTCCAGCCCCAGGTGGGGAAACCGGAGGGGTCCAGCCTGGGGCGCTCTCCCTATGGAGGGCCACATGTGGCCCTCGGGGTGGGCACGGAGGCAAAAACCCGGTTATTTTAATTAATATCAATGTGATGCGAGAGCAATGCTAAGGCAAGGAGGTGACGCGGGAGATGGAGCGGGCACGTCACTCAGGCTCGTTGACCTCAGTTAGCTCATCTGTAAAATGGGAATACAAACAGCATCGATCTCCCAGGGTGGCTGTGAGACCAGTGAGATGATACGGGGCGTCCGGAGTGGCCGACACCAGTGCTGGCCCTGGCCCTGGCCCTTGTTCTTGCCCTTGCTGCCATGCCCTTCAAGAGCCTGTACAACTTTCCAGACTCTTTTAGAAAGTATCGAGTCACCCCCCCCCCAAGTCTCCTCTTCTGTCCCCAGCAAGGGCTCAGTCACGTGTCCTTGGCCTGAAGGCCTCCAGGGGGGCAGAGGGGGGGCGGGAGCCCGGCACTTCCCAGGCTGCCCATCCTTCGGGCGGCTCCCTTAGCCCGTGGGAACTGAGCAGAGCAACCTGCTGGTCTCTTCTCCTGAGGGGAGAGGGTCTGAGCATGTGCCTCCTGCCCCCATCTCACTGCGACCCTCCAGGGTTGGTCCAATGGCTTTTGTTCTAGACTGGTCTGGGGGGCGGGAGGGGCCGTAGGGCTAGGGGACAGGTTGGGGGAGAGGGCCGGTAGCCATGGGCTCGGCCTGAGCCTCGGGGGCCGCCGAAGCCCATGGAAGGGTCGGTGTGCAATGGGAGGCCCTGGGCATGAGGGGAGGTCCCATGGGCGATGGGAGGCCCCATATCTCCGCTCTCCCCAGGAACTGAAGCTGAAAGATGAAGAGTGTGAAAGGTTGTCGAAAGTCCGGGAGCAGCTGGAGCAGGAGCTGGAGGAGCTGACGGCCAGCCTGTTTGAGGTAAGGCGCCGCCCTCCCCGAGATGGCACCGTGCTGGGCACTGTACCCGGAGAGCCACCGCCTCTGGCCCCGCCCCAGGAGATTTGTGCCTGGACATCTGATGCCCAGGGCATGGGGTCCCACATGGTGCTGGGCTTGGGGGCGGGGGCTAGAGGTAGCTTAACAGGCATGAGACCGTGCGGTGCAATGGATAGCGCACCCACTCGGGACAGCTCTGCCATGGGCTGACTGTGTGAGCCCAGACAAGTCTCGCACCGTTTCAGAATTCTACCCAACAAGCCTCCGAGGCGCTAAGTGGCAGAGAAAGCCTTGGTTGGGGTCGGCAGACCTGCCATCCTAGGTCCGGTACAGTCCCAACTTACCCTGAGGGTCACCCCCTGCAGCCCCAGCAAGTCTTTATTAAGCACCTGCTGAGTTCCTTCCTGGTCTCAATGCTGGCCACTGTTGCTGGGGAGATGGAAGCAGGATTAGTTGAGTTGCTCCTGGATCTGGATCTCACAGTCCTAGGAGGGAAATGAGACACGGTCATTCCACAAGCATTTATTAAGTGCTTACTGTGTACCAGGCACAAAAGTGCCACCTTATCTTCTGTTGGGAGAGACTATGCGCAGGTATCTAAGATACAGAGACAGGTAACGGGTTTTTAGACAGGGAGCGATATTCTCAGCTCGCACATACGTACAAGGTAATTTGGGAGGAAACACTAGCAGCTCAAGATGAGCAGAATCAAGGAGGGCCTCCTGGAGGAGGAGAGGTATTCCAAGGAGATTCAGAATTCTAAGAGGGGAAGGTGAGGGAGGAGTGCATTCTGGGTAGAAGCATGGAGATGGGAGACAAGAATATCACATGAGAGAGAGAGACACACACAGTAAGAGAGCCAGTTTGGCTGGCGTGATGAATGGGTGGAAGGGAGGAATGTGTAAGGTGGGAGAGGAAGGGGAGATGAACACAGAAATATACAAACGTCTTAAATTCTGCCTCAGTTTTCCCTGCTATAAAATGGGGATAATAAAAACTACCTTGCAAAATTATTGTGAGGGTAAAATGAGATCATATTTGTTTAAAAAAAAAAAAGTGCATAGTACAGTTCCTAGTTTGTACTCGGTGCTTGATAAATAAATGCTTATTCCCTTCTCCTTTCCCTCCTTCTAAGGGAGAGATCTGCTTTTGGTCCTGTGAGATAGATATATATTTTTTCTTTTAAATTTTATTTTTAATATATTTTTTTCCTTATAAAATTTATTTAAAAAATTGTTTTTATCAAACCTTTTTATTCTTCCAAACACCTGCATGGATGATTCTTTGACTTAACCCTTGCAAAACCGTGTGTTCCAGCCTCCCTCCCCCCCATTCTCCCCTAGATGGCAAGTAGTCCAACATATGTTCCACATGGTAGAAATAGATGTTAAATCTAGTCTATGCAGACAGATTTACACAGTTCTCGTGCTGCACAAGAAAGATCAAATCAAACCGGGAAAAAATGAGAAAATACACTGCAAGCCAACAACAAAGAGTGAAATTGTGCCAGATATTTAGTGTCACTCTGCTCTACAATGGGGAGGAAGGAAAGGTTATCAGGTCTGCAGGTGACTGCTGGCTGAGGGCAGGAGCCAGATCCAACCGTATCTCAAGGGATTAGAGTATTGAGCTGATTGATTTTACTAGAGATAAATGTAAAGACTTTGACATGGGCCCTAAAAGTCAATGTCACAGGTGACAGAAGGGGGAGAGTCTGACTGACAGCCCTGCCAGTAGCCTGTGGGGAGACCCAAATCCCCACTGGTCCCGCCCTAGGCTTCGGGGTGTTGGGTGTCCAAGCCGGGAGGCCGCAGAGCAGACCCCTGCCCCGAGTTCTGGGCGCAGAAGAGCTGGGAGAGTGTTTAGTTTTGGAGGCCTTGTTTCAGGAAGGGCCGGGGGGGGGGGGGGAAGGGCCTGGAGAGAGCGTTGCAGCCGGATTAGTTGGGGGTGTTTAGTTTCAGAGAAGGGGAGTCTGCAGGGATTTGGAGACCCCCGTGTGGAAGGACAAGGAGCTTCGCTCGGTCTGCTTGACCCTGGGATTGTTCCTCGATAAAAGGAAACAAGGAGAACTTCCCAAATGGGGAACAAATGGGAGGTAGTGAGCTCTCTGTCCTGGGAGGGCTTCAAATCTAAAACATTGTGGAGGAGACTGTTCAGCCGGGAGCTGCCCCTTCCATGCTCGAGGCTCTGTGAGTCTGTGATAGGAAGGCCTAGGGCAGATCAGACGGGCAGTGGCTGCAGTCAGGGGTCCTGGAGCCAAGTCCCAGCTCTGCTGCTTAAAGGGGTCTCCAAGCCTCAGTTTCCCCCTCTGATGCGTGGGGCGATGACAGTGATTGGACTAGATCCTCCTCATGGTTGCATCCCTCCCTGAGCCGTTGTGACCGCCCAGCATTGTGAGGATCCTGCCTGTGAGCAGGTCACCTTTCAGAGGGTGAGGCGGCCCAGGGGCTGAGGGTCTCGGGCAGGAGAGTGGGGGCTCAGTGGGAAGCCCCTCCCGTAGAGCTCGGTGACCATCGGGCCGTCCTTCCCTTCCCAGGAAGCTCACAAGATGGTGAGGGAAGCAAATACAAAGCAAGCGGCATCAGAAAAGCAGCTGATGGAGGCTCGAGGGAAGGTGAGACCCGGGTATCCTTCCCTGCCCTTTTACCCCTGGTTTCCTTGTCCCTTTAACCCCCGGTGTCCTTCCCTGCCCCTGTCTGTTCCATCCCTTCAGGGTCTCCTTGGTCTTTTCCAGGGCCAGGGGTGCCTGAGCTGGAGAAAGTCCCTTCTCCTGGGGACCTCAGTTTCCTTATTTGTCGAATGAGGGCACAGGGTGGGATGCTCCTTCCAGATTCCTCGGGCTCTCCTTCCAGGTTCTAAGCCCCCCCCCCCCGAGACTCCCACTCTGTGCTGGCCGCTGTGGGCGGGCCCCGTTTTGCCCTTTCCCAGGGCACTCCCCGGGCAGCCTCTGCTGGTGGGAAAACTGAACCTCTTCCCCGGAAAGGGGGGCCCGTGCTTGAGAGTGAGACTTTGGGCTCCTGGTCACTCCTGGTACCTGAGGAGTGCTGGGCCAGTTATTTCTCTGGCCTCAGTTTCCCCAGTCATGTTGGGGAGCTGCCCTGGACGACCCTGGAGTCATCCCCCAGTCCACGAGCGTCTCTGGGAAGTGCCTCCCCTCCCTCCCGAGCGGCAGAGTCCGGTCCCAGGCTGGTGGGGGCCATTGCTCTGGGGTTGTGGGGGGGACACACCCTCGGGATGCTCGCTGTCTCCGGGAAGAGCCATTGTGACTGCAAACAGGATCCGGGGGGGCCCTTTCAGGGATGGGTCGGACTCTGGCTCTCTGAGTCTTCACCTTCTGAGACCAATAATGGCGGGGGTAATGGAAGGTCTTCCTCACTTTTCTGTCTTCGCAACCACCCTGGGCCTCAGTCTCTTTATCTGTAGAATGGGCAAGTGGGCCTCCAAGGCAGCTTCCAGCTTGATCTGGTTGGGGGGGAGGGAGGCCAGGGGTACGGCCACTGACCCCGCCCTTCCTTTGGCCAGATTGACATGCTGCAGGCGGAGGTGACGGCCCTGAAGGCCCTGGTGATCACTTCCACCCCGTCCTCGCCCAACCGAGAGCTGCACCCCCAGCTCCTGAGCCCGTCCAAGGCCGTGTTCCGGAAGGGACACGCTCGCAACAAGAGCACCAGCGGCGCCCTCTGCCCGGCCGTCTGCCCGGCCACCGGCCACAGCATCTCCTTGGAGCCCGTGGGCCACGAGTGCAAAGAGGTAGGTGGGGGCCGCGGAGGTCAGAGGCCACGGAGGTCAGAGGCTGAGCCCCTCCCCCGGGGTGCGCCAGAGCCCCCCAGAGCGGGAGAAGCCCGAGGGGCTGACCAGGGACCCGTGTCCCAGGCCCCTGCCTCTGAGCTGGGAGGGAAAGCAGGGGGACTCGGGAGTCAGAGGTGGGGAATCCTGCTCCACCATTTGCCTCCCATGAGTGATGCTGCACTGTCTCTGTCTGAGTCTGTTTCCTCCCCTGTAAAAAGGGAGCTCCCGACTAGATGGCCTCTCGCCTCCCTTCCCAGCTCTGGGAGCAGAAGGGGATCCCACATCACCCAGTCCAACTTTCCCACCCCCAGCCTGTGTTTTACAGATGGGGAAACTGAGGCCTAGGGCAGGGGAGGGGCTGGCCAGAATTCACCAGGTGTAAGTAGGGATTTGCCCCCAAGCTTCTGCCTGGGACAGCCTCCTCTCCACAGCGCAAAAGAGGGAGCAGAGGCCCGGCCGAGGCCGTTGCCTTGGGTCACCTGGTGGGAGGTAAATGGGAAGGCAAGGACCGAAACCCTGGCTCCTGTTAAATTGGCTTCGTGTTTCCCCCCCCCCAGGTGGGTTCGGGGGCCAAGAAGCCCCTGCAGTAGAGGCCAGGCCTGGAGCGGCTTCCCCAGCAGGGCCTTCCTGTCTGAGGGGGCCCCCGTTGCCTTGGTCATTCCCTGCCTGCACCCAACAGTAGGACCCGCTCGTCCCCCACCAGGAGCATTTATGCAGATTTGACAGATACACCTGGTGATCACCTGGTGCCTTTATTAAACGCCTACTGTATGCAAAATCCTATGGACACAGATGGACTCGGCATGTCCCGCCTTTGGGGCTGGCGCTGCCTGGCGCTGGCCAGTTATATCTCCGGGCGTCGAGGCCCACAGGAGGGGGCAGGGGGCGGCCCCCCGCTGAGTGAGGCCTTGACCTTCTCTTCTCTCTGTCCCTCTTCCTGCTAACCCTTCTCTGCTCTGTGCTCCTGCCCAGCCTGAGGTGCCCACTCTCCTCTCCTTACTGCTGTGCATTGTCCCGGGGAAAGCCATCCACATCACTTATGAGCCAGGCTGGCAGACCCTGAACTCGGAGTCTTCTTCCTTCTCCTCTTCCTCCTCCTCCTCCTCTTCTTCCTCTTCCTCCTCCTCTTGGCAGGTAACGCCCCAGGGAGGGTGGGCTCTTTTCCGCGGCCCAAGGAGGGGTTCACTCGCATCCCCCCTCCAGCAGCAGCTGGCGTGTTGGGGGCCTGCTCTAGGGTCACCCCCTTGGGGGGCGGCTGGGGGCCCTGGAGGGCCCGGCTCTGGCCCTGGGTCCCAGCCTGTCTGGGGGTTCTCGCTCCGCAGGTGGGAGGATCTTGACTTTTGGGATCCTTTCTCTCCCTCAGAGGAGGGAGGAGGAGTTGCCGGGTGGACTTGGGCCCAGGGCTTCAGGGGGATTAGTCTGGTGTAGAGGCAGGGAGACGCTCAGGGTCGATGTGCTCCAAAGGGTCTGCCCAAGATGGCTCGTCGGCCTAGACAACCTAGAATGTGGGGCTAGAACGTGGGGCTGGGGCCTTTGTCAGGGCTAGAGCCTTTATCAGGGCCGGGGCCCCCGCTGCTGCTGGGGGGCTGGGGTGTCTCACCCTCCCCACCCCAGTTCAGCCGCCACTCTCACTCCAGATGCGTCCCCCGCACGACCGCTGCCCCCTGCCCCGGCCACGTGCTGGCCCTTTCTCTCAGCCCACCCCCTCTGGGCCCCTTTCAGGTGGACACCATCCTGTTTACCGAGTTCCAGGCCTGGAAGGAGGCCCCCACCCTGGACAAGAGCTGCCCCTTCCTGCAGAGGATTTACCGAGAAGATGTGGGCCCTTGCTTAAACTTCACCAAACAAGAGGTGAGGGGGGGAAGGGCCCCCCAAGGGGGGAGGGGAGGGGATTCCCCTCGCCCCTCGCCCGCTCACCCTGGCTTTGCTGTAGCTTTCAGAGCTGGTGCGGGCGGCCGTGGAGGAGAACACCCTGACCATCGAGCCCGTGGCTTCCCAGGCCCTCCCCGTGGTGAAGGTGTCTGCGATCGAGTGCGGCGGGCCCAAGTAAGCCGAGACCCCTCCCCAGCCCCCCTGCCGGGTGCCTCCTGCCGCTCCCTCCCCAGCCCTAGCTCAGGGACTTGGGGCGGAGCCGAGGGAGCACGTGGGCTCTCAAATCCAAGGCTGAGAAGTCCCGGGGCCTGGCCATCTCCCCCAGCCCAATATCTAAAAACAAGGGTTCCAATAAGAGGGTCCCACAGCTAGGGGCTGACAGAGCACGATTTGAACCTGGGGCTCAAGACTTCAGCTCCATCATTCTCCCTCGACTTCCCTTCTCAGAGGAGATTTTGCAGGACCTTTGGGGGGGGGGGCAGTGCGTGTGTACATACATATGTGGGGCTTCTGCTCTGGGAAATGCCCTCCCTCCCCCCGGCTCCCGGAAACACACAGCTTCCTGTTTTCATGAAAACAGGAGAACAGTCTAGGAATTTCCCGTTTCTCAACAGCTGCCGCTTCTGGGCCCAAAAAACCAGAAGTGGAAGGGCCTCGGAGCTCCGGGCCGGAGGGGAGTGGGATGGCACCTCGCCATGGGGGCCCCTGGGTCAGGAGCAGGGCAGTTGACTGGTCCTCCAAGTCTTCTCCTGCCCTCTGGGAGGGCTCCCGGCCCCTCCGGCCGAACCCCACCCCCAGGGCTCCCACCTCCTGCCCAGCCCTGACTCAGTGTCCCTTTTTTTCCCTTTCTCCCGCAGTGGCTTCCGGGCCCAGATCATGACGTAAGTGATACTGAGCCGCCCAAAACTAAACCCCCCTCAGACTTTACTAACCTGCAGTCTGTTTGTGGCGCTCGGCCCGAAGCCTCCAGCCTCACCCTGGTGTCCAGGCTTTCTTGCAATGAGCATCTGTTTATTATTTATTGCTGTGGTGACTGGGGTTAAGTGACTTGACCAGGATCACACAGCCAGGAAGTGTCAGATTTGAATTCAGATCCTCCTGATTTCAGAGTGATGCTCTATCCACTGAACCACCCAGCTGCCCCCTCATAAGCATTTATTAAGTGCCTACTACATGCCAGGCACTGGGGATACAAGGAACATACATTTTACTTTAACAAACAGGAATCTACGAGCATTTATTAAGCACCTACTGAATCCCAGATCCTAGGCACTGGGGGTGTATAGACGGGAGTCAGAATAAGAATGAGTTTCTAGTTTAGTCAAATTAAAATGGACAGGAGGTGATTTTTGAGGGAAAGGCATTAGCCATTGGGCGACTGGACCCCAGGTGAGCCTGGAAGGAAACTGGGGGTTTTAAGAGATGGAAGCCAAGGAGGGGAGTGCCTTCCTGGTGTGAGGAACTGCCAGTTAGTTCAAAGGCAGGGAGGTGGGAGATGGAGTCCCACGTGGGATGTGTGTAGATAAGTTGATCCCGAATATCAATTTGTTAAATATATGAATATTGTTTATAAACAATAATTTGGGAGGGGGGAGCATTAGCGGATTGTCTCATGAGCTCAGTCTTAATGGGGGGAGATGGAGGTGAGGAGGGGGGAAGAGGATTTGAACCTGTTTTCTCCCAGCTTCAAGTTCAGAGAGTTTGTTATTAGACCATGATGTCGTGGCTCATTCTACAAAATGCTAATATTCACCTAACCCCCCCCATTCGACTTTTGGGCCTAGGAGGGGTACATGTAGGGCAGGGGGGGCTTCATAGAAGCATAAATTGGGGCCAGGAGGGACTTCCGAGGCTGCACACCCGCCCCTTTTATGGTGAAACGGCCAGAGCTGAAGGGCCTTGCTCGGGGCCACAGGGCTAGTAGGCCCACGGAGCAGGATCCGAGTGTGTTTGGGGGCGTGAGGAAGGGCTCCAGGCCCCCTGGAGCGGCTGCCGGGGAGACGCTGGCTCTCGTGGGCAGGAAGGTCCCCCAGAATAAGACCCCGCGGCACTTTTCCAGGCACTGGGCCCGGCAATGTCTAGGATTTGGGGGGGGGCAGGGGGGGCAGGGTTAGGGTTAGAGGCTGTAAGGGAATGGGGAAGAAAATCGCTCAGGATGCCCCTAGAACGGGGCCTGGAAGTAGTTGCGGGGGGATTTCTGGGGACGACTCCGGAAGGAGGGGGGGGCCACCTGTGGTTCCCGAGGGGGGCGGAGGGTGGAGCGCCTGAAGGCCTTGGCGCAGGAGAGGGAGTCGCGGGTGGGGCGCTGAACCCCGGAGTTCTGGGCTGCCTCGGAAACCTGCCCAACACGGGGAGGCTGCTGGGGGAGGGGAGGAGCCCGGCTCAGCATGAGCCTAGGAAGGCAGGGCCTGAGTGAGGGGAGCGCTTGTCTCCTGGGTGTGTATGTATGTGTGGCTGGCTGTCCGCCCGTCTGTCCGTCTGTGTGTCCGCCCGTCCGTCCTTTTAGAAAGGCAGAGGAGGAAGCCTCGGGCCTGCAGGAGGCAGTGGGGCTCCGAGGGGGCGGGGCGGAGGCGGGGGCTCGGGGTCTGCTGCCTGCTTTCCTCCTGGCAAAAGCCAACGCCCTCGCTCTGGCCTTTGTCCCGTCTGTCAGCATCCTCCTGTCCGCAGGGGCCAGGGCTCGTGAAGCCTCGGTTTCCCTGCCTGGGCCTCCCGGGAGGAGGCTCCTTCTCCCCCCTCCCCCCATTCTCTCCCCCTCCCCCTTCTTCCTCCCTCCCACCCCCCCCCCAACCGGCCCCCTGTCCCCCAGGAAGTCACTCAAGCGGCTTGGGGACCTGCCCGCATCAGGTGGGGGTCGGGAGGGTTATTACTACATCTCGCCATCCTGCAGGGCCAGGGTGAGTCCCTCTTGCCCCAGGCCCCGGGCCTCCCCGGCCCCCTCCCCCCAAACTGGGCCAAGTCTGGCTTCGGGACGGGCTAGGCCAGGAGGAGGCTCGGGCAAGGGGAAACCCAACCCTCTAATTTTGACAAGGTGGGGCCAAAGGGGGCCGGAGGAACCCCGGGGGCCACGGGCAAACGCTCCGGGTCTAAAAGGCGCAAATCCAAAACCCAAACTGGAAACACCTGAAATCTCTCCCCTCCACCCCCTCCCCCTAACTTCCCCCTCCCCCCCTTCCCTTCCCCTCCCCTCACTTCCCTCCCTCCCCTACTCCTTCCTCCCCTCCCCCTCCTTCTCCCAGTCACGGCCGTCTGGCCTTTCCACCTACATTAACTACATCCCAACCATGCTACGGGGAAAACAACCAGGCTCCCCGGCCCAGGCCCTTCTCCCCCTCGGTCCCAGGTTGGGCCCCAAAATTAACACTGGAAAAACCCCATTTCTCCAATAACCGGAACCGGGAAACCAAACCCCCTCCTCCAACCCAAACAGGCAAAAAACCCAAACATTCACCGGGTCTCCAAAAACATTTAAACCCAACTCCCAAACTCCAAACCCGGGTCCCTTCCCCCCCCAAGCATTAAAAAACTCCTGATTCTAATCTTTCCATTCATTTTTCCATTATCTTTTCTTTCATACCAGGGCCCCAACCTCAAATCCCACTCTTGTAACCTCAATTTCTCCCCCTTAAAAATGGGAAACTTACCCTTCCCTCCTTTCCTCCCTGGGGAAACCCTCCAATTAAACAATATCCAACCTGCTCTAAATGTATCGGCAAATTCAAGGTCCTACTCTAAACCTCCCCCAACTATAAACCAACAAAATGGCAAAACCATGTTAAATTTCTTGGCCTATTTCCCCCAGCCCCTCCCCGGGCCAACCCTCAAAAACCTCGGGGCCAAGACAGAAAGGGCTTGGATGGGTAACAGAGAGGGCTCACCGTGGCTGGAAACTTTAAAAAGGAACCTGGGAGAAATCCTCTGGTCCAGCTCTCCCATTTTACAGATGGGGAAGTGAGACCCAAGGAAAACCAGCAAACGTTAAATGGTCACTAAATGCAGGGCAGAGAAGCAGGTCAGGTGGCCTCCCATTGAATGAAGAAAAAGCCAACGTAGATATCAGGAATAATTGGGTTCCAGCTCCCCCGGGACACACGGGCCGTTGAGGTGGCCCCAGGAGAGTGGGACCAGTGGGGACTCCGGTCTATGTGGCAGGAGGGGGCTGTCCACACCAGGAGTCCCTTGGGATAATGAGGATTTGAATCCAGGCCTTCTGCCTCCCCACTTGAACTGGCTCCTACTATCTCTGTGCCACAATTTCCCCATGTCTGAGGTGTCCCGGCCTGTGTTGCTCTGGATCATGTCCCCAAGATACTGGTCAGACGTCCCTAATATTTACTAGCTTTTCAGAGTGATCCTGATTCAGTCACCTCCTCCTCCTCCTCGGGCCTCAGTATCCCCTGTGAGCCGAGGACAGGAGCCACCCTTTGCCCTCCCTCCCGGGTCCCTGATGGAACCACTTGGTAGCATTTTGTAACTGGATCTTTTGAGCTGTTCTCGAGCATCATGGGAGGGTTTTTTTTTTTTTTTTTTTTGGACTGGGGGGAGAATTGAGGAAGGTGCCTTGGGTCTGACTCAGTCTCTCCCTTCCGTCTTCTAGTGGAATTGATCTTCTGGGAGATCATGAGGCTTCGGAAGGAGATGTCCTTGGCCAAGCTGGGCTTCTACCCGAACGAGGTCTAGAGCCGAGGTCGCGGCTCCAGGGACGCAGATGGACGTTGTTAGGGGAGAGGCCACCGGGCCGGGGGCTGCTCTGATTGAGGCAGAAGGACATGATGGGTGGGTCTCCGGCCTCTGAAGGGTTCACCCCAGAGGGCTGCCACCAGCAAGGAGACCCTGGAGAAAACCCTGCAGGGAGGAGGGGCGCAGAGCGGAGCTGATCCTTCAGGCTGGATCTTGGGCTCCGAGGCCCGGGCTCCACAAGGAGCCGTTTCCGGGCCTCTTTCGCTTCCACCGACCGATGCAGTGAATTTTCCAAAAGAAGAAAAAAAAAAATCTGATCAACAAGAACAAAGCCTGCAGGCTTCTGTGGCCCGTGGGAGGTGGGGGTGGGGGTGGGGTCGGGGTCTCTGGGTGTCCGGAGCGGGGTCTCCAGCCCCTTCCCCAGACACTGGCACTTTATCTCACCAAAGGAAAAGGACACAGAGGGTCTGAGCTCAGGAAAGTAGCCGGGGCCTGTTGCCCTGCTCTCCCCCTCCTCCCTCTCCTAAACAGGACATCAAAGCCCCTGTTAGTTGCCCATGGCCACCCCTGCTCCCCGAGCCCAGGCCCCCAGCCCTCCCCTTCCCCTCCCCCCCAGTAACGACTGTGGGCAATGGCCGGTCTCTGCCACTGACCAATGTAAGCAGCGCCCCCTCGTGGTGTGACCTTGCCCTTCCAGTCAGGGAAGCCATTCCTGGGGCCTGCCTGGCTCTGTTAACTCCAAGAAACTACTTGTCCCTTGGGGAAACCTCTGTGGACTTTGACCAGCAGGTGGAAAGCTCAGCCCGGGGTGGGGGAGGAAAGACGGGGGTCCTCCCCCCAGGTTCAAGTTTGGCACTCATGTCCCCCTCCCTCCCCATCATCCCCTTGGGTGCCTTGAGCTGCTCCCGGGGCTCAGGTCTGGCAAGGACTACGTGCAGAAACACTGGGCAGAGCACGTGCCCCCTGGTGGGCGGGACACTTGGGTCGCCCCCTTCCCTCACCACCAATGATGGGGGGCTTCTCTAAGACGAGGCGGGGGTCTCGTGTCCCCTCTCCCCATTTGTGTGTTGCTGGCCCCGGGGACATCCCCGTCACTCTCCCTAGGGCTTTAGGGGCAGCCCGGGTCTCGGCCAGGAAGATGCCATCCCTCCATCCCCCAGAAAGCTCTGCTCTCCCCTGGCTGTCGTGTCCTAAGCTGGAACGCCAGCCTCGTCTCTGTCGCTTCCCGAATGACAATCGTTCCAGGCTGGGGATTAGACACAGCGGGGCAGTGCCCGCCAAGGGTGCGGGGGGGGGGGGGGGGGGGGGGGGGGGGAGGGCAAGAGAAGGAGATCTTTCCCGTCAGCCCGCTCCAGTCTATTACCTTTAAATAGGACACTCTCTTCCCCTGAGGAATTTAATGGGCTCAGCACCCAGCAGGGACTGGCTGGAGATCAGCCTTAAGGCTTTGGGGACAGCCTAGTGAAAGGGCTGGGGGGGGAGGGGAGGAGGAGGAAAGGTAGGAGTGTGGAACGGCCCCCCCCCAACAAGAGCCCAAGCTGTTCATGAGCCTCCCCAAAAAGGCCCCCTTGGTAAATGAATGCTTCAGGGACCCTCCTGCAGCTGGGCCCACACCCATGAAGTGGGCAATAGGATTGGCACCCTGGGCTGGCAAGCTTCAAATCCTCCTCCCCCTTTCCATTAGCACCCTGGGACCCCTAGATTCAAACTTTGTCCCCCCTTTCCATCGGCACCTTGGAAACCCCTGTCTTCAAATCTTGCCCCCTTTTATTGACATCCTGGGACTTCTAGCTTCAAACCGTTCCCTTTTCCATTGGTACCTTGGAACCCCCTAGCTTCAAACCCTGCCTCCCTTTTTTATTGGTACCCTGGGACCTCTAGCTTCAAACCCTGCCCCCCCCTTTTCATCGGCATCCTGGGTATCTTAGCTTTATATGCTGCCCCTTTTCCATTGGGACCCCTTGCTTCAAGCCCTGCCTCCCTTTCCATTAGCATCCTGGCATCCCTAGCTTCAAGCCCTGCCCCCCTTTCCATTGGCATCTTGGGCCGTCTAGCTTCCAACCCCCCCACCTCCAGCTGGGCGGCGGGTAGCCACCTGTTGCAACGATTAAATGGGTTTTCCGGATAATCTCCCAGCGTCAGTACCATCTCCTATTCCTGTAATTCCCTGCCCCCACCACCCCAGAGGCAGTTGGGCCCTCACAGCTTGAGCTCCGAGACTTCCCACCTGTCCCAGTCCGTCCAGGGGGCCCTGCCAACCAGGGAGGAGACCGATGGTGGAAAAGAGGCCCGTTTCCTGCCTCCAAGGTGCCTTACCCCAGGACCTGGGGACTGAGGACGCTCGTCTCTGGCAGAATGGCAGCCGCCTCAGCTGTGGAAGGGTGAGGAGGGCTATGCCGGTGCACTTGCCCCTGGCGCCAGTCCATGGGTGGGATACTACCCTCCCCTTCAGGAGATGGGTCTGGGTGGTGGTGGGGGCACCTTGGGAGAGTCTGGAGGGAGCAACTATAGCCCAGGGGTCCTTTGAAGGATCTTTTCCCTCCCAAGGGACCCCCCTCTCCCCACCTGGCCCTTGTGATCCGGGGCTGTCACGGACACAGATCTCCTGCTGGCTCACTTCTAACTCCCTTTTTTAAATGAAATGTAAGATAATCTCTATTTAATAAAGGAAGGATTTATTGGTAAAGACTGAGGAGTTTCTTGTAGACATTTTAAGAAATTGGATCCTTTTCATTTATCCCTGGATGAAGGATTGGGCTGAGGATTAAACCAGAGCCTGAACAAACTAGCAGAGCTCTCTGGCAGAAGTCTAAGGACCTGCACTGTGAAAGCGCAGGGCAAGGACACTGGCCTCTAAACTGAGAGACACCAGGATTTAAATACTGGGCCTGTAGACCAGCTCCGTGACCATGGTCAAGTAATTGATCTGGCCCACAGACTCCCGATCTCACCAGGTTTCCAAGGGCCAGGCCGGCCTCCGTTTGGCTTAGTTCTTGACGCCTTTGTCTCCCAAGTCCCTTTGCTCTGCTCTACCAGGGGATAGGTTTGTGATGTCTTCATTTCTTGTTGTGACTCCAATCAGACGTGTCAAGAATGAGCAAGATGAACAATTCTGACTGGAATGTTAACTTTTTTAAAATTAAATCTAACAAGGTAGTAATAACCTTCTATGCTGGCTTTGCCATTGGCATTTTGCCTTTATCTCCGCCTGGAAACCAGGAACCACCGCCATGGGCTGCACCCAGTGTAGTAAGGACTTAGGTGGCCACATCTCCCACTTTCTGTGTGGCTTTGAAAAAATCCCTCTCTGTGAATTCTTACCCAGTCCCCAAATGAGCTTGGGCTTGGAAGTCTCAAAGAGCTAAGAGTCAATTTAAGATTTATTAAGCACCTATTGTATAACTAGGCACAACCAGGCACCGAGGGAAGGCAAAAATGGTGCCTGCCTCAATGCTCATGTTCTCCATTACCTCATCCAATAAAGGTACACAGCAAAAGCTGATCCAGTATCTGACTTCTACCTTGTCCAATAAAGGTACACAGCAAAAGCTGATCCAGTATCTGACTTCTACTTTGTCCAATAAAGGTACACGGCAAAAGCTGATCCAGTATCTGGCTTCTACCTTGTCCAATAAAGGTACACGGCAAAAGCTGATCCAGTATCTGGCTTCTACCTTGTCCAATAAAGGTACACGGCAAAAGCTGATCCAGTATCTGACATCGTTGTTGTGTGGTTTGGAGTAAGTCTGCTGGAGCCAGAGCCAACTCGGCTCCTCTGAAGCTCCTTAAATCTGTAAAATGGGGTAAGAAATAGCAGCCACTTTCTCAAGTGCTTTTGAAGAGCAAGTCAAGTGACTCATAATTCACATTTAAAGCACTATAGAAACCTGAGCTCTCATTACTCTTTTATTAGTAGGAGAGGCAGCTGGTGTAAACAGAACATTGATCTTGAAGCCAGTGGGGGCTCCCTAATCCTGGTGCTTGAAGCAACTAAGGAGATTCTAAGTTGCAGAGAAAAGTGGCAACTGGAATCGAAGGAAATTCCCTCACCCAGAAGTTCCCTGTATCAGTGAAATTGTAGTCCAGTTCCTCTCCCTGTCTCCAAAATTTGCATTGTCTCCTGTTCTCTCTTTGGGATTAGGCTGTCATCCTGTAGCTCTGGAGGTAGAGTCAGGAAGACTTGACGAATATCTTACCTCAGACACTTAGGATGTCATGACCCTAAGACACTTCTATTGAATTAGTCTCCACATTCATAAAACAGGAATGATAATAATATTTTTTTCCATTGTATTTGCGAGGGTAAAATGAAATGATGTAAAATGCTTTGTAAATCCTAAAACACACTGCAATGATCGTAATCATAATGATAATAGTACGCAGCATTTCTATAACCTAGGGGCTCGTAAAGTGCTTACATAAATTCTCATACCCATGAGTCATTGCTTATGCAACCTAAGTTCCCGTAGTTTTTCAGTCTGCCTTATTACTCTGCAGGCTCACACTGAGGTAGCAATCAGCAATGATCCCCAGTCTTTCATCAGACACACTGTTTACTATTCCCACCTCCTGCATTGAGGACTTGGGAAATTAATTGTTTGAACCCAAGTGTGTAACTTTATATTTATAGCCTCTCCAGCTTCAAAGGGCTCTGTGGTTTGTAATTAGTCAAACTCAGGCTCCCAAGTCTCCACAAATGTTTATATTGTTTCCTAAGCCAACCGGAAAGGATGTGGACTGAAACAATATATCAGACCCTACAGCTAATTGAGTGATAGGTTCTACCATAATGCCCTTGGGAGGAATAGATACCTGAGGAAAGAAATGGGCAACAATGTGGCCCAAGTATATACATACTGTTTCCCCATTGAAGGGGGAGGGAAATTGTTCCCTTTATCGAAACTCTGTTCCCTTTAAGATTCTCTCCCTGAAACTGTCCCCTTTTGATCTGTGATCCCTCTTGGAGTCTCCCCCCAGATAAGCGTTAATTCCAATAGGAGATCTGGGCCGGATCTAGGCCTGGGAATTTGGCTTCCTTTTCAATCCGAAGCCTTAAGACTCCTTTTAAGGGCAGTTTCTCTCCCAACTCTAACCCTAACCCTAACCCTAACCCTAACATCCATACACTGCTGTGGGAAACTGGGGAATGTGTAGATAAGATCCCAGTCACTAATCCAGGTCGACAATGTGTGACTTATCTAACCCAGGAGAAGTAGTAGCATCAGGTTTACTGATACAGAATCCTAATAAGCAGCCTGGTGAGAGTCGCCCAGATTCTGACTCCAAGTTACAAAATTCAGGAATATACTGGACAGCAGCTGTGACAGTGACCAACCTATGCTCACAATCTATATAAATGGCATTCCGTTAGAAGGATTGGTAGACACAGATACAGATGGTACAGGCATTAGAGGTGCCAACTGGCCCAGTCACTGGCCAAAGATTAAGGCAGACACCTACATGTCTGGCATAGGGGGAGCAATAGCAGCTGAAGTTAGTGCTGCCCCTTTGAGATGGACATTTGAATGTGAAACAGGAGTTTTTACTCCTTTTATAGTTGGAAAAATCCCCATCAATCTGTGAGGAAGAGACGTTTTACAATAATTAAGGTTAAAAATGAGTACCTTGGATTTTTAGGCAGGGCTGCTGTTGAAGGCCTGCCAACACTCACTTGTTCCTATCCAATGCAAAATTGATACACCAGTGTGGATAGAACAGTGGCCCTTAGGTAGCAATAAAATTCAGGCCTTATTAGATATAGTACAGGAGCAGCTTGACCAAGGACACTTACCACCTTCTCTAGGTCCTTGGAATTCCCCAGTATTTGTTGTAAGAAAGAAATCTGGAAAATGGAGGATGTTGACTGATTTAAGAAAGGTAAATGAACAGATGGAAACTATGGGAACTCTTCAGGCTGGACTTCCACCTCCTACTCAATTGCCTAGAGAATGGCCTCTTTGGCTTATAGACATTAAGGATTGTTTCTATTCTATCTGTCTAGATAAGGAGGATACGAAAAGATTTGCCTTTTCAGTGCTCAGCGTTAGCTGAGCCTTATAAAAGACATGAATGGACAGTTTTGCCACAGGGAATGAAAAACAGCCCTACTGTGTGTCAAATGTATGTTGCTGCTGCTCTTACTCCAGTAAGAAAAGCATTTCCAAATGTAATGTTATTACATTATATGGATGATATGTTGGGATGTGCACCTGAGGAACAAATGTTAGAAGCATGTCTACAAAAGACTACAAAAGAAACACTAAGGAACTACTAATTGTACATAGCTCCAGAAAAAATTCAAAGACATGCTCCTTTTCAATATTTAGGATATGAAGTATACCCTAAGGTGCTTGCAGTACAAAAACTGTCCTTAAGAACAGAGAAGCAAAACACCTTAAATGACTTTCAGAAATTGATAGGAGATATCCAATGAATGTGACCAGTGTTAGACCTTTCTACCTATCAATTGCAACAGTTATATGATATTTTAAGGGGAGACAGTGCTTCACCACGCCAGCTTACAAAAGAAGTGCAAGAGGCTCTGAGAGAAGTTGAACTGGCTTTATCCAATGTGGTTGAAAGAGTCACTCAAAAACCCTTAGAAATATCAGTTTTTGCTACACAAGAGGCACCCACAGCAGTTCTTCATCAAGGAGACAGCCCGAGTGGTCACTGAATTCCTTACACAAGCATTTGCAATTATGGGTGTGCCATGAGCAATAAAAACAGATAATGGACCTGCATATATTTCTAAACATTTTGCACATTTTGTGTACAGTGTAAGATTTTACACACCACTGGCATACCCACAGGTAACCCTAGAGAACTTCTAAATCTAGCTTTTTATACTCTTAACTTCTTAATTTTTGACAAAGATGCACTGGCTCCGGCAGACCCAATAATGCCCCGGAAGGGTAGTGTCCAGTGCGAGCAGCGCCACTATTTTTAGATAATCACCAGTGATGTGAAAAGATCCAGAAAGTGGTGAATGGAAGAGACCAAATAGGTTAACTGCTTGGGGGAGGGGGTTTGCTTGTAGTTCCACAGATGAAGAAGGAATCGGATGGGTGCCAATGAGCCGTATTCACCTTGTCCATCAGAGAGAGATGGAGCAGACCCTTGAAATGAAGGAGAAGACCCAAGAAACATCGGGTGGTTCCGTTGCTGATTGTGCCCCCTACTGAGAGAGCCTGGCAGTTATAGCATTTGACTCATAGACATCAAAAATTGTTGTTCTTGAAAACCTTCAGGAATCATTGGATTTTCTGAGACATGATAAGACTATTTTAGGACTTGAAAATCTGCAGGAATCACTGGATTCCCTAACACATAAAAAGACTGTTGCAGGACTTCAAAAACTTGTGGGGATCATTGGATTCCCTGACAAGTGAAGCAATGGATAATAGATTGGTTTTGGACTATCTCTTGGCTGCTGAAGAAGGCCTATGTGTGACTGTTGTTTACATACCCTTCTTCTAGGACTTCTGGAAATATTTTACAACACCATGTGGATTTATATTATTTGTTATATCACTACTTGAGTACAATTCAGGTTTGTTATACCACATTAAGCCTGCACCAGCTGTGGGGAGAGTCATCACTGCTAGCCTGTGCTTTATTGCTATGCACTTGTGTAATACTTCCCATGCTGATGGGTTTGTGCATTCCTGTTTCTAGTAAAACCTTCAGCCCAGAAACCTGCAAGCAATATCTGGCTTGACTCCCCACTTCTCTTTGGTATTTTTCATCTCTCTTCCTGAGAAGTCAGGGAGGGTGTGATCATCTTTTCAGTGCTTTCACCTCCCTTCATGAGAACTGGGAAGGGGTGTGATCACCTCCTTTTTGGTGTTTTCACCTCCTTTCCTGAAAAGTCAGGGATGGCGTGACCACCTGTGTTCTAAAACAAAAGAAAGGGGGAGGTGTAGAGGGCTGAAACTCTTAAAAGGTGTGCTTGAATCAGACAACTGAGGGCTTAAGGCTAATTACCTATTGGACAATAACTATTAGCATATGTTTGGAATTTCTCTTCTCTTAGTAAATGCTGGCTCAATGCTTGGGGTTAAGAGATTGTAGGGAAGGATTAGGGGGTGGAGTGAGAGAGGTGAGAGAACTTCACTTGGCCTCAGGGCTAGGAGGTGAAAAGTGTGGAGATTCTGGACTCTAGAATCAAGGACAGATTCCTGGCAAAACTCCTGGCAGTTTTGTCCATCTCCACTTCTACGCCTAAAGACCAAGGACTTTTGCTTATCCTGTACACTCTGGCTGATCCTGAGGCCTCCAGGGAGTTAGCCCAGAATTTCCAACTAATTAGAAATTAGCCCCCTCCAACTGCTAATCACTTTCCCTTTGAGATTTCCTTCCATCTGCTATGTATATCCCTTATATATTTCCACTTGTTTTCTTCTCCATTAAAATACGAACTTCTTGAGAACAAGGAATATATATGTGTTTGTGTGTGTGTGTGTGTGTGTGTGTGTGTGTGTGTATGTGTGTGTGTGTGTGTGTGTACATGATGAGGTTAGTGGCAATCAGAGAGTTGTGGGAACCCCTTCTGGTCGACGCAGATCCAACATGAAAGAATTCCCAAACCTGAACAGTTAGACTGGCAAAAGGAAGTTTATTGGCACTGAGAAGTCAGCTTTTGCTAGGAGGCTGACTTTCTTAGTGGTGAGGTTCCGACAGAGGAGTAGAGGTGTAGCAGGTGAATCCCTGGCAGAGAGAGATAAAGAGGGGTGTTAACACTGAGAAGAGGGGGTCTCTTCACAGTGGGCAGGGTCCTGGCAGGAAGCTATGCCAAGGAGAGAGAGAAAGGTTCCTTGACAAAGTGTGGTCCTGCTTTGGGGCCTCTACCAAGAAATGAACCCCAAGTTGCCTTTTTTAAATAAGGAATCTGAAACTGAAGTTTCAATTGAATGAGATTCCCTCAGTGCTGTCACTGCCCCCAGGCCTAGATGAGACCATTTACTGGGAGTGGTGCTGAGCCAATTTTCAGCTCAATAGGGGTCCATAGAAATCTAGATCTCCAGCTAAATGAGACCACTTAAGTTGGAGTTAAGTAGGGAGTGGTCCTGGGCCAATCTTAATGAAATCACTTAACTGTCCTGAAGGATGGGTTCCTGGCAGAGTTTCAGGCTCACCCCAAAGGTCAAGAAGGACAGTTTCAAGGAGGACAGTTTCAGGGTTCCCCCATCGTACACACGTGTGTATAGATAGAAAGTCCAATATGTACATGTGTATTTGTCTTTATATCTACACTACTTCCTATTGTGCCTGAAATATAGTAAGCATTTAGTAAATGTTTGTGCACGGTGTTGTCTTTGTGTTATTGCTAACACATGTGAAATTATCCAAAACATTTCCATAAAAGTGAAGTTGTGAAAGATCTCCCACCCTAATGAAAATAAAAACCCTCAAGAAAAATTAAGTTAAAAATAGAGAGATTGAGAGAGTGATAGAGAATGCTTCAGTCTGTATTCAGATACAATCAGTTCCTTCCCTAGGTATGGATAGGATTTTTCAACATGGTCCTTCAGAGGAAGTGTTGATGACTGTCCTACTGAGAATAACAAAGTCACTTACAGCTGGTCATTCCAAGACATTGCTATTACTTTGTATACAATATATCTCTGTTTGTGGAGGATTTTGCAGGTGGTTGTTTTTTTCTGAAAGCATCCTGCTCATCATTTCCCAGAGAACAATAATATTTCATCCGAGACACTTGCTTGAATTTGTTTTAAACAATTACTATTGTTAATTATATTTCCCCCACTTATTCTCTCTCTCCCTCTGTCCTTCCTCAAAAGTGTTTTGCTCCTGAACGCTCCCTCCCTGCAATATGCCCTCTGTTTTTCACCCTTCTCCCTCCCACATCCCATTCCCCTCCTATTTTCCTAGCAAGGATCATTTTCAACATTCACCTTTGTAAAGCCTTGTGTTCAAGTCCTTCTCTCTCCTTTCCCTTCCCCTCCCTCCCCCAGACAGCAAGTAATCCAATCTATGTTAAACATGTGCATTTCTTCTATACATATTTCCACATTTGTCATGCTGTAGCAGAAAAAGGAAATGAGATCTTTTTGATGATAATAATATTTAAAGAACAGTTTAAGGTTTGCAAAAGGTCTCACACACTGTCTCATTTGACCTGAACATGCCAGAGAGTCTGAGTGAGAAGCATTTTTCACCCACTTGAATTTTTCCCAAGTGGCTAGAGAGGCCGAACTCTGGTGAATGAGGGTGGCTCTCATTTCAGAGGCCCTGAGGTGTGATAGAGTTCAATGCAATCAGCGCAGGGTCACCTGGAACACAAGCCTCCGAAGGACCTGTCTCTCCAGAAGGAATCCATTTTGATGGTGCTCTGGACAGCTTCGGCGAGGATGGCGATAATCTCGAAAGATCTAGACAGGAGAGAAAGTCCAGTTGAATCTATTGGGATGAAATTTGAGAAAGACAATTAGGAAGGGTGACTGTCGCTAACAGTAATATTACACAAGAACCAGGAATGTTGCTGCTGGCAGGTCTGCACAGTAAAGAACGTGGAATGAAGGAGCCCCGTCAAGGGTCCTGTTGACTTGCCCCTTTGCTCTAGTGCCCCTTATTTTCAGACCAACCGGGAGCATCAGGAGAGACTAGATTCCTCGGGAGCAGACATCTTGCTGGAGAGAGTTGTGAAGGATTGTAGAGAATAAAGGCTGATAAAGGGGGGTTTCTGGGGATTCAAAGAAATCTTTGAGCCAGCAGATCGTTGGCTGGGCTGAAAGAGCAAAGTAGTCATCCTTGCCCGAAGGCTTTCTTGCTGTTGTCTTCATTAAAGTTCATTGCTGTTGTTTAGAAGTTCGGTTCTTTGTGACCCCATTTGTTTTTTGTTTGTTTGTTTGTTTGTTTGTTTTTTGTTGTTTTTGTTTTTTATATAACTGGAGTGATTTATCATTTTCTACTCCAGGTCATTTCACAAATGAGACAAACAGGGTGGAGTGACTTGCCCAGAGTCACACAGCTAGGAAGGGTCTGAGGCTGGATTTGAACTTGGGATGAATTCCTGGCTCTGTGCACTGCAGCACCTCCTAGTTGAACATTGAAATCGAATGAGGATGGCAGACTGTACCCAGATCCTCTCTTACAAATTCTAATATGACGTGGTCCTTTCCTCTCAAGGACATGATTCCTTACTGATGCGAATCAGATCCAGGATATAAGTTCTTCCTTGTGGGTTCCTCCATATTTTGAAGAATGAAATGATCATTAAAGTAAGTCAGCCAACTCCTTGACTCACTGCTACTGCTTAAGGGATTCGGGGCAATCACTTTGAAGTTTGGAAGGTCTGGAGGAGGACCTCAGCATCTCGGTGGGCAGTCAGTGATCAATGGGAGTTCAGCTTTCCCTGGGGTAGCTGAAATGAGGATTCATCCCACATCGATAACGATGTTGCCTTTGGATGCGACCACAGCAGGATGGATGCAAAGTAGAAACAGAGCTACGCTGAGCTTTAACTACCCACAGAGACTGAGGTGGGATACAAGGGGGTATCCCTGCCCACCTCCGACACTGCAGGAGAGGTTTTCAGTTTGTTCTTGTTTTATCTTCGAAGAAGATATTCCATCGTAAAATCTGGCCAATGTTAATCGATCGAATGAATCTGGAGTGTGAGGCACTGGGCCCTAATATCAAGAGTGGTTGGCTGTAACAGATTGCTGACTTGGGAAGGGGGAGGTAAAGGAGGGAGGGAGAAAAAATCGGAACACAGAATCTTACAAATATGAATGTTGAAAACTATCTTTATCTGTAATTGGGAAAAAATGCTATTGAGGGGGAAAACACTTGTGTAAAACAAAACCGGATAGTACCAAGTTTAAAAAAAAAAAAAGTGATTGGAATAACACAGCTGGTGGAAGCTCAAGCTAATGATAGTAAAATTCTGAGATCTCAGAGTACTTGAGAACACCAAGGGCCATATACAGGTTGCCAGGTGCAAGACAGTGAGCCAAGACATACTGTCTACAAAGAGTATCTATCTATCTATCCATCTATCTATCTATCCATCCATCCATCTATCCATCTGTTCATTTATTCATCATCTATCAATCTGTGTATCCATCCATCCATCATCTATCTATCTATATCTATCTATCTATCTTTTCAGAACCAAAGGCACCTAAGTGGTACACTGGTTCAGAGCATGTATGGGTTTGAAGCTGGAAAAAACTAAGTTCAAATCTGACCTCAGAGAATTACTAGCCATGTGAATCTGGGCTTCTTTCACCCTCAGTTTCTCTATCTGAATAATAGGTATAATAATAGCATCCACCTCACAGGGTTGTACTGGTTCAGAGCATGTATGGGTTTGAAGCTGGAAAAAACTAAGTTCAAATCTGACCTCAGAGAATTACTAGCCATGTGAATCTGGGCTTCTTTCACCCTCAGTTTCTCTATCTGAATAATAGGTATAATAATAGCATCCACCTCACAGGGTTGTTTTGAGACTCAAATGAGACAGGAACAGAGCTTTGCTATACTTAAATGCTAGTTATTATTAGATGCATCCAACCAAGTCTCAGCGCAGTCTTGTGCATTTGCAACTGGAGCTCACCTTGTTTATTAGCCACATATTGTGCATTCACGTGCAGAGATCTGATGTCATGGACATCACATCCTTCCCTCTCAACACAGTTGATGTCAACACAGAAAGAGTAGCTAGCATAGCTGACGAAGGGTTATGTGTCACAACCTGCTGAACCCTTAACAAAATATGAACAAGTTTCTGACTGAGTCAGAATGGAACAAGAGGGCTGGCTGAGCAAACATATTAGCCGTCTCTCGGCGTGGTTTCAGTAGCTAAGGCCTAGGGAGTTGGAGGGGTGGAATAGCCCAGCTCACAAGTGCTCTCTGGAAGATTCCCGAAGAGGAGAAGAGGAGAAGAGGAGATCCTTCTCTTCCCCCTCCCTCCCCAACACCACCGTACACTGACCACGGTGTCAAGCAATGGCCTAAGAGGTACTCACCTTTCAGCAGTTTGAGAGTTCAAGGCATAATTGGGAGAAAAAACACATAGTCTAGACAGACCCAGTTACAGAAAGATGATCACTTAAGGAAGGAAGCAGCCTCAAGGAATGGGACCCAGAAAAGAGCTGGCTATGGAATCCAGAGAGAAGTGGCCCTGGCAATGGATAGTTGGACAGAGGGAAGACCTTGGGAACCAGCTGAGCAAAGCCCAGCAGAAACAGTAATCATGAGAACTCCACAGAGAGAAAAGACTTCCAGGCCCCACAGTAGTAGGAGTTGTGAGCTGCTCTTGCTTTATGTGCAATCCTACATGTATGGCCCACTAGTACCATATTTTAAATCGGAGCCTCCCTCCCCCCAGACAGCGTGTGCAACTGAGAGGGAATAAGTACTTTGGGGTTAGAGGGGAGATGCTTTATAGCTGTTGTTTTTGTTTTTGTTTTTTTTTTTAACCAAATTATGACAATAAATGCCTTGCTTTGTGGTAATTTTCTCTCCTGGCTGATTGCTAAAGAAACACACCGGTGGGGGCTCGTGAATTATACTGCTGGGAGTGCAACCCTAGCGATGGGATTATAATACTTTGTCCCTCTCTGTAAACTGAAAATTTGAACTAAATGATTGAAGTTCCCTCCCAGTTCTGCCATCCTGTAATCTAGGATCCCATCAAACTTGGGTCTTCTCTGGGCTAAGGTATGGCTCGGCTCTATGTGCTCCTTCCTTCCTAAAGAGCTTCTGAATTTAACCATCTGCACCTCTGGAAGGGGAGAGCACAGGGGAGGAGAAGCATTTTTCAGTCTCAGAATATGAAATGACTCAGAATGGTGCAAGGCAGGGGAGGGGAAGGAAAGAATGAAACTCCCTCCTTTCTGGGGCTCCAGACCATTTGGATGCCCGAAGACATCCGGGCCCGACTGTGCCTGCTTTCCTTCTCCCCTTTGGGTGGATCTGTTCTCCCCAACTTCTGAGCCTCCCCCTGCTGGACATAAACCCCAGGTGAGCACAGAAGCTGCCAGCGGTCCTCCTCTCTTCCCCCCCCCCCCCAAGTTAAGTGTGTGCATTTCAAATTCCAGATGCAGGGAGTGGCCCCCTCCATGGAGGAGCTGCACAATAAAGAAGGAAGGAAGGAAGAGGACTCTCTTCTGAGTCATTGCAAGCCCCATGGCGGGGGAGGTGGGGGGGGTGGTTCTCCCTGACTGGGCCACTGGGGTCCACTGAGACCACTGGCTTTGTCCTGAGGATTGAGGCTAGAATCCTGGCTGTGCCATTTACTAATTCTGCGATTTGGGCAAGTCACTTCCATTCTTGGTAAATCACTAGGGGATTGGGTTAAGTAAACCCTAAATCTGTGACCCTGTAATCAGCTATACCTCCATCTTAAATGGGGGGAGGGGCAGAAAGAAGGGGAAAGGGGAAAAGCTCATAGTATTCCACTGCCCAAGCCTGGGGTTCGAGCCAGACAGATATTCTAGAGAGAGAGGGCATCTGGGGCCATCGAGGTCAGACTCTCATTACACAAGGGAAGAGACGGGGAGAGGTGATATCCAAGGTCACACGAGTGCTAAAGAGAAAAACTGGGATTCCAGGCTAGGGCAGGGCATGTGACCCCCAATACGGGGCCCCTCTGAGGACCAGCGGGCACCGCCCCCTCCCCCCCACGGGCTGCGGGTGAGCCGCCACCTCCCGGAATCTTCTCTGAGCCGGACAATAATGATGTGCACACACTTGAGTGGTTGAATACACTCCCTCACACACACACATGCATACATACACTCAGCCACATATAAATACTCATTCATCCATACACACACTCACACTCACACACACTAATACACACATGTACACACTCAGTCACCTACACAGTCATTCACAGGCGCCCGCTCACAGTCACTGTTCCCCAGAGCCAGAAGGCTTTTGGATCCTTGACATGACCTGTAGGTACGGTGCAAGTCCCTGCACTAAGCTTGCTCAGAGAAGAAAATAACCCCCATCCTGAGCTCCCCTTCATCTTCCCCGAGCCCCAGCCCAGAGCCCCCTCCACCTCCCCCGGGGCTCGCGCCGGGCCCCCTCCCAGGGCTCTGCCCACGCCGGGCCTTCGCCTTATAACAGTTGCTGACTGACTGCAGTTGGGTCCAGAGCGGCGCCCCCAGCGGGGAAGGGGCGGGGAGGGGGGGAAGGGAAGGGGGAGGGGGGAACGGCGGGCGCTTCCACCAAGAGCCTCCTTTGGCCTGGCGGACACGCGCCTCATTCCGGCCCCGCCCCTGCTCCCCGGTTCTGCCGGGGCCCCGATCTCGATGCTTGGCCCGGGAGCAGAGAGAGGGCCGGGCGGCTCCCCCCTCCGCCAGCGCGGCTCTGGCAAGAAGCGCTCCTTACTCATGGCTATTAATGGGCCCCTCCGCGTGTCGGGGAGGGGGAGCCTGGGCCCATTCTCTGACAGCCCGGGAGCCCCCAGACTCCCTATCAGACCCGCCCCTCCCCCTCCGCGCTTTGAGGGAAATGCCCTATTTCAGTAGCAGAAAGAAGGGGTAACTCTGCCTTTCCCTGCAAGCTCCCGGAGGCCCCGAATCCCTCCCCAGCCCCCATCTGGGCGTCCCGCGGAGAAGCCCTTTCTCTCGGGGAGCCGCTCAGAGCTCAGCTGGCCCCGCCCGGGTCGGAATCTCCCGCCAGCCTCCGGCTTCCGCCCCCCCCCCCCCCCCCACCTTCATCCCGCGGTGGAGGGACTCTGTATTCCTGAAGGCCGGGCCAGGCTTTCCTAACCCTCGGAGGCAATCAACTACCCAGGGGCTGCAATCTGCACACGCGGAGGGAGTAATCCCCCTCCTCTAATGAAATGGCTTTGAAAACTTTCAAGCACCCGAGCCTGAGAGCCGTCCCTTACCGCCCGCTCCCCTTGTCCTCCTGGCCCTTCGGGGCGGCCCCACGGTGAAGCAGCACCTTGGTCAGGTCTCCTGCGGCCCCCCCCCGCTCCCCCCGCCCCCTCCTCTGGTGTTCCCTGTCGGAGCTGTCCCGGCTCCAACGAACGGGACGGGCCCCTCACGCAGATGGTGGCAGCACCTGGGAGTGGCTCCTGGCCTCGAGCCTGCCCCTGCCCCTGCCCCCCTCCAGCCACTTCCCCAACCCTGATGGCGTCACTGCCCACTGCAGCCGGGGAAGGGAGGGAGCTGAGGGGTCACAGCCCCCCCTCTGACGCCCGTTGCTGTGTGACCCTGGAGGAGTCACTTAGGATGGAGGGGTCAGGGGGCCTGGGTTCGAATTCCTGATGTGCCGTTTCCTCCCTAGCAGACACGGTCCTCTGTAAAACGGAGGCTGGCGGAGGTGACTTCCCAGCTCTAGAGCTCTGTTCGGGGTCCTCACCCCTCCCGCCCGGGTCCTCACCCCTCCCGCCCGGGGTCCTCACCCCTCCTGCCCCGGGAGCCTGCTCTCCCATTTACCGCTTCTTTGACTTGGCCCAAGTGGCCTTGGCCCTTCTCCCGGACTCATTTTCCCCATCTGTAACAGGAGGGGGTTGGGCTACCCGCCCCCCGAGGCTTCCAGCTCCGAGTGCCCCGGACTGGGGCGGGGGGGGGGAGAGGGGGGGCTCTCGGGAGTCCTTTCCCATTGCCTTTTTCACAATAAAGCGGAGCTAGACGTGCCCGAGCTCTCGGGAGGAAACGGCCTCGCTAGCGGGGCTTTGGCAGGGAAGGCTGCAGCCTGCCCCTCCCTCCCTCCTCCCTCCTCCCTCCTCCCTCCCCCTTCTCCTCCCCTCCCGGGGGCTCGGAATCGGGAAGCTCCGAGTTCGGATTCTGCCCCGGCCCCAGAAGCGGCGCGCCCTGCCCTTGGGGCAGCCCGGGGCGGGGCGGCGGGGGGAGGGGGGGGGGGGGGGGAGGTGGCCGGGGCCGCGGCCGGCTCCCGACGCGGGGCCGACCTCCCCGCGGCCGCGCGGCAGCCAATGGCAGCTCCGCGGGCCTGTTGACACAGGGATTGGATTGGCGCCCGGGCCGTCTGCTCCCGGTGGCTGCGGAGCGGCCAGAGAGGATGACGAGTGGAGGATGTGGAGGAGGAGGAGGGGGCGAGCCCGAGCGCCGCCGTCAATGGATTTATAAGGGAGGGAAAAGTTCTCGGGGGCCGAGAGCCTCCGGGAGGCAGCGAGGGCCGGCCGCGGTGGCCGGGAGCGAGCGGAGCCCGCCCGGAGCAGCACCCGGCCGAGGGAGGGGCCGAGTCCCCGGGGCGGGGGCGGCGCCGCCGGGGGCGCCCGCGGCCCGGGCCTCCGAGGCCGGCGGCGGGAGAGGCGGGGCGGCGGCGGCGGCGCGGCGCGGAGCCCGGCGGGCCGGACGGAGGGGGCCATGGGGCGGCCGGGGGAGCCCGGGCCGGGCGGCGGCGCGCGGGGGACCCCCGTGCCCACCTACGGCTGGGCCGAGATCCGGAAGCACTGCCTGCCCACCGACAAGTGGCTGGTGATGGAGCGGAAGGTGTATGACATCAGCCGCTGGGCCGAGCGGCACCCGGGGGGCAGCCGCCTCATCAGCCACCACGCGGGAGAGGATGCTACGGTAGGCAGCCCCCGCCCCTCCCCGGCCGCCTCGCTTTGGGGCGCCGGGGGGAGGGGGGAGGGGCCCGGCGCCCGGTACCCGCAGCCCCTGCTCCCGGCCCGGTACCCGCAGCCCAGCTCCCGCGCGCCGCCCTCCAATCGCCGTCCGGCTCCAGGGAGGGGAGCGTGCAGGGGAGGGAGGCGGGCGCCCTCCAGGTGCGCCGGCCCTGCCCCAGCCCAGCTCCCGGAACCCGGGGCCCCTGCTGCCCCCCCCCCCCACGGGGGCACTGAGGTCGGGGAAGGAGGCGCGGTACAGGCGCCAAGAAACCCTCCCAGGGGCTGGGGCGGGGGCTTCGGCAGCCCGCGGGTCTGAGGCGCCCTGTCCCACCCGAGTGCCCCATCTGCCCGGGCACAGGCTGGGGCAAATGCGACTGCCTCCCAGGGAGGGCCCCAGGGATGACCAGGCAGGGGAGGAGGGGGCTGTCGTCCCAATCGGGCCGTCCCCAAGTGATATGAACCCTGGGGTTGGAATCCCCACTTCTCAGATGAGTGAGGAAACTGAGGCCGGGAGAAGGGAAGGAACTCACCCTGGGGAGAATGGTGACTCACTGACCCAGGGCCAATGCGGCTGTCTGAGCCAGTCTCCTAGGAGCCAGACGTGGGGCCCTGCCTGTCCTGCCTCCCTGGCTGGGCAGGGGAGCCGCCTGGCTCTGGAAGCCCGGCTTGGGGCCTGCCTCCCGGCCCGGGTGCGAGAGGAGGCTGTGCTGGGGGGGGCTGGCCAGCTCCTGGAAGGCAGCAAGCGGGGTTAGCTAAGGCGACCTGCCAAGGGGGCAGAGGGAGGTCCCTGTACTCGGCAAGTTGGGGTCAAACCCTGCTTCGGTGGGACGGAGGCACTGAGCTCTCCCAGGGCCGGTGGCTCGAGCCAGGCCCTTTTCATGGGGTGGAGCTCCCGCAAGAACAGCTCCTCTGTGTGGAGTGGGGGGCGGCTGGGAGAAAGGGGAGCACGCCCACAGCGCTGTCAGGCTCCACAGCCAATACAGTTGGGTTGGCAAACGCTGGGCATGGTGCGGGGCCAGGATTCCAGTGCTGGGTGGAGGCCTCGGGGACGGGGAGCTCACTACCTCCCAAGCAGCCCCTTCTGTTCTCAGCTCTAATAGGAAAGAATCAGCCCCGTTTCACAAATGAGGATCTGGGCTCCGACCTTCCGACCCTGGTCGGTCAGCCTGGGACCCAGAAAATCAAGAACACCCCGTTAGTATTGGGATGAAGGCGAGGGCCGAGCTGATCCTGCTCCCTTCCTGCCGCCCTCCTCTCTTCCCGCACCCCCAGCAGGCCGCCGGGCAGATTCCCCTCCTGAGCCCCAGGGCCGAGGGAAGCACTTCCATAGCCAAAGAAATGAATCCCTAAGGGTGGCAGGGCGGTGGGGGCGTCTCCATCATGGAGGCAGCCCCTTCTCTGCTGCCCTGGTGGCAGCTTCATATTTTCCTGCCCCTTTCTCTGTGCTCAGCATGGAAATGTGGCCGAGCTTCCCAGACTCCCTAGGGAAGATTTCCTCTGTCCCTGAGGGCCCAGGACGTGAGGCCAGAAGGCGGCCATCTGTTCACAGGAAACTAGGTGCTGCCGGGCCAAGGGCCTCAGTCTAGAATCTTACGTCCACCAATGGAAAGCTATCTCCATGACTGGCTCTCCTGGAGAAACTAATGGGCATAAGCAACAGTTGGCCCTGAAGCCAAGTGGGAATGAATGAGTGTGTATGTGTGTGTGTGTGTGTGTGTGTGTGTAATGACACCACAATAGCCTCCTCCTTTCCCCCCCATCCAAGTCCTACTCTTCCTTTAAGGTCCAGCTCAAGGCCTTTCCAATGGCCTCTCTCCTCAGAACTCCCCATTTTTTTGTGTGAACGCCTCAAGCCAGCTCTGGCAGAGGGAGCCGGGAGGGACCTGGAGCCACTTCCTCGTCACATCAGTGACTAGCAGAGCTTTGGGTCATTTGGCCACAGGCTTAGGGCAGAGCGTGTCTAGTCCAGTCTCTCCTTATTTTACAGATGGGTAAACCGAGTCCCATAGAAGTAAAGTATCTTGTTCCAGATCACACGGGGGGAGGGAGGATAAGTTGGAGAGCCGGAATCCAAGCTCTGCTCCCAACTCCAAATGAGAGAAAGCAAGGAGACAGTTCTTGAGGACGGCTCCCCCTCTTTCTCTGGCTCCCCCACGGTGCCCAATGCAGGGTTGGGCTCTCACTAAATTTCTGCTTGTTGAACTGGCTGATTTAGAAAACAATCCAAGAGCCAGGTGTGTGTGTGTGTGTGTGTGTGTGTGTGTGTGTGTGTGTGTGTTGTGTGATACACATTATCCTTAAGGGGTCAGTGGCGTAGCGTAGAGTGCCACGCATGGAGTCAGGAAGAACCCAATTCAAATTTGGTCTCAGATGCTTACTAGCTGTTACCCTGGCAAGCCATTTCACCCTGTTTGCCTCAGTTTCCTTATCTGTAAAATGAGCTAGAGAAAAAAATGGCAAACCACTTCTTTGCCAAGAACCCCTCTAAGGGGTCATGAAGAGTTGGCCAGGATAGAAAAACAACTCAGGAGCAATCTGTGCTCTGAGAGCGACTTTATGGTGTGCCCCAAGGCCTGGCCGGCTTGCTCCAGACAGCCTAGTGTGAGTCCCATGGGCGGAAGCCCTTAGCGGGCGTCAGCTCCAGCCCAGATTATGGCCGGACTCCCTTTGTTCCTGGGTCACCGGCGGGAAAGCCCCCCTTGTCGCTCTGCTGGGGCAGGGCTGGCCCTGGACATCTGGGGGCTGGGCTTGGGGCAGGAATTGTTTGGGCTGAGTCTTCTTTCCCCCGGGAGTCGGGTCCTTGGTCCTGCTGTCGCCTCCCAAGGAAAGGGCTTTCGGGGGGGGGGGGGCACATTATTATTAGCTCCTTGTCTCCGTCCCACCCGGCCCTGTAGGAGTTCCCGCATTCCTACAACCAGTCTTTCCGCTCCAGACTCCTGGCAGGACATCGCTCCAGTTGTTTTAAGTGAGGTCAGAGGTTGGGCATCCCGGGAGATAGCAGGGAGCTGCATTTCGGGGGGCGGGGGAGGCCCTGCGGGAGGGGGTCCTTCCTTCCGGCTCCCCCGCCCCGTCCACACCGACACCAGCTGGAGGCGGGTCATTTGGTCAAAAAGCATCCATTAAGTGCTTATTAGGTAGCAGGCTACACTTGGGGGTACAAAGAGGCAGGGATCGGCCCCGCCCCCCGGAAGGTTTCCTTCTAGTGGGGAGACGCTGCGTAAGTAACGGGGCACCCCCGTGCACAGAGGAGTCTCACGGCCAGAGTCGGCCGCGGGGGGAGACCAGGAAAGGGGGGTTCGAGCTGCTGCTTGAGGGAGCTCGGGGAAGCTCAGAGGAGCAGGAGGAGGAAGACCACCTTGTCCCGGCTCGGGAGAGCGGATGGTTAGATTTCCTTTTGGGGAGGCAGAAATAGAAAGATCCTTAAAACAGTGGTTCTGAAAGAGATTCTAGAACACAGACCATTAGAGCTGGAAGGGAACCTTAAGTAACGCGGCTGGGGTCACAAGCGTCTGAGGCCATATTTGAATTTGGATCCTCCTTATTCCAAAGCTAATGCTCTAACCACTGCGGCATCTAGCCATCCGTCAAATGCCAGATTTTCTTTTTTTGATTATTTACTTTTTGGTAAGGGGAGTGGGGTTAAATGACTTCTGATCCTCCTTGATCCTCCTTAATCCAAAGCTAATGCTCTGTCCATTGCACCATCTGGCTGTCCCTCAAATGAGACTTTCTTTTTAATCATTTACTTTCTGGTGAGGCATTCATTTGGGGTTAAGTGACTTGCCCAGGGTCACACAGCTAAGAAATGTTAAGCGTCTGAGGTCCCATTTGAACCCGTTTTGCACAGTGCCCTCTAGCTGCCTCCCTGATGATATGTTTTCAATGCCAGCTACATCCCAGAAATCGGTAATCTCTACAAATCGGGGCCTTGCCCTTTGTTGTCATGATTGTCTACACTTACCCAATAATGGAGAAAATGTTCACGATTGTGGATTAAACTTCAGAGTGTACTATCTCCCCGTTTCCCCTCAGAGAGTTGGTTGTTAAAGGTTTGTCAGCACACCTTTGATGCTGCCCTAGGGAGAGCAGGGCCAAGCAGTGACTGAGAGCTTAGGGCTCCGTCAGGAAGCTGGGGCTTTGCCTGAAAAGCCCAGAAACCCCATGTTAGCGCACAGAGCCATGGGGATCAGACCCCTGGAGTGATCCGAGAATATGTCAGTTGCGAGAGGTCTTGGAACATAGAACGGTTTCAGAACATAAAATGATGGAGCATAGAATATCAGTTCGAAGGTATCTCGGAACACGGAGTGTAAATTAGGGGCGTTAGAATGCTTAAGGGAACCTTAAAACATAGAATGTAAAATAGTAGTTCTGAAAGCGATTTTAGAACATAGAATATTGTTAGAAGGGAACCTTAGAACATAAGGACCTGAGAATATGGAATATTAGAGCTGGAAGGGACCTTAGAACATAGAACACAGAATATTATTTGTAAAAGGTAGCTTGGAGCTCCCTTCGAGCTGGAAAGGATCTTAGAATACAGATGGTAGAGCCTTAGTTTTGAAAAAGATTTAGCTCACAGAATGTTAGAGCTGGACACAGACTGTAAAATATGAGTCAAAAGAGGCTCCTAAGATCTGGATGTTAGAGCTGGAAGGGACCTTAGAAGACGAAAAACAGAATATTATTTGTAAAAGGTATCTTGGAAAGGATCTTAGAACACAATGTTAGAGCTGGAAGGGAACTTGGGACATTGAATGTAGACTATTAGTGTTGAAAGAGCTCTCAGAACCTGTATGTCAGAGCTGGAAAGCATCAGGACATAGAATGTCTGAGCAGATAAGGCTCTTATAGACTATTAGAGCTGGAAGAGACCTTAGAACACACAACGTAGAGTTGTGAAAAGTATATTGGAACCCAGATGTTAGAGCTTGAAAGGATCCTGGAGCACAGGATGTAGAGTGACAGTTTTGAAAAGGACCTTGGCACACAGACGTAGAATTTTAGTTCAAGAACCACAAAATGTTAGAATTGGAACCCAATGTAGAATGGCGGTACCGAAAGAGGATCCAAGAACCTGGATGTCCGAGCTGGAGGGCACCAGGACATACAGTGTCTGAGTAGATCTCAGAACATGGATGTCGGAGCTGGAAGGAGTCCTAGAACACAGGGCTCGGGTCCCCCAAAGTCACGCTGGGTGTGCCGGGCTGCTCCATCAGCACTTCGGCAGGGTGAGGCGCCCGTGGGAAGCTGCCGGCAGCATTCGCAGAGTGTGAGCTGAGAACGGGGAGCGCGGCAGAGACCGCTGTGGCTTCCCTGGAAAGGAGCCCGGACGCCGAGCATGAGCTCGGGCCACAATTTTTCCTTCCCCTTGTCCCCGCTCTGTAGCTCTGGATAGGAGCTCCCCATGTCGAGCCTCTGTGGTCCTATGGCCAGAGTCCTGTTCTCCTTTCAGACTGGGCTCGGAAAGCTCCTGGTTCGTGGAGTGCCCACAGAACCTGAGCCAGTCCTAGTGCCACTCAAGCCCAGACCCTTTTCTCTCTCTCTGCTGAGAGGCAGACTAGCACTGGGGATGGAGAGAAAGCCCCGGAACCAGGAAGATGGGTTCGAGCCCTCCCTCCCCTGGGTGTGCTTTAACCGATTTTACGCCCAAACAATCCTCCCGACTCTCAGTCACAGATCAGGTCCAGGTCTGCCTGGGGGAGCCCAAGCCTCCATTTCCACCCCAGTTTATCAGTGTCTTTCACCAGTCTCCAAGAAGGACGCGAGGCCGGAACCACGGCCATCTGTAGCGCCTTAAATGTTCCTTATATAAGGGTGCGGGTCTAAGGCACTGAGAACTTCCCAGAAATCTTGGGGGGGGGGGACTAACTCTGAGCGGCCACTTTCTACCTGGGTTCCTTCCTACCCCTTTACCTGAGCGAGATAACAGGTGGGAGCTGGGGAAGGTAATCGGAGCATAATGGAGTGCAGGAGAGAGGCTGCCGAGCTGGAAGGAGAGGTCTAGGGGTCCAAAGGGGCTGGGGGAGAGGTCTGGGAGTCCACAAGGCCAGGGGTTAATTTCAGCACCCCTCCTCCCCCCCCCATGTTGCTGGTCATGTGTCTAGAGGCAACGAACCTCTTTGTGTGTCCAGGAAATCTCAAAGACAAGAAGTTACAGGTTTTGACAAGAACTGACCACCCCCAAAGCCTCCTAATGGCCGGCATTCATTATGCATTAATATTACAGAGTCGTTTATGGGCATTATCTCATCCGCAGCTCACCCCCTCTCTGAGCCAGAGGTGCTGCTAGGCCCAGTTTACAGATAAAGAACCGGGCCCCCCGGAGGGCAGGGCCGGCAAGCGCTGGCAGAAAGGAAGCTCTCCTGCCTCCAGGTCCGGCAGAGGGTTTTCTCCATCTCATCATGAGACTCCCCCGCCGGCCTCTCTGTTCCCACATTGAGGCAGTGGCCCCCTCCCTGTACCTTGCTGAGGTATCCAGGGAGACGGGAAGTGCCTCTGGGGGAACAGGAAACATGAATCATCCCCACTTGGGGCACCGCCAGATGGGGAGGAGGCCGGTAGTGATCTCACCCCCAGAGCGAAGGATAGAAATAGAAACTTGTAGGGGTGTGAGTGTGTGGTCTCCCCGAGGGTCTGTCCAGCCCCTCCCTGCAGGCTGCCGTCGGTCCCCTCCCAGCACCCGTCGGGCTGCACCGTGGCCCTTCCCAATCTGGGGAACAGAGACCTAGAGCTCGATGGGAGTCGAAAGGGACGGCCTGGCCCAAACATGCCCTCCCCCATCTTACAGATAAAGAAACTGAGGCCCCCTCAAAGAAAAGGATTCCAATAGGAATTAATAGAGGCAAGCTTTGAACCCAGGGCTTTGCCCAGTGACTGACCCGTTGACTGGCTAACTGACCGAATCATGGGTGGGTCAGTAGCAGCCCCTGGGGAAGCCTTTAGTGGAGTCCCCAGGGACCTGCCCCGGGCCGCTCAGCATTTCTACTTCTGACACTGGTTTGGACGAAGGTTTAATTACGCGGCCCGCTGACCCCATCCCCCTCAGCTCTGAGACTGACTTAGCCCACCAGGATCAAGAGCTAGGAAGATATCCATAGTGGAGCCATTAGGGGGCACAGCGGAGAGAGCACCAGCCCTGCAGCCAGGAGGACCTGAGTTCAAATTCAGCCTCAGACACTTAACACTTCCTGGCTGAGTGACCCTCTGCAAGTCACTTAACCCCATATGTCTCAGAAAAAAAAGGGGGGGGGCTCTCCATAGACTAGAGTGAAAGGCCAAATATAATTAAATAAATCTGAATAGGGACATATACCTCTACGCGTACACGTATGTATGTATATTTCTACGTGTAGGTTCCAAAAATCGGCTTCATGAACGACTGCAGACAGGAGCCGTAGTCCAGGCCCCTCTTGGCGGAGGGAGGGCAGGGGCACCTCAGGTGGAAAGCTGTTAAGTCCATGCTGTCACTGTCTGCTGCGGGGCTGATTTTGACGGACATCATTTGTTTTGACATCAGTTTTATTTCAAAATCTGACCCGCCTCTGCCCCTGCAGTGACTCATGCCCCATTAAAAAGGATTTTAAAAGTTCATGAGAAACAAACAGCTGCTTCAGTCCGCCAACTGTCCTGCGGCGACCGACGGGATTTACACCAATCCCTGCCGGGGTGGCCCCCCAGCTTCCAGGGGAAGGGCATTTTCTCAAGTCTGTTCCAGGATGGAGCAGGATCATTACAATTACAGATGGAGTCCTTCCAGAAATGGCTGATGTAATGATAGGAGACAGGAATTAAACTTGTCGGGGAAAAATGGGTCCTCAAAAAATCAGCTTCCTGAGTATAAATGGGGGGAAAGGGGCCGGACAATGGCTCCTCTTAAAGAAGTCTGGGAGTTTCGGCAGATCCGGGCTCCATGTGCGCTCGGGAGGGCTGGCCAAAGAACTCGCGCTTTCCCAGGATGCACTAGGAAAAGCAAGGAGGAGGGAAGCAACGTTGTGCTGGACTGTCTTGGAAAGTTGTATTCGGGTGGGGGAATTCTGTTTGAGGAAGGATAGTGAGGAGCCGTCAGGAAGAAAGTGGCCAAGATGGCGGTGGGCTTTGAGCCCTGGGGTAGAGGACCTGATGTGGTCTAGAGAGGAAAAGCTAGGGGACATGGGAGGGAAGGATGTAGCTTTCTCTGAGGATGTGAAGGGCTGCCTGTCATGGAGGAGGGTTCTATTGGCTTTGTTCCACTTGGTCTCGAATGAGGAAGGAGGAAGATTTCAGCTTGGCTTTGGGAAAGATCCTCAACTATCATAGCTGTGTGGAAGGAGAAGGGACAGTCTCCAGAGTGTGTGTGTGTGTGTGTGTGTGTGTGTGTGTGTGTGTGTGTGTTGGTGTCTGTGTCTCTATTCCAATGGAACCAGAGGACCCCGCCCCCCTCCCACCTCCCGCATTGAAGATGGAGTCTAGAAAAGCGATTCCTATTCAAAGCCTTCCAAGAACGTTCCCAGCTGGAGATCCTGTGAGGATTTCCTCTCTGGGACTGTCGCTGCCCCATTTGGAGGGAAAGAGCTTCTGAAAATCCAAGCAGAAAGGCCTGTTGGAGAGCTGTCCCAAGTTAAGCCTGTTTTCAAAGGGCAAAACCAGTTTCCTAATGGTTTATATTTACCCCACTGCCTTGTGGGTAATCAATCGTTAAATTGAATGCCTACTAAGTGCTAAGGGCTGAGGACGCATAAAAGAAGAAAAGCAAAAACACTCGCTCCCTTTGAAGAGTTCACAATCTAGCCCAAAGAGATGAAACAAACACCGAGTTTGCCCCAAAGCGGGTCCACCGGCCCTGGGTTCTGCTCCAGCTTCAGGTTTCTTACCCAGGCGAGGGACATGGCTGGCCACCAAGAGGGTGGGGAGGAATCAGGGCCGGGGGAAGTCTATTGGAACGAGCCAACGGTGGCCGAAGTTCTTCGGGCCAATGGTGGGGAAAGTCCTTCCGCCCTCTCGTGAGTCTCTATCTGTGTCTGTTCATGCATCTTTTCCCCCCACCCAGGAAGCTTTCCACGCCTTCCATCAGGACCTGGGTTTTGTGAGGAAGTTTCTGAAGCCCCTGCTGATTGGGGAGCTGGCCCCTGGGGAGCCCAGCCAGGACAGACAGCAAAATGTGAGTGAAGGTCCCTTTCTCTGGGGAGAGGAGAATAAGTGTTGGATGGGTGAGTCCCAGCCAAGGGTGACCTTGGGTCAGGCACTGTCTCTCAGTTTTCTCATCTATAGAATGGGACAGTTATGTTTCATAGACTCGCTCAGTTATGGGATTGCACCCGAGGGCATCCAATCCCTCCCTGAAGCAGGAGTCCCCTGCAAGAAGGCCATCAGTGATGGGGAGCTCACTCCCACACAAGGAGATCCCTTTTATCCCTCAGAGAGAGGAGGGCTCCCAGGGAGTGGGGGATGATGGGAGAACGTCCAGAAACCCAAGTATTTTTGGGATTGTGTGCTCATCTTCCTTACTGGCTGGGACGGTGAGCCGAGCCCTCAGATGGGGTCTGGGGGGGGGGCGGAGACTGGGGGATCTGGATTTAGGTTTGGGGCTGAACCAGAGACGTGCCTCCTTCCCCCCCAGGAGCAGCTGATCGAGGATTTCCGAGCCCTGCGCCGGACCATAGAGGACATGAAGCTGTTTGAGGCCGACACCAAGTTCTTCTCCCTGATCCTGGGCCACATCTTGCTCATGGAGGGCCTTGCCTGGCTGGTGATCTACCTGCTGGGCACCGGCTGGGGCCCCACCCTCCTCGCTGCCGTGGTCCTGGCCATCTCCCAGGTGAGCGCCCTCGGGGGCCGGAGGGGCCCAGAATGGGGGTGTCCGCTCAAGCCGCCCCCCGGCTGTCATCCGCCCCGAAACCCGAGCTCCGGCCTGGGGATGCAGGTTCCCTTTTGTAAAACAGGCGGCCTGAAAACCGTGTCTCTGATGATAACCCTGGGGTGCTGAGTGCAGTAACCACCTTGGAATCAGGAGGACCCGGATTCGAGTCCTGCGTTAGATACTGTGATGCTGGGCAAGTCATTCTCTGGGCCTCAGTTTCCTTCTTTGTAAAATGAAGGCTGGACTAAATGCCCGCCGAGGTGCTCTCTCCCTCTAGAGAGATGATAGCTGTGATCCCTGGTGTCAAACTGCCCCCTCTGACTTTCATGGCCCTTCCCCGGGTTCTGATAGTTGGGTACAACAGCCGGCAATTACAAAGGGATTTATAAAGTCTTGCTAAATACCTCTTGTCTCATTTAAGCCTTGCAACAAACCCATGAGATCAAAGCTATTATCTTCCTCATTTTTACAGATAGGGAAACTGAGGCCAGGAGCCCCAGCAGCCCCAGTTTAATACTCTTACCACTAGACAGCCCAACCTGTAAGATGTAGGGCTTCTTCCTCTGCTTATGTTGTCATGGCTCAGTTCAGGTGCTGCCTCCGCCTTGAAGCCCACCCTGATTCTCCCAGCTGCAGACATGTGTTTTTCCTCAGCCTTTTCTTGAGCCCTTTGTTTGGGTCTTCCCCATGTCCCACGTATGTGTCACTCTGCTTCCACCCTGTGAAGGGGGGAAGGTTTCATTTTGTGTCTGAGTGACTAGCACCTTGGACAGGGCTTCAACACACCAGGTACTCCATAAGTGCTTCACACATACAGCAGGCGCTCCATAAGTGCTTTTGGAGTTGGATGGGTGAGCGGGCCTCAGGCCGGCCCCCTCTGCTCAAACTGCTGAGCTTCCTCCCTGCCCCTCTGCCAGGCCCAGAGCTGGTGTCTGCAGCACGACCTCGGCCACGTCTCTGTCTTCAAGAAGTCCAGGTGGAACCACGTGGGCCAGCAATTTGTGATGGGACAGCTGAAGGTGAGGCCGGCCGGACCTGGGGTGTGGGGGGGAGGGGGTGCACCTATTCCTCTTTCCCCCAGAAAACCAGGGCCCCCTTCCCCTGGAGCCCGTGGGGGTGGCCAGGTAAAATGCAGAGGCCCCCCCTAGTGTTAGCGTGAACTTACTGCTCCTCCTATCCGGAGGCCGCTAACTCAGAGCTCCGCCGGGCGTTCAGCTCTGCTCCGAAAAGTGGGGGCACTTGGGTCTGGACGCGACCACAGGCCATCGGAGGCCCAGCCAGTACCTACCTTCTGCGATCCCTCCAGCTCTGACAGGTCCTTCCTAGCTCTGACGTCCCGTGTTCTAAGTGCCCTCCTGCTTGTAACACTCTGTTCTAGGGTCCCTCCGGCTCATACATCCTGTGTTCTTTGCTCTCAGGTCCTTCTCACCTCAGCATCCCTTTAGAACATCTGTTCGAAGGTCCCTCTTGTCTCTAACTTTTTACATTCTGCCCTATAGTCCTTCCCAGCTCTGACATCTGACAACTCCCCAGTCAAATACCCAGGCTCCTTCTGTGCTTGGGGGGGGGGGGGATTTCTCCTGAGAAGATTTTTCCTAGATTGGTGGTGGAGGTGGGGAGAAGGACACCTGGACCTTCTGCCCTGGGTGGGGGGAGGGATCCAACCACAACTCCCTCACTCGCCTTGTCTGGAGGTCACATAGGGCCCTTTGGGTCCCAACCCGTGCCTTGAACTTGACCTTGCCCCCGCCCCCATTCTGCAGGGTTTCTCAGCCCACTGGTGGAACTTCCGTCACTTCCAGCACCACGCCAAGCCCAACGTCTTCTACAAGGACCCGGACGTGACCCTGGCCCCTGTTTTTCTGCTGGGAGAGTCGTCAGTGGAGGTACGGGCAGAGCACCCAGTGCTGGGGGATGGGGGAAGTGGGAGGAGGGGGGCCCTCCAGCCTCTGGAGGGAGGGGGAGGAGGTGAACAGAGCTCAGACTCTCCGGAGTTTGTCATTCTTGCTCACCTAGAGAGGCAGCTCAGGGTGGAAGGGCCCCCTTTGCTTTGCTCCCCAACGGGCGAGTATCAGCTCCGAGCTGAGAACCCAGGAACCGAGGCTTAGGAGTGGGAGAGATTCTTCTCTGACCCAAGGGACTTCCCTCTGTGCCATCCCTGCCGGGGACAGGACTTCTTGACCCTGAACATGTAGCAGCCCCTCAGGCCCTGTCTACTTGTACAAGAGGATCATGGGAGCTGGAGGCAGGCAGCCCCTCCTTTTGGCCACCACATGACCAAAGCGGGGCTCTCTGGGGACAGAAGGAGCTCCTCAGGCTCCCTCCTCACCCAGCTCTCCTTTCTCCTCCAGTACGGCAAGAAGAAGCGGCGGTACCTCCCCTATAACCACCAACACCAGTATTTCTTCCTAAGTGAGTACCCGGGTCCCTGGGACTCCTGGACCCCCTTTACCTCCCCAGGACCCTGGGGCTAGATGTGGCTGAGATCAGGTGGCTGCTCTCCAGGTTTGCCTTTGACCCCAAATTGGAAAGGATGGTTAATACACTGGATGACAGAGTCAGTGTACAAAAGCCGGAATTGGGGGAGGGGAGAAGGAAGGAAACACGTACCTACTGTGTGCTAAGCACATTACAAATATCATCTAATTTGATCGTCACGACAACCCCGGGAGGTAGGTTATTGTTATTTTACAATTTTGTATTTTACATTTGAGGAAACTGAGGCAGACAGAGATGAAGTTATTTCCTCAGATGACTAGGGAAGTGACAGAAGCTGGATTTAAATTTGACATCAGGTCTGGAGCCTCATATAATGAGGCTCAATCTAATAAGACAAAAGTCACGGGGATAAATGTAAAGTCTTGCACTTGGGCATAAAAAAAAAAAAAAATCAACTTTGCAAGTATAAAATGGGGAAGAAGGCTTATATAGCAGTCATTCCAAAAACGATCTGGAGGTTTTAGTGGGCCACAAACTGAATCTTAATTAACAATGTGATGGAGCAACCAAGAAAGCTCAGAGGCTAATCCTGGGCAACATTACTGGAAGTGGAGCCTCCGGGGATGAGGGGTGGATGCCGTCCTGGGCAAACCTCCTTTGGAGGGCTAGCTTCCATTTTGGAGACCACAGATTAAGAAGGATGTTGATAAGCTGGACGATGACCAGGATGGTGTCACAGTCAAACAGTCGTAGTGATTCCGTTTTCCTTTTCCCATCATTTTGTGAAGTTAAACTTCCAAGTCACCTGAGTTTGGAGAAATCACAAAATTACCCACCAAGCAGAATGTCCTCAAACTCCCCCTCTTGTGTCTCTCCTCAGCCTCCTCCCAATCTCTCTCCAGCCCCCCCCCCAGTCAAATCAGGGTCTTAATCTTTCCATCCTGCTCGCCATTCCCTCCGAACTGTAATGTTAATGGATAAAAACCAGAGTTCTGAGTTCTAGGCTACCAAGAGCCCTGAACCCGGTGGGTTTTGATGCAGGCTAAATAAATTGCTTTCTGGATGACACTTGGCTTAATTATTTAACTGTAACAACGGGGAAGGACCGCAGGCCATGAAGATGAAGGTCAGTCTTCCTGTGTAGCCTGAAAAAGTGATTCGGAACCCCTGGGGGTCTTTATGAAAATCCCGTCCCCATGGGATTTCCCATCTCCCTCACGTTCTGCCCTCAAATCCCATGGTGCCCTCTGGAATCCCTGTTCCATAGGCAACAACTTTCTCTTTGTCCAAAATCCTTTCCTCTTCCCCTCCTTCCATCCGATAGTTCCTACCGAATTCTGGTCCTGCCTTCCCATCCCCCTCTCCCACCATGATACCCCCTTTCCAGTTCTGGTTCTACTTCCCCTTCTTGGGCTCTAGATCAGGTTCTCTGACGATAGCGTCTCTCGGCGTTTAGTTCCAAACTCTTTTTTCTCCTTCCTCTTTTCTGCTTTACTCGGGGATCTTCTCAGTCCCTGGACTTTTATCTCCATTGTGCTGATGACTCTTAAATCTATGTCCCCTGCCCCAAGTTCCCTTCTTACCGCGGTCTCACAGCTCTAAATGCTTTTCAACATCTTGGAGTAGATGTCCAATAGGAATCATTCTCTTTCCCCCCAAACCCTTCCTGCTCCCACCTTCCCAATTAGCATCAATGGCATCGCTTCCTGCCATTGTGGCCCTCGGCAAGAACAGAAACAATACAAGTTGGCATGGCTGGCTCTCCAGTCCTGCTCGCTCTTAAAACCTGAGTTGTTTAGTCTGATCTCCTTGTGCTTTTCAAAGAAAGAACCCACCTTCCCTCACCTCTCTCAGACATTGCCCATTTATACTGCACGTGGCCTGGAACGAGATCTAGAGGCTCTAGAGCTGGATCGGGATGAGGGCGGGGCCCGTCTTTTGCCTCTTTTTGTATCCTCAGCACTTTGTGCGGTGCCTGACACAGAGTAGGCTGATGGAGAGGAGAAGACTGTGGAAGAGCAGCTGAAGCGTTGTCACATGGGAGAACAATTAGGATTGTTCTGCTTGGCCCCAGATAGCAAAACCGGGAGCAATAGTGGATGAGTGAGTGAGCAAAGTAGTAAACTGAGGCAGGGGGAGGGGCTACCTATCTCCAAGTTAAATGGGCCGTTCTTTGTCTTGAAAGGGTTCAAGCAGACACCCGCTCATTATGGGCATGGAAGCCTGGGAATTCCAGCTGGGTGTGGGTTAGTGTTAGTGAGTGGGTGTTGCCTCAGACAAACAGACTTGGGAAAGACCTTAGCTTAAAAAGGCCAGCGCTCCCACTACATTCAAGGCCCTCTCCAGTCATCCTGATCTGTATTTGCCCATTGAATCCAGATAGGTCTGGAGGAGAAAGGGAGGCTGGTGACTTTGCACAGCCCTCCCTCACTGACATCCAACTCACTCGCAAGCCATGGTATCGCTTCCCGCCATCGTGGTCCTCGGCAAGAATAAAAACAAGTGATAAAAGTTAGCATAGGTGGCTCTCCAGTCCTGCCCACTCTGGGCTTCCTTAGTTGTTCAGTCTGATCTCGCTGCACGGTTCTGTCACAGGGAAGAGACTTGGCCAAGTTCTCGCCAGTAGGAGTATGGAGAGAGGATTCAAACCCGTGTCCTCAGTGGCTAATGTTTAAATGGCATTCAAAGGCTCGTGTTATATCATTGGAACGTTGGGAGGTGCTATTGTAATGTCCATTTTAGAAATAAATAAATGGGCTTCGAGTGCTGCAGCGATCTGCCCAAGCTCCCAGAGCTGGTAAGCGGCCAAAGTCGGATTCAAATCTAGTCTGGAAACATGACCATTGAAAGAAAGGGCAAGGCTGGACGTGGCCACTTCCGGTTCCTTCCTTCCTCCAGGGAGGCCTCTTCTGCTTTCTCCAAGCCTCAGCTTGGCTTCCTTTTAAGAGCCTCCGAGTCCACCTCTTTGGGCCTCAGTTTCCTCATTTGTAAAATGTGACTGTTAGACCCAGTGCCCTTGTCGGTCCCCCCCAGCTCTAGAGCTTGAGTTCCCCTCCTCCACCTCGGTTTTGTCCTTGACGTCCCCCTAGTACTTGCTCAACTAGGGCTGCCGGGCCCTTCCTTCTGACAGCCCCTGCTCTTCCCTCACAGTTGGGCCGCCCCTCCTCACGCTGGTGAATTTTGAGGTGGAAAACCTGGCTTATATGCTGGTGTGCATGAAGTGGGCGGTGAGTGATGGCGGGGCTTGGTGAGGGAGGAGGCAGGGACAGTGTGGGAGGAGGAGGGTGGAGGGAACTCACTAGAAATGTGTGTGAGAGAGAGACAGAGACAGAAAGAGAGAGACACAAAGAGAGAGACACAGAGAGAGAGACAGAAAAAGAGAGACAGAGACAGAAAGTGAGAGACACAGAGAGACAGAGAAAAAGAGAGAGAGAAACATAGAAAAAGAAAGAGAAAAAGACAGAAAAAGAGACAGAGAGACAGGAAGAAACAGAGGGACTGAGACAGACAGACAGAGGGACAGAGACGGTGGGAGGAGGATGGTGGAAGGAGTTGGCTAGAAAGGGTTGTTTGTGTGTGATACAGACAGACAGAAACGGAGACACACAGAGAGTCAGGCAGAGAGAGAAACAGAGACAGAGGCAGAGAGGCTGACAAGTGCCAGACAGAGAAGTGATGAAAACCGAGACAGAATGAGAGGGAACAAGGACAGAGACAGAACGAGACACAGAGACAGAGACAGACATGAGAGATGCTCCGGGGAACAAGGGAGAAGACGGGAAACTCAGCTGCCTCAGTGGACCTGGGTCTTTTGGGGCCGAACTGAAGGGGAACTGGAAACACTATGAGTACTTCTCTGCCCGCCCCTAGCTCTGGCCCCTCCTTCCAGGTGTCATTCAGCGCTTGTCCCACTCCCCAGAGTGGGGAGGGATACCAGGGGAGGAGGGGATGGGCCAGAGGAGGACACTGAGGGTCCCAATGGCGCCCCCACCCCGTCCCCCTCTCCCTAGGATCTGCTCTGGGCCCTGAGTTTTTACGTCCGATTCTTCCTGTGCTATGTCCCCTTCTACGGCACCCTGGGAACGCTGCTCTTCTTCATCTTGGTCAGGTAGGTCCCGGCGGGGAGGGTCTGGGAGGGGAGGAGCTCCCGCCTTGGTTCACCTCAGTCAGTCAGTCAGAGACATTTGTTAAAACCGACTGTGCGGGGACCTCAGACAGCGACGAGTCCCGGGCCTGGGAGCTCCGCGCGAGAGCCCGTGCGCACTTAAGGGGTCCCTCGGGTACCCACAAAGCAAATGGAAGATAATCCCAGGCAGTCGGAGCGGGGCGGAGGCAGGGGGGAGGGGAGGGGGTGGATCAGAAAAGCCTCTCCCAGAGGCGGGGTCTAAGCCTCCTCCTGAAGAAGCCGGGGGACAGCTGAGGAGCTGGAAGGACTGAGCCAAGGCTAGGTCAGAGAGAGGCTGGGACCCATGGATGGATATCAGAGGGGAGAAAGGATGAAAAGACTGAAATCGCAGGGAGACTCTAGATTAGTCATGGTCTTAAATGCCTACGGAGGACATTGTCTGATCTTAGAGGTAATAGGGAGCCCCGAGAGGTTACTGAGCAGGAGAGGGACATGGGCGTGATATGTGGCAGAGAAAAGTCCCTTTGGCTGGTCCGGGGACCCAGAAGCCAACATTTTCCCACCTTTCTGGTCCTGCCTGGCTTGTCCAACTGCCCCTAGGTCTCTACGGTGATATCGCCTCCTTTCCTTCCTAATAATGAGGATGGCGGGCATGTCTGGAGGTTTACAAAGCTCTTCCCCACATCTGTCCCACCTGTACGGCAAGTACAGGGCCCTCCTGTTCCCATGTTATAGATGAAGAAACTGAGGCTTAAGGAGGGGAAGGACTGAGAAGTGGCAGAGCCGGGATTGGAACCTATTTCTTTTGATTCCCAATCCAAAGTTCCTTCTCCTGCAGTCCAAGGATCATGGGATTCGGAGTCTGGGGACCTGGGTTCCAATCCTGCTTCTGAAACCCACTCCCTGTGTGATCTTGGACAAATCACTCAACTTCCTGGGCCTCATTTCCCTCGTTGGTAAAATGGTGGCAGTGATTCAGCAGCTTCTCCCAATCTGCGATCCTCTGATTTAGAGCCAGGAGTGACCTGAAAGGGCATTGTGCCCGGTGCCCTCTCTTGTGCCCTCGGCCGGTTGAGGCTCCACGTGTCCCAGGCGGCATTCTGGGCTGGCCCTCCCCCCAACCTCCCAGGGTTACCTTGTCCTCTTCCCCTGGAGTTGGAGGCCGTCGGGCCACAGTGTCACTGGCGGTCGTCAGGAACTAGAGGGATTTCCGCCAGCGGCGCTGCCCTCTGCCCTTCCTACCTTCCCACTCAGCCTGGCTCCCCGGCCCGGGCACTACAGGGCGTGCCCAGGGAGACTGGCAGGGCAGTGCCCGTTTCTTCTCCTCCCCAGGGTCCTGGAGAGTCACTGGTTCGTGTGGATCACGCAGATGAATCACCTCCCCAGGGACAGGGGAGGAAAACCGGATTGGGTTAAGGTGAGAGTTGAGAAGCCCGCCGGGGGGAGGAGGGAATGGGCCGGAAGGGGGGGCGGCGGGACTTCCCGCCCCATCCTAAACATTTGGGGTTTAAGATTTTAGAAACCAGGATTTTTAGTAAAGTGGTTTTTTATGATAACATACGGAAGGCTTTGGAAGGGAAGAGACACAAAAGAGAGAGAGACTGAGATGGAGAGATAGAGAGACAGAGGGAGAGGAGAAGAGAACAGAGAGAGAGAAGAGAGAAGGAGACAGGGAGAGAAAGACAGAGACACAGAGAGACTGAGATAAAAGACAGAGAGAAGAGAGAGGGAGAGAAGAGAAGAGAAGACAAAGGAGAGACAGAGGGAAGAGACAGGGACCAGAGAAGAGACACAAAGAGGATGAGATGAGATAGAGAAGAAGAGGGAGAGAGAGAGACAGAGAGAGACAGAGGCAGAGAGAGACAGAGACCCAGAGAGACAGAGACACAGAGAGAGACTGAGATAAAGAGATAGAGAGACAGAGAGAGGGAGAGAGAGACAGAGAGAGACAGAGGCAGAGAGAGACAGAGAGACTGAGATAAAGAGATAGAGACAGAGACCCAGAGAGACAGAGACACAGAGAGAGACTGAGATAAAGAGATAGAGAGACAGAGAGAGACAGAGAGACTGAGATAAAGAGATAGAGACAGAGACACAGAGAGACAGAGACACAGAGAGAGACTGAGATGGAGAGATAGAGAGACAGAGAGAGAGAGACAGAGACAGAGACAGAGACTCACACACACAAAGGGGCACACAGACAGAACTGCAGTTCTCCCCTGAGCCTGGCTCCCCCCTTCCCAGGGACAGCGGGGTCTCTCCCCTCCGCGCTGTCCCGGGCGGCTGCCTGTGAATGTGGGCCCACCGGGCCGCCGGTTTCCCCCGGGCCCCGCCCCGCCCGGGGCCGCGGCCCCACTTTCAGATCAGGGGGCGGGCGGGGGGGGGGGGGGGGAGCTGAGGCCCGGAAGGGGGGGGCGGGCATCTAGAGGGCACGGACCGGCCCCGGGACCGAGACCCCAGCCCTTCCGGCGCGGGGCTCGCCTTGCCCTGCCAGGGCGGGGGCCGTGGGGGCGCTGTTTCCGCCTCCCGCCCCCCCAGCTGAAAGCCCGGGAACGGCAGCCTCGCTCTTCGTGGATTGGTTCAGCGGCCACCTCAACTTCCAGATTGAGCATCAGTGAGTGGGGGGTCTGGGGCCGGGGAGAGCTTTAACGCGCCGGGGCCCTGGTCTGGCCTCCCGGGTCCCAAAGGCAGGTGGGGAAACGAGGGCCGAGGGCCTAGCACGGCCCGGCGGCCCATTCCACAGAGGGAGACACTGAGGCGGGGCGGGGGAGGGGCACCCGCAGCCCGCCTCTCTCCCCCTGCCTCCCGCCAGCCTCTTTCCCACGATGCTGACATACACAAGATCGCTTCTGGTGAAGTCCCTTCGCCCAGCCGGGCTCAGCCGAGGTCGCCCCGCGCGGCGCTGATGGACTTGCAACGTGCCCCCGGCTGGGGGAGGGGGAGGAGGGGGGGGGGAGGAGGGGGAAGGGGAGGGGGGAGGGAGGGGGAGGGGAGGGGGAGGGGAGGGAGGGGGGGGGCCTGGGCGCGGGAGGGCCCCGCTGCCCCACCGGCGGGGCCCAAGAGGAAGGGGGGGGGGGCCCGGGCCCCCCGGGGGTGGGCGGGCCCGGCCCTGAGCCCGCCCTTCCTTCCCCAGGGCCCCAAAGAAGCTGGCCCTTTTGAGCACCTCCTGGTGAACTGGCCACAGGGGGGCCCCGGGGCCCCCCCGGGGGCCCCTCATGGGCCCGCCCCCCCTGGGGGGGGGGGAAGGGGGGGGGAGGAGGGGGAGGGGGGGGGAAAAGGGGGAGGGCCCGGCCCCGGGGGCCCCCCGGGGCCCGACCGGGGGGCCCGGGAGACCGAGCCCCCCTTTGGGGGCTTTGGGGCCCCCCGGGCCCCCCCCCCCGGGGCCTGGTTGGGCCCCATGGAAATTGGGAAAAAACCCGGAAATTGGGGGGCTCCGGGGGTTTGTGTGGGCCCCCGGGCCCGTTTTTCCAAGGGGGCCTCTGCCCTCGGGGGGGGGCGGCCCAAACCGAGCCGGGGCCCCGGGGCCCGCCCCCGCCCGGCCAAAAGCCCCCGAACCCCTTTTAGGGTTAAAGTAACAGGTTCAGGCCCCAAACCCCCGGAAGTAAGCCCGGGGGGGCCCCCGGCCCCCCCCCCTCCCCCCCCATCTTGGGGGGGGGGGGGCCCCCCCGCCGGGGCCCCCCAAAGGGGGGGGGGGAGGGGGGGGCCCTTGGGGGCACGTGGGCCCCCTCCTGGGATCCGGGAGGCCCGGGCCGGTCACCAGCTGCCCCCCCCGCCCCGCCCCCTCCTGTCAGAACCTCCCCTGGGGCTCTCCTCGCTCCCCCAATGGCGGGATCTCGGGCGGGGAGCGGAGGCCAGCTCTGGGGCCTGACGCGGGCCGGGGCGGCCGCCGGCCGCTAGAGGGAGACAGACACCAGCAGGGGCCTCCCCGCCCTGGGCCCCCCTCCAGCACCGGCTTCCTTCCAGGCTTTCTGTCCGGCTCTCCTTGGCCAGGCCAAGGGGAGCTTCTGAAACTTGCACAAGAGGAGGCGGGCCCTGGGGAGAGGTGATTGGTCAAGGAGGATCCGCCATAAGCAAGCTTGTATTAGTCACCCACTGAATACCACGTCCCATACATCCCATCCTGAGCCACAGCGATGCAAAGCCCCCCCCAAGGGTGAGGATTCTTTCTCTCGGCCACGTTCTGCCCCCCCACCCCCGGATGTGAGGTGAATCTGTGCAGAACACAGGGGAGAAGGGGAAGGGACTGATGGGAAGGCTCCTTCAGCAAGAGCCTAGGAGCATCCCGGGAGGAAGGCCGGGGCCGAGCTCCTCCTCCATCGCCCGCGAGGGCAGGGACCCTGACCCCGGAGCTCATCCTCTGGCCCCCGGCCTCCCAGTCTCCGCCGCTTTCTGGCTTTCCAGAGCATTCCCAGGAGTCCCGGCTGCCAGGACTTGCCATCCCGCAGCAGCTCTCCTGGTCCTGCCGAGGCTCCCCGAGTTCCCGAGGACGTGCTGCCCCCTGGTGGTCACTGGCACATCCCTCCTGGCGCGGAAGTGGTGCAGACCTTGCCCCTGCCAGGCTGTGAGTGCCCCCAGGAGGGCCGGGTTCTAGGCCAGGCGCTGCCGCTCAGCCTGCTGCCGCACCACATGGGCCACGTCGTTCCTTCATCTGGGAAACAAGGGCTGGACTAGACAGAAAAACCCAGATTTCTGTGTCCACTCAGATGTTCCCTGTCCTAGGTTCTCCCTGGGCTCTTCCCTGTTCCCTGTTCCAAGCTTGGTCTCTGCTCTGACCTTCTCTGACATTCTGATACTCCTTGTTCCAAGCCCCTCCCAACTGACATTCCCTGTTTGAACCCCTTCCCATTCTAAGAGTGATCCCAGCTCTTGACCCGGATTCTGGGCTCCAGGTTCTTCTGGGTTCCGGCCTTTTAGCCTGACATGACACTGGACACAAAGATGAGGGACTTTGTCCCAGCTCGCGGCCCCAACATGAGCATCTCCTGGAGTCCCAGCAGGGGAAGGGACCTTAAGAGCCGTGGGCCTGGCCGGCCTGAGCAGATGCAGAGATGGAGGCCACAGAGGTCGTCCATCTGGCCCAAAAGGGCGATGCCACTTCCAGGGCCTCGGTCCTGCCCAGGCCGTTGGTGGCTGGAGAGCGGCGATTGTCTGGAGGCCGGCCTTGAACCTCACAGCCCGGCACCGAGCGTGGGCCCCAGACCCCCACAGAGATCTCTGGGGCCTTGAAGCTTGTACCCGTGGGGGATTAGCACAGTCCAGAGCCCAGGTTCTGGAGGTCTCCCCCTCAGAGGGTCCCCACGGGCTCAACCCAAGGCGGAGTCCCGCCCAGGCAGTCAACTGCTGAGAGAGACTGCAGGCCACACAGGAGACCAAGAAGGAGCCCCGTGTACAGGGGCTTGGCGGGAGCAGTGACCAGAGCCGGCAGTGGGGAAACCACTGGGACGTGGAAGGAGGCAGGGCCTGGGACCCTCACCTCATTTTACAGTGAAACAAAAACTGGCCAGAAAGTGACTTGTCCACAGCCACACGGGCTGAACCGAAAGCCCGGCCCTCTCCCTGCTTTCCAACCTAAGTAATGCCCCAGGGACAAGACAGAACATTTTTGAGGCTGGGCCCGGAGCCCTTCCCCAGCTCATCACAAGTGACCTCCCATGCAGGGAAGCCCAGCCCTACCCCACCCATGTCCCACCACAGGCCGGGCATCACGTCCCCCGGCCTCACACAGCCCTGGAGCTCCCCTGGCCCAGACTCCAAGGGTGGGGCCCGTTCCCAGAGGTTACAAACCAGCTTAGCACAAAAGGTCAATTTTTATTGAGTACCAAGAACACAGGCAACAAAATGGGCCTTTCATTCATTCCCAAAACAGTGGGGGAGGGGAGCAAAGTCAAATCAAGTCCTTGTTCCCTAAGAATTCTGCCTTCATTGGGGGGGGGTGGGGGGGGATGCAGCTTGAGGATGGGGGAAGGAGGGTTGGGAAAGGTTCCCTTAAGGATCCAGGCTACAAGTCGGCTAAAAAAAAAATATCGCTTTCCTTCTTCCCATGGGATGGTGGGAGGTTGGAGTCACGGCTTCCGGGGCAGTCCCTCCAGGAGCTCGCCTTCTCATCCCTCACCTTCCCAGAGTCCTACTCCTCAGCACCAATGCCTTCTCTCACTTTCTCCGGCCCAATCACTTCCCTACATCCCTTCTTTCATCCTGAAAACCTCCAAGTCCTCGAGGTCCCTCCTTGTGCAAGGGCCCCTGCTGACCATCTCTATCCAACCAGCCTGCACCCTGCACCCTCCAGCAGTTCCAGGGATACGGGGAGGGGGCTTGGAAGGGGAAACGGGAGGAAGAAGAAGAGGGAAGCACCAGAGGAGGAGACCCAAGCCTGTCCCTTGAAGACAGAAACGCTCTAATCTAGTGAAGACTATTAAAGGGATGCTACCAACAGCGAATACTCCTAACCACCATCCCACACCTTGGCAATGGCGGGTCACGAGGTCACGACCAGTCTAAATCTAGCTCTTGTGCTGAACTTGAACAGTCGTCAGTCCAGATAACTAAGGAGTTAAGGGCCCTAAGTTGGTGAGTCTTACACATTTTGTTCTAAGGGGAGCAAGGAAATCAAGCATTTCCAAAGCAGAGAGGGGGGAGGGGGGGGGAGGGGACCGAGAATCCCTCCGGTCTCATCTCCCTTATCTCCGGAAACTTCACCTGGAACTCCCTCCAGCCCAAGGGCCCCTGGGCAGGCAACAACTCCTGGAGGGGTCCAAGGCTGGAAGGCCTCCATTCTCAGCCCCAAAACGTCATCTTCCCTCTGAGATCCATCCAAGAGTGACTCAAGATGGCAGGTGCTCGGAGCTGCCCCTCTTAACCCTAAGCAAAACAGGACCAAGAGGGGCGGGAGCTCCTCAGCTGGACCAGGAGGGATGGAAACTCCAGGGCCAGAGGGAGGAGACAAGATCATTCTGGTGCTCAAAGGGAGGAGATCCTGCATCCGGAGGCCAGAACTCCAACCCCTTCACTTTATAGAGGCCAGAAGGGGGGAAGAAGTCCAACAAAGGGTGACTGACGGGTGGCCGAAGGGGTGACCCAAGCACTGCCTCCCATTACGGGAGCAGAGGGTGTGTCTGTGCTCTGAACTCCTCCCCCCTCCAAGGTAGCCTCTCACAGCATCTGGATCAAGAGGAGGACTTGAATTTTCTTAAGGCCATCATGATGTGTGCCCGAGAGGCTACGGGTTGTTCCTCCAGAGAGAAGGCAGCTCGGTCTAGTGGAAGTAGCAATGGGTTCAGGTTCAGGGCCAGACCACTCGAGTGGGAAGCCCCGCCGTACTCCTCGATACCTGTGGGATCTCGGGCAAGCCTCTGTGAGTCTCAGTTTCCACTTCTGCAAAAGGAGGAGAGCTTGGGCTCTCGGTAAACCCACAGGGGGCCCTCCCCTGTCTAGCTAAATCTGCAGCTGGGCCCGCGGGGACTGACGCCGTGCTGGGGAGGGGCACATTAGAGGGTGCGGGGCTGGCCGACTTCTGAACGGGGACCCGGGAAAGGAAGGCGGGAAAACCTTCCGAGTCCCAAGAAGGCAGTGGTGTGGCCCGAACAGCTGCCTCGGTTGCCCATTTGGTTCTGGGCATTCTCTGGGTGCTGGACAGCTCCTGGTCTGGTGGAAGGCCCTGGGGGAGCAGGCAGCCAGCGACGCTGGGGAGGAAGGGGGCCCTGGGTGCTTCGGATCCGAAACCGGGCAGAGCTGGCCGTGTATCCAAGGGCTTTCAGACTTGTAGAGAACCTGGGGAGCCCTACTGCGCTCCTCATCTGACAGAAGACCGCGAAGGCCAAGAGCCCTTCTCAGAGTCCCTTGGATGTACGGCAAGAGCCGAGATTGATCCCGGGTCTCCGGAGCGCACCCGGCCATTCCTCCGAGCGATCCCCAGGGGCTTGGGGCCACGTTTCAGGACAAATCGACGGGCAGGGGGCTGGGGGTCGGTGATTCCCAGAGGGGGATGCGGAACAGGAAGGGCCGAGGCCCTGGGGCCAGACCGGCACCGACTGAGTCCCCAGCAGGGGCAGAGGGGAGGGGGCTGCACAGGGGAAGGGGGGCCGCGGCAGGAGGGAACACAGTACCCCTTTCTTTCTCTCGGGGAAGTCGAGGCAGGGCAACTGCTCACGTGGGGCCAGAAGTGGAAGCCAGCTTGGAATGAGACCCAGCATCTCCGTTTGGAGCCCAGAGACTCCCATAAGCAAAAGAGTCCGCCCCGTTTCCCACCCAAGAAAAGAAGCCTGATTGGCCACTGGCAGATGCCAGGAAAGGAGAGGGGCTGTGCCCTGGAGAGAGACAGAGACAAAGACAAAGACAGACAGAGAAAGACAGAGACAGAGAAAGAGACAGAGACAAAGAGAGACAGAGAAAGAGACAAAGACAGAGACAGAGACAGAGACAGAGACAAAGACAAAGACAAAGAGAGACAGAGAAAGAGACAGAGACAGAGACACAGAGAGGGGAGTCTGAAGGGTTCCCTGAAATGGCCCTGGGCCCTCCTGGAGGAGCTCAAGTTGCTTGAACCAAAGGTGCTGCTCAATCCCTGCCTCCCTTCCCACAGTCCCTGAGGTGGGGGCGGGGGCTTCATTTGTGGAGGTAAGCATCCAGCCAGAGGTCTCCCGACTTCTTCAAGGACCTGTGGAGAGCAAGAGGAGGCTCTCAGCAATCTCAGAAGCATCTAGTTCAAAGTTCTCATGGGGAAGATGGGGAAACTGAGGCCCAGAGAGAGGAACAGGCATTTGTTCCAAGTTACACAAGGCTATAGGTTGCAGGATGAGGATTAGAACTCGGCTCCTGCGGGCGTCAGCCAATCAGGTGGGGGGGTGTGGAGCCGGGTCCTTCTGGTCCTGAGCCGCCACATGCTTCCTGTGCATGAAGGGATTCCAAAGTCCCTTCACCTTGCCTCAGTTTTCCCATCTGTAAGATGGGGGGGGGTCCTTGATTCTCTAATGAAGAGCCAGGATTCGAATCCAGGCCTTCCATAAGAAGACAGAACATGCTCCTTTCCCCTTTGGAGCCCGAGTTCTGGCCCGGGCCGAGGACCCCCCCCCCCCCCCCGGGTGGCTGCGTGCCACTCGCCCCCCCGAGCACCACAGGGCCTGCCACGGCCGAGCCCCCGGCTTACCCCACAATGTCCAAGAGGGCTCTCATGAGGGGCTTCTCTTGGTACAGGATGCCGTGCTTTGCACACAGAGACTTGACCAGCGGGGCGACCTTGTAGTAATTGTGGCGCGGCATGGTGGGGAAGAGACTGGGGAAGGGAGAGAGATGTGAGCAGGGGAAACCCTGCGGGCCCCTTTCCCCTGGGGGAAGAAACTGAGGGTCAGAGAGGACCATTGAGGAAATCTGCCAGCCTATGGGAGGGCTATTGGAAGCCGGATGGGGCTCCTGGCTGGTGGGGAGCAGGTCCGCTGGGGATCGTCTCAGAGAGGGGCCGGGACGCGGGACAGGGGAGTGACCCGTCCAGCACCGCAGCCGGAGAGGGTAGGGGCTAGGGACGACACGGGAGGCCCGGGCGTGTCCCGGCACAGGCAGGGAGCCTCCGGGCACATGTGGGCACAGCAGGCGCGTGCGCGTGGGAGGCATAAGGCAAGTGGCTTTTATTCATCCCCTATGAGTCAGAGACCCAGGCTCTCAGGCCTCTGGCTGCTCCCCCCCTCCTTCCCCCCGGCCCCCCCCCTCCCCTCCCCTACCCCACTCGGCCCACACCCCACTCACTGGTGCTCGATCTGGAAGTTGAGGTGGCCACTGAACCAGTCATTGAAGAAAGACTGCTCCACGTTGCAAGTGGCCGAGAGCTGCGGGGAGAGGGGAGCTCAGGGGGAGGCAGGAGCCCGCTTCCCCGGACGTCCCCGGCGCCAGAGCCCCCCACGTCACAGCTGGAAGGGGCCCCCCAATGGCGCCCCGGGTGGGGAACTCCCCCCTCTCTGGAAGAACCTTCCCAGTGGGGTGCACCCCCCCCCCCCCCCCCCCCCCCCCCCCCCCCCCCCCCCCCCCCCCCCCCCCCCCCCCCCCCCCCCCCCCCCCCCCCCCCCCCCCCCCCCTCTGCCCCCTGCCCCCACCCCCGCCTCACCTGGCTACTGAACCAGTCCTGGTACTTCTCCCGATCGATGTCCATGGGGATGTGATTCATCTGCGTGACCCACACGAACCAGTGGCTTTCCAGGAATCTGGCCAGGGGACACAATCGACTCTGAACACGCCCAGGGTCCCCTTGGGCTTTGAAGGGGGTCAGGGAAGGGAGGGGCAGAGAGGGGAGTCCTCCGTTGCTCGCTGGGGTCGGCCAGGAGAGCGATGGAAGCCGGGGTCCCCGAGGTGACCAGCGGGCGCTCCCCTACGTGGCTCGATGCCCGACGTTGGCACGGCTAGGAGCCGGCGGCGGGCACCTGGGCGGGAGGAGCAGCTCGGGGCTCGGGACTTCAGTCCCCGTGTTCCCCTTCCCCTGGCCCGAGCTCCCCGCCATCGGCCGAGGGGCTGGGTCCGAGGCAGTTTTCACCGAGCAAAGGGAGGGGGACCCACTTCTCCCCGGGCTCAGGGGAAGGTGGCTACCTGATGAAGTTGAGGAAACAGAGGGATCCCAGGATTCCATAGAAAGGGATGTAGGTGAAGAAGAAGCGGGTGTAGTAACTGATGGCCCAGGCCAGGTCCTAGGAGAGGGGCAAACGGTTAGCGAGTCTCCCACGGGTCAATGTTGTGCGTGTGTGTGTGTGTGAGTGTGTGCGTGTGAGTGTGAGTGAGTGTGTGTGAGAGCGTAAGTGTGAGTGTGTGTGAGAGCGTAAGTGTGTGAGTGTGTGTGAGCACTTGCGTGTGTGGACACACTTTCCAGGCCCTACAGAAAGCACTAAGAAGTTATCCCATTGGAGAGGCTAAACAACCCTGTGGGGGAGCAGTGTAGCCACCATGAGCCCACTTTACAGATGAAGAAACTGAGGCTGCATTAAGTCAGTTTCTTCAGGTTGCATCTGAGGGGCGATGCGAAGCCACTGCTGACGTCAGACGCAGCGCTGGGACCTTCTAGGACCCCCTGTTAAAGTGAAGAGAAGGGGCTGGCCCAGTCATACAGAGAACAGGGCTGCAGGAGGATTCACACCCAGTTCTCCTCGGCTGGTCTTCTCCCCTGTTCTACTCGATGCTGGTCCCTGCAGAGGATTCCCCGGAATTCCCCAGGGATTTATAACAATCCCAGAATCAGAGAATTAGAGGCAAGAGCTTGAATTTAAGAGTTTGAATTTTGCCTTGGCTCTTAACAACCCGTGTGAATATGGGCAGGGCCTGTCTGCTGGAGCCAGTGCATCTTTATCAAAAATTTAAAAATTAATGGTATAGAGAACTAAATTTAGAGGTTCTCTAGGGTTACCCCTGGCTCCCCCTTTCTTTTGTTTTTGGATCTTAATGTCTCTGTTTCTCCTCTCTATTATTGCCTGTCCTGGAGGATTAAAAGGTATGCCGTGATGTGTAAAATCTTATACTGTGCACAAAAGTGTGCAAAATGTTTGGAGGTGTAAGCGGGACCATTGTCTGTTTTTATTGCTTGTTTATTGTTTTTATAGCCACTCAGGCTATCTCTTTGCTGGTATTGCCTGGGATCCGCTTCCCGAACAGGGGCTCAGACCAGACGACCGCCAGGCTTCCCCCTCCAGCCCTACGCCCCGCCGGTGGCCACCGCTCCATACGGGGGAGACCACGGGCCTCCGTCGGGCGCACACACTGCCTGCGGTGCCAGGCTCCCCGGCGGGTGGGAACGCCCCCTTCCCGAAGGTCCGACACCAAGTGAACCCCCAGCCCCGGTGCCCGCGGACATGGACTCACCACCCAATCTCTGCGCACAATCATGGTCATGATGATCTGGAACTGGAAGTACAAGGGGATGAGCAGCGGGGGCCCAACTGTGGGAGGAGAAGAAAGGGCAGACACTGAGAAGGGCGGGGGGTGGGGGCCCGACCCCTCCGTGACCTTCCCGCCCCAAGCCCCTTCTGCATGGGCACAGGGAGGGCACTGGGGCCGACTCCCTCGACCACGGCCATGACGGTATCGTGTTGAGGAAATCTGGGGAGTCATTTAGTGAAGAGGGCCAAGCACGTGCCGGAAGGCTCGGCCCCGGGCTGGCTCTGGCTCGGCCCCAAACCTCCGCGTGGCCGAGGACGTGGGGCTCCCGCTCTCCGGGGCTCAGTTTCCTTATCTGCGGCAGGAGCAGGCGGGCAGGGCATGGGACGTGGGGCCGGGGGACCCAGGCTCGGCCGCCCATGAGCTCCAGGACACTGGCAGGTCACTCTCCGTGAGACTCGGCTTCCCCGTCCATAAAATGCACCATTTCACAGGGTGACGAGCCGAGAAGCCGAGCGAGACCCCAAAACCCGGTTGGGACCCAGCTCTGTACTTCATTTGCCTCTGAGTGAAGCCCAAACACTTTCATTTTCTGTTTATTTAAAGCATCTCTACTTCATTTTAAAAATGGGAATAAAGATTTCTCTCAGAGAGAAAATAGGGGAAAGGAGGCAGAGGTGGGGCTGAACTGGAGTCGGAAAGGGCCGAGTTCCGTTCCAGCTTTAGACCATTTACTAGCTGCCTGCCTCGGTTTCCCCATCTGTAAAATGGGGATAGTGACAGCCCTTACTTCCCAATGCTCCAGTGAGGGGACAGTGAGTTGTAGTTTATAGATCCTAGATATGTCATCCTCATAACTGGACGGAATCTCCCATGATTAATGTCAATGTTATCCTATCAATCATACTAATGATTCAGTGTATATCTATTCTGTATTATTACATGCAATCTCCCTTTAATAGATTGCTATGTGGAGTGTCTACTACTGTTATTAACACAGTGTTAATGAATAGTTATTATAATTAATCTATTATTATTTGGCATCCCCAATGACTGACATTATAATCTTAATGAAATCACTATAATATAAATGACATAATATATAATATAGTACATGTCATATTCTATAAATGAAATGTGTTTTATATATAATATGATCATTCTATTATTAGATGATGCCTAATATTTTTATTAGATGAGATTGCCAGTAATTAAATAAATGCTAATTATTATAACAATGTAATATATCATTAGTGTATCGATATTATTGGATGGGAGATCCTATTATTAATTACAACCATTAGGAAAATATAGAATTAGAAGGAATTTATGATTGTTATGACTATTAGATAATATTCCCACCTATTATTATGATACAATATACTAATTAATATATCATTCTTATTGTTAGATAGGAACTGTTAATATTATGTTAATCACAGTTGGTATGATGATGAAATTTATGGTTATTACTTTTCTACTATTAGGTAATCTCCAGTTATTATTAATTATAATCCTAAAATATAACAATATGAGATGTACTATTAACATCATTCTTATTGTTAGAAGTGTTCTCCTATCATTACGTAATCATAATCGTTACGATAATATAAAATTGATGAAATCTATGATTGTTATTACTCTTACACTACTACTGTAAGATGAGTTCTCCAGTTAATATTAATTATAATTCTAGAATATAACAATACGATATGCGCTAATTAACATACTCGTACTGTTAGATGCGTTCCCCGATTAGTATATTAATCACAATTGTTACAATGATATAAAATAATTAGTGGAATCTATGATTGTTATTACTCTTACTGGAGAACTACTGTTAGATGAATTCTCCAGTTATTGGTAATTATAATTCTAGACTACAACAGTGTGATAAGTACTAATTGTTAACATGCTATTGTTAGATGGGCTCACCTATTACCATGTTAATCACAACTGTTACTATATAAAATAATTAGTAGATGGAATCTATGATTGTTATTACTCTTACACTACTACTGTAAGATGAGGTCTCTAGTTATTAATTATTAAGCCTAAAATATAACATGATATGTACTAATTACTAATATATCATTCTTATTGTTAGATGGGATTGCTTATTATTATGCTTCTCATAACTGTTGCAGGAATATAAAGTAGTGATTAGATGGGGGCTATGATTGTTCTTACTGCTACTACTCCCAGCTCTCATATTCTATGAACTCTTGGCTTTTCTCTTCGCTTGAAATGAGGTGTCCCCTGGTCACAAATGGGGGAGGAGCTTCTGCTCCTCAGCGGAGGGTGCCCAGGGTCTGGGGCCTGGGGCAGGATTAGGGTGGGCGGCCCGGGGCCCGCCACTGTACTTACTCAGAAAGAAGTACTGATGCTGGTGGTTGTAAGGCAGGTATTTCAGCTTCTTCTTGCCATACTGGAGGAGAGAAGGGAAATTGTTCAGAATTGTCTGGACTCCTGACCCTGGCCAGGCGAGAGCCAGAACCAGTGGGGGGGGTGGGAGGGGGTGGGGGGGGTGGGGTGGAGGGGGAAGAGTCTAGGGGGTTTATCGTTGTATCCAACATCAACCCGGGCAGGAGTGGTAAGTATCACATCCCAGGGGATCTCGACAGGCCAGGAGGGGCCAAACTTCCCCAAAGGACATTTGAGGAAGATAAATGTAAAGTTCTCCATTGAAATAAACAATCAATTGCAGAAGGCCAGGACCAGAACTTCTCCCTGAGCTCACGCGGGAGCACCCGATGCGGCATAAAGCCACCTTTATCAAGCCCTCGCTATGTGCCAGGCCCGACACCCCTGTATTTGCATTAGCAGAACAGCGCCGGATGAAAAGCCAGTGTGGCCTGGCTCTGAAGCCCAACTGAACTCTGGCGACGATGGCAGGAAGCCAGCTGGACTGCGCTGGCTAGCTGCCCACCTGCCGTACTACACCCCTGGCGGGGGAGGGACCCTCGGGCAGGGACATCCATGGGGCAAACCCACTCAAGTGGACGCTGTTTCCTGTCCCGCTCAGCCAAGACCCGCGTTGTGTCAAGGCCCAGGGTCGGCCCCGGCGGGACGCGTTCAGGGCCAGAACTGCTCTGGCCGGCTTCTGTACCTGGACAGCGAGGCAGAGCAAAGCGTGCAGGTGGAAAAGGCCGTGAGCCTCAGGGCTGTGGGACCGAATGGCACAAGAGGAGGAGGGTCAGCCTCGCTGCCAAGGGCCAAAGGGTAGTTGAGGACAGCGGCCTTGGCAAACCTCCCGGGGACTCGTTCAGCTCTGGGCTGAGTAAGCACTGGTGGGGCCGAGCCCAGTCTGTGGTTATAAGTCCTGGCAGCCCAAACAGCATGGCGGGCCAGCGGCCAGCCAGATCCTCTGGGGACGCTGCACTCTGGACAGGAACACTGGATGGACCGCCCAGGCCTGGGGAACAAGGACCATGGCGGGCAAGACCCATCATCGTACAGGATGGCCCCAAAGCTCGGACTTGGCCAAAATCCCTCCAATCTAAGAGTCCAGCTCCGAACTCAAATGTCTTTGAACTGCTTGTCCTCCTTATCTGGAATGTCCTCCCTTGTTTGCCTCCCCTTCCTGGTTCCCTTCAAGACTCAGCTCAGCAGCAGCAGCTATGGGCGCAGTGAGTAGAGCACCCGCCCTGAAGTCAGAAGGCCCTGGTCTCAGACACTTAACACTTCCTGGCCATGCAACCCTGGGCAAGTCAGTTACCCCCAATTGCCTCATTAAAAAAAGACTCAGAAAAAAGATCTCTTCTAGGCCAGAGCCGTTTGCGTGGCCGTTTCACCACCAGTGGGAGCTCCTTTAGGGCAGGGATTGTCTTTTGCCTTTCATTTATATTCCAATGGTTAGCACAGTGCTTGGCATACAGTAAATGCTTAATAAATGTGCCCTGATTAGCTTGAATGGGATTGAATACAGCTGAACAAACAATGACAAATATGAAGACTTCAGAGAAGCAAGAGGAAACTTCTCTGAACTGATGCAAAGTGAGGGGAAAAGACAACACTAATGCTTTATAAGGTTTTAAAGCCCAACCTGGCAGTTCCATGACTGAGCTGGAACATTAAAGCTTCTGGCCCAAGACTAAGGACAATTCCCACCCTAAGCCACTCCTGGGGCAGAACAAGCCTGATCTCTCCCCATAGTCCAGTGTTAGCTGGGTGACACTGGTAAGTCCCTTCCCATGATGCCCTGCATGGACTCTCCATCCTATCTGTGGATCCACCTTCCCCAACTCTGTCCCTCCCTGCCTAGGGCATTTGAGATGCTTAATAAATAACGACCACTCGCCTGCTGGATGGAAGCCCAGCTCTGCCTTTTCCTATCCTGGGCCCCTTAATTTTTCTGAATCTCACTCAGTCTTCCCATCAGTCCTGCTCACTGAGGACAGGGGTTATCTCCATACCCCAAGCCTGACACAATAAGAGCAACTGTAACTGATGTGGACAAACCACTTTCCAAATGTTATTTATTTATCTCTTTTGATTCCCACTGAGCCTACCAGTCCACATCTCAGCCACCATTAGCATTATACCCATTTTAGAGATGTACTTAACTGAGGTGCAGAAAAATGACTTGCCTAAAGTAACAGCTAATTGGAGTCTGAGGCAGGTGGTTGCTACATGGATCTGAGCCCATTTCTCGGTTCCTTCTCTGTAAAATGAGGCAAGGAAGAGCCCTCTCAGCGCGAATTTTTGTCATCCTATGCCTTTTGATACAACTTGATAGGAAGGATTATAGGGAAAAGGGTCCCCAGATGCATGGAGAGCGGAACTCGAGGGATGCCCTGAAGGGTGCATTACCTTTAAGAAAGAAAGGTAAGTTGAGGCAGGCTCTCCCTTGGCTGTCTGAGCAGAGTACCCAGGGGCTAGGGCCTGAGAACGCCTATCTGGAAAGGCCCGGACACTTCCCCCAACTGTTTTTCTCCATTTGTATAATGACACATCTATTCAATCAGCTTAATCTTCTCCGGAGAGATAAGAGATCTTTCTCTTCCCAGGGGAAATGAAGAATTGGGGGGAAAGTCTTCCCATCTCAGCCGCCTGGAACTGGACACTTGGGGGGGGGGGGGCGACATCACTTAGAACCACTAGGTTCTTAACTGACTGGCGGCATGCTTCAGGTCCCGGTGAGGAGGATGGCATCTGGCGCAAGAAGGGGGCAGGATGCACCTCTAGAGATGAGGTTACTAAGCAGAGAGGGCAAGCCAGCACCATGGAGAGGGCCTCGGGCTGGAAGTGGGCTAAGTCACTGACTCTCAGTCTGTGTCTCATCTCTAAAATGGACAGTAGAGGGTGGTCTAGACCATTGAGTCTCAAAGTGTAGACCAGAGAATGCCGGGGTCTCGAAACCCTTTCCAAGGGTCTACAAATTCAGATTTAGCTTTGATTTCTAATGTGGTCAATATCTAGAAATATAACCCACACAAACACAAGGGCAGATCCACCATCATTTCTGATAGCAGAAAGAACCCCAGGGGCCTTCTCAAGGCTCCAGGCTCTGCATCCCTGATCTGGTGACCTTCCTCATCGAGCTTCTAAGTCCTGACCGTCCTCCACCTCCACGCTTTCCTCCCAGCTGCCCCTTCCCCCCTGGGCTGCCTCCACTCCAGTTCGGGCCATGGGAACCAGCCATGCAGATGTCTCCAACGGCCTTGGAGCAAATCCCTATTCCCACTCCTCCCCTCCTCCCATCTGCCTTTCAACATCCCAAGCTTTAGCATTCTTTAGGCATGGGCCTAATCACAATACGTCAGAAAATCTCAGAAGTCAACCCTCTCCTTTTTCAGAGAGGAAATCTGGGACCCAGAGAGGGAAAGGGATTTGGCCAAGCTCACACAGTTAAGAAGGGCTAGGATTGGATTTAAGTCTCGGGCCGCCAGCTCCCGATCTAGGGTTACTGCCACCGCCCCCTCATAAAGCATCATCGTCCCCTCATAAAGCATCATCGTCCCCTCGTAAAGCCTCGTTGCCCCCGTGGACCAAGGCTGGCTATTCACGGCTTCCATGTTAGCACACTGGTCCTAAATTCCAACAGTCAGTGGGATTTCAGAGTATTTAACAGGTTTTCTCCTCCCAGGGAGAGTAGGAACAGCGTTCAGATCTGGAGCTTGAAAGGCCATTTAGTCCAATACTAGTTTTAAAGAAAAGGAAATCAAGACCAGTCATCCAAAGTCACACAGGGAACCTCCAATTCTCCTTCTTGGCCCGTACTCCAGGACCTCTCACTGACTACGCTGTCAAAACAATAGGATCCTATTGAATAGACTAACCTTAAGCTATCACCTGGACAAATCCTTTACCTGTGGAGCTTCAGTTTCCCCTTCTGTGAAAAAGAGGGGTCAGATGCCATGATGTCAGAGGCCCCTTCCAGGAGGAGGAGATCCAGCATCCTTTGCCACCCAGTTTTGTTAGTCCAAACTCCAGTGTTGTCCAATTTCTCCAGTCCTAAACCTTGGGGTGAATCCTGCCTCACAGACTTACAAGCTGGGCGACCCTGGGAAGAACTTAATCCCACCTGGGGCTCTGTAAACTGACTGGGAAACTCAGTGGCTTCTAATGTTTCTCCTAGATCTCCATCGATGACTCGAGGGTCTCTCTTAAACCCTAATCTTTACTTTGCTCCTCCCTTGGGGGACCATAATCCCTCTGCCGAGACAGACCCCCCCCAAAAAAAAAAAAAAAAAAAAAGGGTCATGTCCTCAAATCCCCAGCTCTGGCCCCTGGGAACTGAACCCACAGCAGGTGTTTTAACAAAGGTTTACCGGATTGATGAGTAAATGAACACCACACTACAGTGGGCCCGACCCCTGAGGCCGGACTTCATGCTCAGAGACCCCTCCCAGCCCAGAAATGAAACAGGATGCCTTTTGTTTCTGGAAAGAGGATTTCCATGAAATAGTCCGAGCCCACAAAGCCAGGAGTAATCCTGTTGCTAATGGCAACCTGATTTTAATTCAAACCCCTGGCATTCAAGATAAGCCTGTTCCAGACAAGGTGTCCTAGGGCCTGCCTGACTCCATCTTGCTCGGACCCAGATTGGATTCCATCTCAACCCAGAGCTAGGGGGTCACCGAGTCCGGCCCCCTCAACTTACCGAGACCGGAGAAGTCAAGTGACTTGTCTACTCATTAGAGAAAATATGAGGCGATTCAATCCCAGGACTGCTAACTTAAAACTTAAAGTTCTTTGTGGGGGAAAGAGCAGAGGGAGAAAAAGAGGAGACAGAGAGACAGATGAAGAAAGAGATGAGAAATAAAGAGACAAAAAGAAAGAGACTGAGAGAGATAAAGAGACTCTGAGAACCAGAGGGAAGACAGATGTAAAGAGAGACAGATGGAGAAAAGGAGAGCAGGATGGAGGGGGGAGGGGAAAGAAGGGAAGGAGAGAGAAAGAGAAAGAGGAACAGAAAGGAGACAGAGACAAAAAGACAGAGATAAAGAGAAAGAGGAGAGATGGAGAGACTCAGAGAGACAAAGATCAGAGACAGAGACAGAGACACAGAGAGATCGTTGTATTTGCAATTCTTTCTTGGTTTTGCTTTGTTCCTCACATTCAAAAAATACAAAAAAACAAGACCTCAGGAGCCATGTAGGACAATCTTCCATCTTATGCAGGGGAAAACAGGCCCGGGGAAATTAGTGACATTCACCCAAGCCATCAGATCTTGGAAAGCCCCTCAGAGGGTTGTTACAACAACCTTCTCATTCCTATATATTAGGAAACCGAGGTCTGGAGCACAAAGTGCCTTCCCACGGTCACGAGCATCCTAGGCATGCTGGGGCCCACAGATTGTTTAGATTGGAGGCCCATTTGTTAAAGGCGAGACACCCCAGGCCTCAGCGAGAATTCCAGGCCCTTACACAGGGCAGGCCTCCTATCTACACATCTACACGGATAAGCCCCAATTAAGCCTGCAGAAGGTTTCCCCAGGGGAGGGCAAGACCAGACTTTGAGATTGGACGAGAGGTTCTGGTCTAGCAGGTCTGGCCAGAAGGCAGCCGCCATTTGGAAAGATGTGGGCTTTTGTGACAGAGGGAATCGTAACTGTTCCTCCTGGCCCCCGAGGCAGAGCCAGGAGCTCCCTCCTGTTCGGAACCCACTGCGCTTTTTCCACTGGGCTTCTATGGCAAAAGGGAATCCAACTGTCCTTCCCAGCCCCCGAGGTAGAGCCAGGAACTCCCTCCTGCTCAGAACCCACTGTTCCTTTTCCAATGGGCTTTTGTGGCAAAGGGAGTCATACCTTTTCCAGGCTTCTTATACCTCAACCCCTTTCTCCCTCTTCCCTACTCATCTGTGCCTCCTTCAAGACTCCATCTCCCAATGCCAGGCAGTGCCCCTGCTTGAGCACTCCTCCTTCTGAGCCTCCTGGCTTCCTTCAGATCCCAGCTAAAATCCCACTTTCTAGCAGAAGCCCTTCTCGCCAGCCTCAGAGCCAGAGCCTTCCTGCCCAGATCGGTTCCCATTTATCCTTCCACATATGCATGGCTATTGGTTGTCTCTCTCCCATCAGATGGCGAGTCCATCAGGAACAAGGGCCAAGTTCAGGCCTAGATACTGGGAAACATCTCCCGATCATAAGAGCCGTCCCAGAGTAAAGGGACTGCCTGACAATGGGGTAGATCTCTCCCTCCACGGAGGCCTTCAAGCACAGGAGGATGACCGCTTCTCCCCATGCTGGAGAAGATCTGTGTTCAGGTACGGGTGATTCAGGGTGAGCTCTGTGGTCCCTTCCAGGGCTAAGATTCCAAATGAGATCTAGGCTTCCCTAGGAACTGATAAACGCTTCTGCAGATAGCAGACAGAACCTTAAACCTGAGAGCTGGGAAGACCTGGGGTCAAAAGTACCTCAGACAACTGTATCATGGATTTAAAGTAGGGAAGCACCCAAGCGATTATCTAGCCCAACTCCACTCATTTACGGATGAGGAAACTGAGTGAGCTTTGAATCCAAGCCTTTCAGATTCCCAAGTCCAGAGACAGCAAAGGGAGGGAGCATGGCCCTAGCTGAAGTCATGCTGGGCCTTTCCCAGAGCCCCATTTTTGTGCCACTTTCTTATCGCACCCGACCGCTCAGAGGAGCTCCCTCCCTCCTCCTCTTCTTACCTCCACCGGCTGCCACTCGCCCAGGACAAAGACGTGGAGCATGTTCACGTCGGGGTCCTTCTGAAAGGTGTTGGGCTTGGCGTGGTGCTGAAAGTGCCGATGATTCCACCAGTTGGCCGAAGCTCCCTGGAAAGGGAAAGGGCAGGGATGAGGCCGATGGCTCAGGGTTGGGACCTGATGCTGGCCGGAGCCTGGAGCTCAGGGAAAACAGCCCACCCACCCCAAGCATTGGCACCAGAAAAAAAAATCAAAACACAATGGCAATACTTCCTAGCTGTGTGGTCCTGGGCAAGTCACTTGATCCCAATTGCCTCCACAAAAAAAAATTAAAAAAAATTTAAAAGACACGATGGCAAAGACAGCCGGGAACTATGGGTAGGGATGACCTGATGCATAAAGAAAAAGAGAATCCAGATTCTCTTTTATGTAATATGTTCGTAAAAAAAATCCCTTAAAAGATAAGGAAGTCAAAGAGCCACAAGAAACCTGTATTGAATAATGAAATATCTCTCTCCAGTCTTGAGAGAGGTGGCAGAATGCTGGATACACTGTCAGATTCGGTTACTGTATCACCTTTTTTTTGTTTCAATGTTTTTCTTTGAAGGGTTTAATCTGGGAAGGTTTAATCTGGGGAGGAGAAAGATGGGCAACAGGGAAGAGATATTTCTAGAAATCACTAATATAAAGAAAAAGATATTGATTTTTTTTAAAAAGTACTTTTTTCTCCTCTTTTAAGTGGAAAGGGAAGTCTCTCAATTAAAAGAAAAAAGGTGAACTCTGTGACCGGTTTCTTCTGTAAAAGGCGATTGGATGAGGCAGTCCCTTCTCCAGCTGGAATATTTTATAGACCAAATAATTGGCAAGGCCTTTTCCAGTTCTAAATCCATGAAAAGTCCTAGAGCAGTGAGAAGAGATCTAAAGATTGTCCGCTCAGATCCTTTTAGCAGGAAACAGAGGCCCAGAGACATTAAAGTGGATAATTAAAGTGGTATCTGGGGCAGAATCCTAACCCGAACCTTCCAGTACCAGCCTGGCCATAAACCATCAATTCTGTCCCAGTTCCCCAGCCCAGATTTTCTTGTCAGAACCGAAATAAGCTGGAATGGCTGGATCAAAAGTGATGGATGACTGTGGCCGGTACGATTAGACGCTTGCACCTGCTCTCCATTTATCTATCTCACGTGGGATCCGAACGTTCCCGAGGGAGGCTGCCGTTGTCGGAACAAGTCCAGGGCCCCGGCTTTGGTGGGAGGCACTCCTTCTTGCCCAATTAATCTGAAGATCATTGACAAGCCCACAGCTGGCTTGTTCGCTTCCTGAGGTAGATATCCGGACAGATGGCAGATTTGCCAAAATCTCAGCTTGTGCCGAGGCCCTTTCCCAAGCACAGAATGCTTGCTCGAGCAAAGAAGGGTTTTCATTGGTTGGCCCCCACTGGGCCAGGATATTAACCTGGCATAAGTTCCCTACTTGATTGAGATATTTGTGCTGACAGGTTCTGGGGAGAGAGCACGAGGGCTGCCCGGCACATCAGTCAGCAATGGAGTCCAGGGAGACGCCACAAGCCCATGTTATGTCTCTGCTCTGCTCAAGAGGCTCCCTTAGCTCCCTTCTGCCTGGAGCGCTCGCCCCCGCCTCAGCTCTAGCTCCCAGCTTCCTTAAGTCCCACCTTCTACAGGAAGTCTTCCCCAATTCCTCCTAATTCCAGTGCCTCCCTCCTTTTCACTCCAATTGATTGTGTATATAGCTTATTTATACATAAATAAATTTGTACATAAAGTCTGCACATTGTTCTTCCAGTTACTGCGGGAGCTCCTTGTGGGCAGGGCCTGATTTTTGCCCCTTTTGGTATTCCAGCAGCATACAGCAGGCGCTTCATAAATGCTGGCTGGATGTTGAATGAGGAAATGTTTAAAATGTGGGCAGGAAATCCTTTTCCTTACTACCTGAAGGCAGCTTAAAACATCCAGCATCACTAAGGGCTGGCTTACTGGGTGCCCCTGGGCCAGAGATGGTTCTCTGCTCTCCTGGAAGTGGCTGCTCCCTTTGAGGATGCAAACTGCTCCTGAACAGACCTCCCAAATAGAATGCTTTATATCCATGACCTCATTTGATCCTCACAAGAGAGAGGGGGACAGATGAGGAAACTGAAAGCTACCTCCCTCTTCCCTGCCACCTCTGACCACCCAAGAAAATCCTGAGCAGCAAGAAAATGCCTGGAGGAAATTTTTTAAAAATCAGTCTGGATCAAACCCAAATCAGTCCCTGGGCGGGATGTCACAAGACCTGGATTCTGAATCCTCTGCCATTTACTAAGTGGCTGATCCTGGATATAGCATTTTCTGGGTCTTGTTTTCCTTCTCTATAAAATGAGGACGTTGTGCTTTGTGGTCCCCAAGATCTTTCCTATTGTCTAAAAGGCTGGTAAGCTTAGACTAACCCTGAGCCAGTTCCGTAAGGCTGGGAAGTGGAATTCCCTCCCCCTTTACCTCCAGCCCTCAAAAACATCTTATATGTCAGGCCAAAAGCTAATGTAATGACTGGATAGCGCCAAGATGGCAGAGCACAGGCAGCAATCCAGATGCATTCTTACATTATCCTCCAAAAACCTTAAAATAACACTGAGCTCACATTTTGGAGTCGTAGAGCCAACAAGAGTTGAGGGCGAGACATTTTCTCAGCCCAAGATACAAACCATGAAGAAGACAATCATATGAAAACAGCTATAAACCAAATCTCAAAGAAAAATACTCATTGGACCCAAACCCAACAAGAATTTCTGGAAGATTTAAAGAAAGAGGTCAGAGTGAAATTCACTGAAGAAAAGAACTCCTTAAAAAAGTAGAATTGGCAAATGAAGGTGGCCTAGCTGTACCTGATCTAAAACTATATTATAAAGCAACCGTCACCAAAACCATTTGGTATTGGCTAAGAAATAGATTAGTTGATCAGTGGAACAGGTTAGGTTCACAAGACAGAATAGTCAACTATAGCAATCTAGTGTTTGACAAACCCAAAGATCCTCACTTTTGGGATAAGAATTCATTATTTGACAAAAACTGCTGGGATAACTGGAAACTAGTATGGCAGAAATTAGGCATGGACACACACTTAACACTGTATACCAAGATAAGATCAAAATGGGTCAATGATTTAAGCATAAAGAACGAGATTACAAATAAATTCGAGGAACATAGGATAGTTTATCTCTCAGACCTGTGAAGGAGGAAGAAATTTGTGACCAAAGATGAACTAGAGACCATTATTGATCACAAAACAGAAAATTTTGATTACATCAAATTGAAAAGCTTTTGTACAAACAAAACTAATGCAAACAAGATTAGAAGGGAAACAACAAACTGGGAAAACATCTTCACAGTTAAAAGTTTTGATAAAGGCCTCATTTCCAAAATATATAGAGAACTGACTCTAATTTATTAGAAACCAAGCTATTCTCTAACTGATAAATGGTGAAAGGATATGAACAGACAATTTTCAGATGAATGAAATTGAAACTATTACCACTCATATGAAAGTGTTCCAAATCACTATTAATCAGAGAAATGCAAATTAAGACAACTCTGAGTTACCACTACACACCTGTCAGATTGGCTAAGATGAGAGGAAAAAATAATGATTGTTGGAGGGGATGCAGGAAAACTGGGACACTGATGCATTGGTGATGGAGTTGTGAACGAATCCAACCATTCTGGAGAGCAATCTGGAACTATGCCCCAAAAGTTATCAAACTGTGCATACCCTTTGATCCAGCAGTGTTACTACTGGGTTTATACCCCAAGGAGAGACTAAAGAAGGGAAAGAGACCTGCATGTGCCAAAATGTTTGTGGCCAGAAATTGGAAAATGAATGGATGCCCATCAATTGGAGAATGGTTGGGTAAATTGTGGTATGTGAATGTTATAGAATATTATTGTTCTGTAAGAAATGACCAGCAGGATGAGTACAGAGAGGCTTGGAGAGACTTACATGAACTGATGCTAAATGAAACGAGCAGAACCAGGAGATCATTATATACGTCAACAAGGATACTGCATGAAGATGTAATCTGATGGAAGCGGATTTCTTAGACAAAGAGACCTAATTCAGTTTCAATTGATCAATGATGGACAGAAGCAGCTACACCCAAAGAAAGAACACTGGGAAATGAATGCAAACTGTTTGCATTTTTGTTTTTCTTCCCGTGTTATTTCTGAATCCAATTCTCCCTGTGCAACAAGAGAACTGTTCGGTTCTGCACACATACATTGTATCTAAGATATGCTGTAACCTCTTAAACATATATAGGACTGCTTGCCATCTAGGGGAGGGGATGAAGGGTGGGAGGGAAAAATTGGAACAGAAGTGAGTGCAAGGGATAATGTTATAAAAAATTACCCTGGCAGGGGTTCTGTCAATAAAAAGTTATTATAATAAAAAAAAGTAGAATTGGCCAAATGTGAAAAGAAGTATAAAATCTTACTGAAGGAAAAAATTCCTTAAAAATCAGATTTGGCCAAGTGAAATCTACTGACTCCACAAGACATCAAGAAACAATAAAATAAAGACAAAAAATGAGAAAAATACAAGAAAATGTGAGATATCTCATTGAAAAGACAACTGACCTGGAAAATGGATCTAGGAGAGATCATTTAAGAATTATTGGATTACTTGGAAGCCATGATAAAAAAAAAAAAAAAAAAGGAACCTAAGACATCTTATTTCAAGAAATTATCAAGGAAAACTATTCTGACATCTTAGTTCCATAAGGGAAAATAGAAATTGGAAGAATCCACTGATCACTTCCAGAAAAAAATTCCAAAATGAAAATCCCCAAGAATATCATAGCCAAATTCCAGAGCTTTGAGGTCAGGGAGGACCTATTGGAGGCAGCCAGAAAGAATTTAAATATCATGGAGTCACAGTCAGGCTATATTACAAGTTTTAACAGTTTCCACGTTAAAGGAGTGAAGGGTTTGGAAAATGATATTTCAGAAGGCAAAGAAGCTAGGATGACAGCAAAGCTGAAAGTAATTTTTTGGGAGAAAAATTAGATATAAATATGATAGAGGATTTTCAAGCACTCCTGATGAAAAGAACTGAACTGAACAGAAAATCTGACATTCAAACACAAGACTTAAAGGCATAAAATAGTAAACTTAAAAGAGTAATCATAAGGGTCTCAATAAAGTTAAACTATTTATATTCCTATGTGGGAAGATGATATATGTAACTCCTAAGAACCTTATCATTATTAGAACAGTTAGAAGGAGTCTATATAAACAGAGTACCTAAATATGAACCAATTATGTTACAATACTCTTCAAAAAAAATGAAGGGGTGAGAAAGAGGGATGCACTGGGAGAAAGGGAAAGAGTGGTAGAATGGGGAAAATTTTCTAACACAATAGAGGCACACAAGGAAGAGCTTTTAGAGTGGAGGGGAAATGAGTGGAGGGGTAGAGGGGAAGTCTTTAAGCTCACTGTTAATGATTTTTTCTAATGACAAGTAAAAATGGTTTTCATCGTTTATTTTTGTAAGATCTTGAATTCCAATTTTTCTCCCTCCCTCTCTTACCTCTCCACTCCTCAAGACAGCAAAAATCTGATATAGGCTAGATATGCACAATTATTTTAAATGTATTTCCCCATTAGTCATTTTGTAAGAAAAAAAAATGAGAACAAAAGGAGAAAATCACAAGGAAAACAACAAGATGAAAATACCATGATTTGCTCCACATTCACTCTCCATAGTTCTTTCTCTGGATGTGGATGGCATTTTCCATTCAAAGACTATTGAAATCGTCTTGGGTCATTATAGTGCTGAGAAGAGCCAAGTCTATCGTAGTGGATCATCACACAATCTTGCCATTACTGTGTACTATGTTTTCTTGTCAGAATTAATTCAAAGAGGAAAAATATGTGTACACATAGCCAGTTGTATAAAGAAATATATCTTATCTAATAGGGAAACAGAAGGGGAAGGGGATGGATAAGAGATGGAGGTGGGAGTAGGGGATAGGTCAATAAAAGGAAGGCAGAGTTAAAGGAGGCAGCGGTCAGAAACAAAATAAGACTTTTGAGGGGAGATAAGACAAAAAGAGAAGGATATAGAAAAGGAAAGAGAATGAAGGGAAATACACAGTAATCATAACTATGAATGTGATGAGCTCACCCGTAAAATGGTAGCCAAAATTAGAATGGATCAGAAACCAGAATCTAACAATATGCTGTTTATAAGAGACACATTTGAAACAAACACACAGAGGGAGTTAAAATAAAGGAATAGAAGCTATTTCACTTTAGCTGGAGTTAAAAAGACAGAGGCAGCAATCACGATCTCAGACAAAGAAAAAGCAAAACCAGACCTAATGAAAAAGGATAATCAATTGAACTACATTTTGCTAAAAGGTCCTATAGTTCATAAATTATTACCTCCAAAATTTACAGCAAATTTCACTGATAAAGACTTTATTTCTCAAATATGTAGAGAATTGAGTCAAATTTATTAAAAAAAAAAAAAAATCAGTCATTTCCCCTCATTGATAAATGGTCAAAAGACAGGGACAGTTTTCAGGGAAAGAAACCAAAGTTATCTGTAATTCTATGAAAACACGCTCTCAGTCACTTGATTATGTTAAATAAATAGCCCTACCATCTCACCCCTATCAGAAAAGATAAATATCGGAGGGTTGAGAAAGAGGTTCACTAATTAACTGTGAACTTGTCCAATGGTGCTAAAGAACAATTTGGAACCAGGCCCAAAGGGTTATAAAATAGCTCTCAGCCTTTGATTCAACAATATGGCTATTGTCTCTATTCCAAAGAGATCAATTAAAAAGGAAAGCACCCAAATGTACAATATTATTTATAGCAGCTCTTTTTATAGTGAAAAATGCTGGAGATTGTAGAGATATCTATCAATTGGGGAACAGCTGAACAAGCGTGCTACGTCATTATAACTATAAGAACTATGTATAGTTCTTATATTATATATGATTAATTATATAATATTATACATATATTAATTGTATACATAATTATTATATAATATTTATATAATAGAACTATAAGAACTATATGTAGATCTTATATATAATAATTAATTGTATAATTTTTATATAACATTTATATAATAACTATAAGAACTATATACAGTTCTTATTATATATTGTGTATAATGATTATTATATAATATGTATATAATAATTACATATAATAATATTATATAATTTTATATATATCAAACTATATATGATGATAAAAAATGAGAAGGAGCGGGACTTCTACGAACTGATGCAAAATGAGGTGAGCAGAAGTGGGGAGCTCATGGCACACAGGCCCAGTGTTGGCTAGTCTGAGCAACACAAGGATCCAAGATCATTCCAAAAGATAATGCCGTGATGACAAATATTATCCGCCTCCAGAGGCAGAACTGATGAGCTGCATGCAAGGAGAAATATCATTTTCTTTCTTCTTTTTTTAATATGACTCATATGGAAATGTTTTAGATGATTTCCCATGCATAACCTTTGCCTTCTCAGTGAATAAGGGAGAGGGTGAGAAAGGGAGACAATTTGGAATTCTAAATTTTAAAAAGTTTTAAAATAAATAATGGAATTCCAAAACCAAAAAGAGTTTGATTTCTCCCAGCCTCCCTTACTCATTTACTATACACCAGTCCCCTTCACTCACTCTTGTGTTCTTGCCCAAGGGGCTGGGGGTTGATTAATAGACATGATGTTCCATTTCCTACCTGGAGCCAACTTCCTTCTTCCCAAGCACCTCTAAAATTTGGCTTCCTTCTTCCCAAGCACCTCTGAGCTTCATTTAAAGCTCAGTCCAAGGGCCACACTCCCCTTGCCCCATTGTTCTGTTTCCTGACATGCATATGCTGTTCCCCCCCATCCAAGGGGCACAGGGACACAACAGGGAAGTGAGAGTTCCCTTTCATAGCTTTGAATCCCTGGCCCGGCAGTGTCTGGCACACAGGTGGTGATTAGCAAATGCTTACTGAGCAAATGAATGGCCGATTTCAGGGAGAGTGGGAGAAAGAGCTAGGAGGAGAATCTGGGCCCCCTGACCAAGGCTGCTCCTCCTCCTTCCCCAAAGTCTGGATGCCAAGTAACCCAGCCCCCCCCCCCCCCCCCCCCCCATTCAGCCTCCAAAAGCAAGTGATACAGAGGAGGGCGGTAACAAGGGCCTGGCCATTGCCGATCCCTCCGGCCGGCCCCCAGAGCTGGGGTTCAGCCCTCCCCCAGCCAGCCTGGGGGGCATCCCTTCCTCTGGAGCAGGACCAAGCAGGGCCACACAGACCCTCCTTGTGGAGCCCACAAGGCTGAGGCTGCCAAGGAGGGGGATGTTGCTTTTCAGCATTCAAGAGCGTAATTATTAGAGATGGGAGAGCAGGAAAAGGACACAAAGGGCTCCCTGTGCGGCTCGAGGCCCCCAACTCTGGCAGGAAACCAGACCCTCGCCGGAGCTCAGGCCGTTGCTTACGAAGCTGGGTGTCCCATCCTCCTGGGCCGGCAGGCCAGAGGCTCCCATCCCACAGCCCCGGCCCTCCGGAGCTCAAGCCAGCCTTGACAAGGCTCCTCCCCTCCACTCAAGCAGGAGAGAATCGGCTTGTGGGGCAGAGAACAGGGAAGGTGAAGAGCCTGGAGGGCCCGGCAGTCAGAGCCGCCAAGTTCTATGGGAGAGCCGGGCCAATGGCTGCACCGGAGGGCAGGACCACAGGGGCCCAGATCAGTGAGCAAACTGAGGCCTGAGGAGGCCAGGGGAGAGATTGACTACTCTCCCATTCTACAGATGAGTTAACAGGCCAAGAGAGGTGTAGCCCCGGGTCACCCCACTAGCAACAATGCAAGGAAGGATTTAAATTCAGGTCTTGACTCTGGTTTCAGCACTACCTACTGAGCTCCCTGGCCACTAGAGCCACTACACTCTCTTAGTGTTCATGTTTCCTTTTTTTATTTTTGCTTTTAAATAATGTCTTTAAATGCACAAGATAAAATTACCAAGGAAACCAATTATTCTAAAATACAGTTATCAAAATATTTTTGGAAACACATTCATGGACCCCTAAGTGAAAACCCCTGCTGCACCCTCATTTGCCCATTGTAGAGATAGGGAAAATGAGGCTTGGAGAGAGGGAAGACCACAGTCTTATGTTCAGCGGGGGTGGGGTGGGGGGCTCCCAGTTAAGACGGTCAATGATGAGGCAGGTGGATGGTAAGTGGTTAGAGAACTGACCTTGGAATAAGGAGGACCCAAGTTCAAATCCAACCTCAGACACTTACGAGCTGTGACTCTGGGCAAGCCAAGAATGGAAACAAGGATGACCCCAGAAGAGAGATCTAACTAGAAAACCTAGAAAATCTGAGGGTGCAGAGAGCTTCCAACTGGGAGGAGTCAGGTGGGACCGTGGAACAGCCAGGGCAAATGCATGGAGGAAGATTAGGAAATCTCCTGCTTCTCCCTGCCCAGACCTGGAAAGGAAAAGGAGAGCCGGCGGCCCGAGGTGGCTTTGGGCGGACAGCACTTACCTTGAGGTGGCCGATCACAAATTTGTGGAAAAAGTGGTTCCACGTGGATTTCTGGTAGACCGAGAGGTGACCGTAGTCATGCTGGAGCCATCCAGCCTGGGCCTGGGGGAAGAGAGCAGGTCGAAGAGAGATACTCAGGGAACCCCCATAAGGCACCTGGAGGACCCGACCACATGAGCCCATGGGAGCCGGAAAGCAAAGAGGTCTGGGTACACCCCGGGAGTACGGAGAAGGTGGGGGGCAAAAGGGGAGAACAGAGGAAGCGGCTGAGCCCGTCTCCCCATCTATAAAACGAGAGGGATGATCCATAATGTTCCCCCCATTCAGACGGTCTTTGTTCTATGTTCCAAGGTTTCTCCTTTAGGGGATCCCCCATAGCTGACATTGCATTTTCCAAAGTTCCTCTGACATTTTGTTCTATGTTCTCAACTCCTTTCCAATTTAGAAGTCTACATTCTATAGTCTAACCACCCTATTCTAAAGTTTCTCCCAGCTCAGGCAGAGTCCAAGTGCTCTCCCCAAGGTCCTTCCTAACTCTGATAATCAATCCATGTTCTGATGCCCCCTCTTTCTCACCTGGGAAATTGCCAGGATGACGGCTGTCAAGATGGTGGAGATCCAGCCGGTGCCAAAGTAGAAGACGGTGAACCAGGCTAGACCCTCCATGACGATGATGTGGGCCAGGAGCAGGAGGAAGAACATATGGTTGGTCTCAAAGAGCTTCATGTCTTCCGCAGTCTTCTTCAGGGTTCGGAAGTCCTCGGTAATCTGGGGCTGAGAGGCCAGAGCCCAAAATGGGGCGTCAGCCACCCAGGCAATCCCACACAAGACGGGAATCCCGAATGGCCCCAAGCAGCTTACTGCTCCCATCCAGGGGAGCCAGAGGAAAGGGAGTGATCTGAATGTCCATCTCCAAGCCATCAATGGAGAGAAATCTTAAGTTTCACAGACCCAGCCTCATGGTCAATGCTGCATCAGGGACAGAGGGGCTTCCCTGAAAAAGCCTCGAGTCTGACTGGGAAATAGGTGTAAATAAACCACTGAGTCATCAGCAAATTGGTTTAGTTTTGTCTCCTCTTTACTGTGTTTATGCCTTTAATTTTTCCTCTTGTTTCACTATTACTGGCAATTCTAGAATGTGACAAATAACAGGAGCTTTATTCCTGTGTTTTCTGGGAAAGCCTCTAGTGTTATCATTGTATATGACATTAGCTCTGGGCTTTAGATCAATCCTTTTGCATGGTTTTAAAAGAGGTTCTTCCAACCCTATTGAGTGTTCTGCCTTGTCCAACCTTTCCCTCCTTCCCCATCTCTTGAGATAATCATACGGTTTGGGATGTACAAGGAGAATTTTAAATGAATAATTAGCAAGTTAAGGGGAAAAAATGGGAGATGGGAATCTTAGTAGACTACAAGCTCAATGTATCACCGTGTGAGCTGAGCAGGGGAACAGAAGAAAACATATTTCACTGGTGTGGGCAATGACCAGTGAGGACAGTTATGCAACTTAATAATTTTAGAAAATTGTACTGGGCACTCAAGAGGTTGAGTGACTGGCCAAGGGTCACTCAGGCAGAAGCAGTCAGAGATAGATATGAAAACCTCAGTCTTTCTGACTTTGGGGCTGTTGCTCAATTTTAATGCTTGTTAGTTCTCTCTCCCCTTCTCTCTCTGTCTCCTTTTTCTCAGTCTGTCTTTCCTTCTCTTTTTTCTCTCCTCCTTTTCCTTCTTTTCCTCCTCCACTTCTTTTTTTCTCCCTTCTCTTTATCTCTCTTCCTCTCACTTTCTTTTTCTCTCCTGCTCCTTATTCTCTCTTCATCTTTTCTCTCTTCTTTCTGTCTTTCTTCCTCCTTTTCCTACTTTCTCCTCTACCTCCTCCTTATTCTCCCTTCTCTCCTTTTTTTCTCTTTCCCTCCTTATTCTCCCTTCTCTTCCTCTCTCCTCTTTTCTTCTTTCTCTCATTTTTTCCCTCTCTCCCTATTTCTCTTTACTTTCTCCCCCCTTTATCTCTCTCTCTCTCTCTCTCGCTCTCGCTCTCTCTCAATGTAATATGCTAATGGAACCTTAGTATACAGGAATACAGGAGAGCAGCGATGGTCCTAAAATTCAGAATATCAAGCTTGGACTTTTTCTTCATTACCGAGGAAGGTTTTCAGGGATGGCTATGCCCAGATGAGGGACAGAAGGAAGAGAAGGGCTTCCACTATGATGAAACAGTCCCTACAAAAGACCTGCCTCATACCCAGGTGTCCTCTGACTGTCCTTGACAGCCATGAGGAAACCACAAAAAGCTAAGTTCCTTGAGAACAGGAACAAATGTATTTGTCTTGCTGTCTGTGGTGCCCTTGATGAATGCCAATTGAAGAATTTGATCCTGCCTGCGGGAGGAGGGCACTGGCCAGCAGGCAGACCACACTGGCGTCTCAGGCTCTCAGAGGTCTCCCTGCCCCCCTACCCCTGCCCCACACTCACACTCTTGTCACGGTCTTGGCTGGGCTCCCCAGGGGCCAGCTCCCCAACCAGCAGGGGCTTCATGAACTTCCTCACAAAATGCAGGTCCTGGTGGAAGGCGAGGAAAGCGTCCTGTTGAGGAGAAGGAAAAACCCCGGCTGTATCAGAGCCTGGCAGAGCCATCGGAATAAACAAAGATGTTCCGGAACCCCTCCACGTTTCCCTTGCTGTCTAATCCCCTCATTGGCACACTAGGAGCAGAAAGGTCCTTAGGAATCATCCAGTCTCCCGCTCGACAAATAGGGAAACTGAGACCTGGGGAATGAGTTGCCTGGGACACTTCTGCTCTTCAATAACAGAGTCAGGATTAAGATTACAGATGGAGAACTGGAGGGGACCTTGGCTCAGAAATCACCTAATCTAAACCTCCTCCGTTTGTAGATGAGGAAGCTGCCCAGGGTCATACGGCGAGCAAGGGGTAGAAGTAAGATTCGAACTCAGGATCCCCGTGAAACCCCCTCTCCAATTCTGGACTACAAAATGAGATCCCAAATGTCAGGGGTCCCAGGAGAGTTAGGGTATTTATCCAAGACCAGAGCTCCAGAGATGTGAAGCTGGAAAGCAAACTAAAATTTTTTTTTTGCAGATGAAGAAACTGAGGCACAGATTGGGCAAGTGATTTGCCCCCAGAGAGGCAAGAAGAGGGTTCATAGCCTAGTCTCATTATTTATTATTCAATAGGACTTTTTTTTTTTGTATTTTAGTTACTGCTGCCCCCCAATTGGGAGCTCTGAAGAAAGCTGGCTCCCATGTGAACTCTCACCTTTGTCCCTTGTACCACTGCTCCCTCCCCCAGCTAAGAGCTGTGCACAGTAGGTGCTTTGTCCCTTGTACCACTGCTCCCTCCCCCAGCTAAGAGCTGTGCACACAGTAGGTGCTTTGCCCCTTGTACCACTGCTCCCTCCCCCAGCTAAGAGCTGTGCACTAGTAGGTGCTTTGCTCCCTTCCCCAGCTAGGAGTGTTAGCTGTGGGTGAGATGGTACTCTACATTTTGAGTGGGAGTAAAATTAAGTAGCTGACAGAGCTTTAAGGTTGGCCAAGCTTTGGCTTTCTTTCCCAAGTCTCAGTTTCTACACCTGTCAAAAAGAAGGGGGTGGGCTCATGACCTCTGGGGTCTCCTCCAATCTCGATAAATCACAAAATCTCCCAGGTTTAGAAAATAAAGGAGTGAGTGGAGCTGGGAGCTGCCGAAACCTCTTCAGAGAAAAGGGATCCTCCAGAAGAGGCCCCAAGGGTCAGGATAAGTAGCTGCCAGTCTGGTAGACCCAGATCAGGAGATCTCTATTTACAAATCAGGGGTCAAAGGGAAACTGTAATTATCTCATTTAAATGCTCTATCTTATCTCCAAGCAGATTACAAAATCCCTCCAGGCAAGAATCTGTGAGGGGAAAAAAAAAAAAAGGGCCGGTAGTTCAAATTTACTCCAGATACCTATCCTCCAGGATAGGCACCTTCCTGTGCCTCAGTTTCCTTTTTTGTAAAATGGGGAGAGTGGCGATTTGTGAATTAAATGACTGGACTGGGCAGCCAGGATGGCCCTATCCATGTTCCAGGTCCTGAGTTAAGTGGCGGGGATCCAGAGATAAAAACCCAACAGTTTTCACCCTCAGGAAGCTGATTTTCTATCAGAGGAAACTCCTCTGTGACAGTGGTCACAAGCTAGCAGTGCCCGGGCTGGCTGGGCTGCCCAGAGACTCTCCCTCCTCTATCTGGCCTCTCACCCTTCATGTACCTCCTCATTCCCACTAAGTTCCTGCCACCGTTAATTCTAACAACAGCTCAGGCAGAGACGACCCGGTGGCCAAGTGGAAAGTGCAGTGGGTGCTCTGAACTCAGAACCTCAGACAAGGCCCTCAACGCTCCAAGGCTCATAGCCTATGGTTGTAGCTGCTGGGAGACGCACAGGAGATCAGCTTGGGAAAAGGTGCTTTGTCAAAGGGGTAGAGGTGCCTCAGCACACAGTTAATAAATGTACCTACTATGTGCACAACTCAGGAGAGAGAGATTGCAGTGATACATGGGGTAAAGCACCTACTATGTGCACAGCTCTTAGCTGGGAGAGGGAGCAGTGAGACAAGAGGTAAAGTGCCTACTGTGTGCATAGCACCTGAAGGGAGGAAGATATTCTAGAAGAGTTGGGGAAGTCTAGAACATTAGGATTCTAGAAGAGCTGGGGAAGTCTAGAACATTAGGAAAGGGCCAGGGAGCAAATGGATTTAAATGCCCAAAAGGAAGGCCAGGAATTACTGCCTCAGGCCTGAGAAAGGCTTCCTCAAAGACTGGCAGTTAGTTGCCCAGGGTTTGAACACAGAATTTCACCAAGTAGAGACAGAGAACCAGTTTAGGTCTGGGGGACTCTATTTGAGCAAAGGCACAAAAATGGGAGAGTTTGGGATCCCAAGGGCAGGGAGCGTCCAGCCTGGCCCAGGAGAACAATTTGGGCTAAGCCTGGAAGAGCAAAAGATCTCCACTGCTAAGCTTGGGAGCTTGGGTAATGGGGAGCCACAACAGGATTTGGAGCAGAAGCCCACCTCAGAGAGCCAAGGGCTGCTCCCCATTTGTCGGGTCCAGCCTGGCGGGGGTCCCAGAGGCTCTATACCAAGGCCAGGAGGGCCCCAGGGGGGTATAGTCGTCAGCCCAGCCTGATTCTCCCAGCCTCTGCATTCGGGAGTTTTTCTAAATCCTCTCCAACCTGATGTAAAGCATGCACAGTGGCAATGTCCCAGCTACCCCAAGGAGAGGGCAGGCCGCCCTCCCCCAGCTAGGAAAGCCAGCAGATTGGATCAGAAACCTGAGAAGCGTAACTGGATGATGCCGGGGACAAGGCCCTCCGTGTCCTAGTGACCCACACTGATGTAACTCGGCTTCTCCATTTCAGAGCCCGGTCCCTGGGGAGCTGGGTCCCTGAGGCGGGATGGGCCACCTGGATGGAGCAGCAGCCCAGAGGCCTCGGGAACAGAACAGCTGAAGGGCAGGGAATGGAAGCACTGGGGGGCAAGGATGGAAAAGGAAGGCATCGGTATGGGTTCAAAGCCTTTCAGTGAGTTGGGAGGGGCCTTAGAACATAGACACAGAATGACAGTTGGAAGGGGCCTTAGAACACAGAATGTCACAGTTAGAAGCAGCTTTAGAACATGGAATGTCAGACTTTGGAAGGGCCTTAGAACATAAAACATAAAATGCCACAGTTGAAAGGTTCATTAGAATAGGAAATGTTAGGACTGGGAGGGACTTAGAACACAATGTCAGAAATGGGAAGCCCCTAGATCTTTGAATGGCAGAGTTTGGAGGGAGAACAGAGACCATAAGATGTCACCTGGCAGAAATATTACGGGCCAGAGGAGTTGGAAGGGTGCAAGTCACAGCAGGAAGACACAGAAGATAGACAAGAATGGGCAGACCCACAGATGAGGAGATTAGGATATGCAGAGGGGGAGAGTGTTGGAGAGATGCTCCAGAGATAAAATCTAGAAAGATGTAGCAGAGGACTCTTAGCAACAGTTTGGGACAGCTAGGAACCACAGTGGATAGAGTAGAGAACCCAAAGTCAAGAAGACGAGAGTTCAAATCCAGCCTTGGACACTTACTAAACTGAGCGAGTCACTTTACCAAGTTTGTAGAGTTTCTTCTGCCATAAAAGGAGGTAGAAGTAAGAGGCAAAGCATTCCAGCACCTTTGCCCAGAAATCCCCAAGTGGGTCAGAAAAATAACCGAACAAAATTAGAACGTAAGCCCTTTGCAGCAGAGTCTGCTTTTATGATTTGGTTTTGTTTCGTTTTGTTTTTCTTTTTTTGCTCTTACGCTTGTATTAGGAGCAGCTGGGTGGAAAAGAAGAAAGAATGTTGGAGGTGCTGAATTCAAGTCCTGCCTCAGATACTGCAACCCTGGGCAGGTCACTTAGCCAGTCCAGAGCAGAGAAGCAGAAAGGAAGCACTTTATAAAGCTTAGCTACGCAAAAACTGGCGACTGCTGCTAGCCTCTGCCCTTGGCGCCGAGACAGCTTTCCTGAAGGCTTTCGGTCCCTGTTCTTATTGCTAGAAAGTTGTTCTTGACAACAAGCCTACGTTTGCTTCCCTCCGCCTCTGGCTCCAGAGTCTGTCCTTTGGGAACCAGCCTGAGCCCGGAGAATCCTTCCACCCTTGGCGTACCTAAGGGTGACCAGTTAATCCAAGAGCATCTACCCTGTTTGAGATCCTGGAGCCAATGAAAGAAGCCAGAAAACAGAAGCCCAGTCAGCTGACGAGGGAGAAGGACATTCAGTGCCAAGGAAAAGTTAGAAGAGGGACCAAGAGGAAGTTCCAGCGGCACATCTGCCAATATGTCGATGTTTAGCCCCACTAGGCTCAAGTACACACAAAGCACTGACATTTCCTGGCTGCTCGGGCACAGAGTCAGAACCTGCCGCAGTCACTTGGCTAACTCCGATACCCTGGCTATGATGGCCAGCCTCAGTTTCTCCATCTGCAAAATGGTACCTACTTTGCCAAGTTGCTGTGGGGATAAAATGAGCTTATGTTACATGATCAGCTTTGCAAACCTTGAGACACTCCACAAGTGTTACTTTGTGATAGCAAATGTTACTGTTTGTTATATACAAGGGCTGGAGAGGAGATACAGTGGCAAGAGAACAAATACAAATTACCCTTCAAAGGGTGGTCATCCTGTCACCTTTCTGGTCTTCCTACACTTTTTCTTCCTCCATGGTCAGAAACACTGACCTTCTTATTCCTTTAACCAGACCTTCATCTCCCAACTCCCTGTCTTCTGCTGTCGGTCTGTCTGTCTCTCATGCATGGACCATTCCTCCTCAGCACCATCTCATCCTCTAGAGGCCTTCAGGTCTCAGCCACTCCCTTTAAGCCTTTAAGCCCAGCTGCCCCTTAGTGCCGGCTCCTTCCCAGCTGCCCTTTAGTGCCGGCTCCTTCCCGTAGCCAATGACTATTTCCCACTACCCTGCCTCCATCTTGTCGTCTTTATCTGAATGTTGTCCCTCCCTGCCGTTAGACTGGAACTCTCACAAAGAAGGCGTCTAATAAATGCTTTTTGACTTGGCTCAACTTTGGGAGCAGCTGAAGTCTCTCAGCTGAGGATGAAATTTCAACAAGCAAAGCAGTGGCCTTTAGGGTTAAGACAGGGAACAATCTGTTCCAGGTCTATGTCTCCTGCAAGGTGCAAGCATCAGCCGAAGCAGGACCGGAAGAACCCAGAGGGCTCTAGTTACTTGTCCAAAGTCCACCAGCTCAGTGGCCCAGCCTTCAGGGGGAATCCAGAGCGCTTGCCGCCTTCCAGAGCCCTGTCTTCGGCCCCAGGCCAGGAACCCAAAAGGTCCCAATAGGCTGGGCCCCCCCCGAAAGTCCCCCCAACCAACTGTAAGGGCGCCCTCCCCTTTGCCCTCAAACAACCCCATTTTCCCTTGGGACCCAGTCCGCCCTTGGGGGATAAAAAAAAAAAAAAAAAAAAATAAAAAAAAAACGGGGAAAAAATGGGGGGGAAAAAGCGGGTGACTAAGGCGGAAAGGGGTGGGGAGAGGAAAAGAGGGAGAAACAAGAGAAAAGGAAGAAAGGAAAGGGGAGGAAAAATGGGGAGAAAGGGGGAGGAGAAGAGGGCAGAGAAAGGGGGAGGGACAGAAGAAACGGTCACATCCTTATTCCTAGAATCTTGACCGTACTAGTGATGCGGATAAGATTCCAATCTTTGATTCCCAACCCCCCCTAGCTAATGTAAATTACCCTTTGACTCACAAATCCTGGTCCCTTTGAATTCCAATAGAAGATCCGGACCTGTCCCAGCCCACCTGGATTAGAACCTGGGGCTACACCCCAAACCCCTCGGCTAAGTCTCCACTTAAAAAGGACCACTAACCCCCTTTGCAAGATTCCAAACATGGAACCAAATGGTGAGGTGTGACCCATGTTGAGGTCTACATTTGGATTTAAATGAAATAGGGTTTATTGGTCTAGTGGCAGGTTTGGGGTAAGGGAGTCAAACAGAGTTCCCCAACCCCTTGGATTCGGCCAAAATCGGGGTATTTTCATGCGTGGATTCCCAATAAAAAGCATTTTTGGAAAGAGCTAGATTAATAAAAGGGTTTTTCGGTTTAAGTAGGAGATAGGTGGGTAGAGAAAGGGGCACTGGGACAGAGGGGTCCAGTGGAAGACCCATGGGCTGTTTGGGAATTTCCAGGGGGGTTCCTTTTAAGTCGGGAGCTTGCTCGGGGGGCTTTGGGGTGTGCCCCAGGTTGGCTCGATCCAGGTGGGGCTGGGACAGGTCCGGACCCTATTGGAATTCAAAGGGACCAGGATTTGTGAGTCAAAGGGTAATTTACATTAACTGGGGGGGTTGGGAATCAAAGATTGGAATCTTTCCCGCATCACTAGAAAGTCCCTTTAAAGAGGATTCAGGAATAACCTGAATGTCTGGCTGATCTTTGGAACGAAAGCCGCTGGGGTAGGTCCTTTCTTAGGAACCGTGCACATGATGCAGAAAATGGGATCAGAACGGCAAAGGTCTCAAACCCCAATTTCATCTGGGGACTGTAGACAGAACTGGGCTACTCGGCCTGTTGGCAAGCGAGGAGATGGGAGGCCAGGCCGTGTGCCACAGGGGATCCTTCCCTTCTCCAGTCCCTTTAACTGCCCCTCTTGTGGTGGGAAACCAAGGTCCCAGCATCCTCCTGGGGCCGCCATTCCCTGTACTCTCTCCAGCTTAACAAGAGCCTTCTTAAGACCGCAGGGTTGATGCGGGAAAGATTCCAATCTTTGATTCCCAACCCCCCTAGTTAATGTGAATTACCCTTTGACTCACAAATCCTGGTCCCTTTGAATTAATGAAGATCCGGACCTTAGCCCACCCGGATCAACCCTTTGGGTTACAGCCCAAAGCCCCTCAAACTAAGGACCACTGGGAACCCCTCTTTGCAGAATTAAACATGGTGCCATGGGGACCCTCTTCCCTGATCTGTCCAGTGCCCTCCCTATCTCATTCCCTTTCCCACTTCAAACTCAGTAATAAACCTCTTTTATTAATCTAGCTCTCTGGGCTAATAAATGCTTTTATTGGGAATCCACTTTGCTACTAGACCTCATATACTCCGTATCCTTGCGCCGAATCCAAGGGGGTTGCAGGGGAACTGTTTGACTCCCTGTACCCCAAACCTGCCACTAGACCTTAACTAAACCCTAATTTCATTTAGGTACCTCAAATGTAGACCTCAACATGTGGTCTACACCTCAACATTCGGTTCCTGACCTCAACAGGGTGGGAGCAGGAAGGGAGCCTGCCTGGCCCCTTCTTGGCCCTGGAAGCCAGGCCTCTTTCCGCCAGGGTGGCCAGCTTCTGAAGGGCTTTAACTCTAGAATCCTGCTCTCTGCCCTCCAAGGCATCATATCCCTGGCTCATGTACTTCCCTACCTCTTTTTACTCCTTCCCAGGAGCAAGAACACCAAGTGTGGAAGCAGAAGGCCCAGGGTTAGAATCTTTTCACTGGGTGAGAGATAAGTCCCATAAGCCTTTGAGGCTCCAGTTAAGATAAGGACCAGGGAACCCTCCCCATCACAGACCTGCCAAAAGGAATCTAAGGGGCTTTGTAATCCTGGATGCAGGATGCTAGGCTTCAGATGCCAATGCATATAATCCTTCCATTTCACAGATGGGGAAACTGAGGGAAAAGGAACATTAAGGTACTTGCTATCAATGAACCCATAAAAATGGATTATTTCTGGAAACTTATTATTAAACCTATTCTAATGGAACGGGGGTGTCTCTTAGGCCCTGCCCTGGGTCCTCCAGAACTGCTCCCCCCACAGTGCCCGTTCCAGTCAGCTGGAGGCAGGATTCACCCACTGGCTCCATCACCGACTGATCGTGAGATCTTGGACAAGTCTCTTCTGCTCTGAAAAACAAGGGCTTTGGAGGAGGGAAGGCCTCCACAGTCCCGTCAGTCCCGTCAGTCCCGTCAGTCCCGTCAGTCCCGTCAGTCCCGTCAGTCCCGTCAGTCCCGTCAGTCCCGGGACAGCCCCCAGCAGCGTCCAAGCCACAGGAAAGGGGAAGGGAAAACCTCTTTGCGAGCACATCTTTGGGGGTTCACATCCAAACCTCTCCCTTGGCAAGACTGTCTGTCCTAGGGAACATTATGCACCATTGCCCGGGGAAGGGCGGACAGGGCCCCTCAGTCAGTGACCAAAGGAGTGAGAGTTCCCGCCTCTCCCCCCCCCCCAGGCCTACCACTCATCTGAGGGCAGGGCTGGCAGGGACTGGCACTTAGCCCAACCCCCTGCCCTTGACAAATGAGGAAACTAAGGCCCCAGGACGGGAGGGCCTGCACAAGGTCCGCCATCAAAGCAGCCACTAAGCTTTCTTTCCATCCCACCACGCTGCCTAAGCCGGAGCTCCCCCAACTTGGTCAAGCTCAGGAGGACTGACCGGGCACGCCAGACACCCAGGAGGAGGCCGCCAGCATGGCGCAGTGGGGGGAAGGGGAAGTGGGAACCGGGAGGCTTGGTTCCGTCACTGCCTCTGCCACCAGTCGCTTCTCTTAAGCCTCCCTTGGACCTTTGTCCTCTGGATCACAAAACTGAGCTGAAGAGGCCGCGGGAGCAGCTGTCGCCCCCAACTGGAACCTGCCGGATGCAGCCATTCAGCTCTCCCTCCCTCCCTAGGGATAACTTGCTGTTCTTTGAGAAGATGCTCATGCAGTTCCTTTCTCGTTTGAAGTGTGTGACCCCGAGCTAGCTGCCTTCCAGTTCTGGGAGCAGGCAGTGTGGCCCAGTGAAACCGCCCTGCTCTGCCTTCTGGGCCTTCCTGCCCCTCAGGGAGCCCCCCCAGGCAGGCCCAGGCTGCTCTCCTGGGCCGGCCTCCGGGAGCCTTCCAGGGGGGTATCAGAGAAGTACAGGAAGGGCCGCTCCAAGGAGGAAGATGAGCCATTATCGGTCAGCCCCGAGCAAGGGGAGGGAGCCCGAGGGAGACTGAGCAGCCAAGCACAGAGCTGTCCCTGCGGGCCCTGGGCTGCCTCCTGCAAAGACTGGAAAGCTACTTTAGGAGAAAGGGCCGGTCTGGGGGACATGGGGGATGCTCCTCAAGCCCTCCGGAGTCTGGGAGAACCTTGGGAGCTCCCCTTGGGATTCCTCGCTGACTTCCCAGCCAGAGGCGGCCCAAGTGGCCTCCCCAGCCTCTCAGTGGCGGCAGGAACCTGCCCAGCAAGCCCCGATGGAACTCGGAGTGCCTCTGACCAAGGGCTGCACACTCTCTGCCCAGATGTACCGATTAAGGCCTCCAGTTCAAAGCCAGGGGCAGGCAGACTTTCCCAAACATGAAAAGCCAAGGCCCCCCCAGGTCCACTGGCCCCCCTTCTCTACAGTATCCCAGATTGAACCGTGCACTCTCCTCCCAGCGTCCCCCAAGGGCAAGCGAGGGGATCCGCCCATTTTGCAGCCCAGCAAACCAAGGCTGAGAGGCAATGACTTGCTAAGGATCATAAAGCTAGTAGAGGAGGAGAGGGGAATCTGATTACCTGGAAGCACAGGTTCAAAGGTTTCTGAAGCAATAGGTCCCTTAGCCCCCATGACCCTATCTGGGGGTTTCTCAACTGAGATACTTGGGATGGCTGAGGCTCCATCTGAACTCCGGGCTTCCCCATTCCAGACCGACTGCTCAGCTCCCGGGGCCATGGCCCTGGCTTAGGAGGGAGCTGGCTGGGGTGAGGTGATCACCAATATGTATATAGTACTTATTATGCACTTCCCAATGATTCTCTCCCCTGGAAGACAGGGGAGAGGACCCCCAGCGGGATACTGGCCTTAGACACTTACTAGCCAGATGACTTTGGGCAAGTAAGTTGACCTCTGCCTCAGTCTCCTCATCTGTAAAGGGAGATTCACAGCCCCTCACCTCCCAGAATTGTTGTAAAGCTCAAAGAAATAGATTTGTAAAGTGATCGATACAGTGCCTACCATACCGTGGGCACTTAATAAATGCTTATTCCTCTGAACAGTGTCTGGCACACAGTGGGCACTTAATAAATGCTTATTCCTTTCCCTTCTCTTCCCTTGTCTTTCATCTATTGAAAAAGCAGGAATGGACTAGACTTGATCTTGACCTACATTTACACTAGCAAGCAGGACTTTCCTGATGATTCCTGAACTCCAAGGCCAGTTCTTTAAGCATCGCCCTTCCCCCAATGGGCTGGGGCCCAGTGGGAGGCAGAGAGGCCCCGAGAATGGCACTGGAGATGGATGAGATCAGTCCCTCCCCCTGGCCCAGGAGGGCACCACTCTCAGGATCTCTTGGTCTCTGGCCTGGCGGTCCCAGAGGGTCCTGGGAGGAGATGAACCCGTCCCAGAGGGTCCCAAGAGATGAACCCAGAGCTGAGCTCAATGTCGCCGGGAAGGCTTCCACATCCCCGGGCAGAAGCCCCCACCTGTTGGCCCCGGTCTCCTGGGCCAGCCCAGGGCTCGGGGTACAAATGTGCTAAGGGCTGCTTTTCCAGGCCTCCCCTCCCCCTTCTAACCCCCTCCTGGTCCCCCGGGAACCCTCTCCTGCCCCCCTGAAGTGCCCGGTCCTTGGAGCTAACCACCCCATCAGTTCCTAGAATATCTGGTCACTGACCCAACAAAGGTCAACGGAAAGAAGCCCCTGCCTTTTGTGCGAGCCGCACCGGGCTCTGGGGCAGTGACAAAATTCAGGGCGGGCAAGGGCTCCGCTCTCCCAGATCTGGGCACAGAGCCTGGCGCGCACGTGCATGTGGCACCCGCAGGGTTTCCCCTGGGGAGAGGAAGGAGCGGGCCACGCATGGGCCAGCCTGGCATCTCGGTGCCCAGTTGGCAAGCTCGGCCCCTCTCCCAGGAGCCCCCCGGCCTCTTCAGGGCCCGATGGGGGGAGGGGGGTCCTGGCAGGCCAGAGAAGCCCTTCAGTCCACGAGCCCCGCTTCCCAGGGAATGAGTCCGCGGAGGTGACGGGGCCCCCGCCGCTGCAGACCCCGAACGGGGACCCAGGGGACCTTCCCCCTTCTGCTACCAAGGACAATGGGGCCCGGGCGTGGGGGGGGGGGGGGGGGCGGGGACGCCAGGCCTGGCCAGGTGGAAGCCGGTCCCGCGGAGCAGCCGCTTCCCCGGACCGGGTCAAATAGAGCGGAGCTGCAGGGCCGGCCCCCGCCCCCCCCTTCACCCCCACCCCCCATCCCCGGCCTTTTCTGCCGGATGCCAAGCGGGCACAAAAGCCCGCGGTCTAGACCTGGCGCCCACAGCCGCGGGGAGGGGGAGGGGCGGGAGAGCGCCCCGAAGGCCGCCCAGGAGCCGTCCGGAGCCCAGGCCCTTACCGTGGCATCCTCGCCCGCGTAGTGGGCTAGGACTCGGTGGCCGCCCGGGTGGCGGTGCTTCCACTGGGTGACGTTGTAGATCTTGCGGTCGATGACCAGCCACTGGTCGGTGCGCAGGTTGTGCTTCTGGACCTCCTCCCAGCTGTAGGTGGGCAGCGCGGGGGCATCGCGCTCGGCGGCGCCCTCATCTCCCTGCTCCCCGCCTTTGCCCATGGCGCCCGCGGCCGCCCGGGCTGCCAGCCCCTGCCTCAGCCCCTGCGCCGCAGCTGTCACTGCCTCCGCCGCTGCGGCCGAGAGTGCCCGGCCAGCCGGCCGCCCGCGCCGCTTTTGTCTGCGGCTCCTGCCCCCGCCCTCCCTCCCTCGGCAGTAGCCCCGGGCTCCCCGGTGCCCTCCCGGCGGCCCCGCCCCCGCCCGGCCCCCCTTGGACTTTCCCCTCCCGCCGCAGCCCCGCCCTCGGGCCCAGCCCCCGCAAAGGGGAGGGGGAGCCCAGCCGCCCACCTCCGCCCCCCAGCCCCGGCGGCCGGGCTTCCTCGGGGATCAGCAGAGACTCTGCACCAATCCGTGCGCGCCGTCGGAGGGGTCGCCGCCTGCCATTGGCCCAGGAAGATCTTTCGAAGGCCAGCGGGCTGGACTCCTCCGCCAGCGGCGGCCCGCTGGGCCCCGCTGCCAACGGCCCCCCCTCCCCCTCCGGGACCGGCAGGCAATCGGCCCCTGGCACCTGGGCCGCCCCAAGTAGGAGGACACACCTGGGTGCCCGGGATACATGCACCCTCCATTCACACTCCCCCCCCCCCTCCACGCACACCAGCGCGCGCGCTGTCTGCACCTTCCAGATCTTCCCCCATCTGGCCAGAGCTGGGGGAGGTCCCGAGCCGGTCTTCCGGCCGAGATCGGGGACCCCCCCCCGGGATCTGCGGGCTCGTGGGGCCCAGAGCGCAGCCGGGGGCCTCCCTCCATCCTTATGCTCACCGGGAGGAGGCTCTGGCTCGGGAAGGGACTGGAGGGTGTCCATGGGGGGCCCATTGGAATCGAGGTCACCCGCTGCTGCTGCCTCCGCGGCCTTTCGCTCCCACACGTGGCCCCTCTCTTAGGAGATGGGAGGGACCAATAGGGAGAGGGCCTGGGGGCCTGGAACGGAGCGGGTGTGGGGGTTCCAGGCTCCCTCCCAGGCCGACCACTGCCTGTGTATGCTGAGGGGCAGCCTCCAGCCCCCGGCGCCCCGGGGCCTCTCCCCCAGCTCCTGGAGTGGTGCCTTGGAATGGAAACTCCTTGAGGGGCGAGGCCCTTCCCAAAGGGCTCCATTTACTTTCTCTCGCCACCCAAAACGCCCTCGGCAAAGTCTCCGGGGAGCTTTTTATTGCCAGTCCCCCCTCTCCCCCTTCAAGCATCCTACACTCTGGCCTCTGCGGCCTCTGCCGCCTGTCGCCTCTTTCCCATCCTCTCTTCCGCTCTGATGTTCTAGCTGGATCCCCAACCATTAACTTCCCAGGACATGACCCGGCCTTGGTCAGACCCGGGGAGGCAGCCCAGCAGGATCCACACCAGCTTTCTGGCCTCGGAATCCGGGCCACTTTTCCTCCGCAAAAGGAAGTCAAGGGCCAGCTTAAGTGCGGAGGGATTGCAGCAAGAAGAGGAGAGTTTAGCCCAGGGCACCAGGGAGGCTTTTTGGAGGGGGAGGCGGCTGAGGCCGGAGTCCAAAGGTGTGAGTGAAGTAAAGGCTTCATTCCCTTCCCCCCTGCCGATGGGAGCAGGAGATGAGCAGTCCCAGGATGGGGGAGCACAGTCCCAGGATGGAGGCTCGCAATCGATGGGAGCCAAGGTCCTGGAGTTTATGGGTAGAAAAAATATGAGATAAAGGAAGAAAGGACTTAATGACCAAGAAAACAAGAATTTCCATTTGGTTCAAGAGGCAGCAAAGAGTCATTCAGTCTGGGAACCGAGGCCTGCCAATGGGCAGAGGATTAGGAGGACTGGCTGAAGGACCCTGACTGGCAGAACCAAGTAGCGGGGAGCTTGGGAACCTTGGAAACCTTAGATTGGACAATGTTCAAGCTGGAAGCCCTTAACCACATAAGCTGTGAGCGTGGGGCGGAAAGGTCCGAGCCGGCTGGGATTTCAGAGGCTTTTAATTCAACTCTCTCATTTGGTGGGAAATGGAGCCCTGAGAAAGGAGAGAAAGCACAGGTGGGCCAGCTTGCCAGGAAGAAGACATGGCCCTGGGAGATGGCACGTAGAACCCTCTTGACTGCCCTGTCCCTCTCTGCTGGTCCCATTCCCCGCTGCTGCAACACACTCTCCCTCCATGTGGCCATTTCCACGACTTCTGTTTTGTGGGCAGACTCCCATCTACACTTGGGGCTCCCGTCTCTTTTCCTCTCTCTTATCTCTGGAGTCTGACTTCTGACCTCCTCATGCAATCAGAACTGTCCTCTTCAAAGTCTCCAGGAAGAGTTCTTTCCTTTCCTTTCCTCCTTCTTCTTCCTTTTGGTGAGGAAATCAGAATTAAATGACTTATCCAGGGTCTCAGTGTTGAGTGCCTGAAGCATTCGAATTCGATTCTTCCTGACTGACTCCAGGGCCAGGGCTGTATCCACTGCACCAACTACTTGCCCCTCCAGGGCCAGATCTTCCCACAATCCTCATCTCACTTAGGTCTTTGCAGCCTCTGGGATCATCCTGTCCCGGACATTCTCCCCTCTCTAGGTCCACCCTGGTTCTTCTCTGTGGCTCCTTCTCAGTCTCCTTGTCTAGACCTTCCCCCACACACACACACCTCCCCTCCACCCCCCCAAGCTCTGTCCAGGACCCCTTCTCTCTTCCCTTTACTCTGCCTAGTGATTTCATCACCTCCCATGGGTCAGTGATCCATGCTCAGCTTCAATATCAGGCCTAGCTGCTCTCTGGAGTCCAGTTCCATTTTGAAATGTCTTTTAGACTTTTCCAATCCTTCGACATGTCCAAGACTGAACTCATTGCCTTTCTCAGAAAACCGTCCCCTCTCCCCAGGCTCCCGGCGTGTACCCATCATCCCTGTCTCCTCTCTTGCCTCCCCCCCCCCCTTTCCAATCAGTTACTAGGTCTTCACAACTTCACACCATCCCTCTTATAAGGCCCCTCCTCACGCCCTCCCCTGTTGGTCTCCCCAATTCTGGTCTCTCCCCATCCTGTCCTAAAGCTGCCCAGATCAGCCATCTATTAACCAAATACACGTCTTGTCCAGGATCAAATATAAAATCCCTTTTAACCGAAACTTCCTTCCACATACAGCATCTGCTGCTCCCTGTTATCTCTCCAATTAAAATGGGAACTGGGACTGTTTTTGCATTCCGTAAGCAATAAAAAGCTACTTATAAATAGAGCTGCTGAACAGGATGACTGATAAAACAAATCCAATCCCAAATCCCCATGTTCCAGCCTGATCTTTCTAAGCTATAGGAACTTGTGTAGGACACCAGCTATTCTGCTGAGAAAAGAAAGAAGGGGTAGAAGAAAAACCCGAATGTTTGGGCTTCAGAGAAATTGCAGGTCACGTGATGAGTGAAAAAGTGGCCGAGTTTAGCGTCCAGAAGGCTAACGTCCAGGCACGAGCCGGACCTCGCGGTCATTCCGAGGCTAGGCTTTGGGGCGTCCCGGGGAGAGATGTCACCCCTCCATGTCTGGATAGGGGATGGGGCAGAACCAAGGAACAAAGCGGAATTACTCCATTTTGATTTGTCTTTGTTTACCATGGAGAATGATGAGGGAGAATTTTGTAGTGGAACAAGTGCTAGATTTACAATCCTTTGGTCTGGTTTCAAAGTGACAAAGGACCATGGGCAAGTCACTTAATCCCGTTTGTCTTGATCCACCCAAGAAAGAAATGGCAAGCCTTTGCCGACAAAATCAAAAGGACAGCGTGTTCCATGATGTCACGAGTTGGACATGACTGAGCAACAACTTGTGTTATGATGAAAGACATGGGGTGACCTAGGCCCATAGTGCCAGGTGATTGCTTGGTGAAAAGAATACTGGAAAGGAAAACAAGAAATAACAAAATAGGCAGGGGCAGAGAAAACTGAAACACTTGGAGGAATTGATGCAGAGGGAAGCGAGCAGAACCAGGAGACCAAAGAGGTGTCAGAACCAAAAATGAAATATTCCCTCCCTGCTCCTGCCGACCCTGGGAATTAACAGTGAGGAGAATGGGCCAGTGTGGGAGACAGTTATGTTCCAATGTAAATACATTTATGATTATTATCAGGACCTTTTAATTGTTCAGTGAGGGGGTTAGTAGGAGAAAGGTACATGCATATATATATATTTCCCTTTCTTAAAAACAAAATGAATAAACTGATAGATGTAAACACACACACATTATTCATTTTGTTTTTAAGAAAGGGAAAGAGGATCTGGATTCAAGGAGATTCTTCTCCATGTTTTATATAAATATTTAGTTTTCCTTGTGTAATTTACAATTGAAAGCCCCGCCCAGGAGATTAAACTCACTTCTAGGGCCAAGCACAAAACATGGAAGGTGGGGCCTGTAAATACTGGATGACCAGAAACACAAAGATTATCAAGCAGCAAAAAATGTCAAAACTAGTTTTGTCCTTGGTTGCTGAAAGCAAAGGAGAGTGGCTCACGGTGGGGAGAAGATCCCCTTGTCTTCCTGTCTTCCCTCTCGGGGTGCTGCAGTGATGGTCTCCTCCCAGGCCTGGGCGCCGGCCGGTCGGGGTGTTTGCCATCCAAAGGCCTACACCGACAAGCAGTCAGATAAATCAAGACTTCAGCTATGTCAAGTCAAGTGAAGCTCACGGGATCATTGGTAAAGCAGCTGTCCCTGCAGGCGGTTTCTAGGCTGGCTCCGGATGACCAGTCAACACTTGCTCTTTCCTTGAGATTTCAGGGTTGCTCCCATGCTGCAGTGAGAAGACAGACTTGGACAGAAAAAGATTTATTTCATCGTTAATAATGCAGATGATTCCAGTTTCTAGAACGCTCACTGTTAAGGACCATGCCTGAGTGAAGGGGCAGGTCAATTCTCCTAGAGCCTCCTAGGATCATAAACTCGAGGGAGTGGCAAAGCAGCCTTCGCTGCTGTAGTTGTGGATTGGGAATGAAATAAATAGGAGGCAGCAGAAGGAAGAGGAGAGAGCTCAGACAAATGCCTCTCAGTCTCTTTGTAGCATGGATCCATTTTACAGATCTGAGTTAGCCCTCCAGCAGCCAGTGGCAGGTGGCTCCCATAGCACAAGAGCTTACAAGTGACAAATATCCCTCTCCTTCCAAATGCCTTAAAGGGCAAACAGACAAGTGGTTTGGAGAGGTAGTTTATTTCACCCCTGAGATTTTATTCCTGTTAAGAAATCCCCATGTGGAAATTCCACCCAAAGACACCAAACACACCTTCCCTTGTAGCTTAAGAGTATTATCCAGGTAGGGAACACCTGGAGATTAAGTGATTTGCCCTGGTACCCAACCTATATCACCAGCTGGACCTGAACCCAGATCTTTTTTTCATATGACCCCATATGCCATATTTCCTTTCAAGGACAAATAGTATTATCCTTATGTTCTATGAATAAAAGCTATGATTTCAGTAATGTGGGGGACTCTTCATAATATTATATACTGTACACATCATATATCAACTGCCCTGAACCCTACAGTTACTTCAGGGAAATGGAGGTCACACAGCTAGCAAGGTATCATTTACAGTGTTTGAATCTGGATCATCCTAAATCTAAACCCAATCTATACTCATTATGCCATACTGCCTTATTATCTCTGTATTATAGTTCAGAAAAGGAAGACTCAAAGATAGGCCATTATGTCTCCAAAGTCACATAGCTAGTTAGTGGTGATTCTTGGCAAGTCATTTTATTTTATTTTATTTTTTAAGTAGGCAAAAAAGGTTTATTGATGCTGAGAATTCAGCAAGCTAGATTCCAGATTGGAACAAAGAAATGAAAGATAGAGAACAGCTTTATTTAGTCTCCCATACTTTAAAGTGAAGGAGTCTATCATTAGCATGCTGATTCTAAGACCCAAAGCTAAGGAGTAATCTTCAGAAGAATTAAATAAAAATTAAGGGTGGTGTGCTAGGGAGTAATCTCTGGATGGAGTAAGAGTGATACTGAGCTTAGAAATTTCCTGAGGCCAGAAGCTATCTGGCTTAGGAGTAGTCGGAGTTTCCAAAGGCAGACTCCTAAATGGCAAGTCATTTTAATAATCTGCATTTAGTAATAGTTTCAAAGCATTACAGGAAATGGATGGACTTTGGCTAGGTCACTTTCAAAAAGCTCTCAGAATATTGTTGAAGAATATTTTCTGGAAATCAATGTCAACATTTTGGGCTTTTCATAATTAATTGATGGGAGTCATAAGGAATATGAGCATTTCTCAAATTTTCAGGGCACCTATGCAAACTTTAACAATTTGATTCTTTAGGAGATAAAGAACTCATAAGCATAGAAAGATGAAACACAGTGTTTGGAGATTATAGCACATTTTGAAAAGTTATAGTCAAAGGAAATTTGAAGAAGGGAGCTAGAATCAAATATGATAAGTCTTTTTTTTTAATTACAAAACCAAATGCTTTTAGCAATTAAAATGGCAACAAACCAAAAAAAATTAAGATGAAGTCACAAAAGTCTTTAGGAGAAAAAAATTTCTATTTTTACACACTTTCATCAAAAAAAAAAAAAGAAAGAAAGAAAAAAGATAGAATCAATGAAGAGAGCATGCAACTAAAAAACTCAGAAACCAACCAATTAAAAACCGTCAAATACAAAATTAGGAATTCTGAAAATTAAAGAAATGAAATTGAAAACAAAGAAATTCTGAGTTGTGAAACCAAGAACTTATCAAAAAAAAAAAACCCTACGAAGATAACAAAATATTAGGTTAGTCCCTCAAAAAAAAAAAAGAAAGAAAGAAAGAAAGAAAGGGGAAGACCCTATTACCAAAATAAAAACAAAAAAGATGAATTAACAGAAAATGAAGAGACATTTTTTTAAAATTACTAATAACTATTGACTCAGTTATATGCCAAAAGAATAAAAAATAAGTGAAATGGATAGATAATTACAAAAATATAGAATTTTTTTTATTTTAAGACATAAATTTTAAGAATATTTAAAGATAATGTTAAAAATATTTTGACTTATAGTACAAAAGATAAAGAAAATAAACATCCAGTGCTCAAAAACAAAGATTGAAAAGCTAAATAAATTCTCAAAGGAAAAATCCAAATGCTTGAATAAACTTGTAAGTGAATTCTATCAAACATTTCTGATTGTTTAGTCCTCTGTGACCTCTTTTGAGATTTTCTTGTCAAAGTGGTTTGTTATTTCCTTCTCCAACTCATTTTCCAGGAAAGAAAACTGAGGCAAACTGGGTGAAGTGACTTATCTAAGATCATCAGATAAGTAGGTGAGGCCAGATTTCTGTTCTTAGTGACTCCAGGCCCCAAGCTCTATTCATTGCCACCTAGTTGCCCAACATTTAAAGAACAATTCCTATATTGTATGAATTATATAAAGTATATAAATACTTTACCATACCATACCATGCTATACATACAAATACTAATTCCTGATTCCCAAACCAGAGAGAAATAAAGCAGAAAAAAAATCACTACTGAATATTGCCGTAAAGATACTAAATATTAACAAAGAAGCTATAACAATAAATAGATAGTTTCCTAGTAGTGCCAATCATTCCTCCCACAAAGTGGTTACATTCTTCTAAAAAATACTGCCTATTTTCTTTGGACTACAGCCAGTTACTATATGTGACTTAATTATAATTTTGAATAGTGAGAATTTAAATACAGGCAAAGTGTCAGGGGATTCATTATTGACACTTATTCAGGCTAGCTGTATTTAAAATATTATACACTCAGATCAGGTTGGATTTATAAAAAGAATGTAGGCTTGGTTCAACATTGGGAAAACTATAAACATTTTAGGGGGATAGGATTACACCTTGCTACTTCAGCTTATCTGACACGGCTAGATATAATACAAAATAAGTCTCAAAAAAAATCCATCGTTCACCCAATCTCAGAAACTTGTGAGAGATGCTATGTGAGAAATGCTGAAAATTTGGGTTTCCACAGTGTTGCAAGCTTTGAGGTAGTGTGGGATAGTGGGTACCACTATCCAAAAGATTTGTAGAATGTGAGAGGCTAAGGAAGATTATGAGCCACAGAATGATTAAGTAACCAACAGAAGCCATGAGCAAATAAGAAATTGGTGTGGGGTCAGGAAAGCATGTGGGATTCAGCCAATCAGAAAGAGTCTTATGGTTTTGAAAAAAACACAAACTGAAGATAATAACCCATCCTGCCCAAACTAGTTGGGGTTAATGACCTAAATCACTACGGGTCCTCCTTAATAGGCTAATTGGATATTTATTAACCCACCCCAGAGGAGGAGTTTTCTGCCATTTTTGAATATGGGATGTATGATGGGGGGAACATGCTTTATGCATATTAAGGGGAAACATGTAATGGGCGTATCAGAAAGAATATGTGAGAAATGCTGAAAAGTTGGGTTTCCACATTGGTGCAAGCTTTGAGGTAGTGTGGGATAGTGGGTACCACCGTCCAAGAGGTTTTCAGAATGTGAGAGGTCAAGGAAGATTATGATTCACACAACAATTAAGTGACCAACAGAAGCCATGAGCAAATGAGAAATTGGGGGGCTAGGAAGGCACAGGGGCATTCAGCCAATCAGAAAGAGTTTTGTGGTTTTGAGAAAATCATAAATTTAAGATAATAGCTCAATCTGCCGAAACTAATTGGAGTCAGACTCTGACTTGACCAAATCACTACTAGGCCCACTTAATTAGCTAATTGAATGTTAAGCAACACAACCCAGAGGAGGAGTTTTCTGCCATTTTTGAACAGGAGATGTTTGCGGGGAAGACATGTTTTATACATATGAAGGGGAGACGTGTAATAGACGTCTTTCTACTACAGATAAAATGGACCAATCTGTTCTCTGAAGGGAGGGGCTGCATCACAGGAGCAAGTATTGTAATGCTGAAGAAACTGAGCAAGAGGAGATTAGAGACCAATTCAATAGTTTATTAAATGGAGAGAAATACTGGGACCAATGGATCCATGGTTGATCCCAGAGCTAGAAGGGGACTATGATCTCCAAGAGTCCAGCCCCAAGTATTGGGGCAGTGCGCTTTTTATAGAATAACAAAAACAGTGACATAATGGAGGTACCTAGGTGGGGATAACCTAAAGGAGGGAGGTTACTGATATTTTAATGACATCGAAAATGGATAAACCTTTATCTTGCCAAACATTAAGAAGGAATGGCTATAAAACCTTTACCTCAAGCATTAAGAGGGAAAGGTTATAACCCAAGGTAGAATAAATAGGACAATTGGAGAAACGGGGTCATGACATTAAAAGGGAACTTTGGCATAATAGTATAAAGGTTCCCCCACTTCTGTATTCAGTGCTCCTTCTTCCCGAGGTAGAGTGGGGCAGCTTCTGGCCAGAAACCTTAACACAATTCCTTAAGATTCTTCTTTAAAAAATTTTCCTTGATATCTAATTTTCTGAGTCAAGAGGGTTATTTCTAATAGCTGTGTGACTCTAGGCAAGTTATTTAACCCTGCTGCCTCAAAAAAAAAAAAAAATACACCATTCATTCATATTACAAACATTAAAAAGCAAAGGAATAAACGGATCTTTCCTTAAAACATGAAAAATAGTAAGAGCAATTTTTTTTGTAATGAAAAAACATTAGAATAAATGAATGGATGAATGAAAAACCATTTAATTGTTTTGTAATAAAGAAACATCAGAATAAATGAATGGATGAGTGAAAAATCATTTGTTATTTTTTGTAATGAAGAAACACTGGAATGAATGGATGGATGAATGAAAAATCGTTTAATTTTTTTGTAATAAAAAAACATCAGAGTAAATAAATGGATGAATGAAAAATCATTTGTCATTTTTTGTAATGAAGAAACATTAGAATGAATAGATGGATGAATGAAAAATCATTTAATTTTTTTGTAATAAAGAAACATCAGAATAAATGAATGGATGAATGAAAAATCATTTGTCATTTTTTGTAATGAAGAAACATTAGAATGAATGGATGGATGAATGAAAATCATTTAGTAGGCTCTCATTGTGTGCAAAGCACTGTGCTAGAAAAGTCAAGGGAGATAACATACACAGGAGTTCTCACCTGCAATTCAGATGGGAAGGCCCAGTAGCTGGTGGGGTACCTCAGCCAAGCAGACGGTGACATCTTCTGAAGTGGTACTTCCATTGACATAACCCCATCTATTGAATGGACCCACAATGGATGATGTCAAGGGCTTCAACGGAGGGAATGTTTGAGTCTTGCTGAAGACAAGGCCTGTCACATCTGAGAGCCATTTACAGGGTCTCCTTTCCACAAAAGTTAGTCCCCTGTTTGATGGTGCATGGGGAGGAGAAGGAAGCAGAGCAAGTGATCTTGGGAGCTCTGCTGTTCCTAGAAATCTTCCCAATAATATCAGTGGTAGAGCAAGGATGCTGATTATGGCCACCATTATTTGATAAATTTTTGGAAAAGCTAAATAGTAAAATAAGAAAAAACACGGAGAATAAGCAGGCAAAATGGGGACAAAATTGTCTCTATTTGATGGTTAACTTAGAGAATTCTAGAAAATCCAGGAAAAATTAATGAAAGTACTTCAAAGTCATTAAAGTAGAAAACTAGCTTATCTCATGAAATATATTAGATTACTTGCTGTCTAGAGGAGAGAACAGGGGGAAGGGAAGGAGAAAAAATTTGGAACACAAGGTTTTGCAAGGGTGAATGTCAAAAACTATCTTTGTGTGTATTTTGAAAATAAAAAGCTATTATATATATATTTTAAATCTTATGAAAAGCAATAAACTTCTCGTATATTTAGAGATCCCACTCTTTGTGATCCCATTCCAGTTTTGTTTTGTTTCTTTTTGTTTGACAAATCTTTGGAGTGTTTTGCTTTTTCCTCCTACAACTCATTTTACAGATGAGGAAACTGAGGCAAATAAGGTTAAGTGATTTGTTCAGGGTCACATTTATTAGGAAGACTGGATTTGAACTCAGATTCCTCTGTCTTGGGTCCCAGTACTCTATGTAGCTCTCTCTCTCTTTCTCCTTCCTTCTTTCTTTCTTTCCCTCCTCTCTCTCTGTCTGTTTCTCTCTTTATCTCTGTCTCTCTCTCCACACAGATATACATATAGACTGCACACACACACAGACATATATTTATATACTATATATATACATGTGTATTCATATGTATACACAGAACTCAGCAAACAGAAATGGGAGGGGGATTTCAATCAAGATTATTACAAATGCATATAATTTCTTGATATAAAAGGTAACTAAAAAGGAAGATTTTTTCCAGAAATTGGAGTGAAGGGTCATTTCCCTAGACAAATCCAGTGTCTAAGGGTACCCTTAAAAGCCTGAGACTCTATTGGCAGTTAAAATACTTTGATGCCTGTATTTCAATAGAATTTGATTTTATTTGTGTCCCTATACATTTTATGCAACTAAAACCATTCGGAAAGGGGTTCTCTATATTTCTCCAGCTCAACAAAAGGATCCACAACCACCTTTATCCCTCCCCCAACCTGGAATGACTGTGACAAAGGGAAAATTCTTAATATGTAAATGTAAATGTAAATATAAAGTAGGGAATTTTAATTGCTCAAAATTGAACATCTTTTACATGAACAAAATCCATGCAGCAGTAATAAGAGGGATGAGTAACTTAGCCAGATAAAATATATGCTATCAGACAGAACCAATTGATGGGTTTATTTTGCTTGATTCTTTTACAAGAGAGTATTCTAGGTGTGTAGGTGGGGAGAGTCATAAGAAGAACAGCAATATGCAAAAGGCATTAACAAATGCTTATTAAAAAAAGGATTGCTTAGCCTAATCTAATCCATGGGATGGAAAGGATGAAGGTGGTCATCTGTAGCAGCTGCTAAATCTTGAGGTTCCTCAGTGAATTCAGTAAATCCCTGCTGAAGAAATACAGCGATGCTCATGGTCCCTACTGGGGAAGCCAATAGGGCTCAGAGCCACATACGCAGAAAACAGCAACAACAAAGGCAATTTACATTTCTGGAGCATCTGCCGCTCCCCACTCTCTCCATCCACCTGTCCCCCATTTCTGCCTTTATTATGTGGATCTGTTCGAGGCAAACTCTCCGTTGCCATGGAGCCAGGGCTCTTGGCCATCAGAAAGTCCTACTACAAAGTCCTTTCCTCATAACAATCTCCTTGGATGATTGTTTTTGAATAAGTATGATTCCCTATTTGATAGATGAGAAAACTTAAGCAGAGAGACAATTAATTTACCCAGAATCACCTGCAGAGCTAGTATTCCAATACAACTCTTCCTATGTCTCTCATATTCTTTCCATGAGACTTTTTATGATACAGGTGAAGAGAATAGAATAAGGACATGAGAAAGACACAGCAAAGAGAACAATGCTGGAAAATAAGAATCCTTGGATTCCAGTGCTGACATTTATTAGACTCCGCATAAGGAAGCCCAGAATTCAAATTCAGTCTCAAACACTCACTCTATGAGCCTGAGCAAGTCATTTAACCCTGTTTGCCTCAGTTTCCTCATTTGTAAAATGACCTAGAAAAGGAAATGACAACTATTCTAGCATCTCTTCCAAGAAAACCCCAAATGGTTTCACAGAGAGTTTGATGCTGTAATGCCAAAGAAACTGAGCAAGACAAAGATTAGAGACCAATTCAATAATTTATTAAATGGAGAGAAATACTGGGACCAATACATCCATGTTGATCCCAGGGCTAGACGAGACCATCATCTCAAAGAGTCTAGCCCCGAGTATGGGGGCAGCGAGCTTTTTATGGAACAACAAGAACAATGATATTACTGATATTCTAATGACATCTGAAATGGAGAAACCTTTATCTTGTCAAATATTAAGGAACGTCTATGAAACCTTTATCTCAAATATTAAGAGGGGACGATTATAACCTAAGGCAGAATTATGAAATAGGACAATTGGAGGAACTGGTCACCCCATTAAAAGGAAACTTTGGCCTAACAATACAATTGAAAATAACTGAACAAGGTGTTTCTCAAGTGGAGTTTTCCTCATATGTAAAACAGACAATACTTCTAACTTCCTGGGTGCTGTGAAGATTAAATGTAAATAAAATGTAAGCTCCTTGAGGGCAGAACTGGTTTCATTTTTGAATTATGTGGCCAACACCCAGTAGTTGCTAAATAAATATCTGTTTAATTGAATCCTATGGCGTCAAATTAAAGAATCATACAAAGTTTTGGAGCCATGGATACTGTAAAAATTTAAGCCATTAGTATTGTTACTCAGATCAAAAAGGAATCCGATCCTTCTAAGAATATCTGGGAAGGGGCAGCTGGATGTGTAGTAGATAGGGAACCAGCCCTAAAGTCAGGAGGACCTGAGTTCAAATGTGACCTCAGATACTTAACACTTCCTGACTGTGATCCTGCAGAAGTCACTTAACCCTAGTTGCCTCAGCAAAAAATAAACCAAAAAACTAAGCAAACAAACAAAATCATCGGAGACTTCTAGAAGGAGAGGCGAGTGGTAATCAGGGAATGAGAAAGCTTTTCAGATCAGCAATAATATCCATTGACCTTAATTAAAACTAATAGTGTCAGTCCTTCAGCTCCCTGCTCCTATTTAATCGATCCTGGGGTATTTCTAAGATGTCTGTTGGTTATTGTTCCCTGTGCTCAAAGAGAACCTAAAGGACATCAGTGTATTGAGTCAGTGAAAGGTGCTTCTGACTGTGACTAATCAGACTAATACAAGCTTGGAAGGTACTGTCACAGATGGAACACAAAAAGTCTAGATGAAATGGAGAAGAGAGAGTTCTCTCCATTTGTGCATCTCATGTTTGTTGGGAGCCACCCCGCCATTCTGCTTGGCTTGGAGAGTAAAGAGCCTTCTTTGATGTGGACATACCATGCCGGGAGGTCCTGTGCCAGTATCTCCCATGTCATGCAATTGCTTCTAAAGTCCTTCAGAGAGACCTTGGAGAGTGCCCTTGTGTGGGGAGCCGGCACTAATCTACAGCCACATAAGGCCAACCTTGAATAGGTTGAATCTCCTAATCACATTATACCAAAGACTTCCTGAATAGGAATCTCCTAATCACATTCTAACTTTGAATAGGCAGATATCTAGGCATCCCCTAATCCCATCATAGATCTTCCTGCCACCAGAAACATCTGAGCAGCTGTTTCAACATGTACAACATATAATGGATTGCTTGCCATCTGGAGGGAGTGGGGGGGAAAGGGGAAAAAGCTGAAACCCAAGGCTATGCAAGGGTCGGCATTATCAAATTATCCCACATATGTTTTGAAAATAAAAAGCTTTATGCGAGAGAGAGAGAGAGAGAGAGGAGAGAGAGGAGAGAGAAGAGAGAGAAGACTTCGGGGTGTACCTTACTTATCCTGCCAGGTGATTTTCAAAATCTTCCTAAGACAATTCAAATGGAAGCCATTCATTTTCTGTCATGACCCCAGTAAACTATCCAGATTTCACAAGCATACAACAATGAGATCAACACAATGGCTCTGTAGACTTCCATTTTGGTAGTCATTCTAATACCTCTTCTCTCCCACCCCTTCCTTTGGCGCCTTCCAAACAGGGAAATAGTTTTGACAATATATGAGTTAAGCACATTTTCAACGAGTACCTCTCTGGATGGTATACTGCCAAGGGAAGGGAACTTATCCACAGCATTCGGACGGTCTCCGCTGTGGGAAGCGATGGCTCCACGTATGGATGGTGTAGTGCTGGCTGACGGAGCACCTGTGTTTTCTCGGCCATAATTGGTGGGCCAAAATTAGCACAAGCAGCAGAGAATTCATCCATACTCTGCAGCATCTCAACTTCAGAGGCTGAATGGAGTGCACAATCATCTGCAAACAATGATCTAATGAAAGAACAGAAAGGTGATCCCTGTAGTCCAAGAAAAAAGCAGAAGAATCATAGGGTATTTAAAAGTCAGAGTTAAAAGGGATCTTGGACATTTTCTTACTGAGGAAACTGGGCCCAAATAGGAGGAAGTGCCGGCTTCACAGTTACTGAGTGATAAAGCCATGACTGGTACATTGCCTAAAATAGTCTAGACACGTAATATATATTTGTTGATTTACAAGAACCAGCTTTCTTTATTCTTTATTTCCTGGCATCCACCACCACCAGCAGCAACCAATTCACAAAACTGATCTGGCCCAAAGTCCTCCAGGAGCAGATCCAGATCTCAGAAAAAGTGATCTTAAAACAGAATAAAGAAAAGAGTACATCCTTGCACACAAGGGAGCCAAGTGATTTTACCCATATATTTATAGTTACAAAGTTATGGTATATGACTAAAACCGTGAATCATAGACTAAGAAAATAGGCGATCGTGGAAAATATGGCTCAGAGATAAATGAAAATGATCAAAAGTATCTCTAATCAGGAGCATACTAGAGCTGACTCATGAGGGATGCTTGTTAAATTTTCAGTGTGAACATTTAAACTTTTGAAATCGGCAATGACTAAATATAAAGGTGTGATTCATTGTTTTGTTGGTTGATGAGACTTAAGAAAATGACAGAGAAAATATTAATATTGCAGATTGAAATGAAAAAGTGTTTCATGACTACTTTTATTTTTTTCCTACCAGAGAGCTGGTTGTTATTCATTTACCAGTATATCCCTTCTTCTAATCATTTTCAGAATAGAATATCAGAATAGATTCCATAAGAAGAGTTTAAAAAATAATAGATTAAAAATAAAACCCCAAACAAACCAAAAAAGACTTGGGATGTTGGAAACAAGGCAAGCACTAAACTACACCATTAAACAATCAAATATATTATCTCAGATAAGAATTAATTAGTTATTAATGTAGAAGTCATTTCCAAGTAAGCCATCTGGTATAGTCAGATCACTGAATGGTTAGAGCATGAGTCAAAGCAATAGCAAATTAGAAGAAAGAATAAAGGTAAGAAGACATTGTATGCAATTATAACATCTCCAACCAAACCTCTTGAAAAGTGGAACATAGATACAAGTAAATACAAATTACCACCATTCTTTTGAGGTTAGTTGATGTGTAGGAGCTGCAGAATGGAGAGACCTAGAAAGGACAGAAATGATTTTAATCTGAAAACATTTGATCTCTTTATAAAATAAAACTAAAGTCAGACAAGGGCAACAGTACTTTATAATAATGCTCATTTACAAAATCTTACAGATGAAGAGGATGGGAGGATTGTGAGGAATTTCTCTTCCAAAACATTAGAAAGCACTGAAAGTGAAAATGAGCCTTCCAAGGAGACTGGGGCAAGACCCAACCAAGCCCAAGTCATGTTGGAATCTTTACAAAGTGTTAAGTCATTAGAATTGATCGAGACAATAATTATCTAATTTAGCCTGGTTCAGTATGATTGATCTGATCCTACGAGGAGATGTTATGGGTCAGAACTTGAAACAAGGTAATAAGTGGAATTGAAGAGATAATGTTTAAATCTAGTTTAGAATTGATTTAATCCTAGAACAAATAATGGTTTCCCAGTGATATAATGATTGGTGTGTACTCAGTGTGCAGCATATAAGCAAGAAGCTCTCAGGGCCAGACACACAGAAGCCCACTCTTGGAGGAGCAGACAGATTCATTCCATATTCCACCTTTGTGCTGGCTGGAGACATTTGGAGGGAGCTAGGGACTGAAACTCAAGACTTTGAAGGACACAATAAAGGACTGGATTTTAACTCCTGGCTGTGTTTGAGGTGATTATTACTTTGAACTGAAACTAAGGCTGCCCCAGAAAACTTCCCCAAGAAACCTGTTCCTAGAGAGAACCATCATATTATACAAAAGAAGACAACACTACAAAGTCATCTAAAGAGTATCTATGGATTTCATTCAGTTCTAGCCCATGAGTATTTATTTAGCACCTACTGTATGGCAGGTGCTGTGCTAGATGCTGAAGATGCAAAAGCAAAAATGAAACAATTTCTCTCAAGGTACTTCTACTATATCTTAACTTCCAGATAAAAGTGGAAGTAGGGCAACAAACTGATGTGAAGGGAAACATAGTTGCCAGGGTTTCTATAATGATCTTCTTTCACCGTTGATGACAGCAAAACTCGCATTTGAATGTTGGTTCCCAACATGTTGCATAAGGGAATGGAGAATAAGCTTCAAAATTTGAAGTCAGAAGGACTGACACAAATGGACCTGACAAAATGTTTAAAGAAGAAAGCTGTACTTGAGGCAACACAATTTTAATGGCACTTAGAGACTGATTTTATTTATTTATTTATTTATTTATTTATTTATTTATTTTTTAAATTTTTTTTTTTATTTAATAGCCTTTTATTTTTTTTTTTTAATTTAATAGCCTTTTATTTACAGGATATATACATGGATAACTTTACAGCATTAACAATTGCCAAACCTCTTGTTCCAATTTTTCACCTCTTACTCCCTCACCCCTCCCTAAATGGCAGGATGACCAGTAGATGTTAAATATATTAAAATATAACTTAGATACATAATAAGTATACATGACCAAAACATTATTTTGCTGTACAAAAAGAATCAGACTCTGAATTATTGCACAATTAGCTTGTGAAGGAAATCAAAAATGCAGGTGGGCATAAATATAGGGATTGGGAATTCAATGTAATGGTTTTTAGTCATCTCCCAGAGTTCTTTTTCTGGGCATAGCTAGTTCAGTTCATTACTGCTCCATTAGAAATGATTTGGTTGATCTTGTTGCTGAGGATGGCCTGATCCATCAGAACTGGTCATCATCTAGTATTGTTGTTGAAGTATATAATGATCTCCTGGTCCTGCTCATTTCACTCAGCATCAGTTCGTGTAAGTCTAGAGACTGATTTTCAAGGTATCACTAAGACAAGAAAATTCCCAAAGCAAAGAAAAAAATCAGAGAGGGTATTACTGTTCATAAAAGATGACTGATGGGTTAGTAATTACCAATCCACATTCCTGTTTCCTCATTTTTATGAAAGAAGGAAAAAAACAAACATTTGTTAAACATCTACTATGTGTCAAGTACTGTGACAAGCCCTTTAGAAACACTATCCCATTCGATCCTCACAACAACTTTTGAGGTAGACACCATTATTATTTTTATTTTAAGCTGAGGAAACTGAGGCAGACAGAAGTTAAGTGAGGGTCACACATTTAGCAAGGATCTGAGGCCAGATTTGAATTTGGACATCCTGACTTCAAGCCCAATGCTCCATTCATTGCACTATCTAGCTGTTCTCTGAACAATTTTATAAAATTAGCCTATACCAACATCCAAAATATCTTTGATGAAAATATGAGAAAGAAATTGGTTTTCATATGTGATTCTCCATAACAGACCATATCTCCATAGTTATACAATTGACTAAAAGGTATACATGATTCTGCTACATTTATTGTTTATAAAAGACTATTTGAGAGAACATTCATTGGATTAAGTTAAGTAGTGCTTAATAATTCTTACTATGTTCTTCAAAGACCCTTTATTAAATATAATGTTTATTGTGTTAGGATTAATTTTGTAATTCCACAGTTGTGGAACACACACACACACACACACACACACACACACAACACAACACACACACACACACAACACACACACACATGCACACACACACACACACACATTCCTTTCTTTCCCCATTCTATTGTTGCTGGAAATATATCATATCTAACTTTAAAAAAATTCTATTCATCTTAATTTCTTATCTATCTTTGATTAGAATTATCTAAGTTTGTGAGGGATATGCTTAGATGACCAACTATTATAGTTGTGTCATATATTTCTTCCTGCAAATTAATTAACTTTTCCTTAAGTATTTAGGTGCTTGGTCATTTGATACATGTGTATTATGTATTGATATAAATTCATTTTCTATGGTGCCTTTAAACATAATATGACTTCTCTTTTTAATTCTTTTTTTTTTTTAATTGTACCTGGTTGAGATCATGATTGCCGCCTCTCTCTTACTTTTTTGATTTTGTTTTTTTTACTTGAAGTATAATAGATTTTACTCCAGTTCTTTCACTGAATTCCTTGTGAATCTTTGTTTCAACAATGCTTCTTATAGATAAGATCTTTGTAGATTCTATTTTTTAATCTATTTAACCCACTCTTTATTTTATTGTTGAAATCAACCCATTTATACTCAGAATTGTGATTATTAATTGTGAACTTCTTCCCTTCCCCTTATTTTCCATTCCCACCCCCACTGCTTTTTTACAGAAAGGAGAAGGGAGAAGGGAGAAGGGAGAAGGGAGAAGGGAGAAGAAGAAGAGGGAGAAGGGAGAAGAAGAAGAAGAAGAAGAAGAAGAAGAAGAAGAAGAAGAAGAAGAAGAAGAAGAAGAAGAAGAAGAAGAAGAAGAAGAAGAAGAAGAAGAAGAAGAAGAAGAAGAAGAAGAAGAAGAAGAAGAAGAAGTTGAGAAAGAAGTATTTAAACATAAAAACTCATAGAATTAAAATGTGGGGCTGACATTTGAATCTCACTATCATATGAACTGGTCAAAGGAAGGAAGAACATACACATGAAAACACATGCATACAGAGAGAGAGAGAGAGAGACAGAGTTAGGTTAAATAATATTTTATTCAACAGATGAATATAAGGAGAAAAGGAGAAGAAAAAGGAAGGAAAATAAATTAGGTGAATTAAAGGAAGGAATAGTCCCAAGCAAAAAACTAAAGAGGGTGAATCACAAAGAGGAGTTTAAAAGAAAACAAAGAAATAATTGGAAGCTGTCATTTGGCTCTGTCTGAGAGAAAGAAAAGGGAGTCAGTGGAGCACAAATAGATTGTATAAAATCAAGAGCACATTCCTTTCTCAATAGCCTTTTCTTCTCTATTAAGAGGAAAATGATAAGAGAAGGTAAAGTACAAGACAATACAATAGAGAAAATATACAAAAATCATAAATATGAATGTGAACAGAATGAACTCACCCATAAAATGAAAAAGGATAGCACAATGGATTAAAAACCAAAATACAACAATATGTTGCTTACAACAAACACATTTGGAAATTAAATATGAACACTTAATTAAGATGAGGTACTGTAGCAAAATCTTTTATGATTCAGTTGAAATTAAAAGAGCAGAGGAAGTAATCATGATTTCAGACAAGACACAGCAAAGGCAGCATTAATTAAAACAAATAAACATGAAAACAACCTCTTGCTGAAATGTACCATAGATAATGAATTAATATCAACACTAATCATATATGCCCCAAATGGCATAGCAACTAAATATTTCTTTCCTTCTTTCTTTCCTTCCTTCTTTCTGGCATAGCATCTAAATATTTCTTTCCTTCCTTCTTTCCTTCTTTCTTTCTTTTTGGCATGGCATCTAAATATTTCTTTCCTTCCTTCTTTCTTTCTTTCTTTTATTGAGGCATTTGGGGTTAAAGGACTTGCCCAGGGTCACACAGCTAGGAAGGATTAAGTGTCTGAGGCCAAATTTGAACTCAGGTTCTCCTTACTTCAGGGCCAGTACACTATCCACTATGCCATCTAGCTTCCCCTGCATTTAAATATTTCAAAGAAAAGTTAAATGAGTTACAGGATGGATAGTAAAACAATAATAGTGGGAGATCTCAACTTACCCTCTTTAAATTTCAATAAATCACCCCCCCAAAAAAAGCCCAACAACAATAAAAATTAAGGACCTGAAGAGAATTTTAAAAGTTAGATATCATAAGCTCCTAGAAATTATTGAATGGGAATAGAGAAGAGTATACATAATTTTCAGATATATATGTCAACTTTACAAAATATGATTGTATTATTACATTAAAAACCTAACAAATAAATACAGAAGAGTAGAAATATTAAACATAATTCATAGAGTACAATAAAAATTATATTTGACAAAGGTTTACTGAAGAAATTATTAAGAATTGATTAGAGATTGTAAACAATTTAATCCTAAAGAATGGCCTTGATACCTAAACCAAAAAGATCCAAAAGAAAAAAGAAAACTATAGATCAATGCCACTAATGAATATCAATGTGAAAATTCTAAATGAAATCATAGCAAGGAGACTTCAGAAACATAATACAAAGATTATACACTATGATCAGGTTGAATTTATATCATGAATGAAGGGCTAGTTCAATGTTAGGAAAACCAAAAATAACTAACAATATTAATAATAAAAATAACAACAAACGCAATTATCTCAACAGATACGAAAATGCTTTAAACAAGATACAACACTTAGTTTGTTGAACTAGAAAACACAGGAATAAATAGATCTATCCATCATATGAAAAGCAATATTTATATAAAAATAAGAGCCAGTGTTATCTATATTTGGATTAAACATAAGATTAAAAGTAAAGCAAGAATCTTCATTACTATTCAACATAGTGCTAAAGAGCCCAGTTATCATAATAAGACAAGAAAGATAAATCTACAGAATAAGCATAAGTTAACAGGAAACAACGTTATCACTTTTGCACATAATATGAAGGTTTACTAGAGAACACTAGAAAGTCAAGTAAAAAATTAATTGAAATAATGAAAACCCATCCAATTTGTAGGATACAAAATAAACCTACACGTATCATCGGCATTTCTAAATTTTAGCAACAAAATCCAACAGGAAAAGTTAAAAAGCAAATTTCCATTTAAAGTAAGTACAATATACTTTAAAATATTTAACATATATTGGTCTATCTGCCATCTGGAGGAAGGGGGTGGAGGGAAGGAGGGGAAAAGTTGGAACCGAAGGTTTTGCCAGGGTCAGTGCTAAAAAAAATTACCATGTATATATCTTGGAAATGAAAAGCTATAATAAAAAACAAAAACCAAAAAAAAAAAAAAAGGACAGAACATATAAAATACTTTGTGAGTCTGTTTATCAGAATATACCCAGAAACCACAAATATAAGTACAAAATACTCTTTATACAAAGACAGATATAAATTGATATAGAAATACTAGTTGCTCATGAGTAAGCTGAGCCAATATAATAAAAATGATAATACCACCCAGATTCATTTACTTATTTGGTGTCATACTAATTAAATTACTAAAGTATTATTTTATAGAGCTGGGGGGGGGGGGGGGATACCAAATTCATCTGATAAAACAAAAGGTCATAAATCTCTTTTTTTTTTTTTTTTTTAATTTAATAGCCTTTTATTTACAGGTTAAATGCATGGGTAACTTTACAGCATTAACAATTGCCAAACCTCTTGTTCCAATTTTTCACCTCTTACCCCCCATCCCCTCCCCTAGATGGCAGGATGACCAGTAGATGTTAAATACACTAAAATATAAATTAGATACACAATAAGTATACATGACCAAAACATTATTTTGCTGTATAAAAAGAATCAGACTCTGAAATATTGTACAATTAGCTTGTGAAGGAAATCAAAAATGCAGGTGTGCATAAATATAGGGATTGGGAATTCAATGTAATGGTTTTTAGTCATCTCCCAGAGTTCTTTTTCTGGGCATAGCTAGTTCAGTTCATTACTGCTCCATTAGAAATGATTTGGTTGATCTCGTTGCTGAGGATGGCCTGGTCCATCAGAACTGGTCATCATATAGTATTGTTGTTGAAGTATATAATGATCTCCTGGTCCTGCTCATTTCACTCAGCATCAGTTCGTGTAAGTCTCTCCAGGCCTTTCTGAAATCATCCTGTTGGTCATTTCTTACAGAACAGTAATATTCCATAATATTCATATACCACAATTTATTCAGCCATTCTCCAACTGATGGACATCCATTCAGTTTCCAGTTTCTAGCCACTACAAAAAGGGCTGCCACAAACATTCGTGCACATACAGGTCCCTTTCCCTTCTTTATAATCTCTTTGGGATATAATCCCAGTAGTAACACTGCTGGATCAAAGGGTATGCACAGTTTGATAACTTTTTGAGCATAGTTCCAAACTACTCTCCAAAATGGTTGGATTCGTTCACAACTCCACCAACAATGCATCAATGTCCCAGTTTTCCCGCATCCCCTCCAACAATCATCATTATTTTTTCCTGTCATCTTAGCCAATCTGACAGGTGTGTAGTGGTATCTTAGAGTTGTCTTAATTTGCATTTCTCTGATTAATAATGACTTGGAGCATCTTTTCATATGACTAGAAATAGTTTCAATTTCTTCATCTGAGAATTGTCTGTTCATATCCTTTGACCATTTTTCAATTGGAGAATGGCTTGATTTTTTATAAATTAGAGTTAATTCTCTATATATTTTGGAAATGAGGCCTTTATCAGAACCTTTGACTGTAAAAATATTTTCCCAGTTTATTGCTTCCCTTCTAATCTTGTCTGCATTAGTTTTGTTTGTACAAAAACTTTTCAGTTTGGTATAATCGAAATTTTCTATTTTGTGATCAGTAATGATCTCTAGTTCTGCTTTGGTCATAAAGTCCTTCCCCTTCCACAGGTCTGAGAGGTAAACTATCCTGTGTTCCTCTAATTTATTAATAATTTCATTCTTTATGCCTAGGTCATGAACCCATTTTGACCTTATCTTGGTGTACGGTGTTAAGTGTGGATCAATGCCTAGTTTCTGCCATATTAGTTTCCAATTTTCCCAGCAATTTTTATCAAACAGTAAGTTCTTATCCCAAAAGCTGGGGTCTTTGGGTTTGTCAAAGACTAGGTTGCTATATTTGTTGACTGTTTTATCCCTTGAACCTAACCTATTCCACTGATCAACTAATCTATTCCTTAGCCAATACCAAATGGTTTTGGTAACTGCTGCTCTATAATATAATTTTAGATCTGGTACAGCTAAGCCACCTTCATTTGATTTTTTTTTTCATTAATTCCCTTGAAATTCTTGACCTTTTGTTTTTCCATATGAATTTTGTTGTTATTTTTTCTAGGTCATTAAAATAGTTTTTTGGGAGTCTGATTGGTATAGCGCTAAATAAATAGATTAGTTTAGGTAATATTGTCATCTTTATTATATTTGCTCGCCCTATCCAAGAGCATTTAATATTTTTCCAATTGGTTAGATCAGACTTAATTTGTGTGAAAAGTGGTCTGTAATTTTGCTCATAAAGTTTCTGATTTTCCCTTGGCAGATAGATTCCTAAATATTTTATATTATCAGTAGTTACTTTAAATGGAATTTCTCTTTGTAACTCTGACTGTTGGATTTTGTTAGTGATATATAAGAATGCTGATGACTTATGTGGGTTTATTTTATAACCAGCAACTTTGCTAAAGTTGTGGATTATTTCTAATAACTTTTTAGCAGAATCTCTGGGGTTCTCTAAGTATACCATCATGTCATCGGCAAAGAGTGATAATTTGGTTTCCTCATTGCCTATTCTTATTCCTTTAATCTCTTTCTCAGCTCTTATTGCCAAAGCTAGCGTTTCTAATACAATATTAAATAGTAACGGTGATAGTGGGCAACCTTGTTTCACTCCAGATCTTATTGGGAATGGTTGCAGTTTGTCTCCATTACATATGATGCTTACTGATGGTTTTAAATAGATGCTGCTGATTATTTTAAGGAAAAGTCCATTTATTCCTATACTCTCAAGTGTTTTTAATAGGAATGGATGTTGGATTTTGTCAAATGATTTTTCTGCATCTATTGAGATGATCATATGGTTTTTGTTAATTTGGTTGTTAATATGGCCAATTATATTGATAGTTTTCCTAATATTGAACCAGCCCTACATTCCTGGTATAAATCCTACTTGATCATAGTGTATTATCCTGGAGATGATTTTCTGTAGTATTTTTGCTAATATCTTATTTAAGATTTTAGCATCAATATTCATTAGGGAGATTGGTCTATAATTTTCTTTCTCTGTTTTCAACCTACCTGGTTTAGGTATCAGTACCATGTCTGTATCATAGAAGGAATTTGGTAGGACTCCTTCAACAAAGTCAGATCTTAAAACTATCCTATGAAGCAATTATTGTTGTGTCACAGATCTCTTTTAATGTCCTGATCCAGTTTCCCTAATTGTCCTATTTAGTTACTCTGCCTCAGATTATAACCATTCCCTCTTAATGTTTGATAGGATAAAGGTCTTATATCTTAGACCTCAGGCTATACTTACATCCTTTTAATGTTTGATGGGATAAAGGTCTTTATCCATTTTGACATCATTAGAATATAAGGAGCTTCTCCAGTGCCTCCCTCCATTATGCCTGCCTCCATTATGTCATCCTCATACTAGGCTCCTCCCCCCATTAGGTCATCCCCATCCAGGTACCTCCCCTATTATGTCATTGTTCTTGTTACCCTATAAAAGAATTTTGTATCTGACTTTCAAGGCTGGATTCTTTGAGATGATAGTCTCATTCAGACCAACCACAATTGTTTTCTGATCTCTATCTTGCTCAGTTTCTCCAGCATTACATTATTATCAAAACATTTTGGTGTTGATTAAGCAGTAGAGAGGTTAATCAGTGAAACAGCTTAGGCATACAATATACAGAAGCAAATTAAGCATAATATCCTGGGGTGATAAGTCCCAAGATTTCCATCACTGAGGTAAGAAATAATTATTCATAATACCATTGGAAAAACGGGATGGTGGTGTTGATGGGATTTGACCTTGGCTTGGAAACAAGAAAGGCAGAGTGTTGTGACAAGAATTCACAAAACCGAGTTATCTGTGGCAAAGAATAGGAAAATTTCTTTCTGCATATCACTAAGAAAGAGACTCTCTTAGTGGGCAAAAAGCCCCAAACACAATTGGGAGATTTTGTAAAGAGGTTTGTTGAGGGTACTTAATTTCATAAGTAGATTCTAGAGTTTGGGACTATTGAAACAAGGGAGAATTTTGGAATTGAATGGGTATTTATTTACCTTGATAGAGAACTTAAGCAGTACTGAGTGTTATCAATGGGGGTGGTCTCTCAGAATGAGGCTAGTTATCCTGTTTGCCTCCGTGGGATACAGAGATAAAGTTCTCCTTGAGAGAGAAAGTTTCTTTAAGCTTCCCATTTCAGTCTGAGAAGAAATTGTATAGATCAACATCTCATACAATATACCAAAATAAAGTATGTGACTTGGACATTAAGGTTGATATAAATAAATGAGATAAAAATTACCTATAGGAAACTAGATAGGGAAAGAGTTAATGACCAAACAAGAGATAGTATATTATAACCTATCCTTATCTTGTCTGTCTCTTACATCTCAGTCTCACCACATGGCCTGTTCTTTTTCTATAATGCTACATCTTAGGAATGTCATTGACAAGTTATAGGGCATCCTGAAGTACATAGCCAGGATCATTACCCAGACCTATGACTGAAGAATATGCTATACAAGTTGTTGCTGTGTGTCCATATTTTTTGAAGAGAACCAATGATATCATGATATCTTGATTTTTGAGTGAATTGGACTTAAGTGAGGCAGAGTTCCCTGAAGTTATAAAACTCACTCCTTCCAGAGTCATTGAAGCTCAAAGCAAGACAAAAACCAAGATGACTGACAATGAACTGAGTTGCAGTGGGTGACTTTGGTGTCTTTGATGTCTGAGAGCTCCACAGCTCTTGCTTCAGTCAGTCACCTTCATAACCCCGGCCATTGGAACAGATTGTTCTCATCCCTCTGTTACACCAGGTGAGGTCTTCACATGCTTGAGGTGTTATGCCATACTTCCCTTTTAATTCCTGACCCAGTTTCTTCAATTGTCCTATTTAGTTACTCTGCCACAGGTTATAACCTTTCCCTCTTAATGTTTGATGAGATAAAGGTTTTATATCTTTAGGCTATAATCATTCCTTTTTAATGTTTGACTGGATAAAGGTTTATCTATTTTGGACATCATTAAAATATCAGTAACCTCCCTCCATTGTGTCATCCTAGGTGCCTCCCCCCATCAGGCTATCCCCATCCAGGTACCTCCCCTATTATGTCATTGTTCTTGTTATCCTATAAAAAATCTTGCAGTCTGATACTCGGGTCTGGATTCTTTGAGACAATAGTCTCCTTCAGCCTTGGGACCAAACATGGATCATTTGGTCCCAGAAAATCTCTCCATTTAATAAATTATTTAATTGTTTTCTAATCTCTGTCTTGCTCAGTTTCTCCAGCATTACAGAAGGAGCTATTCCCCTAACACACTGGCTACCCTCAACCTGGTTTAACCAGTCTACCTGCCAAGATGGTCTTAAAGTGCGGTCACTCTGCTACAGCTTCTTGGGGCCACAGGTAAGAGTTGAGTGGCAAGTGGACACCAAAGGTGGATGAAACCCTAAAAAGGACTCAGCAAGACCTCACTGGAGGTGCTAGTCTCCCAGGACATCCCATATCCCCTAGTCAGTCGTTAAACATTTGTTAAGAGTCAACTATGTGTGTGGAACTGTGCTGAGCTTGAAATAAAGAAAGGTTATTCTCTTTCAGTCTTTGCCCTGTAGGGGTTCGCTATCTGTTGGAGGGAGAGAGGAGATAATATGCAAACAAGTAGGTATAAACACACCCTGCACAGGGTAAATAGGAAATGATTAATAGGCAAGGCCCTAGGTTTAAGATGATTACAAAAGGCTTCTGGAGGAAGGTCAGATGGTCTTGGGGTGGGTAGATGGTGTAAGAAGCCTGGAAAGGTAAAGGACAGTTTAGGAAGGGCCTTGAACACCAAGCAGAAGACTTTTATTTAATTCTAGAGATGATAAAGAGCTACTGGAGTTTATTGAGTAGGAGATCAAACCTGTGCTTTAGGAAAATCAATCAAGTGGCCAAATGGATGATGGACTGAGAGACTTGTGGCCAGCAAGACCCATCAGCTACATGCAACAACCCTGGCAGGATCAGCTGAGCTCTTGCATCGGGGCAGCGGCAATACCCCAAAGAGACAATGGGCCATATTCCACCAGTGTCCCAAAAGTGATAGATAAGACTTTAGCCCCAGCTTGGAAAATGGCGGACATAGGGGAGGGGGGAAGAGGGAGACAAAGAGGATACAAACTTCAGAGGCCGGGAGGATGTTTGTGTCCTGAACCAGGATTCATCTCTGTTGGGATGATTTTCAAGTCTTCTTTTTCCCTCCTAACCTCTCTGTAGACCTCCAGACTCCCTCTTCCAATTGTCTTTCAGACATCTTCAACTCAACATTTCCTAAAATGAACTCATCATCTTTCCCCCAAACCTCTCTCCCTGCCATGTGTAAGATCATTGGAAGCAATTGGGTTGGTTTAGCTTGGAGGAGTCTGTGGGGGGAGGGAAGCAGAACTAGGAGCAGGAGAGAAACCTGGAGGTTTGTCACCGTTGGTAAAAAAATTCCTTTCCCATTTGGACCCCTGAGCCATGATGGCTGAACACGCATCTCCCTGTTCTCATCCCTTGCTTGATACTGAGAAACATTGAACAGAGGTCAGAGTTATCCCTGTTGCTCCCCCTTCAGATGAGCTGGGTATGGTAGAGAACGCCCATAATGACTACTGATGAGGAGACTAAAATGGACGAACCCCTTGAGAGCAGGTGTTCTGAGAGCTGGAGTCCATTGTTTACCTACACTCTGTCTGGCCCCAGTATAAGGAGTTCAGGGGGGAGGGGGACTGGAGGCTGCTGGGGGAGGGGTCAAACTCACTCAGGTCGGCAATGGAGCGGTACTGAGTGATCGCTGCATTCCCAAGGAGACCCTGGGTCCCAAAAGATCCGTGAGGGATTCCTGGGACTGGCCACCAGAAGCAGAAGGAACCTCGGGGGCCTGGTCTGACCTGAACTTTCCAAATGAAGAACCTGATAGCTAGAGAAAGTACGTGCTTGTCCAAAGGCTAAGAGATGATGGAGACCTGTGGCAAGGTGGAAATACACACAAAAAGGACCTGAAAGATGCCATTGGAATCTGGCAAAGATGACTGTGGAAAACTGTCTTTGCATGGATTTGGAAAAATTAAAAGCTATTAAAAAATTTAATTGGAGATGACGGGCGGGTGAATCCGTCATGCAGTGGGAGCAAAGGGTGGTTCATAGGTGGCCTTCGACACACGTTAAGGGGTCTAGAGAAAGAAGTCCCTAGGATCCTGCAGTGCTACCATCACCAAAGCGCGTGCGCACACACACAGACAGAGATACACTCACTCACACACATACATACACACACACACACACACACACACACACACACACACTCGCATCTTGGGGCAGCTTTTAATAGTCATGGGACCAGAACCACTGGGGATGAGGAGCCAGGGATGGGCTTTTATTTGCATAGCTGGAGGGAGGGAGTCCCTTCCCCCACCATCGTGCCTCAGCCTGAGAGGCAGAGTGTGTGGACCCTGGAAGAAAAGAGATAAGGGCAAGAGAGAGGGGACGCGCAAAATGGAGGCAAGGCAAATCCATCTGATCAAGCCTCATTTTAATGGGTGCAATAGTACAGATATATATAGCAGTAGAAAAGAAGGCAGGGTTATTCAAACACAGTACAGGGTGGGGGTCCATGACAAAGGGTTGGTATCCCGCCCAAGGATGAGCTGCTCAGATGTTTCTGGTGGCAGGAAGCTCTATGATGTGATTAGGGGATGCCTAGATATCTGCCTATTCAAAGTTAGGATGTGATTAGGAGATTCCTATTCAGGAAGTCTTTGGTATAATGTGATTAGGAGATTCAGCCTATTCAAGGTTGGCCTTATGTGGCTGTAGATCAGTGCAGGCTCCCCACAGGTCCCCCTTTTTTCATTTATATTAAAAGAATCAAATGTAGATTTTTTCATTTCTGGACCTGTGCCTGGCTTAGGTTGTTCCTATAGGGAAAAGCCTTACCTGTCATAGGAAGGATGTACAGAAACGTCTCTTTCTGGCTTAGGTCAGCTACTCCTTGAGGAATCTTACCTGTCATTGGCTAACCAGGTCTCGATGTTTGTTTCTATTTCTCATATTTTGTTTCTATTGCTCATATAAGCATCAAAGGGGTCATCACCAGTCTCAAGGTGGTGAGAGTGTACGTGAATGGGTTTGGCCAGCGCACTATCTGCTTGGGATAAAAGCAAAAGAAGGCCAATTAAAGGCCCTTTGAACTTCTGAAGTACTAATTAATGAATTCTAAAGCTTAAAAAATAATCCCCAAAACTGAGTCTGCCAGGGCAATTTTAACAAAATAAGGTTTTCTAAAGCTAAAGCATTCAAATTCAATCTAAACTAGGGAGATCTACCAGTTTCCAAATGTTTTATCTTTTCCTCCAGGGCAATTTTAACAAAATAAGGTTTTCTAAAGCTAAAGCATTCAAATTCAATCTAAACTAGGGAGATCTACCAGTTTCCAAATGTTTTATCTTTTCCTCCCTTTTTTTTTTTTTTTCACAGAAAGGGAATTATCAAATGACTATTCCCCATATAAAATCCCAAGAGTGAATTAAAATCCCTATACATAACAGACTAGTGCAGTGGCATTTCCTAAAAATCCTTCAAACATAACAGCAATAATTACACAGTTTTAACAAATCCCATCCCAAATCTTAAACAGAGTGATAGATGATCCAGGCAAGATTCAACAGTCAGTCAAACATTCCCAAAAGTCCCTCATATGAGTCCAAAGTACAGTAGCTGCAGGGTCCAGTCCATGGTCTCATTTTAAAAACTACTGTTTCAGGCTGTGAAGTGATAGGAGGCTCTCATTCCATGCAGACTGGGTGTGCCATGCTGACAATCAAAGCTGATCAAGGTTCCAAAAGCAAGCCAATATCTGCGATTTGACGAGTAATTTAGATCAGTCTCAGATGGAAAGACTCAGTTCACCAGATAAAATATGAGGAGGCCAAAATAAATTGTTTCCTATGTGAAGAGATGAGTTTGCTTTACAGACCAGGCAAACGGCTGCTGTCTTATAGACCCCTGTTAATTGTCCTCTTATCATGTAGAAATCTTAAAAGAAACAAAACACAAATATCCAGTAACAGAGATGACCAGGCAAAATACTTTTAGTTGCCCAAGCATTTAGGATACAATGATTACATATAACCAGACTGAAAATAGCAAGGTATGACATAAGTGAATTAACAGTTTCTATTCATCATTGCTCTGATCATAGATCAGTTACAGGAGGAAAAAGTATAACATAACATAAGCAGTTAAAACTCAACCTTCAGCACATATAGGATAAAATAGCCTTAACCCAGTTTTATTCCAATCAATCGTCCCAATAATTGTCAGAAGGTGAAGCTTTAAAACTCCCAAATAGCATTAACTAAATTATAAGTCCGAGAAATTTTACTTCCAATAACAAATTTCATTAATTTCTGATAAATCTTAAAAAGACTTATCATAACCTTAAAGTAATAACAGGAAGAAATTTTGTCTAAGTTCACAACTTAAAAACAATTATATCTAGGTAGATGTTACATAAGTGAACGTTATACATACAAATCATTTTGCTTTTAAAATGCCCAATACATAGAAAAATATCCCAAATTGCATATTGCCCGTAACAGAACCATTTCCCAAAAGGACAAAGAATTCAAAAAGTTTCTTAAAAATAGTAATTAACTTTTAGAAATATTCTTACCAAAGTATGGATTACATTTATGACCATATTCCTCAACCAAGAAAACTTATGTATCAAGAAACAAATATTCAGTTTGCTGCACTGTGGGGAGAGAGGAGAGGAGGACTCCCTTCCCCCACTCCGGTCCCCTAGGAAAAAACTTGCTCAGGTTCTCCACTCAGTGTCCTACATAGGGATCCTTTTCAAGATTTAGCCCATCAGTTTTATTTACTTTCTTCCCAAATCTACCCATTTCCAGTTTTCTCTTTCTCCCTAGCTATATACCTGAACACTCAGATGCTCCTTTGGGCCGGGCTCTGTTTCAAGGGAAAAAAACTTTCCTGTCCGTTTAAAATATCTAAATTCCATTTACTTACAAAATTAGTACATCAGGTTAAAAATCACAAGCAGATTTTCAAATAACCAATTCCCAAATTCCTTTATCATTGTTCTTAAAACATAACAAATGTTTACAAGACTTTGTGCTTTTCTCTGCCTTCACAGAGAAGGCCTAGATATTCCATTTAAACTTCTTTTCTTTAAATGTTAGCACACTGCTCTTCTAGATATATTATTTTTTTTTAACTTTCCAAACTTTCAAATCCCTTGTTTATTTTATTTATTTATTTTTATTCTTTATTTTATTCATTTATTCATTCATTCATTCATTTATTTATTTTAATTTCTTCCCTTTTCTCCCTGCTACTGCAGTCAGCCAGAGAAACACACAGAGATTTTTTTCAAACTTCTTGATATTTTCTAAGCCTGCAACACAGAGGCTGAATTCTTATCTTTTACAAACTTGCTAACTTTCAACACAGACACATACAGACACACATGGAGCTCCATTTTACTAAGCACAGTTGCAACGGTGTACTTAAAATTTTTTCAACCAACCAAACAAGACAAATCACACAGAACATAGAACAGTTACAACATTAAACATATAACATATACCCAAAGGATATTTTCCAGCGTCCCAGAAAATACCTGTTTCAGAACTTTACCCAGAACAGAACCAGAATAACCAGAAGCAGAACCAGATGAGTACGCCAAAAGGCACTCAGACAGGCTTACTCTCCCAAATGCCCAATCAATATCATTGTCCACTGTAGGCCTGATTGAAGCTGAAGAACCGTTTCCTTCAAGTCAGCCGAGCTAAAGGTTCTCACTTGGGGAAGCTGAAGAAAAGCCATTGAAGCTTTGGGAGGAGGGTCATACAGAATCCTTTTCATTGTTTTTGGGAGCCTAATTTGAGCCTAGAATTGGTGTGCTTAAGGGCATCTTTCTTAAGAGGCATTGTCCTGAATTACATAAAAATCATTAAAGCAATCTCCAACTCTTTTTCACCTTTTCTCATCAACGGTTCCTTCCTGCGGGAACCATGGGCAGACATCTTCCAATAACCTTTACTCTACGCGTCCTTAATAAATCCTTGAAATCCTCAACAAATCTATCATATACACCAATTTCTTCTCTCTCTTGGTATCGAAACCTCTTACCACAACCAGGTCTCTGTTCCTCGGGGCAGGTGGACCCGTGGCGACCTTATTCTCCAAATTCTCCGGGACTGCGCAATCTTCTTATTGAAAGGTTCGATCTAGCTATGGCTACTCCTTTCTCCAAAATCTTCCGGGCCCCACGTATGGGCGCCATTTGCCTCGGCCTGGGAGGCAGAGTGTGTGGACCCTGGAAGAAAAGAGATAAGCCCCACGAAATGGAGGCAAGTCAAATCCATCTAATCAAGCCTCATTTTAATGGGTGCAATAGTACAGATATATATAGCAGTAGGAAAGAAGGCAGGGTTGTACAAACACAGTACAGGGTGGGGGTCCTAGACAAAGGGTTGGTATCCCGCCCAAGGATGAGCTGCTCAGATGTTTCTGGTGGCAGGAAGCTCTATGATGGGATTAGGGGATGCCTAGATATCTGCCTATTCAAAGTTAGGATGTGATTAGGAGATTCCTATTCAGGAAGTCTTTGGTATAATGTGATTAGGAGATTCAACCTATTCAAGGTTGGCCTTGATTGGCTGTAGATTAGTGCCGGCTCCCCACACCATGGGCCTCAGATCCTTTCAGTCCCAGGACTGCACAGACATATAAAGTGCCTTTCAAGGCTGAAGCCCTTCTAAATGGGCCAAGGTCCTGGCTCAGTGGCAAGTCTTGGCACAGCTGGGACTCGGAGCCGTAGTCCTGGGCCTGGTCCAGGGTAGGCCAGGGAAACCTGTTGAGGCAGGCTGGCACCCACTGGTGATCAACCCCAAGGGGAGCCGAGGATTGCTAGAGTCCTCGGAAGTTTTCCAGATTCATTTGACCAGATGAATAGGAGGTGGAGGGGATCCTGGGAAGGGGGGCTTGCTTTCTCAGACATGGGGTCTCCCCTTTAGAATGTAGGATGAGAGATCTAGCTTAAGACTCCTCAGAATAGAGGCAGTGATGGAAAATTACTAATATGAGCCTTTTCCTCCTCTGTGATCAAAGCGCAGATAGAAAAGTAGAAAGCTCTGACTAGAGGATGCTCCAGGAGGCAGATGACCCCTGAAGATCTCTTGCTGATAGGGCCTTTCATAAGAAATATTTGCCTAATCCAATATTTCAGATTTCCACTTGAGATTGTAAGGCCCAGAAAAGGGGCCAAGAGAAGTAGGAGTTTCTTTGTGATTAAGTAGTATTAATTCTTCAGTTTTCTGCTACTCAGGGAGGTCTTTCTGGGACAGCGGACTTGTTCTCCAGTGAGTGTCTCCAGACAGTCGCCCTTTCTCCAGAATGGAAAATAGATCCTTTTGTTCTCTACCTTGAAACGCTTCTCAGCTGTTGCAGACTGGACCACATGGTTTTGGGGGAAGGATGTGGGCTTTGGGCTTCTGAGCGGCCGCTCCACACAGCAACACTAGGCATTTCTGGGAAAACTTCCAGTTTTGTGCTGAGGATTCCCACGGAGTCCTTTGCCTGAGACCCAAAGGAGAGGGAAATGATACCTGATAAAGCTGCCAAAGAGAAAGATCATCGCCTGAATTATCTGCATGCATCTGTTGTGGGAATAGAGAATGTGGGCAGTCTTTCCATTGGGGAAGTAGGGGATTCTTCCAGGATAAATTAGTCGGAATTAATTCCGAGAGTCTTTGACCAGTGGAGGCCAGTGATCCCTCCTGGTCTAAAATTCTTTGTGTTTGAGATGGGAAAGGGACAATCTTAAAAAGACCCTGTCCGTGTCATAGTAATCCTGACGGATATTGTAATTGGTATGAACTCCCAAATATCGAGGTAAAAGTAAACTGAAAATGATTAAGTATTATTGTCTTGTGCGGGGAGACAAATCTATTGGGGGAGGCATTATTGATCTAAATACGGCTCCTCTGAAGACTGGGTATGCCAAAATTGGGTAAGTTAATGGAAAGGAGCCTTTTAACCCAGAAGAAAGTGCCTATCCAGCCCACTGGTTACCAGGAGCCCAATACATGATGATAAAGTAGGAGAAAATATGAAGGATTTAAGGGTCCTAATAGTCCAGGTATTGGGAATATAGTGCCCAGAAATCAAAATATGAATAAACTATCAGGGATAAAGCAGGAAAAGAAGGAAAATCCCATCATTATTCCTGAAGAGGTTAAAGGAGAAGATGAGAAAGAACTCTGGTAGGAATGATGGAGATGAGATGTCCTGGACCATTTTAAAATTTCCCTGTCCACAGGTACCAACCTTGAGGTTGGGTCTGGGTATGATCCTGGAAAGAGGCTGAGCCCGTTCCAGTGTGAGGGGGACCCTTCCAGGTCCTGCTGATTTCTGATCCGGCAATTTGAACTTGAACCAGGTTAGACACACACACACTCAAGTGCATGACCGGGTAACACCATTCTCTAAGTTGGAAATAACTTTCGTGAGCCCCGACAAAGAACACTCCTTTACAAGAAGGCTTTATGCACTCTAACCTTTATCCTTGCCTTGTAAAATTCCGATTGCCCTCTTCACTTAGTTTCCAATTTTTGCTTTTGCTTCTTTTTGGCATAGACTTGATTGCAGGTGAAGGCATTGCAAGGAGTGACCACTTCAGCTGTATCCAGACTCTGACCCTTTGGGAGTGACCTTAGAGATGCTGGGTCTGGTACTTTGTCAGTAACATCTATTGTCAATTTACACCCAATTCTTACATTAGGGGGCAATCAGTTTGAGACCCTGCTACAGACTATGGCCTTGAATTTAACCAACTGTTGGATTGGTATCGGTTTACATGGAGTAGGGGATGGGTACAAATTCCCATAAATAAGAGCATCCCAGAAATGGCAGGAGGGTCTTCAGTTGTAAATGAATGGAGGGTGGACTGAAATAGTGAAAACCCTTCAGAATATATTAAAAAATTACTAAATTGGTCCTTACCTCATAGGTGATCAAAAAGATAAGAATGTAGAGAAATCTCCCTACAGGAACAGATGGCCTTTGAAGATACCTCTCTGATATGTAAGAGACAGCCTTTCATAATAAATATTTGCCTAACCTTATATTTTAGATTTCTGCACGGGATTGTAAATTCCCGAGACCCAGAAAAGGCCAAGAGAAGGGGGACATTATTGCGATTCGGGACTATAAATTCTTGAACTTTCTACAACTCAGGCCGGTCTTTCTGGGACTTGTTCTGTATCTCAGAGAGTCGTTCTTTGTCAAGATCAGAAAATAAATTCTTTTGCTTTTTACCTTGAGACATCTCGCTCCATTTTGTTGCGAACAAAGGAGTTTTTCATTTTTATTTTTGTATCCCCAGCATGGGTCTGGCACACAGTAAGTACTTCATAAATGCTTGTTCATTGATTACCACCTAAAATACATTCTAGCCGATAAATAATCAGATCTTAGATTTTTTCCACTTCTTTTGGTGAATTGTGTGAGGATATGAACATGGTCTGCTGTATAATATATGCCTGGAATATGGTAAGTGCTTAATAATGATTATTAATGACATTAATGTTGCATATTATCAATAAGCAATCGTGCTTATTGATTGACTAAATATTGTTTGCAAAACCCCGTTGGTGATTTTCTCGCATTTTCATCAGGCTATCTTCATTTGATATGTAGATCATATCTCTGAGGCTTTTATGGAGATAAGGAACTTTTTGTAATAGAAGATAAGTGCTGATCTCCTCAAGATTACCTCTTTTTAGCCACAACATATCCTTACCACACATTTTTAGTATCTTTCCCTTAATGCCTCAAAATTGTGTCACCTTCTCCTGTGAATACCTAATCTAGTCCAGCTGCTCTCCCCAAGTTTGCTTTTCTTACCATCCATAAGAGGTCATAAATTATATACTTTGGGGGGATCCAATGGACAAGTCACTTAACACCTCTGTACCTGCTTTCCTCATCTGTAAAATGGGCATGATAATAACTTTTCCATATGCACACATAAAGAAAGATGCACATGTTATATAATTAATGTCTATAATTAAAGTCTATAATACATGCTATGTTCTATGTATCTTCTCAGATTTGGCCATCTTTGCTTTAAGGGCCTTTCTAATTCTGACGTTCTACGGTCTATATTATATAATGCTGGAAACTTGAAAATGGTATTTGCTCATCAGCTATTATTGTTAATGAAATATTTTGTTGCAGAAGTGTCAACAGCTCCCATTTCTTTATTTGCCATCCTTCCAGTTCCGTCTTGAATGGTCTGGCTTAACTCTCTTGCCAAAATTTGTGTAAACTCATTTCCTCCCATTTTCCTTTCGTTAAGTTATGAGGCAATGCTGTTCGCAGCCTCCACTCCCTCCCTCTTCCACACGGAGTTTCAGATCTGACTAGTGCCTAGCTGTGGGGTAATAGTCAATTCCTGTCTGTTGAGATAGTCAATTGTTCTTTTTATGATGAATACTCAAGTGGGCCGAGAATAACGGAATGTTCAAGAGTAAGATGGTGTTTCTAGATAACATGGTATGTTATTTGTGACTTTGCAAACTGCAAAGGATTCTGGAGAAAAATTTCTTAGAAACTTTACAAATTCAAAAATTAAAAATGAGAAACTTAATAAATAATAAATAAAACAAGCATTTCCAATTACACTGAGAAACTGCCCATCTCCATTATATGAAACGTGCTTTTCTTTTAAAATAGATAATTGATTCTTGGAGATTGACAAAGAAGGTAGAGTAGGAGGAAGGAACATAGCCTAGCTTTGTTTCACAACTCCAGTAAAGACCAAGAAAGAGTCGTAGATCACGGAGGGATTGGGAAATCCAAGAGGAAACTACAGCTGGAAATTTTTCCAGCACAGATCAGTAAAGGAAGACAGACAGAAGGAGGGGCTCCAGCCTAGAAACCTTCACATCGTTTTCAGAATGGGGGGGGGGGGGTCTGAGGACTGTCTGTGAAACAGGGTAAGTAGCAGCTGTGTGGTTCTGACTGTAGAGTAGGGTCACAGACTCGGCTGAAACCTTAGGGGAGACATACAAGCTAAGTAAGCAGGGCAGGGACCTCAGACCAGGACAAGCCTGGATTTCTGTCTCTCAACTTTCAGCTACCTGATAGGGACATAGAACAGCAGGATAGTATACTGAAATTCTAACCATGGGAAAACCTGCAACAGTATAACCCAGAGCTATCAGGACCAGGAACCTACCGGCTCAGACAAGGAAGACCGTTATCAGGATGCTTTCCTCCTAGATTAGATCACTTAGAAAGCACTGAAGAGTTTCTATTGCCAATATCCTTGAAGGACACAAAGCCCAGAGAAAGCAGAACTCTTAAGCACATATATCGGACCAAACAAGGTTGTAGCATTCCCTTCAGAAGCATGCAAAGTATTAACTAATACAAAATCTAAATTTGAGAAGTAAAACTGAAAAAAAAAAAAGAATGAAAGGGCAGAGGGGAAGATTCACACAATAAAAAGTTGTAATGAAGGTAGGGATACCCAAGACATAAACCCAGAAGGAAATAACTATATAATCTACCACAAAAGGCTTAAAGAATAATAATAATAATAATAATAATAATAATAATAATAATAATATAGCTTAGGAACAAGGTAAAATAGAATTTCAAGAAGAAATGAATTAGGAGTTTAAAAATCATGTTTTAAATGAAATCAGATCTCTAGCAGAAAGAACTGAAAAAGAAATGAAACTTCTAGAAGTAAAGGCTTGAATGGAGAATTAACAATTTAGTACAAGAGGTACAAAACTTACCAAGCTACAGACTCCCCATTCATTACAATAAACTAAAGAGAAGTTAATGACTCCCGGAGAAAGAAATATTAAAACAAAATCAAAAGACTAAAAAGTTTAAAAATATTTTTTCATGTAAAAAATAACTGATCTAAGAAAACAATTCAAAGAGAAAAAAATTAAAAATCATTTGATTACCTGAAAGCCATGACCTAAAAAAGGACTTGGGGTCTATGTTTCAAGGAAGCTGAGTGGTGCCAATAGTAGAAGAGTTATCTCCCAGAGTTCAAATCTGGTCTCAGACACTTCTTACCTATATTGTTCTGGGGAAACCACTTAATCCTCTTTGTCTCAGTTTCCTCATTGATAAAATGAGTTAAAGAAACAAATAGTAAACGGCTCTAGTATCTTTACCAAGAAATCACCAAATGGGTCACAGAGAATGTGATATAAATAAAATAACTGAACATAAGCCACATTTCAAGAAATGATGTGTGAAAATTATGGAATGATTAGAAATTTTTTTCAAACGTGAAAATGAAACCTCATAATAAAGATTTCTAGAAATGTTTGGTTTAGCCCAACTCCAAAACTTCCAGGTACAAGAAAAACTTTGTGAGCTACCAAAAATAGAGTCGAAATCCCAAAGTGCCCCAGTCAAGATTGTACAATATTTGGTAAGTACCATTATGAAGAAGAAGAGAGCTTGTAATACAACATTTCTAAAGGTCAAGGAGCCTTTGATGACGTATTTACATCTGAATAGAACAGATGTACCATTGGAAGCCTAAAGCTCAAGTATATAAAAATATTTATATCAGCTCTTAAAATGGCTGAGACCTGGGAACCAAAGGGATTCCCATTAATTGAGAAATAATGTCTACACAAATTATGGTATATGAATGTAAAGGAATGTACTGTACCATAAGAAATAATGGAGGTATAGTTTCAGAGAAAAATGGGAAGACCTGGATAAACTGATGCAAAGTGAACTGAGCAACTTTAAAGACTTAAGAACTTTGATCAATGCAATGATCAACCATCAGAGGATGAAGCCGGCTCCCACCTCCTGACAGAGCGATACACTCAAGGGTAGAACACAGACATATCTGGACATGATGAAAACAGGATTCTGTGTGTGTGAGCTTGACTATTAACTATATTTGGCACAGAGGTTTTTGGAGTTTTGTTTTCAATTGAGCAGAGGTGGAAAGAAGAGGAAATAAATGTTTATTAATTGACTAAAAAGAAAAGTTAAAAAAATTAATTTGACATGAGACTTTCAAAGCTGCCATGTTTGTCTATGATTCCTTCTGGCCTTCTGTTCTCTTTTTTTGTAAGGTAGGGGGAATCTTAGCCCTACTCCCCTTTATCTGCAACCACACATCCAAAGTGGAAAAAGCAAAACAGGATTTTTCCTGTTGCAAAATATTTTCACAAAATTCACATTTGATTCTAACAACAACATCATGGGCAGGTAAGTATTTTTATAACCATTTTACAGATGCAATAACCATGATTCAGACACTCAAAAACATGTTGCTATTAAGTGGTAGAACCAGAACGAGGACCCCGGTCTAATGACAAGAGGCAACCAAGTGGTGCAAAGGACAGAACGCTGTGCTTGGATTTAGGAATCCACCTTCAGACAATTATTATCTGATTCTGGGCAAGTCATTTGACTTCTGTTTGCTTCAGTTTTCTTAACTGTAAATTGGAGAAAATGAGAGCACCAACATCCCAGGATGGTTGTGTGGATCAAGTGAGATATTTGTAAAAAACAGCACAGCCCTCAATAAATGTTTCTTTCCTCCCTCCCTTCACTTCAGTTAATCAGCCAATAAGCAATTATTAAATATCTACTATGTTCAGGCACCTCACTAAGTGTTACAAAGAAAGTTATATCCCCTTTCAAAGGGTTCACAATCTCATGAGACAACAAGCAAGCAGATGTGCATAAACAAGTGACACATAGGAGAAAGAGGAAATAAGTAAGAGAGGGGGAAGGCACTAGAAGTAAGACATATTGGGAAATGCTTCCTTAGAAGGTGGGATTCTAATTGGGACTTGAAGAAGTCAGGGAACCCAGGAGCTGGAGATGAGAAGGAAGAGCTTTCTGTGAGCATGGAACTGGGAAAATGGAACATTGTGTAAGGATGGGAAAGAAGGTCAATGTCACGGATTACAAACTACTCGGAGAAAAGGGGTGAGGTAGACTTGAAAGGTAGGGTAGGGTTAGGGTTCGTTTTAAAGGGCTTTGTACACCAAACAGAAGATTTTTCATAGACGTAATAGGGAGTTAGTGAAGTTCATTGAGTAGCTGTTTAGTAAGGTGGGACCTGAGACCAAGGAAGATCACTTTGTCATTGGAGTGAAGAAGTGACTAAAGGAGAAACTAATAGTAATCTAAGCCCAACCAAGATGTCTGCCACGTGGAGAGTAGAGAGAAGAAAGTCATCTGCTGCTCTTGTGGTTTCCAGAATCCAGACACCAGTACCTGGAATTATTATTTCTTCTTATGAGAAGCCGATGATGATGATTGATGATGATTGATGATGATTGAGGATGATTGAGGATGATTGAGGATGATTGAGGATGATTGAGGATGATTGATGATGATTGATGATGATACAAGGAGACCAAGAGGCCGTTGCTGTTCTCTGATGAATGAGAGACTGTTGTGTTATGTGACCTCCCTCCTCTTCCCTCTTGCCTCCAATTTATTTCATTCCCAGTCCACAAGCAACACCTGTGTCAGCAAAGGCTACCCCTCAACTCCTTCACAATCCACAGCTGTGGGGGCTCTCGGAGAACTGACCTGCCCTTTCACCCAGACAAGGTCCTTAACAATCTGCATCCAGATAAAGAACTATGGAGTTTGAACATAAATCAACACATTCTATGTTCACTTCTTTTTTTCTGTTGATTTTTTCTCTTTTGTGATTTTTCACTTTTGTTCTGATTTTTTCTCCCATAATTCATAAACACGATTCATAAGGAAATGTGTATTAAAAAGAGACTGGAGCTAAGATAGTATGCAGTAGAGATTCTGAAAGAACGCCAGCTTTGAGCAGCAGGTTGGCGATATGAGGTGAGAGTGAGTGAAGAATAAAGGAGGATACCTACATTGCAATCCAACATGACTCAAAGGATGCTGGTACCCTTGATATAAGAGCTTGTCTATGTAAGGGGGAAAATAATGATTCAACTCTGAACAAGATGAATTTGAGTTCTCTTTAGAACTATCAATTTTGAGATGTTCAATAAGCAGTTGGTGATGAAAAATTGGAGCTCAGGAGAAATAGGAAACTAATCGGAGAATTATCTGCATGGAGAGGATAATGGAATCCATTACAGATGATAAGATCACTAAGAGGTACAATATAAAGTAACTTCTCAAACTTTTTGGTCTCTGGATGCCTTTATACTCTTAAAAATTGAGATCCTCTGCCCATCAATTGGAGAATGGTTGGGTAAATTGTGGTATCTGAATGTTATGGAATATTATTGTTCTGTAAGAAATGACCAACAGGATGAATACAGAGAGGCTTGGAGAGACTTACATGAACTGATGCTAAGTGAAATGAGCAGAACCAAGAGATCATTATACACTTCAACAACGATACTGTATGAAGATGTAATCTGATGGAAGTGGATTTCTTTGAAAAAGAGACCTAATTCAGTTTCAATTGATCAATGATGGACAGAAGCAGCTACACCCAAAGAAAAAACACTGGGAAATGAATGTAAACTGTTTGCATTTTTGTTTTTCTTCCCGGGTTATTTTTACCTTCTGAATCCAATTCTCCCTGTGCAACAAGAGAACTGTTTGGTTCTGCACACATAGATTGTTTCTAGGATATACTGTAATTTATTTAACACGTATAGGACTGCTTGCCATCTAGGGGAGGGGGTGGAGGGTGGGAGGGAAAAATCGGAACAGAAGTGAATGCAAGGGATAATGTTGTAAAAAAAAAAATTACCCTGGCATGGATTCTGTCAATAAAAACTTACTATAATAAAAAAAAATTGAGATCCTCCCCCCAGATTATTTATGTGGGATATATATATATATATATATATATATATTTGTCATATTGGAAATTAAAACATTTCATTATTTTTAAAATAGTTGCAGACCCCTTGAAAGGTTCCCAGACCCCATTTAGATGACAGAGAGAGAGAGAAAGAGAGACAGAGAGATCACTAGTAACTCTGAAGAAAGTAGTTCTTGAATGATGAGTTGTAAGGCAGAGAAAAGAAGAAAAGATATTGGAAGATAGGGATAGATAAGTCAAATGAAACAGGAAGGGAACTATAATGTATGGAATAGAGAGAGATAAGGGGAAGAATATACAGAATGTCTAAATTCTTTTTCTGTATTTTATTTTCATTATTTTTGTATTTCCCCTATGGTATGTGCAGGCCCATATTTACTTAACCTGAGCTGATGACATTTATCAGCATTTGACATTTATCGATATTTAGTTTATTAGCTGGACCACTGTCTGCTTGATTAAACCTGAAGGCCTGATTTTCTGTTTCCTAGAAATCAGATTTCCCTGAAAACTTCCATCCCAATCTCCCCAAATAGCAACAACCAATTAGATGCCTCCTCCTCCCCTTCTCAATACTCTCTTCCTTGTGATGTAATCTCCTGTCTAAAAGCTGTGTATCTTTACTACTTCTTTAGCCCTCCTACCACGAGCTTTCTCTTTCTTATTTCTGGATGGGACCGTTCATCCTCCAGAGGTTTTCAATAAATAACTTTTCCGCCTTCTACTGAGTGATCTCTGAGTAGTCATTTTGGGTAAGGGTTTTCTATATCCCTCACAATAATAATAATAATTTTTGGTTTTGTGTTCCTATCATTTCTTAAAACAAAATTTTCTTCTTATTTATTTTTTAGATTACTAACATTATTCCCAGTTTCCTTATACCCCTTCCAGGGAGCTATCCAATATAATAAATAATAAAATAATATTTTATTTTAGAAGAGACAGAGAGAGGAAGAGAAAGAGAGACCGAGAGAAATCAACAAATCAGCAAAATTACAGAGGAGTCAAATAGAGGTTTCTTGATATTTCTCTGCTTTGGGGCCTTGCTGAAGCTTTCTAATTTTATAATATTCGTTTCTATTTGTTTTGTGCTTGTTCATTGTTTTAGTCATTGTATATTTTGTTTTCCTGTGTCTATTGACTTCTTCCATCACTTAACCTAAGTCTTCTCAGACTGTTCTTTTATTCAACATACTCTTCATTTCTTACACCAGTCATATTCCATAACATTCAGGTACCATGATTTATTTAGTGGCTCCCCAACCAAAGACTATCCACTTTGTTTTCAGTTTTTTACCACCATAGAAAATGCTGTTATAAATATTTTATTGTAAATCAGGCTTTTATTATCAATTACCTCTTTGGGGTATAAGCCTACTACTGCAATTTCTGGACCAAAAGGTATGAACATCTTAGTTACTTTATTTGCAAATATAAAGCAATTTCAACTTGTTCTCCAAAATGATTGTACCGATTCACAGCTCAAATAACAATGAGTTAGTATGTTTATTTTCCCACAATCCCAATAACATTGGTGCTGTTCAGTTGTTGTCATGTCTGAGTCTACATGATCCCATAAACAAAGTGCATGGGATTTTCTAGGCAAAGATAATGGAGCAAATTGCCATTTCTTTCTTTAGAGGGTCCCCATTTTACAGATGAGGAATTGAGTCACATAGGAGTTAACTGACTAGCCCAGAGTCCCACTGCTAGTAAAAATCCAAGGCCAGATTTGAACCTGGGTCTGGGGCTCTATCCACCATACCTACTCTTCCCATATTTTGTCATAATTAGCCAATTTGCAAGGTGTGAGGTAAAACTTTGGGTTTCTTTTTATTTACATGTCTCATTATTGGTGATCTGAAACATTCTTTTATGAAATCCTTAATAGTATACAATTCTTTTGAGAATTTTGGGGAATGATTATATTTTATGTAAATTTGTTAAGTGTTGGATATCAAACCTTTGTTTCATATCTGTGAATATGAGATGGATTCTTTCTTTTTTTCCCCTGAGGCAATTGGGGTTAAGTGACTTGCTCAGAATCACACAGCTAGGACATGTTAAGTATCTGGATGGATCCTTTTTTTTTAATTTTTAAAAATTTAATTTTTTTTAAAGCTTTTTATTTTTCAAAACATGACGCATGAACGATTCTTCAACATTAGCCCTTACAAAACCTCGTGTTCCAATTTTCCCCCCTCTTTCCCCACCCCCTCCCCTATATGGCAAGTAGTCCAATATATGTTAAACATGGTAGAAATATATGTCAAATCCAATATATGCATATGTATTTATAAAATTATCTTGCTGCACACGAAAAATCGAATCAAAACAGAAAAAATGAGAAGCAAAATATAGTGCAAAAAAAAACAATAAAGAGTGAAAATGTGGTTGTGAACCACACTCAGTTCCCACAGCCCTCTCCTGTGGGTGTAGATGGCTCTCTTCATCACTAAACCATTGGAGCTGGTTTGAATCAATAAGATGGATTCTTAATCAAACAAGCGATTACAGCAATCACAAAAGATAAAATGGATACTATCGATCACAAGAAACTGAAAAGTTTTTCTACAAACAGAATGTATCTCGCATTAGAAGGGAAACAGTTGAATGGGGAAAAAAAAAATTTGTGTCACATTTTTCTGGTAAGGGGTTGGTATCTAATATATGTAAACAATTAACGCACACACATATATAAACCCATTTATTTGAACATATATGCATATATATATGTGTATGAGATTAATACCCATTCCGCAATAGGTAGTCAAAGGGTGTGAACAAAGAGTGTTCCAGAAGAAAATTGCTGATGACTAACAGCCACATGAAAGAGTGCTCCAAATGGAAAAGTGAGAGATATGCAAATAAAACCAACCACATGCACCTGGCTAGATTGGCAAGCAGCCAAAACCCACAAAACCTTGGGCTTGAGAATGCTAGGAAGAAACTGAAAAACTTTTCCACAAACAAAATTAATGCACCTAAGGAAAGCAGTTGAACAAGGAAAACAATCTTTGCATTAAGTTTTTTCTGATACAGACAACTACTAATAGATATAGATAAGACCTAAAGCTCTTGATACACAGACTTTAACCACTTAACTAGTGGTACGATATCTGCTAGTTATCTATCTTGGATACCAACCCCTTATCAGATAAATCTGGGAAAAAATATATATTTTTTCCCATTAACTACTTCCCTTCTCATCCTAGGGTTTGGGCATGGGCCATAGACATAGAAAGACCTTCCTCATTGGTTAATTCATTAATTCAAGTCACACCTTGGTTCAATCCAGTGAATCTGATGAAGATTTGCAAATTTCCTTGGCTCTTTACACACCAGATAGACTTCAGGATATGCATAGCTTCCTTGTACCTACTACCACCTGTAGAAGGCCAGGCTGGCATATAGTCCATCAAGCCAGTCCATCGTCCTATATTTTGGGGAGAGATGAATGAGTCTAGTCCAAACTTGAGCAGGAGGAAGGGCCTGGATAAACTCCATCTATAAAATTGTCTGGAACTTTTGATGAAGTATTAATAATACAATTGTAGCCAAAACATATAAAATGCCTACTGTGTACCAAGCACTGCACTAAGGTTATAAAACACTTTACAAATTTTATCCATTTGATTCTCACAACCATCCCTATTTTATGGATTGGGAAATTGAGGCAAACAGAAATTAAGTGATTTTTGTCCAAGTTCACACAATAAGTGATAGAGGCTATATTTGATCCCAAACTTTCCTGACTCCACAACTAGCATTCTATTTACTGGGACACCACCCACATAATTCATAAAATATTCTGTACCTTGTCATTTGTTGTTCAAGGTCTTTCTTCACTCTGACTATCCTAATAGCCTGCTGCCTCCAGTGTCTCCATTATCCTATCCATTTACTCTAACTGTCGGAACAATAAAACATGTCTGATGGCATTTCCATTTGCCTTTTTGCCTATTGGGTAAAATGTAAATTCTCCACTTACTACCAATAGCTCTTTCAGAGTTAGCTCTCAGCTTCCTTTCCAAGATTTCCCAAGACTCACCACGGCCCATTCTGGATTCTAGCCAAACTTATAGGTTCCATTGACCCAGATTGCCATTAAAAAAAAAAAAAGTTTATCTTGTTTAATGTAGTACTTCTTCTTTTTTTCAAAACTTTCCTCTTATAACCAATTATTAAAGCAACATATTTAACAAGATCTTCTAAAGGCATAATATAATAGCATATATTAAACGAGTATGTCCAAAGACTCCTTGATCTGGACTCAGGTACCACACAGAAGCAAACACTGTACTTTTAATTCATTAGATGCTCACCAGTCCTGAAGTCAGGAGGATCTGAGTTCAAATGTGACCTCAGACACATAACACTTCCTGGTTGTCTGACCCTGGGCAAGTCACTTAATCCCAATTGCCTCAGGAAAAAAAAAAGTATGTCCTTAATTCATTATATGCTGGAGGAGACAGTATAGTATAGGGGCAGATTTAAAGTCAGGAAGGTGTGGGTTCAAGAAAGATGTCATTACTCTGACATATACTACCTATGTCACCATGGGCATCTGTTCCAAAGGATCTAACTCTATTGCTTCCCTACTCAAAAACCAGTCATGGCTCCTTATTAACCTATAAGAAAAAACGCAAACTCCACATCTGGCATTTAAAGCTTACTCCCATCTGTATTTCTAGGTTGAAAGTTGAATGATATATTTTTTGCCAGTTTGATTTATCCCAGTTAATTTTGTATACCACAGTAGCTGGACTTCTTCCTCTGCAAATTAATTATCTGTGTGAACTTGAAGAAGTCCTCTAACTTTCTGGTGATTCGGTTTCCCCATTTATATTCCATCATTTAGCACAATACTTGGTACACAGTAGGTATTTAATAAATGCTTGTTGACTTTTCAATTATCAAACAAATCTGTCGGACTCTAATGTACCTTCTAAATGATGTTTATCTAAATATTAGTGAATTCAGTTTTTTAATTTCAGTAAACAGTAAATATTAAAGTATTAAAAACATGATTTGGAGATGAATTCAAAAGGTTTTTGTTATTCTTTATTCTTCATTGGGGTCAAAGTAGATTTTTGATGATTTTAAAATAAAGTTTGTAAAATACATATAATACATATATTACCTCAAAATACTATAGAGAAAAAAAATTCACCAAACTTAGGTCAAAAAAAGAACACTGGGTTCCAATCCCACATTAGACAATTCAATGACCATTTAATAGCCTTTAGAAAGTATTACTTTACCTCTTTTCTGCCTCATTTTTCTCATTTCTAAAATGACGGGGTTTGACTCTCTAATGGTCTCTAATGGTTTTTGGATCATTTGACTCAACTGTCATTAAAGCCTTCAGGCTCCAATCCGATGACCCCATAATAGACTATTGGATTTAGGGTAGGAGGAACCTGGCTTCCGATTCTACCTCAGACATCCCTGTGTAACTGTGTGACCTTGGGAAGTCAGATCCTCTGTTTTAGCCTTTCTTTGTACACCAGCTCAGGCACATAGTAATCCCTTCAATGCTTGCACATGGACCCTCGGTGCCTCAGTTTCCTCTTCTGCAAAGGAAGGTGTTGGGCTGATTGGTGGAAGCCAAAGTTCAGGAGCAAGAGCAAGGAAGCAGATGGTGGGGTTTGGGGAGGACGTTCAGCTCACTTTACTGAGGCCAGAGGCACACAAGGGCTTCTCAAGCCCTTCCTTCCATGGCCCCACTCCCTTCTTGGTCAAAGAACCCAAGAACCGCTCCTTCCTGGCTCTCCTGGGCACTTTCCTACCAGGAACGCTCTGCCTCGTGGCCCTCTCTGCCCTCTCCGCCATGGTTAAACCGACATCTGAAGTGAGAATCTTTGGTGTTAATGACTAGTAATTTCCCCTCGAGATCACCTGATATCTTTAACAATGACTATTGAGCAGCTCTCATTTTTACCATGAGTTTCTGGAGGACAGAGGCGAATGCTTTGCCTTGCCTCGAACACCAGCCCTCAGCATTTGGAGTCACTTTGGGGCTTGGGGATCTAGTGACTTGAAGCCTGTCAGGAGGTCATCTTGCCCCCTTCCCCCACCTCTTCCCAAGTGGGGGGAGCCCAACAGGCAGCCTGGCCCGCTTCTGGATCAATCTAATTGTGAAGAATCTTTTCTTCTTCCCAGAATTCTTTGAGACTTTTAGCCCCGGGCGGCTAGCTCTGTGCTACAGAACAAGTCTATTCCCTCACTGGGACGAGGGACGGCCGGCAAGGACTGGAGGACGGATATCAGGGAGCTCGATTTCCAGCTGTCTCCGAGCAGGTCCAGGTCCTTCATACCTCCCTTGGCCCGGACTAATGGCGAGGCCCTTCAGGCACCTGGCGACGGGCATTCCTGCCCGGGAAGGTGCCACGTGCCGTGCCCCTGCCCCTCTCTCAGGAGCTGGCAGCCCACGGCCGGCCTTCTTCCTGTTCTAACACGAGCGTTCCCTCATGTTTGTGAAGCTGACACAGCCAGAGGCAGCCGGGGAGGCCGAAAAGCGCCCGGCCATGTCCACCTCCTCCCCAGAGCTAGAGGGGGAGCGTCCCTACTGGGACGGGGACCTCGGTGCCCTGGCTTCTGGAGCCCGTTTGCTCCTCTGGCATCACCCCAGGTTCTTGACACGGAGGTCTTTGGCCCCTTGTGGAAAACAGAGGAAGTGGCCCTAGGTGCCCCATCCCTTCTGGTTCCTCAGGCCAAGTGGGTGAAAGGCTGAGCCGGCACCTGGCCAGGGGCTCCCACTGCAGAACGGCTCCGACTGCGCACCTGGGCTCTGTTCCTCTCCCGCAAATTTGGGGCCGGCCTCCTTCAGTCAGTCTGCTCCCATCAGCCTCTCTCTTTCCTGCCTCTAGAGCAGGTACCCCCCAACCCCCCTCCCTGTGGGGGGCTCCGGATGGATTTCTGGGCTTCTGGGAACTCGGGGGAGAAAAATGGCAGCTTTCTTTCCATAGAATTGGTTTAGCCTTTAAAAACCTTCCGGGAAGGGAATCTTGGGCTTCTCCAGCCTGCCCCAGGGGGACCAGGACAACGTACTCCCGAGGCTCAGTGAGTGTAGAAACAGCCACTGGATTTAGTCAAAAAGACCGGAGTTCAAATCCAACTGCGACATGGACTAGCGAGTCACTCTAACCTATTGGTGCTTTCTGAAATAGCCCATAGATTTAGAGCTGGAAGGAGTACCCTTCTCTCCCCATTTTACAGATCAAGAAACTAAGACCCGGAGTAGGGGAGAAACCCTGTGGCTCTTTGCCACCCCGGGCAGAACCAGAATCCCCAAAATGGCTTCTTGGCTCCACAAACTGCAAATGAGGGGTGGGTGTTCAGGTCCTGGGAAACTAGTGCATGAAAATAGCTTGATCTTCCATCTCTTCCTGGGCACCGTTCCCCTGCCCACATACCCCCAGACCTCCCTAGTCTTCGACCAAGGAAAAGGACTCAGCCAGAAAAAACCCCAAATCTCCTTCCCTCTCCCACCACACGCTTAAAGAACGGGGCCCATCTCTGCCTCCACTTCCCCTAGCCCTCTGTCTCTAGCCCCCTGAGCCCTCCCAGACTCCTCCACAACAGGTACCCGGAGACTGATGTTAGGAGGAATAAATCTCAAGCCCTACCGAAGCTTCCCAAGAAGCGTGGGGGAAGGGAGGGACATGAAGAGATCCAGCGATTTGGGACCGAGATCTGGAGGGTTTCAGGAGGCTCTCAGCCCAGAGAGCCAGGGTGGAGTCGGAGAAAGCTAATGGAAGCCTGGGCTGCCTCCAGGAAGAAGCAGATGGCAGGAAGGAGCTGCTCTGTCCCAGGAGGGCCCTTCCCACAGCAGGGGCTCCTTCCCAACCAGGGGCTTCTTCCCACAGCAGGGCCTGTTTTTGAAGAACTCGATGCTTCGGAGAGCTTGTGGAAGAGGGATGAGCAAGGCCCCTTGCCTAGAGCTCATATAAGCCATCAGAGAACTGGGAACTGGGAATATCTACAGGGAGAAGGCGGGAGGGGGGGGGAAGAGGGGGGAGAGTACTGAGAAGGTGAAGACACATATGAATTGCAGTGTCTGGCCTATAGTAGGAGATTAATAAATGCATGCTGATTGTTGACTGACTGGCCTGCAAAACCAGGAGTGTTCCTAGAAATGGCAAAGAGCTCATAGTTGGGGCGGGGGAAGCTTCCCACCAAGAAGAGCTCCTGAGAAGAAAGATGGGGAGCCTGGAGACATAGGGGTCCCCCTCCCCCAGTGTAAGCAGGGGCTGGACGATGGGCTTCTGGGTATGTTATGGGGAGATCTTTTCAGATATGGGTTCGACCAGAGGGCTGCCGAGCCCTGAGCCCCCCTCCCTTTTGGCTCTCAAATCCTACATCACCTGACACAAAATCTCCTGGCCTCTCCTCAGGGGCTCAAGCCGTGTGACCTCTCCTCTGAAAACAAGAATGCAGGGCAAGTAGAGAGGAAGGGTCTGGGCAGAGTGGATGGGTCCTTCCTGCCGGGCGGGGCCACAGGAGAGGCCATTGGGCTGCTCTGAACTGGGGAGCGTGATTTCCAGGGGCAATCAAGGTAGGCTCCAAAATTCAAGTTCTAAGGCCCCCGGCTGCCTCTGTCAAGAAGAGGATGGCATGTGGCGAGCGTGAAGGCTCAGGACGGCCTTGCGGGGGGACTCAAGCTGTGTGCACTGGGCAGTCATGCAATGTCAGAACCTTAGCACAAGGGATGTGGGGCTGGGAGGGGGCTTAGAACAGGGGATGTGGGGCTGGGAGGGGGCTTAGAACAGGGGATGGGGGTGGGAGGGGGCTTAGAACAGGGGATGTGGGGCTGGGAGGGGGCTTAGAACAGGGGATGGCGGGCCTGGGAAGAAAGGGCCACAGAGCACAGATTCCAGCATGTCAGCCACTTCCAGGTCTTGACAGTCTGTGAGCTTCAGGAGGAAGAGGCCTGGGGCAGGTGTTTGCTGTTTTCTGCCCCAGAATGGCCTGGGGAGCTTGGGAGGACAGAACCACTTGAAGGCTGAGGTTTGAAAAGGAAGAATGGGGCGGAAAGGTGGGGCCGCTCCTGGAGGTCTCTGACGGCTCTAATTAGAGGTTTAATGTTGGGGTTACAAAAGACTTAGAATTACAGGATTCCAGAGCCGGAACCCCAGGAATGTATGGGTTGAGGTGGGTGGGGACTTCAAACATCATATCAGAATATGGGAACAAGATTCTTCTTGCCGTTCACTAGAGCACGAGTCCATTTTCTTGGCAGAAATACTGGACTAGTTTGCCATTTCCTTCTCTGGCTCATTTAGGTGTTTTTACAGATGGGGAAACTGAGATAAGCAGGGGTAAGTGACCTGTCCAGGGTCACTCAGTTAATAAGTGTCTGGATTTGAATCCGGCTCTTCTTGACCCCAAGCTCAGTACTCTGTCCACTGTGCTACCTCACACCCCCAAACAGGATTCTAGACTTGCCTTGCTTGTGGCGCTTCTAGGGAGTTTGCCCTTACTCCACAGGACCCAAGGGAACCAGCTATTTCTACCCTTAAAAAGCTATGGGAAATTGGAGTCCTTTGGGAGAGTTTGTTGCTTCTGGGTAACGAGCTATGATCAGTTTCCCTGGAAAAAGGCTCCTTGTTCCCAGAATCGGCTGGACCCCCACCCACTGACTTGCAAACTTGAACCAACCTTGATTATTCATAGTTTCAAGGCAGCTACATGACTCTAGAGCACAGGCCCTGGAGCCAGAAGGACCCGCACACAAATCCCACCTCAGACATTTCAGCAAGTCACTGACTCCCAATTGCCTCAAAATAAATAAATATAGATTTTTAAAAGCCGTCCATCGTTTCCCAAAATGCAAGACCATAAACCACACATTTCTTTCTCAGCTCGGGGAAGAATCTGGCCAGGGGACCATGAGTGCCGGCCAGCTCTTACCTTCTGGCCAGAAAAAATAAAATAAGAGAGTGAGGTCATGCACGTGTGCAACCTATATTGGATTATTTGTTGTTTAGGGGAGGGGGAAGAGGGATGGAGGGAGAAAAATTGGGAACACCAGATTTTGCAAAGGTGAATGCTGAACACTATCTTTGCACGTATTTTGAAAATAAAAAGTTATTATTAAAAAGAAAAAGAAAAATAAAGTAAATTCAGAGTTGATTCTCCATAAAAGTAAGAGGGGTTTTAAGGTGGAACACAAGGTTTTGCAAGGGTGAATGCTGAACACTATCTCTGCACGTATTTTGAAAATAAAAAGTTATTATTAAAAAGAAAAAGAAAAATAAAGTAAATTCAGAGTTGATTTTCCATAAAAGTAAGAGGGGTTTTAAGGTGGAACACAAGGTTTTGCAAGGGTGAATGCTGAACACTATCTCTGCACGTATTTTGAAAATAAAAAGTTATTATTAAAAAGAAAAAGAAAAATAAAGTAAATTCAGAGTTGATTTTCCATAAAAGTAAGAGGGGTTTTAAGGTGGAACACAAGGTTTTGCAAGGGTGAATGCTGAACACTATCTCTGCACGTATTTTGAAAATAAAAAGTTATTATTAAAAAGAAAAAGAAAAATAAAGTAAATTCAGAGTTGATTTTCCATAAAAGTAAGAGGGGTTTTAAGGTGGAACACAAGGTTTTGCAAGGGTGAATGCTGAACACTATCTCTGCACGTATTTTGAAAATAAAAAGTTATTATTAAAAAGAAAAAGAAAAATAAAGTAAATTCAGAGTTGATTTTCCATAAAAGTAAGAGGGGTTTTAAGGTGGAACACAAGGTTTTGCAAGGGTGAATGCTGAACACTATCTCTGCACGTATTTTGAAAATAAAAAGTTATTATTAAAAAGAAAAAGAAAAATAAAGTAAATTCAGAGTTGATTTTCCATAAAAGTAAGAGGGGTTTTAAGGTGGAACACAAGGTTTTGCAAGGGTGAATGCTGAACACTATCTCTGCACGTATTTTGAAAATAAAAAGTTATTATTAAAAAGAAAAAGAAAAATAAAGTAAATTCAGAGTTGATTTTCCATAAAAGTAAGAGGGGTTTTAAGGTGGAACACAAGGTTTTGCAAGGGTGAATGCTGAACACTATCTCTGCACGTATTTTGAAAATAAAAAGTTATTATTAAAAAGAAAAAGAAAAATAAAGTAAATTCAGAGTTGATTTTCCATAAAAGTAAGAGGGGTTTTAAGGTGGAACACAAGGTTTTGCAAGGGTGAATGCTGAACACTATCTCTGCACGTATTTTGAAAATAAAAAGTTATTATTAAAAAGAAAAAGAAAAATAAAGTAAATTCAGAGTTGATTTTCCATAAAAGTAAGAGGGGTTTTAAGGTGGAACACAAGGTTTTGCAAGGGTGAATGCTGAACACTATCTCTGCACGTATTTTGAAAATAAAAAGTTATTATTAAAAAGAAAAAGAAAAATAAAGTAAATTCAGAGTTGATTCTCCATAAAAGTAAGAGGGGTTTTAAGGTGGAACACAAGGTTTTGCAAGGGTGAATGCTGAACACTATCTCTGCACGTATTTTGAAAATAAAAAGCTATTATTAAAAAAAAAAGAAAAAGAAAATAAATTCAGAGTTGATTCTCCATAAAAGTAAGAGGGGTTTTAAGGTGGAACACAAGGTTTTGCAAGGGAATGCTGAACACTATCTTTGCACATATTTTGAAAATAAAAAGTTATTATTAAAAAGAAAAAGAAAAATAAAGTAAATTCAGAGTTGATTTTCCATAAAAGTAAGAGGGGTTTTAAGGTGGAACACAAGGTTTTGCAAGGGTGAATGCTGAACACTATCTCTGCACGTATTTTGAAAATAAAAAGCTGTTATTTAGAAAAAAAGAAAAAGAAGATAAATTCAGAGTTGATTCTCCATAAAAGTAAGAGGGGTTTTAAGGTGGAACACAAGGTTTTGCAAGGGAATGCTGAACACTATCTTTGCACATATTTTGAAAATAAAAAGCTATTATTAAAAAAAAAAAGAAAAATAAAGTAAATTCAGAGTTGATTCTCCATAAAAGTAAGAGGGGTTTTAAGGTGGAACACAAGGTTTTGCAAGGGTGAATGCTGAACATTATCTTTGCACGTATTTTTAAAAATAAAAAGTTATTTAAAAAAAGAAAGAAAAGCAAATTCAGATTCAATTCTCCATAAGAGAAGAAGGGGCTTTAAGAACATCAGGATCTTTAATTTAGACAGATTATAGACTAGGATGTGAGGGTTGGCGGCCCCCGCTTCCTTTAACCCAGATTCATAGCTCCTACAACTGTAGACCCTCAGAAGCCACTGAGAACTTTCTTTTAGCAGTTGAAAGAGCTGCTACCTCCTGAGGGAAAGTGACTGTGAGCAAGACACAGGGAGGAGGTGTCAGAGACAGGATCGGAACCCTAAAACCCCTGATTCCAGAGCCAGGTTTTATTTTACTGACTAGAGAAAGAGGCGATTTCCTCATCTGAAGATAAACACCAAGCACTACAAGCCAGAATGACGGATCACAGGCTCATGAAAAGTTAGCATTGGAAAAAAAGCCAATCTGGCCTTGTCTCCTTACTTTCCAGATCACTACTCCCACCCAGGAGGCAGCCTGAAGAAATGATCCAAGATTTTAAGTTGCCAAGGAGTTCTTAACCTGCCTGGGGGAAGTTTCCCAGGCCAGAGGAAATTGCAGGCCCACACAAACAGCCAAATTCTATCTTCATCCAATCTTCTCTGGGCTCAGAAAAATGGCATGTGAGGTGATGCTCTTATAACATTTGGTTTTTACATCCTGGCTGGTCTCTTTCCCAGCCTGCAAAGACATCGAGGACACAGACTCGTGGTTTAGAGACTTGAAGATTGGCAAAGACTTTCCATTATCTCACAAGTTCCTCCTCAGTAACTAGGGCAGTAGATGCTACCAGAGCTGGGAGAGAAGTCCAGAATCTGGTATTTCTTTGGCAGAGGGATGCCCAGGTGAGAAAGCCCCCTCTGCCAATGCAATCTGTTGTCTCGGGGCAGGGGTTCTTAGCCATTTTCATATCCTGACCCCTTGAATAAATCAGCCTGGAGATCTCCTTCTCAGAATAATTTTTTAAGGGCATAAAATTCAAAGTAATGCAAAGGAAAGCAATTAGATTGAAATACAGTAACCAAAATATATTTGCAATTTTTTTCTCTTTATTTTTCCAAACACATAGAAAGATAATTTTCAACATTCAATACAATTTGTAAGATTTTGTGATTCAATTTTTTTTTCTTCCTGAAATTTCCTTCCTTGAAGTTGTCTCCAATGTCGTCAAGTTGCCGGGAGAACATGCTAGGGGTGAGTAGCGGCAGCGGACCCTGAAAACCCCGGAGAACACTATAAAATAATGAATCTGTGGAAGGACTTGTGGGCCTTGTAAATATCGGATGGCAAAAAAAAAAAAAAAAAAATCAAAGTCCCTGGGAAGGAAGCAGGAAGCAGCCCTTACCACCTGGATGAAGGCTCTCAACCCAATTTACCGATGATTTCTGCCTCCTAACCAGTGCTAAGTACTGTAAATCTCCTCTAAATAGTATCTTTGGCTCCAATAAATAACCTCACTCTAGTTATAGCTCTCTGATTTATTATACCAAGTAACTCTTTTAACTCTCTTGGAGAGGTTTAGTAGGATAAATTATACTTCTGAGTTTAACAAGGAAGCAATAAACAGACCTTACCTTTATATGGAGTAGAGAGAGCGAAGGTGAAGAACTTACAGGAATATGTGGATTCTTTTTCTGTATTTTATTATTCTGTGTTTCCCCTATGACCTGTATAATATGGACAGGCCCACATTTACTTGAGCCTTGGCCAGCTAGAAACATATTTACTTAACCTTCGCTGATGACATTTATCGATATTTAGTCTATTAGCTTGACCACTGTCTGCTTGATTAAGCCTGAAGGCCTGATTTTCTGTTTCCTAAAAATCAGAAGATTTCCCTGAAATCTTCCATTCCAATCTCCCCAAATAGCAACAACCAATTAGATGCCTCCCCCTCCCCTTCTCAATGCTCTCTTCCTTGTGATGTAATTTCTTGTATAAAAGCTGTGTATCTTTACTACTTCTTTAGCCCTCCTACCATGAGCTTGAGCTTTCTTATCTTGTGATGTGATGGGCCGGCTCATCCTCTGGAGGTTTTCAATAAACAACTTTTCTGCCTTCTACTGAGTGATCACTGAGGAGTCATTTTGGGTGAGGGTCTTCTCCATCCCTCACACCTTTTATGGATGAAATAAAGTAGAGTCTATGGCAAGGTCCGGGTTCTTCAAAGAAATCATTTTTCTTCCAGCCTCCTTGCTCCCAAGTAATTTGTTTCCCAGCCCTCAGAGATCATGAGCATCGGCTCAGAGGAAAACTGGCAACAAGTAAATCTGGTAACTCAAGAGATAAACAAATCCAGCGAAAATACATTTTCCCCTTCCCTGCCAACTCAGCTTCCCATTCTCTCCTCACTGGTTCCCTGAAAAGTGGTGCCATCTTCTCGTTCACCCAGGCTTCTCCCACTCTCGTGTCTGACCTTGGGACAGACCCATTTCCCACCCACCTCCTCGTAGCAAGGGCCTCCTAAGGGGGTTTTCCCCTTAAATTCAGGGTTCCCCCCCCCCCAGTTCTGAATTCTGTCTCCCTCCTGCATCCATTCAGAAGGCAGGAAAAGGAAAACCTGTTACAAATACAAATACGGGTAGACAAGAGTCCACCAACTCTCTGTCTGGGGGTGGATTGCAGGTGTGCACGAAACCGTTGGAACTGTGGTGGATCATGTGCGGATCCCAGTTCCCATGGCTTTCATAGTTGATTATCTTTACAATATTGTTGCTATTACATAAACTGCTCTTCTGCTTCTGCTCATTTCACAAAAGTCTTCCCATGTTTCTCTGAAACTATTATAATTTCTTCCTCCCTCCCTCCTTCTCTCTCTCTCTCTCTCTCCCTCTCTTTCTCTCTTTCTCTCTCTTTCTTTCTCTCTCTCTTTTCTTTCCTTCCTTCCTTCCTTCCTTCCTTCCTTTCTTCCTTCCTTCCTTCTTGCCGGGGCTCACACATCCGGGAGGTGTTAAGCGTCCGAGGCCACATTTGGACTCAGGTCCTCCTGACTTCGGGGCCAGTGCTCTATCCACTGCTCCATCATTTCTCCCTCTCTCTTCCCTGCAAGCTAAGGGAGGCTGGATTTCATCCCTGTTACAGGTCACTGGTCTGTCTGGGGCCCGGGGCCAGGCTCGCCGACGGCCTGGAGAACTGCGCGGAGGCGGTGTCAGGCGAGGGAGGAAGCGGGCCTGAGGCTCCTTCAGCCCCTGATCGTCCTCCCATCGAAAACATCCCGTTCGCCCACCTCCCCCCCCCCCCCCCGCCCCCAACCGAGCCTCGTTCCCAGCCTCGGAAGCCTGAGGCTGGGGCTTTCAGGGAGGCAGCGCCCCCGCCCTCCCCCAGCCTCTCGGGGCAGGGGGGGGGGGGGGAAGGACTCTGAGAAGTGGCCGGGAGCCTCCCCGGCCTTCCTGGAGCTTCCCCGACCTTCTGGGGAGGGGCAGAGCTTAGAGTACAAAGGACAAGCGCAGGCTGTGATAAACCCCTTCACCTCCGCTGCCCCCAGGCGAGATCGAGTCTTTTAGAGCCTTCAGCCCTCGTCCCCCTCGCCTCCCAGTCCCACCCCCAATTCCCTCCCCCCCTTCTTTAGTATGTCTTTCTCTGTCTCTGTCTCTCTCCTCTGTCTCTGTTTCTCTCTGTCTCTGTATCTCTCTCTCTCTGTCTGTCTCTGTCTCTGTCTCTCTCCTCTGTCTCTGTTTCTCTCTGTCTCTGTATCTCTCTCTCTGTGTCTCTGTCTGTCTCTGTCTCTGTCTCTCTCCCCCTCCCTCACATCAGGACGGTCAGGATTTTCTGGGAGTCACCATCCATGACTTTTTCCAGCCCCAGCAAAGCCTGGTCCCCCTTTGCCTTCTAGCCCAGGGCTTCTTAAACACTCTCCACTCACAACCTCTTTTTTCCCCACCCTGGGGATGTAAGTGTATGACGTTTATTGATGATAAATCACAATTCTGCGACTCCCACAGTGAGTTACCCAACCCCACATGGGAGCCCGTTCCACAGTTTAAGGCGCCGGGTTCTAGAGCGAGCTCCATAAAGTGAGCGGAACCAGGAGAACAGCTCATACAGTCATAACAGGATCGAAAAGATGAACAACTATGAAAGAAATTCCCATCAACACCCTGGTCCGTCACAAGCCCAGAGGGTTCACGCTGAAACCCGCTCGCCCCCGCAGCGGACTCAGCAGATTTTTGGCCGAGGGGGGAAGATTTTTGCTTGACTATGTTTGTAAGAAGAATTTTGTTTTTCTTGCTTTTCAGTGGAGATAGAGGCGGGGGAGGTAGGGTGGAAGCAGGGCTGGAAAGGAGAGAGGGTGGGGCTAAAATAAAAAGAAATCTAAGGGTCAGAGAGAGGAAGTTATTTGGAATGCTGGATGTCCATTCCTCCCCATTTACACTCACACTCACACACGTGCACACACACTCACACACATACTCACACACTCACTCACACACACACACACACACACTCACACACTCACTCACACACACACACACTCACACACTCACTCACACACACACACACTCACACACTCACTCACATACACACACTCACTCACACACACACACTCACTCACACACACTGAGCAGAGAGTCTTCCAGGTATTCAGTTTTCCCAGAAGTGGCTGCTATCCCCTGGAAACTCTCCATCAGGGGCACCCAGTCTACCCTTAGGAGTCAGCCAGCTGTGGAGCACACATACAAACCGAATTACAAAAGGACAAGCACCGCCCCCCCCCCTTTCTAAAGATTAATGATTATCCAAAAGCAGGGCTAGCAACCCCTGCACTCACGTGCCCCCCGGGGGAAGGCCCCGCCAGGCTAGGACAGTTCAGGTTATCCTGTCACACCAGGGCTTTGCCTACATCCCCGCTGCTGCTCCCCTCATCTCTATGACTCGGGCAGGAGGGACTGGTGGAGCTGGCAGGGAGCCTTGGCAGGGCAGGGCAGGGCAGACTATCCCCTGGAGGAATAAGCAGCCTCTCCTACCCTCCTCCTGTTTTCAGGAGCCCCTCCCCCCAAGTATGTAGCATCTGATACGCGGCAGAGGAAGCATCAGGGCAGGGCTTGGAACCCTGAAGTCTGAGTGAGAAAGGGTCCGAGAGGGACTCAAGGAGCCACCCAGGTGGCAATCCCGCTTCTGCTGTGGAAGCCTCCCAGAGGGGAGCCCCCCATCTCTCTCTCAAAGCAACCAGTTCTGCTGTGAGGCAGCTCCTGCAGAGGAAGTTTTCCAAGAGTAAGCTGGCCCCTTTCCAAGGCCTTTCTCTGCCTCCTCCTTGTGCCCTTTGGGGCCAAGTATCAGTCTGTTCTTATTATCCCCCACATCCGCCTTTGCTCAGCATATTTCCTTGATGAAATTTTCAACTTGTGAAGCTTTGTATTAGTCCCTTCTCTTCCGCCCCAGAACCAGCAAAAAAGCCTGAAATCCTGTTTTATTCACCTTAAGATTGACAAAAATGGATTCCGTTGTCTGCATTTTCTCCCTTAGCCAAAGCAGTTGACTTGTATTTTGCTTGGGCTGTTCCCTTGTCAAATCTCCCCTTGCTTTTAAACCCCTCTCCCCTTTCTTCCTGTCCCTAAATATTGACTAGTGCTAAGCCAATCTCAGTGTCCACATTAGGTCTGGAACCTCTGGAGGTGGTGACCTCCCCAGAAGCCGACTTACAATGCAATGCTCCATAAACAGTAGGTACTTAATAAATGCTTGTACGGAAATATTTCTAAGAGCAGCTTACAATGTAGCAAAGACTTTTTTTTAAAGTGAGTTTCCATGGTTAGGGAAGAGCGGAACAATTTGTGGTTTATGAAATAATGGAACGTTATTATACCATCAAAATGATTTATTTAAGGTAACACAGGAAGCCTACCATAAGTTTGTATGATGTGGAGTGAATCAGACTCGGGAGAAACTGTTTACATGATTACTATCAGAACATAAAATCAAAACGACTAGCATGTCAAATATGTCAGCTAGCATCTATTAAGCGCCTACTGTTTGCCAGGCATTCGGGATACAATGACAAACAAAATGGGCCTGTTCTCAAGGAGCTTATAATTTATCTTATTTTTAATTATCTTATGTATATTTCTCTCTTTATATAATATATATACATACATATATATATATATATATACTATAATTATTTTATAATTATATAATTTATCAGGAAAAACAACATATGCCCATAGAATCAGATGCAAAATATTTTGTTATTCTTCAGTCTTGCTTGACTTTTCATGACCCCATTTGGAGTTTTCTTGGCAGAGGTACTGAAGTGGCTGGCCATTTCCCTCTCCAGCTCATTTTACAGATGAGGAAACTGAGGCAGGCAGGGTGAAGTGACTTGCCCAGGGTCACACACCCAATGAGTGACTGAGGTTGGATTTGTACTCCCATCTTCCTGAGCTTTTACTCTATCCACAGTAGCACCTGCAAGGAAATTAATGCCAGGAGGATTGGTGGAAAGGGCACTTGAAGCTGACAGAAAACAGGAAAGATGGGACCTCAAGGTGGTGAAACAGGAAGAGTCAGGTTTAATTTGGGCCCAAGTGAAAATCCATCCTCAGAAACTTACTAGCTGTGTGACCCTGAGTTGGTCACTTCATCCTGTTTATTTTATTTTTTATTTTTATATTATATTATCATTTATTATATATTTACATGTAATTATAATAGAAACAATGTGTTTATTATCCCATCTTTAAAATGGGAATAATTATAGCACACACCTCCCAGGGTATAAGGACCAAGTGAGCTATTTGTAAAGCGATTTAACACCATACTTGGAACATGGAAGAGCAGTTCTATAGGTAAATGATATTCTTTAGAACATGGCGACTGAACTGAGCTTTGAAGGAAAGAAGGGATTGTGAGGCCGGGTATGAGAAGAGAGGGCATGGAGGGCGCGGGGGATCGTGCACAAGCCTGGCTTCTGGAGATGTGCGAGGGGCACCCCGTGGCCAGGAAGGGGAGCAATGCAGAGTAAAGTTGAAAAGGGGTTTGGCCAAGAAGCAAGAGGGATCCCAGGAGCCTCTTGAGCAGAGGAGGGACGGGGTCAGAGCTGCGCCTTGACACAATCTGGCAGCAGGATAGTAGCTGGAGAATTGGAATGGCTGGAGAAGTCCCGGAGAGGGCTTGTGGGGGACCTGACCCAAGGGAACCGGGCGAGTAGAATGGTGTCATGGCGGGAGAACCAGGCTGGGCCTGAGGGAGAAGGAAAACTCCAGGCAGGACCAGGAGGGCATGTCCTGAGTGGGCCATCTCAGAGCTGAGCCAGCCCGATCCCCCTCTCACCAGGCGGCCCTGGTGTCCCTGAGGGAAAATCCCGGGCTGAACTTCTAGTCTCCACCCCCTGTTTTTAATTTGGTCTTCCCAGTCCAAGGACAGCATCTTGGAACCAGGAGCCCTGTGGGATCAACTAATCCAAGAACTAGAATCAACAACAATCAGTGATAACGAACAGAGAGATCATCCCACCTTGCGTCACACTTTCCAACTCACTGCCTGGCACAGCAGCCGGATCTGTTTGTGGACAGTGCCAGCAGTAGGGCACTGAGTTCCCCGTCTGGGATCCGAGTCTGCCGTCTCTCTACCCATCACCCTTCAGTCTGGGCGCCTTGTGGAGGAGAGGAGATGGTGGGGGCAAGGCCCTGGGAGAGGGAAGGGGAAAGGGATCAGAGCTGAGAAGAGCAGGGACGTTTCACAGCTTCACTGTGGGCTTGGATCTTCCTGGACCAGAAAAAAGCCCCCCTCCCAATAACAGCAACAACCACCCCTGCTGGGCCGTCTCCATTCATTCAGGTTCTAGAAGTCTTGGGCGCCCAGAGAGTTCTCCTTGGAGTGAGCAGAAATCAGCGGCTCCAAGGCCATGGAAACAGGGGATGGCCTGGTGCCCACCTGGCCCAAGCCCCAGGCTCTGCAGCCCAGAAGTAAATCAAGGCGCCCAGGCGGAGCCCGAGGGGCCCGATCCCATAGCCTGTTACTGCCAGACCTGAGGGTCTGAGAATTTCTTCTGCCTCCCATCCCTCCCATCCCCACCCCCTCGGAAAGGTGGCAGGCAAAACAAGTTCCTGCCCTGGCCATGCCAGAAGGAGGCTCTTCATCATGGAGGAGGGGCAGGACACAGGCTACTCTCCTGTTCTGGAGGGACCTGGCTCTGGCCCAGTTGGGACTGGGGGGGAGCGGAGGGATGATGGGAAACAGAGAGATGTACCTTGCTGGCCCCAGATTATAATCTCTTTTCTGGCAGGGCCTTCCCTTAGGCTTCTACAGCCCTAGCACTCACAGTAATTGACACACAACTTAGCTGCTTCCAAGATATTTGTTGATTGATGGACTGATTTCTTTTTTTTTTTCTTTTATTATTTTTTTATATTAAAGCTTTTTATTTACAAAATATATACATGGGTAATTTTTCAACACTGACCCTTGCAAAACTTTCTGTTCCAATTTCCCTCCTTCCCCCCATCCCCTCTCCTAGATGGCAAGTAGGAGGGACTAATTTCTTTTTTTTTTTTTTTTCCATTTCTTTCTTTTTTTATATATATTAAAGCTTTTTATTTACAAAACATACACACGGGGAATTTTTCAACACTGACCCTTGCAAAACTTTCTGTTCCCAAATTTTCCCTCCTTCCCCCCATCCCCTGCCCTAGATGGCAGGTAGAATACACTGCTTTCTTTAAAAAAAAAGACCATTGGACAAGAAATCCAGAAACTGGGCTCTTGCCATGGCTCTGCTTTATGGAATCAGGCACAGAATCACTGAATTTGAGAGCTGGCAGGTACCCAGATCTAGTCCAGCCTAAATTCAGAAGGCCCCCCTCTGCCCATGTCCATGAGAAGTGAGCCCCCAGGGAGAGGGGACTCCCCATCCCTCTTGGGAACAGTGCTTAATGTTCTGGCCTCCTGACATCGAGGCTCAGTGGGCCTCTTGGTAAGAAAACAAAAAAGCAAAAAAATTCCCCATAAATGGCTTCGGATTCTGTGGCCAACCCTTTTCCCATCAGACACCCTTTCAGATACTCAAACACCGCTCCTATTTCCCCTTCTACCTCTCTTGTAGACACAGTCCTAATCCTGTTTCAGTGTTTCAGGGCTCTTTAAAACTGTGGTTGCCTCCTCTGGACTCTGCCCAGCTTTCCTGACCCCTCCAGCCCTGGGGCCCTCCGAGTGAAACAGAATTAAACAAGCTTCTTTGGTTTCGACTATGATCAGTTAGTGATAGACTCCACAGCCCTTGTGAGTCAGTTATTCAGTTCAATACTTGGTTACTGTTATTGAATGTTTCTACTGAAACATTCAATAAATCAAAATCTACTTCAGTACTTATCTACCTTCTTTTCTTCCTTCCTTCCTTCCTTCCCTCCTCTTTCTTTCTTTCTTTCTTTCTTTCTTTCTTTCTTTCTTTCTTTCTTTCTTTCTTTCTTTCTTTCTTTCTTTCTTTTCTTTTCTTTCTTTCTTTCCTTCCTTCCTTCCCTCCCTCCCTCCTTCCCTCTTTCTTCCTTCCTTCCTTTTTTCCTCTCTCCCTCCCTCTTTCCTTCCTTCATTTCTCTCCTTCCTTCCCTTCCTTTTCCTCCTTCCTTCCTCTCCCTCCTTGCTTCCTTTTCTCTTCCTCCCTCCTTCCTTCATCTCCTTCCTTCCTTCTTTTCCTCCTTCCTTCCTTCCTTTCCTCCCTTCTTTTCTTCCCTCCTTCTCTTCTTGTCAGATCAGGCCAGAATATGGTCCCCACTATCCCTAGCAGCTATGTCTCCCTTGCTTTGGCCTTCGTTTTGGGGGGTCCTTCACATCACAGCAGGGACCCTAGGGAGCCCGGCTCCACTGAACCCTGAATCTCTTTGGGCAGACCTGCTGTCCAGCCCCTCCCCACTCCCCCCGCGCCCGTCCCTGCCCCCACCCTGGCCTTGCAGAGCGGCTTCCCCAGGCCAGGTGGGATCCTTCCCTTTTCCCTAAGGCGGAAATCCCGGGTGCCTCTTTTGGGGTTTGGGGGCCAGGGTGCCTGGCCTCATGCTGTTTACAAGTGGCGAGCATCCCTGCCCTTCTGGAGATGCCTTCTCGGAGCTTCCTTTGCCGGGTCCGGGGGAGGAGGGCGAGGAGGGGGAGGATGGATCCTAGGCCGCCCAAGGCAGGCTGGAAGGGAGGGCAGCGGCTGTGGTGAGAGCAGCTGTAATCGGCCAGGTCATCAACCGCAAAGCCTCCTTGGCCTTCGAGGCTGGGCCGGAGCCCGCTATCTCCAGCCGATTACCCTGCTTGCTTTGTGCTCTCTGCTCAGCCTGATTTGCTGGCTGTGGTGGTACCACAGTCATGCTCCTGGGGAGCGGGGCTCTGGCCTCCGGGGGGCGGGGGGACGGCCGATGTTCTTGGGATCTCAAAGTCCTCCGTGTCCAGGGAGCCACCTGGGGAGGGCGGGCCTCCGCTCTGTGCAAGGTTTGTCTGCGGGCTGGGTCTGAGCTGCGGGATCCAGCTGGAAGGGCAGAGACTGAAGTTTCTGACCCTGAACACCCCTCTCCCTCTCCCCCCCAGCCTGTCTCCTTGGCTGCAGGGGCTTCAGGGGGAGCACAGGAGCTCTTTCCAAGGCCTCAAACCCAACGCCCGATCCCTGCATCCCCAGAAAGGAGGGGCCTCGGCAACCACAAGCCTGGGTGACCATCAGGTCTGACGGCGGGGCCCTCTTCAACACTGAGGATTCGGAGACGCTGCCCTGGTTCAGTGACAAAGAGAACCGTTGGCACCCAGAGAGAGGCCTGTGGGAACCCAGTGTGGCGCACAGCAGAGCGTTCTCTCTCTGTGGTGTTTGCTTGCACCGTGTTTTCTTTCTCAGCTTTTTTTTTTCTTCCTTCAGGTCCAATTTTTCTTGCACAACAAGACAACTGATTAAATATGTAGATGTATGTTGGACCTAGAGCATATTTCAGCATATTTAACATGTATGGGACCACCTGCCAGCTGGGGGAGGGGAACATTTGCCACAGAAGGTTATGCCAGGATCTGTGTTGGAAAAATTACCCATGTCCGCTTTGTAAATAAAAAGCTTTAATAAAAAATAAAAAAGGAAGAAAGAAGGGAAGGATGGAAGCCCTCTGGCCCAGTGAACCTGGCACAGTAACAGATTAAATAAGATCGGGTTTGAACAAATACCTAGTAGGTCCGGGTATTGTGCAAATGCTGGGAAGCCAGGTACAAGTGAAAACACAGACCTGGCCCTCAAGGAGCCTGCGCTCTAACCCGGGAAGATAAAACACAAAATGGAAGCAAAGGGGCAGGGGGGGTGGGGGGGAGGAACTCAGTAGTCCTTAAGAGTCTTGGGCTGGACCAGGCTTTTTAACTTTCTCATTTTACTCAGTGGATGTGAATTCAAATCCTAGCTGTCACCTACTAGAAATGGGAGTTTCACGTCATCGCCCCATCCATCCCCACTCCTTTCTGTTTTACTTCATCAAATGGCTTTCAAAGACTTTTCCTACCTTGGCTAAGGTCATTGGATGGATGGATGGACGGATCCGGAGATACTCTCAGTTAAGGAATCAGTCTATATGGGAATAGGGATGGGAAGACGCTAAATGTACTGGCTGGGATTGGGGACCAATCCCATACTGGCACCATTGGGTGACTTGGAGCAATTCACCCCCTATTTAGGGTTCAGTTTCCTCCTCAGTAGAATGAGACTGTTGGACCTGATGTCTCTAAGGTCCCCTTTATCTCCAAAACCCTGAAATGCTGTGACTTGGGGGTTCTGTTTTCCTGTTCTTCCCTGTGCCTACCCTGTCATCAGAGGGTCTGGACTCCAGCGGGGATACCTGCTTCCTGGAACTTGTATCAGATTACAATCATCAGCGCCTCCCCTCCCTCTCCCCAGGTTCAGTTTATCCAACTGGATAAAATGGAGCTAACTAAAACTATAGAGAATTATGGATAAGGAGAAGGGGGAGGGGGCCTTATCCTGGAACATGCACAAGGCGCTCTGCTTCCTGTCGAGGTGTAGGGAACCCAAAACACACGAAGACATTTAATGAATTATACGTAATTGTGGTTTTTGTTCATACTTCAGTGCCTGTAACTTTGCTATTGTTTTCTGTATAACAATGGCAGCATTTTAATTGGTTACTGGGTCAGAATGGATAGTGTATACCTAGGCTCTAAGGATTCACTCTCAAGCTCTCTGTGTCTCTCTGTGTCCTCCCCCTCTCTTTCCCTCCTTCCATCTTTCCCTCCCTCCATCTCTCTTTCTCTCCCTCCCTCTCCTCCTCCTCTCCTTAATTTTTCTTCCCTTCCTCTACTTCCCATCCCACCCCCACCTCCACCTAAGGAAGAAGAAAATCGGGAGCCTCCAGGTAATGTCCCTCCTCACATGGGAGTCTGGTTAAATCTGGCTTTTGTCTTTTCTCTCTCTATCATATTTATTCTCACCTGATTCCAAGGGAATGAGTATCTGACATGAAATAACTTTTTCAAAGGTCAGAAGGGGCCCCAGAGAGCTCCAGTAGTCTAGAGAAGACCCTGCTCGGCTGAAGCTGTCCGGTTCCGAGTCCTGAGTCACTTTTGGGCCTGAGACCAGAACTCCCTTTATCTGGAAACCAAGGCACTATGTCCTGCAAGCAAGGGGACTCCCCCCCATTCCCTCAGGGAACTTAGTGGGGGGGATGCTCTGGTGTTTGAGTGGCTTTGAGCCCACTCTCCCCAGGACCTGACAGGTACGGGGAATAGTGGGGGGGGGAGGGAACATTTGGGGGTTTAAGCTCTTGCTCTGGCTTTTCACCCCTTTATAAAAACTAATTGATTCCAACTGGTTTTCAAGGATATCAAGGAGGTATGGAGAGTGGATTGCTGAGTAGTGATTAGCTCACATTGGAGAGAGTAATTGATGTTGATATTGTGAGAAATAGCTCCATTGGACTTGGGGGAAGTGAAATTAAAAGTTATCAATGACCTAACTGCAGAAGAGGCTATTCCGTGGAATAGGAACAACTGGAATCATTAGACATGTCTTTTTTATACCAGAAACTCAAGCTCTCTCATGATTCCCCATTGACTGAGTACCACAGAGGTGGGCCACAACCGATCAGGAGCGTCTAATCCCTTAGAATAAGAAACTCAGTGGTAAAATGTATTTAGAAATGGAGAACCACTTACAGGATGTTGCCAAGGGGGACAGATGTAATGATGTACTCAGAGGAGGCAACTAACATGGGAGGAAGATCAAATGATGTCATGAGAGGTGGAGATTCCCACTCAGTTGGGGGGATTAGGAGCTCCTAATAGGTTGTGACCTCTGTGGTACTCAGTCAGTGATTCCCCTAGCCTCATTTCTTAGATTTCAATTTTATTTTTCTAATATAAGTTTCATTTCTCTGTATTTCTCTAATGTAATTTTCATAATTACATAATGTAAATTTCATAATTCTGTGGAAACTAAGCCCCTATGCAATTCTCACAATATGGAGGGAATATGCCAGATAAGAGCCTTTGAGTGAAGGGGACTCTAATCCTTAGGATTACCCTTAGAACTGAGAAGGTGATAAGGAAATAGTTCCTGCTCTTAAAAAGCTTACTTATATCCCAGAAGACAATATCCATGAATAGTAGTAACATAGTTCACCCCTAACAGGGGGAATTAGCCAATCTCTGGGAACCTGACCTGTAAACTGATCCCACATCCTATATGTGCTATAAGTAAAAATAATATAATATATATAATACATAAATAAATAGAAAAATGCTAGACCCTTTCCTTGTGTATGGAATAGAGAGATAAGGTAAAGAACTTACAGGAATATGTGAATTCTTTTTCTGTATTTTATTTTCTTTATTTCTGTGTTTCCCCTATGACCTGTATAACATGTGCAAGCCCATATCTACTTGAGCCTTGGCCAGCTAGAAACATATTTACTTAACCTGAGCTGATGACATTTATCGATATTTAGTCTATTAGCTGGACCACTGCCTGCTTGATTAACCCTGAAGGCCAGATTTTTCTGTTTCCCAAAAATCAGGAGATTCCCTGAAACCTTCCATTCCAGTCTCCCCAAATAGCAACAACCAATTAGATGCCTCCCCCGTTCTCAAAGCTCTCTCACTTGGGATGTAATTTCTTGTATAAAAGCTGTGTATCTTTACTACTTCTTTAGCCCTCCTACTGGGAGCTTTCTCTTTCTTATCTCGTGATGGGACGGCTCATCCTCCGGAGATTTAATAAACAACCTTTCTGCCTTCTACCGAGTGATCTCTGAGTAGTCATTTTGGGTAAAGCTCTTCTACATCCCTCACACTTGCTTCCTAATTAGGAAAATAAGTAAGACTTCAGGTATTGAAAGTCCTTAGGGTCTAAGCTGGTGACTTCTAAAGAAATGACTGACTTAGAAAGCATCACCATCCAGAATCCTTTGCCAACCCAGGGATTTCTCCCAAGTCACCTTTCCCTAGCTCCTGGAGGGCAGAAGTGTCTTAGTGATATATCCCTGCCCTTGCAATCCCCTCCCCACTCATATTAGTGAGAGGTCAGTGATTTGCATTTTTATCCATTCATTCATTCATTGGATTGTAAAATTCTAGATTTATTAAGCTCTGAGCCAACCTCCTCTATTTAGCTTTCCTGCTCTTCAGAGGCTTTAGATTGTTTGGGGAAAATGATGTTGGTGTAAGAAACTAATGACATCAATTCCACTTCAAGATATAAATCTGATAAAAGGAAAATTTAGTCCAGTGGAAGAGAGAGTCTTGGAGTCAGAGGATGTCTTGGGAGTCCCAGCTCAGTCATTTGCCACATATGGGACCTTGGCCATGGTGCTTGACCACCCTGGCAGTCAGTCAATAATCAATAAGCCTTTTTGAAAAGCCTACTATGTGTGAGGCAGCTAGGTAACACAAAGGAATCAGGAGGACCTGAGTTCAAATCCACCCACAGACACTTATTAGCTGTGTGACCCTGGGAAAATCACTTACCCCTGATTGCTTAAAAGAAAAAACCTACTATGTGCTCTGTGTGAAGGCTGAGGATACAGACACTGTCTTCAAGGAAGGAGCTCTAATGGGGAAGGCAGGGTACAAATGATTGTAGAAATAAATAGATAGGATAAACAGGAAATTACTGATGGAAGAAAGGTGCCAGAATGGAAAGGATTTAGAAAGGGATTTTTGTAGAAGGTGAGAATTTAGCTGGAAGTTGAAGTCAGGGAAGCCGAGAGGCGGAAGGGAGGATGGTCCAGGCGTGGAGGACGGCTGGTGAAAGTGTCTGGCCCCCAGAGAGCGAGGGTCTTGCTTGAGGAACAGCAAGGGGAGTTTCTGCATCAGTGTACATGATGGGAAAGATGTTGGGGGTGGGGGTGCAGATTCTATTGGACTTTGAAGGTCAAACAGAATTTTCTGTTTGATACCAAACCACTGGAGTTTCTTGAATAAGAGGGTGATCTGTCAAATCTGTGATTTAGGAAAATCACTTCGGTGGGAGTGGGGGAGTCACTTGAGGTCGGGAGATCTACCAGCTCCATGAGGGGAAGGGGCCCAGCACCAGGATGATAGTCATAGAAGAGGGGAGAACAGGGAGAATGGGAAAGGAGCTAGGAAGCCTCAGCCATAGACTGGATATGGAGATGACATGTAGGCTGTGAGCCTCAGGGACTGGGAGGAGGGTGGTGCTCTCAGCAGTAACAAGGGCATGGACTCGGGGAGGATTTGGAGGAAAAGATAATGAGTTCAGTTGGGGACATACTGAATTTATGATGTTTCCCGACATCGAGTTTGGAGACTAATGGGCGGTTGGCAATACAAGAGTGAAGGTCAACAGAGATCCACAAAGATGTAGATTGGAGGGTCATCAGCATAGAGATGACCTTTGAATCCATGGGAGCTTTTGAGACCAAATGAAGTAGAATAGAGGGGAAAGGGTCCCAGGCCAGAGCCCTGTGGGACACCCAAATTAGTAAGATCTATCAAAGAAAACTGGAAAGGTTATCTGGCTGGGAGAGGAACCAGGGGGAGAGGGATGTCCCACAAACACAGAGAGAAGAAAGGGAGAAGCAGCTAGATGGATGAGAATGGGGGAAAAGCCACCCAACTGGCCAATTAAGAGATCACTGGTAACCTTGGAGGGAGTGATTTTGGATAAATGCTGATCAGAGAAAAAGAGAAGGAGAGGGGAGGAAGCATTAGCGCCTGTGGCATATAGCCACAAGGAAGCTGGAGAGATGATGAGTGATAGCAACTGAGAGTTGTTTGAAGATGGGGGAAATGGGGACAGTTTTGTAAGCAATAGGATACAGTCAGTAGACAGGGAAGGGCTAATAATTAGTGAGGGAGGGGCACTGTCTTAGAGAAAATGTGCATGTAAAGGGGTCAGGTAGGGACACCTCCCTCATCTTGTGAGGGAGTAAAGGCGAAGATAATGGCAGAAGGCATCTGGGTGCAATGAGATAAAGAAGAGAAAGAAGAGGGAGCTCTCAGTGAAGGGCTTATTTTTTTTTAAAGTAGTAAAATATAAGGAGGGGTTCTCGACTGAAAAGAGAGAGAAAAGGAAAGCCAGGGGAAGTTTGAGGAGGCATGGGAAGATTTGAAAGAGCCAGGAGAGTGAGTTAATTAGGGAGGTGTAGAAAAATTGCCTGAAAAAAAAAAGGAAGATTGCCTAACTGCAGCAAGAGCCCAGTTGGGGTTGTATAGCATAACTTTGTGGTGGATTAAGAGTGTTTGTGTGGGTGGATGGGTGAGTGTGCACGTGTGTTGGAGAAGGACTGTGGGAAAAATCCTACCCTGAAATTCGGCAGAGTGTGATTGGTCATGTGATAAGTGCACCAGGGATCCAAGGGAGGAGGGCTGTTGAGTTGGTTTGCCAAACTTGTCAAGATGGGTGACTCGTGCAGGGAGAGACCTGAGGGGTCCAGGGATTGGAGGTCTCGGTGTGGAAAATGAACAGGACTTGATATGAGGAGGCAGAGGGAAAAGAGCAAATCAGGGACTTTCAGCGTTCGAGTCTGGAAGTGTTGCATGGGTAGGTGATGGAAGACCAAGAGTATAACCAGCTGAGGTGAAGTGGAAGAGGAAGATATGGGAGGTAAGTGAATTGAAGAACTGGTGGTTAAGATATTTTAAAGCTGAGCCGTTAAGTACACCCAGTAAGAAGGCCCAAGAGTCAAATCTTGGGGTTATATTTTTTAACCCCAGAAGGGAATTTATGTTTTTAACTAAATCTACAACTCCTACCCTCCATACCCACAAAGAGCAGCTCCCACTACTTTAACAGGAACAATTATTCAAAAGAAAGAAATTGTCAAAAATTCCCATTTTGCAAAACTGAGAGTTTTGCAAGAGATGTTGAAGAATTGTCCACACATATGTTTTGAAAAATAAAAAGCTTTTTAAAAAAGAAAGAAACTGAGGCTCTGAGAGCATCTGGTAGAGGGGAACATGCCCTGGCTCTGGGCTTGTTCAGTCCACTTCTATCACCCTGTGACTTTGAGCAAACCTCATGCTCCAACCCTTTCTGTGCTACAGATGTGTCTCCACATCCACATCTGTAGAATAAAAGGGTCAGACTCCATGAATCATGAGATGCCTTTTAGCTCTAGACCTGCTCATCACCAAGTATTTATTAAGCATCTACTACATTAACCATAAAATTGGGTGTGAGGATGCAGACCGAAGATCTGGCTCTCAAAAGCATAGAAAACAACATCTGCCTAAAATCATAATAGCATTTATGAAGCTCTGTCACGTTTACAAAATACTTTATACATACTATCTCATTGGATCCTCACCAAAAAATCTGGAAGTTGGTGCTATTATTCTCATTTTACAGATGAGGAAACTGAGGCAGAGAGAAATTAAGTGACTTTCCCAGAATCACTCAGTGAAGAAGAATGATGTGGGATGTCAATGCCTCTCTAAAAAGTCTGTGTACCAAACACAGGGTGTTCCAAAACTCAGTGCCATCTTCTGTACCACTTTGTACATATGTGGTTTGGGGGAGAGATGGCCTTGGCAGTCAGTAACTCAGGAAAGGCATGTATAGAGAGAAGGGGGGCACTTCTGCTGAATCTGAAAGGGAATGAAGCCCAGAGCCCAGAGATGGATAGATCTAAATGGGAGAAATGACAAGGCTGGTTTATCTGGATGGTGGTGCCCAGGAAGGGAAGTGTGTGAGTGGAGGCTGAGAAAACTTACAAAGGCACTCCTAGGAAGTCTTATTTCTTTTTTTAAAAAATACTTAATTTTTTTAAAAATTGTCATGTGCCCAGAAGAAACTAGCTCTTAATTTTATTTAATAGTTCAATAGTTTTCTTACCTTAAATTTTATTAATCTCTCCTTTGATTTTCAGTTTCTAATTTGGTGTTTAATGAACATTTTTAATTTGTTCTTTTTTCTAGCTTTTAAAATTGCATGTCCAATTCATTGATCTGCTCTTTCTCTATTATTCATATAGCATTAAAAAATATAAAATTTCCCCTAAGTACTGATTTGGCTGCGTCCCACAAATTTTGGTATGTTATCTCATTGTCATTCTCTTTGATGAAATCATTGATCATTTCTATGATTTGTTATTTGACTCATTCATTCTTTAGGACTAGATTATTTACTTTCCAATTAGTTTTTAATCTATTTTTCCATAACCCTTTATTTTGTGGAATTTTTATGTCATCATGATCTGAAAAAAACATTTAATATTTCTGCTTTTCTGCATTTGAATGTGAGGGTTTTATGCCTTAAAGTGTGGTCCATTTATATCTATGTATTATATTTATAAATAAAGTATATTTTTTCCTATCATCATTCGATTTCGTTCAGAGGGTTATCATATCTAACTTTTTAAAAATTCTATTCACCTCCTTAACTTCTTTTTTTAATCTTGTGGCTAGATTTATTTAATTCTGAGAGGGGTAGGTTGAGGTTCCCCGCTAGTATAATTTTGCTGACTATTTCTTCCTATAACTCACTTAACTTATCCTCTAAAAATATGAATGCTACAGCAATTGATGTATATATATTTATTATTGATATTATTTGTCTATGTACCTTTTAGCAAAATGTAATTTCCTTCCTTGACTCTTTTAATTAGATCCATTTTTGCTTTTGCTTTGAGATCAGAATTGCTAACCCTGCCTTTCTTTTTTTACTTCAACTGAAGCATAATATATTCTGTGCCAGGCTTCTACTTTTACTCTGTAAGTCTCTCAACTTCAAATGTGTTTCCTGTAAACAACATATTGCAGAATTCTGTTTTTTAATCCACTCTACTATTTGCTTTTGTTTTATGGAATAATTCATCCTATTTGCAATCACAGACATGATTGCTCTTTCTTAACCTGCATCCTATTTTCTCTCCCCCTCCCCTTTATATTTTTCTCTCTCTTCTTTTATCTTTTACCTCCATTGTTTTGCTTCTGACCTTGCCTCCCTCAATCTGCTTTCTTTTCTATCATCCCCACATGTTTTCTTTCTTCTTTCCCCTCCTACTTCCCTTTGGATAAGGTAGATTTCTTTATTCAACTGAGTGTGTATATTATTCCTTTTTTGAATCAAATCTGATAAGAATAAATTTCAACAATGCTTGTCCCCTTCCTTCTTTCTCTGTACTGTAATAGATTTTTTGTGCCTCTTATTGTGATATAATTCACCCCCAGTCTGCCTCTCCCTTTTCTCTTCTCCCAATTTAATTCTTTTTTTTCATCTCTTAATAAAATATTTTATCATCACATCAAAATCAACTTATACTCACATCTTCTAAGTACTACTAACTGCTTTAATAGAGACACAGTTCTTAAAAGTTACAAGTATCATCTTCCTTGAGGTGGATATAAACTGTTTAACCTTATTGAATATCATATTTTTTTCTTTCCTGTTTACCTTTTTATGTTTTTCTTGAGTTTTGTATTTGAAGATCACATTTTCTGTTTGGTTCTGGCTTTTTTATCAGGAAAGTTTTGAAATTCCCATATTTCACTGAATATCCATTCAGTGAATGGAAAATTATGACAAATTTTTCTGGATAGTTGATTCTTGATTGTAATTCAAGCTGCTTTGCTTTTCAGAATATCACATTCCAAGCTTTCTGATCTTTAATATAGAAGCTGCTAAATCTTGTATTATCCTGACTGTGGCTCTATGACACTTGAATTTTTTTTCTGGCTACCTGCAGTATTTTCCAACTTGACCTGATATTTTGGAATTTAGCTACAATATTCCTTGGAGTTTTCATTTTGGGAAGTCATTCAGGAAGTGATCTGTAGGTTCTTTCAGAGATTAGTTTGCCTTCTGGTTCTAGGATATCAGAGCAGTTTTCCTCAATAATTTCTTGAAAGATGCTGTCCAAATATGTGCACGAATGTTTGTGGCAGCCCTCTTTGTAGTGGCTAGAAACTGGAAACTGAATGGATGCCCATCAGTTGGAGAATGGCTGAATAAATTGTGGTACATGAATATTATGGAATATTATTGTTCTGTTAGAAATGACCAACAGGATGATTTCAGAAAGGCCTGGAGAGATTTACACGGACTGATGCTGAGTGAAATGAGCAGGACCAGGAAATCATTATATACTTCAACAACAATAGTATATGATGACCAGTTCTGATGGACCAGGCCATCCTCAGCAACGAGATCAACCAAATCATTTCTAATGGAGCAGTAATGAACTGAACCAGCTACGCCCAGAGAAAGAACTCTGGGTGATGACTAAAAACCATTACATTGAACTCCCAATCCCTATATTTATGCCCACCTGCATTTTTGATTTCCTTCACAAGCTAATTGTACAATATTTCAGAGTCTGATTCTTTTTGTACAGCAAAATAACATTTTGGTCATGTATACTTATTGTGTATCTAATTTATATTTTAATATATTTAACATCTACTGGTCATCCTGCCATCTGGGGGAGGGGATGGGGGGTAAAAGGTGAAAAATTGGAACAAGAGGTTTGGCAATTGTTAATGCTGTAACGTTACCCATGCATATAACTTGTAAATAAAAGGCTATTAAATAAAAAAATTAAAAAAAAAAAAAAAAAAAGAAAGATGCTGTCCAAGCTCTTGGTTGATCATGGCTTTCAAGTAGTCCAATAATTCTTAAATTATCTGTCCTGGATCTATTTTCAAGTCATTTGTTTTTCCAATGAGGTACTTTACAACTTTTTTTCCCCCATTCTTTTGATTTTGTTTGACTGATTTTTGATGTCTCATAAATTCATTGGCTTCTACTGGCCAATTCTAATTTTTCCCCATTCTTTTGATTTTGTTTGACTGATTTTTGATGTCTCATAAATTCATTGGCTTCTACTGGCCAATTCTAATTGTTAAGGAATTATTTTCTTCAATTGACCTGTTTACCTCCTTTTTCACTTGGCTGATTCTACTTTTAAAGGAGTTATTTTCTTTAGTCAGTTTTTGTGCTTTCTTTTACAAGCTATTGCCTTTTTTTTTCTCATAATTCTTTTATAGACCTCTCATTTTTTCCCCCAATTTTTCCTCTACCTATCTTACTTGATCTTTAAATTTCTTTTTTAAGTTTTTCTGAGAGGACTTTTGGCACTTGAGACCAACTCATATTCCCTTCTGAGGCTTTGCATGTAGGTATTTTGACATTGTTCTCCTCTTCTAAGTTTGTGTTTGGATCTTCTCTGCTGCTGTAGTTGCTTTCAATAATCAGAGCTCTTTTTTTGCTTTTCTTTGCTTATTTTTAAAAGTTGAGCTCTGCTGAGTCTGATTCTTTTTGTGCAGCAAAATAATGTTTTGGTCATGTATACTTATTGTGTATCTAATTTATATTTTAATATATTTAACATCTACTGGTCATCCTGCCATCTAGGGGAGGGGGTGGGGGGGTAAGAGGTGAAAAATTGGAACAAGAGGTTTGGCAATTGTTAATGCTGTAAAGTTACCCATGCATATATCCTGTAAATAAAAGGCTATTAAATTTAAAAAAAAAAAAAAAAAAAAAAGTTGAGCTCTACTCCTGGGCTACAGAGGACAGTGTCTTAAGTTTCTTGTACTGGGGCCAGGTACTTGGTCCTTGACTTTCTGCACCACTGGGCTCTCTGAGGATGGAGGCTTGCTTGTGTTGTGTGTATTGTGTTGGGACACGTACCTGTTATGCCTTGGGTTCCAGGACTGGCCTTTTGCCTCCCGTGCTGGGGCTGGAGGCTTCACAGTTTACCCACTGTACCACTGGACTGCTGAACTAGAACCACAGGGCCTTAGGGGCTAATCCGTGCAGTGGTGAGGAACTTCCCTTTGGCTTGCCTGGACACTGAATGTCCAGGACTGTTCCCTTTCTACTCAAGTAAGACAGACCTTTCCTCAAGTCCACCTAAATTAACTTGGGTGGCTGGAACTGTTTTCACTCTGTCTTTTTATGGATTCTATGGCTCCAAGATTCTTGATTTAACATTGTTTCCAAGAAAAACTCAAGTGAGCTCAGGCAACTTCCTGGCTTCTTTCCGCCATCATAGCAGAGTCAAATTTCAGGAAGAATGGCTAAAGGTTGTGATAGAATCATTGGGGCAAGATGGTATCTAAGCTACCCATTCTACTGCATGACTGACTCCATCTTCTGGGCCCTGGATCAGAGCTATAGGGCTGGAGGGACTCTGGAGGCCATCCAGCCCAACCCTCTCTCCTTTTGTATGGATGAGAAGACTGAGGCCCAGGGAGGGGAAGGCATTTGTGAAGGTAAGTGGTTGAATCTCTGGCCACAGACATCATTCTTCCACACCTATGCTGCCTCCCACAGGTTGTAGAATGTGTTCTTTGGAAGAACAGTGTGGGCCAAGTAGAAATTCCTGCAACAGTTCAACCTGCCTTTTGGTTTTCCTTCTTGCCAGGTCACAGCCACTATGCCTTACTTGCTTGTTTGTGACCGGGATCCTTGGTGTCTCAGATTGAGACTCAAGAGACTTGGGCTCTGGGATTGACCTGGATGGACCAACCTTAGACACTAAGAGCTATCTGAAGGCTCTCCCTAACCCTGACATTCATTTTCTGTGTTGTCAGCGGCTTCTCCAACTTTTTGGTTGCAGGACCCCTTTTCACTCTTAAAAATTATTGAGGATCCCAAAGAACTTTTGTTCCATGGAGAATTATAGCTACTGATATTTACTTATTAGGAATTAAAACAAATAAGCTTTTAAAGTCCTTATTTCATAGCTCATTTGAAATAATAATAATGATAAGCTTGTTACATGTTAACATAAGTATTTATAATTATATTTTCTAAAACAAAAAATCAGGGAGAAAAATGGTATTTTATACCTTTTTTCCAAATATGGCTGGATTAAAAAAAATTATTATTATTATAAATTATATAGCTATATAATAATATAAATACAATAATAATATTGTAATCTGTCTTACAACAGAAGATGGATTATCCTATCTCCTCAACATGCAATCTCTTGGGATAGGTTGTTTTGGTTGAAGTAAATGAGAAAAGTTAGCCTGAGACAGATATGTAATTCCAAAGGGAAGAACATTTTAAAGGCAAATAATATCTTAGTATTATTCTGAAAAAGTCTCAGGAGTAGTTATTGAAAACTGCTTTTCTAAGGTAATAATAATCATTGTTTTTGTTAGGTCATGTCTGACTCTTCATGATGCCACTTGAAGTTTTTTGGGCTAAAATACTGGTGTGATTTTGCCATTTCCTCCTCCAGTTCATGATACATATGAGAAGTCTGAGGCAAACAGGGTTAAGTGACTTGCCTAGGACCACACAGAATTTTCAGAATTTGAACTCAGATCTTTTTGACTTCAAGCCCAGCATTCTCTTTACTGTGCCATCTAACTGCTTAATAATAATAATAATAGCTAGCAGCATAGTTATAACATTTTAAGGTTTTTAAAGTGCTTTACAAATATGATCTCATTTTATCCTCATAACTCTAGGAGACTGGTGCTAGTATTAACTTCTTTAACAAATAAGGGAAACTGAGGCAGTTCTGGAAGTTAAATGAACCCACAGTCACATAAGTAGTGTAGGATTTACACTCCGGCTTCCTGACACTCGGTCCAGTATACTCTCTGAGGTATTACTTACTGTTCTAAGGTCCCTTCTATTATTAACATTCTGCATTTTATAAATAGAAACTAAACTACAACTGTACCTAATCTTCAACACCAAGTTCTGAACTCTTTTTACCTCTGAAGAGTCCATACCAAGCTCTTATAAATGGGTGCAATGTAATTACCGAATGTAGTTACATTACCAGTGAGATTAAGGTGCCAGTTTAAAAACATACATATGTTATTTAAAGGTAAAATCCTGGAATCATAATGAGTTATGAAAGAAAAAAATATGGTAGGATTATAATGCAGTAGCAACTAGTGAGCTAAAGAGAGGAAGGGTTATGATGGAACCTATAAAGAGAAATGTTGGAGAGCAAGAATGCATCTCTCTAGCAAGTAATGATTATCCAGTCACTAGAAAGGTATTGCCAATGAAAAGTGCCAGCTGATTTAGGTCTTTTCCCTTCTCCCCAGCAGATGGGTGGGTGTTTGGGACTGGCCAATATAACCTCATGGTATTGGCTACAATGCAACAGGAAACGGATGGGATTACTTAGAACCTATGGATGGAGAAACTCCAAATGTAGCATCTCTGTAAAGAGGATTGTCAGATCTCCATTTTCTATCCAACCCTATTCTCTCTTTTTAGCAACAGTACCACATCACTCACTGCCCAATGGACATTTCAAACTGGATGGTTCATAGACACCTCCAACTTTTGTATATCCAAAACAATTCTCATTGCTTTTTCTCCCAAACCCTCCCCTTCTCTGGACTTTCCTGTTACTTTGAAAGATATCACCACCCAGGCTCACAATCTTGACCTCATTTTTGGTCTTTCCTTCCTCCTTGTCCCACATATCCAATCCATGTATCTGATCTTCACAATATCTCTTGCATCTCTCTTTATCTCTCCACTCATCAAGGCACACTGATTTAGGCCTTCATTACCTTTTACCAGGACTAGCACATTCAGTCTCATTAGTCTCAGCCTCAAGTCTCTCCAATGCATGAAACTTCCATTCCTGAGGATTCCAATCCAACCTAATATGTAATTTCTTTTTTTTTTTTATTTAAAAAATTAGCCTTTTATTTTCAAAATACATGCAAATGTGTCTGCTTCCCTGTGTAGAATGTCTGCATCTGTGTGTAGAATGTCTGAGTCATGTTTGTTCTGTGAGCTAGTTTTTAAATTGCAAAAAAAAATTCCTGAAACATCAAAATATATGCAAAGACATGTAGTTTTCGGAAGTACAATCCTGAAGTCACCTGGTCAATTAGCTCCAATGAGGTTCTATTACTTCCACAATCTAATATTACTCCTCTGTGTGGCCTTAAAAGCTTTTCATATCCCGATCCCTTCCTCAGTTTCCAGTCTTCTTAGTACTTTATTCCCCTTCCACATAATTTATGACGTGATTACTTGTTGTTTTGAGAAAGTGACTGTACCTTTGTATCATCTGTCCTCATACCTGGAATTCTTTTTCTCATCACCTTTCACTTATTAATTTCCCCCAATTCCTCCAAGACTTTCTATCTAGTTCACCTTTCACAGACCTACCTTTCTCAGGCTTCTAACTACCAGAGCCTTCCCCTTTGAGATTACTTTCCATTTACACAGATTATATCATGCATGTAGCTGGTTACTCCTAATGCTTCCTCCATTAGAATGTTAGCTTTGTTTTGTTTTTTTTTTCCTTATTTCCCTAGCTCTTGGCACAGTGCAAAGTACACAGCAAGCTCTTAATAAATGCATGTTGACTGATTGGCTATACAAACAATAACAAGAACTTCATACATAAAACAAGTATTTCGGGCCTTTTCTTTTCTTTCTTTCTTTCTTTATTTTAACTTTTCTCTTTTTTTCCTTTCTTTTTATTTTTATTATAACTTTTTATTTACAAGATATATGAATAGGTAATTTTTCAGCATTGACAATTGCAAATCCTTTTGTTCCAACTTTTTCCTTCCTTCCCCCCACCCCTTCCCCCAGATGGCAAGTTGACCAATACATGTTAAATATGTTAAAGTATAAGTTAAATATAATATATGTATACATGTCCATACAGTTATTTTGCTGTACAAAAAGAATCATACAATTAGCCTGTGAAGGAAATCAAAAGGGCTTTTTCTTTCTGCAATATTCCTCTGCCAGGATAGCTCCTTCCTTCTATGAGTTAATTCATTTTAAGGCCTCCATTTTGTAATGAGGGCAGCCATGTTTCATTACTCCAACCGGGGTAATGATTCCAAGACTCATGCATAGGGATTCCTTCTCTTCTTCCTTCTCTCCCACTTTTCAGGTTCCTTTTATATCCCAAACTATTTTTCAGTCCAAAAGCACTGATTAAACACCTACTGTGTTCTAGGCCCTGGGCTAAATAGTGATACGAAGAAAAGCCAAAAAGTCTGTGCTGTAATGGTACCCAGTCTAAATCACTTCATTATTGAGAAGAGCCAAGTCTATGATAGTTGAATGTTGCTGTGATTGTCTAGAGTGTTCTGCTTTACTTCCTTCAGCATCAGTTCATATCTTTCCAGGTTTTTCTGAAATCCACCTGCTCATCATTTCTGATAGCACAATAATCTTGAACAAGATGACAATCATCTGCCACAACTTATTCAAGTCATTCCCCAATTGATGGACATCCCCTCGATTTCTAGTTCTTTGCCACCCCGCAAAAGAGCTGCTATGAATATCTTTTGTACATGTAGATCCTTTCACCCTTTTGATGATCTCTTTGGGATACAGCCCCAATAGTGACCCTGCTGGATCAAAGGACATGTAGTTTTATAGGCCTTTGGGCATAGTTCCAATTTGTTCCCAGAATGATTGGATCACATCACAACACCACCTAAGTTTCTCACATCTCCAATATTTATCATTTTCCTTTTTAAAAAAATTTTCTTTTTTTTTCTTTTTTAAAACATCATTTTCTTTTTCTATCATATTAGCCAATCTGATAGGTGTGAGGTGTTACTCTAATTTACATTTCGCTAATCGACAATAATTTAGAGCATTTTTTCTTATGACTATAGACAGCTTTAATTTCTTCATTGAAAACTGCCTGTTCATATCTTTTAACCATCTATCCATAGGGGAGTGACATAGTTTTATAAATCTGACTCAGTTCTCTCCATATTTTAGAAATGGGGTCTTTATGAGAAACCTGGCTGTAAAAATTGTTCCCCAGCTTTCTACTTTCCTTCTAATTTTGGCTGCATTGGCTCTGTTAGTGCAAACCTGTTTTAATTAAATGCAATCAAAATTATCCATTTTGCATTTCACAATATTCTCTATCTCTTGTTTGATCATCAATTCGTCCCTTTCCTATCGATTTGACAGCCTTGTTTTTCTAATGTGCTAATGGTACCACCCTTCGTCTACCTGTTTTGAGCTTATCTTGGTATGCAATGTGAGATGTTGGTCAAAGGCTTTAATAGACAAATACAAGATTTCATCCTGGAGGTGATAGGGAGCCACGGGAGTTTATTAAATAAGAGAGTAATAGTTCAAATTGGTGTTTTAAGGTCATTTTGGTGGCTGAATAAAATATGGGTCGAGGAGAAAAAGACTAGAAACTGGGAGACCAACCAAAAAGACTGGGGATAGGAGGACTATCTCTTTATTGGATGTTCCCAGGAAAATATACACCTCAAAGGCTCTGTTGATCAGTTTCCCTGTGGACAAAATCAATGGACAGTGTGGCCTGAGCTGAACAGATCACTGTGATTTTTGCTCCGATGAAACCTATCTCTCCCAGCCCTTGTCTGAGAGCAGAACTTTGAGAAGTCCCCTAGTTTTTGAGGAAGACGTCCATACCTTTTTAGATTTTGTATTGTGTATTTTTCTTATGTAGGAACACTTCATCAATCTGAGTTATGGCTTAGATCACTGATCTCATGAGCTCTTTCATTTCCTTTGACTCCAAGCCTATTCTTGCCAAAAAAATCTGGTTTCCTAAATACAGGTATCATATTCACAAAGGAGATTCTCTCTCTCTCTCTCTCTCTCTCTCTCTCTCTCTCTCTCGGCTGAGGCTATTGGTATATTTTGGCTGAGGCACATAAACTCTGCTCAACTAGCAATAGATGTACATCTTTAAGTTAATATAATCTATTGCTAGTTGAGCAGAGTTTATGTGAAGCTGCATAGAGTGCCTCAAGCCCAAGAGCTCACATGGAGTTTCCAGCCCCACTGAGCTGAGAATCTGGACTTTGGACCATCATGCCACTGGCAAGAGTGTTTGACAGAGCCCATCAAGGCCAGCCTTGGACTCCCTGTCAGCCTCATCTGTCTTTGCCCCAGTCCATCAAGTCATTTAAAGTGCCTACTGTATTTCAGCTGCTGTGCTAAGCGCCTGCTGTATGTCTGCTGCTGTACTAAGTGCCTGCTGTATGTCAACTGCTGTGCTTAGTGCCGGGGATAGAAGAAAAGGCAAAAAAAACAGAAGGAGGAGAAAGACCCAGAAGGCCTTTGGAAGGGTTTTGTTTAAAGAAAGGCACTTCCAGGGCTGATCACATGGATTTTATTTCCAGGAAGCAGAAGCTGTGTCATGAAAAAAGAGAAAAAATACTGAGTTCAGATTGTATCTTCAGGGGTCAGGCCAGGGGCTTATCTGACAGCAGTACTGCAGGGCAAACTCTCTGACCAGAATTAACTCGACATGGAATCTCTTAACTTCAGGCTCAAGCAGATATTCCCAAGCTTTTTTTTTTTTTTTTTTGGGTGGGGGGAGGGGGTGTGCCTTGTATGAGGAGGGGGGTATTTGTCCCCTGACTTCTTTCCAGTTCATAGGAGACCCACACGCGCATCATCTAAGCACTCGTAGCCTGGGAGGAGAGAACCACAGATGCTAAGAATGGCAGCAGCATCAAGGCAAGAAATTGGAGTGAGAAGGAAACAGGTTTGATGTGAACCTTTGATCTGAACCTGCTTCCTTTTTTATAAAAAGTCGGCATCCAACCAGATGACCTCAAAGGGCTCTTCCAACTCTAGATCCATGAACCTAGGAAAGCATGGCTCAAAGATCTTTTAAGAATGAGATGAACAGAAACCAATATGGCGGAGTCAAGACAAGTGAGAAATGGTCCATTGGAGAGATCCCTCCTGTACCTGACCCAGAATCCTTTGTGTGATTCTCTTAGATACTCCTCTGAATGTGCTTCTCCTGGAGGGGCATTATCTATAGGTCCAATCTCCCCCTACTGTACCATCACAATCCCCCTGAGGTAGGGAGCCCAAGTTCATCAATCAATCACAAGTATCTACTATAGATCAAACTACTGTGCTGAGGGGAAGCAATCAGGTTGCACCTGGCTAGTAAGTGTCTAAGATTGGATTTCAAGTCTGGTTCCCCTGACTCCAGGGCTGGTGCTCTATCTACTGCACTACCCAACTGCCCCCAAATAAGTGTGTAAAAAAATTAGCTGAATGGCCTGTGATCCTAGAGGTGGCAAGTTACTCCTTCCTTCTCTCCCTACACACACACACACACACACACACACACACACACCACAACACCTCTATAACTTAGTGGGTAGTCAGGTGATGTAGTGGATAGAGCCTTGGACCTGGAATCAGGAAGATTCATTTTCTTGAGTTCAAAGTTGAACACAGACAATTACTAGCTGGGTAATTAGTGACTGGATAAGTTACCAATCCCTCAGTTTCCTCACCTCTAAAATCAATTGAAGAAGGAAATGGCAAACCATTGCAGTGTCTTTGCCAAGAAAACTCCAAATTTAGTCACAAAGAGTCATGCAAGACTGAATAACAATAATAAATCTGAATAAAGGCCTTTGGGAATGGTTGTTGCTAAAAACTGCATCCTTTGTCCAACCAGGCCATGGGGCTTTCTAAATGTAGCTGGGCAGGTCCTCAGAAAACAGTACATGTTATGGATCACCTGGGGCTCATACTTAATAAAGAACAACAAATATAAATCTTTAAGATTTGAAAAGTACTTCATGTGTGATATTATTTGACCCTCCTAGCAACCTAGTGAAATATAGTAATACCAATAACCAACATTTAGTGTTTAAGTTTGCAAAGTAATTTACATTTAATCCTTACAACAACCCCATGAAGTAGGTCTTTTTTCCAAATCAAATGAGATGATATTTGCACTTCATGAAGGTGCCCAGGACACAGTTATCACTTTATAAATTCTTGTTCCCTTTCTTTCCCTATTATCACCCCCATTTTATAATTGAGGAAACTGAGGTAAATAGGCTTAAGCGGTTTGCCCAGGGTCACACAGCTAGTGAAGTGTCTGAGGCAGGATTCAAATTTGAGTCTATCTCACTACAATTCTGCTGCCCTATGTTCCACGTTACTGAGGTCTGGTTTCCAGTTTCCTAGAAAGGTCGGATGTATCCAAATTATCCATGCATATGTTTTGAAAATAAACTATTAAAAAAAAAAAGAAATGAAATGCAGGATGATTTCAGAAAGGCCTGAAGGACTTGCATGAATTGATGCCAAGTGAAGTGAGTAGAATCAAGAGAACACTGTGCACAGCAACAAGATTATGGGATGATCAACTGTCAGGGACTTGGCTCTTTTCAACAGTGAGGTGATTCAAGGTAATTCTAATGAACATGTGATGGAGAGAGCCATCTACATCTAGAAAGAGGGCTATGGGGACAGAAGGTGAATCACAACATCGTGTTTTCACCTTTTTATTGTTTCCTTGCTTTTTTTCTTTCTCATTTTCCCCCTTTTTTGATCTGATTTTTCTCGTGCAGCATGATAAATGTGAAAATATGTTTGGAAGAATTGCACAAGTTTAACCTATATTGGATTACTTGCTATCTTGGGGAGGGGTATTTTCTCTTGAAGGAGAAAATTTTGAAGGACAGGGTTTTGTAGGAGTGAGTGTTAAAAGCTATCTTTTCATGTATTTTGAAAATAAAAGACTATTATTTAAATTTTTTTAATTAGAAAAAAAAAGGTTGGGTGACGTGTTCTTGTTGCTATTACTGTTGAGTCACCAACCTCATTTGGAATTTTCTTGGCAGAGATTCTGGAGTGATTGGCCATTTCCTTCTCCAGCTCATTTTCCAGATGAGGAGACTGAATCAAACATAGTAAAGTGTCTTGCTCAGTGTCACACAGCTGGTAAATACCCGAGTCCAGATTTAAATTCTTGTTGTCTCCAGCCCTGAACTCTATCCACTGTACCCCTCCTTCACTTCTAGTTGGGGGGATTAGAGAGTGTATTTTCTAGTGATTATATTTTTCTAGACTAAACTCTGCTTTAGTCTAGAAAGGCATTTCATCTTTCCATGTCATGTGAAATCGAGAGATTTAGAATTGAAAGAGATCTTAGGCAGTGGTGGGTCTGACCTTCTCCTTTGCCCAGGATTACATAGTTAGTCAGTAGTGATTCTGGATTTCAGCACATTTCCCCCAACTCCAAGCCTAGAGCCATAAATACCTTATGACAGGGGTCATTGACTAGTTTGGGGTCATGGACTCCATGGCTAGTGAAGCTACAATTTCTCAGAATATGTTTTTATTTACTTATTTTTCTTGTTCTTTATTTTTTTTTTAAATAATGGCTTTCTATTTTCAAAATACATACAAAGATAGTTGAACATTCACACTGGCAAAACTTGGTATTCCAATTTTTTTTCCTCCCTCCCTTTCCTCCACTCCCTCCCCTAGACAACAAGTAATCCAATATAGGTTAAATAAGTGTAATTCTTCTATACGTATTTCCACTTTTATCATTCTGTGCAAGAAAAACCAGATCCAAAAGGGATAAAACTGAGAAAGAAAACAAAATGCAAGCAAACAACAACAGAAAAGATGAAAATGCTATGTTGTGATCCACAGTCAGTCCCCACAGTCCTGTAGGTGCAGATGGCTCTCTCCATCCCAAGTCTATTGGAACTAGCCTGAATCACCTCATTGTTGAAAAGGGTCATGTCCGTCAAAATAAGTTTTTAAATGCAATTTAAAAAAATATAGAGAATAATAAAGCAAACCAGATTGAAATAAAGATGAGTTTTTTTTCATTCAAATTTATGAATCCCCTAAAGTCTATCAATAGACTATCAGTAGTAGAAGTGGTACACAACATGAGAAATATGGGAAATATATTTAAAAGAATTGCATATATTTGACCAAATCAGATTACTCACTCTCTTGGGAAGGGGAAGGTAAAGGAGAGAGGGAGAAAATGAATCCTCTGAAGTCTATCAATAAAGTAGGCAGAACATGACAAATATGGAAATATGCTTAAGAGAATTACATGTATTTAACCTACATCAGATTACTCACTGTCTTGGGAAGGAGAAGGGAGGGAGGGAGGAAAATGTGGAACATAAAGCCTTACAAAAATGAATGTTGAAAATTATCTTTACATGTTTTGGAAAAAATACCGAAAACATTGAAAATTTCAAAATAAAATAGTAGAGGTGGTATCTATGTTAAGAACTGTAGGAAAAGAATAAAATTACCAATCATTGGGATAGGGGATGGGATGCCAGGGTGGGGGTGGGGAACCAAAACAACAATAAAAAGAGAAAGAAAATTCTATAATCAGAATTGAGGCAGGACAATTGAACATAAGCTCCAAGATCCCAGACTCTCTAAGTTGGAAGGGACCTGATGGGTCATCAGGGTCATCCCACCACTCGGGCTCCGGCGCCTCCCCTCCCCAGGCCAGTGTCGCAATCTGACCCCAGTAAACAGCATAGGGCAGCCTGTCACATGATCTGGCTGCCGGGCTGGAAGTCCAGAAAGAGAATGGGAGAAACAGTGCACCCGGTCTGACCCTCGCCTGAGGGATCGCTACTGGTACCCTAGCATGGCAAAAATGGACACGAAGAGGGCTCCTCATATTAGATCAGGAGTTCTGATTAATTAATTCTAATTAGAACAGGAGGTAGGTCCCATTCCTGTGGCCCTTGTGACAGCCCTATAAGGCATGGAACACAGGTACTACTTCCCCATTTTGTGGATGAGAAAACTGAGGCAGAAGTAAAGGGACTCAGCTAGTGAGGGCTGCATCTAAGGTCCCCACCTTGTCTTTCCCGAGTTCAGGACTCTTTCCACTACACTGATGGTTCCCTCCCCCTTCCACCCCATGTTACAGTTCCCCCTCAATTGAGAAAATGCACAGAGACTGGTGGGGAAGGGGAGGCAATGTGCCATTTTTGCTACAATATGGCAAGGGGGCTCCACAGTGCACAGAGCGCCATGGAGCACCTGGAGTCAACAAGACTCAACTCCCTGAGTTCAAATCCGACCAATTTACTAATTGTATGACTTTGGGCAAATCACAAAATCCTTTTTGCCTCAGTTTCCTCATCTGTAAAGTGTGCTGGAGAAAGAAATGACAAATACCTCTAGTATCTCTGTCAAGAAAACCCCAAATGGGGTCACAGGGCGTTGGACAGAATTGAAATGACTCAACAGCCATTTACTATAACAATATACTATAACAATAAAATAACAAATACACACCTTTACTTAGTTCTTAGCAGCTTTTCACCATGATGTCTTTAGTCACTGAACGGGGTGTGAAGGTTGTCAGGCTTGTAGCTGGCCGTCCCTCGCTTCTGAAAAGGACCAATGACATCATTGGGTGAAGAATTGTCTCCAAGAGGCAGAGATGTACAATGCCATCTTTCCACATCATCAGAGTCCAGCTACAGTAGGACAAGTCAGGACCAGAAGGCAGTGGATGACTTCAAGGTCTTCTTCAAGATCTGCCTGCTGGCATCTTCAAGATCAGATTGTTAGATCTTCAGGTTCTGTCTACTGGTCTCTTCAAGGTCTAACTGTTGCTATCTTCAAGGTCTGATCACTGGCATCTTCAAGGTCTGACTATTGGATCTTCAATGTCTGCCCACTGGTGTCTTCAAGGTCTGACTGTTGGATCTTCAATGTCTGCCCACTGGTGTCTTCAAGGTCTGACTGTTGGATCTTCAATGTCTGCCCACTGGTATCTTCAAGGTCCAACTGTTGCTATCTTCAAGGTCTGATCACTGGCATCTTCAAGGTCTGACTGTTGGATCTTCAGGTTCTGTCTACTGGTATCTTCAAGGTCCAACTGTTGCTATCTTCAATGTCTGCCCACTGGTGTCTTCAAGGTCTGACTGTTGGATCTTCAATGTCTGCCCACTGGTATCTTCAAGGTCCAACTGTTGCTATCTTCAAGGTCTGATCACTGGCATCTTCAAGATCTGACTGTTGGATCTTCAATGTCTGCCCACTGGTGTCTTCAAGGTCTGACTGTTGGATCTTCAATGTCTGCCCACTGGCATTTTCAAGGTCTGACTATTGGCACCTTCAAGGTCTGACTGTTGGATCTTCAATGTCTGCCCACTGGTGTCTTCAAGGTCTGACTGTTGGATCTTCAATGTCTGCCCACTGGTATCTTCAAGGTCCAACTGTTGCTATCTTCAAGGTCTGATCACTGGCATCTTCAAGGTCTGACTGTTGGATCTTCAGGTTCTGTCTACTGGTATCTTCAAGGTCCAACTGTTGCTATCTTCAATGTCTGCCCACTGGTGTCTTCAAGGTCTGACTGTTGGATCTTCAATGTCTGCCCACTGGTATCTTCAAGGTCCAACTGTTGCTATCTTCAAGGTCTGATCACTGGCATCTTCAAGATCTGACTGTTGGATCTTCAATGTCTGCCCACTGGTGTCTTCAAGGTCTGACTGTTGGATCTTCAATGTCTGCCCACTGGCATTTTCAAGGTCTGACTATTGGCACCTTCAAGGTCTGACTGTTGGATCTTCAATGTCTGCCCACTGGTGTCTTCAAGGTCTGACTGTTGGATCTTCAATGTCTGCCCACTGGCATTTTCAAGGTCTGACTATTGGCACCTTCAAGATCTGACTGTTGGATCTTCAATGTCTGCCCACTGGCATCTTCAAGGTCTGACAGTTGGCATCTTCAAGGTCTGCCCAAGCTCTAAGTGCCCACATATAACCACCTCCATGGGGCATTAGAACAAAGTGTTCTTCGAACTGATGCTGAGTGAAATGAGCAGGACCAGGAGATCATTATATACTTCAACAACAATACTATATGATGACCAGTTCTGATGGACCAGGCCATCCTCAGCAACGAGATCAACCAAATCATTTCCAAAGGAGCAGTAATGAACTGAACCAGCTACGCCCAGAGAAAGAACTCTGGGAGATGACTAAAAGCCATTACATTGAATTCCCAATCCCTCTATTTTTGCCCACCTGCATTTTTTATTTCCTTCACAAGCTAATTGTACAATATTTCAGAGTCTGATTTTTGTGCAGCAAAATAATGTTTTGGTCATGTATACTTATTGTGTATCTAATTTATATTTTAATATATTTAACATCTACTGGTCATCCTACCATCTAGGGGAGGGGGTGGGGGGGTAAGAGGTGAAAAATTAGAACAAGAGGTTTGGCAATTGTTAATGCTGTAAAGTTACCCATGTATATATCCTGTAAATAAAAGGCTATTAAATAAATAAAAAAAAATGTGTAAAAAAAAAAAAGAAATAATAGCAAAAAAAAAAAAAAAAAAAAAGAACAAAGTGTTCTTGTCTGCCCATTTCACTAGAGAAGTTTCACATGCTTGGGGCGTTTCAGAAAGCCTCGCATCTGGGGGGGGGGCATCCCCCGCCCTCACTTCTCCCCTGTGGCTCCAAGAAATTGTAGGGTGCCCAGCAACCTCAGCCTCCAAGCCACTGGTGACTGGGGGGGGGGCGGTGTCTGGGTTAATCATTATGAAAATACTAAAACTGCCCATTCCCATTGCTCTACAACTAGTACCTCATTCGGTTCTTCCTCCCCACAATCCTGAGATGTGGGTGCTGTTCTTACCTCTGTTTTATAGGTGAGAAAGCTTAGTCCAACAGTGGATCCTCGCCCAGGTTCGCCCAACTGGGCAAGCTAAGGCAGAATTTGAACTCAGGTCTTCTTCATTCCAGGACTCATGCTCTCTCCATGGTCTGCCTTAAGAAATGACGGTGGGACTCCGTTTAGGAGACCCGATCCCCATAGGGCTTTATTTAGGGTCCTTGGACTAAGTGGCTTCTACCTTTAAATCTACAATCCTGTCTAATTTCAATACTGTTTTAAGGTTGATGAAGCATTGAATATCAACTCTCACTTGTTCTCATCCCAGTGAGGCAGGCAGAAATTATTACCCCTGTTTTAACAGGAATAAATAACTCACATTTCCATATTTCTGACAAGGACAAGGAAGCAGCAGGGTGGCTCAGTGGATAGAACTGTGGGCCAGGAGTCTGGAGGATTTGAGTTCAAATTCAGTCTCCAATGTTTACTAGCTGTGTGATCTTGGACAAGTCATTTAATGCTATCGGTTTCCTCAACTGTAAAATGAGCCACAGAAGGGGATAGCCACTTTACTGTTTTTCTAAAACAACAACAACAACAACAACAATAACAACAACAACAAACCCCAAATAGGATCATGAAGAGTCAGACAGGACTGAACAATTCATTTTATAGAAGAACAAAATGAGGCTGGGGGAGAGGAAAGAGCTTGTCTAGGATTTCCTGGTTGCAGAACACTGAGTTCAGATCTTCCTTTGTCTACCCCAGCCTATGGCTTCCCCTGCCCTCCTCTACCTGGGGTGGGGGGCGTTTCTGGCCCCTAGGGAGTCCCTCCCCTGAAGCTGCCCTTCCCCTCCTCTCCCTTCCCTCCAGGCCCAGTCTCTGCCAAAGCCTGGCAGAAGGGCTCTGGCTCTCCCCCTGTTCCCTTCCTGCCTCAGGCTCCAGGTCCTATCTCCTGAAAGAGCCTTGAAGGTACTCCCAGGCCTCCCTAGGTTCCCATAAGCTGCTAGTGCTTAAACAAAACACCCCAAAGATGAACGGGTCACAGTTTTTGGCCCCAGATTTCATCATGGTAGAACTCTCTGTTCCTGGGAGATTCTTAATCAGATCATTCCCCTGGGCCAGTTGGCCTTTGATGTTTCCACTGAATCATATAGTTGTCCCCACCCCCTCCCACCACCACAGTCCTGTCAGACAGCCTCAGGGGGCTCACTTAAAGAGGGGCCTGCCAGAACTTTCTGCCTCCTCCTTCAACCAAAGGTGAGTATTTCCAGAGCATAGGAACCCCCCTAGCTCCTTGGCTAAGGACCAGGGAGAAAATCCTAGAATCTCCTCTGGCGAGGGCCTCAGAGGCCACAGAATTCAACCTGTGCCTGAGAAGGGTTCCCTCCGTGACATCCCCAAGGAGTCCCTTCGGACTATGTTGGAGAAGGGTGAATCCCCCATTTCCATGGTGGTCCATTCCCCCTCCGGGCAGACGGCCCCTTTTGGCTCCAGAGCTCCTGCTGTCCCGATGAGCAAAGGCCTTGGGACCCAGTTGATCTCACCATGCCCCATTTTTTTTATTTATTTATTTAATAGCCTTTTATTTACAGGATATATACATGGGTAACTTTACAGCATTAACAATTGCCAAACCTCTTGTTCCAATTTTTCACCTCTTACCCCCCCACCCCCTCCCCTAGATGGCAGGATGACCAGTAGATGTTAAATATATTAAAATATAAATTAGATACACAATAAGTATACATGACCAAAACGTTATTTTGCTGTACAAAAAGAATCAGACTCTGAAATATTGTACAATTAGCTTGTGAAGGAAATCAAAAATGCAGGTGTGCATAAATATAGGGATTGGGAATTCAATGTAATGGTTTTTAGTCATCTCCCAGAGTTCTTTTTCTGGGTATAGCTAGTTCAGTTCATTACTGCCTCCATTGGAAATGATTTGGTTGATCTCGTTGCTGAGGATGGCCTGGTCCATCAGAACTGGTCATCATAGAGTATTGTTGTTGAAGTATATAATGATCTCCTGGTCCTGCTCATTTCGCTCAGCATCAGTTCGTGTAAGTCTCTCCAGGCCTTTCTGAAATTATCCTGTTGGTTATTTCTTACAGAACAATAATATTCCATAATATTCATATACCACAATTTATTCAGCCATTCTCCAACTGATGGACATCCATTCAGTTTCCAGTTTTTAGCCACTACAAAAAGGTATGCCCCATTTTCTTGTCTTGGACCCCTTCTGTCTACAGGGGCTGGCAGCTCCTCAGAGCCCCTCCAATAAAATGGCAGCTCCAGAAGGGCCCAAGTTGGCTTTGCGCTCAGCCCAGTGCCCCTGGCTGGACCTTTCCAGAGCGGCTCATCCACCCCGGTATCCACTGGTTACCCAGCTCTTACTGAGGCTCCAAGAAGCGGTGGCCTTTCAAGAAGCCCCAGCCCAGGAAAGGCAGATGGGCTTGCCTGGGGCCAGGGTAACTGTCAGTGAGTTGGGGTCTGCCCCTAGCACATCGTTCCCATGGTCACAAGGGCAAAGGTCGCCAGAGTGGGCAACGTGGACCTCAGATGTGGCTTGGACCTTGGTGGTTCATCAAAGACCCCGGGGTCAACCACAGGATCCCCAGCCACTTGCCTTACACTTTGTCCCGCCACTGGACTGCAATGATGCTGGAAGAGACTACAAGGCTGATGGCTTTGTGCAGCTCTGACTCGCTTAAATCTAATTTATGTCACACTCTTACACCATACACTCACACTCACACTCACACACACTCTCATGTTAGGATTCTTACAAGGTGCTTAAAATCGGTTGTCTAATTTAGCATGGTACTTAGCAGTTCACACCTTTCACATCTTTAAGAGTTCACACATTAGCATTCAAGATTCACAAGCCAGAATTCAGTTGGGAGATTCAGAGCCAGAAGTCAGTGGGGGAGATTGAGAACGAAGGATTCGGAAGAAGAGAGGCTGAAGCTGGAAAAGGCAAAGGACTAGCAACAGGAGCTCTCAGAACCAAGGAGATAGGCCTCTAAGAAAACTAACTGGGCTATTTTGGAAGAGACAATAAAGCACTGGATTTTAACTCCTGGCTGCATTTGAGGTGATTATTATACTGAACTGAAACCAAGGCTGCCTCCAGAAGTCTGCTCCCAGAGAACATTATAATTTAGAAAAGAAGAACACTACATTTTGCCGTCTGAACATGGGACAGATATGATCCTGATTTCAGTGGAAAAGCCTCTGATCTGGATCCAGTGGAAAAGTCTCCTCAACCTAGAAATTAGGGTGAGTACAACAAAGAAACTTTGTTAAAGGGCTAAAGTAGAATTTCAGCTGAAATAGGATGGATATTTAGAAAATAGCCTTCTCTTCAAGGAAAATATGTAGAGAGCATCGTGAGACTTATAAAAAGCCAAGATTTGATTATAATTTGGGAGGAGACCACTGAACTTTTAGAAACTGTACAGTACATATCTCCTTGGTTTTCTATGGAAAAAGAATTGGATCTAAATGAGTGGAAATTAGTAGGAGAGGAACTTTGTCAATTCTACAATCAAAATGGACCTGACTCAATTTCCAAAGACACACTTAATACATATAATTTAATACAACTGGCTTTAGGAAATTATGTAAGTGTTACAATAAGGAAAAAGAAGAAAGATGTGCCAACTAAACTAGGTGAAAAGGATGAAGAATCAGATAAGAATTTACAACTGGAGGATTTAGATCATTCCCAATCCTCTGACCTACTTCCCTCAATTAACTCTTCATGAGTAGAGGGAGAAGGAGGAGGGGGAGAGGCAGTAACGCAATCAGAACCACCTATTAAGCAGCCTGTGACAAGATTAGAAAAGGCCTTAGTTAAGGCAAAAAATGAAGGACAGAATGTATCTGATTTTATAAATGCATATCCTGTGATTGAAGAACTTGACTCTTCAGGTCAAAAAAGGAGAAGATATACTTCTTTTAATTTGGAAAAAAATTAAAGATTTGAAAAAGGATTGCACTCTTTATGGGGCTACATCCTCTTATGTTAAAATGTTACTAGTTTGTCTTATGAAATCTTAACCCAGAGTGATTGGAAATCCATATCTAGGACATGTTTAGAACCTGGACAAAACTTGTTGTGGCTTTTGGAGTATCATGAATTATGTAGGATTCAAGCCCAATGAAATAGGCAAACTGGAGTTAATGTACAAATCACTTTTGACCAACTAGCTGGTGAAGGTCAGTATGGAGAGAATTCAGAACAGATTAATTACCCCACAACAGCTTATGAGCAGATCGCAATGGCTGCTATAAAAGCTTGGGGTTCCCTCCCTAGACAAAAAGATGGAGGTAAAGCCTCCACAAAAATAGAGCAAGGTCCCAATGAACCTTTTGCTGATTTTGTGGGACGTTTGCAAACAGCTGTAACAAGAACCATTGGAGAAAATGCAGCTACAGAAATAATGACCAGACATCTGGCCAAGGAAAATGCCAATGAAGTTTGCAAAAGAATTATATGGGGACTACACAAAGATGCTCCTTTAGAGGAGATCATAAGATTCTGTGCCACAGTGGGCACAAGTGCTTATTATACCCAGACTATGATGAATATGGGAAGACAGGGTCCTTCTTGGCAAAGGACTTCTAGAGAAACTCGTCGATGCTTTCAGTGTGGAAAAGTTGGACATCTAGGAGCTCAGTGTAGATATGGAGATAGAGTGAAAAGACAGGGTGAGAGAAAAACCAAAACCCCGTGTCCAAAATGCAACCGAGGCTTCCACTGGGTTTCAGAATGTAGATTGACCCAGGGAAATGAGAGGCGGGGCCCAGCTCCAAGATATCATACAAAAGACAGGTGGGGCATGATGGCAGCTGAGTTTATACCCAGAGAGTGTTTAGAAGGTCAGGGCTCTGATGTGATCAATCAGCCTAAAGGTAATTACATGGCAGAAAGGGATTATATGATCAGTCAGCCTAAACGTAATCACATGGCAGAAAGGGATTACATGATTAGTCAGCCAAAAAGCAATCAGATGGGAGAAAGGGATTACAATAGGGGAGAATGCAGGCTTTTTAAACTTACAGAGCAGTGTCCAGTGCAAACAGCTCCAATGTAATTGCCAAATGTTGAGGAGAGATTTAGAAAGTGGTAAAAAGAAGGGAAGTAGATAGGTTAACTGCTTGGGAGAGAGGGTTTGCTTGTATTTTTACAGACAGAGAAGGAAACAGATGGGTGGAAATGAGCATCTGGAGAGAGACAGAAAAGGAGAAAAACCTAAAAACAAAGGAGAAGATCTAAGAAACATCTGACACTGAAAGAGCATGGCTGACAATGAGACTGTTAAAGAACTTGAAAATCTGCAGGAATCACTGGATTCCCTAATACAAGATAAGACTGTTTCAGGACTTGAAAACTATCAGGAATCAATGGATTCCTTGAGATGAAAAATTGTTGATGAGACTATTGCAGGACTTCAAAATTTGCAGGAATTATTGGATTCCTGGCACATGAACTAATGGACAACAGATTCCTTTTGGACTATTTCTAGGACTTATGGACATGTATAAATTCTTATGATGATTCATGTTATTTGTTATATCACTTCTAGCCTGTGTTATATTGCTATGTGCTCATGTATTTTAAGTAATTATGTATAATGCCTCCCATATTGATGGATTTATGTATAACTGTTTCAAGTGAGTCCCTTCAGAAACCCACTAATCTGATTTGATTTCCCATTTCCTTTGATGTTTTCATCTCCCGTCCTGAGATGTCAGGGAGGGTGTGACCATCTTCTTTTATGGTGTTTTCACTTCTTTTTTGAGCAGTCAGGGAAGGTGTGATCACCTTCTTTTTGGGTGTTCTCACCTCCTTGAGAAGTCAGGGAGGTCATGACTACCTATATTCTGAAATCAAAAGAAAGTGGGAAATGCTAGGATTCTTACAAGGTGTTCAAGTCGGTAGCCTAATTTAGCATGGTACTTAGCAGTTCTCTTGTTCAGAGTTCACACCTTTCACATCTTTAAGAGTTCACACATTAGTTCAAACATTAGTGTTAGAGATTCACAAGTCAGGAACCCACAATCCCACTGTCTCAGAAGAGGAGTCAACCTTTGAGTTCACACCTCTAAAAGAGCATATAAAAGGGAGCCTCAGTCAGGAGTCAGTTGAGGAGATTGGGAAGTCAGAGACTGCAGTCGGGCAGAACTGGGGATTCAAAAGAAGAGAGGCTGAAGCTGGAAGAGGCAAAGGACTGGCAATAGGAGGTCTTGGAACCAAGGAGAGAGATAGGCCTCTAAGAAAACTAACCAGGCTATTTTGAAGGAGATAATAAAGGATCTGAACTTTTAACAACTGGCTGCATTTGGGGTGATTATTACTCTGAACTGAAACTAAGGCTGCCTCCAGAAGCTCCCAAGAAACTGCTTCCAGAGAACCATTATATTTGAGAAAAGAGAACATTATACTCTCACACACTCACACTCACACACACACTCTCACATACACACACTCATACTCACATTCACACACACACACATACACACACACACACACACACACCCCAAATAGAATGGATAAAGGTGGCTCATTCCTTTTCAGTGTAGAGAACTACATGGAGCTCTTTTGCCAGTTTATCTAATCTTCAGAGAATAAAGGAGCTTCCTCTTGTTTTCCCAGTATAACTTGCCTCCTGGACTGTGGTCTTTGGACCCATGGTTTCCTGCTCCATAGGGATCCTTCTCTTTCATAAATCACACAATTTGGAATATTTTCCATAATTCAAAATTTTAGACAAATTTCACATATTCAGGAAATGCTTCTTTATGGTGGTCCCCCTTGGTTGTTCCCTTGCTTCTTTCTGGAAACAGCCCAGATGTGGGTTTCCTATGACTTTATTTATTATACGACACTTTGATGTCGTTGATTGGGTGCAGGGTTTACCTCCCCCATAATCCATGAATTCTCCCTTTCAAAGCCTGTGCCCTTCCCCTCTTTCTTTTTTGAGCAAGTCTTCTCATACAAAATGTTTACTATGAAAATGTTTTGGATAAATGTGTTCCATGATTGGGGAGGTAGCAATGGATTGAGGAATTCAAAACTTACAACAAATGTTAAAAATCATTTGAATATGTAATCCAGAAAAATAAAATATTATAAAAAAAGAAAAAATTTAATTTATATGCAAGTGATCCTCCTCACATACCAATGTCACTGGTCCCCTTCCAACATGAAGGACAAATAATAACTAGAACCTATCACGGCAGCTTCTTGTAAGTCGGATGATCTGGGCAACTAAGTGGTCAGACCTCGTACCAGGCTCAGATCCCCTCAGACTCTTCTTAGCTATGGGATCCAGGACAGATTACTTAACCTTGCCTTGCCCTAAACCAGTGAAGAAAATGGAAATTCCCTGCAGTAAACCTGCCAGGAAAACCTCAAGGACAATATAGCCACGGGTTCACCAAGAGTTAGACGTGGTTGAACAACAACAAGGCAGAAGACACAGGAAAAATAAGCATTCTTTTGCTGTTGAGTCATTTCAGTGATTTCAACTCCTGGTGACCCTATATGAGGTTTTCTTGGCAAGGGTACTGTAGTGGTTTGTCATTTCTTTTTCCAATTCATTTACAAGTCAGGAAACGGAGGCAAATAGGGTTAGGTGACTTGCCCAGAGTGTTTGAGGCCAGATTTGAATTCCTGACTTTAGGGCCAGTGCTCTACCTACTGCACCACCTAATGGCTCTTCCTAAAATGAGCCTAAAATGGCTCCATTTTAGAAATAAGGAAACTTAAAAAAGGAAAAAAAAAAAAAAAAAAAGTAGAAAATAAAGTAAGATCCAGAGACAGAGTGAATCTGCTTAAGGTCACATCATTTGTACCTGAGAGGAGCAGGATCAAACCCTCCTCTTCCCAATCTTTCCTGACTCCAGTTTTGGTACTTGTTGGTACGGTCTCATTAGGGAGTCACCTGCCCTATGTCACATGCCTAGAAAAGTGCTGCAAAGGCTCTGGAAAGATGAAAAGCTACAGCTGAGATTACCCAGCTAGTAAATGACACAGAGCAGCTCAAAGCCGGGTCCTGGGACAATCGACTCTCAGCTCTGTCTACAACTTCCTCAAATTATGAGTTTATGGAATAGCCTCCTGCTCCTGGCCTCTGAGGCAGGAACCTTCCCCTCTCAACCTGGCTCTCAAGTGGGTAAGCAAGACTAAGCTTAGGATCTCAATTTGTGAAATAAGGACTTAGACTATCTCATCCCTGAGCCACCTTCTGGCTTCATGGCACTCTCCTACTTCAAGGATTTGCCTCTGGAATCAAATACAAAGTCTTCTGTTTGACTTTTAAAGCCCTCCACAATCTGGCCTAGGCCAGCTTTTCCTAAAATCACTCTGCTTCATCCTAACTATTTGAGCTTGTTTGCTTTTCTTCATGAATGAATGAAACAATATTTACTAAGCCATTACTATGGCTCAGGATATCCAAATGGGAAAGCAGATCAAGGCTAGAAACACTGGGAGCTCATGTTCTAAGCTGGGAAACTGCAGCTTGGAGAAATTTCAGCTCCAAGTTTCCAGGGAAGATCCTATTCCTTAAGACATCTCTTTAAGCAAATCAACATTTTAAATTATCATTAGTTCTTTCTACTATAGTGTGAACGATGAATCAGAGTGACAAATTTTACCTACTTCTCCATCTGTACCAGTGCCGCCAGAAGGTGGCTCAGGGAAGCTGACTAGGTGGGTGCTATTTATGCCTGTGGCTAGAGGCTATCTATTCCAGTCCACTGTCCCCAGACAGGATTTGTATATGTCAGTACAAGCAGTACTTGTCAGGTTCTAAGCACATCTTGTTCTTGGAAAATTTCAAACAACCTCTTAAAACAATTCCTAATTGAAGAGAATTTGTACTTTTTCATGTAACCTCAATCCCTTATTTGGTGCCTCCAGCCTTTTTGGAGGCTCTAATCTTTAATGATTGTAGAAACTCATTGGGGAAGCATAATGGAACCTTCTCCACATTTCAGAGCAGGCAAAAGTATTCCCTGAGCTCCAGAATGATGAAGTCTTCCCCTCTTTCCCAATTTGATCCCCAGCACATTTCCTCCAAGGAAAGCACATGTCACCTCCATTTTGTCAAGTCAACAACTATTTATTAAATTTCTACTATGTACCGGACATTGTGTGAAGTGCTAAGGCTACAAAGGCAAGGCAAGAAGCAGTGCCTGCCATCAAATAACTCACTTTGGTATAGAACCCATCAAATCCTGAAATAAATCAAAGCAAGTGTCTTTAATGAACATAACAGAATCTCAAACCTGCCACTAGGAGAAATATTCTGGGAGGACAGAGCACGGTAAAATTCTCAACTCACAAGCTTCTTATACCTTACTGAGGAGAGGGAAAGGAGGTCATAGGGAATAGCAAGGTCTGGTCTTGAGACAGAAGCCTTTGGCAATCTGGACAAGGAAATCCATTTCAATTTGGATGTTTTGCCCCATATGCTATGAATCCGAATGGAAGGGGACAAGGACACTAAAAGCTGAGATCCGATAGCTAAGCTAAATTCCTTGACAAGATACAATCTCTGGGTGAGGGGATTTGGGATATGGTTCAGTTCAACTTAATCAAGAATAAGTATCCTAAAAGTGGAACTATAAGGGCGATACTGAAATTCTGACATTATAGGGATCATTTAAGGCTCAGATTCTTAAATTGTGGCTTGTGACCCCATATGGGGTCTCGTAACTAAATGTGTGGGTGGTGAAATGATGAACTATTATCAGTAAATATTTGATTTGTATACCTATTTTATATACCTATATACCTGGAATCATGTAAAAAATTATGGGCACCATCAATTGAAGAATGGCTGAATAAATTGTGGTATACGAATATTATGGAATATTATTGTTCAATAAGAAATGACCAGCAGGAGGATTTCAGAAAGGCCTGGAGAGACTTACCTGGACTGATGCTGAGGGAAAGGAGCAGGACCAGGAGATCATTATATATGTCAGCAACAATACTATATGATGATCAATTCTGATGGACCCTCTTCAACAATGAGATGAACCAAATCAGTTCCAACGGAGCAGTAATGAACTGAACCAGCTACACCCAGCGAAAGAACTCTGGGAGATGACTAGGAACCACTACATAGAATTCCCAATCTCTCTATTTTTGTCTGCCTGCATTTTTGATTTCCTTCACAGGTTAATTGTACACTATTTCAAAGTTGGATTCTTTTTGTACAGCAAAATAACTGTTTGGACATGTGTACTTATATTGTATTTAATTTATACTTTAAAATATTTAACATGTATTGGCCAACCTGCCATCTGGGGGAAGAGGTGGGGGGAAGGAAGGGAAAATTTGGAACAAACGGTTTTGCAGTTGTCAATGCTGAAAAATTACCCATGCATATATCTTGTAATTAAAAAGCTATAATAAAAAAAAATAAATGATGACTCTAAAAAAAAAAAAAATATGGGTATAAAGGGATCTAGAGGGGAAAAAGTTTAAGAAGCCCTCAGCGGCGGTCTATATTACATTTGCCATAAATGATTTCTGTCATAATTTAATTATGTTAATATTTTTCTTTCAAGCTCCTGAAACCCTTTGGAAGGTAGTTGACTTCTTCCCCTTTTCCAGGCACTAGAACAGTAGTTATTTGCCAGATTAGTAGCAGGGGCAGGGGCAGACCAGTTTTGAGGAAAAGAGGGGTCCTTAGACAAAACATCAATATAAAGAGCTACCCTGGAGGATGTGAAAAAGAGGTAAGGGTCTGATTGAAAGCACTCCATTTGCTTCTGGTGCCACTGGATTGGTTGAGAATTCGTTTCCATTGAATCAAACAATCAGTAGTGAGTGTGAACAACACCTGTACACCTCTAGAACCAATCAAAGTCGTTGTGTGAGTAACTGGGTGTGACAACCGTGTATTTTAAAATCGGCCGGAGTCAGGAATTCAGGTTAAGGGGAAAATCTTCAATCTTTATTCTTAGTAGAGGTGAAGAAGGATCAGAGGTGAAAGGGGGATCGAGATTTAGCAATGTGTGCCGCTGAGTCAAGAAGCCAGCCAGACCAGAAGCCTGCCAGCCTCCTCTTTTTGCTCCTCTCTCTGCCCCTCTGCCTCTACCCACCAAAATCATCATTTTCTATAGAACACATGAGGACTTGCACAAAGAGTGGGCGGGGGCCATTCTTTCTCCAAGCATATATATTAATAGAGTATGGTCCAATTACTATTTAGCCTCCTCACGTGCTTGGGATCTCAGTGCATCAACTCGAGCTTCAGCCCTTACAACTGAGTGTGCTTTGAGGGCAATTTGTATCAAAGGAAGAAGCAGAAGGAAAGAAGAGGCACTTCCTCAATGCATTTCCAGCAAATCTTTGTGGTACAAAGGCAGAAAGGAACTGTGGTAGAGAAGGGGAGATACTGAAGAAAGTCACTGGCTCCCCACCACCTTGGAGCAGAAACCCCCCTGGCTAAAAGAAGTGTCAAGGAAAAATCAGCTCCTTCCCAAGTTCCCTTCTGCTCTCTCTCACTCTCTCCACAGGCACCTAACTTGTTTTGTTCCTGAGATGTTTTCAATAAGCTGAATTTTGCTTTAACCACAAAGAGGTCAGGGGTAACCTAAAGATAAAAGTAAAGAAAGCCTTTATGTAAACTAAGGATTAGGGATTTTCCTAACTGGGGCTTGGAGTAATTTTGACTGAACTCTGAACTTTTAAAATAAATTTACTAAAGCCATAGAAGAAGGAACCAAGGAGAGCTTCTCTTCCCACTCCCTTCCACCCCTCCCCATTGCTTTTTCCTTGGCAGCAGTTCAAATCCTACCTTTGGTAAATGGGCAGGAACCCAACGAGATTGGAAGTCCAAGGGGAACCATGGGTGGAGCCAGAGTCAGAACCAAGAATTCTCTTCAAATCCCTGCAAACAGAACAGGCAGCTGTAAAAGGGGGTGAGCACACTCTACGTGGCCTTCCTTCTCCATCTTCCCATAAGGTGGGAGGAAGCCACTCTAGTTTTCTGGCATCATGATTCACTACCGATTATATGTAATTCCAATCTGCCCCAGAGAACTGTGGAATGGATTCCACTCAGAATCAACTGGGATCCTGCCTGAAATCCACCCATTCTGGGCTCTTAGAGGCTCAAACCTTCCCTGTAGTTTGTGACTCCGCCCCACAATATTCCCTGACTCAACACACATGGATCATGCATTTCCCCAGTGTTTTGTAGTCCATCGGCTCCTACCATGGAGTCGTGTCTTAGGCCAGATCTTGGGAGAAGAGTCTGTAGACACAGCTTGGGCCCAAGATGGCGCTTCCTCCAGAGCCAGCCACCCGAGGGTCAAAGGGGCCGCAGACCAAAATACTTTGCCGGTCAAGGGCCGTGAGGCATGAGGCTGCTGCCCCGGTGGATTACCCATCCTCTCAGGGAACGGGTGGCCGGGGATGTTGCCAAAGAGATCTGGAAGGCCCCGAGGGTGCCGGCCTACCAGCTGGCAAGCCTACCCCCAGCTCAGCTCGCCCCAAGCTTTCCCAGGGCCTTCTGACCTTGAAAAGGTCTCCCTTCCCCCGGAGAAGTCTTAGAGCCGACAGAGAAACACAGGGAGGGGAGAACAGAAGGGCAGCTGGGCTGAGTGTGGGACACAGGGCCAGGGAGCCTTAGAAAACAGGGAAAGGCTGAGGATAAACCTCAGAAGGTGGGGGTGAGAGGGAAGGGACAGGGACACACAGAGACAAGAGAGATAGAGGGAGAGGAGGGAGGGGGAGAGAAAGAGACAGAGAGGCAGAGAGAGGGAGAGAGGCAGAGAGAGGGAGACAGAGAGGGGAAGAGGAGGGAGACAGTGACAGGGAGAGAGAGGGAGGAGAGAGACAGAGGAGGGAGGAGAGAGAGAAGTGATACTCGTGGCAGGAATAAGGGTTGGTCTCCTAGTTCTCCAGAACTAGGGCAGGTTCGAGCGAGAAATTCGCTACACAAAAGGCTGTGCTAAGAAAAGGCCCTTTATTAAGGAGGGAGACCCCAAGATGTTCACTTAGTGGGCAATGACAAAGAATTGCAAAGAGCCATCTTCTCAGGGCTTCCTTTTATACAAAAAAACCAATTTAAGTTTTGCATCCAAAAGGAACATACTTGAGATAGGGTGTGGGAAGAGAGTCTTTCCCTGGGAATGTAAATGCTCTTCTGGGCGAGGCCGTATTGTCCTTATCAGAAGGGGAGAGGGACCCAAGAGAAATACCAGTGGAGACACAGGGAAAGACAGACTGAGATAAGAAGGAGGCAGCTGGGTGGCGCAGCAGATGGAGCACCAGCCCTGAAGTCAGGAGGACCTCAATTCAAATTTGGCCTCAGACACTTAACACTACCTGGCTGTGGGACCCTGGGCAAGTCACTTAACCCCAATTGCCTCAGCCAAAAAAAAAAAAAAAAAAAAAAAAAGAAGGCAGCACAATTGAATAGTCCACATACCACATAAGATCAGTGGAATAGATTAGGTTCAAGGGATAAAACAGTCAACAAATATAGCAACCTAGTCTTTGACAAACCCAAAGATCCCAGCTTTTGGGATAAGAACTTACTGTTTGATAAAAATTGCTGGGAAAATTGGAAACTAATATGGCAGAAACTAGGCATTGATCCATACTTAACGCCGTACACCAAGATAAGGTCAAAATGGGTTCATGACATAGGCATAAAGAATGAAATTATTAATAAATTAGAGGAACATAGGATAGTTTACCTCTCAGATTTGTGGAAGGGGAAGGACTTTATGACCAAAGCAGAACTAGAGATCATTACTGATCACAAAATAGAAAATTTCGATTATACCAAACTGAAAAGTTTTTGTACAAACAAAACTAATGCAGACAAGATTAGAAGGGAAGCAATAAACTGGGAAAATATTTTTACAGTCAAAGGTTCTGATAAAAGCCTCATTTCCAAAATATATAGAGAATTAACTCTAATTTATAAAAAATCAAGCCATTCTCCAATTGAAAAATGGTCAAAGGATATGAACAGACAATTCTCAGATGAAGAAATTGAAACTATTTCTAGTCATATGAAAAGATGCTCCAAGTCATTATTAATCAGAGAAATGCAAATTAAGACAACTCTAAGATACCACTACACACCTGTCAGATTGGCTAAGATGGCAGGAAAAAATAATGATGATTGTTGGAGGGGATGCGGGAAAACTGGGACATTGATGCATTGTTGGTGGAGTTGTGAACGAATCCAACCATTCTGGAGAGTAGTTTGGAACTATGCTCAAAAAGTTATCAAACTGTGCATACCCTTTGATCCAGCAGTGTTACTACTGGGAATATATCCCAAAGAGATTATAAAGAATAGTCCACATAAACTGGGTTAGTCAGACCACTTGTGTCACCTGTGAACTCCTTTTCCCCATCCCCCAGTCTCTCCAGCTTTTTCTTAGTGCAGCCCGGGGGGAGAAAAGCCCTTGTTACTTCACCTATATAACTACTTCCCTTTCCCTTCCTCCCAGAAGGCTGATGGAAAGGTGCCCAGCCCACCCCCTCTAGAGCAGGGCTCAAAGGCAGCAAGATCGAGTTCTTGACTAAACAGGACCATTAATGGGATTTTAGTCCAAGTCAATCAGTGCTGGGCTGAGGTGGAGGCGGGGTGGGGGATGGGGGATGGGGGAAATTAACTCCAGAGGGAGCCATTTTCCAATCCTGAAATAGATGGGAGAGCAGCCTTCTGCCCACCGAGGGGGTCTCCTCTGGGCCCACCGTGACCTTGTCCTAAGCACTCTGAAGGAACACTCTCCTCAGATGGAGGCTCCAGGCTCTGACCCAGCTGTTTATGCTCAAGTTGGAGAGGCAGCAGCACAGTAAGGAGCAAATTATCTCCATCTGTCTGACTATCTGTCTATCTCCCTGTCTGTCTGTCTGCTGTCTGTGTCTATTTGTCTATTATCTGTCTGCTGTCTGTCTATCATCTGTCTGTCTGCTGTCAGTGCCTGTTTGTCTGCTGTCAGTGTCTGTTTGTCTGTCTACTCTCAGTGTCTATTTGTCTGTCTGCTGTCAGTGTCTGTTTGTCTACTGTAAGTGTCTGGCTGTCTGCTGTCAGTGTCTGTTTGTCTGTCTGCTGTCAGTGTCTGTTTATCTGTCTCTCATCTCAAATTAATGTGTAGACAACGGCTCTGATGAAGGAGCATTCACTAATCAACTAGTAGGTGCCAGGCATTGTGCTAAGGGCTGGGTTTACCAAAAAGATCAGCTCCTGCCCTCATGGAGCTTCCAAGATAGACTGTGAGAAGACGTCCTAGCTAGAGTTCGCTAAAGTTGGCAATGACGCTACTCTTTCTTCCCATCTACACAGGGAGCTGGGTCGAACAAGCATTACCTTGATTGTACAGGTGGGAAAAGGAAGGTCATTTGAGGGTTGGAATCCAATGTGAATCAATCTCTTAGTCCACGATCGGGCTTCCATGATCACATCCTAGGTCTTTAATCTTTTTTTGGTGGAGGGAAGGTTTGTGACCCCTTGGGCAATCAATCTGGTGAAACCCATGGGTTTCTCAAGAGCAGCTGTGTAAATGCATAACATCAAGCAGACAGGATTCCTGAAGAAACCAATTACATCCAACTCCAGTTGTCAAAAGGCTCCCCCCACCACACCCCCCCGAATTCAGGGCTGTTAGTTCAAGAACCCCTGTACTAGATCAGGCTGACTCTCAGGGGAGGCTTTCTTTATGTTGCACAGAGTAGAGGCAGCTAGGGGACACAGAGGATAGAGCACCAGACCCAGAGTCAGGAAGACTCACCTTGCTGACATCAAACACAGCCTCAGGTTCATCATCTGTAAAATGAGCCAGAGAAGGAAATGGCAAAGCACTCTAGTCTTTGCCAAAAAAAACCCCAAATGGGGTCCTGGAGAGTCCCACGGATGGGGTCTCGTTTTTATTTACGAGAAAACAAAATGAAGGGATAAAATGGACACCAGGAGTGGCAAATGTGAAATAGATTCAGGCGGGCAATGGAGTTAGCAAAGTTAGAAGGGGCTATTAACCATGAGGTGCAAGTAGACTATGGATAGAGCATTTAGAAGACTATATTGAGGAGAAAGCTGGGTGAGAGGGGAGATACTCTGGGAGGGAGAGAGCACCTCTTATCGGGCTTCATCCTGAAAAGGACTTGGCAAAAATCTTCATCATAAGCACATCTTTTAGAGGGGAAATATAACTTTGGGGTTTCTTAGAGGAAAAAGGGAAGTACCAGGGAAGAGTGGGGGAGATGAAGGATTTGTACTGAGAAATTGTGACTGTCTAAGATATTCTGGGAAAACTTGGTTCCCATCAGGTCTGAACAAAACAGTCTGGGAAGATCCCTTTATAAGTATCCTAGAGCTATCTATAAGATGCTCTTCTATAAGATGCTTTCACTATACAACTATTGTAATAAGACTGTCTGGGAAACTATGTTCCCAGGATGAGGGTTTTAGCATTTCCTGAAAAGGGGGGGAGAATAAACTGAGTTCACATCAAGACTCAGCTGAACAATGACGTCCAGCCATTGTGTTGAGTCTTGGGCACAATCCTGGTGATCTTGGCCTTTGTCATCCTCAACTTGGCGCTACCTCACTGCCCATAATCCATCCATTTCCAAGCCTATTTTATGGAGCTAGAGCTTTAAAAAATGCTTCTTTTCTTCCCCATGGTGGATCCCATCTTATTTAGTTGCTACCATTCCATTTACACCCTTCTCAGGCTCCTCCCTTGATCACTGCTTTAGTCCTAGGGCAAAGTTGGGGCTGGTGTAACCCTGGAAGGCAAGGAAACCTATTGGCAAGGAACTTTGACCTTTCTGCTCTGTTAGCAGTCTCACAACCATATCCACTTTGGGTCTTCCCAGCTGCCTGGCAGCTGAATCCTCCTAAATGGGCTCCGTTTTCTATTGGCACCCCCCACGCAGAGCACACACAGTTCTTGGCACAAGGTAAATTACTTTTGCCTTCATTCATCAGCCTCCTTCTTGTCTTTCCTGCCAAGATTCTTCCCTCTTCGACTCAGCCTCTGCAAACCTTCTAGCATAAGCTTCCTAAGGTAAAGGTTTGATGATGCTCCTCTCTCCTGCTCAGAAGCCTTTAGTGGGTCCCTATGGCTACAGAATAAAATGCAAATAAATGCAAAAACGCAATAAAATCCAAACTCTTCCTGCGCTCCAGTTTTTGAAGTTCTGTATAGCTTGAGTCTCTCGTCCTTTTTCAGGTTCATTTCCTATTACTCCCTTTCTCAACATTTGATGTTTTTATTGAAATCGGCCGATTTCTCATTGTTTCAATCTGAACCCCTTTTTTTCTCAGTGCCTTGATCCAAGTTGGCCCTTTCCCCTCCATTCCAGATCATATTCTACTTCTTCCCCTCATTGCTGGGCTCAGCTCGGGTAATAATCAAAAAGCATTCATCAGGTGCCAAGCACTGTGCGAAGCTCCAAGGGATACAAAGAAAGGCAAAAGAAAGCTTCATTCGGCAAGGAACTCACCACCTAATGGGAGAGACAACATCTAAATCCCAAAGTTTGCATAATCATATAAATGGGAGATCATCTGAAGGTAAATGGGGAAAAGGTTCCCTTAGAAGGTGAGGTTGTGGTTGGGACTTGAAGCCACAGGACAGAGCAGGAGGGAGAGCAATCCATAGACCTGTCCAAGGTGTGGGCGAGGGGGATGGGGAAGGGATGTTTCTGGCCCAAGTCACTAACTTCAGGAATAAGAAAGAAGAACCTGCTGAAAGGGAACTGAGAAACTAGGGGGTTTAGTTCAGGTAGGTGATCTGGCGCCAACCAGTCATCCAGGCCAGCACAAAGGCTTTCCTCCATGGGTTCAAAGGGCTGAGAGCCTGCAAAGTGCAAGGCAAAGCAGAAAGGGTAAGAATGATGGGTCAAGAAGACTTTTTGCATCTCCTTTCAAAAACTAGCCTGTTATTTTCAAAATACGTGCAGAGAGTTTTCAACATTCATCCTTGCAAAACCTTGTGTTCCAAAATTTTCTCCTTCTTTCCCCACTTCCCCTCTGTATATAGTAAGTCATCCATTATGGGTTAAACATGTGCAATTCTTCCAAACATATTTCCACATTTATCATGTTGCACAAGAAAAGTCAGATCAAAAAGGAAATAAAAAAGGAGGAAAAAAAAAAAAGTAACCAAACACCAAAAAAGGTGAAAATATTCTGTTGTTGTCCACACAGTTCTCCCTCTGGAGGCAGCTGCCTCTCTCCATCACAACGCTCTGGGAATTGGCCTGAATCAGCTCCTCGTGGAGAAGAACCATATACATCGGTGTGGCTCGTGGCCTAATCGTGCTGTTGTTCATCTTTAGGAGACGACATTAAGGACTGTGGCAAGCGGAACCCGGGACCCTGCCAGGGCACATTCACTCTGAGATCTGAGTTTTGAAACAGGCAGAAATACTAACAGGCTGACTCACCTGCCAAGGCTTTCAAGACCTGCTTTTGTGGGTTTTTTTAGCATAGTTGTGGGAAACAGTGGGTGATACTAGGAAGGTTACCAGCATCAGAGCATTCCTCTGTTTAGAAAAGAACATCTAAGGTGCAAAATTCCTGAATTTTTCTCTGTGGCTTTTGGGGAGTTAAAAAATCCCCTCAAGAGAGATTGAGGGGAAAGGAACCACATTTTTTTCTCCCCCACTTCAACTTATTTTTCTAGTTCCTTTTGCTACTTCTGGAAGAAAATTTAGGGTGGACCTAATCCAATAAGGATAAGGAACCTCAGGCACAGAAGTTAACTCCCCTCCCCCCCAAAAAGTCGAACTGCACAATAAGGGATCCAGAGTTCAAAGCCAGGTTCTCTCATCCCTTAAATTGGGAGATTTATTTATTTCATTATTTCTTTATTATTTATTTCATTTATTTATGTATTTATTTTGTGGGGCAATGGGGATTAAATGACTTTCCCAGGGTCACACAGCTATAAGTGTTATGTGTCTGGTCACATTCGAACTCGGGTCCTCCTGACTCCAGGACCAGTATGCGTTGCACTGCGCCATCTAGCTGCCCCTGAATTAGAGGGCCTTAGCCTACCTTTCTTCCTTCCTCTCTTCCTCCCTCCTTCTTTCTTTTCTTCCTTTCTCTCTTCCTTCCCCCCTCGCTTGTTTGTTTCCTCCCTTCCTTCCCTTCTTCCTTCCTCCTTCTTTCTTTTCTTCCTTTCTCTCTTCCTTTTTTCTTCCTTCCTTTCCCCCTCGCTTGTTTGTTTCCTCCCTTCCTTCCCTTCTTCCTTCCTCGCTTCCTCCCTCCTTCTTTCTTTTCTTCCTTTCTCTCTTCCTTTTTTCTTCCTTCCTTCCCCCCTCGCTTGTTTGTTTCCTCCCTTCCTTCCCTTCTTCCTTCCTCTCTTCCTCCCTCCTTCTTTCTTTTCTTCCTTTCTCTCTTCCTTTTTTCTTCCTTCCTTTCCCCCTCGCTTGTTTGTTTCCTCCCTTCCTTCCCTTCTTCCTTCCTCGCTTCCTCCCTCCTTCTTTCTTTTCTTCCTTTCTCTCTTCCTTTTTTCTTCCTTCCTTTCCCCCTCGCTTGTTTGTTTCCTCCCTTCCTTCCCTTCTTCCTTCCTCGCTTCCTCCCTCCTTCTTTCTTTTCTTCCTTTCTCTCTTCCTTTTTTCTTCCTTCCTTTCCCCCTCGCTTGTTTGTTTCCTCCCTTCCTTCCCTTCTTCCTTCCTCTCTTCCTCCCTCCTTCTTTCTTTTCTTCCTTTTTTCTTCCTTCCTTCCCCCCTCGCTTGTTTGTTTCCTCCCTTCCTTCCCTTCTTCCTTCCTCTCTTCCTCCCTCCTTCTTTCTTTTCTTCCTTTTTTCTTCCTTCCTTCCCCCCTCGCTTGTTTGTTTCCTCCCTTCCTTCCCTTCTTCCTTCCTCGCTTCCTTCCCTCCTTCCCTCTGTCCGGACCCCTCAGCACAACCTTTGGACAGTGCCTATAAGACGACACCCAGAATTCCAAAGGGCAACAACTCTATTCACCAAAGTGTTTTAAGCAGCAGGTGCCGGGGCCCAGCTTGGGGGCCCTGCCCCAAGGTCTCTGCTCCTCCAGCAAGCCTTCCTGCCCCCTCCCCCCAGGCCTGGGCTGCCCTCAAGCACCGACCCCTCGGTAGCGGGCCCAGGCTCCCCGGCACTGTGCGCGAGGCCGGGCTCAGCCTTCCGCTCCCGCTGCCCGAGAGGGCGTTTAGGGTTAGGGCTGGGGTCTGGCCCCGCTTCTGGCCCGGCCTCCAGAAGGACGTCCGTGGGGGGGGGGGGGTCCCCTCCCAGCCCCCCCCCGGCCGTAGCGTCTGGGTCCCGCACGGAGCAGCGCGTGGATGTGCTTGTCTGCGTCCCCTCTCCCGTTGGGCCGCTCCGCAGCTCCTAGCAACGGGCCTGGCGCACAGTAGGCGCTCCCCAAGAGCTTGCCCACTGACTGCCTCATCATCCAGAAGCAATGAGGACAAGGTCTTCGAGAGCAGGCGCGGCGGGGCTTTGATCGTCCCCCGGGGCCCAGCGAGGCTCCTCCAGCCACCCACGCCCAGGCAGGCCGCCCTACTACGTGCCACACACGCTCTCGGCCCGGACGCGCAGGATCAGTTTCCCTGGCTGTAGGCCGGGCTTGAGACGCCGTCGCGAGCTCCTCCCGCGCAAGCCGGTGCCGGCCCGGCCGGGCTTCGGCGCAGACCCTGGGGGGCGGGGGCGGCGGGGCGGGCCCGCGAGGGGCGGGGGGGCTCCCTCCTCCTGCCCGCGCCACGCGGCTCGGCCAATGGGAGAGCCGGCCCGGAGCTTCGCCGCCGTCCGCCGCCGCTGGTGCTGAAAACGGCTTCCGCGCGCTCCGCGCCCGCACCGCGCCAGCGCGCGCCGCCGCCGCCTGCTCCTTGGCCCCCCGCCGCGACCATGGCCCCGCACTCGGCGCCCGCGGGGGCCTCGCCCCGACTCTTCACGTGGGACGAAGTGTCGCAGCGCTCCGGGCGCGAGGAGCGCTGGCTCGTGATAGACCGTAAGGTCTACGACATCAGCGAGTTTAGCCGGAGGCACCCGGGGGGCTCGCGGGTCATAGGCCACTACGCGGGCCAGGATGCCACGGTGAGCTCCGGGCCCCGGGATTCAGCGCGGGAGCGGGGGCCGGGCCAGGGGACCGCCGGGATGCAACATGGGGAGCGGGGGCCGGCCCAGGGGACCCCCGAGATGCAGCGCGGGAGCGGGGGCCGGGCCAGGGGACCGCCGGGATGCAGCGCGGGAGCGGGGGCCGGGCCAGGGGACCGCCGGGATGCAACATGGGGAGCGGGGGCCGGGCCAGGGGACCCCCGGGATGCAGCGCGGGAGCGGGGGCCGGGCCAGGGGACCCCCGGGATGCAGCGCGGGGAGCGGGGGCTGCCGCTGCCTCTGCCCTTCCCGGGCTCTGATGCCACAGTGCCCGCCTCCGGATACAGGAAGTTTGGGACCCTGGATGGAGCGGGGAGAGCGTTCTTGGAGGGGATGTGGCCGCCGCTGGAGAGGCAGGAAATGGAATGCAAGGGCCTTGGGGGAAGGGGAGGGGAGGGGGGAGCAGGGAGCGGAGACGCTTCCAGTTCACAAACCTAATTGCAGGGTCGGTAGCCCGAGCCTGCCGAGATGGGGGACGGTCAGAGCGGACACCCAGAAGAAAGGGAGGGGAGTGGGCTGCGTGACTTTGGGTCCGAGTGGCAGAATTCGAAACGGTGCCGTCCGAGTGGGGAGGAAGCTCCCAAGGAAAGGTCAGGAGCCCTCGGACCCCTCCTGGAGGAGGGAGGGCTGGAGGCCGGGACAACGGTCCGGCCGTCGGCTCGGATTAAGCCTAACCGGGGGGTGCAAGCCCGCTTTCCAAAGGGGAAAGAGCGCTGCAAACAGGGCATTGGCGGGACCGGTCGGAGCTGCCCCCGGAGGGAAGGCTTCCGCACTCGTTGGGCTTCAGCTGGGAGCTCGAGGACCCCCGGAGGGAGGGTATCCCGGCTCCGGGGGCCGCATCGGGCCAGTCTCCGGGGGCACACAAAGACGGCGCGCGGAGCTGAGGGGCCGGGGCGCCGGGGCGGCCGCTGTCACGACTCCGAGGGCCCGCACCTTGGCGGAGCCTCTGGGGCAGGCGCCCGGCATCCCCCAGCCCCACCGACCCCGGGCCTGGGAGAGGCCAGCCTGGCCCGCAGAGCTCATTAAGCGCCGGCGTGTGCCCGAGACCTCCGGGGCGCGGAGCCCCTCTCCCCCCGGCTTCACCCAGGCTGGGGAAGCCGCGGGCCTCAGTCCCCCTCCCTGACCCTCCTCTTCGGCCACGGTTCTGGCTGCCCAGCTAGAGCCCCAGAGGGAAGGAAGAAGTCCTGTATCCTTCATCCCCCGCCCCTGTGGCACGTGCGGCCGGGTGTGTGTGTGTGGGGGGGGCCTGGCGGTCGCCCTTGGAGACGGAGCATGCGCAGCGCAGCCTGAGGACCGGGAAGGGCGGGGCACAGCGGCCGGGCTTCGGCCTTTCCGTTATGTGACTTTGTTCCGACTGCGGGGAGATGATTGGTCTTAACGGGTGGTGCCACCGCAGCTCGGTCCCGCCTCTGCCGCCACCCGACCAATAGGAACGTAGAAGAGGTTCCCGACCCCGGGAGGAGGGGGGAGACAGTGGCGAGTTTCCCTCTGGCGACGGGAGCAGTTCCTGGAACTGACCTTTTGGGAAGAAAGTGGGCCCCAGAGAAGGGTAGTGACTTGAATTCGCGAGTTCTCTAGGATGGTGCCTTCCGCGATGGGGAGCTCCCTGCTTGTCCCGGTGGCCCTGGCCTACCCTTGGCTAGCTCCTGGACTTCCAAGTTTCCCCTGCCTAGACCCTAAGCGCGTCTCCCGCCCTGCTAAGCACCTGCAGGCGCACGTACTGGAGGGGTTGGGGGGGCCGGCTGCCCCCCCCCCCTTTATTCCTTTCACCCTTCATCCCCACCTCATGCAGCCAGCCGGGTCTGAACCGCCCCAGTCACAGCTTTTTCTTTTTTTTTTAAACACGTATTCACATTTTTGATCGTTTCCCCCCAGTTACACGTCAGCATCATTTCGGCACTCACTTTTGTAAGATTTTGAGTTCCAGGTTTTTCTCCTTCCCTTCCCCCGAGACAGCGATAGGCCCTTTATAGATTTTGCATGTGCAATCATGTTAAACGTTTTTCCATCATCATTTTGAACGTTCTCTTTTAACTTTTGACGTCCAAAATCCCACCCTCTCCCTCACCCACCAAGAAGTCAAACAACAGGATAACAATTTCCTATGTGGAATCGTGAAAACATTTCTGTATTGGCTCTATTCCCCACCCCACCCCCCTCTAAAAAAGTTCATCAGGTCTCTCTCTGGAGATGGATACTAATTTTCATGATGTTTAGCTGTGTCCCACCCAGAGATACAGAAGAGCTTTGCCATTTCCTTCTCTTGCTCATTTTACAGATGAGGAAACTGAGGTAGTTGTGAGACATGCAGGTTGTCATACAGCCAGGTACTGTCTGAGGCTGGATTTGAACTTGGGAAGTTGCTCTGTCCGCTACATCACCCAAGCTGCACCTCATGAGTTATGTGAAATTGTCTTGGAGCATTGCATTGATCATAATAACCAAGACTTTCCCAGTTGATCATCATTACAGTATTGCTGTTACCATGTGCACTGGATCTCCTGGTTCTCCTCACCTCACTTTGTGTGAGTTCCCATAGGTGCTGTCATGTGTCTCCGTCCCCCCAAACCAGCTCCCTCGCTGTTTCTAATAAGAAAACGCTCCATCACGATTATATAGCACTTCTTCAGCCATTCCCCAGCTAATAGGCATCCCCTCATTTTCCAATTCTTTGCTGCCACAAAAAAGCTGCCATTTCCTTTTTCTTTGATCTCTCTGGGATAGAGACCAAACTCTTGCATTGCTGCATTGAAAAGTATACAGTTTGATAGCCCTTTGGGCTTAGTTCCAAATTGTTCTCCAGAATGGTTGGACCAGTTCATTAATCCACTAGGAGTTCATTAGTAAACCCATTTCCCCCTCATCCACTGCAACATTTGTCATTACTAATAGATGTGAAGTGATAACCTCAGAAGTATAATTTACCTTTAATTTAATTTTTCATGTCTATAGATAGCTTTGTTCTGAAAACTAGCTGACCATTTATTAACTAAGAAGGAGAAAAGGCTTTTTAAAAATAAATTTGACTCAATTCTCTATATATTTGAGAAATGAGACCTTATGAGAGAAACTTGCTATAAAAATTGTTATTAATTCATTGTCTAAAACCTTTTAACAAAATGTGATTTCCCTGATTATCTCTTTTAATTGGGTCTCTTTGTTATTTTTTATTTCTACTACTGCCTTTTTTAACTTTAGCAGAAGTATATCAGATTATGCTCTGACCCTTTAAGTCAGCGCATGTGTTTCTGTTTAAAGTGTGTTTCTTAAACAATACATTGCTGTGTGGTGATTCAAAGCAATTCCAATAGCCATCCATATCCAGGGAGAAAACTAAGGAGACTAAATAGGGATCAAAACAGTATTTTTATATGTTTTCTTTCTCATGGTTTTTTCCCCTTTTAGTGGGATTTTTCTTGTACAACATGACAAATAGGGAAATATGTTTAAAAGAATCACATATTTTTAAAAAACAACAAAAATGTTTGATATATTGTTGGATTTTGATTTCTAAGCCATTCTACTGTCTCCTTCCATTTTATGAGTGAACTTGTCCCATTTACATTTACAGTCATGTAATACTGTGTATTTCCCTCCATCCCACCTCCTCCTCCTCCTTTTTCTCCTTTTCTTCCTCCTTCTCTTTTAAAATCCTGCCTCTCCTCAAGCCTATATTGCTTCCAACCTTAATCTGCCCTCACTTATCATCTCTTCCACCCTTTTTATCCCTTTCCTGTCCTATTTTCCTATTGTAAGTTACATTTCATACACAATTGTGGTGCGCGTGTGCACGCACACACACACACACACACACACACACACACAGTCTTGTCGATACTTTCTCCTCCCAAGTTTATCCAGCTGTTTATCCAGTGAGTCCCCTGGAGAATGGGAACTTTCTGAGGACAGAGGTGATTGCAGCCCTGACACCTCACCCAGCAGGAGGTAAATTAACAGTGGGCTAGTTGATTCAATGCTTTTTGAGGAAGCTGGGCCTGAGAGGCTGGGACCTGCCATTCGTCTTTGCAGAAGGTTGGGGAGGAGCCATTGATGATTTGGGGAGCAGAAGGGTGTTGGGCACAAGGTAGAGCTGAAGTTTGAGATCCTTCTGAATGAATGAGGGCAAGTCCCTGGTCAATCCGAGACTGTCAATGTCAGCGGCATCTTCATTGGCTCCTTGGCCCTGCCAACCCAGGGCTGGTCTGTCCTGCCTGTCAGCTGCTTATTCTGAGTATCTTTGTTCCCGAGGTGCCCAGAGGTTCCAAACAGAGGATTTCTGTTTGGGTTTGAACCTAAAGTTCCTTAGATTTTTAACATTTTAGAGAAGCTGGAAGACCTCCCTTCTTTCTCCATCAGCACCTCTGAACAAGTGTTTGGTGGTCAGAGCTTCTAGCCTAGAATACCAAGTGGGGTTCTGGGAGACAGGCCAGTGCCGCTCAGTCTGAAGCCTCAGGATCAAGAGTGCAGTCACTGACCCTTCCTGGCCTTGTGCTCTTTCTCTACTAGGCCTTGGTGTCCTCAGCTGAACCGGGGGTGCACATCTGTGGGGTGTGGGTGTCTTTGGGGGTCTATTTGTGGGGGCCAACATATATCTGTGGGTCTTGGTGTATCTTTGGGGGCTCATATCTAGGGGGACCAACGTGTCCCCGTGGAGGGGCTCAAGCTTGTCACTACCAGGCAGGGGCTCTGTGGAAGGAGCCCAGAGTCAGAGGGTTGGTGGAAGAGGGTCGCTGATCCCTCTGGCTCGGGCTTCCTCAGTCCCCATTCTCTTGGCTTCCCAGGATCCCTTCACAGCGTTCCACATCAACAAAGCCTTGGTTCAGAAGTACATGAATTCCCTGCTGATTGGGGAGCTGGCCCCGGACCAGCCCAGCTTCGAGCCCAACAAGAACGTGAGTTGTTTGGAAGGCTGGGGGAGGGGTAGATGAGGGAGGGCATCCAAGATTCCCCTGCACCCCCAGCAGCTCAGAAGCAGAGCATCCCAGAAAGTCCCCCTGAGGTCAGCAAGAGCCTCCCTTGTCTGTGCTGGAAGGGAGCCTCTACACGGTGGTCCTCCTCCTGCCTCCGTTCCCCTCTCTCCTTCCGGTGCCCAGTCCTGGGCTGGCCCCTGAAGAGCCCTCCAGTCCTCTTCCTTTCCCACCAGTTTCTGTCCGGGCCCCTGGCCTCTCCCCAGCAGCCATGCTGCGGGCGCTCAGTGCCCTTGCGTCAGGGAGCCTGGCGCCGGGGAGCTGGTTGGGCCCCGAACCTGTCCCAATCCCTGGCAGCCGCCCCCGGTTGCTGAGGGCACCGCCCACCTCCTGCCCCGCAGAAGCAGCTGACGGACGAGTTCCGAGAGCTGAGGGCCACTGTGGAGCGCATGGGGCTCATGAAGGCCAGCCCCACCTTCTTTGCGCTCTACCTGCTGCACATCCTGCTCCTGGACGTGGCCGCGTGGCTCACGCTCTGGATCTTCGGGACCTCGCTGCTCCCCTTTCTGGTCAGCGCCATACTACTCAGCACCGTGCAGGTAATGCGGCCTGGGCGCCCTCGTGTCCGTGGGAAATGCTCTTTCTCCTGGGCGGGGGGGGGGAGGGAACCGTGGAAAGGAAAGGGGCTCCCAACTCAAGGCAGAGAACTAGACCTCTAGGGCCAAAAGAGATCCTGGAACCGGTGCACTTAATAGTAGGGCTGGGGAGAATGTTGGAGCCAGGGGGTGGGGTGGGGGGACATGGTGCTTAGAACAGGGGGCGTCGGAGGGGGCTAGAACAGGGGCTGTTGGAGCGGGAAGGGGCCTTAGAATAGAGACATCGGAGCTGGAAGGGGGCTTAGAACAGGGACGGAGCCCCTCCTCAGTCCTAGAATGGGAACATGCTGGACAGACTGCAACCCATGTCCTCCAGCTCCAGCAGCCTGGAGCCATACCTGGTTGGTAAATCAGCCCCTGGGTCCTCGCTGGTCAGGACCCCTGCCACAGGGCTGGAAAGTTAGTGCCAGGATGGTCAGGCCGGGTCAGAGAGGGAGGCAGGCGGGCACTTAGAGCGGCACGCCATCCCTCTGCATCCATTGTCCTGCTGCCCGGCAGAGCCTCTTCCTTGGTTCCCACCGCCCACCCCCCCTTGGCGCCCCACTCTTTGTACGCCTGCTGCTCCCTGGGAGCCCTCCCCATGCCCCTGTGAGTGTTCTTGCCAAGCCCGGGCCTGTTCCCACGGGAATCGGGGCCGCTCCAGAGTAGATGCTGCCTCCCGGAAAGAAAAGACCCCCCCGCCCTGCGCTGGCCTGTGCCCCTGCATGCGTGCAGCCCCCTCCGGCCTCTCCGTGTGCCGGCGCCCAGGTTCCAGGTTCCAGGAGGGAGCCGAGGCCCGTCAGTCAGTCCCGACAGTCCCGGCTGTGCTTGGTCTGTGTCCCCCAAGCCTCCGTTCTAAGGGCAGAGAAGGCTGCCTGAGCCAGCCCGGGATGGGGGCCCAGGGAGGGACACAGCCGGCAGCCAGAGGGGGCTGCCCTTCAGCTGAGGCCCCAGGACTCCTCCAGGGGAGGCCGGGTGGGCAGAGGCCGGGGACGCGAGGGTGAGGGTGGGCGTAAAGAATGACAGGAGCGGGGCCCAACTCTTAACAGGTGGGAGGTGCCAAGGGGAGACTCGGTTTGTTACGGCTGAGCTTAGGGCCGAGTGAGCCTGAGCTCGGGGCGGGGCGGCCAGGGGAAGACACACAGACTGCCCTTGTCCTGGGTCCGAGGATGCGCCTGCGGGGGGGGGAGGGGGGGAGGGTCACAGAGATCCACTCAGGGAGGGGCCGGGGGTCAGAAGGGGGGAGATTTGGGGGGGGGCTCCTGAGCCAGAGAGGTTGTGGGGCATCCAGCTGGAGGCAAGGGCCCAGTGAGCGCGGGGCTTTCATTTTAAGAGGGGGCACGGAGGCTCCAAGGGCTGGCACTGCCAGGAAGAGCCTGGAAGGGCCCAAGGCTTCCTGCTGGTGCTCCCGGCCTGCGCTGCGGGTTTGTGGGGTGGAGGCGGGGGCCGGGGGAGCCCTCGGGAGGCACTGGCTGGGGGCCCACCTCCGCTCTGCCCTCTCCTAGGCCCAGGCGGGGTGGCTCCAGCATGATTTCGGACACCTCTCAGTCTGCCGCACGTCCAAGTGGAATCACCTACTCCACCATTTCGTGATCGGCCACCTGAAGGTTTGGGGGCTGCTGCGTAGGGACCGGGGACCCGAGGGGCTCTGAGCCAGGGGGCAAGGGAGCTGGGGCTGGGGCCAGGGGGCCGAGGGAATCAGGGCCCGGGCACTGCCCCACGGCCTCAGCCTGCGCCTCTCGTGCCCAGGGCGCCCCTGCCAGCTGGTGGAACCACCTGCACTTCCAGCATCATGCCAAACCCAACTGTTTCCGGAAGGACCCAGACATCAACATGCACCCCTTCTTCTTTGCCTTGGGGAAGGTCTTGTCAGTGGAGGTGAGCAGGGGTCCTGCCCGTGGCCATTCTGCAGATGGGGACCCTGAGGCTCGAGGAGGGTCACATACTTCTTGAGCCCTCCCCGTGCCAGGACCTGACACGCTGAGTTCCTTCCCAGCTCCTCAGGCCAGGCTCCCCTCAGTGCCCTCTTGGGATGGGCCCCAGCAAGCTGGGAAGGCTCCGGAGGCTGGAAGCTCTGACTGTGGCCCAGAGGCGGGTTGTGGCTTGGCAGGGGTGGGAGAACGGGCAGCCCGAGCAGTCCAGCTGGAGGGCAGGATGGGGGGCCGGCCCTGGGCCCACTGCCCCTTGAGGAGCCCGAGGCCCTGTGGAGAGAGGCCTGGCCTCTGCCCTGCCCTCCTGGGGAGGCTCTCCCAGGTCAGGACCCAGAGAAATCCCCCATGTGCACCTTATGCTTGGAGAACACGGGGGGGGGGGGGGGGGGGGGGCTCAGCGGCCCCCATCCCTTCACAGCCCCTTCCTTAAGAGCCGGCAGGGCTCAGGACAGTTCCTCCCTCTCCTGGCACAAAGGTGGGCGCCCGGGGGCCGAGGTGGGCACGCTGCTGCAGCCAGGGGTTCTGGGTGTGATGACCTCTGCCCCAGGTGCTCTGTGGCTCCCACGTGGGGAGGGGTCCTGGGGGCGACCTCCCAGCGACCCCGGGCACCCGGGCCTTGGTCTGAGAAAGGAAGGGCACCTGCCGACCCGGTGCCAGGAGCTGGGCCTCAGGCCCAAGCTGGCAGGGTGGGGGGCTCTGGCCCCTTCTGGTGCCCCTCTTGACTCCACCCCCTCCTCTTTCCAGCTGGGGAAGCAAAAGAAGAAATACATGCCCTACAACCACCAGCACAAGTACTTCTTCCTGAGTGAGTGTCGGGGGCACGTCCTGGCTGGTGCCCTGAGGCAGGAGGGGCCCCAGGGCCAGTGGGGGGGCAATGAAGGCCCCCTTTCCTCCTCTTCTCCCCCGGGCAGCCCTGGGCCAGTGCCCGGGAGCGTTGGAGGTGCAGGCCCTGGGGCAGCTTCTGGAGGGGGGCCTCCCTCTGGATGTGGGCTGGAGAGGCGAAGGCTGGGCCAGAAGCAGCCTTGAGGGGCTGGGCCAAGGAGGGGCCCTTTTGCCCCCCTCGATCCTGCAGTTCTTGTTCTGCACACACTCGGCGCCCCTTTAAGAGCTACAAGAGGATGGAGAAGCCTTAGGGGGAACCTAGTTTGCTTTGAGACAATCTGGGGCAGGGTCCAGCCCTCCTGGGGGGAGCTCTCCTCCCTTGGGTGCTGGTCGCCCCGGCCGCTCACGCTTGTGTCTTTGCAGTTGGGCCCCCGGCCTTGCTGCCCGCCTACTTCCAGTGGTACATCTTCTTCTTCGTGATCCAGCGCAAGAAGTGGGTGGTGAGTGTCCTGGGCTGAGGGAGGGGGAGGGGGAAACCCATGGGAGCCCCCCCGAGCCTTGTCTTGTGAAATTCAGACATGGTGGTGGGCTCGTCCTGGCCTCCCATGGACCGGAAGCACTCGGGGCAGTCGGGGACAAGCGGCTCTGGGAGGCCTTGGAGATGCCTGTGCGGCCTGTGGTTAAACACGTGCAAGGGGCACAGAGACAGAGAGACACAGAGACACACAGAGACGGAGACAGAAAGAGAGAGACACACAAAGACACACAGAGACAGAGAGATAGAGAGAGACAGAGAAATAAAGAGACACAGACTGAGAGAAACAGAAACAGGCAAGAGACAGACACAGCGTCGCAGAGATGGAGAGACATGGAGAGAGATAAAGAGACAGAAACAGAGAGAGAAATAGCAAGAGACAGAGACATAGAGATAGCGAGAAATAGAGACAGAGAGACAAAGATAAAAACAGAGACAGAGACAGAGACGACAGACGCAGTCAGAGTCGGGGACAGAGCACCGTGGGGTGGGCGAGGGGGGTGGGCACAGGCCTCTGGCTGATCCGGCCTCTGGCCGCCTCCTCCCGCCTGGCTCAGGACTTGGCCTGGATGCTCAGCTTCTACCTGCGGATCTCCTTCACCTACATTCCCCTGCTGGGCCTGAAAGGCTTCCTGGGTCTCTTCTTCATTGTCAGGTAGCAGGTGGGGCGGGTGGGCAGGGAGGGCCTGGGGGCTCAGGGGCTGGGTGGGTGGGTGGGGGAGCTCATCCTCCTGCCCTCTGTCCACACCGGGCGTAGGTTCCTGGAGAGCAACTGGTTTGTGTGGGTGACGCAGATGAACCACATCCCCATGCACATAGATCACGACCACAATGTGGACTGGGTGTCCACTCAGGTATCTCCGGGCGGTGGGGCCGGGGGCCTGGGGGCCGGGTGAGGCGTGCTGCTCGGCGGGGGGCCTCAGAGCCCTGCGCTTTCTTCCCCAGCTGCAGGCCACGTGTAACGTGCATGAGTCTTTCTTCAATGACTGGTTCAGTGGCCACCTCAACTTCCAGATTGAGCATCAGTAAGTCTGGGTCCTGGGGGGCTGTGGCCGGGGTGGGGGTGGGGGAGCAGGCAAAGGGGCTGCCCAGCAGAACGGGAGCTGAGGAACAAGCAGCCCCCCCCACCCGTATTTGCCGGTGGGCACGCTGAGCCCCGGGCAGCCTCGGAGCCTGAAGGGCCCCCCTTGCCTCCTCCAGTCTTTTCCCCACTATGCCTCGGCACAACTACCGCAAAGTGGCCCCCTTGGTGAGGTCCCTGTGCGCTAAACATGGCATCAAATACCAGTCTAAGCCCCTGCTCTCCGCCTTTGCCGACATCGTCCAGTGAGTACAGGGGCTTTGGGGGGGGGGCTTTGGCAGGGGGAGGGCCTCTGCCGGGGCAGTGCACAGGCTAGCCCACAAGTGCCAGACCCCCGAGGGGAGCTCGCGTTCTCAGGCCCGGAGAGAAGGGAGGCTTGTGGTCCACACCCCGGCCCCTGCTTGGGGGCTCCCCTCTCCCTGCCAGGGCTGGCCCCCAGTCCGGCAGACGCTGCTTCCCCAGAACTCCTTCTCTTGGAATCGGACCTTCCAGAGCACCCAGTTACAGCCCCTAGTGTGACCCCTTTCCGGGGCACTCGGGGGGGTTCATCCTTCCTCTGTCCCCACAGCTCACTGAAGGAGTCCGGGCAGCTCTGGCTGGATGCCTATCTTCAAAAATAGAGCTGCGTCCCATACGGGAAGAGATCTTGGTGCCAGAAGCAGGGGAAGAAGGGACTACGCCACTTCAGTTTTAGTTTCCATGGGAGCTGGGAAGATGGGGGAGGGAACAGCTGAGCCCCCCACTCTCGCTCTGCCGAGGTCATGGATTGGGGGCCAGAAGGGGAGTCATGGCACGACAGCGGGGAGAAGTCATTGGGGGGCAGCCCTTGCCGGCCCCTTCTTCCTGGCCTGGCAGGGAATGAGCCGAGGACCAGGAAACAGGAGCTTCTGGGACTCAGAAAGTCAAGAGAGATTTGGCCACAAAACTTAACCACTTGGGGCTCCGCACCTGGCTCGCCCCAAATTGGAGGGGGAAGGCCGGGCCCAGCCCATCCTTTGCAGTAATGGGTCTGGCAGTTGCTTTCCTGGCCCTCTCCTCCCCCCTTTCCTCATCCTACTAAGGTTGGCCCAGAGAGTGGCAGTGGGCGCCGGGGGAGGTGGAGATGTCCAAGACCAACTGGGGAATGCATCCTTCAGATCCAGAATTCTCTGCTCACCCCCTCTTGCTTGAGGGCATGCTCTAAGGCCACTGGGCCCCTCCATGTTGTTCTAGGGACAGAAGGGGCCATATCTGCAGGGAGGGTTTAAGTCTCAGGCCGTCGGGGCGCTCAGCGGGAAGGCCAGGGCCAGTCTGCCCAATGTTAGGGCTGGAAACCCTCCCGCTGCCCGCATCCCTTTTCCCATCTCCAGGAGTTCCAGCTCTCTGTATTAGGGACCCAGGCCTTTCCTTCCCTTCTGTCAACCAACGGGGCTCCCAAAGTTCCTCCCCAAGCTGAGTGGCAGAACGCTGCCAGCCAGCACCAGTGGTGGGAGGAGCCTGTGGAGACTGTAAGCTTGTGGCCACAGGATTAATGCCCTTTTCTGAGGCTGATGGAGCCCCATGTGCTCATCCTTTCCGAGTGGTGCCTTATGCCTTATACTGCCTCCAGACTCGGACACGGCCTGCCCCCAGCTTCCTCTGGGGCATAACAATGTGCTGGCCGTGATCCCCACCCCTTCTCTTGATCACCCAGCAGCTTATAGAGGAGGACAGAACTGGTTCCCTTCACGGGGAGAAGTGTTAAGTGGGCTGCAGGACCCCAGGGCGAGGAGCCAGGGCAAAGCCTCGATAATCAGGCAGAGGTGAAGTGGGTATACATTAAGTGCCTAATGAGTGCTTGTTGATTGGTTGGACCCCAAAAGAGTAAATTCATGAGGTCACATGTATATGTATTTTTTAATTGGCTGTCCTTGAACTGGGCCTGCCAGAGAGCTCCCTGGCTGGTCCTCTCCTGTTCCAGTCCACAACCCACTCTCTCCAGTTTTCCAACTCATTCCAGGACCCCCAGGGCCGAGTACTCCTTTCCCACCATCCTCTGCCCCCAGGTTTTGGTGCTACCATTCATTCTAAATGGAGAAAGGGGACGTGACTCTTAGGGAGTTTCGGCCAGCCTGAGGCCCCCTAAATCTGCAAGGCATCTTGTGGTGGCCCTCCCTCTTCCCCATAACAAAGGATCCCTTTGCTGTTCAGTCTCCCCATCTTCCCAAATCCCACCGGGTAGCAGGCAGAGGCTCCTGCTGGGCCTGGCTCCAGGCCTGCTCTGTGGCTGTAAAAAAACCAAGACTAAAGTAATGCCAAGGAATAAAACGAATGTCTTTTTGGTCAGAGTTCTGTGATCAAGTTCTTCCTGCCATCTGGGATCCTTTGAGGGGGTGGCCATGGGCGATGGGCCCCGGGGTGGGGAGTGAGCTGACCTCTGGCTCCTCTCCACTCCTCGGCCTCCCTTCCCCCATCAGTGCCTGACCTTCGAGGGCTTCCTTGCGCCCATTCATGTGGGGTTGGCTTTGAAGCTTTCCCAGGCTGGCCTCTTTATCCTTTCTAAGCCTAATGCTGCTTGGAATGCACAAGGCTCCTGGGCCCCTCCCAGCCCAGAGGTCCACTCACCTCGGTTAGAACCAGACCCACTCTTTTCATTCATCAGACACTACAAAAGGCCAGCACTGACTCCCCCACTGGGCCCAAGGAAGGCTTGGGAAGAAGAGAACAAGGTCCCCACCTGAGGCACAAAAGGGCCCCCTTAACTACCAAAATGAGTGCCCAGGAACCCCTGTCAGAGACCTCTGGCTCGCCCTCGGGGGCTTCTGCCGGCTTTAAGCGCTCACTTGTTGCCCTAAATGCGCACCTCACCTGCTGGGGGCTCATTGGCCTCTGCCAAACCTCTCCCACAGGAGGCTCACGCTAATCCTTCCCAGCGGGCCTCTCTGCCAGCCTCCACCGGCCGGTGCCATTTCCTGAGGTCTCCCAAGCACCCCCACCAGCGCCATGGCCTGGAATCGCTGCCCTCCCCGAGCCTCACTGGGCAAGCAGCAAGCTGCCTTAGCTCTGTGCCCAAAGTGCCATGTCCACGCCCACACGGCCGAGACCCCCTTCCCAACCCGCTGCAACGCCCGGGGGCCAAGGGGCTGGCGTGGCTGGTCAGCTTTCTCCCAGGACAAACCCGGGCTTTATATAGAGGGGAGAGGGCGAGATTTCGTCCCCCCTCGGAGCAAGGACGGGAATCGGGGCTTCTGCTCCCATCTTGGATTAAGGATAAAAAACACGGGACGACGGGTTTCTGAATTCTGGGTCAAAGTGGGGCTGGAAAATAACCGAACCCGCAAGAGCCCTCGCCGTGCTGTGGGCAGCCCAGATGGACCAGGGAGCCCAGGCCGCTGGGGCTATTTCTGGGGGGAGGGCGCCACCTCGTGGCCACTCCCTGCATCCCTCGGAGGCCCCATCCCAGCCCCTGCTGCAGGAATGGCCCAGACTTCCTGTGGAGCATCTAACAATTTTATTCACTTTTCCTAAGCTCAAACCATGAAAATAAGGATCTGGTCCTGAGGATCAGGTCTGGGATTCTGGGCCCAGAAGAACGGGACAAAACAGGGCAGCTTTGGCCTCGTCCCAGGCTTATGGGGGCGAGGACACTCTCAAATCCGAGCCAGTGCACGCCCCCAGCCCCAACAGAGAAGACCCCAAAGGCACTGTTCTGGCGCCGCCCACGGAGGGGGAAGGGCAGGCTTTATTTTCCCCTCCTGGCCTTGCCCGGCCCGGCCGACTTCGCCTTCTTCTTGGCGGCCCCCTTGGGCTCGGGCTCCTTGCGCTTGGCCGACGTGAGGCAGCCGGTGACCTTGAAGAAGTCGTCCAGGCGTCCCTGGGTGCTGCCCTGGCGGCTCTTGCTCAGCCGCTTGACCGCATTGCGGACCCGATCCTCGTTAAACTGCTTCTCGCCACACATGAACTCGACCAGGCCCTCCTCGTCGGGCTCGCTCCACTTGAGCTCCACGGCCTCGGCGTCCAGCACCTCGGGCTCCAGGAAGAGGCGCTGGGCCTCCTTGTGCAGCCAGTTGTCGGGCACGGGGTACTTCTTGGGGTCCAGCCGCCGCAAGATCTCCTCAATGCTCTTGTGCTGCTGGATGAGGTCCATGGCACGCTTGGGCCCGATGCCGCGGATGCTCTCACAGTAGTCGCTGCCCAGCAGGATGCACAGGTCCACGAACTGCTCCTGAGTGAGCCCCAGCCCCTGCAGCACGCGGCTCAGGTGGAACTCCTGGATGGGCAGCTTCTTGGCCTCGCTGGCGGTCAGGTGCCGCATCAGCACGGGGCTGCCGAAGGTCAGGCAGTCCATGTCCTCGGTGGCAGCCGCATAGACCTTGCCGGCCTTCACCAGGGCGGCGCAGCTGGCCTCGGCCTCGCTGGGCGCCTCCAGGTAGGGGATGCCCATGAGGCGCAGCAGCCGCTTGCACTCCTCGTTGTGCTGCTTGGTGACCTTCACCAGCCGCTTGGCGAACTTCTCCGCCTCCTCCTCGGCCCCCGCCTCCTGCGCTTGCTGCAGCTGCTTCTCGGCCTCGGCGCGCCGCTCGCCACGCTTGGCCAGCTCGCCCGACTTGAGTTGCGGCGGCTTGCCGTCAAAGACGTACACGGGCTTGATGCCGTTCTCCACCATGCGGATGGTGCGGTAGAACATGCCCATCAGGTGGCTCGTGGCCTCGCCCTCCTCGTTCTGCAGCACGTCCCCCCCTTGCCGGACCGCGATCAGGAACTGGTAGATGCTCATGGAGGCGTCGATGGCCACCTTGCGCCCAAAGTAGCTCTTGATGTCGTTCTCCCGGATGGCGCTGGGCGCCACGTCGGCGATCAGCTTGGCCAGGCCGTGGATTCCCATGGCGGGGCTCGGGGGCTGCGGGAGACACAGAGGTCATGGGAGGGCTGAGAGGGGGCCAGAAAGGCCTGGGGCATTTACTATGAGGGACCCAGCCCCTGCTGCCGCCCCCTCAGATCCCCCAGGAAGCTTCACTGCCTTTGCATGGACGTAGGCGGCTACGTAGTACCCCGCCCCCAGCTTCTCTCTCCCTGGCGCTCCCTAGACCTAGCTGCTGCAGCCTCTGTGACGGCACAGGCTCCTAGGGCAGCTTGCTGGCAGTCTGGGGCATGGAGCCAGGAAGACCCGAGTTCAAATCTACCTCAGGTCCTGACTGGCTGGGTGATCCCAGGCAGGTCCCTTTACCCAGCCTGCCTCACTTTCCTCATCTGTCATATGATCTGGAGAAGGAAAGGACAGACCCCCTCAGTAGCTCTGCTAAGAAAATCCCAAATGGAGGCACAGAAGCACGGCTGAAAACGACTGAACAAAACCAAATAGGTTTCTGAGTTCTAATAAATTCAGATTACATCTAAGGATGGGCAGAGCCAGCGCAAACCCGAGGCCCCGCCCATTCTTCAGCAGCCTCCCACATCAGGGAGCCAAGAAGGGCTTCTTTGTTTCCTATCAAGTTTTAGTGTGCGGAACACAAGGAGGTAAAAGGCCCAGGCCCTCAGGCCAGTGTGCTGAGCCTAAAAGGAGCAAACTCAACCGAAAAAGTGAGGCTGCTACTGGGCTTTCAGAGTCTGATTCTTTTTGTGCAGCAAATAACTGTGTGGCCATGTATACTTATATTGTATTTAACTTATACTATAACAAATTTAACATGCATTGGTCCACCTGCCATCTGGGGGAGGGGTGGGAAGAAGGAGGGAAAAGTTGGAACAAAAGGTCTTGCAATTGTCAACGCTGAAAAATCACCCAGGCATATACCTTGGAAATAAAAAAAGCTATAATAAAAAAAATAAAAAAGTGAGGCTAGAAGAGGCCGGGGAGCCCTTCCCAGGGCAGCCCTTCCCAGGCGCTGCTGGAGAGAAAAACCCCGCCCCCTTGATGACAAATAAACATTTGTTTCCTTTTTTTTCGGATGAGGCAACTGGGGTCAGGTGACTTGGAAAGTGTCTGAGGCCGGATTCGAACTCGGGTCCTGCCGACGTCAGGGCGCGAGGGTGAAGCCCTGCAGCCCCTAACGGTTCTTTAAAGCCGCAACCACGCGGCTGACAGCGCCCGCCCGGAGGAACAAGGCGCAGAGCGCGCGCAGCAGCGCTGAGCCGGGGGCCCAGAAGGCAAGAGCGAGGGCTGGACTGAGACGGCGGGGCGGGGCGGGGGGGGGGGGGGGGGGGGGGGGGGGGGGGGGGGGGGGGGGGGGGGGGGGGGGGGGGGGGCGGGGGGGGGCGGGGCCGGGAAGATCCCACACCAGAAACAGTCCCAATGTCTCCAAGCGAGAGGCGTGGCTTCCGCAGCTGCACCCTAAGGCCCCCAGCGAGCTCAAGCGCTCTGTCTGTGTCTCATCAGCCCCTCCCCCTCCCGGGTGGGCCCCGCCGCGCGGCAGGGGCAGAATGCCGGCCTGCGCGCTTCCCTGCCCGTGCCTCGCTGGCAGCCGCCGCTTCGGGCCCGCCGGCACGTCTCCCTGCGCGGGAGAGACGGAGGTGGGCCACGAGCCACTCATCCTCCTCCCGCGGCCTGTTTCCCCCGGTGCACGCCAGCCACTCACCGGGGGTCCGTTAAATTACGGGGCTGCCGGGCGCTCTCGTCCCACTCCGGCTCCGAGACAGCGACAGCGAGCGCCTTCTAAAGCCCGCGCTCCCATCACGTGGGCCTGCTGCGCGCGCGGCTTGCCGGGACTTGCAGTTCAAGCTCGCGACACCTCGCTCAAGGGGCGAACCGCTGGACTACAATACCCATGACGCTCCGCGCGGACGTCCCAGCCGACGAGAAGTCGCTTCCGCTTCCGCTCCCGCTCCCGCTTCCGGCGGGCCGTTCCGGCTGGGCAGACGTGGCTTTCCGGTTCTGGAGTCCGAGCAGAGACCCCCGGCTGCCGACAGAATGGTGAGAGGGGTCCCGGGGAGGGATGCGCGGACACCCCGGCCCAGCCGCGGCTGGAGGGCGCAACCGCCTCCTGCGGGCGGCGCGGACCGCGTTTTACAGGCCGGGAAGCCGAGGGCCACAGCGTCGGGTGACGTCATAGAGCAGCGGTGTGTCTTCTCTCTGCCGCGGAGGGCAGATTCGACAGCGCGGCCCCTCCCCCCGCATCCGCCGGCCGCTGCCTCCCTGTCAGCCTCAGTTTCCCCTTCTGTAGGACGGAGACGGCAGGCGTCGCCCTTGCTTCCCGGGGCCGCGGCTTTGCAAACTGTGGGCGCTACGCGATTGTTACTGTCTGAGCTCGGAGGGCTCAGGACCCCCGGGACCTGGTGACGTGTGACAGGTCACCTCTTCCTAGGAAGTGCTTGCACTGGGGGAGGGGCCGAGCGGCAGGAGGGAGGCCTCACGGGAGGCTCTTGGGGGGCTCCTAGTGTCCCCCAGCGCGCATGCAGGAGGCGCTTAAGTGTGCACACGGCCTGCTGACCCGGTGAGGACTCAGGGTGCCGAGGCTCCCAGCCCGGCATGCAGCAGGCGCTTAATCAGTGCACACGGCCTGCTGAGGGCTCAGGGTGCCGAGGGTGCACACGCCTGCTGACCCGGTGAGGCTCAGGGTGCAGGCTCCCAGCCCGGCATGCAGAGGGCTTAATCATTCCCAGCCCGGCATGCAGCAGGTGCTTAATCATCGCACACAGCCTGCTGACCTGGTGAGGGCTCAGGGTGCTGAGGCTCCCAGCCTGGCATGCAGCAGGTGCTTAATCAGTGCACACAGCCTGCTGACCCGGTGAGGGCTCAGGGTGCTGAGGCTCCCAGCCCGGCATGCAGTAGGAGCTTAATCAGTGCAGGTGACTGCACTCAGTGCCTCATTCTGGGCTCCTGCTTCTGCCTCAGGAGCTGGAGGCCATGAGCAGATACACCAGCCCGGTGAACCCGGCCGTCTTTCCCCACCTCACCGTCGTGTTGCTGGCCATCGGCATGTTCTTCACCGCCTGGTTCTTCGTGTATCCTTGCTGGGGCCTGGGGGGGAGGGGCCGGGGTGGGGCTGAGAGCCTTTGGGTCTTGTCCTTAGCGTGGGGTCCAGCTACGAGGTCACGTCTACCAAGTACACGCGGGACATCTACAAGGAGCTGCTCATCTCGCTCGTGGCCTCTCTCTTCATGGGCTTCGGGGTCCTCTTTCTGCTGCTCTGGGTCGGCATCTACGTGTGAGCGGCTGAAGGTGAGAGCCCCCGCTGGGGGGCGCTGGGGGGCTGCCTTAGCCTCCTGCCATCTCCACTCCCTGTGGGGCAAGGCCCCCCTCCCATGGGACAGGGCCCCCCGTGGTGCAAGTCTCCCCACTGTGCGGGGTTCCCCCCATGGAATAGCGCCTCCTTGTGGTGTAAGGTTCCCCCCATGATACAGGGTCCCCCTGTGGTACAAGGGTTCGCCCCTCCCCATAGTGCAAGTTCCCCCCATGGTATAGGGCCCCCTTGTGGTACAAGGTTCCCCCCATGAGACAGGGCCCCCTCCCCCTCCCCATAGTGCAAGTTCCCCCCATGGTATAGGCCCCCCTGTGGTGTAGGGCCTCCCCACTCTGCAGGGTTCCCCCCATGGAATAGCGCCTCCTTGTGGTGCAAGGTTCCCCCCATGAGACAGGGCCCCCCTGTGGTACAAGGGCCCCCCCCCCTCCCCATAGTGCAAGTTCCCCCCATGGTATAGGCCTCCCTGTGGTGTAAGGGCTTCCCCACTGTGCAGGGTTCCCCCCATGGAATAGCGCCTCCTTGTGGTGCAAGGTTCCCCCCATGAGACAGGGCCCCCCTGTGGTACAAGGGTTCCCCCCTCCCCATAGTGCAAGTTCCCCCTGTGGTACAAGGGCCCCCCCTCCCCATAGTGCAAGTTCCCCCTGTGGTATAGTCCCCATGGTACAGGAAGCAAGGCCCTGCTGCAGGCTCCCCAGATGTTAGAATGGAAGGGTTTGGATTCTGGGCCTTAAGCCGACCCCACCCGCAGGGAGGGAGGGAGGGGGCTGGGCCGGGGAGCCCCCCTGAGTTTTCTCACCCCTGACTAGGAGGACTTGGGTCCACATACATAAGGGGTGGTCTTTTCTCCCCAGTAGTGCCGCCCTCCTGCCCCGCCCTAGTCTTAAGGCTGGAGGACCCTGGGAAGGCCTGAGAGTCTCACTGCTTCCCTTCTTTTCCTTTCAGGTTTTGTGTGCATGGAATCCTGGGTGTCCCGCCTTTGTTTCCCTGATAGTTTTTGTACAATTGCTAAATATGAATTTCCATGACTTCTAATAAATGCAGCTGTTTGCCTTTGTACATAAAGCCAGGCTGGCCCGACCTCTGTATGGAGGGGGGCCCTCTGAGGAGCCCCGGGGAGAAGGCCCATCCCACCCCCATTACCCACAGCAAGTACGGGACGGCCGGGGGACCCCCCAGGTTCCTGCCTCTGCCCCTTTTTGTAGCAGGTGGGGGGGGCAGCATCTCTGGGCCTTGGGGGTGCGAGGCAGCAGACCCTTGGCCTCCCTGGCCGGCCTAAGTCTCCTCAGGCTCTTCCTCCTCTGATCCTCACAAAGAGGCACAGAAGCCCGTGGGAGCCCCCAATTCCAAAAAGTGGCACGAGAGAGGTGCCCCTGGTGCCACATCAGGCCAGACTGCGGAAGGGTTCCTGCAGGATGATGGTGGGCAGCGTTCTCACTGCTCTGGGACCCGGACGTTTGGCAGCAGCTGTCCTGGGGATTCCATTCTGAGGGGCAGAGTGGGGGTTGCCCAGACTCGGCGGGCGCTGCTCCCTCCGAGGAGACAAAGTGCCGTGTGGGGTGACTGTAAGGTGTGTGCCTCAGTTTCCCCAACTGAATATGGGAGTTGTGATAGCACTGCGCTCCCAGTGCTTCTAAGGTTCAAATGAGACACTACTGTGCTTAGTGCTACACAAATGTTAGTTACATTGGGATTATTATTGTTGTTTGCAAGTCCAGGAGCCCTTGGCCAGGTAGTCTGGGGAAGCAGGGACCCAGTCTCAGAAGCATGACATCGAAGGCCCCCAACAAACTGGGGGGGGGGCGGTGTATCACAGGATTACAGAGGGAGTCGAGTGCTGGGGGAGAGTCATCCAAACGAATTCCAGGAGCTCGGGTTACAAATTGCTCCTTGCCAATTGGTGACGCACCAGAGGGGGCTTTCCGAGGGGCATTGGGGGGGGGGTCTGCCCGAGGATGAGGAGCTTGGCGCAATCTAAACTAGGTGAGCGGGCACCTCACCTCTAGGTGTTGGCCAGCCCAGGGTCGCCTCTACACAGGGAATGGTCCCGTGCTCTCCTGCCATGGCCAAACCACAAGGCAGTGCACGGGGAACACAGGAATGGGGGTGGGGGCGCCCACTCTCCTTGTGATAGTTCCCTGCCTCCAGGCCAACTCCTCAGGCGCACCTCTGGCCTCCATGGTGACGCTGAGCGGGCTCCCGGGAGGAGTCCGAGACTACGTGGGGAAGGCCTCGAGATTCTGGCCAGAACCGCAGGGGGAAGGGGGGGATGCCCTCGGGGCCGGTGGCAGCTTGCAGAGGGTGGGGCCACATGGTGCGCCAGGAAGAGAGGTGGGGGGTATCCTCCAATGGGCGAAGGCGAAGGAGTTTGTCCCAGCAGTGTGAGTGAGAGGTCTGCGTTCAGGGCGCTTGGGCCCATGGCTGACCCGGTCTCTAAGGCCGGCCTCCCCCCGCCCCATTGACCTCTTCCCCTCCAGTCCCAGAATTCATCTTCCCTGCCCCAGTCCCCATTTCTGACCCTCATGTCACTTTGGGGCTAAAATGTTGAGATTCCTCCATATCTTCTCCCCTCCCAGTCTGTAGCCCATCCCTACTCTAGTGCATCATCTCACCCCCTAACACACTCCTGAGATCACATGGATGCTCTCAAGAACACTCTGTGGCTCCCGGGGGCCTCCAGAGAAATCTCTTTTACCGCAGGTTGTGCTGCTGCAGTCTACCTTCCCAGACTCCTTTGTCCACTGTTGGACCCAGACTGGTCTCCCTCCCCCCACGTCCTGTCACCTCTGTCTCCGGCCCATTCCTGGAATGAACCTTCTCGTTATGGGAGTGGCCCCATGGCAGCCCCTAAAGGGAGCTTTGGGGCGACCTGGAGGGGACAAACCTGGCCCTCTGTGCCCCGTGCCCACCACACCTGCCTCCACTTCCACCCACCCCCCCTTAGGGCATGACCCAGGCGCTACAGTGTCCAGCGGAGAGCACCCGCTTTCCTGATGGGAATCGGAGGCCCTGGAGAGGAGGGCCCCAAGTGGAGGGAAGAGACTGGGGGATATTTTTAGGGGGGCCCTGGGGAGAGGCAAGAAGAGCAGAGCCACAAAAACGCTGCTGGGGAAGGCAGGCTCCTCCCGGGCAGCCTGGTGCCCACTGCCCTTCGCTGGCTACCCGGCCCCTTCTACCCCAGCGGGCACTGGCAGTAGGGGCAGCATGAGGTCCAGCTCTGAGACCACCAGATAGTGGGCTGCCTGGTGCCTGGTCCCATCCTCCCAACCCCCCGAGGACACTGCCCTCCCTTGCCATCTCCGGGCTCCTGGCCAGGGATCAGATGTTTTATAAACATCCGAGGGAGCCGCCGGGCCCGGCTGGGCTGGCTGAGGGTTCCCTCCGGCAGGACGGGAAGGAGGCAGCTGCGGAGGCCGCAAGGAGAGCTAAGGCACAGGCTCCGGTACAAAGCAGTATTTATAGATTTATTTATATATGTATATTTGCCTCCGGGAAAAGGACGGTCCACGGGAAGCCGACAGGCCCGGTGAGAGGGCGCTCCCGGCACACTTAGCACGATATAAATACGAACTGGAGCCAGGCGAGGAGGGTGCGGGGCACGGGGCGGTTAACACGGGGCAGGCGGCTAAGCGGGGCACGGCCGGAGGCCTGGGGGGCGGTGAGAGCAAGCGGACAGTTAGTGTGGGGAGGGGATTCCTATTTACAGCAGGAGGGGGTAGGGGGAGTAGCTAAAGAAACATGGCAGCCATCGGGTAGCCTGACGCCCATGGCCGCCAAGGGGGCTGGACCTCCTGGCACCAGAATGGAGGGCTCTCCCCCTTGGGAATAAGGCAACTTTGGTCCAAAATTCTCGGCCCCGGGGACTTCCTCTGTGCCCAGCCCTTGGTCACCCCCGCCCCCGCCCCCGGTGGCTGACCAAGGCGAAGCAGCCGTCTCTCCTGGGGGAGAGACCCCTCCCGGTGTGGGCTGGGAAGTTCTGGCACTAGGGAAATGGCTTTAAGGCACCAAGTGGGGCTGGTCCCAGGTCCGGGACAGAGAAGGCAGGCGCTTTCCTAGAGTCCATCCCTGGCCTGCAGCAGGGAGGCCCATGCCAGGAGAGGCCGGCCGGACTCCGTGCTGGAGGCCAGGCCCCCAAACTTTGCCTTTCTCTGGGTAAGGCTGAGATCCCTAAGTGCAAAGGCATCGTGAGGAACAGCCGGGCCTCCTGTCAGCCAAGTGTGAGGGGCGGATGAGGGGCCCAGGCCAGGCCCCGCCCGGTGGGGAAGAGAGGGGGCTCTGTCCTCTCCCCTCCCCCCCACCCCCGTTCTCACAGAGAGCTCGCGAGGGAAGCGTCATAGCAGCCACGAGCCCCCACGTCTGGCCTTCTGAGGGCCAGTGGGGGGAGGGGGGCAGAGGAGGCCCGAGGACGGCTTTGGCAGTGGAAGGCACCGGGTGGGCAGAACGTGGCCCCGGGGCCCTCCTGTTTCTGCCCAAGTCTTCCCTGGTCCAAGTGCATTTTAGTCATTAGCTCCTATGTCCCCGGCCCCCCCGGCCCGCTCCCCCTGCACCCCTGGCCAGAAGCTTGCTGCACTACAGCAGGGAGTGCCGGGCGGCCGGCTTCAAGTCCAGCGGCCCGCCTCCCGTCCGATTGGGCCCCGGCCCTCACAGCTGGCGGGCAGGACCAGGGCACCAAGGCCGCCCAGCCCCCAGAGCCCCCGGGCAGGGGCGCCAGAGGGCCAGGAGGCACCCGAGCTATCCCAGTAGCCCAGGAGAGCCTCAGGCTGCGAGGGCTGGGGCCGGGACTGGGGGTGCCAGAGGGCCAGGCACCTCATGTGGGGCAGGATGGGGGCCCAGAATGCAGCCGGACGGGCACGGGGGCTGGGGGGGCAGCCCAGGCCGGGCCTCCGGGTCCCCAGTTCTCGGGGACCATGGCAGGGCAGGCGGGGGCGGGGCAGGGACGGTGACTCCAGTGTCTGGACTTCCAGTTTCTCCAGGCTGGCGCGGCCCCCCCACTTCAGTGTGCGGCCATCACTCCAGTGTGTGCCCTGAGAGCTCCAGTGTCAGGGGGGCCGGGCAGAGGCGGCCCCAAGGGTGGGGGCGGGGTGCAGGGTCACCCCCCCCTCCAGTGTAACATGGTCACATCCAGTGTGGGAGAAGAGGCGCCGGGAGGGCCCCTCGGGGCCGGGGCCCAGCTCAGTCACACAGGCGGTAGAAGTGGAAGAAGTAGTCCGTGACCCCCTGGGGGGGCGCCTCCGAGCTGCAGTTGGCCTGACCCTGGGGGGAAGGGGGGCGAGGCTGAGCTCCCCTTCCCTGTGCCCTGCCCATCCCCCCAAGAGGGCCCCTGGGGGCCTCCAGCTGTGGGCCCTTGTCCCACATCCCTCAGCTCAGGGCACAAATTAGGCACCTGCTGTCTACCAGACCTGGGAAGGGCTCTTTTTGGCTTGGGGGGGTCCTCTTGTGGGCCTTGGGTCTGGATAACAACCCCCCCAGCGTGTGTTTGGTAAGGGGGGGAGGCAGGGAGGGGCCAGAGGAGGGTTTCCAGGCTGACACTCACCAGCAGGGCCACTCGGAAGTGGTAGGTGAACTCCTGGAAGGACAGGATGGCCAAGGGCCACTGGTGGGAGGTGCCCTGGAAGGAGGGGGCAGGGAGAATGAGGGGGAGCCCCCGAGCCCCCACCCCACCACTCTACAACGGAGCAAACTGAGGCAGACAAAGTGAGCAGCCCAGCGACCGCCATGGGGCGCCACAGTGCACAGAGCCGCACGGGAGTCGGGAGATGAGTCTTCCCGAGTTCGAATCTCACCTCCCATAGTTCCCAGCTCTGGGACCCTGGGCGAGCCACTCAGCCCGGGCTGCCTCAGTTTCCCCACCTGCAGAATGAGCTGGAGAAGTAAATGGCGAACCACCCCAGGATCTGCCGAGAGAACCCCCACCTAAGAGTGGGACCCAACCAACGCCCTTGGGGCTTGGACTCCTCGGGCTCCTCTCCCCAGGGCTTAGCCCAGGCTTCTCACATAGTAAGTGCCCTTTCACTCACTCATTCCCGTCCAGCCAATCACTCCCCTCTGCCCCAAGCCGCCCCAGCCGCCCGCTCTCGGACCCTTCTGGCTCCCCTCCTACAGAACTGAAGCTTCTGGGGGCAGGGGCGGCTCCCCTCTGCCTGGGTCTCCCTAACGTCTGGCCGGGCGCACAGTAGGTGCTTCAGAGGCGCTTGCAGACGGCCCGGAGGAAGGATCTCCGGGTCCCACCCGCGGAGGGTCGGGCTTGCCGCCTCGCTTCCCAGGCCCCGTCCCCCCCTCCGGGCCGGGCCCCACCTGGGTATCGCCGTGGATGGGGAGGCCGCGGGGGGTAATGCCCTTCTCACACGGGTTCTCCTGAGACCTCAGGCTGCAGAACGCCACCGAGACCGGGAAGCTGGAGCTGGGAAAGACAGCGGGAGCAGGAGGGTGCTGGCCCCTCCCCTCGGTCCCGGGCCCCGCCCCCTTCCCCCCCCCCCGGGGACCCCCAGAACATACTTCATCTGCAGGGTCAGGCTGAGGTGGAGGGGGGTGTTGCTGCTGATGGGGATGCTGTAGGTGAAGTTCCCTGGCCTGGAGGGAGAACGGATGTCGGCCTGGGGCCTGCTCACCCCCTCCTGGCCCCGTCTGGGGCGCCCCAACCCCCTGGGGTCTGCTCCTCCCCCATCTGCCCCCTCCCCCCTGGGGTCTGCCCCTCCCCCCATCTCCCGTCTTCCCCCTGCTCACCTGCAGGCATCACCTGGGGTACAGTACTGGGCGGTGATGGGCATGGCGTTCTCCAGGACCTGGATGGAGCTCAGGGTGGGCCAAGCACCTGCAGGGAGAGCGCAGGAAGCCCCAGGTGGGTTTAGGGGGAGGGGCGGTCAGGAGGCCCCTCCTCGGCCACTCCCCGGGGACCCCGAGGCCGGCCAACACCCCACCCATCACCCCTCGGAGGAACTAGGGAGAGCCAAGCAGGTGGTCAAATGGGCCCAGGCTTGGCCAGAGGGGAGGGGCTTGTCCAGTGGGCGGGGCGGGGCCAGCAGGGAGGGGGCTTAAGCCGGCCAGCGGGCGGAGGCTTGGCCAGCGGGCGGGGGTTTGGCCAGTGGGGAGGAGCTTGTCCAGTGGGCGGGGCGGGGCCGGCAGGGCGGGGTTTGGCCAGTGGGGAGGGGCTTGTCCAGTGGGAGGGGGCTTGGCTAGCAGGTGCGAGCTTACCCAGCGGGCTGTCAGGCCCGGTGGGCCGGGGCGTGGCGGGGCTGAGCAGGGGCGCCCCTCGGCGTGCACGAGCAGGGATAGACAGGTTGGGGCTATTCTTGGCCTTGCCCTGCATTCCAGTGAAGGGGGCCGAGGGGCTGGCCGGGGGCTCCAGGCTCTTGGGGGGCTTGGCGTGGGCGATCCCATTGGCCGAAAGGCCCCAAGACTTGGCTCTGATGCTGGTGACCGGCAGCAGCGAGGTCTGGCTTGGGCCTGTGGGGAGGGGCCGGCGGGCGGAGGGCACTGAGGAGGGACGGGGGATCCTGGCTCCTCCTGCGCCCGCCCTACGCCCCCTGCCAGCCCTCCCCCCTCCCTCCCCCTCCAGGGTCCCTACCTGAGCGGTTGGCAGTGGGACTGGGGGCTGGGCTCTGGGCGGAGGAGGGGCTCGGGGTGGGCGGGGAGCAGCAAACCACTGGACAGGGAGGGCTGGGGCACAGCTCCACGTGAGGGACCAGGACAGGCCCGGTGGAGTCTGGGAGGCCGGTGGTGACTGTGGGATGAGGCAGGAGAGACAAGACGAGTCAGCCCAGGGCCCCAGAGTGACAGAAGGACAGCTGCCGTGTATACAGCCCCTACTGCACGCCGGGCGCAGCGCTAAGGGCTGTACAAAGATTATCTCATTTCATTCCGTCAACATTACGCCCCTACTATGTGTCAGACACTGAGCTAAGCACTTTACAGTTGCTCTCATTTCATCCCCAAACCATTTATTAAGCCCCTACTATGTGCCGGGCGCTGAGCTCAGCACTCTACAAACACTATCTCACTGGAGCCCTCCAACAATGCTAGGAGGCGGGATGATTTTGACCCCCATTTTTCCAGGCAGGCGCCCTGGGCCCCCCGAACCTGCACCCAGGCCTTGGACTCCGGGCTTCCCTTCTCCCTTTCCCATGGGGGGGGGGGAACGCACCAGGCTGGGAGGAGGGCCGGGGGTCGGGCGGGCCACTGGAGGCCGGGGACTGGCGGAGCTGGGTGGTCCCGTAGCTCTGACTCGACCTGCCGAGGGAACACGGGGCTGAGCTTGATGGGCCCGACAGAGAGAGAGCAAAGGGGCCAGCATCAAGTCAAGGAAGGTCAGGAAAGAGAGGGAGGGGGTCCGGGGGCAGGGGGCTGGTCGCGGCCGGGGGGGGGGGGGGGCCGGGGGGGGGGGGGGGGCACCAGGGGGGGGGGGAGGGGGGCGGGGGGGGGTGCCCTGCCGGGGCTGGGGATACACCGAAGGCAGGGCAGTCACGTACCATGGACACAGGGCCACACTCCCCCCGGGGTCCCGGGGCCGGAGGAGGGCCAGAAGACAGGAAGTAGACACAGCAAAAGAGCTAAGGAGGGAGTGGGGGGGACACAGGCCAAGGAGGAGAAAGGAAACACCCATCAGCACCGACCCCCGCCACCCACGGGCCCCGCGGCCCGGCCCGATAGGGCAGGGAGGCCAGAGGCAGAACGAGCTGGGCTCCGGGAGCTTTTTTGCCCCCTCCCTCAGGCCTCAGTTTCCCCCTCTCATGGGTGATGCATCTGCCAAGGAAATGCTGGCTGTGGCCCCAGAGCCCCCAAGCACAGGGGCCCTTTCTGAGCCACCCCCAGCCCCGGCAAACAGATGTGGGACCCGCCCCTGAGGAGAGGGTTCTGGGCCGCCCTTCCCCCGCCCTCCCCCAGACCGGCCTCCCTAGCGGCCCCTGCCCCAGCTCGTGGGGCCCAGAGAATCTGACCCCCCCCCGGGGACACACCCGTCCATGTCCACTAGGTCTTCCTCGTTCCGAAGGCTCAGCACATACAGTGTAGACATGGACACCACACTGGGGAGCACAGAGAGACAGGGAGCTCAGCTGCTGGGGCCTTCTTTCAGCCTGTGCGCGCTTCCCTTTGTGCCCCAGCCCTCCTCCCTCTCTCTGGCCCCCCAACTCTTGGGTCAGTGAGGGCTGTGACTGGGGGAATTCAGACAGTCCCCCCAGGACCGGAGCCTCCCTCAGAACCCCAGCAACAGAAACCCTGGGCAGGAAGATCAGGGCCACCCCCCCCCCCGAGAGCAGGGCCAGCCCCCCAGATCATGGCCATGTATCCCCCCGGATCAAGGCCAGCCCCCAGACTGGGGGGTTCCCACACCGCTGGCCCAGAGGCTGGTCACATCCGGGGATGTCCCACCACCCTGCCCAAGGCCGGGAGGGGCCGTCACCTGAAGGCCATGACGACTACCAGGGCGATGATGGTCCCTTGCAGGAAGCGCTGGCTGATGCAGGCCTGGTTGGGGACCACGGAGGGGGCCTAGACACAGGACACGGGGAGCTGAGGATCTCACAGGAGGTTACTGGGGGACGGTGGGCTAGGGGAAGGGCGGGACGGCCAGGCTCCCTCCTTTCCAGGCCCCTCACCTTGCTGGCCACCTTCGGGGGACGCTTCTTGTGGGGGACGCTCCCGGCTCGACTGAACTGGCTGTCCGCTTGGCTGCGGGGAGAGGGGAGGGTCAGAGGGAGCCTCGGGCCCAGCTACCCCATGCCCAGGCCTGGCTACCCCTCTCCCGGGCCCAGCTGCCCCACCCAGGCCCACCTGAAGGCCCCGGAGCTGCCCGTGGACTTCATGCTGTCCAGCCGCCGCAGCTTGGCCAGCTTGTGGCTCCAGCGCTCCAGCTCGTCGATGCGCGTCTCCAGGTTGTCCGTCAGCTTGCACAGCTCCTTCACGGCCCCCACGTTCTCCATGAAGATGCGCTCCTGCCAAAGCCACGCCTACAGACTTGCCCACCGGGAGGCGGCAGCTCGTGCCCCGAACGCCCCCTCCCAGGGACTGAGCGTGCGGCAGGGAGCCCGGCGGGCCTGAGCTCCGCTCTGCCAACGGCCGGCAACACCCTGTGCCATGGCCCGGGTTCTGGGGCCTCCTCCAGGCCTGACACAAAAAGTTCTAGATTCCCTCCCAGCTCCAACATTCTCCTTTCTAAGGTTCCTCCCGGCTCTGAGGTTCCCCTCCCGACTTTGCCATTCTCTGCTTTAGGGCCCCTTAGGACTCTGTAATTCCACGCCGGGCCCTCGGAGAATGCTCCTTGGTCCAGTGAGCCCAGGTCAGCCCTCCCCAGGACGCTGTTGGGCCCAGGGTCTCCCAGGCTGCCCGCACTGGGGAGAGGTCCCTCCCTCCTTCCTTCGCTCCTCCCTTCTCCTTCCCTCCTCCCTCCTTCCCTCCTCTCTCCCTCCCTCTAGGCCGGGCATCCGCTGACCTTGTTCACGACCAGAAAGTTCTCAATGGTCTTCCCGTTGGCAAAGACCACATCGCCAGTGTCCTTCACGGCCTCAGGGAGGATCTCCTTTACCTCCTGGGCGATGAGCCCTGCCCAAGGGAGAGTGCCAGGGGGAGGGTTTTGAGGGGGGGACCAGGGAGCCCACTGTGGGCTGGCTCCTCGCCACGCACCCCGCCAAGGCACCCTCCTGGTGACGAGGGCAGGGGGCGACCTGCAGGAAACATGAGGGGAACCCGAGGCACAGGAGCCGAAATGCTGAGCTAGAGGTGGGCTCAGAGACCGCCTCGCCCACTCCTATTTTACTGAGAGAAAAATTGAGGCTTCTACAGGTTTCCATGGCTCGCCTAATGTCACACTGGTCCTTGGAGGCACAGGACTCGCATTTAGCTCCTTCCTCTAGCTCAGTGCCCCCCTCCCCCATCCCCGGGCACCGACACACACTGGGCCAGCTCCCTACCGGTCTCAGGGGAGGCCTCGATGCCCACACTGGCTGCGAACTCGGGTTTGTAGCTGTAGTGCACAAGCCGCATCCGCGAGATCCTTTTCAGCTGCTCGGTGGTGTCCACCTGGAGGCGGGGGTGGAGGCTGAGACCCAGGACGCCCCCCCCCAGCACCCACCCAGGGGGCTGAGACCCAGGATGCTCCCAAGCACCACCCTGGGGGGGCTGAAACCCAGGATGTCCCCCCAGCACCCCCTGGGGAACTGAGCAGGGATCTGGGGGACCCAGACATCCTCATCCCACCCAGCCTGGGGCTCACCTCCTGCACGTGCTCCTTGGCCCGGATGTCTGACGGGTGCATGAGGGAGCCCATCACCTTCACGTTGCCGTGGACGACTAGAGCTTCATCCGGCCGGTCCGTGTTGATGCCCACGCGGCCGTGATGGAAGACGGTGTCCGGCAGCTGAGCCCGCTGCCACAGGACGTCGCTGTCGCTCTCAAACTGGCCGGGGTTGGAGGCCTGAGGGTGGGGGAAGAGACAGGTGGGCCTCCTGAGCCCTCTCCCCCTTCCCTCCACCTCCTCCCACAGTCTCTCCTTCCTCCCTTTCTTCTCCTGCCTTTCTCTGTAGCTCCAAATCCAAGCCTAGCATTTGGCACACAGTAAGTGTCTAATAAATGCTGCTGACCATCTGCCTGCTGACTTAGCAAAGTCCCCAAGCCAGAGAAACACAGGCTCGAGGCAAGGCAGGGAAGTATTCTTAGGGAGGAGAGAGCCAGACCAGCTTTGGAGGGAGAGGATTCAGCGATTACTTGCAGGATGCAGTGGGATGCCACCGGCTGTGGAGGAGGGAATCCCTCCCTAGGGACTTCCTCATCCAGGGGACCAGAGGCCAGAGCCTGCGGAATGCCAGCACGGCATGGCTGATGTGGCCCCAGTGGAGATAAGCAAGGGGCCGGCCCCGCAAACAGCAGGGCCTTCAGGAACTGAGAAGCCTTCCAGGGCCTGCAGGAACCAAGGAGCCTTCCAGGGCCTGTAGGAGCGCCAGCCCCCAGCTAGCTCACGCCCATGTCTGAAGGGCTTTCTGGGGCAGACCACCCATGGAGCCTGGGCTGCAAAGAGAGGGCTCAGGGCCCTGGGCCAGACCAGACGATGGAGCCAGACTTTGGAGAAATGGGATAAAAAGCATGTGCTCTAGAACCTTATCTACCTGTGAGATGTTTTTTTTTTTTTTTTTTTTTTTTTAAATTTGCCTTTGTTTTTTAAGTTCCCTCTAAAAGAATTCAAATTTTGTCTCCAGAGAATTAGGGAAGGAGCTTCTCTGGACCCCAGATTTCAGCTTTGTAAAATGAGGAATCTGTTAGAGCAGATGATCCAAGGTTCCTTCCAGCTTTGAAGTCCACATTCTAAGATCCTTCCCAACTCTGACATTCCACGTTCTAAGGGCCCGTCCAGCTCTGAGATTTTGTGTTCTAAAGTCCTTCCCGGCTCTGACATTTTATGTTATAAAATCCCTCCCAGCTCTGAAATATTCTTTTAAGATTCCTCGCACTCTAATATTTCATGTTCTAAGGTCTTTCCTTGCTCTGATGTTCCATGTTCTAAGATCCCTTCCAGTTCTGATATTCTATGTTCTAAGTCTCTTCCATCTCTAATATTTCACATTCTAAGGTCCTTTCTAGCTCTGACACCGTATTCTAAGGTTCTTCCCAGCTCTGACATTCTGTGTTCTAAGGTCCCTCTCAGCTCTAATATTCCATGTTCTGAGGTCCTGCCCCGCTTTGACATTCCACGTTCTCACTCCATCTCAACCCTGACATTCTATCTGTTAAGGTCCCTCCCTGCTCTGACAGTTTCTACATTGACTTGGTGGTTCCACACACAACCCAAAGGGAGGGGTCTATTTATCAGTGGGGAAAGACGGGCTGTTCCCCGATGACACGTGATACGGCTCTCTTACCCTGACAATAATGCGCTCCGAAATCTGGGCAGCCAGCGTATACGTCTGGTTCTGCGCATGTGCCTGCAGCGCTACCACCAGCATGAAGTACCTGCAGTGTACATCAAGGGGATCAGCACCCTTCCTTCCACCCCCTTCCTGTCCCCACACCAGTTCCCCCCACGGCTTGGCCGGCCAGGCTCACCTCTGATCCGGATTGGGTTTGCCTTTCTTGCGCATGTTGTTGGCTGTGGTCTCACTGAAGTGCAGGCGCCCCACTGTAACCTTGGTGACTTGCTCTGGAGGCAGTGTGACCCTGCAGGAGACAGGGCCACTCAGAGAGGCAGCCCTGGCCAAGGAGAGGGACTGGGGACTGTGCCCGGGGGCTTCCCCTCCCCTGCTCCCCTCGTGATACTAGACAACAACAGATAGTAAATTTTGTTCTCAGTCCTGGTGAGGAGCTGGCTCCTGTACAGTCACTGACTCCATGTACCCAGAAAATGAATTCTAACTCAGGTGATAGAGGGCCTGAGGGTTACGGAGAAACACTGGGAGGGGGCAAGATTAGGCAAGAGCCTCTTATCCCCATTCTTACTAGTCACTTTTGCACTTAGTGTTAATAACAGTAAGACAAGAAGAAAAGGAAACTAAGAAAGGCAGTGCCAGCAAATTCGAGACAAAAGTATCCATTTTCAGATATGATGGTTTACCTAGAAAACTCCAGAGAATCAGCAAAGATACTACTACCTACAACAGGAGCTTCAGTAAAATATCAGGATACAAAAGAAATTCATCAACAGAATCAGCATTTCTATACAGCACTAATAGAAACCAAGTGGAAATGATAGTAAAAAACAGGAGAAACCCTACAAAATTCATTAAGAAGCCTGGGAATGACTCTTTAAGGGTCCAAAGGGTTACTAGTGGAGAAAAGGATTATACTTGTTTTGTTTGGCCCCATGGGACAGAAACTACAGGGAGGTAAATTTCAGTAGCTGGGCAGCCTCCAGAGCAAGCAGGTGCAGAAGGGGAGCTTGGATAATGCCTTGGTGGGATGTGACAGAGGGCAGGTCTATGCAGAAATGGATTGGATTAGTGGGGGGGTTGTTGAGGACCTTTCTAGCCAGGAGGGTCTGCCTCCACCCCCATCCTCCATCTCTCATTTCCTTGGGGGCTGGCACTCACGTGACAGGGTTGAAGGGCCGCTTGCTTCGGTCAGACTGGGACTGTTCGATGTTGATGGATTGATTCAAGGCCTCTAGCTGTGGGGGGAGAGAAGGAGACTGCAGAGTTTAAGGAGGACATCCTGGAGGAGCGGGGCTGCTGAATTACTTGTGTCCACACTTTAATATCCCTTTATAATTTGAAATTTGCTTTCTTTAAGATAACCCTGTAAGTTCATAATGGTTCTTTCATATATAGATATTTGCAAAGCGCTTAACAATATATTACCTTATAATGTACATGACTCTGCGAAGTTAGTGCAAAGATTAGCCTTCAGTAAACAAATGGGGAAACTGAGGCTGATAGGTTGTGACTTGCTCAGAGTTACACTGTAAGAATTTGAGACACAACTCAAAATCATGTCTTCCTGACTCAAAACTGTGTGTCCTGCCAACTAAGCCAAAGTATTCCTCAACAGATGAGGAAACTGAGATAAAATATCTTTTTCAAGTAATAAATGTCAAACAAAGATGGTCTCCAGATCTCTATAGAATCCAAGCCTAGAACATCTCCCACCATCCCATCCTGTCTAATCCCTTTCTAACCTCTTCCATATGTAGACCTCAATCTTGACTCATACCACTCTACAAAGGAAAAAAATTCATCACAAATTCTGTTCACAATCAAGCACAAACACAAACGGGATCTGGTTTTGGAGAAATGGGATAAAAAGAGTATGCTCTGGAATTCTATTTATCTATGAGCTTTGATAATTTTTACATATTAAATTTATTAAAATTTTACATATTACATACACTTAACCTATTATTTGTTTTTAGAATTTTATTTATTTGGTATTTTTATATTTTAAATTTATTACATATAATCTTTATTATTTGTTTTTGTGTTCTATGACCTTTGGTAATTTTATTATATTAAATTTACTAAAATTTCATTCATTATATATTTAATCTTTATTACTTATTTTTTTAGAACTTATTTATGAGCTTTAGTAATTTTTATGAATTGAATTTACTAATTTACTAAAATTTCATTCATTATACATAGTTAATCTTTATTATGTATTTGTTTTAGAATTTATTTATGAACTGTGGTCATTTTTATATATTAAATTTATTAAAATTTTATTCATTACTTTTACTGAATCTTCATTATTTATTTATTGGCAGTATTTCTAGTGGGCAGCTAAGTGACGCAGTGGGTAGAGATCCTGCTGCGGCATCTAGAGAACACGAGTTCAAATCTGGCCTCAGATACTTACTAGCTATGTGACCCTGGGCAAGTCACTTCATTTTGTCTGCCTCAGTTTCCTCATCTGTAAATTGGGGAATAATAATAGCACCTACCTCCCAAGGTTGTTGTGAAGATCAAATGAGATTGTATTTGTAAAGCGCCTCACAAGTGTAAAGTGCAATTTCCACGCTAGCTGTTATTCTTAGTCCAACTCCTTTATTTTATAGCTGGGGAAACGAGTCCCAGAAGGGACGAGACCCAGGCAGTAAGAGACAACTTCAGAGCCAGACCTGGATGGTGACTAACGGCCCAGCTGACCGGCCAACCCAGCCCCAAACCTGCCTTGACTCCATGCAGCTTCAGGTAGAAGCAGTCCAGGGGCTTCAGACCCTCGGGGGTCTTGACGTACTTGGGCTCCCCAAGCATGCCGATGTACACCGTCACCTGGAAGTGGTTCTTCTTCTGGCACACGAAGGCATCGTCGCCCACGGAGAAATTGAAGCCCTTGTCGGCGTCCACCCGGTAAGTGAGCATGGGTCTGGGGGGGGGGGCAAAGATGGGTGCTGTGCTCAGGGTGGGACTCCTCCCAGCCCGTCAGGGGCTCACGCAGACTCTTGGAGGCAGCGTGGTCGCCCTCGGGTAAGCGGCTCTGCCCCAATCTGACCAGGCCCTCAGCCCCGTTAGGGAGCCCATTGAGGCTCACAGAGCCCTCAACCTTGGCCCTGGCGGCAGCACCCTTTCAGGCAGGGAAGGGTCCCCCAGAACTCGGGCTCCCCGAGTTCTGCTAGGAGTTCTACAGCTAGAGGGCGCCATGGGGCACAGAGTGCTGGGCCTGGAGTGGGGATCCTGCCTCAGTCCTGCCGTGGGCAGCTAGGGGGCGCCACGGGGCACAGAGTGCTGGGCCTGGAGTGGGGATCCTGCCTCAGTCCTGCCGTGGGCAGCTAGGGGGCGCCACGGGGCACAGAGTGCTGGGCCTGGAGTGGGGATGCTGCCTCAGTCCTGCCCTGGGAAGCTAGGGGGCACCATGGTGCACACAATGCTGGAGTCAGGAACACTCCTCTCCCTGAGTTCAAATCCAGCCTCAGACCCTCACGAGCTGGGTGACCTTGGGCAGGTCCCTTCACCCAGCTTGCCTCAGTTTCCCCTTCTGGGAAACAAGCTGGGGAAGGAAGTGGCCGCCACCGCAGCACCTCTGCCCAGAACACTCCCAGCGGGCTCACAGAGTCAGGGACGAGGGCCACGCCGGCACAGGGCACCCCCCCTCTGCCCCGCACAGGCGGCACTCCTAGCTTTCTGGCTTTACAGACTCCTGAGGGTCCCAGAGCGATGCTGCAGGGCCCATTTGAAAGACCGAGGTGCTGAGGCTCAGAGGGGTCAAGGCCAGGCCCGCGGGACTCCTGTCCAGAGGCCTTTGCCCCTTGCCTCGGACACTGTCTTGTAGGCAGTCGGGCAGCCTGGTGTGGCCGGGAAGGTCCCGCCACGCCGCTGGGGGCTCAGGCAGTGACCGCTGCTCAGCAGGAGCTGTGGGCCCTGGAGAAGGTGTTGGGAAGGGGGAGCAGGAGGCCCCCCCCAGCTCCCCGGGCAAATCAGAACCACCTGGAGCCCCAGCACGGCCCCTTCCCGGCATGCGGGGCCCAGGCCTTGGGGGAGAGCCCGCCATCTGGGGAGCCTCAGCTCTGGCTGACAGCGCGTTGCCTTGGAGACGGCCCGAAACTATGCGGTAGCGATCGGCCCACAGGCCCCTCTGCCCAGCCCCAGATTCCCCCCCCACCCCATCTCCACAGCCCGTCCTGGCTGGGGGGGGGGCACTTCTTCAGCCCTGCAGAGAGTCCCTAACCTGGACGCTCCAGAGGAGCCGGACAGCAGCCCAGGAGTCTGCTCAGCCCCTGCCCATTCCCCACCCCCCCAATAGCAGAGAGCTCGAGAACCCCCGGGAGTCTCAGCAATGGCACTCTGGACCAGGTGGAGGCTGCTGAGTGCGGTGGGGGCCTAGGAGACGCCCTCTTCCCCGGAAAGACAAGGCCCGGACCACTGACCTCTAAACTACTGCTCTAAAGGCTGCCAGCATGGGACTCAGTTTCCCCCTCTGTCACCTGCAGATGGAGCTATCTGCCTCCCTCCCTCTCGGGGCAGCGTGACCCAAAGTACAGAAAGACCAGAGCTCGGCCTCAGGGCCCTGCACTCCCCTGTCTGTCCGCTAGAGGTCCTAAAGTACCCCCCAGCACAGCTGCTCTCTGTGCCGCCCTCCCCAGGCTGGAGAAGAGCTCTGGCGAGGACCCTGCTCAGGGCTGAGGGCAGTCAGTGTTCTACCTGGAAGGGAAGGGAGGAGGGGGGAGAGGAACAATGAAGAGGGAAGGGAGGGAAGAAAAAGAAGGAGGAGGAGGGGAAGAGGAAGGGTGAAGGGAGGAAGAGGAGGAGGAGGAAGAGGAAAGAAGGGGAAAAAGGAGGAAGAGGGAAAGAAAGGAAAAGGAGCGAAGGAACAGAGGAGGATGAGGAAAAGGAGGGGAAGGAGAAAGAAGGAAGAGAAGAAGGAAAAAGGGGAAGACAGGGAGGAAAAAGAAGGGGAAGGAGAGGAGGGGAAGAAAAGGGGGAGGAAGAGGAGGAAGAGGAGAGGAGGAGAAGGAGGGAGGAGCAGTTGGCCAAGCCCCAGGACCCGGAGCTCCCACCCACTGTGGCAGGGGGTAGGGGGCGCTGTAGGAGATCATGGGCTCCTGGCAGACCCTCCTTACCCTCTGCAGCCAACTTCCTGTCACTTTTCTGGAATGTAGGGAGGAGGGGAGTGGGCCAATCATGTCTGCCCCAAACTGCACCTTCCAGAGCCTGGCCCCCAGAGCTGCTCTCCTCCTCCTCCTCCTCCTCCTCCTCCTCTTCCTCCTCCTCCTCCTCCTCCTCTTCTTTCCCCCTCCCTGCTGGCCTTTTCCCAACACTTCTCTGGGGGGAGGCAGAGGCCCCCCAGGCCTCAGGGAGGAAGGGAGCTCCCTAGTCCCAGGCCCCTGCTGCCCCACACCCCAGCCCCATGACCCCCCATGGTCCTCCTTGCCCCGGATTCCCTCTCTGGCCCTTCCAGCTACAGGGCCCCTGTGCCCAAGGCCCCCCAGGTCCAGTCCCCCAGGCACTCACAGCTCCTTGTAGTTGGCGTCATAGAGCGCTGCCCACTTGTTCTGCTGGTGCGGCTGCCACTTGATAGACTGGTAATTGGGGTCCAGGTAGGAGCCGTTCAGGCTCTCGTTGTCCTGCATGAGGCCTGGGGAAGGAGGGCGCACTCGGGCTTGGCCTTGCCCCAGGACCGGGCCGTCCCCTTCCCTCTCGCCCGCTGGGCACATCCTGCCCATATGCCAACCTGGCGATGCCCGCCCTCTGCACGCTCCGATCCCTCTGACCGCCCAAGTCCATGTGCCCCTGGTGAGCACCATACCTGGTGAGGGGGCCCCCTGCGGATGCCAGGGCGGCGTCTGGACTCTGGCGATGCTGAGGGGGAGGGCTCCCGGTCCTGGCGAGAGGGGACCTTGCTGATGCCAGGGCGGCGTGGGGGCTCTGGCGGGATGGAGGGGCAGGGAGGCCACCGTACCTGGCTCCTGTTTTATCATCCCATTGAGCATCTGGGCGTTGAGGGTGTTGGGGGGTGATTCGGAGTGCTTCCTCTTCTTGGAGGGGTGTACGGGGAGCCTGGCAGGAAGTCGGACCCGGAGCTGCTGGGGTGGGCACTTGAGCCCCGGCCTCCCCGTTCCCGCACCCGACTCCCTGGCATGGCCTCAGGTTTTGCTGCAGCTGCTCTACTCCCCTGATCTCCCACCTCCACACTTTTGCCTATGACCAGGACACCCGCCTTCCCCAACATCACCTGATAAATTTCCGGCCAGGGAGGTTAACGCTCCTAACATCACACTCTCTAACAGTTACAGGCATTTGGCTGTAAGCTCCCCAAAGTGGGGGGGGGGGGGTCCTGTCTCCACGCTTCTCTCCCACAGCGGGCGTCTGTGCCGCACCCAGAGTCGGTGCTCACGAGCCATCGGACAAGAAGCGGATTCCAGGAAGAGCAGGATGGCCGGGAGGCCGCCTCGGCCCCTGCTTGGGGAGGGAGCGCCCAGAGGTGGCCAGAGCGGGGCCCTACAAGTGACACTGCTCTCCCCGTCTATGACTGACTCACTGACTGCACCCTGTGACTCGTGCCTGACTCAGTGCCCTTGTCTGTAAAATGTGCTCAGATTAGCCTGGGGGGGGGTCTCCATGGGGGGGGGCGTAAACTTTAAAAAAATACTTTAAGATATATAATAATATCGCATTATAGTATATATATAAAATTATATATAATAAGCACAATTGGTTACTTTTTAGAAAACATTTTAAGATATAGATAATGTGATATAATATCTATACCATACAATATGGTATTCATAATCATTGAATAATTATACCTTATATGCTTGTTATTGTGTATATTTATTATATTATGTATATTAAACATATGTTTATTCAAACATTTAAGATATAGATTTATATCTTAAACAAGCATAACTGGTTACTTTTAAAACTATTTAAAATATATAATTATATCCTGTCATACAGTATATATATATAATTATACATAATAAATATAACTGGTTACTTTTAAAATATATATTTATATCCTGTCATAAGCATATATATTAATGATATAATTATACATAATAAACATAATTGGTTACTTAAAAAATACTTTAAGATCTATATAGCATGACATAATATACGTCATATAATATAGTATGCAGAATTATATAATCATACACAATATGCTTGTTCTGTATATTACATTGTCTATATTAAAATATATATTTATATTGTATCATATGGTCCATATAATGATTATAGAATTATGCATAATAAGCATAATTGGTTACTTTTAAAAATATTTAAGATATATACAATATGAGATAATATATATATATAGTATAATATGGTATACATAATTATATACTCATACACAATATGCTTGTATATTTATTATATAATGTATATTAAAATACATTATGTATGTTAAAAGATTTTAAGATATATATCTTTTATATATACATATATATATATATATATATATATATATATATGTTTACATGGTATCATACCATTTATATGGTACCGTACATAACAATTCTATAATTATACATAATAACAAGCAAAACTGGTTGCTTTAAAAATATTTTAAGATATATATTGTATCATACAGTATATATAATATGATATAATTATACATAATAAGCACAATGGGTTACTTTTTAAAATATTTTGAGATATATATATATATATATTGTATCATATGGTATATATAATAATTAGACATAATAAACCTAATTGTTACCTTTTAAAAGTTTTAAGATACATTGTATCATTCAGTATAATAACAGTGATAAGATTATACATAATCACAGCATGATGGGTCATTTTTAATATGTTTCGAGATCCATAAGATCCCGTGGCCATGGATCACTGTCGCCCTGTCACAAGAGGGCCCCTGGTAACTGCCCTTGATTTTGTGCCTTGAGCCATCCCCGGATTCTCATCAGGAACCCGGGAACCCGGCCCCCAAACCTTGGGTGGGATTAGGGGCCTTCCGGGTTTGGCCAGCCCGGTTTTTGATCCTTTCCCCTTGGCACCCGGGGTCTCGGCCTTGAAGCCAAGCCTGAATGACGGCTCCGTCCCCTTTACCTCCCGAGGCCCGACCGGCTCCACCCCCCCCCCAAAGGCCATCCTCAGGGGGGCGGCCCCCCTCCTTGTCACCCCCCCTTGCTCTGCCCCCCAGGGAGTCGGGAGGGTACTTACTCGGCCCCATGCTGCTGCAGCAGCTGGTGAAGCATCTGCGATTGCTGGGCATGGTGCAGGTCTCCGGGGGCCACGGCCTGCCCCATGGCGGGGGCCCAGAGGGGTTCGACAGATCCCCAGGACGGGGTGTGGGGGGGAGGAGGGCGGGCCCGGGAGGTGGGGGGGCGGGGGGGGAGGGCCGGCCAGGTGGGTGGGTGGAGGCGGAGGAGGGGGGTGCTCCAGGCGGGAGGGGATGCTGACGTGGCACATGTTCTCGGGGGTCATTGTTCGCAGGAGGTGAGGGTCTTCAGGCGAGGAGAGAGGGGGAAGGGGGCTGGTTAGAGAAGAGGAGCCGGGGGCATTCCTCGCCCTGCCACCGCCCGGACCCCTCCTCGGTGCTCCGTGGGCCCTCTCCCCACCCCCGGCCCCTGCGTTTTTGGCCGGGGCGCCAGGCACGGGGGCTGCCGGGAGCTGGGAGGGGAGGGTCGCGGGCACGGTGCGCGCCCCAGGGGCACCCCAAGAAGGCCATTTCTCAGCGCGGGGGTCAGAGCCCCGCCCCAGCTCTCTGTTCCTGCCCAGCAGAAGCTGCGGCAGCAGGAGTCAGGGGTGCGCCCCCCCATCGAGGTGCCCAGGAGGGAGGAGGCCGATGGGCCCGCGGCTCCCCAGGTCTCGGGTGGGAGCCTGCCCTGGGCCCTCGGCCGTGCCAAGGGGTTCCCTTGAGGAGGCCCTGAGCAGGGGCGAAGAGCGGGGGGACACGGGGGGCACTTTCAAAGCTGGCGGCAGGCCGGGAGTTCTGCCCGGGACTGGGGGGTGGGGAGAGGGGACGGTCGGGGGGCCGCGGCCCTCGGCCAGCCCGGGATCCCCCTTCCCCTGCCGGCGGGCCCAGCTGTGGAGGCTGCTTCCCCTCCCCCCTCCCCTTCCCCCTGGGGTGGAAGGGCCGCGCTGGGGAGGGGGGCTAGCTCCCTTTGTTCCCCCCAGAGGAATTCCAGGCATGTTTCTGGTAAGATAAACACAACTCTTGACCCCTCTCCCAGCTGCGCTCCCCGGGCTGCGGGTCAGGGGGCGAGAACCCCCATCAGGCCCTCTTCCAGCTGCGCTCCCAGGGCTGTGGGGCAGGGCACTGCCGGGGCAGAAGCCCCCTCCCCACCAGCCCCTCTCCCAGCTGTGCTCCTCAGGGCTGGCTCCCCAGGGCTGGGGGCAGGCCGCTGCCAGGGTGCGAGACCCCCCACCAGACCCTCTCCCAGGTGCGCTCCCCAGGGCTGGGGGGCTGGGCACAAGAAACCCCCCCCCCCACCCAAGCTGCCCTGTCCTCCCTCCCAGGGTGCAGTTCCCAGCCCCAAGAAGGGAGGAAGGCTGTGGACCGCCCGCTCTGGCCAAGCCCCCGGTGCCCGGCTCCGGCCCCTGGGCCGCTGGGATAGGCCCCCCCAGCCCCGTGCCCCCCAGGGGGCCGGGCCCCCACTTACCGCCGAAGGGCGAGTGCATGGCGGCCCAGGAAGGCCGGGCTGCATCTCGGGGAGGCAGAGGCAGCCTCTGGGGCCAGAGCTGGATGCTGCTGCCCGCCCGTGCCCCCCACCCCCACCTAGAGCCCGAACAATAGGCAAAAGCCAGGGACTATTTGCCCAGTGATAATCTCCCCACGTTCGGCAGGAGGCTGCCTCCCTCCCCCGCCTCCCCCCACACCCCGATAACGCAGCTCCAACCACTTTCCCAAAAGCCGGAGGGGGAGGAGGTGCCCGCTGGACTTACCATTCACCTGCTGGGGGGAATAGGCTTCGGAGCCCGAGTCCGGAGGCGAGTCGGGCAGGGCGCTGTGGGGAAAGAGTCCGGTGTGGGCCTCGTGGGCACCCGGCGCCCCCCGGGCGGCTCCAAGCTCTCCGAGCCCCCGAGACTGGCAGCGCCCCCGGGCACCCCTTTCCTCCTGGAGGAACCGGGCTCAGGAAGAAGCCCGAGAGCAAGCAGGGGACCCAGAAGCGCTGCCCACAGAGCTCCGGGCCGGCCTCCAGCCAGGACCCTTACTCCCCGCCTGCCCCCATGGGGCCCTTAGGGTGCCATGGGCCCGAGGGGAAGACTGGCCGGAGGCTGCCTCTGCCCCCTTCCGGTGCATGGGGGGATTCCCCGGCCTCCCTGTGCTAGGGAGGCTTCCCCAGCCTCCCCCTTCCTAGGGGGGCTTCCCCTCTTTCCACCACCCCCCCGCCAGGGTCTCCACGGCTGTCAGGGGAGACATTTACACCGTGTCCATCCAGAATGGAAGCTCCCTGAGGGCAAAGCCTTTCTGTGTATGTGGGGGTTAGCACACGTCAGGGGGCACAGTAAGTGCTTAATAAATGCATGTTGACCTGGCTTGACCTCTCCTTGGCAGGAGGGAGCATGGTCTCTGGGAGGGCCTTGGGGGGCATTGGGAAGGAGGAGCTCTGGGTTTGCAGGGGCAGGGGGGGCTTCTCCAGCTCACTCCTGTGGATCCCACCCAGGGCCCAGAGTCCCTCGGGCCTCCCAGGAGTGTGGACGGATGGGAGGCTACCGGGCAGGCCGACCCTCCCTGACGGGATGTCCCACTTCCCCCTCCCCCCCCAAGCCAGAACTGCACTCGGCCTTCCAGTCAGCCACGCCCCTGCTCCCCATTTCTGCCAGAAGCCTGGGGGGCGGCACCCGGCCTGCGGAGCCCCTTCCGCTCTGCCCCTGGCCAGGAGGAGGCGGGATCTGGGGGAGGCGAGGGAGGGGCAGGTGTGGTGCCCAGGTGGCGGGCCGCCCGGCTCCTGCGGGGGGAGGGGAGGAGAAAGGAGGGTTCTCCTTTTTATCAGCGGCTCAGAGGAAAAATGTGAACCCAGAAAGGTCATGATGTACCCAGCAAAGCCCTCCTGGAACAGTGGGAGGACGGGGGGGAGGGGGGCCATGACGGGCGCACCTCTGCAGCAAGGGGCCCTTGCTCAGCTTCTCCCCAAGCTAAGCAGGGACTTGGGGCCCTCAGGCCGGGCAGAGGGAGCAGGCAGAGAGAACGGGCAGGGGCCCTCAGGCCGGGCAGAGACTGGGCAGAAAGAGCAGGCAAGGGCCTTAAGGCTAGGCAGAGAGAGTGGAGGGGGCCCTCAGGCCGGTCAAAGACTGGGCAGAAAGAATGGACAGGGGCCCTCAGGCCGGGCAGAGACTGGGCAGAAAGAGCAGGCAAGGGCCTTCAGGCCAGGCAGAGAGAGTGGAGGGGGCCCTCAGGGTGGGCAGAGACCAGGCAGAGAGAGCGGGCAAGGCCTTGCTCACAGCCCAGTTCCCAGAGTGGAGAGCAGGTCATAGGTAGGAATGGACCTGGGGCATTCTGGGGGACAGGGTCCTTGTCCGGGCTCTGGCCAGGATGGCGTCTTGGGAGCGTCCCCACCTCATCTCACTGCCCAGCCCTCGAAGGGGTTCCAGCTGTTAGCTCTTTCTTGGCTCTGGCCTCCCTGCCTCCCCCTCACCAGAGCCTGCAGCCAGGGGGCAGAGGGACTGTGGGGCCAGCCCGGGGCCTCTTGAACACACAGTGTGTCCACAGGGAGCGCAGGCGAGGGTCTCCCTCGCTCGCCCACTTCTCCTCAGCTTCCCCCTCACAGAGACAGAAGCCCTGGGTCAGCGGGTGCTCAGGACGCCTCGCTGGGTCCAGGATGCTGCCCTTCCTCAGGATACTTGTTCCCCGACTTCCCTGGGAGGGCAGCACTGAGAGTCCCAGGTCTCTGTCCTTGAACCCAGGTCCTCCTCCCTGGGGAGCTTTCTTAAGCCAATCCCACCGGCCTCCTTCCATGTTGGGGCCGTCATTTTTAGAAGCAGCTGGACCTTCAAATCCCTCCTCAGATGCTTATGAATTACGTGCCCCTCATCTGCCTCAGTTTTCCTATCTGTAAAATGGGAGCGTCCACCTCCCAGGGTGAGAATCTCTGTAAAGGGCTTTGCAAATCTTAGTCCCTGGTTACTTCGGTGGACACAGCCCGATGCCCGTGGGCAGTGCCATCTGTCTACATCACTGCCGTGCTGAGCAGCTCCACAGGGAAGTAGACCGAGGATGTAGAGCAAGGATGCCAGGGGACAACCTGCATCTGTCCCGGTGGCCCAGTGGTCACTCCACACGGGGACTGAATCGGGGCCCTTGCTGGCAGAGGATGACTGGAGGCGCTCTTGTCTCCAGAGGCCTCTGGTCCATCCCCCGGCTCCACCGAGGGGGGCTGTGGCCAATACTGGGGGTCTCCTCCCTAATGCCCCCCTCCCTGAACCTCTAGTTCCCATCAGAACTCATCAAGGCTCTACCGTCTGTGTCTGAACCTTTCGGGGATGCCCAAGTGGGCTGAGGGGCTTTCGGAGGGAGCGAGCGAGCTCCCCGTCACTGGAGCAGATATTGGAGCAGCTATGGTCGAGAGATTCCCCCGGTCAGCTATAGGTTGGGCTGAGTGGCCTCCCAAGGGGGGCCCTTCTGCCTCCTGACGTTCCCACAGTGTCCCCCTTTGGATATTTTCCGGGTACCCCCACGTGTCGGGCAAAAGCCTGGCCCGGCTGGGGAGGAAATAAAGCCATCCAAATGGTGACTCCGAGTTCCTGGGGCCCAAGGCCCGACAACAGGGGGGTGGGAATTGCTTTCCCCGGGCCTATTGATTCGGGATTGGGATTGAGACCAGGGGGGTGGCACTTGAAAACCAAAGGAAGGGAAAGGGGGGGGAAAAGTTAATTGCCAAAAAAGGGGGGGGTTCTTTGGGGACCCGGGATTGGGGTGAGGGAGGGCGGAAGGGAATGGTTCAAACTTTGGAAATCCCTTTTTGGAAATCCCAAGAGGAAGGAAGGAAAATGGAAAAACCCTAAAAAAGGGAGGGAGGGGGTCGGGGAACCCTAAATGGGGCCCAAACAGGGAGGGAACCTAATGGGCCTAAAGACTTGGAATTTGTTTTAAATCCCTGGGAAGGAAATGGAACCCACAAAAATAAAACCCAATTGGGGGTCAGGCACATGAAAGAAAGGAAAACAACAGTCCCTTATTGGGGCCCATTAAAGGGAGATTAAAAAAAAGGCCTTTGAATGGAAAATGAATTTTAATCCCTTTTCTAAAAGAAGAAATGAAAGGCCAAAGAACGGTTCCTGTGGCCTCCCTTTTAATGGAACCAGGGCCCAATAAGGTCCTTCCCCCTTCTAAAGGGGCCTCACATTTTGGAGGGCAACCAAAAGAGGACCTTTTGACTGGGGTATGGGCTTTGGGGCTAGCCCCAGGGGATTTGGGGGCCCAACCCAAAAAGGAAGTAAAACCTAGGCCCAAAGGAACCAGGTCCCAGAGCCCTTTCCTTTTAAGGGGAGGGAAGGGCCTCTTGCCCAGGTAGGCCCTTCCCCTTTTCCTTGGCCCCAGAAGGGCCGCCCTACAGCTCACTTTGGCCAGTGGCAGCCAGTGAAGATTCGAGCGCTTTCCCTGACTGGGAGGCTGAGCTGAGGCAAGTTGGGGCTCCAGCCTTCACAGGGTGGGATTTGGGGAGCCCAACCCCAAAAAGGAAGCCAAGAGACCTATGGCCCATCGCGGTACCAGACTGCTCCCATGATGCCCCTGGTGCCTTGTGCTGGGCAGGGTGAGGATGGGTGCGTGTGGGGGCGTTGCACCCCTGGAAGAAGTCATGGTACGTGGGGGGACCTGCCGATGAGAGAACCTCAGTATGTAAGGGCCAAAGAGCGGGTCCTCCCAGACCCTCCAGCCCAACTCCCTCATTTTGGAAAGGAGGAGACCAAGACTTGGAAAGGTTATGAGGTTGAGAGAAAGGTAGATGGCAGAATGGAAAGGGCTCTAGTCCAACTTCAAATCCAGCCTCAGCCCCTTACTGGTCAAGTCATTTAACCTCAGTCTGCCTCAGTTTCTTCACCTGTGAAATGGGGATCATCCCAGCACCCACCTCACATGAGACATCTGTGAAACCCTTTACAACCCTTTCAGCCTTATGGAAATGCTAGCTTTGGTGGTGATGCCCAAGATGGCGCCAGGAAGGAACCAGTGGCACAGAACCTGAGAGCAGCCAGTCCTCCCGGCCCCCTCTTCCCTCTTGTCCCTCCCGGAGGGGCGTGAGGAGGAGGACCTCCTCTCTGGGCAGCCCACCACACCTGGGCCCACTCTCCCAACTCCAAGCCTGTCTGTGAGCCCCCAGCCCCAGATTCTGCCCCCTGGACAAGCAGAAGAGGGAGGGGGGGCTTCTCCTTCCCCCAGGACCCCTGAATCCAAAGCCAGTTCTCTCAAGCTAGGAGGGACTTTAGAACTCAGCCTGTCAGAGCCGGGAGGGACCTAGAACATGGCCTGTCAGGCCCTTGTTAGGACATGGGATGTCGGGGCCGGGAGGTGGCTCAGAGCCGAGAACGAAGGATGCGAGCGTCCAGCTTCTTGGTGGGGGGAGGGCGGCAGTGTGTCCGGGGACACGTGGCTCTTGACATCACGCACGGCCACAGGGAAGGCTCCCGGGGTGTCTGTGACCCTGACGTTCTAGGTGGGGGGCGGCGCTTCTGGCCCGCTCAGCTGGAAGGGTGCCCATTTCACAGAGGGGGCAGCTGAGGCCTCCTCTCCTGCCCACTCCCTGCACAAATGCGGCTCCCGGGGGCTCCCTGCCCCTCCTGCCCCGGCCCAGCCCCGCCCTCACTCACCCTGGGGCATAGGCTGCCTTAGGCTCCGATTTGATGGGCGGCCCCGAGCCCCCGCTCAGGCAGGGCCCCGCCAGGCCTCTGGGCCCCGCCAGGCCATTGTTGTTGTTGACGTTGAGGTGGGCACCGAAGCCGGGCCCGCAGGGCGGGGGCGGGAGGGGGCCGTGGCGGGCCGCCGGCGGGCTCAGGTGGTGGCCACTGCCCGAGGATCCGGAGGACTGGCTGTGCGGGTAGGCGGCAGGAGCAGGGATATCGGGGAAGCAGCTGTGGGCAGAAGCAAAGGGTTCAGGGAGGGGCGGGATTCTGGGCCGGCGCCGCCATCTTGGACCAGTCCCAGAACCTCGCTCTCCCGGCCCCGAGTCCCGGCCGCAAAACGGGCATCCTGGCAGCGCCCCCGCCGAGGGGCGTCGGGGACTGGCGCCTTTCCTAAGTGGCTGCCGCGGCCATGGCCCCATAGGGATGGCGATAACGGGGGTGGGACCGTCCCCAGCCCGAAGCAGGGCAGTCAGGGCCCAAGTCCGGGCCAGAGTCCCGAGTTCTAATCCTGAGTCCTGTGGCACTGACTGAGGCGCTGACCCCACTGCCTGACCTCAGGCCCCCAGCTCTGCCTCCACCTGCCACGGCCCAGCCTCCGCTCAGGGAGGGCAGCCTAAGGGCCCGTTCCCATTGTACAGAGAAGCAAAGTGAGGCCGCAGTGCTGAGCCCCAGGGAGAGCTGGAGGCTCTGAGAGGAGGCTGGGCGGGTCCCCGGAAGCTACAGCCACAGGCCCTCCCGTCCCCAACAATTTCAGAATGGACAAAGAACCTGCCTCCTTCTCAGCGGCCCCGACATCGCTTCCTCTTCGAACACGGCTCCCTCCAGAGCGCCACGGGGGGTGGGGGTGGGGGTCTGGCCTTCCGTGTGAGAGTCCCTCCCGCTCGCTTTATGTCAGTTATTTCTATAAATGTGCAGCCCAGCCCAGCGCCTGGCGCTTAATAAATGCATGGACCGCTCATGGACTGGGTTTTCCCTCTACCGCGGGCCCCTGGGCTACAGATCCCGCCCCTTTGTTAGCACAGCGTGGACTGCCGATCAAGAATATGGGCCGTCTGCAGAGAGAAGGGGCTGCTGGGGGTGCAGCAGCTAGAGTGCAGGGAGATCTGAGTTCAAATCTAGCCTCACTGTGTGACCCGGACTCAGACACTTTTCCTTTGTCTGCCTCAGTTTCCTCAACTGTAAAATGGGGATATCAACATCACCCCCCCCTCAGGATTGGTGGGAGGGTCAAATTCAATTTTTGTTTATTTGTTTTTGTTAATATTTGTTAAAAATTTATTATTTTTGTTAATATTTGTTTAAAAAAACCCATTTAGCATGGTGGCTGGCACACAGTAGGTGTTACTTAAAGATGTATCCCCCCTCACTCCCTCAGGGTTTCCAAGTTTGCAAAGCATTTTCCTTAACCAGCCCCAGGTGAAGAAGGTGGTTCAGTTAGGACCACCCCAAGGAAATGGGCCCCCCTTGCCCAGACACCTTAGAGGCGCAGAGTGGGGCTCTGTTGGCGTTTCCCTGTTTTTCCTGGAATAACCCGATATTTTCCCGATATTCTTCCTGGATAACCCCAGACTGCCCAGCCTGGCACAGAGGGGAGCTCCTCCCCCCCCAGCCTCCTTCAAATGCCCTGCGGCCTGGCCAAATTGACCAGGAATTGGTTCATTTCTTGCCCAGAGGATCCTGGGTACCCGTCTCTCCCCCCATCCCCGCTCCTGCCCCCCACTTCTCAGGATCTTATGTGGTTTAGTCCTTTTCAGTCACATTTGGATTTTTGGGCAAAGATGACGGAGTGGGCTGCCTATTTCTTTGTCCCGCTCATTTTACAGATGAGGAAACTGAGGCACACGGCCTGGAGTGTCTGAGGATGGATTCGCACTCGGGATGATGAGCCTTCCCGACTCTAGTGCTTTCCACTCTGGCGCCATTTCTGGCCCCCTGCTGAAGGGCCGCTTCCCCAAGGAAGCCTTTCCTGGTCTCCTCCAGTACGCCAATTACTTTGTATAGAATATATTCTATCGGGGCAGTTGGGTGGCGCAATGGATAGAGCCCCAGCCCTGAAGTCAGGAGGACCTGAGTGCAAATCAATCAAGCCCTGCCTGTGTGACCCTGGGCAAGTCACTTGACCCCAACTGCCTCAGCAAAGCCCAACCCAAGAATAGACTCTTTCCTGCCCGGGTACCGTCAGAATGTCCTCGAGTCAGTGACTTTCACCAGTCGGGCAGCAAACATTCATTACCCGTGTCCTGTGGGGGGACGCTGTTCCATTTTTGACTTTTGGCCCAGCTTAATAAACCGTAATGATAATAATAATAATAATTAACGACTCCTCGCTTAGGACTATCTGCCCCCTAACGATAATACGGAGACTTGTATTTACCGGGCGCCGCGAAGGCGACACACACAGACCTGCGGAGCATCTCCTGTGCACAGGGCATCATCTGACTTCCCATCCCCCCACTCTCAGGGCCTAAATTGTACAGATGAGGAAACTGAGGCCGAGAGAGGCTTGTTCCTGGCTGATGCTTAGCACGTGCGTGATGATAAACCACGTTCCCTTGTTACAATACGTCATCTCCCACCTCCACGCCTTTGCACGGCCAGGGATGCCGTCCTTTTCCCACCCTGCCCCTTGGAACTCTAGCTTCAAGACTGAGCTCCCACGGGAGGGGGGCCTTTCTCCAGCCCCCCCTCCCCATTAAGAGATATTCTGTGTATTTTTGCACAGATTTCTTGTTTGTGGTTCCCTCCCTCCAGCGTGTCTCAGATCCGGAGATGTTCATTTTGTCCCTCCCAAAGCTTGGCCCAGAGGAGGCTCTTCCCTCTCAGGAAAGTGTGGCTCCCGTGCCTGGAGCTTTCTAAGGCTCCTAAGACACCGTCCTCTCAACAGTCTCATGAAGAAGGATGATTAATCCCATTTTCCAAATGAGCAAACTGAGGCTGCGCTAGACCTCGGCTCTGACCTCCAACCCCGGAGGACCGACTCATCGCCTGCCCTGGACCCTGGGAGATCGGTCCCGGGGCTCCTGGGGGGAAGGGTACTTACATGTCCGAGGAGTCCTCCTTGCTGATGTACTCCTCCAAGATGCTCGTGTCTATGTTCGAGGGTTCGAGGGCCCCATTGATGTCGTGGCCTGGGCAAAAGAGTCATAACAAGGGGCAGGGGTTAGCAGAGGAACATGCCCGGAGAAGGCCTCCCTCTCCTTCCTCAGGCCCCAGCAAGCGATTCTTGCTGAGAAGAGCCCCAAATGTCCCCCACCCCACCCCAAGGGCAGAACCCGGAGCGCCCAGTCACGTGGGACTCTGGAGGATGAACCCTGCTTGTCAATGAGGCGGGCCCCGCTACTGGAGGTCCGGCGGCTAAGGCTGGAGGACACAGCCTCCTCACCTTTACTCGGCCCATCATCTAACCAGACGCCAAGTCAGCGTGCATTTATTAGGCCCTCACTGTATACCAGGCACCCTGCTGAATCTCCTCTCCCTCTCTCTACACTCACATAGCCGTAGCTTTCCCCCAGCCCATTGTGAGCTGGACTGTTCTAAGAGACATTTTCTTCTTCTTTTTTTATTTTTTATTTTTAATTTTTAAAAATTTAATAGCCTTTTATTTACAGGTTATATGTATGGGTAACTTAATAGCGCTGACAATTGCCAAACCCAAGAGATGTTTTCTAACGGGCCTCCATGTCTCCCTGCTTCGAGCCATCTTCCCCCGGCTGCCAAAGGGATTTTCTTTCTCTTCTGCTCCCTGATATCGCCAAGATCCAATAGAAACTACTCCATTTGGCCCCGAGAATCCCCCCGGTCTCCAGCCCAACCACCACGGCCCTCCATGTCGGCACCGGCAGCTCCCCTTGGATGCTTGTGCACCCTCTCTTCCCCTGGGCCTCTCAGAATTCCCTCAGATCCCCTGGGAGGGCGGGCGCAAGTGTTCTTCCTCTCTCTCTATATATAGTAGCTTGCCCAGGATCACACACTTAGTATTAAGTATCTGAGGCTGAATTTGAACTCAGGTCCTCCTGATTTCAGGGAGAATGCTCTAACCACTGAACCATCTGGCTGCCCCCTTGTCTTGGATATTGGTATCCATTCCCATGTGTAGCTATTGTTTCATTCCCAACAGACTGGCAGCTCCTTAGGCGGCAGGGCCTGATTTTGTTTTTATAACTCCTAGTTCACAGTAAGTGCTTAATAAGTGCTCAATGAGCAATTTCCTCACGACCTTGCTGTAAAATTTTCCCTTTATAGAAAAGGAAACCAAGGTTCAGAGAGGGGTGGCAATTTGTCTGCGGTCACTCAGCTCAAAAGTGGAAGGGCCAGAGCCGGGCCCGGAGAGTCGGCCTTCGCCAGGTCCGCGGCTTCCTGTTCTGGAGAATCTCCGAGGTGGAAGGCCCGACTTTGCCAGAAGCCCTAGGAATGCTCACAAAGCCTGTGCTTGCAACCCCAAGGGAGGAAATGCTCTCCTGATATCTTAGAGCCACCGAAAGTTCATTTGACACAGATTATCTCGTTGGAACCTCACAGCAACTCTGCAGGCTAGGTTATACGCATTTTACAGAGAGGAAAACTGAGGGACTTAAGAGGTTTACAACCCCCATAATCCTCGATTCCTGTCTCTTGATCACCCCCACACAGTCAATCAATTGCCAGTTTGTACTTCAAACCCCGAACTTCTCCAAGTCATCCTCCATTCTGCCATTAAAGGGATCTTCCTCAAATTCAAGTCTTTACCCTCACTGGCATTAATAAATGCCAGTGGTCCCCTCTGACCCTCAGGATTGACCATGAAGTCCTTTGTTGGACGTTCAATGCCGTTCCTACCTTTCCCAATGGCATTTCTCACACACTACTCTCCCACCTTGGTGCCTTTGCCCTGTCGGTGGCCCCGCCTGAAATGCTCTCCCTTCTCACCTTCTCCTCTTAGAATCAGGTCATCACCATCTCCCCCAGTACATACTTCCCATTCCCCTCTTTCCCAAGAGCTGGTGCCATCTCCTTGAAAGGGACCTTCGTCTACTCTGTATTTTCCTTGTGTGTTCTGACTTCTGAATGTTGCTTCCCCTCATGGATGGACCAAGAACTCACTGGGAGCAGGTTTTCTCTTTATTCCTGGCCCTTACACAGTGTCCTGCATACAGCAGGCACTTCATAAATGCTTACTGAATGACTATCCTACAGATAATAAACTTCAGAGGTGAAATGCAAACCCTGATTTTCCTGCTCCAAGTTTATCCTCCTCTCTCCTCCATTACTGCTGGTCTTAGATAAACCCTCTCGTCCATCCGGCCAGCTAGAGAGCCATTATTAAGTGCCTACTGTATGCCAGTCCCTGAGCTGGTGAAGGGAATGCTTCCTTTCTTCTCCCTCAGGGTGTATGGAGCCAGATCGGCTCAGAGCCTCCTTATTTATCTGATGCTGCCCAGATCCTTGCTCTGGCTTCTACTCTGCTCAGCTGTAGGGTCTCCGGATTTTGGGAGACCCTCCCTCCGGGCCTGGGCCCCAGTCGGTGCCTTCCCCCTCCCCCCCTGGCGATGCTGGCAGGAGCCCTGGCAGAGCAGGAGAGATGTCTTTCCCCTGGCCCTGCCCACTGAGGGAGTCCTGCCCGCTGAGGGAGCCCTGCCCAGAGGAAATATCTGCCCAGCCCGGGGCCCTCCCAGCTCTGTGCTGAGATGCCAAGCAGGGGAGGGAAGGAAGGAGGGGCCGGCCTCTCTCCTCCCTGAGGTCACCTTCCCAGGAGAGGGGCTGAGTGATAACAGCTCTGACGCGAATGGTGCGTCAGGCAGGCGGCACAGAAGGGAGAGGCCGGTGGGCAGGGTCCCCACCCCCACACACTCAGCCTCAGACTCACCCTGGACCTCCATCCCCCACTCAGCTTTCGTCTCCACTCCCGGATTCGAACCTGCCCTTATTAGCTCGGTGGGACCCTGAAAGTCTGGGGTTCAAGAGCTGCCTGGGACCCCCACTGCTGCGCAACCCTGGGCACCACGGCTCTCATCTGGCTGGGAAGGTGCTACCCTACACTGGTGAAGGGTACCTCCCCACCCGGGAGATCCCAGTTCTCAGCTCTATTACTTCAGGTTGGCACCGGGCGGCCTTCTCAACTTTGGGCCTTGATCCCTGACCCGGCTAAGCCCTTCTGTGTCCAGCCCCGTTGCTCACGCTCACTCTCCTCGCTCTCCCCATTTTCATCTCCTCATCTTTGGTTGCCCCCCCCCGCTGCCCCCCAAGCTCATCATCTCCCATCTGCAAGAGGAGAGTGGTCTGGACCTGGCATCCATGGAGCAAGCCGGCGGGACACTGGGCAGGCCATCCACCCCTCTGCCTCAGTTTCCTCCCTGGAGTGCTACCCTCGGAAGGACAACCAGTGGGCCTGAAGTATCTTGTAATCCCCAAACCCTACAGACATGGCGGTGGGCTCTCTGAGCCCGTCCCCCTGCTGCCCGTCCCCCCGCTGTCCGGCCCCCCACTGCCCGGCCCCCCGCCACCCATTCTCAGGGCCCCGGCTCCCACCCCCCCGCCCCCGAGCTGCCCAAAGGCCAGGCATGTGTGGAATGCCCGCGGCCTCAGCTGAGCCCTCCGAGGCTCCCGGGGCCACCTCCGGGCCAGCTTAGCTGATTAAGGAGAGTCACGAGCTGCTAACGACAGCCCTGAGACCCCCCTGCCTCCGTCCCCAGCTCTTCCCCGGCCAGAGATTAGGGGGAGCAGGTTTAGGGGCCGGGACGCCCACTGCGGCTCGGGGGTAGAGTAAGGAAGTCTGCCACCCCTGGAGCCCTGCCCATGGAACCTGGCCCTGCCCCCACAGCTGGAGAGCCTGGGGACCCCCGAGCAGTCTGAGAGCCGGGGGGACCCCCGAGCAGCCCGAGCACCCGCCCCATTCCTGGCCCCCAGGGTAACGGCTTCAGAGAGGGACTCCGGGCACCACGTGCGCCACCCTTGCCATTTTGCAGCCGGGGGACTGGAGGCTTGCCCTCATTGGCCAAGTTAATCATGACACAGGACTAGGGAGACAGGAAGAATCCTGGAGCGGGAAGACAAGAGCCAGGCTGGGCGACCTCTGGCTGGGCGATGTTGGCCCAGTCGCTTCCCTCCTTTTCCAGCTCCTCTCAATCTAATGGCAGGGCTCTAACCACTGACCCGTGGGCCCTTCCGGCTCTGTCTTTGGGCGCGTGGGGGTGGGGAGATCTGGGCGCCCGAGTCCCAGCGCTTCGGAGCCGCCGGGATCCCCCAAAATGTGGGGCCCCCGGGCCCGAAGAGGTTAAGGCCGCCGGCCCTGCCCAACGCTGCTTATTTGCAGGTTTTGGAGATTAAAGTGCAGCATTTACCTTGCCCGATAGGCTGATATGTGCAGGGCATTTCTATTTATAACCAGCCTGCTCCCCGCTCCCCGCTCCCTCCTCCCTCCTGGCCCAGCTCCCTCCTAATCACCCCTAATCCTCCCTGCCTCCCTCCCGGGGGAGGGGGGAGGGCGGCCCAGCGTGAGGCATCCTGGGATACCCCAGCTAATGAGAAGCAGATGTGGCCATCGGGCTAGGCCGGGAAGGACCCGCAGGGGAGGGCCCAGGGCCCAGGCCCCGGTGGGAGGGGGAATCCCGGGGGCCAGGGAGGCATGTGGGGGCAGAGTGAGTGTGGGGAGCCGGGCTGGGGCGTCTGAGCACGCAGCAGGCCTAGGGAGCTGCACCGACATCACCGGGGCCCCCGGCCAGGGCCCCCGAACTGGCCCCCGAACTGACCAGGGCCCCTGAACTGACCGGGCCCTCAAACTGACGGGGCCCCCGAACTGGCTGGGCCCGGCCACTAGGGAGAGGCAGTGTGGTGCAATGGGCAGAGGCCCAGTTTTTCCCTGCACACAATGAAGGGTTCATAGAACACAGATTAAGGCTGGAAAGTCCCGAAGGTTATTCAGTCCCACCCCTCATTCGTTCTTCAGAGAAGGAAACTGAGGCAGCTCCCATCAAAGGGACAGTGAACCAGCAGGACGAGGTGAACTTGGAGGAGCTCGGACCTCCCGGCCCCTCCCCCACCCTGGCCCGAGCTCCCTGACCCCAAGAACCCACACTTGAGATTTCTAAGCAAACACTCAGGTGGCTGCACTGGTGTAGACAAGGGGCTGGTGTAGACAAGGGGCCGGCCCTTCCCTCTGGCACATACCCCCACCCCCACCCCGGCAGAGGGAGCCTTTCAAAGGACCCTGGGACCCCCGCCCCACAAATCCAGTAAGGCAAACGGGGGGCGGGGGAAGGGAGGGGGCTGTGGGGGGCGGCCGCTCTCGGCCTGCGTCGGTGAGTCTGGGTAGAGAGAATGCAGACCCTGGGCGCCCTCCCAGCCCCCGCTGGCGTCCATCCCATCCCCCTCCCAGACCTGGGGCCCCCGCGCCCGCTGAGCTATGCTGTAAGCATTCCTCATTAATTATTCGAATTATTACCTGACTCTAACGCTAACCAGTCGGCCCTTCCTCCCTACCCCACTTCCCTAGGGAGAGGGGAGAGCTCATCACCATCCCCTCCCCCTTCCTCCAGACCACCCAGGGCTCCCTCCCCCTCCACAGACCGACCCCAAAGTGCTCGGGCAGGAGGCAAGGCTGAGCCCAGTTACCCAGGAGGCCGCGGGAACCCTGGAGATAACAAAGGCGGGGTCTGAGGAGCGGGTCTGGATCCCCAGCCTGCCCCTCGCTCTCTGGGCAGCTTCGGGCACTCAATGCTCATCTGTGAAATGGGCGGGTGCAGCCAGAACAGGGATTCTGAACTCGGGGGTGCGTGTGTAAATGTGAGTGTGACTGTGTGTGAGGGTGTGTCTGTTTGTGTATATGTATGGGTGAGTGTGTATACATGTGTGCACGTGTGTGTAAGTGTAGGTGAATGTGAATGTATTTATGTGTGCATACGTGTAAGTGTGAGTATGGATGTCTGTTGTATGAGTGTGTATATGTGTGTGCGCATGTGTGTGTATAAATGTGTGTGTGAGTGTATTTATATGTGTGTGTGTGTAAGTGCATGTCTGTGTATATGTGAGTGTGAGTGTTTATGCCTGTGTGTGCATGTGTGTAAGTGTAGGTGAGTGTGAGCACGCAGGAGTCCGACCGTGTAGCTGAGTCTGGGTACGTGGATATGGGAGTGCGTGAGTAAGTGTGTTGTGCATCCGTGTGTGTGCGTGAGTGTGTGTATGTTGTGTGGTCTGTGTAGGGATGGGTGTGTACGTGTGTGGCTGCACATGGGCGCGTGTCAGAGTGTGAATGCTCATGTGTGTTTGTGTGTGGGAGCCTGTGGATCTGCCACACGGAGCGCCCCTGACCCCTCAGAGGAATTGGGGGAAGCCCGTGGCCGCCTCTGACGCGGCTGAGTCCATTTCAGGAGGTCCTTGTCCCCGGCCCCCCACGATCCCGGCCTGGCCCCCGAGGGCTCGCTCCGGCCTCCCGTGGAGGCCCGTGGGCTGGGGGTGGGTCCCCCGGGGTCAGTGGGAGAAGGGCGTCATTGAATGGGGGATGAGCGTGACCGGGTGGGGGAGGCGAAGGGGGTGATGGGCCACAGGTGGTACCCTGTCCCTCGGCCCTTGAGGGGGAACATCATCAGGCCCCTCCTTGTCCCACCCCCTTCCGGCCCCCCCGGCCCTGCTCCCCACCAGCTGTGGCTGTTGGCTCAGACCGGTCCATTGTCCGTAGGGCAGGGGGAGGGAAGGTAGGAGCCAGGGCACAGTGGGAGGTTTGTGCCCTGCCTGGGTGCCCCCCTCCACGGCCCCCGTCAATGGGTCACTTGTCAATTCATGCACCAAAGATGGCGGAAGTCACCAGCAACACCACAGGGAGGCAGGGGCCAGGGACACATTGCCCTGTTTGTTTGACACCCGGGAGCCGGGTTAGGCTCCCCGTGGGCCTCAGGCCCCGAGGTGGCCTCCAATGTACCTGGGCCCCAGATAGGACAATGGGAAAGAGGAGCTGGGTTAAAATCTTCCCTTAGCTCCTTGCTACTGCCGGGATGACATCTCCTCCCCTCCATGAGCCTCAGCCTCCTCATCCACAAAATGGGAGAGCTGAGTCCTGTTCATCAGAATCCTAGCATCCCGCCTCGGACCTGGGGCCGTCATCTCCTGCCTCCCCGTGGTCCCTCCCCAGTCCTCCTGTGTCCATCTGTGTTGCCCTTCCAACCTCATGAAGCTCAGGATCCGATGGGAAGATCACCCCTGTGCTCAGAGCCACGGTCGGTGAGGAGACCCAAGCGTCCCCAGGGGGCCGTGTCTTCTGGGCACACGGCGAGCTGGGTCACTTAGGATCCTGCCAAGGCTGGCAGGAGGTCAGGAGCGGGCAGCGGCACCCAGGCCACCATCCTTCAGCACGGAGGGGGTAAAGATCCTCTCCAGTTAGCGCCCTGCTCCTGGAAGAGCCCTGCCGGGGCTTGGAGGCAAAGGAAGGAAGTGAGAGCAGGACTCCAGACGGGGGGCGGCCTCCTGGAGGCAGGAGACCCTGAATTCAAATTCAGCCTCAGATGCTTCACACACACACACACACACACACACACACACACACACACACACCTCCAGACATTCAGAGCAGAACAGCATATATCAAAGATATGTCCCCCTTCTTTGGTCCCCTTCCCACCCCCTGTAGTCCAAAACCCACTGGGGCTCCCCACTGGGCCAGCAGGCCCAGAACCATGGATTTCAGGGGAGGCAGGACCTTCAGCAGCGTCTGGCCTGACCCACACCTGAAGGGCTCTCCCATGACTCTACAGCACACAGTGACTCCCAAGGAGGGTAAGATCAGAGGCAGCCCATTCTCTTCTTGGGAAAGTCTTCCCAAATCAGATCTAAACTGACCCCTGGGCAGCTCCCTGCCATGAGTCCTGGTTCTGTCCCTGAAGGTAACACAGAAAACAATCCTCTAAAACCCACAGAGCTTCCGAGATGCGTTGAACACTTCCTTCATCTTGCTGTTTGTGAAATTGATTTTTTGGACCCAGGTGCAAGACTTTGCATTTATGCCCATTAGATTCCTCCGCGTGTTTTTACCTCTCGTGACCTTTTTTCCGGACAATGATTTTATCAGTCAATGGGTTAATCACTCAACCCCTCCTGGTCTTGCCCGTCTGCAACTCTGACTAGTGTCCCATCTGTGCCTTTATCCAAGGGATGGCTAAAAATGTGGGAGGTCCCAGGACCAAGCTCACAGTCCCTGGAGGCTGCTCCCAAGGCCCCGAGCCGAGTCGCGGCCTTTGGCACTGGGCCTGAGTCCTTTCCCACAAAACTATCCCAAGAGGCTTTGCCACCAGAAGGGGCACCATTATGCCCCTGAGATGTCCCCAGAGTAGACACTCCCTCCACTAGTGAGGATGGCACCTCATCAGACTCTCCTTGAGTGACTGCCACCAAAACTCTAATGGCCAACCTGGTGATGTGCCTCTGGGAGCTTGGCCAGTGCCTCAAACAGAGCCCAGTGCCCGTCACCAGGGCCATCCTCAAAGCTGCTGTGGCAAAGGGTCAGCTTCCCAAGGTCAGCTACACACTGGGCTCGGAGGCCACCGAGTCTGGCTTCTTCTTATTGCACAGGAGGAGACTGAGGTGCCAAAACACCAAGTACCTTGCCCAGGGTGACCCAGCTCAAGTGTGCTCCTTCTGGGGAGCCTGGAAGCCAAGGAGGCCCCGTTTTATAAGAAAGTGAAGTGAGAAGTAAAATAAAAAAAAAGCAGTAGGGAGTTATGGGGGGATCTGAACCGATGGTAGGGCCCTTCCCTCTGCACGCACCACATGATCATCACTCTTCTCCCCCTTCCTGGCTTCACACCCAGGGTACCCACCCCAGATGCTCCTAAGCTGTGTGTCCTTTGCCAAGTCACTCTACAGTTCTGGGCCTGATTTTTCACTTGTAAGTGAGGTTCTTCCTTCTCTACATCTGCGATCCTTTGATCCAGAGCCTTGGTCTGGGTCATTTGGTCTAAGCCTTGAGGAGGAGCAGATACGGCTCCCCGGCTCCGGCCGGCTTCTGGCCCCACCAGGAGAGGAGATAAGATGGGCCCTGCTGCCCTCGCCATGTGGTTGGGGGTCAGGGGCAGACCTTGAGACCCCAGTTCACAACTGCCCTCCCCTGGAGCCAGAGGACATGGAGGCAGGTGAGGAGAGAAGAAGAAGTCTTCAGCCATTACCAGCTGAGCAAGCAAGCTGGCTGAACCAGCTTGCTCCTCACACACACTCTCACACTCATTCACACCCACACACACTCATACATACACTCACACACACACACACACACACACACACACACACACACACACACACACACACCTGTCTCCATACACATACAGTCAGAATGCCACCTCCACGGGGCAGGGAAAGCCGGTTTTTCTCCTCATTTCTGTGGTGCCCAGCTCAGAGCCTGACATGTCGCAGGAGCCTGATGAAAGCCTGCTGACTGACTGACTGACTGATCTGTGAGCCCCGAATATAAAAGTTAGCCTCTTAAAGGGAAGCCCTGGCCCTTGGTGGGGTGGGGGTGGGGCAGTCATCCTTTGTTGCCTCAGTCTGGGGCAAGAGATGGAAGAAATCAAGTATTGTATCTCGAGTGCTTGGAGGAAGAGAAAGATGGAGGATGAGAGGAAGGAAAGAAACATTTATTAAGTGCCGACTGTGTACCGAGCATTTTAGAAAAACGACCTCATTTGATTTTTCCGACTATTTGGGGAAAACATATTATTATGTACAAGTTATTGTCATCCCCATTTAACATGTGAGGAAACTGAGGCATACAGAGGTTATGTGACTCGCTTAGGTCTTGCTATAGCTAATAAGCAGGTGAGGCGAGATTTGAACTCAGGTCTCAGAGACTCCAGCTCCAAACTCTGTCCAATGAGCTCAGCAGCTGCCTGACCCTGAACAAAGGGGCACAGAGACCTTTGTAGGACATTCCGACTGCCCTGAAAAAAGCCCCCCGTCTCTGCTCATAGAACCACAGGCCTAGGGCTGGAGGGGACCTCAGAGGTCACCTAAGTCCACCATTTATTTTACCGATGGCACCCTGAGGCCCGGGGAAGGGGAGAGACTTCCTGGGTCCGATGGAGCATCAGGGCTGGACCCGGACTTCAAAGCCTGTGCTCTCTGCCCCCTGGTAGGGCACAGGCCGGCGAGGTAGCCGGGCTCCACATGGATGACGTGCCCGCACATGCCGACGGACCTCAGGGACAGCCCAGGGCACGGGCACGGGCGCTCCCTCTCACACATCCACGGGTCCCGGGAGGACAGAAGGTCCAAGCTCTTCTCCTTCCCAATTCCTATCTTTGTGTTCCTCCTCTCCCCATTTCCCCCTCCCAGTACCAACCTGCATCAGAAGCAGGGGAGGGGAGGCACAGCCGCCCACCCCAGCCGGCCAGGTGTGAGGACTCGAGACGGGGTAACTGGGGGGGGGGCTCGGAGGACAAATGGAGAGGCACAGGTGGAGGCAGCTTATTCAGCCCAGGAGGGAGGCTAAGTGGGACTCCCCAGCAGCCTTCAGCTGTACAAAGGGCAATGGACCAGACAGAGAGATCAGCTGATCCGCAGCCCCCTCCTGAGGCTGGAACAATGGAGACCAGAAGCCCCGAGGACCAGGCAGACAGAGGGAAGAATTTTATTTACCAGGAGGGACCCCGGAAGTGGGGCCCATATGCCCGGAGCCTCCTGTCCTGGATGGGAAAGGGCTGCAGGGGCAGCGGGGCGAGCTCTCCAAGCTCTTCTGGGCCCGCACTGCAAGACTCTGGCCTAGCTCCAAGGAGCCGAGGATGCGGCACTGAGTCCCTCCTCTGCTGTCCGTGGTCCCACCAATGCCCCTGCGGTGACCAGTCAGGGGTCCCGGGGCGACCTCTGGGGAGCTGTGCTCCCTGTGCCCCTCTCCAGACCCAAAGGCCACAAGTCCAGCAAATGCCGGAGGCGGCCACGTCCCCCAATGCAGAGAGAGTTTCCTGACTCGGAATCAAGAGACTTCAGCTCAAATCCTTCCTCAGACACTAGCAGTGTGACCCCATCTTCTCAGCCTCAGCTTTCCCATCTATAAAATGGGTTGGAACCCTAGCTCCTAAGGAGGCGCTACCTGTTGTGGAGAAAGTTGATAACATACGCAAAGCACTTTGCAAACCCTGAAGCCTTAGATAAATACTGGCCATCGCTACTGGGAGGAGGAAGACAAAGGGGAGGGAGCAGGGGGAGGGGGAGGAGAAGAAAGAGGAAGAGGAGGAGGAGGAAGAGGATGACAGGGAGGAGGGACAAGGGAGAAGGGAGGAGAAGGGGAAGCACCATGAGGGAGAAGTGGAAGAGGAGGAAGAAGATAAAGAAGGAGAAGGAGGAAGAGAAAGGAGGAGGAGAGGAGGAGGAAGAGGATGAAGGGAGGAGGGAGAAGGAGGAGGAAGAAGGGGAAATAATGAAAGGAAGAGGAGGAAGAAGAAGGAAGAAAGAGGAAGAAGATAAAGAAGGAAGAAGAGAAGGAAAGAGAAGGAGGAGGAGGAGGGAAGGGGAAGCAGGGGAAGGAAAGGAGAATAGAGGGAAGGAAGAGGAGGATGGGAGGAGGAGGAAGAGGAAGGAAGAAGGAAGAAGGAGGAAGAGAAAGGAGGAGAGGAGAAGGAAGAGGATGAAGGGGAAGAGGGAGAAGGAGGGGGAAATAATGACAAGGAGAAGGAAGAAGGAAGAAAGAGGAAGAAGATAAAGAAGGAAGAAGAGAAGGAAAGAGAAGGAGGAGGAGGAGGGAAGGGGAAGCAGGGGAAGGAAAGGAGAATTTGAGGGAAGGAAGAGGAGGAAGAGGAGGAGAAGAAAGAAGAGGCAGCAACCCTCTACAGCATTCCCCTTCAACATTCCCAGGAACATTTTCCCCCCGGAGCACATGGCCCGGCCTGAGACCTCTCCCGTCCGGATCGGCTCCTTTCCTCCCCGTGCTCCCTGGACCTGTTGGTGCTCACCCCCGGCCACCCAGGCTATCTCGTGACTCCAGAGCCTCCCAGGCTGAAGAGGCCATTCATTAAGGGAGCCGAAGCAGGGCATCGAACACAGCAGGGACTCGTGTTATCTTACAATTAATATAATTAATGTTCACAACTCCCCTTTCAATGGGAAAGTACATTATCACACAGCGCTTTATTCGACATTGCCCCATAAGGGAGTACTATGGACCCATTTCAGAGACAAGGAAACTGAGGAATGCCACATAAATTCTAAGTTGGCAGAGACTTCTAGGGTCATCTCATCCAACCCAGTTTGTGTTTTTCAGATGAGGAAACTGAGGCTTGTCAGGGTCGGGCTGGTATTGAGGAAGGCAGGCTGGAATCCACCCCCCCAACGATGTCCCACTGAGGGGTGGGAAGGGCAGGGGATATGGCCTGGTTCTGGACTCAATCCATGGCCCTCATGGCTCCCACAGCTCCCACGGCTCTCCCGGCTCTCAGGTCGGGGGAAGAGGCCAGAGAGCGCATTGAGTCCTGAGTGGGGCCAATGGCTCAGGCCTGTAGCCCTGGGAGTTCCTGCCCAAACCTGGCCGAGGTCTCCCTACCCTGCACCCCCCATCCCAGAGAAAGCCAAGGGGATGGGGGAACCACCCCAGTGAGTAAGAGCTCCCCAGAGTTAGACGTGGGCTACGGGGGAGGCCCGTGGGCACAGCGGGCAGGGAATGATGGGGTGCCAGGGGGCATGGCCCTGGTCCCTGTTGCCCTTACCCAGGGCGGTTCGGGCCCGCCAGGGGGCCCCTTCCTCCTCAGTTTCTCCCCTGCACAGCTGGTCCCTGGCCTCGGCCGGGGTCTGACTGGGGCCCGGGCCTTGGCAAGCTGGGCCCTTGAGGGGAAAGAGCCCTGATTCCAAGGAGAACCAGAGGCCGGCGCTAGCACCTCCTGCTGTGGGACTCTGGAGAAGGCAGCTGGGCCTCCTCTACCTCGGTTTCCTCATCTGGGAAATGGGGACAGCAAGACCTGCTTCTCCCCGTGGCTGTGAGGAAAGCTCTCACTGAGAGACCGGGCTCGGGATGAATGGCCCAGGTATGGCAGGGAGGCCTGGCCCTGGCCGGGTGGGGGGTCCCGGAGCCAGGGCCCTGGCCCGATTCCCCATCCTGTCTCCATCCTGGGGAGATGGGGTTTGGGGGCTCAGGGCAAGGGGCCCAGGGGTGGCGGACTTGGGGAAACTGAGGCCCAGATTGGTGAGGAGCTGGGCTTAATTACAGGCCCCAAGTTTGACTCCATCACCGTGTGCCCCTGGCACCTTCACCACCCTAGCCTCTGGCCAAGGATCCTAGGCTTGTCCCACCCCTTCAGGGGCTTGGCGGCTGCCTCTTGGGAGGGGAGGCCCCTCGGGGCTGGGCGGCAAACGGGGAGCCCCAGGTTAATAATTCCGGTTAATGATTTCTGCTTCAGGCTTCTTATCAGCCGGCACAAAGTCCAAGGCAGAGCCAATCAGCGGGCAGCGCCAGGCGGTTACCCAGCATTCTCCACTCCCGCTGTTCCCCCAAAGCACATCCACACCCACCAGGGAAGTGGGGAGAGGGAGGTGGCCCCCACAAGAGCCATCCTGGGCTAGTCTTAATTAGGACAAATGATGTCGAGGTCACTGAAGGAAAGGGATCTTGGAGGCCTTTTACCTCTTTCTTATACAAGGGGGGAAATTGAGGTGGGCACCATTAACCCTAGATGTACAGCCAGGCTTCCTGACTCCCAGGCCATCCTCCCTTATGGAAACCCCCTCCCTTCGACCTTGGGAGGATTCCCCTCAGATCCCCACTCCTGAGAATACCTTTGAGGTTGCCTTGGGCCCTCCTTGATCTTTCCTTGTCTCTTGGGGAACCCCCTTTATCCCGCCCTTTCCTCTTGTCTTCCCATTGGGCCCCAGGACCCACCCTCATCTTCGTTTCCCTGCCGGGAAAGGCCCCCTGTCCCCATTCCTGCTTTCCTCGCCTTTTCCCCTCCAGGCACAAGGACCCCCTCTTCTCGAGCCTTCCCTCCCACCCTAGGCCTCCTCCTCCCGGCCCCATTGCCTCTCCTCCCAGGACCGACATTCCGGGGCCCAGTCCCTTGATTTAAGACCATTCCTACAGGGAGGAGAAGGGGCTCCTTCCTGGGGCCACCACTTCCCTTTCCCTTTTATCTCCCCTTGCCCCAGGCCTTGGGTTTGCCCCTCCCCGGGCTTGGCCAGTTTCTCCTCCAGTTTGCTGTTCCTCCCCAGAGGGGCCTCCCCACCTCCCCCTCCCTTGGGCTCCCTCCCCCGCCAACCCTTGGGGCCGATCTCATTTCTCCCCTTTGGCCCAGATTCCACCCCCGTTCCTTGGAGCCCCGGGAGGGAAGGTCCCAGGTCCCTTTAACCCTTTGTGCCCTCCGGGGGCCTGGGTTAATTTGGAAAGTGCATCCTGCCCTTCCCGGGGACGCCCGCCTTGTGCCAGCCCTCGGCCCGGCTTCTCCTGTTCGGCCCGGCTTGCCTTGGGTGGGGGGGTTGGGGATTACCTGGGCTGATCCCGGGGTTGGGAAAAGGACCGGGGCCTTGGAGGTTGTTGGGTCACCTTCCCGCCTTTAGGGCCACAAAGTTTGTTTTCCTCCGCCCGGGGGGGTTGGAAGGAAATTGGGGGAGATGGGGGGGTTTCGGGCCATTACAAGGGAAGGTTTGGCTTACCTCTTTCCCTATTTGGAGAATGAGAGGGGTTGGGTTTCTTGAGGTTTTCCAGTTTGTTATTGCCCCTTGGAGGGATTGGGAGGGAGAAGGATTTTCTTTCCCTCTGATTAATTGCCCTTTTGAGATTAGGAGCAGGCAAAGTTTTATAGGGGTTTAGTGGTTGGGAGGGATTAGGGATCCAGTTTAGAATTACTAGTGGAGGATTTGGAATTACTGACGAACGTTTAATTTTATTCTTAAAATGGGTTGGAGAAGGAAGACAAAATTGCCTTTGCCAAAGAGAATGGGGAGCAGAAGGATTAAAACAAAATATTGTTTCCCTCCTCCTTTGGATTTTGTTTCCCAAAGGATTAAGAATGGCTCTGGTTTGGGACCCGTTTTTTCTTTCCCTGGAGGAAGGGAATCCCGAAATTGGGGCAGGGGTTGTGTGGAAAAGCCAAGTTCTTTTTTCCATTTGAATTTAAGGGCGATTTCCCCACCCAGCCAGGGAGGGGGAGGGGTTGGATGTGGGGGGGGGTTGCTAGTTTCCCAAGGAGGAGGGGAGTTGGGGGGGGGGTTGGTAAGGGAAGTTTCCCAGAGGGTTTGGGAAGGGTTTGTTTTTGGGGGCTTGTTTTTCAAAAGGGAGGGAGGGTTGTTAGGTTTCCCTTTGCCCGGGTGGGAGGGGTTTTTCAAAAATTTTTAGGGCCCTTTTTTTCCCGGGATGAGGGTGGGGTGGCTATGGGTTAGCAAGGGCTTTGCCCTTGGCCCAGGCGGGGTGGGAGGTTTGTGTTTGGGGGGAGGAGGAGGCCTTTTATATGGGGGGTTTTGGCCGGGCCCATTTTTTTCCGGTTGTTTATGGGTTTTTATTCCCCTTTCCTGCTTCCTCAGGAAGGGAGGGGTTTGGTTTGGGAGATTTTCCCAGATGAGAGGGTTTTGTTTTCCTTTCTGGTTTAAATGGGGTTTTGGGGATTGTGTTTTGGGGCCGGGGGGCAAGAGTTTGGGTTGGGGTGTTTTCCCTTCCTTAGATGGGTTGTGAGAGGGAACTTTTCCTCAGGGAGGGAGAAAGAGAAAAGGGGGGGGGGTTTTGGAAGGGGGGATTGGGGGGGATTTAAAGAAAAGGTTTTGGCCCTCCTGGGCCCAGCAATTGGTACTGGGTATTTTGGGAGGAAAGTTTTGGGGAGGGGCGGGGGTTGCCTTCTTGGGGGTTTCCTTTTCCTTTCTCCTTGGGGTTTCCCCTCAAGGGGGGAAGTTGGGATTCTGGGTTTGGCTTTGGAAGGTGGGGCCCTGGACGCTTACCTCCCGGTTGGGAACAAGCAGGAGCTCTCCTGGGATGTAGAGGGATAGTACAGGAAGGCAAACGATCTCCGGAGATTTGGGCTAAAATAGGTGGGAAAACTGGGAGGAAAGGGAAGGGAAGAGGAGCCCACTGCCCCTTTTACCCCCACATCTTGCCTCGGAGGGGGCAGGGAAAGCTGGGCCTGAACCCAGGAGTCCCGGGCTCCCACGCAGGTGGGGGCTGAGGCACTGACACTGTTGGGGTGGGGGGTCCCCAGAAGTATGCGTGTGTGAGACCAGGAGGGGAAACAACCTCTAAGTCTCCCAACGACCCCTCCCAACGGGACCCCAAGAGGTGGGGAAGAAGTGGGAACTAGGGAACCAGGCAGGGGGTTGAGGGGGGCCCCAGATTGGGCTGAGAATTGGGGTCCCCCAGGGTCGGGGTTGGACGAGCCCCGGCTGGTTGGCTTCCGGGCACATCTAGTTTCAGAGGTTTAAGGAAGAGAACCTTGGCCTGGGGCCGGGGCAAGGTAGCCGGCATCGGGGAGGGAAGGCCGGGGAGGGGGAGCAAAGCGAGGGGGGCCTGACCCGGCTGATTGAAAGGGCAAGGGGACGAGGGGCCGGGACAGCTCGGGGGGACCCCTGGAGCCTTGGGCCTCGGGCGTTCGGGGGGGAGGGGATTTGGGGGGCAAACGGGTGGGTTGAGGGGGCCGGGAGCGGGGTGCCCCCGGATTCTGAGGAGGGGTGGGAGGGGAAGGGCCAGGCTCTCGGAGGGAAGGGCGGGCAGGCGGGCCGGAGCCTGGGGGAGGCCCGGCACTGGGGGGGCCCCGGCGGGGGCGGGAGGGAAAGGTAAAAGGCCGGGGCGGGCTCGCCGCTCTCACCTTTCGAAAAATTGCAGGCCCTGTCTCATCCACCCCTATTGTCCGGGCCCAAGTCCGGGGGCGGGGGCACCCGGCGCCGGCGGGAGGGCGGCGGCAGCAGCAGCAGCAGGTCCCGGCCCCGGCCCGGCCCGGCGCCCCGGTGCCTCTTGCCTCCCTGCCCTCCGCCGCGGGTGCCCGGGCTGTCCGCGCCCTGGCCCCCCGCCCGCGCCTTCCTGCCTCTCCCTCGGGGCCCGCCCTTCCCCCGTGCGCCCGCCCCTCCCCGTGGGCCCGCCCCCTGGCCCGCCCCGCGTTCGGCCGGGGCAGCCCGGGAGGGGCCCGCGGCCCCGCCGGGTTCCCGAGGGTCCTGCAGGTTTGGACTCCAGCCTTGGGGACCCCCTGGGGCCCACCTCGGGCCCTTGCCAGAGGTTGAAGGTTTCCCCCCCCCCTTTTACAGATGAGGAAACAGCCCCAGAGCTGCCATCAGAAGCCCGCTCTTCCCGGCGGCAGCTCTGGCAGGGGCCCCTTTGGGGCCTTCTTCCTTATCCTCGCTTGCCATCCGAAGGGGGAACACAAAGGCCCCTGCCCAGCCGTCAGGGGGGACCCGGGCCCTGGTCAGGCTTCCCAAAGAAAGGAGGCTGGGCGGCACCCCCTTCCACCTGGGCGTCTAGGAGAAAATGGGGCTGGGGTCTTGTTGGGTTCTCTTGTCCTTGGGGCTGGTTGGGCCCCCCTGCTGGGATTGGGTTCTGGAATCCCAGAGGGGGGTTATTTGGGATTTTTCAGGTTTCAAGGCCTTTTAACCCTTAGGGATGAGGGAGGGGAGGACCTTGCCTTACTGGAGGGTTCTTTGGCCTGTCCCTTGCCATTTTTCCTGGGCCTTTAAGATGGGAAATTGAGGCTTTGCGCTGTCAGGTGGCAGAGGGGAGGCCAGTCCCGCCCTGGCGCGTGGTGCGAGGTTGGGGGATGGAAAGGGGAGCAGGCCCATTCAGATGTGGGACCGGGGGGGAGGGTCAATTGCTGGGCCGGGCCCTGGGGCCGGGGGGGGGGCCGCACCTGGGCCCTATTCTCCCCGAAAGCCGGGCCCCCGAGGTTTGTCCCCCAAGGCCTGCCCGGCCCTTTTTTTTTTTAATTGGAATTTCAGTTTTTGTGCCCCGGTGGCCTGACAATTCTTTCCGGGGGGAAGGGGACAGGGTGGGGGGAGGGGAGGGGACACTAATAGGCCTATTCTTTCCGGGCTGAACAGCCCAGGAGGGCTCTCTTCCTCCGCCGGGACCCTGAGGAAGACAATTGGCATCTCTGCAGCCGCCCTTCCCCCAGGCCCGGCCCCGTAGCCAGGCCCGGCAGCCACCCCTGGGCTTCGGGAAGGGTCCGCTGCCCGCCACGCCCCCCTCTCCTCTCCATCCCCCTCCCCTCCCCAGTCTGCCTTGCCTAGCGTCGGACCGACCCCGTCGGGGAGTCATTTCTTTGGCAAAGCCCGGTCTCCCTCAGGCAGGAGACGCCTCAGGCGGCCGTGGGGACAGAGCCGGATTCGAATCCCGGCCCTCCCCCTGCGGGCCGCCAGGGGGCCCGGACCAGCCCACGCCCCGGGAGCCCTGCCCCCAGCTTCATAAGCCACGTGACAATGGAAGCTAGTTCTGGGGGGACTGGGTGATTAAGAATAGAGTCGCGGGGCCTGAGTTCGGGAGATCCGGAGAGTGCGTGGTTCGCGTTCAAATTCAAGGTCTCCTGCCACAGGAGCCCGGGGAATCCCTAAAAGATCACGGAAACCTGCTTTATCGGGGGCTTCCCAGGATGAAAGGGATGGGGGAGGGGGCGGGGAGACGGAGACGGCCGGCCCAAGTTCCTGGGGAGGGAGGGGAGAGGTTTGATTCCGGGGGGAGGAATTTTGGTCGTTTCCTTTCCTTGCCCGGACGGGTTCCGGACGGAGGAAGGGTGGGGGGGCCCTTCCCTCGGGGGTTTCCCGGCCCTTGGGGTTTGGGGAGGCCTTGGGGAGTGGGAGATTTTCCTGGGCGGGGTTTTGGGGGTTTTCGCCTTGGTTGGAGGTTGGGAAGCTCCGGCCAAAGGGAGGTTCCAGAGGGTTGGGGGGCACAAGGAGGATTTTCCCCGCCCCCCTCCCTTGTTTCTGTTTCTTCTTTCAGGGTTTACACTTTCCCTCCCGCCCAGGGGGGGTTGTGAAAGGTTCAGGCCTTGGGGCCGGGACCCGGATTTTGGAGGGAGGGAGGGGGGGGCCCGCTCCCAAGAGGACCAAGCTTTGGTTTCGAGGAGGGGGGTTTCCCGCTTTTTGTTTGTTTGGAAAGGCCCCCCGTTGATGGGGTTTCCCCGGTATTTTCTTTCAGTCCGGGGAATTTGACTTTGCCCCCTGACCCTTGTTTCGTCTTGGGCCATGGACCCAAGGGAGAAAAGGAAAAATGGGGGAAGGAAGGAAGGGGGTAGGGGTGGGAGGGAGGAAGGAAGGGAGGGAGGAAGGAAGGAAGGAAGGAAGGGAAGGGAGGGAGGAAGGGAAGGAGGAAGGGAGGTAGGGAGGAAGGGAAGGAAGGAAGGGGAAGGAGGGAAGGGAGGGAAAAGGAAAGGAAGGGAGGGAAGGGAGAAGGAGGAAGAAGGGGGGAGGAAAAGTAGGAAAGGGAAGGGAAAGGGAAAGGAAGGAAGGGAGGGGAGGAAAGGTGGAAGGGAAGGGGGAGGGAAAGGGGGGAGGAAAAGTAAGGGAAGGGAGGGGAGGGGAGGAAAGAGGGAAAGGGGGAGGGAAAGGAAGGGGAAGGGAAAGAGGAAGGAAGGAAGGGAGGGAGGAAGGAAGGAAGGAAGGGAGGGAGGAGGAAGGAAGGCAGGGAGGAAGGAAGGGAGGGAGGAAGGGAGGGAGGAAAGTAGGAAGGGAGGGAGGGAGGGAAAGAGGAAGGGGGAGGGGAGGGAAAGAGGGAAGGAAGGAAGGGAGGGAGGGAGGAAAGTAGGAAGAAGGGAAGGAGGGAAAGAAGAAGGGAGGGAGGAAGGAAGGAAGAAAGGGAAGGAGGAGGAAGGAAGGGAGGGAGGAAAGTAGGAAGGAAGGCAGGGAGGAAGGAAAGGAGGGAGGGAGGAAGGCAGGGAGGAAGGAAAGGAGGGAGGAAGGGAGGGAGGGAGGAAGGGAGGGAGAGAGGAAAGTAGGAAGGAAGGGAGGGAGGGAAAGAAGAAGGGAGGGAGGAAAGAAGGAAGAAAGGAAAGAAGGAAGGAAGGGAGGGAGGGAGGATGGTAGGAAGAAAGGAAGGAAGGAAAAAAGAGGAGGAAAGAATGAAAGGAGAGAACAAAGAAGGAAGGCAATACTTATTAAGGGTCTCCTATGTGCCAAGCACCTTATAAATATTATTTCATTTATTCCTTACAAGAGCCTGGGACGGACAGTGCCATTATGATCTCTAGTTTACCCGCGGAGAAAGCAAGCAGAGGACCTGCTCAAGGTGATACAGCCAGTGCCTGAGGCCGGATTTGACTCGTGCTTTCCCCCCTGTACAAGCTAGTTGTCTCTGGCGGAGATGCTGCACGATCCGGGAACCAGAAGGTGGGCTCTCTTTCTTTAGGTTTGAGTGAGAGTTGATGCAAAAGGCCCGGGGCCCGGGGGCGGGGAATCATGGGTAGCCGGGGGCATGTGAGTGTCTGCACATGTGCCGGTGTTTATGTTGGAGTGGGGGGTGGGTGCTGTCTGCCACAGTGGGGAGAGATTCCCCCCCCTCCCCCCCAAGGCTCTGCTAGTGAGGAGCACCCACGATACTCTGGCAACACATGAGCAGTAAGACCCGCCCCTGGCTCAGCACCTTCTTGGACTCCCCTCAAAACCCGCCTTGATCCCTTTCTTCACTGGGCCGTGGCCAGAGAGGCAGCGGGACACACTCCCAAACTCCCTGGCTGGGGTGGTTCCAAGGCAGTCCTGGAGGCTCATGGGAGCTGGGACAAATCATTTAACCTCCTTCCTATCCATTCCCTCATCAATAAAAACATTTTAATTTTAAAATGCTCCATAAGTGCTTCCTGGCCGGGGGACCCACTAAGTCGCTTCTTTGTGACTTGGAGCTGGAAAAATGGGGCTGGGGGGGGGCAGTCCCCAGTGAGACCTGAATCTTGAGGCTTGATGTGGAGCATTTCTAGTTCCCTAACAGACATTCACGGCGGGGCCCCCTTCGATGGAAACATCTAGCCCTCTGACCAACTGTGACTCAATTCTAAAGGAGTCTAAAATGAAGGAAGGGAGGGAGGGAGGGAAGGAAAGAGTAAGGAGGAAGGAGAGAAGGAAGAGATAGAGAGGGAGAGAGACAGAGAGAGGAAGGAAGGAAGGAAGGAAGGAAGGAAGGAAGGAAGGAAAGAGTAAGGAGGAAGGAGGGAAGGAAGAGATAGAGAGGGAGAGAGACAGAGAGAGGAAGGAAGGAAGGAAGGAAGGAAGGAAAGAGGAAGGAGGAAGGAGGGAAGGAAGAGATAGGGAGAGAGACAGAGAGAGGAAGGAAGGAAGGAAGGAAGGAAGGAGGGAGAGAGGGAGACAAACAGACAGATACAGAGTCAGAGAGAGGAAGGACGAAAGGGAGGACCCCAAGTCTAGGGTCTCTTCCATCTCCACCAGTCCAGTTCTCCCTGGATGTGTCAGCGGGGCCGCCCAGGGGTTCTTCGAAGAAGGGACCCCATCCTGTGATTAGGTCAAGCCAAAGGAAGAGTCAAAGTTGCTCTCTGCCACCATGAAGGCTCCCTGAAGGGCCTAGCAGCGCCACCTGCTGTCTGAAAGGAGAACATTCTCCCTCTTTGAATTCTCTGACTCATACATAAATTTAGAGCCAGAAAGAAGAGCAGAACCCAGCCCTCTCACTTAACAGAAGAAGGAAACTGAGGCCCAGAAAATCGAATGACTTCCTCGAGGCGGTGAGCCAGGATCTGATCCTAGTGCTATGCATGGACCTCAGAGGCCATGTTATCCAACTCCCTCATTTTACAGAAAAGTAAACTGAGGCCCAGAAGTTTATAAGTAATTTGTCCAAAGTGCTACAGGTCACAGCCAGGATTCAAACCCAGGTCATCAGAGCCCCAACCTTGCGGATATCCCGTCACACTTTGCTGCCACGTCGGGAGGCATTTTAGGAGTTGTCTGGTTGGGCACAACTGAAACTAAGGGAAAGGTGGCTTCCCTAGGCTCTTAAGCTCTCAAACATGGCAGCCTGGCTGGGACTCACTTTGAAACTGTGGGTATTATAAAGCTAGTTGTAAGGAGGGACTGGAGAATGTTAAAGGGAACCTTAGAGATCCTTGTTCACCCTAATCTTTATTATTGAAAAGGAAACTGAGTTTTCATGATCATCCTATCCCATTGTCCTCTTCTCTGTCCAGTTGATCCTTCTGTCTCCCTGGAAAGATCTCCACCTTCCATCTTTGGTATATGAACCCCAGAGCTCTATTCTGGGCCTTCTCTCCTCTTTTTTCCTTCTCTTCCTCTTCCTCCTTATTCTTGTTCTCTCTCCCCCATCTTCTCTCTTCCTCTATTCTCCCTCCTCTTCTTTTTCTTTCATTCTTCCTTTCTCTCTCTCTCCCGTCTCTCCCTTCCCTCTTCTCTCTCTCCCTCCTCTATCTTCTCTCTCATCAGCTTCCATGGGTTCACCTCTCATTTCCACACAGATAACTCCCAGATTTGACCTCTTTCTCTCTCCCCCAAATTCTCGCTTCTCTTCTAAGCTCTAGTCCCGTCTCCAATTTGACCTCTGCACCCTGCAGCCCCAAAAGCATCCCAGCTTAATATGCCCATGACAGAACTCCTTTCCTTTGGGCCCGAGTTCCTTTTCTCCCTGCTTCCCTGATTCTGGCCAGGAGGCCGCCATTCTTCTAGCCAGCCAGCTTTGCAACTAGGAATTCCCATCAGCTCTTCCCGCTCACGCGTCATCATCCAATCAGTTGGCGAGTCTGACTCCTCAACATGACCCAGACTTGGCTCTTCCTTTCCACTCACCCCACAACCATGTCAGTCCGAGTCACACCCAGGTTATTCCAACAGTCCTACGGGCCTCCCTGCCTCCAGACTCATTCTTCACTTACTGCCACACTGATATCCTTGAAGCCCAAGCACAACTCTGCCGTTTCCTTGTGAAAAAAAAAAAAAAAAATCAGTTGTTTTCCTTAGGCTTTAGGAGAAAATGCAGACTTCTCTGGAATCTCAAGCCCTTGGGATCTGGCTCCAGCTTATCTTTCCAGCCTAATTTATAGCACAAACATTATGGTTGAACCCAAGTTGATATTCTCCATACACAGAATTCATCTCCCACCGCAGTACTTTTACATAGACTATCCCTGATGCCTGTTATGCCATCCTATCTCGCCTTTGCTTCTTGGAATTCCTCACTCCTTTCAAGACTCAAGCCAAAGGTCACTAGGTTGTTTCTTTCTCTGTATACAGAGACGTATGTGTATATGACATTTCGTTAGCTGTGAAAACACAAGTATATTTGGATCGCCAATTCCTAGAAAGAGGAGGAACAAACACTTAAATAGTACCTACTAGGAGCAAGGCATTATGCTAAGCTCTTTTATAAATATTTCATTTGATCCTCACAACCCTGGGAGGTAGATGATATTATAAGCCCCATTTATAGTTGAGGAAACTGAGGCAGAGGTTAAGTGACTTACTTAGGGTCACACGCAAGTATCTGAGACTGGATTTGAACTCGGGTCTTCCTGAATCCTGGCACACAGCACTTTAATAAATGCTGACTGATTGCTGTCCAAGGTCCTCCGATCAGATCCAGAGCTTACTAAGGAGTCTGGTCCCCTCATTTGACATTCAAGCAATCTAAGGCCCAGGGAAGTTTAGTCACACAGGTAGTAAACATCAGGCAGAATCAGATCCCAGACCTTCTGCTGCTTCAGGGTCAGAGGCTTTTCTTTGTACTACACTGTTGCACTGGAATATGGAGCTGAACTAATACTGGAACCCACTTGTGACTCCAAAGCCTGTGCTTCTCTTCCTAAGAGGCTGTCTGCATGGCGGGGATGGTGGGTGCCTGTGGGCATGCTCTGTCCCAAGTTCTGCCCTCTTCTCTCCAGGAAGCCGTTTTCCACTTTCTCTGTATTCGTTACTGTTTAATACAGGATCTGGCACAAAATAATACCCAGTATTTATAAAGCACTTTAAGGTTTGCAAAGTACTTTACAAATCTGTCATTCGAACTCTGGAAAGCAGATGCTGTTGTTGGGTCGTGTCTGATTCTTCGTGATTCCATTTGGGGTTTTCTCGGCAAAAACACCGGAATGATTTGCCATTTTGTTCTCTAGCTCACTTTACAGATGAGGAAACTGAGGCAAACTGTGCCACGTGGCTGTCTTCATTCTATACACAAGGAAGCTTGAGTTTCAGATTTAGTGTCTGAAGCAGGATGAGCTCGGGACCGCCCGCCTCCAAGTCTGGCACCACCCACTGTGCCAACCAGCAACCTGAACAAAGGCTTGATAAATGTTTGTTGCGCCCCCCAACCCCCCCCGCCCCACTTTTGGAAAAGGCCAGTCTGCTGAAATGGGCACAGAATGTAAGCTCTCTGAGTGGAAATGACTTCCTTTTGGTCTTTGATACCGGACCCCAGAACAGCGCTTGACACTGAAAAAAAAGTGTCCCCTCCTGTCCCCAGGGCCTGCTGGGAAAAGTCACTCACACCAAGCCTGCTTCTACAACCAGTTTATACACAGCTCTATACAATATACAGAAACCTCTATATACAGATAGATTTATAGAATAAGCTATATTAATTTGTCTCTCCTTTTTTACAGCATTATTAGTTTGGATCTTTCATACATTAGATACAAAAAAATCAGATGGGAATGGCACGTGGAGTGCGTGACTGTCTGTGGGGGCCACAGCGGGCGGGGAGGGGGGGCCTGGTTGCTTCCTTAGTGATTGCATATGGGGGTTCGGGCGGCCCCTGGAGAATGAAGCAGCACAGGGCCACTGAGGGTGGGGTCGGAGGGCAAAGGGGAGGGGAACTGTGCTAGAGGCGAGGGAGGGGTTAGAGGGAGGAGGTGGCTGCTCCTGGCTCCCTGCTGGTCCAGGGAAGAATGGAGTGACCCCTTACACCTAGAGGTTCTTCTCTGTTGGAGGCAGAGCCCCGGTGTCTCGGAGCTCTCGGGAACCTTCGGGAGAGAACCTGCTCCTCCCCAGCGTAGAGGAGCCTTGGGACCCGGGACCAGCCAACCCGGCCCTGTAACACGGTGTGGCTACAGCCTTTGGGGAGGCGCGGTGGGGAGGCCGAGGGTTCTGGAGCACCCAGCTAGCCCTGCCTCTGGGGCAAGAGTTTGGCGGGCCGAGGCAAGGGGGTGTGGGGGGAGGCGAGCCCATGGAGAAGGCTACCTCCAACAGACACTAAAACCCCCCCAGACGCAAGCTTATGGTGGGAGTGGAACCTTCCAAGCTCCAGCAGCTCCCTTCTGTACAGGGAGGAGGGCCGCAGGTGGGCCGGGGGCGCGGATGGGGCTAAGGACAAGCAGGCGATAGAGCCTCATTCCTCTCCCATAGGAGGCAGCAGCCGCCACGCCGGGCCCCACCCCCAGGCAGGGTCTTCTGCCACGGCCCCCGGCGGTCACTGCTCAGGTGCATCATGGGACGTTCCCTTCCTTTCAAAGTGCTCAGGATGGAAGCCCAGGAAAAACAGGGGCAGGGGGAGGGGGTGAAGGGAGGAAGGCCCCTCCGAGGGCGGCCTTCACTCGCTGGCTTCCTGACGCCTTCTTTGGGAAGAGGCCGGCACCCGAGCCATTCCCAAAGAGAAGCTCCGTGGAAGGGAACCGAGGCAGAGTCGGGAGTAGAGACGGAGATGCTCTACCCCAGCCCGGGCAGGCCGGCAGCCGCACGCCATGGCCGTCACCCCTGGAGCCGGGGAGAAAGGCGAGCAGAGGGAGCGAGGCAGCACCGCCGCCATTTCCTTGGACCCCGGGGGTAGAGGCCGGCGCACACACATGCATGAGCCGCCGGGCCGTACCGGCTGGCGAGGGCCGCGGGGTGAAAGTCTCACCCCTTACCCTCTCCCCAGGCGTCCCCCCAATTCAGCAAGGAAACAGACACCGGGCTTACCCCTGGCCGTGCCCCCGCAGGGGGGTGGCTGCTGGCGGGAGGAGGCTCAGTCTCTGATGGGCACCTCTGTGGGTATGGCAGCATGTGGGAGGCCACAGAACCCTCCTGTGGGGAGGGCCCTCAGACATCCCTTTCTAAGGCAGCCCAAGCAGGCCTTCATGCCCCTTCCTCACAGGGCAGTGAGCGGCGGGGGCCGCCTTCCCTTGCTGCTAACGGGGGCGAGGGCTAGCAGGGGGGATGGACGGGGCCTCCCAGCAGGAGGCGCTCCGGCGTTCCTCTCAAAGGGACTGAGAGCTGCGGCCTGGGAGCAGGTGGCCCGGCCACAGGGCGGGGAGGAGGTAGCAAAGGGTTTCGTTTCAAATACTGGCATCCAAGGTGTCTGGACACTGGGGGGGGGGGGGGAAGCAGGCAAAGACCCTCTCTCCAAAAGCATCCTGAGCTCTGGGAATGCATGCAGTTGGCAGGGAGGCAGGGAGGCAGGGAGGGAGGCCTACGGACAGCCCAGCAAGCAGCACACATGCCCACTTTCCCTCCTCTCTGAAGCGGTACAGCTCACCATGCAGCTGGGGCTCAGCTGGGGGGGTGCAGACGTTGGAGAAAGGGGTGAGGGGAGGGGGCGGCCCCCTGAGAGGGACCGGCGGGCAGCCCCGAGGCCGGAGCCAATGGGCCTATGAGGGAGAGGTCAGTGCAGAGATACCGGGTCCCGGGACCCCCCAGCGTCCCCCCCAGAGCCCATGGGATCCCTCCCCTTCAGAAAGTCCATCTCAAAGCCTCAGGTCAAACTCGTAGGGTCCCTTCAATGGGACATCCCCTTGAAGCAGAACGGGGCACAGGGCAAGTGCAACTAAACGGGGGGTCCCGGGGCTGAGGAGGGAGCTGGGCCCACAAGGCTCCTTCCTCGGAGGAGTGCGGGGGGGAGGGGAGCTGGGATGGGTGCCCCCCGCCCCAGGGAGCCCCCAGCTGCCCAGAGAAGAAAGGTTCCGGCTGAGCCCGTTGGCTTCTGTAAACACATGGTTTGTGACGGCTGCCCGAGCCCCTAGGCTGGCGACCCAGGGACGTGGGGGGTGGGGGAAGAGCCAGCCGATGGGGGCCAGGGAGGAGATGGAACAGTCAGAGAAATCAACTGCTATGACACCCGCCTTCCTACGCCCAGGCTCTGGGCACCAAGATGGGCTGGCAGGGCCCCAGCCTGGCGGGGGCCGGGCGGGGCCCACGGGAAGAGCGAATGACCATTCCTAGGAGCTCTGGACGGGCTGCTCCTGGAGGGGCAAGGGCGGGACGGGAGGCCAAGTGCCGCCCGGCCCTTTCCTGGCCCTTTTCAGACGTGTCGTGGCTTTGGTGGCGCCGGGCAGCTCGCCCCCCGCCCGGCTCATGGGGGACCCCGGGAGCCATCACCGACTGGGGCTGAGGTAGGGAAACGGACCCTGTGATTCCACTCTCCTGCGCCGGCAGCTCGGCCTCTCCCTCCCCAGCTGTGCGGGCGCCCGGGGACTCCGGCCGGCCCTCCGTGACGCTGCCGGCCATCGCCGGTGGTCAGGCGGGGACGGCGACCCCAGGCCCGGGTCTGCCGCATGCTTGGCGCGGTGGGTCCGAGCTCCCCCCACCCCCAGAACTAGAGGGCCGAGATCACGAGGTCCTCCTGCTTGGAGGGGCTGGCCGGGTGCCCAGAGGGAGAAGTCCGGATCTTGTCTGTGGCCAGGCACTCCTGACTGCTCAGGCCCGTGGGGGTCAAGTCCATGAGCTCTCCTGAGGAGCTGAGGGGGAAGGAGGGGGACACCGAGATGCCCGAGGACGGGTCAGTGGAGCCGGCGAAGAGCCGGGGGGGCTTGGGCACCAGGTTCGGCTCGTACTGGGCCCGCAGCAGGATCTCCTGCTCGCTCACCGACTTGGGCAGCGTGCCATAGTCGCCGCTGGGGCTCTCGGAGAGCATCATGCAGTAGAGGTCCTGAAACGAGCTGCTCTTGCTGTCCAGGTTGAAGAGGCTGTCGATGAACTCGGCGAACTCCAGGACCTGGGGGCTCGGCGACTCCCCCAGCCGCCCGTTGTGCAGGGTCAGCTCCCCCCTGGCCGGCGCAGGGGAAGAGCCACCCTCCTCCCCGCTGGAGCGGCGCCGTGGACTCCCCCCGGCGCTGCCGCCGCCCAGCCCGACCTCCAGCGGCTGCGTGTCCTGAGAGTGTTTGGACAGGCTGTCGGCGGCCAGCAGTTCTGTCCTGGAGCTGAGGGAAGGGTTCTCCTCCGGGATGGCCGGGTCGATGTAGAAGCAGTGGCCCTCGTCCCTCTCCATGACCGCGTGAAGGCTCGGGGAGCCCCGGATGCTGCGGAAACCGGAGGAGCGGCGAGAGTCGAAGCTGTAGATGGACTCATTGTCCGACAGGCTCTCCATGGTGGCGAGGGGGGCCCGCCGGTCCTGCAGCTCCACCGACAGGCGCTCCTGGGTGGTGAGCAGCAGCAGCTCCACCGGGTCCTTCCTTGCAGGGGACAAGGCCTTGGTCTCATAGAAACCCTCCAGGCTGATCTCGGACTGGGACTGGCTCCTGCCAATTGGGGTGGAGCGGGGGTGGGGGCAGGGAGGGCCGATTGGTAGGAGGCTCCTGGGCGGCAGTGGGCTCTGCCCCTCAGGAGGGAGGGGGAGGCTAGAGAAGAGAGGGCAGGGGTCTGGGACGGGAGGGGGGAGGGCACCGGGCGGGGCCCGGGTGGGCTCCACAGGAGGGAGGCGTGCTGGTCGGGGGGGTTGCCTGAGGAGGAGCTGTCCCTTTGCTGCCTTAATCTCGGGATGGAAGACTAGAGGGAGGCAACTGCCCCTTCCCCCCATTCGCTCCCCCTTGCCCCCCCCCCCCACGGGACTTACTTGATGCTGCTGCTCCTCTGGGCGGCTGGCGGAGGCTCCAGGGAGTGGATGGTGGTTCCTGGGGGGCCACTGGGCAGGGGCTGCTGCTGGAAGATGAGCTCTGGGGTCAGATCCACCTCGGTGGGACTCACCATGACCTTGGCTGCAGAGAGCAGGGCGGTCTTGCCTTTATTGTAGTTCTCCAGCACCTGGTGGGGAAAGGCCAGGCCTGAATCTCAAGAGGGGCTCTGGAGAGGCCCCTGAAATAAAGGGAGCCCCGGCTCACAGCTGCTGGCAAGCTGAAATCCAAGCCAGGGCCGGGGCCTGGAGTCTGGGCAGAGAGGACGCAGCCTGGGGCCTGAGTTCAAATCTGCCAAAGTTCAAACCCGGCCTCAGAGGCTTACTCCCTGTGAGTCTCTTAACCCCGTTTGCCTCGGTTTCTCATCTGAACATGAGCCGGAAAAGGAAACGGCCACCCCGGCGTTCCAGGGTCTTGAAAGGGCCGAACGACAAACGAGTCTTGGAGGCAGGAGAGAAGCTGGGCCCCGGTCCTGTCCCAGGCTTTTACTCAGAGGCTGATCACCCGCAAGGCACTCTCCTTTTCTGGGCAAGAGTCTCCCAAACGCCAAACCAGGGGCAATGGCACCGGCGTTCTTCTCGGCCCGCCGGATAGGGTCAGATGAGCCGAGGCGCTTTGTAGACCGTCAAGTCCAATCAAAGTCGGTCATTAGTGTTAGCGAATAGCAACTAATCCATACGGTAACATGACATGATACATTTATAACTAATATATTATTATCAACAATACCAACACATAGAGCATTATATATAGTATATGCAATTATAGCTAATATATTACAACAAATAATACCGACTAAGCCTCACTGCCCTTCTAGCCAAGCCCTCCTACTCCCAGTTCTCTATTTGGGCCCGGGCCAGGTCCCACAGAGGCCGAGGCTTCAGATCTAGGCTCAAGGACAGAGAAGAGCCAAGTGAGGAAAGCAGTCCGGCTCTGGAATCGGAGAACGGAGGTGCGAATCCAGGCTCTGCTCCTGACCTGAGTCACTTCCTTGTGCCTCAGTTTCTTCCTCTGCTGAATGAGATTGGACTAGGCCCCCTTGGCAGTCCGACAAAGCCCACGGACCCCTTTTAAGCACACAGTACAGGATTACAAAGGAAACCAATTAAACGAGGCAAGTTATCAAAACATTAAAAAAAGATTTATTAAGTGCTTCTTACCGGCCATGTGAGGAGTTCTCCAGAGGAACAGCCCTGAGACTAGACAATCTAAGGTTTTGTGGCCAACTAGCAGAGTGCACAGAGTAGGGGATTTTTTTTTTTTTTGAAAAATAAAAAGCTTTAATTTAGAAAAAAAAGGGAAAAAAGTAGGGGATTTTTTTTTTTTAAATAAAAAGCTTTAATTTAGAAAAAAAAGGGAAAAAAAAGATGGAGGTTAGCTTAGTCAGATCTTAACCTAGTGTCCACAAACTTGAATGGAAAGAAAGTCTGTCTTTATTTTTCCTAAAATTTAGCTTTTTCTTTCTTTATTTATTATAATAACTTTTTGTTGACATAACTCATGCCAGGGTAATTTTTTACAACACTATCCTTTGCGAGTAGGAGATTTGTAACCTGGGATCTGTGGACATTTAAAAAACTTTTCTGAGAACTGTATTTCAGTATAATTGGTTTCCTTTGTAATCCAACCTTCTGCTTTATGCCTCAGACACTATTTGGCAAAGGGGCCCATGAGCACCCCCAGGCTGCCCAAGAGATCCAGAGCTCACAAAAGGTTAAGACCCCCCCGGACAATATATTTTTCAGTCAAGGGCAACTCCCTGAGATGACCCAAGTTCTAGAGGAGCTTGGCAGATATCGTTACACAAAAAACCAAAATCTCGTGACGGCGGTGGTGTTTTTCATCATGATCTTCAAGAAAAAAAGTGCCCCGATTTCTCAAAGCCGTTCCCAATGGGGTCCAGAGACCCCAGCTCATGCTGCAGTCCCATCACTGCCTGGGAAGGTGTCTTCGACAACTTCCCCTCCCTGAGTTTCTTCACCTCTAGAATGAGGGCCTTTGGTGAGATGATCACTAAGATTCCTTCTAGCCAGAGCCGTAACTATCAGTTTTCACGTCAAGGAAAGAAACGAGCACTAAAACAAATGTTTAAAGAGAAATTCAGGTGGTGAGTGGGGAACCTAGGGCCCCATGAGGTCAGTGCCAGGAGGCCTGTGAGAAAAGCTGAGCTCGGGACGGAGCTCATGTGAGGAGAGAGCGGCTGTTGGGGGAAAGTGGGGGTTACCAAGCCACTGGTAGCTTTCCATTTTAGTGCCAGTCTTGTTGACAACTCCCATTTCTGTGCCTTTGAACTTGTCATCCCTCGTACCCGAAAGGCACTTCCTCTTTCCCTGCATTTGATTTCCTCAGCTGCCTCTTAAAGAACATCCTTCCTACTCCCTCTAGCTGCTAGTACTGCATGCCTTGAAACGGTCCATGCTTTGTATTTCTTTCTCAGAGAAAGCCCCTAGCATCCCCTAGTGAAGCATAAGCAGCTCGAAGACGAGATTTTCTGATTTTGTATCCCCAGGGGCCTATTTCAGTACCTGTCAATTAATCACAGAATTATCAAGTATTTATTAAGCACCTACCTACCATGTGCCAGGCTATGCTGGATGGTGGGGAGATAAAAACCAAAAGACAACAGTCCTGCCTCAAGGAGGTCACTTCCTACTTGGGGACGACCCCACGGACAGGCCCAAATCTTTCTTCTCTTCGCCTTTCCCTTCCTTCTTCAATCTGGCCCCCTTTCTTTTTCTTACCTGACTCCTGACTTCGTTACCACAGAGAAAACTTCCTCTGCCCATGAAACTTAAGAGCCTTAAAGCGTTTTCTGGGACACTCCAAAGTTAAATCACTCGCCCAAGTCATAGAGTAGCGGATCGAGTGAATTTTAGGCACCGGGAAGAGCTGATGCAAGTGCGTGCAGACAGTGTGGTGGAGGAGGCCCGGACCATCCAGCGTGAGGAGGCATGAGGTGGGCCGGAGCCTCGAGGGGGAGAAGGCCTTTCCAAGGCAAACAGAGGCAACAAGAAGCTCAGAGATTCTAATGAGTAAGAAAACGGAACCCTCACATCTGAACTATGGACAGGAGGGAGAAGAGAAGCATGAGAGTTGAGGCAGGGAGGCCAATTAGAAGGCTGAGGGCCTGAACTCTAGTGGAGAATGAGGGGAGAAAAAGGGAGAAATGAATTCAACTGGTACTGAACAGACAGAACAAATGAATATAAAGTGACTGGATAACTGGGGTGAAGGAGAGTGAAGATTCAGGTTGCAAGACTGGCAGAACGATGGTGCCTCAGACGGTACCAGGGGAGTCCGGAAGGAGTGACGGGGGCAGCAGTCTGTTGGCGTCCGAAGCAAAGGCAAGAGCTGTCAGAGCAAAGTACCCCCGGGTACTCCCAAGGGAAGGGGCCCAGGGGCTTGATATGTCGGCATGGGTGCTTCTGAGAAACGGACGGGGTCGGCAAGGGAATGCCTTCTGGGAAGGTGATGGAAGTGGGTGATGATAACGATGATAATAACAATAATGATGAGGATGAAGAAGATAATGGTAACGATGATGAAAACTGATGAAAGTGACAATCATGATAATAATGATTACACTAATGAAGATAATAACAATAATCTTAATGATGTTCATAATGATGATGGCTATGATAACAATGTTAATGAAAATGATAATGTACTATCAATATTAATAATGATAACTGTTAATAATGATGATGATAATGATAACAATGTTAATAATGATGATGAAAATGGTAACAATGTTAATAATGATGATGATAATGTTAATGAAGATGATAATTGTAACAATAATATTCATAATGATAATTGTTAGTAATGAGGATGATAATGGTAACAATGTTAATGAAAATGATAATGGTAACAATAATAATAATGATAACAATGTTAATAATGATGATGATATTGATAATAATATTAATAATGATGAAAATGATAACAATATTAATGATGATGCTGAAAATGGTAACAACATTAATAATGATGATAATGATAACAATGTTAATGAAAATGATAATGGTAACAATAATATTCGTAATGATAACTGTTAATAATGAGGATGATAATGGTAACAATGTTAATGAAGATGATAATGGTAACAATAATAATAATGATAACAATGTTAATAATAATGATGATAATGGTAACAATGTTAGTAATGATGATGATATTGATAATAATAATAATGAGAACTGTTAATAATGATGAAAATGATAACAATGTTAATAATGATGATTATAATGGAATAACTGTGTTAATAATAATGATAATGGTAATGATGTTAATAATGGTGATGATAATGGTAGCAATGTTAGTAATGAGAAAGGAAAAAAGGATGACAAAGGAAATGTTAAAAGATAAGGAACAAGCCAAGAAAAGAAAGGAACAATTAAAAAATGAAAGTTAGAATGAGAGAATGATTAAAATTTAAAAAGAGAACCAAAAGAAAAAGATAAGTTAATAAATGAGATAAAACTTAAAAAAAGAAAAGAAAAAGAGTTAATAAGGGAGATAAGGAGCAAGTTAAAAAGATGAAAGGCAAACAAGTTGATGAGAAGGTTAATGTTAATGAAGAAAGGAACAAAAGAATGAAAATGATAATGGTAACAATAATAATAATGATAATGTTAGTAATGATGATGATATTGATAATAATATTAATAATGAGAACTGTTAATAATGATGAAAATGATAATGTTAATAATGATGATGATAATGGTAACAATAATATTAATAAGTGTGTTAATAATAATGATAATGGTAATGATGTTAATAATGGTGATGATAATGATAAGTGTTAATAATGATGATAATGGTAACAGTAATATTAATAATGGTAACAATGTTAATAATAATGATGACAATGGTAACAATGTTAATAATGATGAGGGTAATGATAACAATGTTAATAACTGTAAAGTCCAGACTAGTTCCCTGGAGGCCTCAGCATCAGCCGGAGTCAGGATAAGCAAAAAGTCCTTGGTCCTTAGGGGGAGAAGTGAAGGGGATGGACAAGACTGCCACAAGCTCTCCCCGACCTCCCTTCTCCTCGTCCACCTCCAAAGGGACTCGGGTTCCTCTCTCTCCACCCCCTAATCCCTCCTTACAATTCTCCTAACCCCAAGCATTGAGAAGAGAAATTCCAAACATGCTAATAGAGTTATTGTCCGATAGGTAAGTAGCCTTAAGTGCTCGCTTGTCTGATCCGAGTGCACCTAGTCAGAGTTTCAGCCCTTTACAAATAATGAGGAAAATGGCAACACTGTTAATGATGAGGAGGGTGATGGTAACAATGTTAATAACGATGGTGAAAATGGCCACACTTAATAATGATAATGGTAACTAACTGTTAATAATGATGAGGATAATGGTAACAATGTTGTTAATAACATGAGGATGATGGTAACAATGTTAATAATGATGGTGAAAATGGCAACACTTAATAATGATAATGGTAACTAACTGTTAATAATGATGAGGATAATGGTAACAATGCTGTTAATAACATGAGGGTAATGGTAACAACGTTTAATAATGATGGTGAAAATGGCAACACTGTTAATAACGATGATCATTATGATGAAAATGACGCTCCCAACAATGATCATGCTACCGATAATGTTGACAATGATGATGACGAAGATACAACAAAAATGATATGATGATGTAAATGATGATTACAATGCTCATGATACTGGCGATAACGAAGATGACAATGATGAAGGCGATAATGATAATTCTGACAAAAATGACGACGATAACAATTACTAACAGCGATCGTGATATTGATAACAAAAATGATCATGATGATAATGAATGACAATAATGGTAGCCATCATGACGATGGCGATGACGCTATATCAGTGAGTACTTCTGCAGGGCCAGAAGGTTTACAAAGTGCTTCATGGGCATCGTCTCCTTTGAGGCTCCCGACTGTCCCTGGAGTCGGATGCAATTGTTGTTTCGGTCGGGTCCAGCTCTCCATGACTCTATTGGGGTTTTCTTGGCATGTTTGCCATTTCTTCCTTCAGTCCGTTTCACAGATGAGGAAACTGAGGTAACTGGGGTGAAATGACTTGCACAGGGTCACCCAGCTAGGAAGTCTGAGGCCAGATTTGAGTTCAGAGAAATGAACTCAGGGTCTAAATCTAGACCCAGCACTCTATGCCCTGCTATTTTGCAGACAAAAACACTGGCGAAGCCCGGGGGTTTGGGGACTGGTCTGAGGTTCCACTAGGAAGTGCTTGGGGCCAAATCCTGGCCGTGCTCTCATCTGGGTTCTCAAGGAAGGCCCCTAGGGAGGAGCCTGGGATCCCTTACCCTGCAGAAGATGCTGAGGGCATTCTGAGGCAACCCTGCCCATTCACTCCAAGTAGGTCAATCAAGGACTCCCAACTGTCTGGGGCTGAGCTTTCCACTTCTCTCCTCTGACCCATAATCTCCTGCCCAAAGGAGGCCTGGGGGCAGGAGAAGGAAAGAGAAGGAAAGAGAAGGACGAGTCCCTCTGTGGATGCTCCTTGGCTGCCCTGGTTCAAAGACCGGGCAGAGGGGGCGGATGAAACCCACTGAAAGTTTGGCCCAGAGAGGGCCGGTCAGTGGGATTCTGGGGAAGGAGGGGTCTGGGCCCTTGGGGATCTTCCTCGATTTTCCTCTCGGTTGTCCAGGCCTCAGGTTCCACCTCTATAGAATGAGTCGTGTCTCCTGGGGCCTTTCCGAGGCCTCGGAAGGAAACATGTTCGTGTAGGGGCTCAGGATCCCTCGGGCCAAAGAGCCCAGAACTTCGCCACGTTTGTGGGACATAGAGGGAATTAGCACAATTAAGAACAAGAGCAGCTCCCTAAGAGATCATTGGTCAAAGTCACCTTTCAAAAGAAGAAATGCCAACCGTCAGCACCCGGGTAAAGGAAGGCGCCAAATCAGTGCTGGGGAAATCAAAGGGGCTGCAAGGTTCCCGCTCAGCTCCCTCGGAGAGGCTGCGGGGACAGAGGGGAATGGAAGCCGGGGAGGGCTGGGCTGGGAGCTGTGACCTCACATTCTAGGCCAGGAGAGTCGCTAAGACGTATAGATTCTGCCAAACCACTGCGGTCCCCCAGCCCCGGCAGGCCGGGGTCTGCTGGGAAAGTCCCACGGGCACCAATGTACTTCCGGGGACCTTTGGTGCACTGGCAAAGAGATGGGGCGGAGAAGGTGCCCACAGGGCGCTCCCACGGACCCGGGGTGGGGGGCCCCAGGGCATCCTGGCCCATATTAAGAGGGGGAGAGTTAGGGTGAAGGACCGGTCAGTCACTGAGCTGTCAGAAATGAGAAATAGGCCCATGGGACCTGTGTGCAGAGCAAAGTGCGCAGAGCTGGGCGGCAGGGGTTTCCATGGAACCACTGGGGCACAGAGTTGGTGCAGGGGGAGTGGAGGGGAGAGGGAGAGGGAGAGTGGTCAGCGAAGGAGGGTGATGGGGAGGAGGAAAAGGAAAAGGGGGAGGGGAGCAGGAAGAAGGTGAGGAAAGGGGGAGGGGGAAGGTGAAGAGGAGGAGGAGAAAAGGAAGCGGGGGGCAGGGGCAGAAGAAAGACTGCTCCTCCATTTACTTTGCTTCACTTGTTCTATTGGGGGAAAGCGAGAGTCAGAAAGAAGGGGTAACAGGGTGGGAAAGGAGAGCGGGAAAGGAAAGTGCCCACCCCCGGGTGTGGGGGCCCCGGGCGGACGCCCTGGCCAGGGCTGAGTGGCTCCCCTTACCTTGTTCAGCCCCTCCATGACCACGTAAGGCAGGTGCTCATGGAGCATGGCCGGAGAGATGATCACTTCATTGAAGGCCTTGTTGTCCCCCCAAATCGCAAAATACGTGGGTTCTTCCTGCTCACAGCAGCTGGGTCAGATAGACATTGACAGGGAAAGGAAGAGGCGGGGATCAGAGCGGCCCTCTGACTGCCCGCTTCTCCCACCCCTCCCCTCGCTCTGGCTCTCATCTCTTTGGCCGGCCCGGGGGGCTCCCCCCTCGGCCCCATGGTGCCCGAGGGTACTTACCAGCAGTGCTCGGCTGGGTGGTTGTGCACCACGTGGATGATGCGGCCGGGGGGGTACAGGGGCGTGCTGGCCGACAGGGCGATGGTCAGGTCGCTGGGGTGGGTCCAGAGGCGGTTGCTGGCCATGGCGGTCACTTCAGCCTCCTCGGGGAGCTCCGACTTGGGGATGCACTTGGTGGCCCCGATGATGATGCGCCACTGGTTTGGGAAGAGGGCAGAGAAAAACAGGAGAGTGGGTGCAGGCGCCGAGATCCCGAGGAAGAGCTGGGGGAGGGTGGCGGGCAAGAGACTTAAGGGAAGGTGGGAAGCCCCCGGAGGGAGGGAGAACACTGCGGCCTCCCGATGCATCGGGCCGGGGCTCCCAGGGGCTGCCTGGTCCACCCATTCAATCCCTTCCTGTGCCTTTATGAAGCACCTACTGTATGGCAGGGATGGCTTTGGGGAGACAGAGATGAAACAGGGGTGGGAGCTTCTAGACTGGAGAGGGGGCATCCTGACCCTCTCTGTGGGTGCCCTGACCCTCTCTGTGGGTACGTGACTCTCTCTGGGGGCATCCTGACCCTTTTTGGGGGCATGTGACCCTCTCTGGGGGCATCCTGACCCTTTTTGGGGGCATGTGACCCTCCCTGGGGGTGCCCTGACCCTCTCTGTGGGCATGTGATTCTCTCTGTGGGAGCCCTGACCCTCTCTGGGGAAAAGCGGAGGCTGCAATGGCCGGCTCCTGGTCTCACAAGTCACAACAGCCTCAGTTCCCGTTTCTGTCCTGCCTGAAGGATTCCCAAGCACTTTCCCTATAACGAGCCTGTGGCCTAAATTGTGCAGAGGGTGTCCCACTGTGCGGATGGAAAGACTGAGACTTGGAGAGGTCACATAGCTCTGGAAGGCCAAGGCAGGATCTGAACCCGAGTTCCTTACTCCCAGAATGCTTGAAGCCCGAGCCCAAGCCCGAGCCCAAGCCCGAACTTCAGGATCTCAGGGTAGGAAGGAGCCCTGGAGGGCCTCTGGCCTCTAGCTTCCAGTATGGGGCCTCCCGGGGGCCTCGCTCGCCACCATCAGCCACGGGGCACCCTCTCTCCCTTAGGCAATCTTGGCTGCTCCCCCCCCCCCCAGGATGCCAAAAGGGAGGATCAGCCTCCAGCCTCTCCCCTAGACTCATGCTGCAGAATGGGGTTACCGGCTCTATCTCCCTCACCAAGTGACCTGTGAGGGGCGGCAGGTGAGTCTTAGTGACAGGGAAAGGGGAGCTCTGAGCCCTGCCCTTCCTCCCCGCCTCCCCATAGATCCCGGGGGGGAGACACAGGGCCCGGCCCTGGCGTGACAGGGCACCGGGGTGCCGCTCACTTTGGGCTTGGTGCTCCGCTGCAGGACGTCCAGGAGCTGCCGTCGGAACCCTTCGAGCTGCGAGAGGCCGATTCTGTGGGGAGAGAATGGAGGCTGAGTGCGGTCTTGGGGGCGGTGAGAGGGGCGGTACCCCAAAGGGAGCCGGTCCTAGGCCGGGCCGGGCAGGGGAGGGCGCTGACATGGTGGAGACTTGCACCGGTGCCCGGGGAAGAGATGGCGGGCATGAGACAGTCACTTCATCTGCTCACCCAGGGCGCGGGGGGTTGAGAAGAGGGCAGGGGGAAGGGGAGAGACACTGGCTGGGAGCCAGTGGGGACAGTGGCGGGGGCCGGGGGGGGGCTGCACTTGCCTGGGGACCAGGTCTTTGCCCAGGACCACGGCCGTCACAAACTCCTTGGAGTACTCCATGGCGTCCTCGCTGAGAAGGAACCCAGAGGCAGGAGTCAAGGGCCTGGAACCTGGGGTCACCGGCACCCCCGCCCCTTTCCAGATCCCTCCTGGGTCCTCCCGACTGGCCCAGACTCCTCCCCCTCACACAGGGAGCCTGGTCTCCCCGAGAGACCAGAGCCCGCCTCGGGTCCCTCTCGGACCCCCCTGGGAGGCAGGTTTCCTCTTGGACTTTTGATTTGTGGGGAGGGAACTTCTGGTATGGAACATCCCTTTGCCCAATGCATCTACAGCCTGGAGCTTCATCCAAGTGCTGCGAAGGCTGTGGGAGGGGAAGGGCGGCTCCCCAGAGCACCAAATCCTGACACTGACCAGCCGTGTGACCCCCGGGGAAGCCCCTCCCCCCGCTGCCTCAGTTTCCTTATCTGTCAAATGAGCTGGAGAAAGAGCTGGCCACGCCCTCTGGGATCTCTGCCAAGAAAAGCCCCAGGAGGCACGGGGGTCCCACGTGTGTATGTGTGTGCGAGTGTGAGTGTGTGAATGTGTGTGTGTGTGGCCCATGTGTCTTACACTCACTCACATACACTCACACACAACTGTTAGCTCCTTGAGGGCAGGGGCCATGGCTCCTTTTCTCCCTTGGTGCCCCTGCACTGGTCCCCATGACCCCTAACCCTGGGTTGCGCCCCTGGGTCCAGGGTCTCTCTTCCAAGCCCAGCCCCATGGGGGGAGGGGTGTGCACCTTCTGCCCTTGAGAGATGGGGAGGCTGAGGCGGGCCCGGCTAAGGGCTCCCCCGGCACGTGGCCTGAGGTTCTCTCGGCTGCACCGTTTCCTGCCTAACTCCTTTGGGGGGCAGCAGTCTGGTGGGGCGGGGGTCCCTGCCCGGGCTCCAGAGGCCGAGCCTCCTCTCCCAAGCTCCCCATCTTCCCCCCCTTGGGATTGGGTGGCGGGTGGTTCTCCAGGGCTCTGCACGTTCCCATTTCCGAGTTCCCCAGAGCTGACTCTGGCCCCGGGGCCCAGCCCCCCCCCCCCGGGTTTTCTGAGCATCGGCCCTCCTCCCTTTGCCAGGTCCAGACCCCCAAAGACGCATCGCAGCCCCCAGCGGCTCCAAGGGCCCAGAGGCCGCCTCGTTCCCGGCCGCGGCGTCCGCCTACCTCAGCAGGCCCCCCGGCGGGGAGTAGGCAAAGCACTTGAGACTTGGGTACTGAGGGCGCAGGAGGAAGGAGAGGATGGCGGCAGTGCCGGCCCCCAAAGAGTGGCCCACCACGATCAGGCCGTAGTGCTTGGTTCCTCTGCCCTGGGGGAGAGAGCAGAGGTCAGATGCCCGGCCACGACCCCGCCGAGCCACGCAGGGCATGGCTGCCCCCCAATCCCCGAGAGGGCATCCCAGGAGTGGCTGGGGCCCGCGGGCCACTCACCAGATCCCGCCCGAAGGCTTGCGAGAGGACCATCTCCTGCTCCAGCTTCTTCTTAATGTATTCGGCAGAGAGGACCATCCCCTATGAAGGGGGAGGGTGGGTCAGGGCGCCCGTTCTTCTCGGGCTCCAGAGAAGGTGACGCCCCCGGGGCCAGCAGAAGGGCAAGGGGTACAGGCAGAGGGCGCTGCAGAAAAGGGCCCGGGGCTTACCTTGTGTCCCAGCCACGTGCCGTGGTGACCCTCCACCGGGAGCCGCTCGGCGTCGCCCGTCAGGTCTGTCAGCGCGTCCTTGGAGGAGAATCCAGAGTTAGAGCCGCAAGAAGCCAGGGAAGGGGAGCTGGCGGGGAAGGGAACTTGGGGTCTCCCCCAAACTGCCACCGCACTGAGATCACTCTCTTTATAACAGCCGCCATCACACGGCTACCCGCCCCGGTCCCACCTCCTCGTTGTCCTCATTCTCCCAGGCCGGCCCCGGGCCTGGCACAGACCAGGGGCTCCCTAGGGCTCGGCTGCTTGCCGGGCAGACGCCCAAGGGGAAGGGGTGGCGAGGGCCACCTACCTTAGGGGACAGGGTGCCCCGGATGCTGATGACCACCTTCTTCTTGTCATGGTCCACAGCCACATAGAAGGGGGTTTCGTAGACCTGGAGAGGAAGCAGAGCCACCGAGTCAGAGAGGAGCGGGCACTGGGCTCCTCTCATGGCAGAGGCCAGTATTAGGGGGAAGCTCCAGAGGCCGCCCCCGAGGCTGGCCGGCTTCCCCAGCAGGCGCTCAAACTCAGCCCGTCACATTGGGCCTGCCCCGCAGCCATCCTCCTTCTCCCATGTCTGCTTGGGCTGTGCTCCCCTCCCTGCACTTGTTTGGGCTGTGGCCCCCCCTCCTTCCCTGTGCTTGCTTACACTGTGTCCCTCCTCCCTGTGCCTGTGTGGGCTGTGCACCCCCAGAATGCCCTGCTCTCTGCCCCCAGACTCATCTAGGCTATTCCTCAAGGCCCGAGCCTCCCCACAGCTGACCAGCCCACTCCCATCTCCCCGTCTCCGACTCCCCCGGGCCTTCTGCTGCGTCCCACACAATTTCACACTCTGCCATCTCCTCTCCCGTCCCGGGCTCCCACGGGCGCCCGCACTGTCTCCCGGCAGCCTGGGCGGCAGGGCCCCGGCTCTTCCTCCCCCCGAGCCCCTCCGTGCCTGCTGCGCTGCTTGGAGACTGCCCTGAGAAAGAGCTTGCTTTCTAGGGCTCCCATGGAAGATGGGGAGGGGGCGGGGGGAGGCGGGGGTGCCACGGCCAGAGAGGGGGGCCCAGGAGGAGGGAGGGGCCCGGGGCGGCGCCCCATCCAGGCTCTCCCACCATCACCTTCCCGGTTCTGGCCCCGGGCCCGCGGGCACCGCCAGCCCAGAGGGTGGGGAGGGGAGCCGGCCACCTCCGCCAGGGGCTCTTCGGGCTCAGTCTGACCCCTCAGCTCTTGGGCCAGAGAGGAGGGTGCAGGGAGGAGTCCTACTTGTTCCCCGGGGCTAGGACAGAGCAGGGCGGTCACTCGCTGCTGGCAGGGCCGGGGGGGCTGGAGGGGCCCGAGGCCCAGGTAGGTGAAGCGGGTCCTGTGTCCCCTGCGCGAGCCCTCACCGCATCGTGGCAGGAGGTGTAGACGATGTCCACCGAGCTCATGTTCTCGTCCAGGAAGTGGCGGCGGATGGCGATGGCGTTGCAGCCGCAGCAGTTGTCCTCCTCGATGGTGACCCCGGGGGCGAAGCGGGGGCGGGAGGGGCAGAGGCAGCACCTGTGGGGGACACGGAGGAGCATGGAGGCTGGGGAGGATGACAGGGCGCAGCTCCACCGCGGGCCACCAGAGGGAGCCAGCAGCCAACCCATGCTCCCCAGGAGCAGCGTCTCTGGCCTGCCCGGCTCTCAGGCAGGAGCCTTATCCAGAGCCCCACCAGAGGCCTGCTCTAGGGCCCCATGGCCAGTGCGAGAAGCAGGAGCCAGCCTAATTCCCCTAAATCCCCCCCAGGGGGCCTAATGACCTTTCCCCCCAGCCTCCCTCACGTTCTGGGGTCCTTGGGAACCCCGGGAGCCTTAAGGCTCATCCCTGGACAGGGAGGCTGGACATTGTCGGTCCCCCCCTGCACTTCCTCCCTCGCTGTGAGCCAGGGCGAGCCCCGCACCTCACCCGCCACATGGGGCAAGTTCCCTAAGCTCCTCGTGAGGAGCCGATAAGCGCCGTGAGCCACCAGGGCCCTGGAATCTGCAGTGACCTCATGGCTCTGGCTGGGGAAGAGGAACCTGCCCCCTCCCCGGGATGGAGGTGGGGCTTGTCCTTCCGGCGGGAAAGGGAGAGACTTAGCCTCTTGCTGACTCAGGGTGGCCAGGCCTCTGACCCTGGCCCGGTGAGGAGCCCGTCTAGACCCCGGGTGATCAGTTCTGCTTCACTCCTGGCTTACTACAAAGGAGGTTCTCTCCCTCTCTCTACTGAGGCATTTGGGGTTAAGTGACTTGCCCAGGGTCACACAGATAGGAAACGTCAAATTTGAACTTGGGTCCTCCTGCTGCCAAGGCTGGTGCTAAAGAAAGGGTCTTAGTGACTCATTGGTAAATGGCAGTAGATTTTTTAAATTTTAAAAAATTTCAAAAAATAGAAAAATCAATAAAACATCAAACAATATTTAGGAACGTGGCGGGGCCGAGCGCACGCTGTGAACCTGTGCTGAAGGATACTCTTTATCAAGGTCAGCCTCCACACCAACATGATCCAATCTGGCTAAAAACCCCCCAAGAAGGGCCTGGGGTTCCACCGCCGGCTACTGGGGCCTCTGTGGGACTCGGAGTTTCAAAAGGAGATAATGAGGTGCTTTATAAACTTGGGAAGAACTGGGGGTGGGGTGTATGTGTGAGTGTGAGAGTGTGTGTGTGTGTGTGTGTGTGTGTGTGTGTGGACATGGCATGGACAGGCCAATCACATTCGAGCTGGATGGGGTCCAAGGGGCCACCTGATCTGAACCTTTCACCCCAGGCCCCCAGCAGAGGAGCAGCCTCTGCTTTGGACGGCAAAGTCTTAAGTGTCTGAATGAGGTCCTGGCTTCCGCCTCCAATTGGGGGACGAAGCAGCAACGAAGGGCCGACCGGCTGTCCCTGAGGGCCGCTCATGGGGCTGGACCGGGACGGAAGGGCGGGGACCCTGGCTTGGGCACACACCCTTCCATCTGAGGGAGGCGGGGGTGCCTGGGACAAAGGGGCTGCTGGAGGCTTCCTTCAGCCTCCAGGGCTTGGCCGCAGAAGCTGAAGGAAAACATCCTCTTTGGGTTCAGAGCTTCCCTCTGGCACTCTGAGGTTTGGAGGCAGCTACAGGGTCAAGGAACGTCCAAGTCGTGGGGCGTGACCTCCAAGAGCATCTCACAAGAAGGAGAGGGGCCCCCTGGGTCAGCCCCGCCATGGCCCCCAGCCCCCGCCCTGCCCAGCCCCAGCCTCTCCCTGCCAGCTGGCATGTGAAGGCCAGGCCCACCAGCCCTGGGACCCAAGGAGGAGGAGGAAGCCTCTATGGGTGAAGGCCCACTTCTTCACCTGCCGAGGCCCAAATGGCCCAGTGCCTGAAACCTCGGGGAACGTGGCGAGCCACCCTCAGGCTGCCCGGCCAGAGCCACTGCTGACCCGGGAGCGGGTTCTGTGGCCTGGGCCTGGCATCTGGCCAGAGCTGGAGGGGAAGCCCCAGGCACCCTCTGAGCTCCCGGGCTGCCTCTAAGCCCAGCTCTGCTGTGGCTCCCACAGTGAATGTCTAAGGTCCCTCCCGGCTCAGTTGTTCCACAATCTGAGCCCCCTCCATCCTCTGCTCTCTGGTCTGGGGTCCTGCTTTAACCTTCTATGTGACAGTTTCTTGACTCCAACCTGAGTGTCCCGGGAAGCCCTCACTTTCTGTGCCGCCCCTGCCAAAGGGCCAGGGAAGGCTTCCTCCGGGGGCCCCGGATGTCCCCTTCTGGGCAGGGGGCAGTGAGCCCAGCGGCTTGGGGCTTCTGCGGCCACCACCGGCTCTGCACGGCCATGCCGTCTGCGGCTGTCACGCCAGCTAGCCCGGCGGCCCGGGGAGCTGTCCTAGTTCAGGGCCCCAGCTGCCACGGGAACAAGCAGTGCCCTCGTGGGGGAGGGCACAGTGTCCTGGCCCACTTAGGAGGGTCTGTCTCTGGAGGGGGAGAAGGAGGGGCAGGTGTGCTAGTGAGGGACGGCAAGGAGACAGGAGTAGGTCAAGGATGCGGGCGTCCGTGGGACACTCCGCTCTTCCAACCCGGATGTGATGCTCTGAAGTGGGTCAGGTGAGGGATGAGGGATGAAGATGTTTCATGGAGCCTCCCTCAGGGCCTGGGGAAAGGTGCCAGGGCTGGGGGCTCTGCTGGAAAAGGGCATCAGATCCGCACTTTTACTGTTGGTTTGCTTGGGGAAGAAAGGGAGGGAGGGAAGGAGGAAGAAAAGAAGGGAAGAAAGAGGAAGGAAGGGAAGGAAAGAAAGGAGGAAGGAGAGAAGGGAGGAAGGAAGGAAGGAAACGAAGAAAAGGAAGGGAGGGAGGGAGGGAGGAAGAGAGAGACAGAGGGAGGAGGAAGGGAGGAAGGAGGGAGGAAGGAGGAGGGAGGGAGGAAAGGAGGAAGAGGAAGAGGACAGGCTTACGAAAAGGGCCCGGGACCGGGTACATGGGCCAACCATAGGCAGCCAGGGCAAAGAGCATGTAATAACAGACCTCTTTGTAGCGAAGCATCTCATGCTGAAAGAGAGGAGGGGGCAGCGTCAGGCCCGGCCCAGGGGCAGCGTCAAGCCGGGTGGGAGCGGCCCCTCTCAGGGGCCCCGGCGACGGCCACCTCGAGGGCCGAGGTAACGGGAAGGACTTGAGCTGTCGTACGGCAGGAGGCCTGGGGGGGGGGGGGGGGGGGGGGGGGGGGGGGGGGGGGGGGGGGGGGGGGGGGGGCCAGAGGAGACAGTAATTGCATTTCTCTAATTATCTCTGTGCAAGGAGGTTGTGAATCCTACAGAGACCCGTCCTATTGCGTCAATCTCAGGATTAATGACTTGGGGACGAGGCCTTGGCACGGCATCCGGTTGGGGCCCGTCCCGAGGAGAGCCAGGCAGCCAGAACACGTCCCGGGTGAGTCCGAGGAGCCCAACTCCCGCCCCAGCAGCCGCTGACGGGGGGGGGTGTGTGGGTCCTAAGCCCCGGAGCGAGGCATCCAAGCCCAGGGGGAGGTGAGGAAGGCCACCGGTCCCCCCCAGGAGAAGGAGCCCCGCCCCTGTCCCCTTCCAAGCCCTGGGATAGGTGCAGAGGCCAGGGTGGGGGGACCCTGGGGGTCCCCGGGCCAGGCTCGCTCCGTGCTCCCCCAGAAGCCAGAGGCTCCGCCACCTCCGTGTGCCCGGGAGTCCCAGGTGAGGGGAGAGCAGGCGCGTCTCCTGAAAGGGGATTAGTCACCTTGTAAAAAGTTAAAAAGAGGTTATTAGTCATCTTGTAAAGTTAAATAGGTAGCTCCTTAATCAGGGCCCAGAGGGGCGGAAACATCCCTGTCTTCTCAGTCTGCTCTTCAGGAACAAGGGTAGGGAAGGCAATTATCTTGTGTGGAAGGAAGCTCCCGCCCTGGGACGGCTGCTGGACGCCCGCTGCCTCTGATGGGCCCTGAGGGCCGAGGCTCCCTGGGAGAAGGGTCCGGGGGGGACGAGGGATGGCGCCCCCTATGCTGGGCGGGGGGAGGGGGGAGGCCGAGACACGTGGGGACGGCGGCTTCGCGGTGGCGAGGCGCGGGAGGGAGGCGGGTGGCGGCCACGCAGATGGGAGCGGAGCATCCTTGGGGCCTGGTGGTGCCTACTCGGTCTCCCCGGCCCCGGATAGCGCTTAGCCCACACCAAGGGCTTAATAAGTTCTTGCCGACTGACTGAGCAAAGCCTTGGGGGGGAGGCCGGGATGGCATCTCCTCTCGTGGTCATAGTCAGGGTTTGGCCCTGTGGAACGTGCCCCGCGGCCAGGCCCAGGCGGACAGATGCGAGCTCTGAAGAAGGGCTGGGGGGCAGCCTGGTGCAGGAAGAGGGGCCGCGGCGGGGAGGGCGAGGGTGGGACCCGAGCCGCGGAGCAGAGCCGGCGCCGAAGGAGGGGAGCCCATCCTGCATGGGGAGTGAGAGGGAGCATGGAGTGGGCGGGGGCAGGGTGGGCTCGCGGGCCACACGGGCTCCGGCGTCACCGGGACCTTTCGGACTCACCGAGTTTTTGAGGTCCAGATACTTGGTGTTTCGGGTGACGGGCATCCCAGACAGGAAGGCCAAGATGTCGTTGTTGGCCTGTAACGGAGCACGGGGAGGGGCGCAGGTTACAGGGAGGCGCCCCCACCCCGGGCGGGCGTCCAGCGGCCGCTTCCTCTCAGAGCCCCCGACAGTCCTCCGTTCTCATGGGCCTCTCCCACGGCATGATGGGGAACACGGGCTCGTGTCCACCTCAGGCAGGAGCACCTGGGGCCTGTGCTCCCCAACAGCACGGAGCCCATCTGGGACTCAACTGTCCCAGAATCTCATGCTCCCACTGGCCAGGATTCGATCCTGGACCTGGAGGAGGCCCCATTTAGGGAACCCGCCCCCCCCCCCCCGCCCTCCGGGGCCGAGCCCAGGGATCGGAGGGAGCCCTTCAGACTGTCAGGAAGCTCTGCTCAGGCTCAACCTCCCTTGTCCCTGAAGGCAAGGGCACCAGAGCCTGAGGGCCCGGGATGGGGAGAGGCAGCCACAGCCCCCGTGGCTTTGAGCTTGGGGTCTCCTAAGGTCCCCGAACCTTGCTTAGCCTTTGAGAAGTACGCTCCCAAGGGGAAACCTTTGGGAGCGAGAGGAAGCCAGGCCATGAATGGGGGAGGCGGAGGGGACGGGGGCCTGGGAGGGGGAGTGGGGCCCTCGCACCTCGTCCAGCACCGCGTTGCGCTTGGCCCGCTGTCTCTGCCTCAGAAGCACCAGCCCCGCAATGATATCAGACGGCACGATGTCGAGGTCTCGGAAAAACTCCGCAAAGAGGTAGGCGATTTCTGAGTAGGCATCCTGAACATCCGGGGGCCGGTGGGGGTGGGGCCCGGGAGAGGGGGGAGATCCCCATCAGTCAGTCCTCCTCCAGGAAGCCTGCCCTGGGGCCCCCTCTTGCGCCCCATCCCTCGTGTCTCCTCTTCGGCCCCCGCTGAGCTCATCACCCATTCTCGGACGAGTGTGGGGCCTCCAAACTGGGCCCTGCCCTCGGGTCCCTCCCCACTCTGGTCCCCTCCCCACTGCTGCAGCCAGTTCCCCCCAGGGTTCCCTCGGGCATCAAGAGCTCCCTCTCTGGCCCTTCTGTGATCCCGCCACACAGGGCACCTGGTCACTTCTGACCCGGCCTTCACCCCGGCTGTTCCTGATGCTGGGAGTGTTCCCCAGCCCTCCTCCCCAGGCAGGTGGGGCCCTTCTGGCGGGTGATGTGCTGCTGCCAGGCGGGGGCAGTGCCCGCCCCCCCGAGGTTCTGTCACCCCCCTGAGGCTCTGCCCCCCCCCCCGCCCTGAGGCTCTGTGGCGGAACCAGGGAGGGGCGGACGGGCCCTCACCGACTGGGAGTCCTTGGTCCGCGTGCAGCAGAGGAACACTTTGAGCCGGCGTGACCAGCTGGTAGCCTGGCCCTCCTCGAGGCGGTGCCTGTGGGAGTCAGAGCCAGAAGGACCCGTCAGGGGGCCCCGATCAGGCCGGAGGGGCGAGGGGAGGCCCCCGGGAAGGGACCAGCAGCTCAGACCCCAGCCCAGGCCTGTCCAGCCAGGTTCTGAGCCCCCCCCCCGGGAGGCCTCTGTCCCCGGCAGCTCTCCCCACTGGCTGGGCCCGTTCTCTTTTGGAGGAGAAAGAACAGAATCCTCATCTCCTTTCTAAGTCTGAAGGAGACGGAGACCGGCTCTTAGCAGGACACCGGGCTGCTCCGAGAAAAGGGCGTCACTCCCTGCCTTCTCTGCCCCTGGCCTGGCCACACGAGCCACAGAAGAACCACTGAGTGTCCGGGGAGGCCACCGGCCTCTGGCTGCCCTGCCCGGGGTCGATAGGGCCTCCCAGGAGGGAAAGCTAAGGCAGAAAGAGTCCGAGGCTGCTCCTGGAACTCCGGGAGGGCTTGGCCGGAGCCAAGGACTCAGAGGCCCGAGCAAGAGCAAACTGCTCGTCCCCTGGAGCCGCCGGCTGGGCCAGGGCTCTGCTGGACCTGAGAGGGACCGGAGGGAAGAGCTTTCTGCAGGGCCACCTGGGGAGACCAGAGTCAGGCCCTGGGAACCTGCCCAGGCTGGGTCTTAGTGATCGCCCCCCCCAAAGGGCCCCAAGGTCTCGAGTTCCTGGGCTCCTCAACTGGCTGGAAACACTGGGCTCCTCAGAGCCACCTGGGGCTGCCAGGAGTTCCCTATGATCTGGGAGCAAAGGATGCTGGGATGGCTTCCCGGGCCTGCCCAGCACAAAGGCTGGGCCCTTATGCGGGGACCCGGAGCTCTCCAGGGGCAGCTGATGGCACCGGAGTGTTAAGTGACGGCCGGAGGCGGTGGGGACCAGCAGACACCTCTAGGGCCGCCAAATAACTCTTTAATTAAAGCATCTCAACCACAAAGCCCCTGACAGCAAGAGAGCACACTGTGCTTCCGGCCGCAGCCCTGGAGTGGGCAGGGTGGGCAAGAGCCCCTCAGGGAGGAGGAGCAGAGCAAGGAGAAGCCCCTGGGGAGGACGGAGCAGGGCAAGGAGGAGCCCCTCGGGGAAGGAGTTCTGAGCTAACCGGACACTGAGCTCATGGCTGCTGGCCTCAAAGAGACATGGAGGGGGCCCATGGGCAGCCACAGGGCTGATTCCTGAGCGCTGAGACAGCCAAGGAGGGAGCGGCTGGAGAGGCCTCCCTCCCCTTCCCCTCTCCCTGCTCTTCCTCCTCCTCTCTTCCCTTCTCCCTCTCCTCTTTCTCCTCACCCTTCCTCCTCATCTCTCCTCCCCTTCTTCCTCTTCCTCCTCACCCCTGTTCCTTATCCCTCCTGCCCTTATTCCCCTCCCCCTCTCCCCTTTCTCCTCATCTCTTCTTCCCTTCTCCTTCCTCTTCCCCTTCCCCTTCTTCCTCCCCATGCCTCCTTTTCCTCCTCCTCCTCCCCTCCACCCCCCGTGTTTAGAGCACGACCCTTAATTTGCCAGGGCAGAAGGCAGCACTTGGGGCTCACGGCGCCTGGGCCTTAGTACAACTGTGGCCAAACATGGCCGCCTTTGCCTTCTCTGTTAAGTCGGGGCCTTCCTGGGCCAGAGCCCCTTCCTGCCAGGAGCCCTCCCCGCCCGGCTCTCTGGGCATGACCCCCACTATCCGTCTGTGTCCTCATGTACAGTTAATACGTGCTGGGAGGCAGAGGGGGAGAGGCCAGGGAGGGAGGGGGGAGAAGCCGGGGGGGGGGAAGGCCGGGGGGGGGGAGAGGCCGGGGAGGGGGGAGGAGAGCCCCGCGCCGGCGATCCCTCCCTGGGCCCCTTCCCCTGCAGCCCTGGCCCCGGCAGCGAACTGACCGCAGGTTGTACGTCCGCAGGTTCCGCTGCCTCCTCTTGGTGGCCCTCAGCTTGACGAAGGTCCTTCCGGTGGGGTCAAAGACACAGAGGACGGTGATACAGACGCTCAGGATGACCACCCAGTTGCAGACGACCATCCCTGGGGCGTGGGGGTGGGGAGGGAGGAGGGGGCAGTCAGGGCCACCCGAGGCTCTCCTTCCTTCTCCCTCTGTGGGGGGAACGGGAGTCCCCCCCCCCCCCCCCAAGCCGGGGGGGGGGAAGGCCACGCCCTGGACCCAGAACAGCAGGAAGGAGGGAACTGTCTGTGGGTCTCACGGAGCACGTCCTGTAAGGCTCCTGCCCTGTTTTCACCTCTGAGCCTCAGTTTCCCCCTCTGGCTTCTGGGTGCCCTCGAGCTCGGGGTCCCAGACCGTGGAATCCCGGTCATCCCCGGGGTGTTTGGCCCCTCCCCCTTCTGGGCGCCGAGGGCGGGGACCTACCGAGGGTGACGTTCTTGGCAGTGACATCGTTGCAGGAGGTGTAGTAGTGGGTGAGCCAGACGATGCCCACGATGGCGTAGATGAACTCAATGAGCAGGATCGCTGCAAGGAGAGCAGGGCCAGTGTGCAGGGGGGTACATGTGTGCCCAGGGGAGGGTGCCAGGGGGCATGTGCCAGGGGCACTGCCAGGGGGCGCAGGTGGCCTTACCCAGGCGCACGTAGAGCACGTACTGCATGGACTCGCGGGGCTCCGTGTAGAGGATGCCCCCCCGCATGCTCAGCCAGATGATGGCCATCTCGGCGATCATGCAGCTCAGGAGGATGCCCAGGTAGCCGCGACCGTGGTCTACTAGGTTGAGGGAGCAGGCTTCGTTGGGGTTGTAGGCCAGGCCGAAGAGTACCACGGAGAGGATCACAAACCTGCCGGGCGGTCAGTGGTGGCCGGGTGGTCAGCGGCCGTCTGTGGCCCTCTTCCTAGCACCCCGAGGACAAGCCCCGCGGGCAGACAGGCAGCGCGCCCACAGACGCTTCCCTGCTAAGGAGCCCCTCGGGGCCCTGCAATGGCAGGTTAGGCCATGGGCGGGCCCGGCTCGGTGCCTGAGGGGTACTCACAGGGAGGGCGGATTCTGAGAGGAGACGCTAAGGGGGCCTCCGGGGCCTGGGGGGGCAGGGACTCCCGGGGGCCACCCCCCTCCCTGCCCGGGTGCACTAGTGGGAGCTGTCCCTCCCCCCGGGACCCCGCACTCACCAGGTCGTATGGAGGAGGAAGAGGAAGATGGCCGGCAGGACGAGGTCATCGCTGCCCACAGACCAGCGCCGGCGGAACACCACGATTCCGGGCATGGCGAGCGGGTCTGGGGAGGCTCAGCAGGCGCGACGCTCACCTCCTGCGAAGGAGCAGAAGACGTCCCCATGCGCCCGTGGCCCTCTCCGGGCAGGCTGGGCCCTGGGGATGGGGCAGGGGGTGGGCCCGGGGCTGCCCCTCAGTGATTCCTCCTGCCGTCCTGGGCTCAGGGCGGGGGCGGCCTGCTCTGCCCCCCCCCCCCACTAACCCTGCGCCCGGGAGAGGAGGGAAGGACACGGGGCCAGGAGCAAGCGCTGAGTCCCACTGTGGGTTCCCCAGGGATGCTGTGCCTCCTTGGGAAAGGGGCTGCCCCTCTCTGGGTCTCAGGACTCCCCCTGAGACTGTCTTGGGAGCCCAGGCCTGGAGGGCTGGGTGGGCATCCCCAGTCCAAGCACACAGGAGCGCTACTGGCTGGGGCCCGGGGGCCCGGTCCAGCTGCCCCCCACTCTCAGGGGTCTCACAGCTGACAGCCAGCCCTGCCCCTCCAGGGGCTTCTGCAAAGGAAGCCCAGGATGAGGGTAGAGATGAGGAATGATTGGGCCTGACCCGGATCCTGGGCAGAGATGTCCCTGAGCAGCCAGGGGACGCCACAGCATGGTGTGGGGGGGGAGCCAGTGCTTAGGAAGGGCCTGGGGGGGGGGAAGAGTGTGTTTCCTCCAGACTAGAACCCCCCTGACCCAGGTCGGGGGACCCCCATGAAGAAGGAGCTGTGGGCCAGCCCGAGGTGCCCCCTGTCCGAGCCCTGTGTCTATCCATGGGCACTGGTGGGATCCTGGAGGGAAGTGACCAGCGCCTCATTTAGCCAGTGTGGCCCCTGGGTGGGTGAGGGGGCGTGGCAGCGTGGCACAGGCACAGCTGCCTCATCCAGACACCTGGGACTCCTCTGAGTGAGTGGGTGGGTGGGCAAGCTGGGGTCCGGCCTTCTCCCCCTGTTCCCCACCCTCCAGAAGTGATATCATCCCACTCTGAGGAGATGAGTGCGGATTCTGGGAAGAGAGGAGGAGGGAAAGTGAGCAAGCTGGAGTGGGGGTGGGGGGACAGAAGGGCCCGGGGCACGGCCTAGAGATCCCCCTCCTCCTGAAGGCCGGCTCAGAGCAGCTCAGAGCACAAGGCTGCTGATGAAGGCAGGGGCCGCCCTCCAGGGCTCAGAAACAGGAGCCCCCCCAGAGGTGGGCCTGACCCAGCGGGCCCCCACCAGCCCCCTGGGGCTGCAGCCTCCCACTCAGCCCCAGACACTTGTCCCCAAAGGGGCACCGAGCTCCAGACACACACACACACACACACGGGCTTCAGGCCCTTCCAGGCCTGGGGAACAGAAGCCACGCTCTGAGGGGGCCAATGCCTGAAATCCCACCATCAGTTCTGTTCCCTGGAAGGAAAGGCTGCCCCCTTTCTGCCCTCCAGCCTGAGGACTCCTCCCCTGGCCGAGCCCCGATGGAGCCCACCGAACGTCCGCCGCTTCCCTCTGCTCCGGCCCAGCAGCGCCCCCTGGGCTGGCAGCCCCGCCAAGCTCACAGCCCAAATGGGAAAACATCTCGTTTCCTGGCAGGCCCCGGGGCGCCGTCAGAGAGCCGTGACTGCCGAGTCCTCCCCGTTAAGCGCCTGGCACTGCCAGCCCTGGCACTCCCTGCAGGTGAAGGACACAGCCGTGGCCGGGGGCGCTCATCCCTGGCCCCCATGGAGCCCTGGGCATGGAGTCCCGCAGCCCCTTGCCCCAGGGAGCCCAGCCCTCTGCTCTCTGCAGGCAGCCGCCACTGCCGGGGACCCCAAAGGGCACACTTTCTGTGGGCGACCCCCACGCCTCCCAATCCTGGCATCGGTGCGACCGTCTCTGCCCACGTCCCCGGAGAGGTGGGGGACGGAGCCGCCCAAAGGAGCCTCCCTCGAGAAGGGGCCGGGGTCCAGCTCCGCTACACAAAAGGCTGGAGCTCCCGGGACCGCCCCAACACAGACCTGGCTTGGCGGCCCAGGGGCTCCCCCAGACACCTGCCGCCCCATCTTGTGACTCATCTCTTTGGGAGAAGAGCTGCCTTCTCCCATCAGGCGCTCCTGCTTCTGTAATCCCCCACACTCCCTCCTCTCCAAGTCGGGCTGTGACTAGATCCTCTTCCTGCCTACCGTGAGGGAGAAGGGTGACACGGAGGTCAGGAGGAGGCTGGGAAAGAAGCCCAGCCCAACCCAGGGAGCCCAGGGAGCTTGAAGCCTGGAGGCCCAAACCCAGGCTAGGGGGCTCCAGGGCAGTCACTGGATGCAGAGGGTGACCCTCGAGGGGCTGACCTGCAGCCCACCAGTCACTGGGAGCTCCTGGGACAGAGGGAGGAGCTGGAAAGGGGAAGCAGAGGCCCAAAGTGGCTCATCCTCCGGGGCCCCAGCTTCCTCTTGGGACTTGGGGCAGGGGGCTCCTTTCTAGGTCAGAGCAGCATCTCCAAAACCATTGGAGCCCAATGGGCTCAAATCCCTTTCTCCAGGGTCCCATAGAGGGGGCCTGACTTCCCCAGACCACTGGGATCTGGCTCCGGGGGGGCCTTTGTCACCCAGACTCCGTCAGAGGTAAATGGGAAGGAGAGTCCAGGTGAATCTAGGGAACTCTGGGGAGGGGGAGGGGTATCAGGGAGGTGCAAAGCCCACGAGGGAGCCAGGGGCTCGAAGAGGCAGGAGAGGAGGAGGTGCCCGAGAGACGAGGCAGAGACAGAAGGGGACCCACTCAGAGGTGGCCCACGAAGAAGCTGATCCCGCAGGCAGCGGAGAGGAGCTCGAGGATCCCGAGCATCAGGAGTGACTTGGTCAGGCCTGCCCTGAGGAGTGGCGTGCTGGGCACTGGGTGCTAGGCGCTGGGCGCGGGGCTGAGAGGCCGGTGAGAGGTGCCCCTGGTACTGCAGAGCACAAGGGCCGGCACTGGGCATCCCAGGCTGGCGGCTCCCAAACAGGGCCTCGAGGCACGTGCTGAGCCGACTGCCCGGCAGGGCCCACCTCCCCTGCTCCCGAGGCCCTCCCTGGGCCCCGCCAACGTCTGTGGTTCGCAGAACAGCACCTCCCCAGGAGAGCCTTTGGGACTCGGGGCAGAGGGCTTCCTTTCTAGGTCACCTTCAAGGAGGTTACAGCACGAAGGGGCTTGACAGCGGGGAAGCTGGCTCGCTTGGCCGGCTCCCGGGAGCTGGGAATTCAGGGCAGAGTGAGCTCGGAGCCCCCGAAGAGATGGATGGTGGGGAGAGACTCCTCGCCCTTCCCTTGGCCCCGCTCCGGCCTGCGTGGACTCCTGCCCAGGCTGGCTGAGCTCTCTGGGGGAGGCTGGGCTGGAGGGGAGGCTGGCCAGCGGGGTACAGAATCAGACCCAAATGGAGGCTCTCTCTTTGGCCTTCGTTACCAGGGAGGGCAGAGGGAGCAGAGGCTGCAGGCCTGGCCCAGACAATTGCCATGGCGGGGGGGGGGGGGGGGGGCTCAGATCTTCGGGCCATAAACCGAGGGTCACAGACCCCATGACAGGGAACTGAGAGGACCTGAGCCAACTCCTGCATCTTACATTTGAAGAAACTGAGACACACAGAGGGAAAGAGGCACCAGGGCTGCCAGCAGCTGCCCCAGCCCGGGGCCCAGTCTCTTACGGCAGCTCCCTCTTCTCACCGAACTTCTCCCCATCCCTCCCTGGCTCGGCAACTGGGTCACTCACCCCTTGGGAGGGGCGGCCGTCTAACACATAAGCAGGGAGACCCTGGTGGGACCGTCTGCTTCACATGGAAGGATCAAGCCTTTCTCTCCTAAGTCTTCAAAGCCTGAGGGAGCTCCCGCGCTGTCGATACATCGGGAAGGTTCTGGGGCAGCGGCTGCACGCTCCCCTCCCCCACCCCCATCTGCTTAACCAAGGGTCCCTCATTGGCACGTGCCGTGGCCCGCTCTCGGCTCTCGTCCCTCACCGGGTTGCTGCATCCAGTGCTGCCAACCGTCCTCCTCCTAACCCTCTCTCCTTCTAGCTGCTCCTCAGTCTCTCTGGCCCAGCATCCCGGCCCACTGCAAAGCTCTGGGCGCTCCCCCCGGCCCGTCCTCTCCCTTGCTCACTTGCTGTCCAGCTCCCGTCTCTGTGCCGATGGCCCCCGGCTTGGCTCTCCAGGCCCAGTGCCTCCCCTGGGCTCTGGGCCTGCTTCTCCAAGGGCCTGCCGGCTGTTTCCAGCTGGCTGTGCTCCATCTTTGACCCCACACGGCCAGAACAGAATTCACTGCCCTTCCCCTCAAAGTCACTCCTTGCAAACTCCCCTATTTCTCTGGGGGTCCCCATGCTCCCGGCCCCCTGGGTTCTGGCCCAGTTCTGCTCTGGCTCCTTCACTGCTCACTCCCCTCAGCTCCACCTTGACAACAGCTATCTGGGCCAGGTCCCTTCTCCTTGTCCAGCCTCCACGCCCACTCAGGCCCTCACTGCTCCTTACACACAGTGACTGATAACTGCTCTCCCTGCTCCAGCTCACAGAATCCCACTTTTCTGTCAAGACTCATGTCGAGACCCCGTTTCCCCCTGCAGCCTGTGGTTGTCCTGAGCTCGCAGGCTCCTCTCTCCTCCTTCTGTATGTATGGGCACTGGTCCCCATTACAGGTAACTGCAAACAGAGATCCACGTGCTCACAGCGCCCACCTTCCCCATTAGAACAGAAGCTCCTCCAGAAGGAAATAGGAACCCTTCCTATTCCCTGTCTCTGCACCCCCAGACCTCAGCAATGGAGCCTCGCCCAGATGTCGTGAGGCCCGTCCCGGAGACGTCCCCCACGGGGAACAGAGCGAGCCCACCAGCCAGCGGGCGGCCCTGGGATGTGGCCACTCTCTCAAGATGCTGGGAGGCGCCGTGATCCCGAGAACTCACCCCCCAAAACTCCGGGAGAGCCTGGGAGGTCCAGTGGACAGAGAACCAGCCCTGACGGAGGAAGACCAGGCCATACTGTGGGCAGCGAAGTGGCAAGGAGCTGGATGGTCCCAAGAGGGGGAGTTTCTTCACCTGCCAATGGAGCAGGTCACTCTCCCAAAGCTCTGGGATGGGAGCTGTGGCCCAGGGAGGGCTCTGGGAGCTCTTCCCACCCCAGGAAGGGCCAGAGTCACTTGGCTACATTCTTTCTGCATAAATGGCAAGAGTAAGGGAAGGGAAGGCAGGGAAGCTGAGTGCAGCACAATCTCTTCCTGCCCTGGAGCATTAATTCTTCCATGCGGACAGGGTCTTCCTTCCCCTCCCTGGGTCCTTCATGAACATCCCTTCATCCTAGTCTCACAAGCGTTTTTCCTCATTTTGTGGAGGAGGAAACGCGGGCAGAGTTCCCCAGCCGGCCCACAGTGACATGACAGTCAGCATCAGAGCTGGGGCAGGAGCCCAGGCCGGCTGCCTCCCAGCCCAGCCCTTCCACTTGTCTCACTGCCTCCTGTGCTACTATCACCACGATGATTTTTAACGCACCTCGAGTCCTCAGCACTCACTCTAAAATGCCCCAGAAGCCCCCAGGGAAATGCCATTAAGCAGCCCCAAGAGCCTTTTTCTGCCTTTCTCCTTCTCTCTTGCTCTACCTCCCCGAGGTGTCTCAGAGCCCGCTGGGGGGAGCCCGGCAGTGAAGCCGGGGTCTGAAAGACACCGGCCGGCACAAAGAAGGAGGGGGGGGGGGAGAGAGCAAGCTCGCGTGGGTTTGGGGCCGGGTGTGTTCAACCCAAGCTGGAGGCCCGAAAGCTGCCGATTTTCACACATCAGATGGGCTGGAGCAGAAGCAGCGTGATCTTGCCCCGGGCTGGGTCCAGATTCAGCACAAGAGGGGCCTTTTTACAGAGTTTCTCCAACATCAGCCGGTGGAGTCAAGGAGTGGGACGGTCTGGGACACGGGGTCTACCTCGGAGAGCTCCAAGTCACCCCGAGTTGGCGGCTCCTTTCCCTGGGGAGGCCTGGGAGGAGGAACCCCTTGCCAGGGGCCTTGGGTCACCAGCTCTTCTGCCTCCAACCCCATCCTCCAAACAGGGAATTTCAGGGCTGGGTGGGGGTGAATCGGGGGGCAGAGGGCTCCTGTTCGGGGCAACCCTCTGGGAGGGCCAGGGGCCAGGCGGTGGCCACGGCTCCTCCGCTCCTCTTCCTCACCACAGTTCCATCTAGTCCCCGGCTTCTTGTTCTCACGCTAATTATTTTCCATTTGTCTACACTGAACTCAATGTGCCATCTGCTGCTGGCCCAGTCATCGACACCAGCCAACTCTGTTGGAATCTGGTGCTTTTGTTTCCTGGGATTTGTCCGGGAAATGAGGAACATATTGCAGAGAAATAAGAGGGGTCTTTAGAGGTCCTCCGGCCCCTCCCCCGGAGGCCCTTTTCTCTCCTCTTCTAGCTTATGTTCCAGGCTTGTGGCCCAGTTGGTTTCAAAAGTTCAAGTGTTTTCCGCGAGGGGCCGTTCTGGTTCTGACAGCCGGCCGGCTTGTTTTCCATCAGAAACGTGCTCTCATCCCTTTTGGCCTCTTCCTCCCGCCGCGGGGCCCATCGGCGGCCAGTTGCTGGGTGGATCTGAACTAACCAGGCAACCGGGCGTCAGGGGCAGCGCCTACATCCCTCCCTGAGGCCGATCTGACATTGGGGACCTCCAGAGTGCCCAGACCACTCCCCGGTCACCAGGCGGGCCGAGAATGAAGGAGGCCAGAGATGAGGCTCTAAACTCCAAAGGGCCTTGGAGAAGGCCCCCAGAGCCTCCCGTAACTATGATGAGAGGCTGGTTTTTGTGAAACTCGACAACCGTGTGTGATGAGCTGGACTGCACTGGGGGGGGAGGGGGCTCTGTTCTTCCCCAGAAGGAGGGAGAGGACGGTGATAATGTGAACAAAGCGCCCCGAATCCCACATTCCACAAGGTGGCCTCTCACCTGGCTCCGAGTGAGCTCTGAACGAGCTCCTTCCAAAGATGTGGGGCCAAGAGACGCTGAAAATTCTGGGGCCATTTTGGAAGCAGCACCAAGTGGCCTCCAGGGAAAGGGGGATCGTGGGCTGGGCAAGCCCAGGGCTAGAAGGCCCCCAGGGCTGGGGAGCTTTAGTTACGGGGCCTTACCGCCTCACCGTGCCGCTTATGGCCAAATGTGTCTGATCTAAAAGCTCTAAAAGATGGACTCATGCTCTGAAGCGTGAGAAAGAGGGAGAGAAGAGGAGGGAATGGGCCGGTCTGTAAAGCATGAGGAACACCTCCAAGCCACCATTTCCCAGAGGACACCAGGGGGTCTGAAGGAGGCCTCCAGAAAGGCTCGAGGTGGCAGAGATGGGAGGCAGAAGGCCCAGGAGGCCGGGGGCCTCCACCAGGTCCAGAGATCAGGGGAAGTTAGTGCAGGTCAGGTCAGAAAACTTATCTCTCATTTAAATCATTCATGTGGCAAACAGACAGAGGCCGCTTCCTCCTGTCCTTGATGAAGACAGAAGGCGCTCGCTCCAAACTTCCTTAATTTAAAAAGGACGGCGAGCCTCTCAGCCCCTCGTGGGGCTCCACGCCAAGCCGCAACAACCGGTTCCTTCGGCTTTCTCTCAGGCAGCTTCCCCATCTCTGAGTCACCGAACTCGTACCTGCAAGTTCTTTCCTTGACCTCAGATCCCACTCTGGAGGCCCCAAACCCAGGCAGTCGGGTCTCTCAGGGCCTCTGAGAGCAGCGGGCTGCAGTGGGACTCTCGCCTAGCGCCGACTCCCCAAGGAAGGTAGGAAGCGGGCAGCGCCAGCCCTGCCTGCCCTCCCCCTTCCTCCACACTGCCCCATTGCTCACAGTCCTCTCGGACCTTCCCTCTGTCTAAAGGACCCTGACTCTTGCCTATGAATCCCCTGCGTGAGCGAGAGCCTGGAGCCGCTCTGTCTCACACCCAGCCCAGGGGTGGAACGAGCCTGCAAGAGGACGCGTCCCTGGCGCCTCCTCGCCAGCCCGTGCCCAAGGCTCCCGCTCGGATTTCACTTGAACCTTCTCCCTGGGCCACATGGCAGTGGGGATCAGGTGTCCGTAACAGGAGCTCTTCTACTGGCAGGCTGGTCGCAGTCACGTGGGAGGAGAGGACACACGTGTCACGTCCCTGCCTCTGGAAGGGGCCCGCAGGCCCGGAACCCCGAGAGCGGCCCGGGCATCCTCGGAGATCAGAGTGCCAGCCCAGGTGTCCTCAAGCCCTCGGCCCCTGCTCTTGGGGCCTCTCTGAAGGCCAACCGGGCCCTGGCAGAACAAACCCCGCCAGGTCGCTTATCTTCTCACCGGTTTAAGCCATGTTATCCCCTGTGGAGAGCCCCTTCTTCCAAAGGCCCAGGAGCCTCTAGAGGAAGCTCCCTGGTAGCTGCCGAGGCCCCAGCTCCAGAGCCTGAGGACACCAGCCCCTCTTGGGCTGAGCAAACCCAGGTCCCCAAACTCGGACGGCAAGGGGGCCTTGTCCCAGTCGAGCAGTTCCCTGCCACAGACCTTTAAGGGCCTTGAAGCTGCCCCCCCCCCTCCAGGCCCAGGGGGAGCAGAACCAGGGGCCTTCCCCAGCCTCTCCTCAGCCTCCCTTGAGGCTGGCCTCCGCCCAGTACAGCGATCAAAGCTTCTCAGATCACATTAAAAGGCCTGATGATGGGCTGCGAGGCTCACGCCTGTTGGCCACACACACACTCACTCTCTCTCCCCCCTGCCCCCCCCCCTTCATCTTCACTAAGCTCAGACCAGGCAAAAACCCTTCTCTTGCCTCACACCTGCCTGCCCCCCCCCCGACTGACCTAAAGATCCCCCAAGGCCCAGACTGGGGCGGCCGACAGGTGCCAGGCCTGGGTGAGCTCGGTTACCAGGCTGGGGAGGGGCCTTGAGGGCGGGTCCCCAGCCCCCCAGGATGGGCTGAAGGAGCCTCGGGGCGAGCGTGAGGGCACCTGTTCTGGGAGTGAAGAGTGGACAAGGGCCAGCCCAGGAGGCAGGCAGTGCTCCATCCATAGAGACCCCCTGGAGGTGGTGATCCCCCCAGTGATCACTGGGGAGCAGCCATCACAAAGTCCCCTCCAGAGGCAGCCATCACAGAGACGTCTCGGTGGCAGCTGGCTGGCCTTTTGGGCAGCCTTGGGACCCCTGAGGGAGGCGGGACCCTGCAGGCCACCCAGAGAACCAGAGCAGCCCCTTCCCTGCAGGAGCGCTCTCTCGCTCCCTCTCCCTCCAAACAAACAGGAGTTCCTGACCCAGATTTTCTCGGGGCCATCCTGGATCCCGAGAATAGGGCGTGGGCTTGTCCCCGGTGTTCTCGGGTTGTCCTTCCCAAGGACAAACACAGTCTCCCTTCCGTTTGATTCCTGACAGTTCCTTCATACACTGCGCGCCCCACAGACATCAAACGATTTCCCAGGAGCCTCAGGAGACCTTTCCCAAGGCGGACAAACTGAGGCTTGCAGCGAGTCCGGCGCTGGGCCCACGGCCGGCAGGCAGCCTGTGCTTCTGGGGCCTTCGCCAGCCCTGCTGCCATCTGGGGGCTCTGCCCTCGGCCGGGGCTTCCGCGGCTGTATCGGGAACAGTCCGGCCCCGGGGGGCAGCAGATGCCATTCAGCACAGAAACGACCTCACAGGCCTGACACCGGCCTCCCTGGGGCTGCCCCGTCCGCACGTTAAGCGCCGCAGACACCAAGGAAGAGGCTGAGATGCCTGGAGAGCGCTCGCAGGGGCTCCCGCTAAGCCACAGGCGATGGCCCTTTTAAGGGACACGCTCCCAGAGTGGGGAGAAATCGGGGCCAGGCCCCAGGGCTGCTAATGGGCTCCCTGCCTGGGAGCCTGGGACTGGGGGGAGGGGGGAGAACGATGCTGCTTTGGACACAAGCCCCGACCCCCCAGGCTTGGCTCCTCGGCTAGTTCCGAGCCTTCCAGGGAACCTCAGGAACAAGGGCAGGAAAATCACGTGGAGAAATCAGGGGAGGGAGAACTAGGGGCTGTGGCTGGGGTCTGCTGGGGTCACGGCCGCCCAGAAGGCAGCAGGCCAGAAAGCTCTGAGCAATCTGTCGCTGCAGGCAGTGGCCTGGGATGGGGGCTTGGAGGTCTCCTGGGCGCCCCCTCCTCCGAGCCCCCCCCCGGTGCCATCTCAGCGTGATGCTGACCCTCTGTGGGTCTGGCCCCCAATGGGTGCACCCGGCCCTCAGCACTGCCCTGGGAACAGCGAGCAGGGGAGCGGAGGCAAATGCTGCCCCAGCTAACAAGAGCTTCCTCAGCCACCCCAAGGGCAACGGGCTGCCCGGGGCTCTCCCCGCTGCCGTCTCCGTAAGAGGCCGAGGGGCTGGGCAGGGACGCTGTGTGAGGGCCTGGCTCCGACCGGAGGAGGCCGGGAGCCTGGATGCAGGCACCGAGGGCGCGGGTGGGGAGCGCGGGCGGGGAGTGGAGCCCTGGCCTCCCGGGCGTCTCAGGAAAACTTCACCCGGCAGTCCTTCCTGCCAGCCGTGGGCAAGCAGGCTCAGAGCACAACGGGCACAGTTGTCCTGCCCCCTCAGCTCGGATGTGGGCTCAGGGGCTCAGTGGAAGGAGCTCGAAGACGCGGGTCTAGCCTCGTCCTCTGAGAGCACTAGGCTTAGGTGGGCAAGCTGCTCCTCCCCACAATCCTTTCCTCTCCACAATGGGGGGCTGGGGGACCCCCAGCTTCTGCCTTGGCTTTATTTTGCTGATTCTGCCTGGCCAAGGTCGGCCATAACTGGTCAGAATCCCCCATCACTCTCAGGTCCCTGATTCTTCCTTGACTCACCTGACCTCTGACCTCTGACCCTCATTTGAAATCCGTCATCCCTGGAACCCAAGCAGCAGAAAACGCCGTGGCCACGAGGGGCCTGGGGAGGGGGGGGGGGGACGCCTGCCCCAGCTTTCCTGTTGCAGCTCTCGCCTCTAAACGGCCTAGCCGCGATCAGGCAGAGCTGCCCCTGGAGCCCTCCCCCACCATGAGGGGCGCATGCTGCAGCGATCCCCAATCCCTCAGCCCCCCGAGGAGGTGGCTCTTGTCCCTGGCCAAGCTCTGTGCGGGAGCACAGTCCCACTGCCTCCCTAGGGAAACTGAGGCCCGGAAGGAGCCGGCTCCCCCACGCCCAGGAGCTGACCCCCACGTGGCCTCCCTGGCGTGACCGGAATTTGCCCCCTGCCAACCTCCCAGGGCCTTGTGAGAACATCAGGAGACAACAGAGGCTCCTTAGAGAGAAAGCCCCATCCCTTTATGGCGAGCCAGCCTTGGGGCAGACGGGGCCTTGGGGAAGGGGGGCCTTGGGAGAGGGGGCCGGGGTCGACTGCAGCTGGATTGTTCCTTTTTTCTCTTTTCTGCTCTGGAAGCTGCAGTGGGACCTGGGGCCCAGCTCGTCCCGGGGGGGGGGGGAGGGGCGGGATCCGGTGCCCGCTGCTCAGCCCCCTCGCCCACGGCTCCTCGCTGTCTCCCGGGGTCCGATGCAGAGCTTCCTTGCTGGCCTCAGTTTCCCAGTCTGGGAAGGGAGGGCACCGGAGCCTGGGGCGGCCGCACCGAGCTCCTTGGGGGGGCAAAGGTCTCTCTGAGGGTCCGGATTGTGGCTTCATGCTGCCAGGGGAGAAGGGGCTGGGGGAGGGGAAGGGGGCGCCCCCCGGCCCACCATGTGCTCCCTGGCCCTACTGAGGGGTGGAGTCCTGGGGGCCAAGCATCTCCCCCCTTTGTGGCCCCCCCGGCCTGACTGCCGCCGAGAGGCCCCGGGGGGCACCGTGCGCAGGCCCGCCCGCTGCCGGGGAGCCGGGTTTCTCAGTGCCTGAGACAGTGGGCCTTTCTTTGCAGCTGGGCCCTGCTGGGCCTTGGTGCTCTGGCCGCTCCTCCCCCCGCCGGCTCTGGAATGGTCGGGGTCACGGGGACAGCAGAGCCACAAGCAGAACAAGGCTTGGAGCTCCCCTAGCAGGAAACCAGCAAGATGGGGTCCTGGGCCCCCCCCACTTCGCACAGAGCTCTCATTCCCCCCCCCCCCATTCACGGTGTCCAAGGGGCCAGAGCTCCCCGGGGACATCCTCCCCCCTCCTCAGGCCATGGGCCCCCCTTTCAGGGCCCCTTGGGGAATAAGGGAGACGGGCAGTTCCCGGGCCCCACCCCCGGCCCCCTAGGCCCCTTACCTTTTGGGGAAGGCATTTCTGCCCAGTGGTTTCCTTCTCTTTAAGACCTGGGGCCCAGTTTCTGGGGAAAGGGGGCGGAAGGGGCCTGGCTTGGGAAGGCTTCGTGCTGGTTCCCCAGAAGGGTTTGTTTTCCCCAATTTAGCCCAGGACAGGCCGGGACCCACAGGCCAAAAGGGAGGCGAATGAGAAGGGAAAAGGGGTTAGGGTGACCGGTCCCCTGGCCAAGATCCTGGGGAAAACCCCCCTAGGGTCCCCGGAATGGCGGGGCCGGGGAAGGGAGGCCCGGACCCAAACCCTGTCCCCGGCCTGAGATAAAGTCCCCGGGCCCTCCCGAGCCGGCCCTCTCCCCGCCCGCCGAAGGCGGGACGGGGCGGCCCGGGGCAAAAACTGGGAGCAAGGGCAGCATGGGCTGGGCCCCCCAGGCGACCCCTCATCTGTAAAAAGCTTTGGGCTGGGCCCCTGAAGCGGGCCCGAGGCGCGGGGCAGGGAGGGCTCCCGGAAGGGCCCAAAGGGTGGGGGGGGAAAAATCCCCCCAAAGGTGACAGGACAATACCACCCCAACCAACACCCTCTCTCCTCGCCCCTTCTCAGCCCGCCCTGTCACTGTCCCCAAAGCCCCTCCCGGTTGGTGTCACCCAACTGTTTAGGTCCCCTCCCTCCCTCCCGGACTGGGGCCCTCTGGTCCCTTTTAGTTCCTATCCCCCGGGCCTTTGGGGAATTTTGCGGACCCCTTTGGATGCCCCAACCCTGGGAGGGCCCAGATCAGCCAGCCCCATTCAACCCCGGGGGGGCCCCCCCGCCCCTTCCCCCGCCCCGTTTACCCCAGCCCTCCTCCCCCAGAGGGCCCCTTTGGGCTCCTCTCTTTAAATGAAAAGGGTCAATGACAGACCCCAGGGTTTGGCAACGGTGCCCCTCCGCCTCCGGGCCCCCCTGGGGGGCCGAGCCCCGGCCCTCCAGGACCCCCCGGGCCCCCCCCCCCGGGGGCCCCCTTTTCCCCCCTTTCTTGCCCCTCCCACCAAGGGGGTTGCCCCCCCCTTTGGGCCCTTAGCCCGAGCTGGGGCCCAAGGAAGCCTCATTGACCCCAAGGTCAAGGCCTAGATGGCTAGGGGATGGTGACCTCCGAGGGAAAATTGCCCTCAGTCCCGGGTTCGGTGGGGCCCAGCCCCCTCCCTCGCCCCTCCCACCGGGAACCCAGGGCCAGGGCCCTTGGGGAAGAGAGGACCGGGCCTCTGATGGACAAAAGCAATGCTGTTTTCCTGCATCCCCGGGGGGTATTTGGGCCCGGGCCGGGCACCCCGGCAGGAAAGGACCAGGATAAAGAGCAAAGGGGGTGCCCAGCCTGATCCGCCCTCGTGGGGGGCCCCAGGCCAGTGTGGGGCCCCTGAGGGGGTAACTGTGGGCCTCCCAGCCCCTTTGGTGTCCCCTGGGCCAACCCATGAGGGCTGGGGCTGGACTGTGAGGACACAAGAGGCCCCTGGGGTGGGCACAAGGCGGGGCCACGGGGAGGGCGCATGGTGGGGACCGCCAGGCGGCCGCCTCCCAGGGAAGCCAGCTGGGGGAGGGGTGGGGGGAAGAAGCCCGAAGACCGATGACTTGGGAATGCCCCAACCAGGGAAAACAGTTTTCGGTCCAACACCAAACTGCTTTCTCCTCCCGGGTTTCCCCCAAGCCTACACGGTTGGGCGGGAAGCTGGCGAATCCAAACAACCTGGGGCAGAAGATTCCCCTCTCCGGGAAAGGGGCTCGGACTGGGGCCTTTTCCCCCTCTGCCGTGGAAGCCCCTAGGGCCCCTTGAGGAACCCCCTATTCTCCTTGCTGTCGGCCTTCCCGTGTCCCGCCCAGGATCCTCTCCCCCGGCCCTCCCCCCGTTCCCACCCCGGCCCACCCCCAGCACCCTGCCCCTCCCGATGAACCCTCCCTGTGGGGGCTTTCTTTGGGGAAAAATGAGAGAAAATGGGGGAAAACCTGGCAATTTGGGGTTTGGTGCCCCACCCCAGATGGGCAAAGGGGCCCCGCCCCTCCGCTCTGCAGGGCCCAGTCTGGGTAGGCCCTGGGCCCTTCCTTTCCCCTTCCCCCGGCAAGGAGCGGGGCCGTGATGAGCCCTGGTCTGGGCCCGGGCCCCAAGGGCCCCCAGGGTTTGGCACCCCTTCCGGCTGGACCGGCCAGGGGTTACTAGAAATGCCCCGCCCAGTCTTGCCCAGGGCCCTCTCCTTCTATGGCCCACACCCGCCAGCCGGGGGGAAGAGGGCGCCCCACCCCAAACACCTGGGCCTTCCCCATTCCCCGCTGGTTATTTTCCCCTGCACCGGCAGCCCAAGACCCAAGGGCCACCCTGACTTCCCATGTGCTCACTTCTCCAGGGGGACTCCCCCAAAAAGCTGCCCAGCCCGGTCCCCTCAAGGCTTTTGGAGGGCTTTTCCCTGTTGGTCTGGTCCCGCCCCCCCCACCGGAGGGGGAGGCCAAATGGGGAAAGCTCCTTCGGGCCAGGGCCGGGGAAGAAAACACGGGCCGTTTGGGGAGTGGGGGGAGCCGGGGTTCCAGCGGGCGGGGTTGCGCAACAGGGGAAAGTCTGCCACCCAGGCCGGGGACCCCCACCCAAGGCCAGGGGGGGAAGGGAGATTGAACAAAAAGTGGGGCAGAAGGGGTTCGAAGGGGCACAGGTGGCGGGGGGAAAGCCTTCCCCCCGAGTCACTGGGCGGCATCCAAACCAGTGCCGGGCCCGGTCTCCCCAAGGAGGGCCCCCGGAGGGCCCAAGGGCTGCCTGGGCTGGCCCCCTGCCACCCCCAAGAATGCCCGGGATGAGGGGAGGGGTGCTTTGGGCCATAGTTTATATTCTCCACATGGAGGGCTCCCTGCCCCAAGCTATAAAGCCCCCCCCCTCCCTCCTTCCTTTGAAAGGAGTCCGGGAAGACGGTGGGGTGGGGGGACCGCCTTTCCCTTCCCCCAACGGGCCCCAACCGCCCCCAAGGGGAGGCTGAGAAGGGCCCGACCGAGCCGTGGATCGGGGCAGGGGAAGTGAGGGGCCCCTCCCCAGGGTTAACCGCCAGGCTGTCCGCGGGGCCAACAAAACGGGTTCCCCGCGTAGGGGCAAATTCCCCCCAGGGCGGGCAGACCTGGGGCCGCCTCCGGGCCCTCCCCTCAGGCGGCCCCCCCACCCCTCGCCAGCCAGCCCTCCCTCCTCCCTCCGTGTGCCCCAGGTGGAGGGAAGGCCAAATGTTTCCCTCCCCCGGCCAGTGGCCGGGAGGCTGCCGGCCATTACCCCCCTGCCCGAGCCTCCCAGCCCGGGGCCCCCCCAGGGGAGACAGGAGGCCCCACGCCAGGGCAGTTCCCGGGCCGGGGAAGTTCCTCCCGGGCCCCCGCGCAACGTCCGGGAGGCCCCGGTCAAGGGCGGAGAGGCCCAGGGGAGGCCGGGCCCCGGGCTTTCTTTCCCAGTTCCCCTTGGGCGGGTGGGGGGGGGAAAGCGGCCCCTAAAGGGAAGGGGGGGTAGCCCCCCCCAGCCCAACTCGGAAGGGAGCTATGGGGAAACACAGGTCCCAAAGGGAGCCTATTCCCCCACGAGCCCCCCAGGGGCGAGGCCCGCAAACAGGGTCAGGGGGCGGAAGGCCAAGCCTGGGGCCCGGACCCCCAAGGGCATGGGGCCCGGGGGACCCTCCTGCAGGGGCAAGTAAACAGAATTCCTAACCCTAGCAGGGGTTAGGGACCGGGGAATCCCATGCTGGGGGCCCCCGGGCCCCTCCAACACCCCAGCCTGGGGCCCCCCCCCTGGAGGGAAGGGGAGGGAGGGAGGACCCAGGACTCCCTCCCCCCCCCGGCCCAGGCCCCCCCCCGGCCCACAAGGAGGGAGGCTGTCCCCAGCCCAATCCAGGGCGGGCCTTCCCTCTGCCTCTTGGGACCCGGGCAAGGTCACTTCCCCACCCGGGCCCCAACGCCCCCTCCAACCCCCCCTACCCCTGGGCCTCTGGCCCGGGAGACAGACTCTGCCCCACCGGGCCTCCTCCCCTCAGCCCTCCCCCCCAGTTTGGCGGGCCCCTTGGGAAAGGCCTGCTCCCCAGGGAACCTGGGGCCATGGGGGCCCTGCCTGAAAGGGAGCCCCCCAAAGGGGAAGAGAGGGAAGGGGGGCCCCAAAGGGGAAAGGGCCCTTGGAAAGGGCCAAGCCGGGGGAACAGGCCCCCCCAGGGCGCTCCCCGCCCCACCCCCCTTCCCAGGACCCTTACCCAGAACCCTTTTGGGGGGGCACCGGGACCCCCTGCCTTGGGGGGCCCCGGCCCTACCCCCGCCCGGGGGCCCCCCGGGCGGGAGAGAGGGGAAGGGCCCCAGCACCCGGCCCCCGGGGTCACCCTCCGCCCCGGGGCCGCCCGCCAACGAGCCCCCCCGCTCATTCCCCCGCCCCCCTCCCCGGGCGCCACCCCAGGGCCTTTCCACCCAGGCCTTCCCTTGGAATCCCCAGCCCCGAAAGCCCCGTCCCACCCGCCTCCCTCCCCAGCCCCTTTTTCCCCCCCTGGCTCCCTCCCTCCCCAGCCCCCGTCCCCCCCCAACCCGGCCGTCTTGTTTACTGAACCCGGGGAGGGGTGAGGGGAACCCCCGCCCCCCAAAGGGGACCCGTTGGGTTTGGGAGCAGGTTCCCCGCCCCTGGCCCCAGGCCCCCTTCTGAGGAAAACCCCAACACCAACTGGGTCCAAAGTGGGGCCCCCACCTCTGGGGGTCCCCGATCTTTGGATTTGCCGCCAGGGGTTGCCCTGGGAAAGGGTTCCCCAAGCTCCTGGGGCCAGGACAGGAGAGGGGCGGGCCCCCCCCTCCCCCAGGGCCGCCAAACAAGGCTCGCCTTTTGGGGGCCTCCCCCCCTGGGGGGCTATAGGGCCCTGGCTAGGCCCTTAATCTGCTAAGCTCTTTTCCTCCCGGGGCCCCAGCCTCCCTCCTTGGCTACTTTCCCAGGGTCCGCCCCCCAAATTAACTGCCAGGGAAGAAATAAAGGGGGGCCCGGAGGGGAGGGCTTTAAAAACCTGGTTGGGGATGGCCCAAGCCGGGGCCCGGGGATTCCGCCGGGGCCCCTCCGGGGAGTTTCCCAAGAGAATGGGGATAAAAGCCATCCCCTCCCCCCTGTGGTGGCCAGAGAGGGCCTGTTTGGAGAACCCGCCCCCTTTGAAAAGAAACTGGGCCCCCTTCCTCCTCCCCCCTGGGCCAGGGAAAGCTTGGCCGGGGGGGCCCCAAGCCCCTTTAACCTGGGTGGGCTCTGGCCACCGCCCTATTCCCCCATCCCCACCCCATTTGCAAAGGAATAAAAGAGGCCAGGGGAATTGTTCACGGAAGGAAAAAGGGTTTGGAGCGGCAGGAGGTAGGTTCGACCCTGGGCCCCATTTTCCGATGGCCTGGGAACCAAGGGTTCTCCGCCCTCAGTCCCTCCCCGGGGCGGGGGCCGAGGGGAAATCAGCCGTCTGGATCCTGGGGGGGGGCCAATTCCCCGGGAGGCCCGGCTTCCCGTGCCCTCCCCGGCCCAGGGCCAAAGCCCGGCCTTTTGCTGGGCCTGAAAGTGGGCCGGCTGGGTCACTTGAGGCCTGTCCCCATTTGGAGCTGCCGGGGGGCCCTGTAATTTACATCCCAGGCCCTTGGCTGATGAGGGGTCCATGACACCTGATGTTAAACCTTTTGGAAGGTCGGCGGGGGGGCAGTGGTTCCTACCAGGGGAAAGTTGCAGGGTCGGGGAGAGGGGTGAGTTCTTTGGAGGATTTCCAGGCCCTGGAAGGGCAGGAGCCACCCGGGATGGACAGTCCACGGGGGTCTAGGAACAGACAGACGCTGCCAGAAGGCCACCCACGGCCCCCCCTCATTGTTTGGGGGAGGGCAGGGTTTGGTGGGCGTGTTAAAAGGCAAGAATGAGCCAGGGGACTGTTTAAAAAGGGGCGGGCCACTGGCCCCAACAAAAAAATTTGGAGAAGCAAAACGGGGACCCGTGGAGGGGGCCCCAGGGCCCCCTTTACGCTTATGACTTCAGAAGGGTGGCCTGAACTGGGGAAGGGAAGAAGGGAGCCCTGCACTGCCCCATGTCTGAGAAAAGAGCCAGAGACAGTCCGGAGGAGACTTTCTCCTTGAAGGGGTTTCAGAGAGCGTTTTGGGGCCCCCTCGTCAGTCAATCCCGAGACAAAGCCCCGACGGCCCAGTCTTAGGCCAGCTCCTCCTCTCTCAGGCTGTTTAAGGAGAGGTAAAACATACTGCTCCCCCTCCCCAGCCCCCCAAACCAGAGCAGCCTTTGGGAATAAGTCGGTCGGACCCACAACTATGGCTGCCGGCTTTATCTCATCTGAAGGCAGGCAGGAAGCTTCCAGGGCTTTCCTCCATTGTCCCTGAAATGGATTATCTATGGTTGGAGCTTCTCCATTCAAGGCTGGGAGGGGCAGCTGTTCCTTCCGAGGCCGCACCCTGCCCCCCCTCCAAGAAGCCAGAACCAGGGGCATCCAGTGCTGTCTAATTACTGCGGAGCCGGAGGGCTGGCCAGCCAAGGCTGTAACCCTCGGGCTCCCACAATGCAGGGCGCTGTCCGAGGGTGGGAGAGGGTGGCCCTGAGCTCTGGGCATGGGGGGGGGGAGGAGGAGGAAGAAGCCGGTCCCACGGGGGACAAAGAGGAGGCAGATGGCTGGGAGAGGCCCCGGAGGGAGAGGAATAAAGGGGGAATGGAGGGCAGGGGGTGGAGGAAAGACAGGATGTGAGCTGGGAGCCAGGGCGGGAAGTGACTGGCTTTAGAGACAGCCTGAGGAAAGGTCAGCCCCCCCCCCCCCCTCCCAGGCTCCGGCAGCCAAGGGGAGTCTCAGCCAGAACAAGGGCCAGACTTGTATCATGAGACTTGGGGAGTGTCGGATCAGCACATTCAAGGGGAGGGAGAGAAGGGGAACCCTTGGTGCCAAGGGGACCGTGGCAATAAGGAATGCTGCCGGCGTTCCAGGCAGAAAGGCGGCGAGGGGGAGCCGGGGGAGGGAGGCGGCCGGAGAGCCAGGAGCGGGGCGCCGGGCCCGGGGGATGGGCTCGCCGGCCGGCCCGGGGCCCGGCAGACCGGGAGCGCACACTGGCTGTGCTAGCCAGAGCAGACTGATGTCATCCCCGGCTGCAAGCTGACAGGAAGTGAAATCACAAGTCCCCCCTGGGCGAGTCAGCCCAGGTGGAGGGGCCGGAGGGGAGTGGGGACTCCGGGGTTCTCCTCTCACCCAGAGGCCTTGGCCAACAGCAGCCGGGAGCCCCGGGGGACTGGGCTGGAGCCAGAAAGCCCTTCCACCTTCAGGCACTCAGCCGGGTGACCCTGGGCAGCCGTGTGAGCACTGTCTGGTCCCACTTCTCAGAATGGGGGCGATAACGGTACCCACCTCCCCAGGCTGTTGTGAGCCCCAAAGGAAATGACATCTGGGAAGCTGTTAGCACAGGGCCTGGCACACAGTAGGTGCCCCTTCCCTTCCGCCAGGACGGAGCCAGTGCCTCAGCACTCTAGGCCATCTTTGGGGAGAGAATGGCCAAACCCGGAGGGCTTGATGGGGCAAGAAACTGGGATGGCCTGGGGCCCAATGGCCCCCCGTCACCCTTTCCACCCCCGCCAGAGCTTTCCCCGGCCTTGCCCCACTCATGGGGCTCCAGCCTTTCTCCCCACAGGGAACCTTTGGGGCACCCAGACAGAGGTGGGGAAGCTTCCAGGGGGCCCCGCCTCAGCTGGCACTGACCTCAGGCTCCCTGTGGCAAATATGACCTCACTTAATCCCAGAGACCCAAGGGACTGGTGTCCCTTAGTTAAGAAGAGGCAACTGAGGCTGACCCAGGAGCCATCGCCGCTAACGTTTCCTGACTCTACGGCTAGACACAAACCAAATGTCCCACACATCCCAGAACCCGGACGGACCCAGGCCCCATAACACGAGGGTGTCGATGAGATGTCCCTTCCTCTGGAAGTGTTTTGATGGCCCAATAACAAGAAGACCCAAGGGGTTGCCCCCTTTGGGGCCCCTTCCAGACCGGATGCCACCCAAAACCACCCCCTCGTGGGTTCCCCGCACCCCCGTTGGGCCCTGTACCAGGAGCCCCCGGGCAGAAATGGCCCCCCCCCAGCAGGGCCTCCTACTTTGTCCCAGGCAGGGACAGCCATGGATTACGACCCCTGGCATCGGAATTCAGAGGGAGCCCCTCGGACCCCTTCCCTGATTCCTTTTCTCTGAAGTTTTCCCCCATCCCAATTTAGCCTTATGGTTTTATAGGATTGAGCAGGGGCCCCTTCCCGGACCCAGATTTTTTTCTCCTGGCACCCAGGGGTCCCTAATAAAAGGAATAAAACAATTCCCCAATTTTTAAATAAAAATAAAAAAAAAAAAAAATTCTATAAATGGTTTCCTTCTTAGTCCACTATCTTTTATTGCATGCATGTATAAACATGACTTTGAGAGGGGGGCCATCAGCTCCTAAGAGGGGCCACCAGCTCCTGAGAGGGGGCATCATCTTTTCAGGGGGGTCATCAGCTCCTGAAAGGGGCATCAGCTTCCTCAGTCAGCCTCCTTTCTCCCCCTGCCCACCCCTTCCAGGACACAGAGAAAGGGAAGCCCATCTACAGCGCAGTTTGCAAACCCCTTTCTCTGCATGACTTCAATTCTCCCAAGGATCCTGGTATCCCAGGGCTCTCATTACCCCCATTTTACAGAGGCGAAGTGACTTGCCCAGTGCTGGGAAGTGTCTGAGGCCCGTCCCGAAGCCAGCTCTCGCTGCCTCTGCATCCAGGACTTTAGCCAGGGAAGCACTTACTGCAACATTTCGCTGGCACTCGGTGCCTTTCCAATGCTTTCCAATCTGCTGGCTCATTGGTTCCATGTCAACAACCCTATCCAGGAGGTGTTTCCATCATCCTTAGTTTAAAGAAGGGGAAACTGAGGCCTCAAGACGTTAAATGTGCCCTTCCTCAGATCACAGACTATCCGAGCTAGAAGAGACTTTACAAATTGTCCCGTTCGGGGGCTCTGACAGTTGACAGAGTTAAGGCCAAACCACTCCCTCAGCCTCCCTCGTGAGCCTTCCCTGATTTGGGAACTCTGTCTCCACAAAAGGGATTCTGAATTCAGCAAAGCTCTTAAGTGACTATCAATAGTAGTTCACCTCACTCTTCACCACAACCCTGCAGGGCAGGTGCAGTTATGACCTCCATTTCCCACAGATCGGTTAAGTGACTTATCCAAGGTCCCATGGCCGAGGCGTAGCGCAGCTAGGATTTCAAGCCTCCAAGCCCAGAGCCCTATTATCTGCACGCCAAATTATCTGATCACAAGAACATCCATGTACCCTTGAAAAAGACTAATGAATATAGAGACACTGTTTTCAGAAGGTTTCATTTATTATCGGTCTTTTTAATGAGATGGGAAGCTTTTTTGAAATCTCCAGTCTGAAATCCAGGAACGAGGAGGCTTCCCTTCTAAGCAACGGGACCCAGAATATAAATCACAAAGGCCGGGCCCCCCCTCCCAAACCAAAAATTTTCTCCCCCTATTCCACCCAGGGGAAAAACGGCCGTTTTGGGGAAAGGGGCCCCTAAAAAGGGGGGGGGGAAAAAGGGGTCAAAATTTATGGATAAAATCCCTGGCCACAAAGGGTTTTGGAAAATGGTGGGGAACCAGGCCGGCCCGGGGCTGGGCGGAAAAGGGGTAGGGGGGGGGCACCCTTTTAAGTTTTTTTTCCCAAGAAGGGATTCCGAGGGGGGCGGAGGAGGGAAGTTAAAACCCCCGCTTTTCCAAAAAAAGTTTCACAAAAGGTTGTTGGGTTTTCCTTGTTTTGGGGGGCCAAATTTGGGTTTCCCTGGGGGTCTTTAAAAGCTTTTTCAAAGGATTAACCCCAAAACAAAAGGGGGAGGGAAGAAAACCCCCCCAACAAAAATGCTAAAGCACCCAAAACTTTGGGTACAGGGAAGGAAAGGGAGGAGGAGGGGAAGGAAAGAAACTCCAAGGAAAAAAAATTTTTAATTCAAGAAGGAAAAAAAGGGGGGGAAAATGGGGGGGGCCCAAAATAAAACCACAAAAAAGTAACAAAAAAAAAAAAAAAAGTTTCAAAGGGAAAAAAAGAGTTTATTTATAAGGGGGGTGTGGGTTTTAAAACCCCCCCAAACCAAACCATAAGGAAGGGAAAAACTTCCCTAAAAAGCCAAAGTGGATTAAAAAAGGGGAAAAGCCCCGCCCAAAGAAAAACGGAGGACTTCCCGCCAAAATACCGATTTAAAGGAAAAGGAGGGGAAAAATTAAAAAAATTTTTTAACCAAACGAAAGAAACCTTTTGGCAAAATAAATTACCCTGTTTGGGTAAAAACTGCCCAAAATTTGGACCGGGATTAAAAAAACCCCAAAACCCCAACAGAAAACGAACAAACCCCAAAAAACTAGCCCCAAAAAAAAAAAAAAAAAAAGAAGGGAAAAAACCCCAAAAAGGGGGAAAACAAACCCCACCCAAAAAATTTCCCAAAAACCCTGAAAGGGTTAAAACAGGGCCCCCAAAAAGGGAGGACCGGGAAAAAAACCAAAGTGACAAAAAACAAGATACCCCCAAAAGGGAACAGGGAAAAAAAGAAGGCAAGTCCGCCGTAAATTTAAAGAAAAACCCCCGTTTACCCCAATTTGAAAAAAACCTTAAGAAAGACAAACCCATTTAAGGCGGAGCTGAAACCCAAAAGAAAGGAAGAAGGCCGGAAACCCCCATCCCCAAATTCAGGGCCACCGGCGGGCCCCTGGGCCCACCCCCAAGATTGAGAAACAAGGGAAATTGGCGGGTGGGAAACCCCAAAGCCGGGAAAAAAAATAGGGGAAAACCGTGGGCCCGAACAAAAGAAAAGAAACCCTATCCCAACCCCCACCCAAAAAGCCGAAAAAACAAAATTAAAGGGCTAGTACCAACCCAGAAGGAGGGAACCCCCAAAAATTTCCCCGGACCCTGGCGGACAAACCCTTTTCCTTGGGTGACACGCAACAGACGGGGAAGGGGGGTGAGGTCAGTTTACCTTGATTTCAAAACCCCCCCACCCCCTCCCCATCCTTACCTTAAGACGCCCAGAAAAAGGGTTTTACCAGCAAGATCCCACCTTGAACCAAGACCAAATGCCGGACTTGATCCACTGAATGCCCCGCTCTCTCCCCGCTGGAACCATTCCCAAGCCAAACAAAATCAACACCCACAAAACCGCGGAGGATCCAATTTCCCGCAGAACAACCCCAAAAACCCCAATAATAGGAAACGGAAAACCACATTTTCCCGTCCAAAGGTCAAGAAACGGGCGCAAAACTCCCCAAAGACCCCCTTGCGCCCAAATAAACCCCCCCGCGCCAAAAGCAAACAGGTTCCAAACCCCGGGGCACGGAACAAATTCCAGAGTTCATGGTCCACCCCCATCCCCGCCAGGCCACCGGGAGTCCTTACCCCAGACCAACCTAAGGATTGCGCAGAAGTCCAGAGGATGGAAACCGGTAAAACCCTGACCTGCCTTTTTAACTAAATTAGGTGAAAGACCTGGGGAAAAGGGGCCCTTTGGATGGAAAGGCTGGCAGCGAAAGTCCTGAGTCTGCTAGGATGAAAAAATCCCCATCCCTGCAGCTGTTCTCAGGTGGAATGGCCACCACCACCACGGAAGGGCACGGGGCTCCTCAGGAGAGGGCCTTACCCACCACCTGGGGGTCATCCTCACCTGAAGGGTGAGAAGCAGGGCCAGGAGTCAGACCTTTGACCCGACCGGCTGGGATCACTGGCCCCGGCCCCGACTGCCCCGGGCTGCCCCCAGGCCCCCTGCCCCCCCCTCCCCCCCTCCAAGGAGGCCCTGGCGGCCCCCGGGTTGGGTGGCCCCCACCCAGAAAAAGCCCAACCCATCCGATAAAGGGAAAGGGCCCATCCCTCTGTTGAAAACCCGGAGGGGAAACCACAAAGTTTGTCCCCCCCACATACGAGGAAAGAAAAGTAAGTGCCCCAAACCAAGGGTCCCTTTGGGCCCTGCAACAGGGGGGATGCTGGGTTGTGGAGGATGTTTTTTAAATGAAGGACACAAATAAATTAACCTCAAGTAAGTAAAGGAACATCAATCATAAATTAATTAAATGATTCTAGGAGGAACACCTGGGGCTTGTACCCGAAATTTTAAGAGCTTTGCCCTTAAAAGAAAAGTACCCACGAAAAAATACACCCCACCCTTTACAACAAACCATTTTTTTAATAAACACTAACACTTGCTCCATACTCAACACATCCATCCAAGGAAAAATATAACAAATAATCCGGCACATATAAGTATACACATTTGTACACATATACATATATATACATTAAAAAATATATGATACATAAATACCTTTTTGGTTTGAAAGCCCTTCCACCCCCCTTTTCTAAATTAAATTCCAAATAAAAAATTGCAAACCTTCACACGGATCCAAAAAAAAAACAAAACCACACACATAAGATACACACATTTTGGCCCAGAAAGTGTGCACAAAGCTCCTGATTCTCCCAGCCCCCCCTCCCCCCAGACCCAGGGTGCCTCCCTGCCTTTCTGCCTCTCCAGTGATTCTCCTCCCACCCCCAACATGAGCTCAGAGCCCGGAGCTGGAAAGGGCTTTGATGGAGCCTCCTGGAATCATCACCTCTTGGGCTGCTCAGAGATTTCAAAGGGTAATTTGGTGAGAAGTGATTAAAAGGCTGGATTAAGCAGAAGGGGCCCCATTAATACGCCTGATAAGGTGGGGAGGGGGAGGAGCTGCCAGTTGGGCCGAGCCAGTTCCCCAGAGCTGTAGCTCCAAGGCTCTCGTTCTGTTCAGGGCCACATTTCAGCACCTCTTGCTTGGGCCCTTTCCCGGTTTTGGGTCCCCCCGCCTCCCCCCCCAAACCCCTAGCAAAGGCCCCCTTCCCTGCTCAAGAAATTCGGGGCTCCCTTAAACTCTGGCCCTGGTTTCCCCCTTGGGTCTCTTTCAAGCCCAAAAGTTTACGGTATAGGGTCCCCCCGGCTTTTTCCCCCACACGGTCTGGGTTTTTTCCCTTTTCCACCCAACCCGGGCCCCTAACCCTTTCCAACCCCTCGACCTTTTTCCCCCTTCCCTCTGCCCCCCTGATAAACCCATTTTTTCAACCGCCCCCTCAGAAAGTATTTTCCTCCGGGGGCCCAGATGGAGGAGGGCTCCCAGGGAGGGCAAACTGTACGGAAAAGGCCTCTGAAGGGCCTTTGGGTGGCCAGGGAGTGGGCCAGGGGGATTTTTAAAAGCAAACCCCGGGGGGGATGGGGTTTTTGCCTTCCCTTTCGGGGTATTGGCTGGAGGTGCGGTGTGGGTTTTGGGGGTGGGGTGGGTGAGGAAGTAGGTTTTGTGGGTTTTAAAGGGGGGAAAAAGGGGAGGGGGCCGGGGCTCCTCCTTTCCCCCCGGGGGGGGGGGCTTTGTGGGGGGTTTTTTTGGGGAGAAGGGGGGGTTTTTGGGTGGGTTAAGGGGGCTGGGAGGGGGGCGGGAACCCCTTTATGTGTGGGTTGGAAAAGGTGTTTAAAACCAAGGGTTTTGGAAAAAGGGCTTTTTGGGGGCCCGAGGGTTTGGGGAGGGGTGGGGCGGGAGGCCCGGGGCCCCAGATTTTGGCCCCCGGGAGAGGAAAAACCCCCCATAAAAATTTTTTGGTTTTTTGGGGGCCCCCCCCCCGGGGGGGGGCCCCCCATGGCCTCCCGGGGGGGGTTTTTTTCCCGTCGGGGGGTTTTCAAAAACCCCCCCTCCCCGGGGGGTGGCCCCCCCCCGGGGGGGGTGGGGGCGCCCCCCCAAGGGGCAATTTTATTTTTTTGCCCGGGAGGGGGGAAGGGGGGGGCAGGCCCCGGAAAGGTGTGGAGTGGGGCCCTTTTTTTGGTTAAATTTTTTTTTGCTTTGGGGCCCCCGGGGGTTTGTCCCCGAAGGCGGGGGGGAAAAAAGGGGGTTTGGTGGGGTTAGGGGGGGGGTAAAAGGGGAGGGGGGGGGGGGGGGAAAAAGGGGAAGGGGAGGGAGTTTTGGTTTTAGGGTGTTTTCAAAGGGTTTGGGGTTTGGGGGAGGGGGGAGGAGCCTTTTGTCAAGGGGGGGGAAAGTTTGGGGGGCCACGAAGGGGGGCCGGGAGGCCCCACTCCCCCTTTGCCTAAAGGGGAGGGTTTAGGGGGGAAACAGAGGGCCTCCAATGGGGGGGGGCGGGGCGGGCCCAGGGAAAAATGAGGAGGAAATTCGGGGAAAAGGGCCCCTTTCCCCTTCCAACCCCCTCCCCTTTAAAGGGCGTGGAAGCCCAACAGCCCCAGGGGTCAGGGACCAGGGGGCCGGACCCGGGGGCAGGAGGCCACGGGGGGGGGACCCAGGGGTGCAGGGGGCCAAGGGGGGCACCGGGGTAAGGGAGGCCCCGGGGAGGGGCTGGGGCCCCCCAAACCCCCCAAAACCCCAGAAGGGGGGTTTTGCCCAAAGGGCCGGGCCCCCCTCCCTCCCCCAAACTGGAAAAAACCCCCCTGGGACAGGGAACCCAGCCCCTGCCCCACGGGAAACCAGGCGGCGGCCCTTCCCCTTCCCGGGCCGCCCCCCCCCTTAAGGAAAGGGGAAACTGAGGGGGGCAGGGGAAAACACTTTTCCCCCGGGGTGGGGGCCCAGGGGCAGGGCGGGGCCCCGGAGGGCCGGGCTAAGCCCCCCCCAACCCCAGAGGCCCTTTGGGGGGCCAGGCAATGAACAGGGGCCCTACTTTGGGGGGCCCCGCTCCAATAAGAACGTCGGGGCCCCCCTTGGGGCCCCCACCCCCCCTCCCCCCCCCCCCCCCCCCCCCCCCTTACCCCCCCCCACCAAACCCTCCCCCCCCCCCAAACCCTCCTTGGCCCCCCCCGGGCTCTCCCCTGCCTTGGGCCCCTCCCCCTCTTCTGTAAACGGGGGCCCCCCTTCCCTCGCCCCCTCATTTCCCTTTTGGGGGGGCCCGGGCCCCAGTCCCCCAAACCTCACAAGGGGCCCCCCCCTTTTCGCGGGCCCCCCCTCCACCCTCTCCCCCGGCCCCCCATCCCCATCCCCCCCTCCCCCCCCCGGGCCCCCCCCCCCTGCCCCCCCCCCCGGGCCGGGCAAAATTTCAAAAAACAAACTTTCCCAACCCGCCCCCCAAGCCCCTTCCCCCTCAAGGGGCCCCCTCGCCCCCTGCTCCCCGGGGTCCCCCCAACCCCGGGCCCCCCCCCCCGGGCCCCCCCGGCCGGTTCCCCTCCCCCGGGCCTTCCCCCCCCCCGGTTTTTAGGGTCCCCCTTTGGGTTTCCCCTTTCCCCGGGGTTTCCCCCCCCTTTTTTTACCCGGGGGTTTTTTTCCCCCCCCCGGGAAATTTTTTTTTAGGTTTTTTTTTGCCCCCCCGGGGGGAAACCCCCGGGCCCCCCCCCCTTTGGCGCTTTCCCTGGCCCCTTTTCCCCCCTTCCCCCTACGGGGGTTTTTTGGGGCCCGCTGCCCCCTCCCCGGGCCCCCCTCTTTACCTCCCACCCGGGCCCCCTTCCCGTGCCCCCCCCCCTCCCCCCCCCGCCCCCCCCCTGGGGCTCCCCCCCGCCCTTCCCCGGGCTAAAACCCCCCCTCCCCCCCCCCTCCCCCCCGGGGGCCCCCCTTGGGGCCCCCGGCCCCCCCCCCCCTGGGCCCCCTTTCCCCCCCCCCCCCCCTTTGGGGGGCCCGCGCCCCCCCAAACCCCTCTGGCCCCCCCGGGGCCCAAAGGGGTCTGCCTCCCTCCCGGGCCCCTCCCCCTTCCCCTCCGGGTCCCCCCCCTTTGGGCCCCCCCCCCCCGCCCCCCCCCCCCGGGGCCCCGGGGCCCGGGGCCCCCCTTGGCCTCCTTTCCCCTGGGGGGCCCCCCCCCCCTCCGGGGCCCCCTGCCCTTCCCCGGGCCCCTTTCCCCCCCCTTTCGGGGCCGGGGTTTCCCTCCCCCCCCCCCCCTTGGGCGGGCCCCCGGCCCGGGGCCCCCCCCCCGGGGGGGGGGGGGGGGGCAGCGGGGGGGGGGGGAAGGGGGGGCCGGGCCCGGGGGGGCCCCCCCCCAAAGGCCGGGGGGGCCCCCCCCCAAACCCCGGGGGGGTCCCAGGGGGCCCCCGGGGCCCCCCACCGCCCGGGCCCCCCCGGCCCGGGGAAGGGGGGGCGGGGGGTTTGGGGGCCCGGGGGGGGTGGGGGGGGGCCCCGGCGGGGGGGGCCCCGGCCCCCCCCCGGGGCCCCGAGGGCCCGGGGCCCCACCCGGGGTCCGGCCGGGGCCCCCTTTCCCCCAAACCGGGAGGTTTTCCCTGGGCCCTGGGGCGTAAGGCCCCGGCCGGCCCAGCCCCGGGGGCGCCCGGGGGGGCCCCCGGGGGCCCGCGGGGGGGGGCCCCCCCGGGGGGCCCCCCCCCCCCCCCAAAACCCCCCCCCCCCCCCCCGGGCGGGCCCCCCCCGTTGGGTCCCCCCGGGGGCCGGCCCGGGCCCCGCCCCCCCTCCACCCCCCCTGGAAAACCGCCCCCGGAAAACCCCCGGGCCCGGGGTTGCCCCTTTCGGGCCCCTCCCACCCGGGGGCCCCTTTTGGGGGGGGAAAAGGGGGGGCCAGAAAAGGGAGGGCCGGGGGGCCCCCAGGGGGGGGAGGGCCGGGGGGGAAAGGGGGAAAGGGGAGGGGAAAAAGGGAAAGGTTAGCCCCGGGGGGGCCCCAAGGGGGGTTTTCCTCAAAAGGGCCCGGCTGCCCCCTAAAAAACCCCCCCGGGAAGCCCTGGGACCCCCCGCTTTGGGCCCTTGGGACCCCCCTCCCCTTTTTTTATTTTTTTTTCCCCCCCCCCCGGGGGGGTTTTTCGGGGGAAGCCCAGGGAAATTTTTTCCCCCGAAAGGGGAACCGGGGTTCCCCCCTTTTTCCCCTCCCTTGGGCTCGCCAAAATTTTCCCCGGGGGCCCTTTTCCCCTTTAAATTTGGGGAATGGGGGGGGCCCGGGGGGAAAACCCCGGGCCTTTTTTTTAAAAGGGTAAAACCCCCAAAATCCCCCCTGGTCGGCCCCCCGGTTTTCCCCCGCTCCCCCCCGCTGGGAACCCCCTTCCCTTTCCCCCCCCTCCTCTTTCCCCCCCCTTTTCCCTCCCCCTTTCCCCTTTGGGGGTTTTCCCCCAAAAAAGGGTTTAAAAGTGGGGAAATTTCCCCAAAGGGAGGGGTCCCTGGAAAGGAATTGGGGGGTTTTCGGGGATCCCCTTGGTTAAAGGTTTTTCCAAAAAGGGGGGGGAGGCCCCTCCCTTTAAAACCCAAGATTTCCTTTTTGGGGGGGAAAAAAAATTGGGGGAAAAATTTGCCAAAAAAAAATGAAAACCCCCTTTCCAAAAATTTTTTAAAATGGGAAAGGGGTTTTGAAACCTTTAAGGGAAAAAATTAGAAAAGGGGGTTTCCCCGGGGAAGGAACCCTGGGGGAAAATTTCCTCGGGCCCCATTTTTTTAAAAGGGAAGAAAACCCTTTCTTTGGGGGAAATCTTTTCCCGGGCCCCTTTTATTTGCTAAAAAGGAGGGGGAAAATTAAATTTTTAAAAAAAAGGGAGGTTTAAACCCAAAACCCAGGGGGAGGGAAAAATTTTTGGGCTTTAGGGTTTTTTTTTTTTTTTTTTTTCCCCCCTTTTTTTAAAAACCCCCTTTTTTGGCCCAAAAAAGGGGGGGATTTAAGGAAAAGGGGGTTTTTTTTGGGGAAACCCGGGGGGGGTTTTTTTGGGGGGGGGGGTTTTTTTTCCCGGGGTTTTTTTTTAAAAAAAAAGGAAATTTTTTTTTTTTTTTTTTTTAAACCCTCCCCCCTTTGGCCCCCCGGGAAAGTTTCCCCTTTTTTTTTTTTTTTTTAAAAAAATTTTTGGGAATTTTCCTGATAAAGGGTTTCTGGAAGTTTGGTTTTTTTTTTTGGGTTTGGGAAGGGGGTTATGGTAAAAATTGGGTTTTTAAATTGTTTGTGGGGTTTTGGGTGGTGTTAGGGTGGGGGGGAATTTGTAAAAATAGGGGAAAACTTTTGAATGGGGGGGAAAGGGGGAATGTCAGTTTGTATTTTTAAATTTTTTTTTTGGGGTGAGGGGAATTTTGGTTTTTTGGCCCACGGCAAGATTTGGGGAAGATGAGGGTTTTTGTTTTCCCTTTAAGGTTTTCTTGGAAGGGGAAAAAAAAAATTTTTGGGGGTTTAAAAACCCTTTTTTAAAAAGGTTTTAAAGTTGGGTTCTTACAAACTGACGAAATAAATGGCTTTTTTTTTTTTATGGTCTCTTAAAAAATTGTGGGAGAAGTTTATTGTTTGAAAATTTTTAGAGAAAAAAAATTTTTTTTCCCTCAAATGTTTTAGGTCCTCAATTTTTTTTCCCCAAATCTTTTTGGCTGAAAAGGAGGAAAATTTTGGGAATGGTAAAGAGAATGAGGGGGGAAAAAAAATTAAAAAGGAATAATTTTTGGGTTTTATTTTTTTTTTTTTTTTTTAAAAAAGGGAAAATTTTCAAAAAAATAGGGGATTGCGAATTTTTCATTTTAGTTTTTTTGGATTGTTGGTTTTTGTTAAATTTTTTTTGAAATTTTTTTCGAAAGATATTGTTTTTTTTTTTTTCCAAATTGAAGAGGGGAAAATGGGTAAAATGGGGTTGGAAAATTTTAAATTTTTTTAATTTTTTAGGGTTTGAATTTTTTCTATTTGTTTTCTTTCCCAAATTTTTTTTTTTTTTTTTTTTTTTAAATGTTTTTTGTGGTTTTTCCCTTTTTGTACTTTTTTTCCTTAATTTTTTTAAAAGGGGGGTGGAAAAATTTAAACATAAAAAGGGAAAAAAACCCTTTCGCCCCAAATTTTTTTTGTTTTTAAATATAAAATTTTTTTCCCCTTGGAAAAATTTTTTATAATTAAAATTTTTTTTTTTTTTTTTTTTTTTTTTTTTTTTTGCCCGACTTGGGGTTTTGGTTTGCCCAGGGTCACCCTTTGGGGGGTTCAGTATTTGTGGGTTTTGTTTTTAGGGGGTTGGGCCCCATCCCCTTTTTTTTTTAAAGTTATTTTTTATAAATTTTTAGTTTTCTTTGGGAAAGATAAGGTTTTGAAATTTTGGAAATTTGGGTATTTTTCCCATGTTCCTAGAAAAGGCTTTTTTTTTTTGGTTTTTCTTTTATTTATTTTTTGTTTTTTCCCCCAAATTTTGGAAAAGGGTTTTGGAAATTTTTTTTTTTTTTTAAAATTTTTGGTTTTTAAAATTTTTTTTTTAAAAAAGGGGGAATTAAAAGGTTTTAAAATTTTTTTTTTTTTTTTTTAAAAAATTTTGGGGAAAATTTTTTTCCCCTTTTCCCCCTTTTCTTTTAAATATGCCCTTTTTTTTTCCACTTTAAAATTGGGAAAAAACCCCATTAAGGGATTGCTTTAAATTTTTTTGAAATTTTTTTCCCTTTTGTTGTTTAAGTTCCTTTCAAAAAAATTTGCCGGCCTTTTGTATTCCAAAATTTCTTGATTTTGTTTCCAAATTTTGAAAAGGCTTTTGTTATTAAAAATATTTTCCTTTGAAGGAAAAGCTTTTTAAAAAGATTTTATTCCCCTTTTGTTTCTTGGTATTTATTAAGTCTCTTTTCCTTTCCCTTTTCCCTTTATTGGAAGTTTTTAACCCCCAGGGCTTAAATTTTAATCACTTTGGGAATTTGGAATTTTTATTTGGGTTTTTTTTGGAGAGAAAAATTTTTATTTTTTGGGCCCAATTAAGGAGGGAAAACTTAAGATTTTTTAAAAAATTTCGGAAAACAGAGAGAATCGGAAATTATTTCCCTTGAACTTTCGGAAAATTTTAAATAACCAAATTTAAATTTTTTTTTTATTTTTTTTCCCCCCAAACTTTATTTTGAATTAGGGGGGGCCCCTTGAATTTTTCTTTGAAAATTTTGTATTCCCGGGTCCCTTTTCCCTTTGGGGTTCCCTTTTCCTTTAAAATTTACTCTTTTTAGGGGTCTTTTTAGCATTTTGCCCCTTTTTTTCAAAAAAAAAAGGATTACCCCAATTCAGTAAAATGGTTTCAACACAAATTTTACAAAAATTTTTTTCCCGCCTTCCACTTTTCCCCCCCGCCAAAAAAACCCCCCCCCAAAAAATAAAATTTAAAAAAATTAATATTAAAAAAAAAAAAAAGGGGAAAATTTAAAAAATTTAAAAAAAGGGGCCCCTTTCACCTAATTTTCCCGGGAAAAATCCATTCCCCGGGCCCCAACCTCCTTCCAAAAAACCCCGTCTTTGGAATTGGGCTAATTTTAACTCTCCGGGCACCAGGGGGGACTTGAGTAGGCTGGGCCCGGTGGGAAACGTGCCAACAATCTTTTTTCCCCCCCCCCCCATCGGGCCATTTTAACAGGGTAAGGGTCTGCCCTGTTTATTAAACCAAAGGCCTGAATTTTTTTTGGGTTGGGAGGCACTTGGGCTTCCAGGTGGGGAATTGGTGAGGGTACTTTTTTTTCTAACTCCTTTTTTTTGGGGTTTTAAATTAAAATATTTTTTCAAAATTTTTCAAAAGTTTCCCAAACAAGATTTTTTTTTTCTCAAGATCCCCCGGCCAAAATGAAGGGTTTTAAACCACCCGCCCCTCCATTTCCCCAAAATACAAACATGGGGAAAAGGGCCTGGATCGGGGGCAACCAGGCCTTTTTAAGCTGGGGGTTTAAGCCCCCCACCCTTTAGGAAGGCAAAAAAATACAGGTGTTGAAAACCCCCCCCATTGCCTTCCCCGACCTTTGGTCCCTGAACACTGGCAAAATTTGGGAAGCCCCAAAAAGGCCCGGATGGGGGGGCGAAACCTGAAAGGGAATGCCCCAAATGTTTTGGGTGAAGGCTGGGCACAATATTTTTCCCAAACAGGGCTCTTCCCCCCCACCAGAGGTCAAGCATTTCTACCCCAAAAGTCCTAGAGTTTCCTTTGCCCAGCGGAAATTAAGAATTTTTTTCCAACTCCCAAAAAGGGCAAAGGGCCGGTGGGGGGGCTAGGGAACCCACCTAGATAATTTTTGCCGGGTCCTGGGGGGCCCTTAACCCCCCCAGGCTCGGGTTTTTTCCAAATAGGGTTGCCGGGCAAACGGGCCAAATTCAAAAATTGGGAATAAGGGGAACCCTTTTAAGGAATTAAGGTCACAAACTGGAAGACCATAAATTTAGGGGGTAGAAAAAGGGAGGGAAAAAGGGGATTAAGGAAACTTCCCGAAAAAAAAGGGGGAGGGGATTCTGGAAAGGGGCAAGGTTGGCTTGGATTCAAAAAAAGGAAGTCAAAAGGGAAACCTGTGAAGGTTTTAAATGTTTTAAAATTTTATCCAGAGGCCGCTTTGGGCATCAAACGGGCCCAAGGGGAAACCTGATTTAAAAGGGGGCCCAGGAAATTTTGGGGCCCTTTTTGGGGCCCCTCCCCCCCTTTTAAAATCTGGGCCCCCAACCGGGCCCGGGAATTCCAAAATTTGGAAACCTTTTAATCCTTTTGCGTGGTAAAAGGATAATGGGGAAAGAAATTTGAGAAGGGGCCCTTTTTTGGGGAAATTAGGGAAGTTTTTTCCCCAAATTTTTTGGGTCCCCCCCTTTTTACGGGTTTGGTCTTTTTTTTCCCCCCCCCTTTTTTGGGAGGAAATCTCCCCCCCCCCCTTTTCCTAAATAAAATTTTAAACCCCCCGGGATTTTGGACTGGATCTGGACTGGTATACCGGGAAAAGGGAAAAGTCTTTCCTCCCCCCCTTTTCCGTTCCCCCCCTGGAACCTGGGATTTTCGAAAATTCCCCAAAGGTGGGGGAGAATCCCTAACAAGAGAATGGGGAAACGGGGGGCTGGAAGGGCCCCCAGGGGGGAAAATCAAATAAACCCCCTCCTGGGGAACTAAAATAGTTATAGGGCTCTCTGTCAGAAAAAGGCTTTCTAGTTATTATACTGTGGTAGGTGGTAGGACGGGGAAGTGGATGGCCTGGAAAATGCTTTTTTTAAAAAATGAAGTCTAACCAGTTGGTGAGTGACTTCAAGACTGGCAGAGGCAGCCAGCAGATGGAGTGTGAAGCAGGATGTTGACATCCCATGTGAGCTGCCCCAGTCATCCTAGTCAGAAGTACACCTGCCATCTGCTCCCTCGTACACGTTCCTCCGTCTTTATGTGAACCCCGTATGATTGGTCCCTGGTCTCTAAGTTCTCGCCAAGTGTATCCTCCCCCACCGGTGGTTTGGTAACCTGTGAGAACATGGAACCAGTGCATGCACAGGGAAGGGAAATCTTTTCTCATTACATTATTTGTGTACTGCTAAATTAACTATCCTTTGCTGTGCCCTAATAGATCCTTTGGATAACCGGTGGGAGGGAATGCCTCGGGCGACCTTCTGAGCCAGGGCTCGGGGTCAATATTTGGAACCTGGAACATCTTTCAGGGAGCCCATAAGTGGGTGCTCTATTTACAAAGCGTTTTCTCATAATACTTTTGTCAATCAGGGGGAATTAGATAGTTCTTTTGTATCTTTTTTTATACCTTTTATATTTCTTTTAGAGATAGTTCATAACTGCCCAAGCCAGAACTTGAATCCAGTCCTCCTGATTTCTCATCTACGGGTATCCCCGTTATAGTTCACTGTATCTAGGACTGCCGATGAGCCGTGATTCTGAGAAAAGTTTCATCACTTTCAGCCTTACCGGTGGTTCTCCTGTCTGCTCTGTCCCCCATAGGAAGCCTTGATTCTTGTAGCCCGCCTTTGAAAATTCCCACTTACGGCTGGGGTGAGTGGGCAGTCATATCCCCTCATTCCCAAGATCATGGAAATCAATGATTGGTCTGGAAGAAGTCCAAGAACATGGAGAAAAGAGTACTGAACGGCATAGACTTAGCCTGACTGGAGACGCTAGACTTTCAGCTTGCATCTCATGGCTTAGGAAATAAATATGGATTGGGTTTTATGCCACAAAAAGCCAAGTGCTCAAGCTCAGGCTTATCTGGAGATTAGGGGAACATTCTAGAGGAATTGGTCTAATCCCGAGTCTTTTCCCATGAGAAGAGCTGTTCTGCTCCATATTAAAGATTATTTTCCTCTCCCTCCTTCCCTCCCTCACCTGAAAGAAACAAGAATTGTCATGGGATCGGGGGAGCCAACGGCCCCGTTGGCATCTTACCTGGATATAGGGAGGATCACTTTTTTTTCTTCATCATGGAAGTCACTTGTGATCACATGGAGGTGAGGAGGAGTTCCCCCCACCAAAAGGAACCCTCTGGACTTTACCGTGCGTTTGGGGGCATGTTGCCTTTTATCTGAACAAGCCCCATTTACAGACAGAAGGGAGTTACCACACTCAGGAAGGAAGGGCAGTTGAACTGTGAGAGCAGATAGGCAGGAGATGTTGCCATCACCCCTAAAGATGGACATTAGACCTAAACCAAAGCCAATTAAAATCGAGTTCAGACCGAAGTTGGAATGGCCCATTACCGCAAACTGTGGTCAATGAGCTGTTTGTTTTGGGCAAGCGAGCCTAGTGGGAACTCTGGGTGGCAGAGCAGTACAACCTGGGAGTCTTGTTACCTGGGTGGTTTTCCCTCTGTGTCTCTGTTCCCCTAGGGCTGTCTGTGTCTAGTGGGAAGGGAAGGCCTGTGCCGGGGACCGTGCCGTAAATTGTCTGATATTGTAGACACTCAGTGTGGATGATCGTGTTTCTCTGGCAGTGAAAGTCGTGTCCTAGATGACACTTTACAAGCCATAATCCCCCTACACCGAGGGGACGGTTTAAGGGACCCTGACGATGAGGATGGGGCCGATGGGGCTGCTGCTGCTGCTGAATGATGGTGGCAATTACAAAGCGGAGCTTTCTGAGCATTTTCTAACCTAGTCCCCCTTGAGAAGAATTTACTCCAGCTTCACCAATACTTTCCCCAAGGCCATTAGTAAAGCCCAGTGGATTCTGAGGATCCTTGTGTCTGTTTATACAAGCTTATTTATCAGGGTCGTCTCCCTAGTGGACTTTATAGTAACTCACTTCTCTACTCTGAACACTGGGGAGATACTGAGTCGTAAACATAGACATCTCTGGAGGGGACCTCCCTCCCTTGCTGATTATCCTGTTACATCTGGAGTCGAGGCACCATAAAGTCCAAATCCCTCCGTTTCTAAGGTTTTCCTTTTGGGAAAGAACAGATTGATCATAGAAGTGGGCAAGGGGAGACTTTTACTTAAGTAAAAGAAATGGGGGAAAATTGCTAGAGGATAATCTCAGAAGGAAATGACAGCTTAAGGAGACTTCTCCCATTCTGAGAATGGAAGAAATGTTGGAGGGAAGATAGACCTATTTATTTTTAATTCCACCCATCAGATAAGGCAGAATTCTGCTGAGTAGGGGGTCCAGACTTGGGATCCAAGTCATCTCTTCCCATCAGCCTTAGTATTCCTCTCGTTTCCCCAGCACCGGCACATTATAGGCGCTTAATAAATGTTTGATGAATGAATGAATCTCTACTTTCTCAGGCAGCCTTGTAAAGCATTACGGTCCAGTGGAAGGACAGCTAGCCTTGGACTCGAGAGACCCAGATGGAGGTGAACTCTGAGTGCACCACGGACTGGTATGTATCCCTAGGAAAAATGTCTTCATCTGTTCCCTCATCTGGAAAATGGAGATTAGAAAGGACACAAAGCCTTGCTTTGTGCCCTTAAGGACTCCAGATATGGAAGGTTTTATGATTATTCAAAGGTCAAGTCCTGTAAACTGTGCTGGGAAGCTCATGAGCACCAGGCTCTATACCAGTGGTTCTCAAAGTCTGGTCCAGAGCAGTCTGGGAATCTCTGAAATCCTTTCAGAGAGTCTACAAATTCATAATTAGTTTTTATTTTAATGTGATATAGACATAACTATAATCCACACAAACAAAAACTCTTTGGACAGATCCTCAGTCATTTTTAATAGGATAAAGATATTGAGAACAAAAGTTTGAGGACCACTGTTCTATACTTATTATCTGGGGAAAAGTTCCCTCCCTTCTCAAACCTCAGTTTCCTCACCTGTAAAAATTGGGTTGATTCTACTCATAGAACCTACCTCCTAGGGTCCTAGAATTAGCATAAGAAGAGGTCCCTAAGGCTTTGGAACTGAACCATTTTGTTTTATGTTGTTAAGAAGTTGGGCGACCAGTTCAAAATCACGCAAGTTAAGTCGATGCCAGCCATGGGATTTGAACCCAGATTCTCTTATTCTAGAGGCAGAGTCCTTTCCCCCATCGGGCACTGTCCAAGGTATCGTCCTAGGGAAAGTGTTTTGTAATCTGGGAAGTCCTATGAAAGAGTCAGCTTCCATTATGGCCCCAGAGACCTTTTCAAAACCAGGCCCCAAAGACCGAAGTGTTTTTTAAGTGAAATCTGATCTAAATGGGCCAGCTCTGAACAGAGGAGCATTAACCAGTTTGTGGTTTGTCCAGACTTTCTCTTCATCCAGCAGCTGCGCGCCTTCTGGACGCTCCATTGATGATTTCTGAATGACCCGACAGACTGCGTGTTCCCTGACCTCGGCGTGCTAGAAGGGGCCTCTGGGAGTCATTTTAAAGTGGGCGGCCTTATTGTTAAGATCATGCTATTGTTCTTGGAATCATGGGACATGGGTTTGGATTTCTGGGACATAGACCGCCAGAGTAATCAATCACAAGTCATTTAAACTGCCAGAACCTCAGTTTCCCCATCTGCAAAATGGAGATAACAATTCTTGCCCTACTTGCCTCATTGTGAGGAAGATGCTTTGAATGACTTATATCCCCCCCCCATATGTGACTTGTTATTATCCGATTCAAACTGATAAACTTTCCCAAGTCGTTACTGTTTGTAGGGACTTCTGCTAAATGTTGGGAGCATAATCTGCCTTCTTGGAGTTTACAGTCTAATAGAAGGATAGGATGTACCCCAAATCATCTGTAATCCAAACTGATGTATAAGTACTTAAGAGAAAATCAATCAAAATTCTGCATGAAGTCTGGGATAACCAGGGGAGGCTTCCTGGAAGAGGCAGCGGTATTTGAATTGGGCCTCCAAGATTGGGTAGGAATATGACATGAAGGGGACAGTGGAAAAAGCCCTTTCATAATAGGGAGAGGGAGAAGAAAGGCATGAAGGCCTTGGAGCTGGAAGGGAACGAGGGTTCAAAGTTCATGGATTCCACTAGAACTGGAAGGGGTCTCTGAAGACATCTAATCCAGCTGCAAATGAGGCAAGGCGGGCCCAAAGTCTTGGCCAAGGTCACACAGTTAAATGCAAGAGGTGGGATTTGAACCAAAAACTCTCTGATTCATTACAGTAAATTAAGAGCTTCAGGAAACTAGGTCATTCTGGGAAACTTGGTATGGGGGAGGGAAAGGGCAGAATTGACCTTTCAATAGGTAATTTCTGCTCCAGAGATGCCCCCCCCCCTTCCTGGACCACTCTCCACTTTTCCCTTCATCGGTGGAAACTTCCAGCCTGGAGGGAAGTGAGTAATCATATACAGCTGAATGAGACACCATGATCTTCCACATCAATTATCTGGTATTCAGTGCTTACTATGTGCCAGGCAGGATTCAAAGTAAAAGCTGCCCCTCCCCTCAAGAAGCTGAAGGTCTAATGAGGAAGACAACATGCACATAAATACTTATGTACAGACACAGAGTAGATACAGAGTAAACACTTTGCAGCAATAATAGGATTCTGAGTATTGGGGATAGAAGACACAGAGTAGATACAGAGTAAACACTTATATGTCAAGTAGATACAAAGTAGCAACATGAAAGCTGGTAGGATTCTAAGGGCTGGTGATACAAAGTAAAGCTGCCCTTCCCCTCAAGAAGCTGAAGTTTTACATATAGTTACATACAAGGTACAGAGAAGATACAAAGTAAACATTTGTATGGAAAGTAAATACAAAGTAGCAACATGGAAGCCAGTAGGATTCTGAGTGCTGGGGATACAAAGTAAAGCTGCCCTTCCCCTCAAGAAGCTGAAATTTTATACATTGTTAAATACAAGGCACAGAGAAGATACAAAGTAAACATTTGTATGGAAAGTAAATACAAAGTAGCAACATGGAAGCTGGTAGGATTCTAAGGGCTGGTGATACAAAGTAAAGCCGCCCCTTCCTTCAAGAAGCTGAAGTTCTAATGGTGAAGACAACATGCATATAAATAGTTATATACAAGATACAGAGTACATAGAGAGTAAACACTTATATGGAAAGTAGATACAAAGTAGCAGTATGGAAGGGGGAGCCACGGAGAGGCTTTCTTCAGAAAGGAGCATGTGCTGGCCCAGAACTGAGATGAGGGGAAAGAATCGAGCCTGACCTGGGTCCCAGTCTGAAAGGAGCCTATAGCACAGTCACACCCCATTCCCCTCTTCCCGCTGTGGTCTCAAAATCATCTCCCCCGAGGTCCAGACTACAAATCTGTGGCTTCCTCTGCCCCTTCGGAGATTCAGCTCTTTCTGTCTATGATGTGCCTGTATCTTAACATCTTTCCCCAGCACGGGGCCTCGGAGAGGCTGCTGGACTGGGAATCAAAGATCATGAGCATATATCTGGGCTCTGTAGCTTCCTCCCGCTGGGATCTCAGGTGAGTGACCTCATCTGTCTGGGCCCAAGTTTCCTCAGTGGTAAAATGAAGGATTTGGCTAAATGGCATCCAAGGTTCCTACCAGTTCCAAATCTATAATCCTCTGACCCCTCGGGCTTCTGGGTGTCTCAGATTGAGCCACAAGTGAGCTAAAATGCACCAAATAAAGAGCTATTGCTTTGAGCATCATTGGCTGGTTTGGTTCTTCTGTTCAAAGAACTAAGTCCCCTAAACAGCTGCAGTCACCTGAGCCAGCCATCCCTCTGAATGTGGGAGTTAGGAAGGGGGCTGGGGGATTGGGGAGGGAGAAAAAGATTCAGAGCAGCTCCTCCTTTAGACTGTGAGCTCCTTGTCAGTAGAGATGCTTTCTCCCTTTCTCCCTCCCTTCCTTTCTTTCTTCTCTTTCCTTCATTCCTCCCTTCTTTTCTTCCTTTTTTCTTTCTTACCTTCCTTCCCTCCCTTCTTCCTTCCTTTCCCCCTCACTCCTTCTTTCCTTTCTCTCTCTTCTTCCTTGATTCTTTCCTTACTTTCCTTACTTTCCTTTCTTCCTTCTTTCTTTTCTTCTTTCTCTCCCTCCTTTCCTTCCCTCCTTCCTTCCCCCTTCCCTCCCTTTCCTTGTCCTTCCTTTTTTCCTTCTTTTTATCCTTCTTTTCCTTTCTTTTCTTCTTCCTTCCTTTCTATCCATCTTCTTTAATTTTATTTATTCCCAGTGTTTAGCATAGTGCCTGGCATAATAGGCCTTTAATAAATGTTTGTTGACCGACTAACATAAAAGATCATAAAAATAGAGCAGGATTGCCAAGAGGCACTGAGGATACAGTTGAAGTCCTATGCCATGAGTGTAGAAGCGCCTGATAAGGGGTTTGGAAATCTTGGACCCAGAATGTATTAAACACCTACTATATGCTAGGTAGGGCAACTGGATGGATGGAGCACCATGTGTAGAATCAGGAAGACTTGATTTTAGATCCAGACTCGGGTACTTACTTGCTGTGTGACCCAGGGCAAGTCACTTTATCCTGTTTGCCTCAGTTTCCTCACCAATCAAATGAGTTGAAGGAAGAAATGGCAAACCACTCCAGCATCTTTGCCAGGAAAACCCCAAAGGAGGTCACAAAGAGTCGGACAAAACTGAAATGACTAAAGAATAAATATGCCAGAAATATTTAAATAGATTAAAAGAAAGAAGGGCAAGAACTGCCCCTGACATCAAAAAGCTCACAACCTAATAGGGAGACAACATGCAAGGAAGGAAGGAAGGAAGGAGAGAAAGAAGAAAGGAAGGAAGGAGAGAAGGGAGAAAGAAAGGAAGGAAGGAAGGAAGGAAGGAAGGAAGGGAAGGAGAGAAGGGAGAAAGGAAGGAAGGAAGAAAGGAAGGAAGGAGGGAGGGAAGGAGGGAAGGAAAAAAGAAAGGAAGGAAGGAAGGAAAAAAGGAAGGAAGGAGAGAAGGAAGAAAGGAAGGAAGGAAGGAAGGAAGGAAGGAAGAAAGGAAGGAAGAAAGGAAGGAAGGAAGGAGAGAAGGAAGGAAGGAAGGGAGGGAGGGAGGGAGGGAGAAGGAGAGAAAGGAAAGGAGGGACTACACAGACTGATGAAGATAATCAGCAGAGGGAGGGTGCTGGCCTTGCTGGGAATTGGGAAAGGCTTCCTGCAGGAGGTAGGATTTTATTTAGGACTCAGAGGGAGCTAGGGGAGCCAGGAGGTGAAGATGAGGATGGAGAGCATTCCAGGCAGGAGGAATGGCCAGTATAAATGCTTGGAGTCTGGAAATGGTCTTTTGTTTCAGGAACGAGACAGTGAGTAAGGTGCAAAAAGACTGGAAGATAGGTGGGGGCCAGGTGAGGAATTTGTTCCTTGGCCAGCAAGGGCTTTAGGATAAAGAAGAAAGTGCTTTTGCAAAGATGTTTTTAACAGAATCGGAGCCTTTAATCCTCAGCATTTGTAAGGGACTCTGGGGTTTCCAGAGCCTCTTACCAGCTTTATCTCCTTTGATCCTCCCGCAGACTGGGAGGGAGGAGAGCTAGCACTCTCCCTTTTGATAGTTTTATTTTTATCTGACTGATACGGGCCAGGGCTGGTCAGGTTAAATAACATGCTCAAGTCACACAGGCAGAGTAGCTGAGCCAGGATTAGAATCCAAGCCCGGGGCTCCTCTGACATGTCCTGTAGTAGGAAGAGGCACAGGAGGGATCAGGAGGGGCCATGAGGCCATCAACCTGTTTCATTCTGGATCCCAAGGAGTAACAGCTCCTTTTCTGGTCCATTTCCCCCCTTTCTTGAAAAATTGAAAACAGCAGCAAGCTGAACACCCTCTCTCCTCCCCCCAGGATTTCTGTTTCAATTCAAAAATCTGAAATACCCATCCTGGAAGAAAACTTAAGGATCATCAGACCAACCCCTACATGTAACAGATGGGGAAACTGAGGCCCAGAAAAGGGAGGGATCATAGAATTTAGAGCTGGGAGGGGCCCAAAAGATCATACATTTAGGATTGGAGGTTAGCTGACTCCTTCATTTTTTTCAGATGAAGAACCAATGCCTGGAAAGGGCTTTAATCTCTTTCCCAGCAGCCTTCTCACCCCAGCATCTTTGTCAGGAAAGCCACCCCTGATCTCAAGAAGCTCACAACCCAATAGGGAGACAATATGCAAGGAAGAAAGGAAGGAAGGAAGGAAGGAAGGGAGGGAGGGAGGGAGGAAGGAAGGAAGGAAGGAAGGAAGGAAGGAAGGAAGGAAGGAAGGAAGGAAGGAAGGAAGGATCCCTGTATTTCATAAGCCCCTCCTCGAATTGGGCAGTTCTTCCAGAAACCTTTTGAGGAAATGCCCTTGCTTCTCATGCTCATTCTTCCCCCACCCCATGATCATTCTTTCACCCATCTCCTGGCTGTGCTCCTGATTTTCTGGACTTCATCATTCCCAGCAACCTTTGGACCCAGGAAACTGGTTCTACCCTGTGATTCCTGTTCTCCTTGGTGACTTTCTCCTAGAACCTCCATTTTGAGGAAGTGACCAAGCCAGTGCTGCTCATCTTTTCATTCTTCCCTCCCTTTTCCGCTTCCTTTCTGCACTGGCTCCCTTTAAGCACTACGGTTTTCCTTTTTGTATGTCTGCATTCACAGAGGGCCTGGAACAGAAGCGCATAATACATGCTTCTTGACTTGACTCCTTATTGACTTGCCCAGGATCACAAAGCACTAAATAGCAAAGCCAGGATTCGAATCCAAGTCCCCCGATTCTAGCCTCTTCTGCGTCCTTGCCACTAGACGGTTGTATCTTCTAATGAGGAGCTCTGAGGACTGCGGATGGAATTAGGGAGGTTGAGTCTGGAGAAGAGGAGACTTGGAAGGGGATGGGCAGGGAGTCAGGGCAGGACAGAGGTTAGTCTGTAGAAGAGGGATTAGGTCCTGCTTGTTCCCAAAGGACAAAGCCAGGAGTGATGAATTAGGAAAGCTACAGAGAGGAGGATTTAAGCTGAAAAACAACAATTTAAGATGAAAAAATTAACAATTTAATTTAATAAATTTAAACAACAATTTAATCTGAAAAAAATTTAAGCTGAAACAACAACTAAACACTTTCTGCCAATGAGAGGTGTCTCAAAGTAGAATGGCTCAAGGATTTCCTTTCCTTAGGCTTCTGCAAGCAAGTGTGTATCTGTATTCAGTGATTTCAGTCTGGAATCACCCCCTTTGGGGTTTCCTTGGCAGAGATTCTGAAGCAATTTCCCATTTCCTTCTTCAGCTCATTTGCCAGATGAGGAAACTGAGACAAGCAGGGGTAAGTGACTTGCTCAGGATCACCCAGCTAGTGTCAGAGGCCACATTTGAACTCGCAAAGATGCCTCTTCCTGGTTGCAGGCCCTCTCTGCCGCAGCCTCCAGATGCCTTTTGCCTCTCAGCAGAGGCAGCACGATAACTTGTTAGGGATGTGGAGGCAGCGATTCTTGGTCAGGACGCAGAGGACCAGATGGCAGCCGAGTTCCCATCTGCTCCGCGAATGTCTCATCCAGAGACCTTGCACATCACCCCATCCCATCGGCACATTTTCCACAGGAAATCCGAGGCCCAGGTTGGGGAGGTAACAGAAGCAGCCAGAGCTACGGGGGTATCTCGTTGGACCTGTCGTTTAACAAACGAGGAAAGAGACCCAGGGGCGTTCTTGTTGCCCGGTCAGACAAGCAGCCCACGTTGGCTCGGGCCCTGGCCCCGGGTGCTCCCATTAAGCCACAGCTGCATTACAGGTTCAGCAGCTTTCTTACCCAGGAGCACTTGGAGGCAGCCCAGGAGCCGGGGGATCTGGCCGCCTTTCCCTCTGCCTGCCTTGTTGCCTCTAATGAGCTCGGCTCACCTTTCTCCAAGAACCCAGCTCCTAAATGGCTCCCGCTGGGAGATTAATGGAAGGCCCGTCCCTCTGGCTCCACAGGCTGAGTGCTCGTTCCAGCCAAACATTTCTTCCCTGAAGGCTCTTCTTCTCTCTCCCCCGCCCCTTCCCCATGACTCAGGGAGAGCTCCCACACCTGATTTCCAAGCTTTAAGGCAACTCTGAACTCCTTCATTGGACCAGCTGCTAATTAAATGCTCACCCAGAGCCCGAGCTGCCCTAGGTCCTGGGGAGCCAGACTCCAAACAAAAGCAAAGCCAGTCCCTGCCCAGGAGTAGTACGTTCTCTCCTGCTGAAGAGCTCCTCCCAAAGAGCAGGCCGGGGAACTGGGTTCTAGTCTAGAACGTCACTTCTGTGGTCCAGGCACTTTTCGGTCATGTTCGGCTCTCCGTGACCCCATCCGAGTTTTCCTGGTTTATCGTTTCCCCCTCCAGCTCATTTCACAGATGAAGAAACTGAGGCAGGGTCACACAGCTAGGAAGCGTTGCCTGCCCACCACTGTGCCAGGTAGCTGCCCTGTCCCCCAAGTCCCATCAAAATTTAGCCTGGGTTCCTTCCAAACGTATAACATGATGTCCCGAATCCTTCCCAGATCCGACGCCCCGTGTTCTAATGTCTCTCCCACCTAACCTTCTGTTCTGTTCTAAGACTCCTTCCAGCTATGGCATAGGAACAGAAATTCATAGGATTTAGAGCAGAAAGATCATTCAGTTCCACCTCCTCGCTTTACAGAGAAGGAAACCGAGGAACGATGCTGGGAATGACTTTGTCCGAGATATGACGGGGACCTTGGTCTGGTTCTTGGCTGGGAGAGGGGAGTATGGGTGTGAGGCAGAATTCTCTCCCCAGCCCCCACTCCCATCCCTGAGCCAGGAAGCTCCATCTTTCTCCCAAGAGATGCTCCTTCTTCAAAGCCTAAGGCAATAAAGGATCAAGAGACTTGTGGCACCCCCTTCTGGCAGAGCCAGGCACCCAGGCCAGACTTGACCCCTGTAGATGGCTTCCTATGGGCAGAAGCCACCCAGTCAGCCCAAGTAGGTGGGCACTGCTTTGACTTGAGAGGTGCCAGGAGAGCAGCTTCAGGCTCCCCTCCCCACGCCTGCCATCACTCCATCAGAGCTCCTCCACTTTGGGTGAAGGCATCGCCCCATGGGACACGCAAAACCAGGCCCACGGGAAGGAGCCACGAGGCATGGGGAGGATGAGATAATGCCCGTCCTTAAAGCACTCTGGAAATGTGAGCTGGGTTATTATTCTTATGCAACGAGCGATTTCCCAGACTCCTCCAGTCTGACGACAGATGGGGGGGCAGCTGCGGGGAGGCGGGAGGAGGCGGCGGAGCTGGGTCAAGGTACCAAGGGGGGAAGGCTGGGCACGGCGGATCAACCCACCTCTGCCCTAACTCATTGGGTGATGCCGGGGAATTCACTTCCCCTTTTCTAGGCTTTCCCCCTCATCATGGTGATCTTCTACATCCCAACTAATGAGCATCAGGGCTGGAGCTACACCATGATGCAGAATCAAAGGGCTGATGGGTTCTTTCTCTTCCTGCTCTGCATCTGGTACCTCTGAGCCTAGTCTATGATTGACTAGTTCGAGCGCCACGTTGAAGATCTCTGGTGTTCTTCCCAGAATTCCAGGAGCCAGGGTCTAAGCTGTTTCCAGGGTGTCTCTTTTTCTCATCTGCCTAGACTTGTGCTTTGTCCTTCTCTGAATCCATGTTGTTATTGCTCAGGGCTGCTCTTCTTTTAGACATAGTATATGCTGTGGCTCCCCCTCCCTTAGGACCAGGTTAGCCACATCTCCTCGGGTTTCCAGTGTTTCTGGAGGATTTGTCGATGTTTTTTCTTTACCACCACAGATAGCCCCCATCAGCCGTGTTCCTCTCATTAAGGGCCAGTGACTAGGTCCCCAGTTAATACCAGGTAGCTTTTATGTATCGTCAAAGATACAGCAAAAACAAATATACAAACCTTTTCCCCGGTGCCTCAGTGGTCTATGCCACCTCAGTCTCTGGAGGAATGGGCTCAAAAGTTTTCCAAAATCGGTTCCACCAAACAGCATCTGCTAGATACATGAATCCTTGACTTGGTCACTGCTGGTCTGTGTCTAGAAGATCACACTTTGATTCTCTGGAGATCATCACCGGGCCTGGAATATAGACTGAAATTCTGGTGCCCTCCCGATGAGCTTTCTGCTCTCTAGGGCATGAGGCTCCAGTCCCTTTTACCCAGAACAAACAAAAAGACCAAGATTTGGGACCTACTTCTAAAGGCCATGTGGTCTCAGAGGTCTCTAAAGCCTTTCTCCTTACCCTATGGCTGAGCTCCCCCAGACAGCAATGAAACAAAAGCTGACAAAAGATACCCAGAGTTCTGGCTGAACAGCAACCTCCAAGCCCCCCTTCCCCTAACCAAGTAGCTAGCCAACCGGGAGCAGGTGTGGAAGTCCACTGAGGCTCTGTACTCTCTCCAAACCTCTTCCGGACATATCATCACTCCTCCCAGAAGAGAGAGTGCAGCAGCCAAACAAGCTGATGGAGTATGAGCGTGGGCCATTTGGCCCCATTACACTGGGATACATAAAAGTCAGAGTTGGAAAAGAGCCTAGAACATGGAATATAGAATGTCCAATATGGAAGGGATCTTAGAACATAGAAAGAACACAGATTATCAGAACTGGCAGGGTCCTTAGAAGAAAGAACAGAGAATAATGGAGCTATGAGAAAGCTTAGAACATAGAATATAGAATGTCAAAGTTGGGAAGGAGCTTAGAACATAGAATATAGAATGTCAAAGTTGGGAAGGAGCTTAGAACATAGAAGACAGAAGGGCAGCATCCTTAGAAGTCATCTTAGCTCTCTTATTTTTACAGATAATAAAACTGAGGGCCAGAAAGTGGAAGTGACTTCTTCAAGATCACTTGACTGATAAACTCCAGGACTGGAAATTGAGCTGTAGAAAGGTTGTGATCGCTGTCGTTTGTAATGATGAAATGACAGAGGCAGCTGGGTGACACAGGCCATATGCACTTGGAAGCAAGAAGATCTGAGTGTGAATCCTGTCTCAAACACTTGCTAGCTGTATGGTTCTGACAAGTCAATTAAACCCCTGTCAGCCTCAGTCTCCTCATTGGTAAAGGGAGGGTGCTAATTGCACTTCTTAGCAGGGGTCCTCAAACTACGGCCCGCGGGCTAGATGTGGCAACTGAGGACGTTTATCCCCCTCACCCAGGGCCATGAAGTTTCTTTATTTAAAGTTCCACAAAACAAAGGTTTTGTTTTTACTATAGTCCAGCCCTCCAACTGTCTGAGGGACAGTGAACTGGCCCCCTATTCTAAAAGTTTGAGGACCCCTGTCTTAGAGGTTGGATGCTTTGCTGGTTTCCAGATCTCCTTGTTGTGGGTACTGTTCCATCCACACCTTCTCATCTTGTGCAGTCTGTTATCAAGTCTACATCTTCCCTCCCACAGATTTGCCCATTGTGTCAGAAGCCTCCCCTGTCCTCTTGTTCCTCCTCCCGGTGTTTTAATATTCTGTGAATTCCAGCTCAGCCCTTGAGCTCTCCGGTCCCGATTCTTCATCCCGGCCAGATGAGTGACCTCCTTCTTCTACAACTACCTACAAGACATGATCGATGTCATCAACATCACGAGGCAGCATCGGTAACACGCCGCAGGCCACTTACACCCGCTGTTCTCCTCTCCCTCGCCCTTTGGGTCACCAGCAATTTTGATTTGTCAGAGATAGGAATGTTCTGTCATGAAAAAGAATCACTGGGAGAATATTTGGGTTAAAAAGACCAGCTTTGGTAGTGGGAGCATCTGAGAATGAAAAGTCTGTTCGATTTCCTCAGCAAGTCAGCCCTCTCCCATTTACCTTTTTGATTCGGAGTCCAATCATTTCCTTTCTGCACAATAAAAATAAAATAACAATCACTAATGATCACTATTCACTGATCCTCAGAGTTGGAAGGGATGGCTATTTAGAGCCACCCATATCAGATAAAAATCCCTGAAACACAGAACAAACGACTTGCTGAATTTAGCACATGTATTTTTAAAAACCAAGCTGTACATAATGAGATTCAGAGTTTCATATATGATACTATTTCTGTTCTTTTTATATGGAAATGGTCATGTTTGCTGGAGTTTGTCCAGTTTAGGATAACAAAAAAATTGTTACATATGTGTGTGTATGCAAGCAGAGATGCGTTGGTGTCTGTCTTATTGGAGAGAAACCCTAAATTGATAAGATTATAAATTTTATTGGGTGTTTCCAAAAGTAGAGTGAGGTATGTTGGGAAATGGGAGACTTAGAAGCCCCTACTAAAACCTACCGCAAATGGTCATTCTAACTTTTGTTTGTGTTGGGGAGCCCCACTCCCGTTTCCCAAGACATCCCCATTGCACTTTGGGAAACATCCAATGAACTCTGTGAGGGTTCTCTCCAATGAGACAGAGAGCAGCACATCTCTGCCTGCTAGTCCTGTGGGACTTTCACCTACAGAGCTTTTCCTCCCTTCTTCTCTGGCTGACTGGCCCTCCTCCCTCACACTTACCATGCTTGATTCCTGTTCTTGGGAGTTCTTCATCATGAGCTCTTATCACAAGGGGCTCTGTTTTCCCTGTCCAAGGTGCTGATCTGTAGTTCTTCAGAAGCCATGGAGGTGCTAGGGCTCACTGCTGTACAGTAAACCTGGGAAGACGATCATATTCAAAAATTGGATCTTTGCTTTTATGGAAAGTAAGGTTGGTAAGCCGGACTTCGCAATTTCTCCAAATCAAAAATTATCCTTTTCAATCCTGGGCCCACCTTATTGGCATCTGTACTATCTCAGATATATATGTTCCTAGATATCTCCTATATTCTATATAATACATAACATATTTTATAATATAATAACATGATATTTAATATATCACATAGAATATACCACATATATTCATATAATAATAGGTTACTATATTTCATCCATATTACATAGTATATCACATATTACTCTATTTTGGAAGATATAACATTGCAATATTCTATTCCTATTACAATATTTTACCTATTTTATATAATGTATTTTTCTAACACATAATAATATACTGTGATATTTAATATATGGAATATACCAATATTCCTGTAATACATATGGTTATATTTTACTCATATTATATTATATATATATATATATATCATATTGCCATATGTTATAGATCACATATCTATTGTGCACACACACAAACACAGAGCCAGACAAGCCAGCCCAATGGAGTGTTCTTCCCAGATGCACATTGACTTCTGGGTAAGAGACATTCTTCATCGACTTGGTCATTCTTGTGTGAATGGAGAGGCCAGATTCCTTTAGGTGATTCCTTATTTCTTCCAGGAAGCTCTAGTCTTAGATAGTCTTGATTTAATGCAGCAATGTCCTCCCCAGGCAGGATCATTTGGAGCCTTTGCCAACCACAGGAAATCCCTCCCTCCTCTGGACCCCAGGCTGGGTCTCCCCCAACATAGTGGTGGATACTTCTGGCAAGCACATATCTCCCTATTTTATGTCTCACCTGATAATTATTATCAAAGGGTCATTGAACAGGGTTATTTCTGTTATTATAATTCAAAGACTCCCAAATGGTCTTGCCATGAAGTAGTCTACAGGGGAGTGTTTTGTTCTGCCCAATTAAATGCTTTTCATAACACAAGAAGCACCATGGGATATGCTATTCTTTGTATCCTTAAGTCGGTTGTGACGTGGGGAGGTTGAGTGCCATCCTTGAATGTCTTTGGCAAAAGTCCACTCGTTCCCTATTGATGCCCATGGAAGATGCCCTCGCGTTGCAGCCAGGTGAGGAGGCATGTGGCTTAGCATTTGTGGATGCTCTTTTGGCCTCCCCCAATATTAATCACAGAGCGCCAGGCCTGGGGTCAGGAAGACTCATCTTCCTGGGTTCAAATATGGCTTCAGACAATTACAAACCTGATCAAGTCACTCAAACTGTCTCAGTGTCCTCTTCTGTAAAATGTTTCCCCCACACGTTTGGGATCTTCCCCTCCTTTATCCCATACTTTTGGTCGCTCGAGGCTCTTTCAATCTTACTCCTCCAGCATCGATCTCTCTTGTACTGACTTGATTAAATCTGGCAGTTTTTGCCAGACTTTCCAGCCTCTGAGACAGGGACTAAAGCCAAGTCACAAGCTCCCAGAGCCTCAGGCAACTACTGGGAAGGCTGAGGGAAATGAGAGGCTGTTGCTGTTGTCTGTCCTTAGTCCTAGAAGAAGACCAGTCCATCGGAGAGGTGATATCATGACATGCAAGTGGATTGGAGGGAGGGAGGACTGTGCAAGGTCCAGAACCAAGTCAGCGTTAAGCATTTATTAAGGGATGGACATCCCTGCCTTTCCTGCCTTTTTGCACCTCCTCCCTCCAGGTAATTGTGATTCAGTGCCACTGGCCCTTTTGCTGTTCCTCAAACCCAAGATTCCATTTCCAGACTCCAAGCATTTGTCCTGACTGTGCCCTCCTCCTCTTTGCCTCCTGGCTTCCTTCGTGTCTCTCCTGAATTCTCATCTGCCACAAGAAGCCTTTCCCTTTCTCAGGCCTCTGGGCCTCCCCTCTTAGGCCAGTCCCATTTTATCCTGCCCATGTCTAGTTTCTGTCTCTGATCATACTGGGAGCTCCTTGAGAGCAGGAACTGGGAGGTTTGGGGTTGCTGGGATTTTTGCTTTTCTTGGTATCTCCAGCACTTTGCAAAGCACCTGGCACATAGTAGGTGCTTAACAAATGTTAATTAACTGTGTATGTGTGATTCAAAGCAATCATGGGTAAACAAATTCCAAGAAAAAGCAACTGGGTCCCTGCCCTCAGGGAGCTTCCATCCTAATGGGGGAAGCCAGCATAGGACCCCTAGCTCCATCCTGGAAGAGCCCTTAGTTTTACAGAAAACAAGACAAATGAACGACTCTATGCCCTCCATCCTGGTCAACAACTGTACAGGTTTGATGACGGTCCTGTCGGTGACCAGGGAATTACATGTGGATCTGCAAGAGACCATAAAGGTTCAGAGTTCGGGCAAGTGAAGGAGCCTCATCTAGTCCACCTGCCCCCATTTTATAGCTGGGGAAACTGAGGCGCAGAAGAGAGAAGATGTCTAGAATAGCTGGAAAAGACTCAGGGGTCATCAGGGAAACTGAGGCACAGACAGGGGCCATTCCTTGCTCAGCGTTATAGAGGCAGGCACTATCAGAGGTGGGCTTTGACCCCTCAGCAGAAGGTCCTCTGCTTCTCAAGATGGGCTTTCCGCCTGTCTCTGAGAGTAGAGATGAGGATAAAAACCTGTAGCAGCCTCATGAAAATGGCTTGTACCCAGTTAGCACTGAGAGAAAAAGGATTGTCAGGTCAGGAAAGAACCATAGAACAAAGACCTTTCTAGTTTTCCCAAGGACCCTGAAGGCTCAGAAGGCTCTGGGAGGTACCCAAGATCCCTCAGCTCATTAATGCTAAAACCCAAAGCCGCTCTTCTTTCCATTCCACCAAACCATCCCTGGCTTTTCTTCTCACATCAGGATCAAAGGCTTTGCATTCTCATTCGTTCATCTGTGCATCCTCCTCACTAAGCCCTGTACACAGTGGGTACTTAATGTTTGCAGAATGAAAAGATGAAGGGGAATCTCCATGTTCTACACACTGATCTCAGACATTTGTGTTCTTGTTGGTAGAAAAACAATCCTATTATCAGATTAAAGTAATTTACATTAAGGCATGAATGACTCACAGGCTCCAAATTGTCCAGAGATGTGTACTGAGACCCAGAAGCGAGCTTGTGACCCCAAGTGACCTGAGAGCTAGAATATGGCTGGGAAATGATCCTTTGGGTACCCAACCATCTCCCTCTTCATCCCCTCCCAGATAATTCCCCCTTCTGAAAAGGCTTCCAGGAGGCTGTGTGAGGGGTACAGGGAGCCAGGCCATGGACACAATGCAGCAACATGGACACAGGAACGGGTGTAATCCAAGTTCCGTGTCACCTTGGCTGCACGATTTCTCTCTGGACCTCAGTTTCCCATACAGTCTGTGTGCATGAGATCATAAGCTCAGCACTGAGAAGGACCCTTGTCCAACCCCATCATCTTATAAAAGATGAAACCCAAATCGGGACAAGTTAGGAGACAAGTGATGAAGTCGGGATCGCAAGGTCCCTTCCAGCCCTGACATCCCACATTCTAAGGTGTTTTCCAACTTTGGCATTCCATGCTCTAAGATCCCTTCCAGTCCAAGTAACTCAAAATCTTCTTGGTCAGAATGGACGTGACCATCTATCCACAAGGTGTGCTTGGAAAGCACCCACCAGTTGGGAGTGGTCCAACCATTATGGTGAGCAATGTAGAATTAGGCCCAAAGGGCTATTAAATGATGTACCCTTTAACACAACAATACTCTTTGTGATCCCATTTAAAATTTTCTTGGCAAACATACCGGAATGGTTGTCCATTTCCTTCTCCAGCTCATTTTACAGATGGGAAAACTGAGGCAAAAAAAGTTATGACTTGCCTAGAGTCACAAAGCTAGCAAATATCTGGTTTGACCTCAGTTCTCTAAGCCAGACACTCTGTTTGCTGAGCCACCCAGCTGCCCTGTGATGGAATAGCATTGGGCTATGGGAAATGACCAGCAGGATGGTTTCAGAAAAACCTGGGAAGACTTACAACTTGCACAACTGCACTTGTATAATCTATATCAAATTGCTTACCTTGTCAACGAGGAGGAGAGAGGATCAGGAAGGAGGGAGAGAATTTAGAATTCACATTTCTTTAAAAACGAATGTCAAGGATTATTTTTATATGTAACTGGAAAAAATAAAATATAAAAACTTTAACTTAAAAATACATAAAAGAAAGCACCCCACCCTCATCCCTCCCCCTCATGCCTTCTTTGTGTTCCCCAGCCTGAGAGTCTACCCTTAGAGATGATAATCACAGTCAATTCATACTAATTATAGCTGACACTTCACTTGTTATCTTGCTTATCTTCACAATAACATTTTGAGGTAGGGAGGGAAGGGCATGGTTATGCCCATTTCACAGATAAGGAGGCTGAGATTCAAGGCTAGACTTACTACTTCCTTCAGGTCTCACCAACATCCGGGCTGCAAAACTACAGGGTGGGGTTGGGAAGAGAAGCTCATGGACCAAGAGGAATGCAGCCAGCCTTAAGTTAGAGACATTCATGGGTGATAGACGCAGGACAGGCATTCAGGGGAGTGAGGGTCCTTGGGGGGAAATCTATAACAGTCTGGGGATAATTTAGTGGAGTCAGCATGTATGGAGAATAGCCACAAGTTGTTCAGTCCTATCTGACTCTCCACGACCACATTAGGGATTTTCCTGGCAAAGATATTGGAGTGGTTTGCCATTTTCTTCTCCAGCTCATTTTACAGATGAGGAAACTGAGGCAAATAGGGTTAAGTGACTTGATCAGGGTCACCCAGCTAGGAAGTGCTGAGGTGGGACTTGAACTCAGGGAGATGAATTTTCCTGACTCCAGGCCTGGGTTTCTGTGCACTGTGGTGCCCCCTAGCTGCCTGACACAGAAGGTATAGGTTCAAGTCCTGCCCCTGACACATATGGGTTGCATGACACTGAAGGCAATCCTCATTGATTGGGGAACTTTCCCCATCCATCGGGGAGTTCCCTATACTAATGAAATCAGGTCCAGGTCTAGGACCTATTCTTATCCTTATTAATGCTGGACAGAATCTGAAAGGTCAAATAATCCAATGTTCCCATTTTCAAATGAGAAAAATAGGACCTATCACCCAAGCAATGAGCATTTATTAGGCTCCAAGTCAATCCAACGAGCACTGTTCTAGGAGCTGTGCTGAACTCTGGGAGTATGATTTCAAGCAAAAATAAACTAGTTTCTGCTCTCAGGGAGTTTACAATCTAACGTGAAAAACAAGGGAATTGAAAAGGGGATGGGAGGAGAGAGAGTGCCCTCCATGCTTAGGGAGAGTGAGAGGGGGAAGTAAGGTACTGAAGCCTGGAAAATGTAGGGTGGCTGCTCAAAATGGAGGTCCTCCAGTAGGGGACACAGACGAAAGGCAGGTGTGACCCGGTGGCAAAATCTGAAGAAGGAAGTCTACTAAGTGCCAGCCATTATGCCAGGGGTGAGAGCTGCAAAAGCAAAATGAAGTGATACCTTGACCTCAAGAGTTGCTCACCTATACCTACTCCAGAGGTAATCCAGCATAAATGCAAGACAATTTAGGAAGGTCAACAGATACTCATTTGGAAGAATCAGGAGAGTCTCCTGGAGAAGCTGCAATCCAAAAGGAGACTAGGATTCTAAGAGACAGCAATGAAGAGGGAGGGCATCCCAGCTATGGATGCAGAGGCATGAAGGCTAGAGATGGAGTGTTGTATGGGAGAACTGCAGATCACAGGAAAGCAAATATATTCGTTTTTTATAGCTTTTTATTTGCAAGTTATATGCCTGGGTAATTTTACAGCATTGACAATTGCCAAACCATTTGTTCCACTCTTTCCCCTCCTTCCCCCCATTTCCTCCCCCCAATGGCAGGTTGACCAATACATGTTAAATATGTTAAAATATAAATTAAATACAATATAAGTATACATGTCTTAACAGTTATTTAAGCGAATATATTCATAATGAGGCTGGGAAGATGGGCAGAAATCAGTTGTGTAGGGCTTTAAAAACCAGAGCTGTAAACAAAGAACAGGAGGGAAAAATAGAAGGAGAAAGGCCATCCAAAATAATCACAAAAAGTACAAGATATTTGGAAGTTTACTTACCAAGATATAACTAGGAATTAGATGAATGCAATTACAGAAATAAAAATAGACCTATAGATAATTAGAGGAATATTAATTTTTTTTCAGAGCCAGTTATGTAGCACAGTGGATAGAGTACTGGGCTTGGAGTCAGAAAAACTCATCTCCCTAAACACGTCTTGTGTGACCCTAGTCAAGTCACTTAACAACCCTATTTGCTTCAGTCTCCCCATCTGCAATATGGTATAGAGAAGGGAATGGCAAATTGCTCCAGTATTTTTGTCCCGAAGATCTCAAATAGAGTCACAAAAAGTCACACACGACTGAAATGGCTGAAAATTAATTTCTCATGCATAGGTCATTCCAATAAAAAATAATAAAAATGACAATGCTACTTAAATTAGCTTACTTATTTAGTGTCATACCCATTAAACTGTCAAAGGATTATTTTATAGAACTAGGAAAAATACAATTTATCTGGAGGACCAAAAGGTCAAGAATCTCAAAGAACATAATGAAAAAATGGAAAGGAATTAGGTCTTACCAGCATGAAATCTTGTGTTATAACATAGAGTAACAATTGTTCCAACTATTTGGTAGTGGTTAAAAATCAAGAGCTTGGTCAGTGGAACAGTTTAGGTACAATATACAAAAGGAAAGTGATATAGTAGCATAATGCTCAAAACTCTCCAAATCTCAGCTGTCTATGGCATGGGTAAAAACATATGGGACAACTAGAAGTGGTTTGGTGGAAATTGGGTTTAAACCAACAACTCTCACTATATACCAAGATAAATTCCAAATTGATACATGACTTGAATATAAAAAGTCATAGTATACTCAAATTAGAGGAGCAAGGAAGAAATTAACCTTTAAATCTATCACTACAGGAAGGATTCATGATTATACAAGGGATAGAGGAAATCACAGAAGATAAAATGAATAATTTTAATTACATAAACTTGTTAAGCTTTTGCACAAATAAAAGCAATGCAGCCAAAATGAGAAGTGAAACAGTTAACTTGAGAAAAATCTTTGTAGCAAGTTTGTTTCTGATAGAGGTCTCATTTCCTATATATAATAAATAACATTTTCAAATGTATAAGAATAGGAGCCAGTCTCCAATTAATAAATAGTCAGGGGATATACACAAGTACTTTTGAAAGAAAAAAATCCAAGGTACCAATGCTCATATAAAAAAAATCATCTAAATTTTAAAAACTCTTAAGATTCTACCTCACATTTCACACTGGCTAAATTGATGAGAAAAATAACAAATGTTGGAAGGGTTGAGAGCAAATAAGCACATTAATGCACTGTTGCTGAAATTGAAAACTGATCCAACAGTTCTGGAAAACATTGTGGAATTATGCTCAAAAAGTCACTAAATTAAACTAAGCTAAAATCTTTTAAAATTTAATTTAACTTTTTTTAAAAATAGCTTTTTATTTTTCCAAATACATGCAAAGATAGTTTTCGACATCCACCTTTTACCTTTGCAAAGCCACATGTTCCAAATTTTTCTCTCTCCCTCCTCTAAACAGCAAGCAATCCACTATGGGTTAAGCATGTGCAATTTTTCTAAACATATTTCCATATGTGAAAGAGAGGGAGGGAGAGGGAGAAAGGAAGGGAGGGAGGGAGGGAGGGAGAGAGAGAGAGAGAGAGAGAGAGAGAGAGATGAAGAGAGGGAGGAAGAGAGGAGAGAGAGAGGGAGGGAAAGAAACAATAAACAAACAATAACAACTACAATTTTAAAAAAGGTGAAAATACCCATGCTTTGATCCACATTCAGTCTCCATAGATGTGTCTTTGGATAACAGATGTCTCTTTCCATCACAAGTCTATTGGAATTGCCTTGAATCACCTCATTGTTGAAAAAAAAGGCACATCCATCACAGTTGATCATCACATAATTCTGTTGTGGCTTTGTACAACGTTCTCTTTGTACTACTTCACTTGGTATCAGTTCATTTAATTCTTTCCAGGCTTTTCTGAAATCAGCCTTAAGGGAATATCTTTTTTTAAATAGCTTTTTATTGACAGAACATACGCATGGGTAATTTTTCAACATTGTCCCTTGCAATCACTTCTGTTCCAACTTTTCCCTTCCCTCCTCCCCCTCTCCCCTAGATGTTAAATATGTTAAAGTATATTTTAAATATAATGTATGTGTAAATATCCATACAGTTCTCTTGTTGTACAAGAAAAATAGGATTTAGAAAAGTAAAAATGATCTGGGAAGAAAAACAAAAATGGAAGTCATTTCCCAGTGTTCTGTCTCTGGGTGCAGCTGGTTCTGTTCATCACTGATCAATTGGGACTGAATTGGATCTTCTCGTTGCCGAAGATATCCATGTCCATCAGAATTGATCATCGTATATCATTGTTGTTGAAGTATATAATGATGTCCTGGTTCTGCTCATTTCACTCAGCATCAGTTCATCTAAGTCTCTCCAAGCCTCTCTGTATTCATCCTGCTGGTCATTTCTTACAGAATAATAATATCTCATAACATTCATATACCACGATTTATTCAGCCATTCTCCACCTGATGGACTAAAGGAATATCTTTTAACTGAGCAATACTACTACAAGGCTACAAAAAGATCAAAGAGAGGAAAAGGTCCCAATATACAAAAATTGTTATAGTAGCTATTTTTGTAGAAGCAAAGAACTGGAAACTAAAAGAGGGAATCCATCAATTGGGAAATAGCTGAACAACTAATGATATATGAATTGATGGAACTCTATTGTGTCATAAAAGATGTTGAAAGAGTTAATGTCAAAGAAATCTGGGAAGACGTGTATGGACTGATCCAGAATGAAGTGAGCATAAACATAGGGACAGATTATACAATAATGACGAAATTATAAAGACAAACAACTTTGAAAGACTTAGGAACTTTGATGACTACAGTGACCTACCATGATTCCAAGAGAGCAGTAATAATGCAGGCTACACAACTTGGGGCAATGATGGATTCAAGATGCAGAACGCAACAGCTGCAGACATTTTGATAGCTTCAAACTGTACCGAGACCTTTGATTCACCCTGTACTTTTGGACATGGCCGGAGTAGGAATTTGTTCTATTTGACTTTACATATTCATTAGAAGACTTGTTTTTCTTTTCTTTTTTACTTTGAGGGTGAAAGTGGAAGGGAGAGAAAGTGGATACTTTTTAATTTAAAAAAATTTTAATTAGAAAATGGAGCATCTTATGTTTGTTCATAGAGCTATCTCAGAGATTATTGAGTTTATTGAGAAGAGTGAACTTTAGGAAAATCACTTTGGCAGCTGTGCTGTCTGGCTTGCTGTGAGGAGAGAGACTTTTGTCAAGGAGACCAATTAGGAGACTGTTGTAAGAGTCCGGGTGAGATTAGATAATGTCCTAAACTAGGAGTAGAAAGAATAAAAATTCTTAAATAATAATAATAATAATAATAAAAATTAGTGAAGAAATTAAATCATTTGTCCAAAATCATAGAGGTAAGGATTCCTTCACCCTCTACCCTCTTCTGCCCTTGGGATATATAGGGAACAAAGCTAGGATTTAAAATACAGTCTGTGACTTCTCCTTCCCATCCCCCAAATAGTTTCACCCTGATTCTTAGAAGACAGAAGCTGTTGTCCATCCTTTGATTTTGAAGAAGACCATCACGGGGTGATGTCTTGACTTGTGCATGGATTTAAGGGAGCAGAGCTGGCCAAAGTCATCAATCTCACCCTTTCTGTGGTAAGGCAAAAGTCAGGAAGGTACAAGCTAAAGACAAGAGGGGTGGTGCACATGTGTATGTATGGAGCAAAGTCGGGGTACAAGATATATCTGGTCCCCTGAGCATGTGCTGGGAAATCAAACTTTGGGGTTCAATAATTCAATGCACCAATCATTTATTACCTGCCTTCTACAAGCAAAATATGATGCTAGGGACTGGGGACACAAAGATGTTTTTAACAATCTCAGGGACCTTCTATTCTGTGGGGATGGGACAAGATCATAGATCAGTGTAGTATAAAGTACCAGATGATGGGGGCAGGAGACAGATCCAGACAAAATGTTCAAGAACTTTAAGAAGAAAGAGAGCCAGAGCAGGTCAGAGAAGGTTTCTTGGAGAAGGTGGCTCCCAAGCTGAGCTTTGAAGCTTTAAAGAGTCAGAACCAGGAAAATTGTGCTTCATACGGAGGAGGAAACTCTGTTCAAATGCTCAGAGATCAGAGAGCACTCAAGGAATAGTTGATAGTATAAAATAGATGCCATAAAGAAGACAAGCATTTCCTATACAATGGGAAATAAAGTGGACTGGAATCAAATTATGGAAGGACTGCAGTCAAATTATGCAAGGACTGCCTTAGATATTTAAAGGATGAAGAGTTTTATGCTGGAGCAGGAAGAAGCCTGCATCATTAAAGGTTCTTAAGGAACAAATGAGAGGGGTTAGAATCAATCACACAAGCTGGAATGGATCCTAACCTCTCTCATTTGTTCCTTCAGGCACCTTCTATCTCCCTAACTTTCAATCTCTTCTTATCTATTGGTTCTTTCCTTATAGCTAACAAACATACCCTGACCTCCCATCTAAGCTTAACACACCTTCATCTGAACCTATCATCCCCCGGGAGCTAGCATGTGCCTCTTTCCTTTTATGATCAAGCTCCTAGAAAAAGCCATCTACATTTGTTGTCTCTATTTCCCCGTGAAATTTGGCTTCCGGTCACATCTTTTTAAATAATACTTCATTTTTTCCCATTTTGTAATTTCTCAATTGCAAAAACAATTTTCAACATGCTTTTTTATTTTTAAATTTTGAGTTCCAAGTTTTCTCCTTCTTCCTCCCTAAGATGATAAGCAATCTGATATAGGCTATACATATGCAATCACGTAAAACATATTTCCATATTAGTCATTTTGAGGAAGAAAACTTGGACAAAAATAAAAGAAGAAAGAAAATAAAAAATAGTATGCTTCGGTCTGTATTCAGATGCATCGGTTCTTTCTCTGGAGGTGGATAACATTTTTCGACATGAGTTCTTTGAAACTGTCTTGGATCATTGTATTGCTGAGAATAGCTAAGTCATTCACAGTTGTTAATCACACACCGTTGCTGTTACTATGTACAATGTTCTGTTCACTTCATTCTGAATCAATTCGTGTAAATTTTCCCAGGTTTTTCTAAAAATCATCCTGCTTATCATTTCTTACAGCAATAATAATACTCCATTACAGTCACACAACACAACTTGTTCACCCATTCCCCAATCGATGGGCGTCCCCTCGATTTCCAGTTCTCAGCCACTACAAAACAAGAGCTGTCATATGTATTTTTGTACAAATAGGTTATTTTCTCGTTTTATTTTATTTGGCTTGTTTCTTTTTTTTATTATAGCTTTTTATTTACAAGTTATATGCATGGGTAATTTTTCAGCATTGACAATTGCAAAACCTTCTGTTCCAACTTTTCCCCTCCTTCCCTCCACCCCCATCCCCCACATGGCAGGTAGACCAATACATGTTAAATATGTTAAAGTATATGTTAAACACAATATTCTCATTTTATTTTTTAATCTCTTTAAGGAAACAGATTAGCAGTTGTATTGCTAGATCAAAGAGTTACACAGTTTTATAGTACTTTGGCCACAGTTTTAAATTGCTCTTCACAATGATTGGATCATCATCTACTGGTCATCCTGCCATTTAGGGGAGGGGGTGGGGGGGGTGGGGTAAGAGGTGAAAAATTGGAACAAGAGGTTTGGCAATTGTTAATGCTGTAAAGTTACCCATGTATATATATCCTGTAAATTAAAGGCTATTAAATTAAAAAAAAAAAAAAAAAAAAAAAAAAAAAAAAAAAAAAAAAAAAAAAAAAAAAAAAAAAAAAAAAAAACAATGATTGGATCACTTTACAACTCCACCAATAATGCATTAGTGTCTCGAGTTTTCCCACATCCGCTCCAATTTGTCTATCGCTTCTAATTACAACTGAAACCATTCCCTCCATGGCTCCCAATAATCTATTAATGGCCAAATCTTATCTCCCTCCCCTCTTCTCTTTCCTGTCCTCTTCTCTCATTCTTTTCTCTTTCCATTGTCCCCCTTAGTCATCTCTCATCAGTTTAGTCTTAAGCAGCTGCCTGGCACATAGTGGGCACTTGTTTTTCAATCATTTTCAATCATATCCAACTCTTCATGTCCCCATTTTGGGATTTTCTTGGCAAAGACACTGGAGTGATTTTCCATTTCCTTTTCTAGTTCATTTTACCTGAAGGAAACTGAAGTAGTTAAATGACTTGGCCAAGGTGACACAGCCTCTCTCCTGAACTCAAAAACAATGTCCCAAAAGCATTGAAAAAAAAATCATCCTTTCTAAAATGAAACACATGATGTTTCCCTACTAAACCACCTCTCTTACTAATTCCCTCTTTCTCTTTTTAGGATAATTCTATACTCCTAGTTATCCATATTAGTGAAAAAACCATTTATTAACTGCTAACTCTGAACTAAATGTTGGGGCTACAAATACAAAAGGCAAGAGAGGCCTTGCCCTCAAGGAGTTTACCTTTTAAAGGTAAAGGACAACAAATAAAAGGGGGAGGGGGAGAGAGTGCATGTAGCAGGCTTAGGATATAGCCCAGACCATCCTCTTCTTCACCTCGAACATCCAATCATTTGACCAAGTGTAGTCTTTTCTGCTTCCACAACATCTCTCAATTCCATTTCCTGCTGCCCACTTACATGGCCCCCGGCCTATTTCAGGCTCTCCTCTCCCACTGCCTGGATTCTTGCAATAGCCTCCTGCTTGGCCTTCCTGCCTCCAGGATGTTCCCTCTGCAATTTCATCTTTCAGATAGCTGTGAGGATAGAGACAGAATTCTGGCTCCAGAGTTAGGGAACCAAGGTTCCAAACTCCCTCTGACCTTTCTTACCTGTGAGACTTTGGGCACATTATTTCATGTCCCTAGACCTCAGTTTCCTCACCTTTAAAACGAAGAGGCTGACTTGCAATGGCCTCTGTGGCCATGAGCCTATGAACCTGTGGTATTCTCAAAAAACAGGGGGGTTTTGTTTGGTTTCTTTTGCGGGGAAAGGGGGCAAAGCAATTGGTATTAAATGATTTGCCAGGTTCATACAACTAGTAAGTATTAAGTTTCTGAGGTTACATTTGAACTCAGGTCCTCCTGACTCCAGGGTTGGTGATATATCTATTGCAACACCACCTAAATACCTGCAAAACCTACTCTCTCTTTTTTTATTTTATTATAGCTTTTTATTTACAAGATATATGCATAGGTAACTTTCCAACATTGACCCTTGCAAAATCTTCTGTTCCAACTTTTCCCCTCCTTCCCCCCACCCTCTCCCCTAGATGTCAGGTAGTCCAATACATGTTAAGTATCTTAAAATACATGTTAAATGCAATATGTGTATACATATTTATACAGTTATCTTGCTGTACATTAAAAATCGGATCAAGAAGGGAAAAAAAACAGAAAGAGAACAAAATGCAAGCAAACAACAACAGAAAGGTCATTCTCTTTCTCAAGGAGATCAGAGGGGTGTTCTCTCACCTCTACAATCAGATATAAATTCCTTTTTTTAGCATTTAAAACCTTCACTACTTGCCTCTGACTATAATATATCTATATATCCACACACACATATATTTTATTATATTTATATTATATTATCATATTTATTATTATATTTTATTCTCTTTCTCCCATTCTAGATTTCAGCCAAACTCAACTATTTTCTGCATCTCATTAGATTGTAAGCTCCTTGAGGGCAGGGCCTGTCCCTTGTCTTTTTTGATATACCCAATGTTTATCATAATTCCTCTTTTGCACCTTGTTGTTGTTGAACTAATTTCAGTCATGTCCGACTCTTCGTGACTCCATTTGGGGTTTTCTTGGTAAAGATCCTGAATTGGTTTGCCATTTCCTTCTCCAGCTCATTTGACAGAGGAGGAAACTGAGTCAAATGGAGTTAAGTGACTTGTTCAGGATAGCACAGCTAGTAAGTATCTGAGACTGGCTTTAAACTCACAAAGGTCCAAACCCAGTGCTCAATCTATGTTGCCACCTAGCTGTCCCCTGGGAGGTAGATGCTCTTAATAATCCCATTTTACAGATGAGGAAACTGAAATTAAGTTAAGACAGCTCGTTTCTGAGACTGCATTTGAACTCAGCACGATGAATCCTCTGGACTCCAGGTCTGTCACTCTATCCTTTGAATTTCTCCTAGCTGCTCGGTAGGCACTTAATGAAGGCTGATTGATTGATTCCATATATAGCTTCTAATCTCCCGTGATTCTGCCTTTGCAAAGGCTGCCCCCGATGCCTAGAAAGCATCCTCCCCCCTTCTCTTCTACCTCCTGGAATGCTTCAGAGTTCAGCTCGAGCATTCCCTCCTACCTGAGCTATTTCCTGACCCCCTCAGCTGCTGGAGCCTCTCTGCCCCCAAATTACCTTTCATGTACTTGTATGGGCCCCTCCCACCCACACCCCTGGAAGAAGGAAAGTTCCTAGAGAACAAGACCCGTGGCCCTTTTGTCTCCCTATCCCAAGCGCCGAGTGCGGTTCTTCGCATATACTGGTTGATTGAATGCTTGGAACCAAACTGTGAAGGGTCCTAAATGACAGGCTGATGGATTTTTGTTTTATCCTATAAGCAACGGGAAACCTGAATAGCTCCAGCTTATCGAGGAAGGGAGTCACATGGCCCGACTCCATGCCTAAGGAAGGCTATTTTGGAAGATGGATTATAGAGGGAAGAGACTGGAGACAGACAGGTCAGTTAGGAGTCTATTGCAATTGTACAGACGAGAGGTGATGAGGATTGTGAGAGGCGGCAGGAGTGGGTGGATGGGAGGGATGTTGTGGAGGCCAGAACATGATGAGTTGGCAAATGACTAGGATGTTTGAGGGCAAGGGAAGAGGCAAGGGAGGTGCTAAAATTGTAAGCTCGGTCGACTGGGAATATGGCAGTGCCATCAACAGAAAGGGATCTATTTAGAGAAGAACTAGGTTTGAGGGATATTGGGGGTGGAGGGGAGATATGGCGACTTCTGTTTTAGACGTGTGTCTGAGATGCCAGTGGAGAATCCAGATAAAAATGTCCCGCCTACCAGGCAAGAAACTGGGGCTGGATTTAGAGATCGGGGAGTCATCTGCATAGAGGGGATGATTGGACTGATGGGACCCGATGAGATCATCAAGGACCAGAGAGAGACAGAGACAGAGAGAGACACACGTGAGAGAAAAAAGGGACCAGGACCGAGCCTTGAGGCATCCGTGCAATAAGGGAATGGAAAAGATAGATGGTGAACCAGAAAATAAGATTTGAGTAGGAGAATCGGCAAAGAACAGAAGCTGAGGGAGGAGATGTGATTCCTGAAGGAAAGGTAGCCAGCCCTGTAGAAAGCAGGGAATTGAGGATGAGGACTGAAAATAGGTCACTGGCTTTAGCAATTAAGAATTCACTGGTGACTTTGGGCACAAGATGAGCTATATATTTTCAGATCAGACCAATAAGACATAAATCTATTTTACTTGACCCTAATCACTCGTTATGGGAGAGGGCTTTTATTGAAGGGAGTTGGGGGTAGTAATAGTGATGGGAGAGAAAAAAAGATTGAAAAAAAATCAATAAAGCATAAAAGAAATATAAAAAGAAACAAACATCAAAAAATGAAAGAAAAATGCGGAGAAAAGGAAGTTCAGAAGGTCATGAAGAGAAGGGCAGAGTTGGTACTATCATGTTCGAGTTGATAATAACAAATAATAAGATATGATGAATTCTTTAAAAACAACCACAAGTTATACATGATAGAGTCTCAATTTCGTAAGTGATCCATTTTTTTCTGGCCTTTTTCAAATATGGAAATGTTCATGCTTATCGTTCACCGTAAAATTCATAACAAAAATATTTTTTTAAAGGGAGAGATCACTGGTAACCTTTGTAAAAAGCAGTTAATGGAGGGTAGGACAGGAAACTAGCTATAAAGGATTGAAAAAGTAAATGATGGTAAGGAAGGAAAGGTGAAAGATAAAAGGCTCTTTCAAAGAGCTTACCAGTGAAAGAGAGGACTTGAACCCCCCAGAGCCTGCATTAAGAAGGCCTGTGATCTCCAAGGTTTGGCTATGATGTATACTCATGTTTTCTCACTTATCCTAAGGGGGTATCAGGGTCAAAGGAAAGTATTTTAAAAGATAGAAGAGACCTAAGGGTGTTTTGAAGGCGACTGGAAAGGATCCAAAAGATTGGAAGAGATAGAAGAGTGGGGGGGGGGGGAGTGATTGATGGAACAAGCTTCCCAAGAAGATAGAAAGGTTTGTGAATGGCATGAGTAGAGGGATTAGCCCTGGTAAGTAGAAAGGTTACCTCCACTTTTGAAAGTAGGGCAAAGGAGGAAAGGATGGATAAAAATGGAAAGAAAAATTGATGTGTGGAGTAGTAGAGATGAGAGAATTCACAGACAGGCTCCATTTCAGCAAAGCAAGTGGTGAGCTCATTCACTGAAGGAGAGAGGAGCAGCAAATTGTCCAAAACGAGAAAATTTAGAAATCGTGTCGGAGAAGCTGCAGAGAAATGGACATATTGATAGACTGTTAGTGGAGCTGTGAATTGGCCCAACCGTTCTGGAAAGCGATTGGGAATTGTGCCAAGAAAGTGACAAAAAATTGTGCAGCTTTTGACCTTTGGATTGCACTCCTTGGCAAATGCCTCAGAGGAGGTTAAAGATGAGAAGAAAGGTCCCCTATACAGCAAAATATTCGTGTCATTGCTTTTTGTGTTTACAAAAAAAAAAAAAAAGAGAGAGATGTCCATTGTTCGGGGAATGGCTAAACGAATTGTAGAACATAAATCTAACAAGGTCATTTTAACTTTTCCATGAAGGATAGGAAGAATCAGAAAAACATGGGAATACTTACATGAACTGATTAAAAGAGACCTCCACAAAACCAGGAAAACATCCCACATAATGGCAGCACAATTGAAATGAAAAGAACACACAAAGAAAAAGTAATTAAACACAGATTATAATCACCAAATTTGACCCAGAAAAAGATGTGCCTTCTGCCCTTTGTTGAAGAAATGGGCCATAAGGGTGTGGAACTTAGCATATACTATCAGATTCAGTTGATGTGTGGGCTGATTTTGCTGAATTGTTTTCTCTGTCTCTCTTCTTTCTTCCCTCCCTCTCCCCTTCTCTGTGCCTCTCTGTCTCTGTCTCTCTATCTCTCTGTGTGAGTATCTCTGTCTCTCTATTTCTCTGTGTGTCTTTGTCTCTCTATATCTCTGTGTGTCTCTGTCTCTCTATCTGTATGTGTCTCTGTCTCTCTATCTCTCTGTATGTGTCTCTGTCTCTCTCTCCCTGTGTGTGTCTCTGTCTCTGTGTGTGTGTTTCTGTTTCTCTATCTCTCTGTCTCTGTCTCCCTGTCTCTGCATCTCTCCCTCTCTCCCTGTTTCTCCCTCTCTCCCTTTCTCTTGCCCCACCCTTTCTCTCCCTCCCTCCCTCTCTCCATCTCCATCTCTCTCTCCTTCTCCCTCCCTCACCTCTATCTGTCTCTCCCATTCTCTCTCTCTTTTGTTAGAAGAGAAAGCTTAAGAAAAGAAGGAAAGGGATAAAGTAGGAAATGAAAGTAATGCAGAAATCAAAAGCGCCATTATTATTTTTTTAAACAAAGAAAGAGGAAAGAATCAGAATAGAGTTGGGGGTTGGAAACGAGAAGCAGCTTCTTATCCATGAGGCCTGTGACGGTCGCAAATTGGATGAAAGGATCGCTGCATAGCGATGGGGCCCAGTTGAGTTACATGAGAGGAATTTTGTTGGATCCCGTCTGCCTAGCTTCCGGCCCCCTCAAACAGCTAGGGAACAGGAGGGGTGAAGGGTGAGGGTTACCCAGAGCTGAGAGTTAACAGGGTATAAACAGAGGAAGGACAAGAAGACAAAGGACCCCAGGTCAATGCATTGTTGAACTGGTTAACTTTGAGTTGAGACTCTAAAGGGAAGCCAGTGAAGTGGGATGATAGACAGGGAGGGCCCGAGGCACCAGAGCAGGGAGCCTTGGTCTGGGGTTCATGGACCCTCGAGGAATGTGTGAATAGATTTCCGGTGGTCTGTGAACTTGGATGGGAAAAAAACAGATCTGTCTTTTCACTAACCTCCAACTGAAATAGTGTTTCCTTCCATTATGATGTCAAAATCTCGCATTTCCTTCCATTATGATTTAAAAAAAAATAGTTTTCAGAGCAGTCTCTTGTCTTCCTCTGATTGCCAGCGAGATCGATGATACAAAAAAGCTCAAAGAGTCCTAGACTAGAAGAGGTTGGAGGGAGGAGGGAAAGGATTTGGGGGTTATTAGGGCATGGGGAAAGGCAAAGGATGAGAAGTTATGACGAGGAAAACTGGATTTCTGGGTAAAGATTTGGAGATCATACAGATTTTAGAGAGACAGAAAGGCTAAGGCATTTGGGTTGGTCAGTGATTGAGCAGAGAGGAGGACACACTGAAAGAACTGGGTATTCCAAGGGTCGTCAATATGGCTACTGGAATCACCAAGGATGAGACTGGGGACTGGGGTGAAGAAGGCTAGGAACCGAGAAGATAGTAAATGCTTAATAAATGCTTGTTGAATGGAATGGAATTGAGCCAAATACTGAATTTATTGAGAATGGATTAATTAATGAAAAATTATTATTAACTTTGTTATTATTTATTATTAACATTTATATATAAGTATTATTTATTTTATATAATTTATATATAAATATATAACATATATTTATATATAATAATTTATAATTATTATTAATACTTATTAAAGTACAATGCTAGTCGACTGCCAGTGTGAGATGGCCCATCCCTATGATCAAGGAGATTATACTCTAACCGAGAGAAATGTCAGAAACAGAAGGAGCTGAGGAAAGAAGGAGAAGGACCAAGAGTCTGTTAGAGGAGATTGAGAAAGACTTGAGCAAAGGCATCCAGACCTAGGAAGCAAAATGTTAATTAAGGAGAGTTTTCTGAGTGATGATGGCAGGGGCAGGGATGGAAATGAAGGGGAGGAGTAGCCCGGGAGAAACAAAAAAGGAGGAAGACATAAAGAACCTGGCTGTTGGCAAGGGATGTAGTGTCTTCAATAGAACGTGTGATTACACATGTATGAAATTTGCTTGCCTCCTGATGGGAGTTAAAGGAGGAAGGAAATGAATTTGGAACTCAAAAATTGAAAAAAAAAATCACTGAATATTAAAAATTGTTTTATGTGTATTCAGGGGGAAATAAAATATTATTTTTTTAAAAGAGAAAGGCAGGTTACATTGAATGGCAATATATGGGAGGACGGTGAGCTGAAGGGATTTAGGAGGAATGACAATGAGGGGATGGAGGAATATATTGGGAGCACCACGACATCTGGGACAAGAAGCCCAAGAGAGGCTCGAGGAAAGCAATGAGACACACTGAATTGGAGACAGGGGAGAGATGTCTTAGCCTCAGCCCTTGGGACATGGGAGTGGAGACCCCACTGCTGGAAAGTCTGAGCATTGCCTAGGGAGGGAGAAAAGCAAGGCCATACTAGGAGAAGCTTCCCTGGGACTTAAGAGTAGGGTACTTCCTATTTTAATAACACTACTAAGTAGCACTAATAGTATTGTCATTTAAGCAGTTTCAGCCTCAGTTTCCTCATCTGTCAAACACTATATAAATACTAGCTATTGTTATTGTGGCAACTCTCAAGTGCTGGGAAGGCAAAGAACAGAAAAATGATAGTCCCTGTCCTCAAAGGGCTTACATTTTAAAGAAAACAATTAAATGCAAAACATTGAAAAGATGGTAGTTGACAATGGAAGGGCCCATGGAGGTGAGCCAGTTTAAGACCCATCTTTTACATTTTTATGAAGGTTGAGTGATTTTCCCAGGTAGTAACAGTCAGACTTTAAAGAATTGGGGTCTTCTGACCCCAGAATCAGTGATCTTTCCCATCATCTCTCGCATCTCGGGGTTGCTGTGATACCCAAATAAGATGAATGTGAAAGTGCCTCATAAATTATAAAAGAAACTATATAAATGGATTGGATTAAAAAAAGAAGAAAAAACCTTCCTATCATTCTCAAAGATCTGCAAAGCAGAGATTAATGGGGCTTCCCCTCCAAGGTCTTCTCGCCCAGGACCACCCCAGTGCCCCTTCCTGGATCCCTCCCATCCTGGCAAGCAAAGTCAAGGAAGCTCCTCTCTATAGAAATTTCTTCTCACCAGATTTATGTGAAAAGCATGAAGTTGATTTTATCTCTAAGCTTTTCCAGGCTTGGTACTTTTCCCTGTCCAAAGGTTAGCAAATTCCAGTCTTGTGTTTCCCTAATCTCAGTGATTCCAAACCATCTGTCTGCCGACCTCCCCTGCTATCTCTGCTTGGTCGCCCTCATCCCAGTCCAGCAAAACTCTCCCTTTCCCTAGTTCCTATTCAAAGTCTAACCAGAGTGGATTAATTAGGACTGTGTCTTAGGAGGGCAGAAATTTAGAGTGAGCAGGGTCTGACTGCATTATATTCCAGCAAGTAGAATAGCAAGCCCTCATGTCAGAGGTGGTAGACTTCCTGAACACCCCAGACACCCCAAGTCTCACCTGTGGCTCCAAGAAGCTGTAACATGCCCAGCGACCACAGCCCTGTGAGCCACTTTAGCAGATGGACTAAACTAAATAGGATAAACAAGTCCTCAAACCTGTCTGTGGATTAGGGGGATGAATACCCCAACAACATAAAAACTTTCTCCAGGGAAATGGACAGATGAAAATAATTTGTTCCAGTGGCCAAGTGGCCAAAGCAGGAACTATGGGATGCTTAGAGAACTAAAAGGAACCAAAAGGAACCAAAGACTGATGTCACGCATTGCATCCTGGGTCATCACCTATCACCTTAACTTTTGTCCTGCCAAAATCTAGTGTTTAACAAAACCCAAAGACCTCAGCTTTTGGGATAAGAACTCACTGTTTGACAAAAACTGCTGGGAAAATAGGAAACTACTATGGCAGAAACTAGGCATAGACCCGCACATCTAACACCATATACCAAGATAAGGTCGAAATGGGTTCATAATCTAGACATAGAGAATGAGATGATAAATAAATTAGAAGAACATCGGATAGTTTACTTCTCAGACGTATGGAGAAAGAAGGAATTTGTGACCAAAGAAGAACTAGAACTCATTACTGATCACAAAATAGAAAATTTTGATTATTAAGTTAAAAAGTTTTTGTACAAACAAAACTAATGCAGACAAGATTAGAAGGGAAGCAATAAACTGGGAAAACATTTTTACAATCAAAGGTTCTGATAAAGGCCTCATTTCCAAAATATATAGAGAATTGACTCTAATTTATAAGAAATCAAGCCATTCTCCAATTGAAAAATGGTCAAAGGATTTGAACAGACAATTCTCAGATGAAGAAATTGAAACTATTTCTAGCCATATGAAAAGATGTTCTAAATCACTATTAATCAGAGAAATGCAAATTGAGACAACTCTGAGATACCACTACACACCTGTCAAACTGGCTAAGATGACAGGAAAAGATAATGGTGAATGTTGGAGGGGATGTGGGAAACTGAGACACTGGTGCATTGTTGGTGGAGTTGTGAACGGATCCAACCATTCTGGAGAGCAATATGGAACTATATTGAAAAAATTATCAAACTGTGCATACCCTTTGATCCAGCAGTGTTACTATTGGGCTTAGATCCCAAAGAGATCTTAAAGAAGGGAAAGGGACCTGTATGTGCCAAAATGTTTGTGACAGCCCTCTTTGTAGTGGCCAGAAACTGGAACCTGAGTGGATGCCCATCAGTTGGAGAAGGGCTGAATAAAGCATGATATATGAATCTTAAGGGATATTATTGTTCTGTAAGAAACGACCAGCAGAATGGTTTCAGAGAGGTCTCTCTAGACCTTACGTAAACTGATACTGAGTGAAATGAGCAGAATCAGGAGAGCCTCATACCCCACAACAGTAAGATTATAACGTGATCAACTCTGATGGACATGGAGCTTTTCCACAATGACATGATTCAGACCAGTTCCAATTGTTCAATAAAGAAGAGAATCAGCTACACCCAGAGAGAGAACTATGGACCACAACACAGCATTTGTATTCTGTTATTGTTTGCTTGCATTTTTGTTTTCCTTCTCGGGTATTTTTCTTTTTTTCTAGATCCAATTTTTTTGTACAGCAAGATAACTGTGAAATATGTGTGTGTGTGTGTGTGTGTGTATATACACACAGGATTTAACTTTTACTTTAACATATTTAACATGTATCAGACTACCTGCCATCTAGGGGAGGGAGTGGAGGGAAGGAGAGGAAAAGTTGGAACAGAAGGTTTTGCAAGGGTCAGCGTTGAAAAATGACCCACGCATATGTTTTGTCAATAAAAAGCCATAATAATAAAATTCAAAAAAAATAACCCTTTTTGTCCTGCCACTGGATTTTGATGACACAGGAAGAGAGAATGGGGCTGTACAACTCTGACTCAATGAAATCCATTTAATGGCCAAGTCAAAACTTCAACCCACATCATCGGTCCTCTTCAAAAATGAAGCACTTAGCACAGTGCTTGGCACATAGAATGTTTTTTAAATACTTGCTGGCTTGTCGTGATTCGACTCCATGGTATTCTAATTTTATAGAAGGGAAACTGAGTCACAGAGAGGTAGTGAAGCGGCTCTTGATTCCTTGTCTGTCCAGTGATCTGTCTTTTCTACCGCACAGTGCTGGACCTCTGAGAATATTCCAAATTCACTGAGGAGCTTTCCCCCAGAAAGAATATGAAGACATGGGAGCAGACAGAAGAGTAGATGGCAAAATGGCAGGTCTAAAGGAGGATCTTAGGAAAGTGATATGAAGGGAGCTGAGGCAGTGACCTCCTCCCCTCCACACCTGCCCAGGTCACACACACCCTTGGCTCCTTCCAGAATCCTTGCCTCCTTAGAGGCTGGGAGGTGCAGTAGCAGGTTCTGGCCACAAGGGGTCTGCGGTGCTCCATTAAACAGCCCCTCAGTGGTCTGACTCAAGAACTGCAGGTCTCTCCTTTGCCGAACTTGGGTTGGGAGGAGCGTGGGGCTCACTAGCACTGAGACACCCGGGAGGTGGAGCCCTAGGGTGTCCCATGATCCCCTTCTTGTAGAGGGCAGATCTGGCCTTTATTTTAGCCTTTAGCATCCATGGGATATGGGGCTAGTCCTTTCTTTTCCTTGGATGTGCTCCCTCATCCTGAAAAGTTAGATTACCTGGAATCTAAGGTCCTCGGAACCTCCCAAGCCTTGATTGTCATGGCAAGACCAGGTGTGGTCTTCTAGCTGAACCAGTCAGTGTCCCCTGAGGCCCTCAGGAACATTGGATCCCTCACAGCACAAAATGGCAGGACTGGGAAAGCCCTTAGGGACCATGTGTCCCAACCCCTCTTTTTATAGAGAAGTAAACTGAGGCCCAGGAAAGCTATGTGACTTGAGCAAGAAGTCATACAAAGCGCCCATCTCCGACACAACCCCCATTCCCATCATTCACCATTCACCATATATATTCCAACCCATGGGGGGAAAAGAAAGAAAATCACCAAGTAGTTCTTGGGCCTCCATGGCAGGGATTCTTAGCTTTTTTCTGGACCCTTCTGGCTCTGTTTGGTAAATCTTTTCTCAGAATTCTATTTTTAAATAATTGAAGAAAATGCTTGATTTCAGGCAGCTAGATGGCACAGTGGATAGACCACCAGACCTGAAGTCAGGAAGAGCTGAGTTCAAATCTGACCTCAGACACTTCCTAGCTGTGTGACCCCGGGCAAATCATTTAATGCCAACAGGAAGGAAGGAAGGAGGGAGGGAGGGAAGGAGGGAAGGAAGGAAGGAAGGAAGAAAGGAAGGAAGGAAGGAAGGAAAATACTTGACTTCAGTTAGAGGTAAGTGAAAAGAAAGATAGATTTTTACATATCCAAGTTCACCAGCCCCCTGAAAACTATAGAAGTTTGTGGACCCAAGGTCTCCTTTAAAAAAAAAATTTTTTTTTAACTTTTGATGAAATAAGCAGGTAGGTGACTTTGAGTCCTGGAGTCAGGAAGTTATGAGTTCAAATCCTGCCTCAGACACTTTCTAACTAGGGGTACATGACCATCTCTGTACCTCAGTTTCTTCACCTGTAAAGTGAGACTGTTGATCTTGCTGGCCTCCAAGGTCACTCCTGGGTTTAAATCAATACATCTTTACATCAACTCTGCCCCCGCTTCCTTCTGTCTTCCCAGTGAGCATTCCCTCGGAACAAAGGAAAAATGCAATAGAGCAAAACCAACTGTCTCATTGGGTCGGTCAGACTTTCTGCACCTCTAGTTCCTCACCAAAAAGCTCTTCCGTGATCACGTTTCACTAATCCTCGGTGTCTAGGATAACAAAAAGCTCTGGAGCCATCATGACATTAGATAGAGCAAAGCCCACATGTCATCCGTCTATCTCTTCTTCCTGTAAATTGCTCGATAGACTGATGTACTGATTAAAAGTGTAGGGGGAGGGAGCCCTCCTCCAAGCAGCCAATCAGCTTCCTGATCACCTGAGGACACTTCCTTATCTCTCCTCCAAGGCCGACATGGGTCATTAACAATTATAGACATTCAGTGGGAGGATATTGCTCTTTGTGTTTGCTCTATGAGGTAATGTACAGAGGAATCCCTTGGCAAACTTCAAAGGCCAAATAAAGGCTCGATGAGGATGAGATGTTCCTTATTCCAATTATTTCAGAATAAGTTATCAGTTCATACAAGTCTTAACATGTTTCCCAGAATCCCTGCTACTTGGTTTTTTACAGAGCATATAATCATCGGGAGTTTTGAAATTTCCTGTTTGATGTTATAATTATAAATGAGAGGATCCCAATATGAAGTCATTTAGATTAAGTGGTCCTAATGACAATAAACACATAAACAGTGACAGATAGTTTGTAGTTCTCCATTTTCTGACTCATTCAGATCCTGTGACAAGGGTATAAACACTCGACCCTCCTGATTGGATGAAAGTCCACTATGGTGACTGCATCAATATCCATTGCTGAGAGCCCATTATCGACTGGAACACAGTTTCTGGTCCTGATGAGAAAACTCCTGTGATCAAACCTGGAATGGATGTGTGGCCCCCCTCTTCCCTTCCTTCCACATCTGGTTCTAAGTAGGAAAGCACTCTCCCACATCTGGTTGATTAATAGCAGTTGAGGCCCCCCTCTTCCATGTAGCCAATCAGCTTCATGAACACCTGAGGTTGTTTTGGATAACTTTCTATGTGCTTTCTTGTGGGGACTGGCAGTGGGGATAAGGGAGAGAATCTGGGACTTAAAAACAAATGTAAAAAAATTGATTTAAATGTAACTGGGAAAATAAAAATATTAAATTAAAAAATAATCATAACATGAATCCCTGAGGTTCATTTCTTCATCTCTTCTCCAAGGTCTTTTCACCCAAGTTCATCTTTAAGACACAAATCTTCCCTGCTCAGATTCAATGCTGAGATTTTTGCTACGGTTCATGTCTCCCTTCCTTATATGAGTGACCCTAGCCCTATATGAGACCAAGTCTCTATATTTGTATGCTTCCCCCCTTCACCTCCTTGCTGTGCCACATAATAATAAAGCCCGTGCTTGCACGTGTAAATTCTCGAACCCAAGTCTTTGATCTAATCCAAACATGGAGACCAAATACGGCAGATCAATAATATTTCTCTCTCAAGGGTATTCATTCTTATTTTTCAGCCTTTAAAAGTACTTATTTTAGACAGATTCTTGGACTGGCAGGTGGCTCACATCCATCAGTTCTTTCTTGTTTAGTGCCTGTCTCCTCTCTATGCAGTTTCATTCATTTTCCCAATTGGAACTCGGGCTTCTCGAGCAACGTGAACAAATTCACTATTGAAGAGGGCAAATCGCTAAGCCTCCTCTCCGTGTTTTCCGGGGCTGTCTGGAATGAGTTTATTAAGGACTTTTTTCAAGTCGTGCGTCTGCACTTGCTGGGTTGGGATTTTATCATCTCCTTGCAAATTTGATGGACCTGTTGGTGCTGGGTAAAAGACATCTTACTGATTTAGTAAAAGCAACGCAGGAGAGACAGAACAAAAAACCATCAATAGTTTTGACATAAATATGAGCTTCTTTTTTTTAGAAACCAAGAGCACATTTTGTAGCAGTAAGTTCCATTCTGTGAAAATCAACCAAACCATTTTTACACTGAACATTTTCAGTAACCAGTTTTAATTTCTGAAAAATAACCTTGGGGCAGCTTGGTGGCGCAGTGGAGAGAGCACCAGACACTTCATATTTCCTAGCTGTGTGACCCTGGGCAAGTCACTTAACCCCAATTGCCTCAATAAAAAAAAAAAAAAGCAAAAATTTTAAAAAGGAAAAATAACCTTATCATCCTTCACATAGCCAAGATTATTTTTAAAAACATTATCTGAAAAACTATCTCTATCAGAGACAATTTTCATTTAAGTCCTGATCAGAATCTTACCAATAAGGTGAATATTGAATATGGCCATTCCTTCAAAAATGTATCAACTTAGTTGTAGAATGGTGGGCACATAAATGCATTATTAGGAGAGATATGAATTGGTCCAAGTGGAATGGGCCCCAGCAGGGGCTTTGTTAATTTTTGTGTGCGAGGCTGATTGCAGGAGAATGTTGTTGCCCACTCAGCCAGGTGTAGGAAGTTTGGGTGGTGGAGTGGTTCAAGGTCTGGGGCTCCAGCTGAAACATATTAGTTCTAAACAATGATTGAAGGATTACCTCCCTTGAGAGGAGACAACCTTTAGCTTATAAATATCAGGTAAGCTTCTCAGAAGGGGGAGATGGTTCCCTGATGCTTTTAGATGAGGATGAAGCCCCTTCTTTGGAGAAGTAAGTCTGGGTCTCTTAGTAATTTTTACCCATTAAACCTGCTTTCTACTGCCAACCATTCTGGAAAACAATATGGGATTACACTGATATGGGGTCCAAAATGTCCAGGTTTTTTGATGTAGAAATTCCACAGCTTTGCTGATATCCCCAAGGAGATCATTGATTAAAAAGAAAGGTCTCCAAAATGTTCCTAGCAACGCTTTTTATGAGGGCAAAGAATTGGAAGCAAAGCAGATGCTGTTGGGAAATGGCTATAACCAGGTTGTGGTACGTGGATGTAACATAAGAAATGATGAATATTATGAAGGAAGTGCAGGAAGATGTGAATGAGAAGACAGTATGAGTAGGAGAACAATGTACATAATGACTACAACGATATAAATGAAAACAAAAGACAACTGAAACTGGGTATTTTGAATGGTAACTAAACTTGTCCCCCAAGGAGAAAGAATTCTCCCAGAATTCTCTATCTGGAAGAAGAATATCCTTCACCTCCGTGGTATATAATTGTCATGACTGATTTTGACCTTGGAGAAGAGATGAGGAAGTGCCCAAATAAGCATGGAGCTGACTGGCCACGTGGAGGAGGGGTCCCTTCATCTCTGAGAGGAAGAAGGCTAAAGGTAAGGAGCATTTGCATATTATACCAGATTCTTTCAATATGTTTTGCTGAATTCTTTTCTTTTTAAAATTCTTTGTTGTGAGAGGAGGTCTCTGGGAGGGAGAGAGGGAGAAATACATTAGAAACACAGATGATGGAAAAATAGAAGTTATCAATAAAAACAGCCTATAAAAAGAAAATGGATCAACCACATTTTTCTTGGCTCTTTTTTTAAAACTGCCTTCAGCCAATCTATTATTCTTGCCAGCTGCCGTGATGGCTCCTGGAAAGCCAAAGAGTTGCGATAATATTTTGTTACATTCATACATCACTACTTATTTAGACATCCCCCACTTGATGGGCATCTCCTTGGGTTCCATTTCTTTGAGACCACAAAAAAGTGCTGCTATAAATATGTGAGTATGTGTCTTTGTCTTTAACCTCCTCCGGGGCCTTCTTCTGCAGGAAGATTGATCTATAAGCATTTATTAAGCACTTACTATGTGTCGGGCATTAGACTAGGCTCAGATAAAACAGATGAAAAGGCAGAGAAGGGGGTATTAAGAACCGCAAATACATGAGACCCTTTAGGAATGAATTTTGTCACTCATGTGCTAATTGTAAGTCCCAATAAGTGGGCATACTAGATCGCATGAATTCTGATCATCTCTGATTTGAGTTCAAATCTCACCTCAGACATTAATTAGCTGTGTTATCCTGGGCCAGTCACTGAACCTGTGCCTGCCTCAGTTTCCTCATCTGTAAAATGCAAATGATAACGGCAATAGGGTTGTTGTGAGGATCAAATGAGATAATGTTGTAAACTATGAAATGGTAAAAAAAAATATTCAAACTAATACTATCACTTTATTATTCTTCTGTTTCAGCTAATAGGGAGGCAGAGAAATCCCACAAAGAACTTGATAAGACTCATCCTAATTAAGTCATTATATGCATTTGAATACTCTCTAACTTCAATAGAAATGGAAGAAGATGAAAACAATATATGTTGAATAATATAATTCACAAGTAAGAAATGGCCAAGGCCGATAGCTTGTCAACTTGATGGTAGCCTGTGGTATATCATGAATACTTTCTTGGCCCTGAAAATGACAAATACCCCCCTTCTCTACCCCTCAAAGGAAATGGGTTCTATTTTAACGGACAGGAAACAACTGATTACTGATAGGAACGCCACTTCTAAATCAGCAGTCTGTGTACAGTTAGACCACTGGCTTGTCAGAAAAGATGAATATCGGTTCTAAATTAGAAGAAAGAATAAAAATAAGGACATTTGCTGCCTGGAGTGTGCTGTAATGGATTGGATTTGAGTCAAGAAAACTCAGTTTCTTCAAATGAATGAAGTATAAGGACAAGAATAGTACCTACTTCGAAGAAATATTGTGAATATCCAATGTGCACCACCTTTAAACCTAAGCACTATCTATTTGTATGCATTAATTTTGCTGTGGATGCTGGGAAAATGGGAACCAGATCAAAGAAAAGGCCTCAATATAAGTCATCAGCTTCTAAGGAAGCTTGACTGATGTTTATCAATGGCCACTGGTTTGAATCATCTCATTGTTGAAGATCTTGAGATCTTAAACTTAAACTTGGCAGCTTCCACCTGTTCATCCTGGGTCAGAAGCAGCCAAAGACAATGGAAGAGTTGGAGGTTGGGGATGGACTGCTATGCCGTTGGAGAGAAGGTCCCTAAGGATGAGACTATAAAAGTTGTGATTATCCCCATGGGGATTTGGGCCTTAGCTTTGTATACAAGAGGAGCTAAATAAATGTATTGTTTTTAATTAGATGGTTGGAGGAATAGAACTAGAAAAGAGTGCTCAGGTTTTTTGTTGTTGTTGTTTTTAAAATTTTTTTTTTTTTTTTTTTTTAGGAGCAGGTCATGATCTGAAACCCCCATTTCTGGTTTCAGAGACTAATCAGACCAAGTCTAGGAGCAAAACACCTCGGAGCAGATGGCGGCTACGCCATGGGAGCTGTGGGCAGGTGGTTGGGCCCTACTGGTCTGGGCCAGTTAATTAGGTAAGAATGTTTTGGCTAAGACTCCAATGGGGGCTTGTCTCCTGAGCCAAAGGGCCCCTTGGGGTCTCCCGGGCCCATTGTTAGATGTCAGGAGACTAGAAAATCTCAGAGGCCCTTTTTGGCTCTGGCCAAGATCTATGGTTCTCCAAATCTTGGCAGAAGGCAGCCAATTAAGATGCCTTAACTAGCTATTGTCCTGGGGCCCTCGGCGTGACCGTCCCCCACGCTTGTTGGGGAGCAAGGACTCCCTCCGAGGCAGGAGGTGGGGACATTCATAGGGAGGACTCCCCTCCCACAGGATCAGAAGGAAGAATACAAGCAAGGCCATGGCCAGCTCAGGAGGACATCTCTTGGCTCTGGAAACTCCCTCCCAACCCTTCTTTCTAACACTTTGTCCTTGGTTCCCTGGGGAAGTTTTGTATGTAGTCCCAGGTAGGTATTTCTGAGAGAAGGGGTCTCGGAGGCCCAGGGAACAGGGGGACTTAAAGGCCAGAATCCTGGATGCTCGGGACAAGGACAGACAAACTCTGAGCTCTTTCCTTGTGTGTTTGAAAACCCCCAACCTGTCCCTACGGTCTGTCACAAGGCTCTCTCCAGCTCTACCATCCCTCCCAGTCCTGACAGCTCGATTTCCTCCCGGCTCCAACATCCCGGTCTGCGTTCTGTGTTCTAAGATCTCACAGGTCTGACGTTCTGCATTTTGGAAAATTCAATGTTGTTATTCAGGTCTAAAGTCTCTTCTCCCCCTACTTCTCCTTCCCCCAAGCTTCACTGCAAAAGCAAGGAAAAGATCTGTTACAAACCCAGAGTCGAGCAAAACTAATCCTTCATTGGCCGTGTCTGACATGCTCGGATCCCTCCCAGCTCTGACATTGTGTTCCAAGGTCCTTTGCAGCTTCTACAGCTCGGCCTTGGGCAGTCTGGCTTTCCCTCCCGGGGTCCAGGCAGCTCCTCCTACCCTTCCCACCCCTTACCTTGCTCCCCTGACCCCTACAAGAAGGGGGGGGGATCACTTGCCTTGTTCCCTATAAGGAAACCTGCAGATTCTCTATTCCTAGTGGCTCAGTCCCCTGTAACTTGGGCTTAGGCCCAACTTGAAGAACAGAAGCAGCGTCTAGTCCCTCGCCCCACTCCCCCCAAGGTTAAAATAGGAGTGGGAGCCAAGAACACCCACCTGTCTTCATGACAGCTTTCCAGTGGCCCAACTCGGGACTCCTCACCATATTCCTTCCCCTGTGCCCAATTCATCCCCAGAGACTCTGATGCCTTAATGTTAATGGTCTTCCCCGGCTGGACTGAGCGGAGAACGGCAGGGCCCGACTGGGGGGCCTCCCTGGCCAGAGTGAGCAGGGAAGGGCAGAGCCCGATCAGGGTCCTCCCCGGCCGAGCAGGGAAGGGCAGGGCCTGGTAGGATCTGGTTACCTCGCAATGTCACAGGAGTAGCTCATAGGAGCCGGCTCTGGGCTTGGCCTCTGAAGGTGAGAGAATACGGCCAAAAAAGGAGGCCCAGTTGCCTGATACCAGGATCTGAATCATCCAGCCCAAACTCCTTCATTTACAAAGAGGGAAACTGAGACCCAGAGAAGGGAGTTGCAGGAATCCAGGGGAGCAGCCCCTCCAGTAATGAAGGGAATAGGGACTCCCAGAGCTGGGAGTCGGCCCTGGGAAGGTGAGGACATCCCAAGTGAGCCGGTCTAAAGCCAGTCCGTGCCCCTCTGGCTCTGTGCCCCCTGTGCCATGTCGTGCTCTTGGCTGGTCACAAGCACACCGGGCTCTAAGGGAAGGGGCTTCCCTGTCTCTTCTTCTTCCCCCTCCTTTGGGCTGTTCAGGCCTCGCTCTGGTTCCTTCCCCTGTTTGACTCGGAGCCTATTGCAAGGGTCTCCATCCGGGTGTTCCTACTACAAGCCCCAGAAAGTCTCCAGGGTTCCCTGGGGTGAGGGGGTGCTCTCCCCTCATGGGGCAGGGAGCAGAGGGCTCCCTCCTGCCCAGATCCATTAGAGAAGTTCCCCCAGCCGCCACCAGGAGGAGCCTCGCGACTACATCTACTCCTCACAGTACCTGAACCTCCCCTCCCTGGGACTCACCTGGGGGCCTAGGAGGGGGGGAGATGCTGGAGGGTAAAGCTGCCTTCTCCCCACTGCCTCCTCTGCAGGCCCCCAGCCCTTACCTGCCCAGCTCTGGGCCTGGGAGGAGGAAGGACCTTGGTACCCAGACCACAGATGTCGGGGTGGCAGGACCCCCACACTGTTCCCACTCTTTCCCATCCAGACCCCAGCCACAGGAGGAACAACTCTGCGTTTTTCACCCAGCTGGCTTTCTACCCGATGTTAACAAGGAGAGGCAAGTGGAAGTCAACAAGCATTTGCCGAGGACCTACTGTGTGCAGGGCAAAGCCTGATGACGTCAGAGGCAGAAAGCAGGTCCCCTCCCCCCACCCAGGGCCTTCCCTACTGTTCCCCCCCTTGCTTCCCTGCTTCTTCCAACCTGCAGCCTGGGAGGCAGGGCCTCTCTCCCTGCACAGCAGCTGGGGGGGGGGAAGGTGGTACCATGTTTCCCTCACCCCCAGCCCATGGCTCCCGGGCGGGGCCACCAAACCTGCTCTCCCAGGCCTTTCCTCTGCTGCCACTCAGTGCCAGGCCTTGGGGGTACTTCCTCCTTGGGGTTCCCTCCAAAACACTTCCTGAGAGTCGGTGGAGAACAGTCCCAGAATGCTCAGAGAAACAGGGCCAGAGACCCAGAGATTCATTGGCCTTGTAAGGGCTGCAGTGTGGGAAAGCTAGAAAGGGACCTAGAACCAAGGACAGAAAGTCAGGCCCTGGGATGGAAAATATGAGCTGAGAAGGAACTTGGGATGTCAGAGGAACCTTAGGAGGGCAGAGATGGAGGAGACCATGGAACAAGAGCTGGGATGCTCTTGAACATGGAAACTACATGGACTGTTACCTGGGGGGGCCCTCCGTCTCAGCCTCTCTGCAGATGAAACACCAGAGCCTGGCCCCTTCAGTGCAGGAGACTTGGGCCAGAGGTTGGCACTCAGGGCTGTCTCTGCAGCTGCCCGTTCTCGGGCAGGATGGCACAGGTGGGCATCTTTGCCGGGTACCTTTGCCTGCCCAGCTGCAGCCCAGGGTCCTTCCAGGCCACCCTCTGGCCTATGATGGACGGGGAGCCCAGGGAGGGCCCAGCCCCTGCCGGCTAATTTTAGCCTCCGGGACTTCAGAGCCCCAGCATTAAGTGCCGGGTGTCACTTTGCAGCTGCCTCTCACTCTGGAGCAGTCACGCCATCGGGAGGAAGCGTGGGTGACACAAGAAGGGGGGGGTTTGGGGGGATGGAGGGGAAGGAACCACAGGGGAAGGCTAGAGATCAGAGGATCCCAGCTCTGGGGGCAGCAGAGACCATTTTACAGACAAAGAAACTGAGGTTCATTGGCCCAATCAGCGGAAGGAGGATTCAAAGCTGGGGTCTCCGGGGGAGAATCAGGCCCTCTGAGGGCTGTACATTCCCCAGCCCTTCCCCCAGCCTACCTGCCCCCACAGCAGAAGGGGCAGGGCCTCCCTGGAGGCCTCTCAAGGCTCTGGTAACCAGTTCCACCTGCTGAAGGAGTGTTAGCCCTTGTCTATCTCCTGTATCCATGGGGCCATGGGAGCACAAGGCAGAGGTCTGACTCTGGATCAGAGTTCCGGTCAGTCACCCACTGTCCCCTGGTCTCGGTTCTCCTGTCTGTGAAATAGGAGGCCAGGTCAGGTGACCTCTGAGGAGTTTTCTGAGCTACATCCGCCATTCTCTAGGGTCCCAGGCAAAGATGGGACCAGGGGGACACCACAAAGAATACTTTGTAACGCCCACTCAATTAAATCGACTGTGTTCAATCTTAAAAATAAGTGCCTGTTGTGGGTCAGGTACCTTGCCGGCTTGTGCTGCCTTAAATCCCAGCCTTGGAGGCTCGGCCAGGAAGGATGCCCTCATCCCTTCCTGCCCAGAGTCACCCTAGAACCCCCCAACCCAGGATGGTCGGGCAGGAGGAAGGCCCCAGACTCCAAGGCTGATGTGGAATGGGGGAGCACAGGCCTTGCCACCAGCCCTGCTGTTGTGGCCTCCTCGGGCCCTCTGGGTCGTGCCTCTGGTCCAGAGACCCCCAGCCTCTCTGCCAGCCGGGCTTCACCAGCCTCTCTGTGGCCGGATGCTTTCACCAGCATCTCCCCCGGTCAGAGAGAGTGGGTCCTGGAGCCCAGAATCAGGTCGTGTCTCGGGGAAGGTCGCCCTTCTCTGGGAAGGGGCGGGGGATCCAAAGTGACTGTGCTTCCCCAGGGACAGGACACCTCCGGAACACGGCCTTCCTTGTGACTTTAGCAGACTCCGACCAGTGAATTCAGAGGAAATTGGGACCTGGCCCAGCTGTTGATCAAGATTTCTCTGACATTGGACAACAATTGGCAAGGGTCTGGCCATAAATTTCATATCCAATTACTGGAGCATCCAGGACACACTTCCTCATTGTATCCATTAATAACTTTTGTCATCATAAAAACGGCAGGCAGACTGATGCCCTCTGGGAAGGTGGACTGGGTGTCCCAGACCCCCTTGGGCGGGGGTGCCGTCCATCATCAACCAGGAATGAGATATCAGAAGCCAGAGAGCCGGGGCTGGAGAATGGCCACAGTCACTTCCAGGAAACTCCGGGGAGGGACGACGTCAGATGGACATTTGGGGTTCGAGTTCCCACTCTACTCCAGCCACTTGCCAGGAGTGTGTCTATGAAAGGGAATGCATCCAAGGCAATAGCCATGATGATATGGAAGCTGACAAGATCACCGAGATAAGAGAGCGTCAAGAGAAGGGGACCCAAGTCCAGGCCTTCCGAGAGGCTTCTGGGGGTATGGGCTCAGTTGTCTGGGGACAAGTGGTGATCTGGCAAAGGAGACTAAGAAATGGGGGAAATCCCCAAAAATGCCTTTGGAACCGAAGGAAGAGAGCGTTCTGCAGGAGAAAGAAATCAGCAGTGGCAAAAGCTGAAGTCAGGCAGACTTGGTGAAAAAACCCAAAGTTCTTTGGATGGGCGGCTTAAGAAATCGTGAGTCACCTTGGAAAAATCCATTTCAATCAAGATTTGGGACAGGAAGGTATTAAGTGATTAGGAGCTAAGGGAATGGAGGCAGCACAGAGATGACAGGACCTTCTTTGAGAACTTCCAGCCTTGGAGGCGTTCCCACTCCACTCAGTCCAGCCACTTGCCAGGAGTGTGTCTATGAAAGGGAGGGGATCCAAGGCAATCGCCATATTCTTTGGATAGAAACCACTGTCTGCACCAGAAAAAAATTAAAAGCTACAGAGATTGAATGTAAATCAGCATGTGCTGGGTTCACTTCTTTATTCTGTTTTGTTTTCCTCTCCCATGATTTTTTCCCCCTTTGTTCTGATTTTTCTCCCCCAGCATGATTCATAAAGCGACATGCAGCAAAATAAACAAAATAAATGAGATTTTAATGCAAAAGGGAAGGGAGATATAGGCTGCTAGCTTGAGAAGGTGGCAGGGTCAAGGGAAGGCTTTTGAAGGATGAGGGAAAATAAGGGCAGCAGCAGCAGCAAAGGGTTCAGTGGGTAATGGGAGAATAGATAAAGATGAAAAAGAAGGGGGGACGTGCTCCCCTACCTGAAAGGGGGAGAAGTCCCCGAGCAGAAGGGCAGAGTTTAACCTTGGTGAGGAGATGGGCTCCATCGGAGCTCAAGAAGAGAGGGTGAGGAATGATGAAGAGGAGTTCTGTGTCTCTAGATTCCTTAGTCATTATTTTTAACAGTCACAATATCCCTTTACAGTCATATCCCCCAACTTCTCCTGTCCTTTCCCAGTGGGTACCAAGATTAAATCTGGTTTTTTCTTGCTACAAAAAGGACTCCTATGAATATCTCCACATGTGGGACCTTTCTTTTTGCCACGAACATCTTCGGGGGATAAACTGAGCAGCCAATCGTCTTGTCTCGCAGAAGGAGAAATAGAGGCTCAGAGAATTGGTTGGCAGACCCCCGACCCGAAATGGAGGCCTTGACTCCCATCCCAGAGCTCTTTCTGCTGTCCCTTGAAGAGTTACCATTGCCCCGACCCCACCTCAGCTCCCCTGTATTTGTGGGCCCACGTCTTTGACTCGGTTTTTACACCCTAGCGTCGTTGAATTGGAATCCAGTTTGGAACCCATCTCCCCCACTCTCTGAGGACAGCCCCCTCACCCCCCAGCTTGAATCTCCTGGAATCAGGGTACTCTGAGGTGGCAAGCCTAGGCCCAGGCCGTGCCCCACCTAACTGAAATTAGATCTCATTATGACCTTGCAGCAGAGGCCCTTTGGGGGGGCCATGTCTCCACTTCCATTATCTCTCTGTCTTCTCACAGCAGCCCTGTTAAATAATCATGTCTCCTGTTCCTTTAGCGGTTTAGGGTTTAAAAGCATTTTCCTAGCAATCGGCCCCCGAGTCTTACTTTTTCCATTTGAAAATGTAGACTGAGGCTTAAAGGCAAGATCGTGAGGCCGGTGAATAGGTGTGGTTGTTGTTCAGTGGGGTCCTTGGGGCCTTTCCTGGCAGGTACCTGAGTGGTCTGCCGTTTCCTTCTCCAGCCCACCTTGCAGAGGAGGAACCTGAGGTAAACAGAGGTTAAGTGTCTTGCTCAGAGTCCCACAGCTGGGAAGTGCAGGAGGCTGGATTTGAACTCGGCTCCCTGTTCTAACCACTGCCCCACCTAGCTAGATTACATTTTGTGCCTGGCCCCAGGGGAGAAATGAGTAGAAGAGGCAGGAAGGCAGCTAGATAGAAAGAGGAGATTCCTAACAATGGGAGAACTTTCACCAGGGAAATGATGGAAGATTTTTCCTCACTGTGGGTTTTTGAGGGGAGTTTGGACATTCACTTGGAAGTTGACAAGGATTTCTATGCAGGGACAGGTTGGGCTAGAAGAGCTGGGATTTTGTCTCCTTCCTCCAAGCTCAGTGTTCTCTTCTGGGACACAGCACTGTCTCTTAAGCAGGGAGAGCTCCTTGGCTGCAGATCATGGGACTGCCATGGAGGACTGAAAGGGGCCTTTTCACATGAAAACCAAAAGTCAGAAGCAAGGGGACGTGTCCCCACAGCTAAAAAAGGAGGCGCTCCTTTGAACCCAGTTCTTGGCTCCCACTCCAGCGCTCTGAGTGGCTAGAGAGTGTTCTGGCTCTGACCCTGTTTGGGGATTATGGGGGGGAGGGTCCTCCTTCATGGAGGAAGCCCCCTGACTCAGCCCCTGCCTGGGGCTCCCCAAGCTAGGCTAACAGCCAGCCAGGAGAGGAAGGTGTGTGGTCGGGCCTGTCAGTGCCCAGGGACAGCTGGGAATCTCGGACGGCAAAGGCAGAACAGACTTAGCTGAGAGGCGGAGGAGAGTGAAGACCACCCATAGGTGGTAAGCATGGGCTAAAGGAGCCCTTCCTCAGAGAGATCCAGAGGGGAGGGAACCTGGGATCCCTCCAGCCGAGGGACTCGCACACACCAGACGATGGAAAGGACCTAGGTTTGAATCATGTAAAGTGGGACAGACCCCTGCCCCAAGCCTCAGTTTCCCCATTCATAGCACTCAAAAAATATTCCCAGGGCCCTCCTTTTCTATGACTCCTTCAAGTCCCATTTCATTTAGACACGATTTCCTTTGCAAAATCTTCTCAGCCACAATGGCTTCATTTCCTTCTGGATTGGAGTTCTAACTGTCCTTTTCTCTCCCTGACCCTTGGAGGTCCTAGAATAACAAAATGGGGCAGTTGTTGAGACCTTGGAAATCATGCTGTTTTACAGATGGGGAAACTGAGGCTGAAAATGGGAAATCAGAAAGTTATTGACACACACACACATGGTCTGGCTTTTTCAATGACCTTTCTCATGCAACACAATTCTAGGCTCCCGGAGGACCGGAAAGTGTGTTTTATCCGGTGTTCTGTGACCCCCTCTGGGGCTTTCTCGGCAAGGACATGGGAGAGGTTGGCCGGCCCGGGGATCTCAGGAGGAGCTCTGGAGAGGATGACGGTTTTTCCAGGGGGCCTCCCTGTGAGTAGGAAGAAGTTTTGATGGCTGGATCCTGAGGCTGACTGACATCTCCCCCTCACCCCCAAACACACACACACACACAGCTGCCAGGGCTGAGCCGGCTCCCCAAGGGACACCATCTCCCACTCCTCGGGGGCGACTGACGGCTCGGTGACACTGCCAGTTCCGAAGGATAAAAGTGTCTTTAGGGCTTGGGGGAGGAGATTGTGCGTCAGTCGATGACTCCGAATGGGGGAGTGGGAAGGGGAGATCCTGGCCAGGGACACAGCCACTGATTGACTCACCGGGGAAGGCGGCTCTGTCACCGGGAGGGGGGAGGTAGAGAGGCTCAGATCTGGGAGCTTCCGAGACCCCCAAACCCCAGGCCTCCCCGGGCCTCCTGCAGCTCACGAAGAGGCAGGCAGAGGCGAAAGGGCCAGGACTCCCAGCGTTTAGGGGATCGAAGAACTCCTGCTGGCCTTGAGCAACACTCCCAACCTCAGGGATCAGAAAGAGCTCAGTGGTCGGCTTGAGTGAGAACCCCCAAAGGGTCATCTGGCCTCCACTTAAACACCACCTGTGATGAGGCACTTACATCCCGTCCAGCAGCCGGTCCCACTTTTTGGCCAGTGCCGATTGTTTAGGAAATCTTCCCTCGGTGCCCCGTCACCCCACCCTTCCTCATCTCCTCTCTCGGCTCCCATACAGAATGCGCTCGCCCATTTTCTGTATCAATATTCAGCCCCTAATAGGTGCCTAATAAATGCTTATTCCCTTCTTTTCCTTCATGTGCTTTTCCCTTCCATGTGAGAGTCCATTAAATATGTAAGAACCATCCCCCAGTCTTGTCTTCTCCAGGATAACTATCTGGTCTCCCCAAGCCTCTGTGTCATCATCAATCAGGACATTAGACAGAGACCTCCTGGTCCTGACAGCTTGGAGGCCGTGGTTCTGATTCCGACACTGGTCGGGCTCCCTGCAGTCCCGGCTCTCATCCTCCCTCTCTCTGCCCTCCACCTCCTTTGCCCGGGGCCTGGTTTAGCCCGAGGTCAGGCCCGGGAACAAGAGGAGGAAAGCTCTCAGTCCTGGGGGCGGGAGAGTGGAGGCCCCACAGGCCAGGAGAGGCCTCCGGGGAGGTCAAGGAGGGGACAGAAGCTCCGGTTCTAAAGGTCAGCCGTCCGGGCCCAGAATAACTTGGATGCAAATGTGGAATTTACTCTCCTCAGTGGCGGGAGAAGGTGGCCCCGGCCCTCTCACCAGAGGCTCGGCCCTGGGGAGTCCCCTGCCAGCTGGGCCTGGAGGCGGGAGTGGGGGGGTGGAGGGGGGGTTGACATCCTCTTCATCCCTGAATCTCGAGGGCTGTGGGATGGACGCTCACTGCCCTCATCCCTTCCCCTCCGGGACCTCGGCAGAACCAATCAGCGGCCTGGCTTGGGGCCTGCAGTGTGCTGGGGGGGCAGCTCCGCTAAAGGTTTCTGCCTAGATTGGGGGGAGGGGCGGAGAGAACAGGTCCCCCAGCCTTGTCTCTCCCCCACCCCTTGCACTGCCTTGAGATTTCCAGCCAGAAGAGAGTCACTGCATCAGAGATGGGAAGGGGCCTGGGAGGGGTGCCCAGGGGAGGGGAAGTGATGGCCAGGAGGGAGGCCCGGGGCGGCCTGGAACCCTCACACTCTTTCCAGGACCCTGGATATGGCACCTGGGCCAGGAGCTGAGACTCCAAGTCTGATGACTGACTGGCTGCAGAGTCCCTGGAGTCACAACGCTCCTTGGCAAGCTTTCCTCCCTTCAATCTTCATTTCTCAGTCTGTCATCCCTCCCGACTCTCTCCCTCTCTCTCTTCTGTCATTTCTCTCCCCTTTTGTCTTTCTCCTTTTCTCTCTGTCTCTGTCTCTGTCTCTCTGTCTCTGTCTCTCTCTCTCTGTCTCTGTCTCTCTCTCTGTCTCTCTGTGTCTCTCTCTCCCCCTCCTGTCTCTCTCTTTCTCTCTCTCTGTCTCTCTCTTTCTGTCTCTGTCTGTCACACACACACACACACACACACACACACACACACACACACACACCCAGAGCTGCCGGCTGTTTTCCCAGAGCTCTTCTCTGGCTGCCTGTCACACTTGTCTACAGAATCATCAGAGCCCATCACTGTCAGCCAGTCCAAGTGTTTAATAATATTTACGCTCCACCCGTGGCACTTCTCCTGTTGACAGAGCCTCCCGTCCCTGCCTGAACCCAGCCTGCCCCGACTTGGCTCAGCTCCGAGTGGAGAATCGGGGCAGAGTTTCCAGGGGAGCCAGAGCGGCCCCGGGGCTCCTGGACAGTCCGAGGGCCTGATTTCAAGCCCTGACTCCCAGCCCTCGTTTGCTGCATGGCCTGGTCCCCGCACTCGGCTTTCTCGGTCAGTCAGCAACAAGCATTTAGTAAAGGCCCACAAGGGATAAAAAGACAGAGCAAAATGGCACGGGGGAGGGGGGGTTGCAGAGAGACAGAGAAGGGGAGAGAGGCAAAGAGAGAGAGAGAGAGTGTGTGTGTGTGCTGATTTGCAGTGCATTTGCTCTCATGTGAGCAAGTATCAGAGAAAGGATTTGAACTCGGGTCCTCTGGCCGCCAGCCCAAGGCCCTTTCCCCTTGACCGGAGTGCCCAGAGTGCCCCGTGTTCACCGTGCGGTACCCAAGCTGTTCCTCCCCTGACACTTCGCCCCCTCTCCTATCTCGGCCTCCTGCCAGCTCCAAAGGCTTGGCTAACGTATCTCAGTACTTGGGCATTTTGCCTTTCTTTGGAGTCCCTGCCCATCGTGGGGCCTGGCACACAGTAGGCCCCTAAGAACCACAGAGAAGTGGCTAGAATCCTGGTTCTGACGCTAAAGGTCTGAGATCTGATCCTAGCTCGGATATATTCTAGCTGGGGGATGAAGCAGGTCCCTTTGGCTCAGTCTGCCTCAGTTTCCCTCCCTGTAAGATGGGATAATATAGCGCACACACCATGTGAAGATTAAACGAGGTGGTGTTTGTAAAGCTAACCATCGCTGTCTCTGGTACTGACTGCGATCCCAGGGGCTAAAGGTTTAAGACAAAAATAGACATCTTTCCCCTTGGGGATGGGGAGCTTTGAACAAATCCTTGCCCATTAAAAAAAGTAGTCCTTGGATTAAAGTCTGTCAACTGTCGCTGCTGCCCTGAGCCCCGTGGGCATGGAGGGGGAGGAGAAAGGGGAAGGGAGCCGATGCTTTCAGCCCGTCAGCTTCCTCCCCACCCAAGGAGGGCCTGAGAATCTCCTCCAGGGGCTGCACGAAGGAGGGGACAGGGCAGGGGATGAGGGACAAGGGGACAAGGACAACAGAGGCACAAGGGACTGCTGGAGCCAAGGGAGGCCCCTCGGTGGGGCCCCTCGGTGACAGGAGCCCCCAGGAGCAGAGCCCTGGAGTGGCGGCCAGTGGGTTATTAGAGACCCTGCTTTGAAACCCAGCAGTTCCATCATCCCTCCAAGTGCCAAGTCATTCTGGTTTAATAACCCTTAATCCCCTCATTGCCAGTTATTTCCACCGTTGGTGACTCAGGCCCTGGAAGCCAAAAACGAGTTCCTCTTTCCAAAAACCGCTGCCGCCCCTCCCCAGCCCCCCTCCCCACCCGCCACCTGCTCTCTCACCACTGGGGAGCAGCCCTACCGCACGGCCTCCTGGGGGATGCTCCATCCATCACTTGGCTTCCCTCCCCTGCCCCCAGAGCTTTTGTCTGGCGACGGGCCAAGAGGAGTCACTGGTTGCCATTGCCCAGAGGTGGGGCTACAGCAGAGAACCCAGGCAATCCCAGCTTCCTGATCTTCGGGGGGCTTCTGGTGGAACTTTGCCCCAGGAGATACTAACTGTGCTTTTACCCCAGAGTGATTAAGGAAAACAGGGGCAAAAACATGGAAGCTGTCTCTGTGACCCTGGGCAAGTCACTTAACCCCAATTGCCTCAGCAAAGCCAAACCAAACCAAACCAAACATCGAAGCTGATCTTTTTATAATGGCAAAACTCCTGGAAAAAAGGGGTTGCCCCTAGTTGGAGAATGGCTTAACCATTGTAGGGAATATCACTGCGCCCAAAGAAATGATAAGGGGACACTTCAAAGGGAATGAACTGATTCAGAGGGAGATGAACAAGAACCCTCATGGGGGTCCCGCCAGCCCAGCTGAGCTTCCACCAGGGCTCTTTTCCTCCCTTTTAAAGTCCCACCTACCAGAGAATAGGCCCCGGGGAGGGGGAGTTCCTTCGATCAGCTCTTTAGGACAGATTCATCTGCCAGCACAGACCTCTTTGGAGAGGGGGGCGGAGTAAAAGGCTCCCTTCATCCAGGAGAGCCTGTTTTAACTAATTATCCTCATTAACTGGGGCCTGTTCAGTTGTTTCTACCTCCTGAAGGACAGACAGGTGCCATAGCACCCTTTAAATACCAGAGTGTGGGCTGACTTAGCCGCTCAAGTTCAGTGAGCATTGATTATGTGCCGACTGTGTACCAAGTAAGCTGTGGCGATGGTGCAGAGGAGAACTGGTCCAGCATTGGACTTTTGGGGCTCCGTTCCCTCAGTGCCTTCCTTCTGTTGATTCTTCCATATTTATTCTTGTAGAGCTCCCCTTGGGCAGCCGGGTGGTAGAGTGATTAGCGCTGGACCTGGAGTCAGCAAGAACAGACTTCTTGAACTCAAATCCAGCCTCAGTTACTTACAAGCTGTGTGATCTTGGGTAAGTCACATGACCCTGTCTGCCTCAGTTTTTCATCGGTAAAATGAGCAAAATACACAATGAGGAAATGGCAGAACGCTTCAGGAGCTGCCGAGAAAACCCCAAATGAGGTTGTGAAGAAGTGGACACAGTGGAACAACAATAAAAATAACCCGCAGAGATCTGTGCTATCTATTGCATGTTGTCAACTCCCCAGGATCATAAGCTCCTTTTGTCTCTTTTTGTAAACCCCCCCACACACACACCTTGGTCTGCCCTGATCTGTCCCTTCTCCATCAACCAATCGATTCAGGACTGCACTAAGATCTGGACACACAAACAAACGCCTAAAAATAAAAATGGCCCTTGGCCTCCAGAAGCTTCCATTCTACGAGGGAGAAAACATGCCTTTGTGGGTGTGGATGGGACATAAAATAAGTCTGGGGTAGCTGGGCACAGAGGGCAGAGCCTTTGGGGGCAGCTTTGCCCATCGGCCTGCGCCAGTACTCCAAGCTCTGGGGGGCCCAGCCTCTGGGAGGGCGAGCCATCCTGGAGCGTTTACCGTGATGACTGTTCAATGACAACCTGCCTGTGTTGATTCAGAGATACCTAGAGCCCCACTGTTGACACACCCAACTCCCTTATGCCGTTGGCAAATATTTTGCCAGGAGAGACGTCAGCCTAATTGGCTGGCAGAGCCCTGGTTCCCTGCCCCCTCCCTTCCTCAACCCACAAGCCCCCGTTGGTCCCGCCCCACTCCCAGGAAGGTTGGGTGGGGGAATCCTTTCCCTTTCCCCACCTTGAGGAGCCAAGGGTCCATGTTGAAGAAACTAAAGGGCTTTTTAGCTGACTTCTCCATCTGGCCCTGTGGGGAGCTGAGGAGGTGACAGAATGTCTGTGATGGAAGCAGCTGGGAAAAGATTTTCAGAAACCGGGAAATGTCGTGGAATAATGAAGCCCTTTCCCTGGCCAGCGATTGGCATTGGCAGGAGCCCCAGGAGCGGTCCTGTTCATCCCCCCTCAGCAATAGGTGAGGAGTCTCAAGGAAAGCGATCTCCCCAAGATTACCAGGTACTAAATGGTCACTGGGATCAGAACCCAGCCTCCGTCATCATAAACCCAGCCAGGACCTTTTCGACTGCTCTGTGAGGGAAGGGGAAGGGGAAGGGAGATGAAGGGGGAAAGAAAAGGGAGGGGAAAAGAAAAGGAAGGGGAAGGGGAAGAGGGAGAGGGTGGGAAATAGAAAAGGAAGGGGAAGGGGAAGAGGGAGAGGGTGGGAAATAGAAAAGGAAGGGGAAGGGGGAAGAGAAAAAAGGAATGGGAAAATGGCAAGGGAGGGAAAGAGGAAGGGGAAAGAGAAAAGGGGAAGGGAAAAAGAAAAGGAAGGAATGGGAAAGGAGAAAGTGGAAGGGGAAAGAAGGAAGGGGAAAGGAGCATTTATAGAGTACCAACTATGTGCCAGGCACTGTGCTAAGCACTTTACAAATATTATTTCACTTGATGAACAGCAGAGCCCCTCTCCGAGCATATAGACATAATCATATTATACCTATTGAAGATGTATAGAAAACAACTCCTTGACTTTTTGCCAGAAATGTTTATTTCTGGAGACTTAATGTAAATCAACACATGCTATGTTCATTTTTTTCCTTTTTTTTCTCTATGGTTTTTCCCTTTTGTCCTGATTTTTCTCTCCCAACATGATTCATAAAGAAATGTGTATTTAGGGGCAGCTGGGTGGCGCAGTGGTTAGAGCACCAGCCCTGAAGTCAGGAGGACCTGAGTTCAAATTTACCTCAGACACGTAACACTTCCTGGCCGTGTGACCCTGCGCAGGTCACTTAACCCCAATTGCCTCAGTAAAAACAAAACAAAATAAAACAAAAAACAAATTTTAAAAAGTGTATTTTTTAAAAATTAATGAACATATATAACAAGAAAAAAAGAGAAAACAAAATAAAATTTTAAAAGAATAGAAAAAAGAAGTGTTTATTTCCAATTCTTTCACCTGCATTCAAGGCTCTGGGCTATCCTTCCAGCCTCATCTTACTCTAGTCTATTCTCCATGTCCCCTCCAGACCAATCTGTACATGGAAAGCGTTATCTCCTCATCCTGGGCCCTCCTCGCCTTCACCCGATGAAATCCTCTTCCTCCCAGCCCAGACCCGACTTGTCCATGAAGCCCCCTCCCCCCAGCTAACAAACCTATCTCTCCTCCCACGTTCCCAGAATCCACATCTTTTGTCCCATCCCGGGCTGCTCAAAAAAAGTCCCACTTACTCTGCAGAGTTGGACGATCCTGAGTTGGTTCCGTGAGGGCAGGGGCCGTGTCATTTTTTACCTTTACCTCCCCAGTCCCAGGCTGCTTAAGTACTAGGACTTAAGTGTTAGGCAAGTAAGTATTTTTCAAAATGTTCGTTGGATTCACCAAGGCTTTGTGATCTTTAGGCTGAGCTAAAGGAGGGAGATGATGAAGATACATCTGACCAACTGGAATTAACCACTGTCCTGGAGATCACCCCTCCTATTGAGCTTGCAGTCCACTAAGAACTCCAGATCCTTTTCAGATGAACTCTCTAGGCCCACCTCCCTGATCCTGTAGAGCTGACCCAATACAAGAGCACAGGTTAGAGAGGATGGAGGGGTGGGGGCTAGAACTGTGTGATCCTGGGTAAATCTCTTTGTATTTCCTTCTGTGTGAAAGAAGAGCTCAGAGTTTTCTCCAACTTCTAAATCTATGGTCCTCTAGAGGTATTTAAATATCCCCCAATTAAATTCAGCCTTATTAGGTTTAACTCGCCCTCTCACCTGGTTGGTTCTGACCAGACTTTGTGGTTTGATGCTTCGGGCCCCTCTCAGTTTAGGGACATCTGCAAGTTTGTCACAGAGCCCCGTAGGTCCCCTTCCCCAATGGCAGAACTATCAAGAACTGCTCTTGGGGCATCGTCTAGCTCGCTTCTCACGGTCCAGGAATAGAGGGGAACCCAATGCAGGATGGATCCATATCCCAGCCCCAGCATGTTTTGCATGGCTTCCTGGAAGCACCCCTCCTCTTAAAGACACCCCCCTCCCTTACACACACTTGCACACACAAAGGCACAGTCACACATTGCACACTGCATCTGCTTCTGGAACCGTGATCTCAAATCAATACTGGCCATTGATCCTGAAAAGGGAAGGTCGGTCTCCTCTCCAAAAGCTCCTCCCACCATCCAGGATGTTTTGCATCCCCCCCCCCCCCGATCATCCGTCCTGGGACTGGTGGCCCACTTGGGCTAGGATTGGGTCGAGCCTGGTAGCCCACTTGGCTTGGGGCTGGGCTGGTAGCCTGCTTGGGCTAGGCCGGGGCTGGTGGCCCACTTGGGCCGGGCTGGGGCTAGCGGCCTACTTGATTTGGGCTTGGGCTGGTAGCCCACTTGGGCCAGGCCGGGGCTTGTGGCCTGCTTGGGCCAGGCCTGAGCTGGGGCTGGGACTGACAGCCCGCTTGGGCTGGGCTGGGACTGGGGCTATCAGCCGCCGGGCTAGCTGTGAAGCCTGGGAGAGGCCAGCACCGCCCTCAGAGTCCCGCTGCTTGGGACTGAAGGGGGGCCTTGGCAGGGCTGACCTTGCTGGCTGCGTCCCTGTTGCTTGGAGGCAAACATCCTCTCTCTCACTGTTGTAACTGTGCTGGGGAGGCTGAGCCGGGCGGACGTGAACCCGGCTGGTGAGTCAGTCACTGGGTAAACAACGTTTTATTGGGTACTGGCTGTACCGAGCCCAGTGGCTGTACTAGGCACTCTGGGGGGATCCCAGAGGAGACGCTTTCCTGCTCGTGACCTAATGGGGAAGATGGGACAAAAACTCAGGGAGTCCTAGTGGAGCCGATAAATGGGGACATGTTTGTGCACAAACTGGGAGCTTCTGAGGGATCCATGAAGGAGAGCGGCCGGGGAAGTGTTTCAAATTCATAGTCACAGAAAGTCAGAGCTGGGGAAGTCTTAGAACAGAGGGTGTCAGGGCTGGGGGGGCTTAGAACAGGGGATGTCAGAGATGGAGGGGGTTTAGAGACTATCTAACCCCCCACTTGCCTCCACCCCTTATTTACAGATAGGAAAAGTGGGGCTCAGAAAAGCAACTATCCACTGAGTGAGTCAGGGCCAGACCCCCAGTTCCCAGACTTCTGCCCCAGCCTCTTTTTGCTCTCAGAAATGGGGGCAGCCAAGGCTCTGGTGAGACGTGGAGGCTAGAGGCTCTCCTGCAGCTGCAGACCCTCTTTCTCTGCCTTTGCCCTGCACGGCAGCCTTGCTCTCCCTCTCTTCCCCTGCCCCTCTTTGCCAAGGGGCCAGACCAGGAGCACCCCGAGGAGCAGAGGGCCCGGGGCCTGCAGGAGGCCGGGGAGGTGGAACCTTGGGATTCCAGGTGTCTTTGGCTCGTGACCCCCCTTGCCCGGATGCCTGAAGCCAGGCCCAGATCATATGGGGAATGAGCAGCAGGGGAAGGATTTGAACCCGGGCCCCAGATGTCACATTCAGCTCCTTTCCCACCTCCCCCTTGCCTAGTGAGGTCCAGCCTGAGCAGGGGCACCCAGGGCCAGAGAAGGCCGGCCAGGACCGGGCCATAGGAGGGAAAAGCACTGGCCTTGTCCATGCCATCGGCTGCTCGGGGTCTGCCTGGAAGCGGCCCCTTGAACCCGGCTGCCCACCAGCCTGAGCCCTGGAACCACCCCGGAGACCGCCCTGGACACCGCCCCAGACCCAGCCCCTCAGGCCCGGCCTGAACCTGGACACTGCCTTGGAGACCTGGCCCCTCGGACCCAGCTGCCCATGGGCCTGAGCCCTGACACCGCCCCACACCCGGCCCCTCGGCCCGGTGGGCTCAGACACCCTCGCTGGCCAGCCCCGCCCCGAGGCCCACTCCAGGCGGTCCATGTACCCACTCAGGCCCCTGGCTCGGCTAAGTGAACATTAGTCCCAGATTACTTTGCTGAGGAAATGTGTTACTACCGCCTCCTCCTCCTTCTCGCTGTTGGATAAGCTTTTAAAACCATTACCTCCCCCTGGTGCAGCGCAGGAGTGGAGAGGAGGGGGAGGGAGAGCGGGGCAGGGGGGGAGGGGGGACTTGGGGCAGAGGGAGCTGAGCTCCAATACTGGCTTTGCCATCACCGCTGCCCCTTTTCCTTGATGGCTGCAGATTTTCCACCTATAAAATAAAGGGTCCAGTTCAGAGGTTTCTAAGGTGTGTCCTTTCAGCTGGAAGAGACCTTGAAAATCATGAAATCCCCTCCTTTCACAGATGAACAACTGAACCCGGGGTGAATGACTTGCCCAGGGTCACACAGCTGGTGGGCACGGGGGCGACCGCTCCCTCCTCGTTGCTGCTGCTCTCTAAGCTTCTCTCCACAGAGAAATTCCCTGCTCTGTCCCAAGTTCCGTCCCCTGCTCCCCCACATGCTCGCCAGCTCCCAGCTCCTCTGGGCTCTGACTTCTCTCTCCCAGCCGCCCCCGGGGTCTGTCCCGGCCTCCCTCCCCCCCTTGCTCTTCCCCACCCTGGTGACAGAGGACCAAGCATGGCGCCTTGGGGAGGGGCTCCCTGGTCCCTGCCCTCGCCTCCCCCCCCCCCCAGCCTGGCCTGGCTCAGAGAGAGATGTGACAGCATCAGCAGGAGGCACTTTGGGGGATCAGCTCCCCCCTGCCCCGTCACTGCCGGGATGGGGACCGGAGCCCCGCCCCTCCTGCTGTAGCCCGGGGCCGCTGGGAGCTGGCCTAGCCTCCACCTGGCCGGCCTGGGAGGAGCCCTCCCCCTGCTCCGTCTTTGTCAGGAGCAGCTGGGCTGGGCCGCTGCCCCCGGGCATGGAAAGAGCCGGGCTCTGGCTCTGGAAGGAAAGAGGGCTGTTTATTTTGATTCTGGGGTGGGGGGGGGACGTCGGGGCGCTTACTGGATTTTAACCTGTTCTCCCTCCTCCGTCCCAGCCCTCAGCCTCCCTCCCTCCCACCCCCTCCCTCTCCCCTGGGCAGTGGCCTTGGGCCCTCGGCCAGTCCCTGGAGACCCCCTTCCCCAGCTCCCAGCGGCCCCCTCTCCTCTGCTTTAGATAATCCCACATCGAGAGTGCCGGGCCTCCCGCTGGTGCTGGTGCAGCCTCCCCCAGCCAGCTGCGGCGCCATTTCCAGCTGAGATTGGGGGCCCCACCATCCCCCCCTTCTTGGGGATCCCTTCATCGTGACCCACTGAGCCTCCACCTCAAACCTCCCCTGCCACGAGGTAGAGTTAGGTATGAAGGTCGCTCTCGCTCCCTCCCAATGGGGCCGGGCCCTGGGGCCCCAAAACTACACGGGGGGGGAATAGTAGGAGGCAAAGAGGTCCCCACTCCAGGGAGCCCCGGGGAGAGGAGCTGTCAGCAAGGGCTCTGGAGGGCGGCCATTGTCTGGGGAAGGAGGGAACCGGCCTCCGGCCATTCTCCTGTTGGGGGAAGGACCCAGTTTGATGCATCTCGTCCTTCCCCAGGAAGCACCACGAGGGGTAGAGACCAGGGCCCTCCAGAGCTGGGTTCTCAGACAGCGGCCTCTGGGCCCCGTCCGGGAGGCAAGCTCGCTGCCAGACCCTTCCATACCTGACTGACTCTTGTTAGAGCAGGGAATACTGGAGGGGATGGGGAGACAGAGACAGAGACAGACAGATAGAGACAGAGAGACAGACAGACAGTGGGAGGAAGGCCAATCAGATGGGAAGTCCCTGTCCCTCCTGCTGTCCACAGATAAATTCAGCCTCCCAAAAAACCTCATTCTCCTAAGAAGCCCCTCGCCCCAGAAACATCTGTCTGGAAAAGCTCTGGGGCAACTTCGCCAGCTCAGGGAAATCTCCCATGGTGCACATCTGGCCTTTGGTTCCATGCCTCCTCCCTGTGGAGACCTCCCCTGAAGTGTGTGCTCCCATCCCTGTGGGGTCTGTGGAGGCCGGGGGAGGAGGTCGGCACTGGAGGGGAGCACTTCCTGCAAGAAAACCACAGTCCGGGTCCTAAACTAAACGAAAAGGAAAAATTGTATCTGTGGCCCCACCTCCCAGGGGGCTGTTAGGCTCCAAGGGACTGATTAAAGCTTTGCAAGTCTTGGAGGACTCCATCTTTATTTCTATTATTGGTCTTGTCCACGGGAGGAGGAAGATTCAGCATCTGCCATAGAAGGAGCCCGGGGTGCCTGCAATTCTGCCAATCAATTTGTTCTGAAGCCAAAGGCCCTCTCCAGCCGGGGGCAGCCCCTGAGACGGCCAGTGAAAGGGTTGATCTCCAACAGGGCCTGATGGGAAGGAGGAGTTGGGTCCTCCAGGTAATGGCAGGCCAGGAAGGGGTGAGCTCCCCATCCCCAGAGGATTCCTGGAAGAGGCTGGGGGTGCAGCGGGATGGCCTTCCCAGGGCAGGCCCCTTCCAAAGAGGACACCCTGGGATTCTGGGACGGACTGGCCGGTCCCAGCCCTTGGAAGTCCATCTCTCTTAAGGTCTGTTAAGACGCCCCTTGCCTTCCTTCCGCCATCTCCCCTCTGGCTCCCCTCATCTCCCCAGTGCCCCCGTGAGTAAGGCAATCGGCTTGGCCACCACTTAAGGTTTGCAAAGCATTTTACAAGCATCCTCTCCTCTGTTCTCCCTAAGCCAAGGAGACGAGTGCTAGTCATCTCCATTACCTTCCTATAGAGGGGAAACTAAGGCTCTTTCCGGCCCTGCCCCGGCCAGGGTCCCAGCCAGAGCCTCCCAGAAGGGAAACGCCTTGAGGACAGGGGCTGCCTTTGGATCTCGGGCTCAGCACAGCGCCTGGCACACAGTAGGCACCTTAATAAATACCTGTTGGATTGGAGTCTTGACCCTGAGCAGGTGTGACCCCTGAGAACGCAGGGCCCAGATGGGAGGGGGTGCAGGAAGGAAGGGGAGAAGGGGGAGGGGGCGGAGGCAGGGCCAGAATCCCCATAAGTTCCCCCAGGGGGCTGTGGACAATGGCAGGAAGCGGGCAGGCCTCCGGCCTGAGAGAACCAGGACAGGATGCGTGGAGGCGGGGCTACCGGCCCTGGGGGGAACCCAGGAGACCAGTCATTGGGAGGGTCTGTGCCATCACCCCCCCATGGGCAGGTGTGTGTGTGTGACCTTTGAGAGCAAAAGACACCCTGTTCTCCAACACACATACACACACTCACACTCACTCACTCACACTCACACTCACACACACACTCACACACAGACACGGACACACCCTCAGAAATTCTGAGATAGGGACAGGGGAGAAGACAAGGCCACATTGGAACATCAGCAGGGCCCAGTGCCCCACCTGGGACAGCCCAAGGCTGGAAGGGCCTGAGAACAGGGATTAGCTGAAAGGGAACAGCAAATGTCCCACTCGAGGCACCTCAGGGAGCAGCTAGCCCGACCTCTGGACTCGGTGGGAGAGAGAGATGGGGGGGACAGGAAGAACCCGGATTTAGGCCTCCCAGTTCCCAGGGCACAGGCAGGCCTTGGGGGGAGGTAGAGAAGTCCTGCTCTGAGCCCACTGTGAAAGGCAGAGGGAGAGGGAGTTTGGGGAGAGGGGACTAGCTTTGGTTCCTCAGCCGCCTGTTCCAGATAAGCTCGGGCACTGGGGTGATGAAGTTCTACCTATGGCCCACGGGCCAATTCCCCACCATGGTGCTTTAGGGAGGGAGAGGGATGGGATCGAACGGTAGGGACTGAGTGGGAGGGAAGGGGGCCCAGCTGACGTCACCGAGGCAAGAGCAGATGGGGTTGGGTCTCAGTCCTGGGGCCCGGGGCCCCTTTGAGCAAGAGGAAAGGAGGAAGAAAGCTTTGAGACTGAATCTTGGCTCTCCTGAGCTCTCTGGGACTGGGGCTCCATTAGCACGTGTAGAATCAATAAATGATGAGAGGTAGAAGCAACAACCTGGGTGTGTTGGCCCGGGACCAGCCCGACCTGGGCAGGGAAAGGGGAGCTAATGGCCCGTTCTAGGAGCGGAGATCCAGAGCAAGAGGCCCCCTTAGGGGGGGTGGCTCATGTTGCAGAGGGGAAGGGAAAACAGGCCTGAGTTTCTGAACCTGAACGTGGGCCCACTGCCCCTCTGCCTATGAGCCCAGACCTCTCCCCAGGCCGTCTGCTGAGGCCCTCTAGGGTCCCCACTGCCCCCCTGGGAGAGGAACTCCTCCCAGTCTCCCCAGGGCAGCAGCCCACGAGGACCTCCAGCTGCCACACCCTTCCCACCCAGGGCACGGCCACTGTTTGTTTAGAGAGACCGATGGGCCGGCAGGGTGTGGACCGGAGGGCAGACAGCCTGAGAAGGATCCTGGGCACAGCCCTGAAGATGGCCCAGGGAGGAGATGTCAGAGGGCAGGGTGTGGACCGGAGGATAGATTGATACCCTGAGAAGGATCCTGGGAACAGCCCCGAGGATGGCTTTTCTCAGCCCAGGGAGGGGAGGTCAGAGGGCAGGGTGTGGCCGGCTTCCTCCGAGCCCGCTCCACCTGTTCCCAGGAAGAACGACCCCCTCTGCCCGACCCAGAAGTGAGGAGCCAGCAGCTCCCTCTGAGCGCGGGACCCATTTTTCCAAAGTGGAAAGCCAAGGTGCTGTGTGAAAAAGGGAGTTACCTGGCCCTTTGGGGATAGGACTAATAATACCACAATTATATATAGCGCCTTTCTTCCAGAGAGCTCAGATGAGCTCCATGATGTCATTTGTCCTCACAACCTCCCTGAGAGGTGGTGATGGGAGTGGGAGGGGGAGTGAGAGCAGGACAGGAGGTGGGCAAAGAGCTGGGCCCCCCCTCTGGCAGATGACAAAAGCCCTGCCCCCTTCACCATCCACCCCTTTCATGGGCTCTTCTTGACCCTCCAGCAGCCCCCCTCATCATCCTCCTTCCTGCCTCCCTCCCCCTCTAATCTTCCGTTTCCATGGACTAGAAAGCCAGTTTTCCCAATTCTTCTCCCTTTCTCCACCTTTGTGTTTATTCTGTGTATACAAAAGGCAGTCACTGGAGAACAGCCTCAAAGCCAGGAGAACTTGGGTTCGAACCTGCCCTTTGACCCCTCCTGACCATGACCTTTGCGGGACCCCCCCCCCAGTGCCTCTCCCTAACACCACACGGTGCAGCTGGAACCTTAGCCGTCTCCAGTCTTTAACCTTCTGACTGTGTGTCCCCCCCTTCTCCCGCCCCCCCCCCAATAAAATGAAAGTTTCTAGAGGAGGAGACCATCTCCATTCCAGGCCACGTATTCTTAGCACAAAGTCCTGGCAGTCTGTGGGACCTGTAGCGGGGCTTGCTGACCGACTGCTGGATTTGGAGACAGCAGAAACTAGGGTTCCAGTCCAGCTCCCCCTCTTCCTGGGTGGGAGTACGGACAAGTTCTGATCTCCTCCATTCTCCCTTCCCAGTACTAGAGTTTCCTTCTGTATCTCATTTGGTCTTCGCCCTGGGGAGCTACTGTGGGTCACAGACAGAAAGAGGAGGGATCAGAAGAGCAGATCCCTGGCTCTCCACCCTCCTAGGGAGGACTCAGAGCTAAAAGGGGGCACTGCAAGTGTCAGCTCTTCTTGTTAGCAGGACCAACCCCTCTTTCCTGCCCTGCCCTTTTTCCCTAAGACTCTGAGCTGAAAGGGCCCACTGTGGCTCCCATCTCACTGTACAGATGAGGAAACTGAGGCCTGGAGAGGCTAAGAGTGTCATTCAATGTCACACTTTCGATCAAAAATCTGGGCAAGCTAAGTGCCGGGTCTGGGGTCAGAAACCCAATCTGAAATTGAGTCTTCTAGCTCCCGATTTAGAGCTCTGTCTGATTAGGCTCCCTCCTTCCTACCATCAGCCCTCTCCAAATGTCCTCAAGGAGCAAGTGAAGGGCTGGCAGCTTCCGGGATCAGAGAAGGGCTGAGCGCCTCGGAGAGGGAGGAATCTGGACTCGGGGTTCTCACCGGTGGCCATTGGGCCGGGAGGAAAGCTCAGCCAACATTGACAGCGGCCAGATGCCGGGGATGGTCTCCACATGTCCAGGTGGGGCCTTGAGGAGCAGCTGTGGCGAAGAGTGCTCTGAAAACCCGTCCCAAGTATGGCCACCCCCACTCTGACCCTTGTGGCGCATCATTACCCAGAGCTTCCCTGAGCTCACTCATGCCCCCCCCCCCTTTCCCTACCTGGGCTTCTTGACTTTCATGGCTAATGTGGGACCAGCTGGGCTCAATCCGCCTTCCTCCTCAGCCACAGGAGTGAGCTGCCCTGGTCCTGCCTCCTTACATCTGCCCTGGTCCTCCCTCCTTACATCTGCCCTGGTCCTCCCTCCTTATCTCTGCCCTGGTCCTCCCTCCTTACATCTGTCCCTCTTCCACCCAGTGAGAGCTCTGCTCCAGCTACTCTCCAGGAGTCTTTCGGTGGCTGACCTGGAGGTCAGGTCCCCGAGCTGCATCAGGGCTGCCATGGGGAGGCCATGTCTGCGACCCCACTCCAGCCAGGCTCCCAACTGCCCGTGGAGCTGGCGGCCATTGCAAGCTCGAGATTTCCTTTGTAAGGAAGCTCCCAAGGAGGAACTGCCTCTGTCTACTGATCAGTCCCCATCTATAACTTAGAGTTCTTGGGGACCTACAGAGAAATGACTTGTCCAGAGTCACACAGTCGGATAGATCAGAGGCAGGACCCGTATCCAGTTCTTCCCGATTCCCAGTTCATCCACTGTGCAACAGATGGAAGTTTCCACCCTCCAACAAATACAATGGAGTTTGGGGATGGGGGAGACCTGGGAGCAGAGGATGAGAAGATGAGGGGCTGAGCTCGAAAAGGACATTTGGGAATGTAGGTTCCCGGAGGGAGGGACAAGGGACAGAAGTGCTGAGGAGCAGAAAGAATGGGGGGGGGGGAATGGAGGGGCAGAGCCAGAGGAGATGGGGAGCAGGAGGGGTGAAGGGAATAGGGAGCAGAAGGGGTGAAGGGAATGGGGAGCAGAAGGGGCGAGGGGGGTGGGGAGCAGAAGAGTTAGGGGAGATGGGAAGAAGGGGTAAGGAGGATGGGAAACAGAAGGAGTGAAGGGGATGGGGAGCAGAAGGGGTGAAGGGGATGGGGAGCAGAAGGGATGAAGAAGATGGGGAGCAGAAGGGGTGAAGGGGATGGGGAGTAGAAGGGGTGAGGGGGATGAAGAACAGAAGGCCGCAGGGAGGAGAGCAGGGGGAGCGCAGAATTAGACCCTAGGTTTTGAAGAGAGCGAGCAGGGACCGTTTCCCCGGAAGCACTGGATAACCTGCAGAGCCATCAGCAAAGCTGGAGCGTGGGGAGGATGGGAAGGGGGGGAGAGGGGGTGAGATGGTGCTCTACCTTGCGCCCCGCCCTCCCTCCCCCTTTCTCTGCCTCCCCAAGGCGTTCTGTTCACACTCTATTCCAGCAGTTCCCCTAGTAGGGTGGGGTCCACATGCGCGCACGTAGAGCGGGGGCCGGCTGGAGGGAAGGGGGTTCAGAGACTGGAGGCGCCCCTCCCATGCTGGCTCAGCCCCGCCCCTCTGCCACCCGTGCTCCCTCCCATCGCCCTGGGACTGCACCGAACCTAAAATTCACTAGCGCTCTGCAGCGCGCGTGCGGGGGCATGCATACTCGAGCACGTGCAGCTCCTCATGCGCGCGCGCACACACACTCACTCATACACGCACACGCAAATTCTCGGGCGCCGCCCACTACAAGTTGCTGGGGCTGAGGCTCCTGGAATGGGTGGGAGCGCTAAGGGCTGGGTTCTGGGGCGGCTAGAGACCTCTCAGCAGGAAATCGGCTTAGCTCAGTTTGGGGCCGGTTGAAAGGACCTTAAATGGGCCATTTAACCCCCCTTCCCCAGAGGATCTTGGCCCCTCTCCTTTCCCTGCATTACAGTTGTGGGGGGGGGGGAGCCCTGATTGGACTAAATGTAAATTTAGTTTCTGCCCTTGAAACCCCCAGTCTGGGAGGGGATAAGACAGATAAAGAAAACGTACATTAGAGACCGGCAAAGAGATGCGTGTAAAGTCTCACCTAATAAATCCCCAAGCCCTGGGTATTGCCGACATTTATTTCAGTTATGCAGGAGGAGAAAGTGAGGCTCCGGGCTCATCTCCTTCCTCAAACGAGACTTAACTTTTCCTCTCTGGCTATTATAAGGGACCAAGCTAGTGAATGGAGGAGAAACCTTGAACCCTAACCTAGATTACCCCAAGGAGACAAGGCAACCTCCATCCCCACCCACAATTGACTCTGTCAGATAGGAGAGGGGTTCGGAGAAGAGGACTGGCTGGAGCTGATCCAGCCCAGCTCAGCAGAGTGCAGTTCGGGAGGCAGGTTTTGGTGTTCTGAGGGGCAGGCTGATCTCTCCAAATCTCTCAAGGTTTTGGAGCTTGGAGTTGAGGGATCATCTCCAGTTGATCAAATCCCAGTTAGAGGGATCTTGAATGTCTGATCCTAATTAGTACACCCCCTCCCCCCCCCACACACACATTTTACAGGGTCCCAAACTAAGAGTCAGAGATAAACAGAGCCGTGGCCAAGGTCATCCCAACTCGGGGAGCCACAAGCAGTGTTTGAAAGGCTGGTCAGCCGGGAGCTCAGCCCCAGCCCCCCAGTGCCCGTGCGTGAGTTCCCAGCCCAGAGGAGCTGTCCGCGCCGAGCCTGGATCGCTTTGGGATGTGCGCTAACTAGGTCAGTTCGGGTGGTGTCAGGCCCGGGGGTTCGGGCTGGCCGGGGGCTCAAAGCTCTGACAAAGCAAACCCAAGACACGGCCTGTTCGGCAGCGGATCGCGTGGGGCTCGGGACGAAAGCGTCCTATCAAAGAGCGTTAGAAGCTGAGCAGATTCAGGGGAAGGGAGGGCGGCTGGGCCCAGGAGGGCTCAGTTCCCATCAGCCCCGGATCAAAGGCGTCTGGTCAAAGAGCCTTTAAATACCTTGAAAACCAGGTGACACTGAGTTCAATGGCCTGAGAGAAAGGATTGGGTTTCATTTGAAAAAAACTGTCTCGAGCTGAAAAACGATCAGTCTGTAGTCCCTGGGATTCGGGAGCAAGTGCGGGGGAAGAAGGAGGATGGGACCAGGGGAGAGGAGGACCATGGGGCCTCATGTCATGGTTAGGGACAGGATCTGGAGAATAGGGGCCCCAGGCTCTGGTAGGGGAGCAGAGAGATGGGGAGCACAGGGACTGGGGAGCAGGGGCTGGGGAGCAAAACTGGGGAGCACAGGGGCTGGGGAGCAGAAGCACTGGGGATAATAAGGGCTGGGGAGCAGGGGCTGGGGAGCAGAGGGGCTGGGGAGCTGTGGCTAGGGTGGACAGGGGCTGGGGAGCAAAAGGACTAGGCACCAGAATGGCTGGGGAGCAAAAGAGCCTGGGAGCTGAGGGCCTGGGGACCAAAGGGATTGGAAGCAAAGGAGCCTGGGAGCAAGGGTCCTGAGGAGCAAAGACTGGGGAGTGAAGGGGCTGGCCTGGGCCTGGGCTTGGGGAAGGGATGCAGAAGGACACAGAAAAATGTGGGGTTATGGGGAGGAGCTGATCTGATAAGATCCAATGCATAAACTTAGGATCTTCTCTCGGGCTGTGTGATGGCAGGCAGAGTCACAACTCTAATCGTACAGATGTGGAAACTGAGGCAAGAGGAAGAGAAGTCACTGCTCAGACTCATATAGGGAATAAATGTTACCTTCTCTCTGAGCCTCAGTTTCCACGTCTGTATAAAGTGTATAAAATTAAGGCTTTGATTATTCACCACACAGAGTTGTTGTGGAGAAAGCGTTTCATAACCCTAAATGTGCTATGATTTATACTCAAGCTGTAACTCCTAGTCAGGACCCGGGATGTGCTCCTAGGAAGGATACTAGGTTTGAGATCAGAGAGCCTGGGTCACTTCCTTGCTGTGTGACCTCTCCAGGACTCAGTTTCTTCCTCTAGTCATTAATGGAGCTGGACTAGAAAGCCAGAGGTCTTGCAGTTGAATTTGAACTGCTGACTGGGAACTAGTATAGGGACTGAAAACAAGCAGACCAGGCAGTTGAGTGCTGCTGGAATCATTAGAGTTGAAGGAAAGCCTGAAGTTTTTGGCCTCTTAAGTAAGGTCAACTGGAAATTGAAAAGGGCTGCCTTCCAAGGAAAAGGAAGGGGAACAGGAAAGATAAAGAAGGGAGAACAAGGAAAAGAGAGGGAGAGGGGGAAAAGAGAGAGAAAGGAGACCAGGAGAAAGACCCAGAGGCCAGGACACAGTGAAGAAAGAAAGAATGATTAAGAGAGGGGAGAGACCCAGGAAGTTGGTTTTGATTGGCTCTTTCTGAGGGAGAGATAGACTAGAGATTGATGAGCTGGGATGTACATGCTGAGGAAGACTAATAGAAAGGGAAAGAAAAGGAAAAGGGGAGGAAGGAAGGGAGGGATCAAGGAAGAGAAGGATGAAAAGAAAAGAGGGAGAGAAGAAGGGAGAGGTGGAGGGAAGAAGAAGCATTTGTTGAGCACTCACTATGAACAAAGCAACATTCTAAGTGCTGGCAGTACAAATTGGCAAGACTCCTTGCTCTTGGGAAGAGGAGACTGGAACTCTGGGTCTGCCCCCTGGAGAAGGCAACTGAGCTCCATCCACTGCTCCTGGTGGAATGGAAGCTAGCTGGGGAGAGGAGCTTTCACCATTGTCTTCCTGTGTCCAGGAGCTCAGGAGAGTGTGTAGTGTATCTTAAATAGATGTTTGCTGCCTGACCGATGGTGGTTTGAGGGTAGGCCTCTGGCTAAAGCTTTTCAGAAAGTCAGCCTCTGCTGCACCTTCTCCTCCACCCCCAGGAACTGCCTGGGCCATGATGCTTCCCCTCGAAGGCGGCCCCAGCTGGCAAGCACTAAGGTGCTTGAGGAGGCTTATTTGCTCATCTACCCACATGGCAAATGATGAGTATGGCTTAGCAAGGGACAAGACCAAGTTGCTTCCTTAGAGTTTTGGGGACGAGTTCAGTCCTGCGGGGTTGGGGGTTGGGGACAGACCCAATCGGGGGAAACAAGGCCCAAAGTCTCAAAGGCTGACAGGAGCCGAACGAATGAGAACCCAGGAGTCCTAGCTCCTAGTTTGTGGCCTAGCAACCAAACCCCACAGCCTCCCGGGTCCCCGGTTTGGGAAGTGCCGGCCGGATCCCTGCTCCTCAGGAGAGGAAACGGCTCTTCTTCCCAGTGCCTCCAGAGAAAGGATGACACGGGAGCCCAATGGACAGGACCGAATAGGAAACTGTGGCACCTTGGACTGGGGTCAGGGGCCTCCCCCGGTACCCAGCACTGGAAGTTGTGTCGTGGAGGCTGTTAGAGAGGCGTCATGGAAAGTGCCTGCCTCCAGGGGATGTCACCTTAACTCACCGGGGTTCCTGAAAAAGGGGCAGCTGGGATGCTCAGTCTAGAAGGAAGCTGCCCATAACGAGACACCGACAAGAACGACGCTCCTCATTCCTCGCTACAACAGCCTCCGTGAGGCCGGTTGTTTTTCCAGTTTTCAAGATCCGGGGGACGGCCTGAGAAACTGAGGCACCAAGGGATGGAATGACTTGTTCATGGCAGATTCTAGCAGGTTTCTGCTATCCATCCTGGGAGTTCTGTTGGCCACAGAGCAGAAACTTGGCAGAAAATCACCACTGATGCTCTCCTGTTATTAACAAATCAGGATGTAAGTATGTATTCCAAATGCATGTATTTTATGTGTATTTCTGTACCTATGTCCACAATCACATCGTCTTCTTGATAGAGTGCAGATTCCTCTTTTTATTTTTGTATCTTAGGTGCCTAGGACTGTGCCTGGCACACACATTCTAGGCACTTAACAGATCAATCATTGAGCAATTTTATGCCAGGCACTGGGCTAAACAGTGGAGAGACAGAGAAAAAGCAAGAACAGGCTGCGCCCTTACGAGACTGAGTGAGTGATTGAAAGTAAACCTCTGGCCAGCAGATTGGAGATTAGACAGAAGGAGGAACTTCCTTGGCAAGGAAATCTGGGAATCCAGTGAGGAGAGAGGACATCACTTAGCTGAGGCTCCGAATCCCGACTGCAACGAGAATCCTCCTTCCATCACCCCAAGAGCTGTTTTTCCAGTCTTTGCTCAAAGACCTCCATTGCCGGAACCCACCATCTTGGACAGCTCATTCCATTTGGAGGCAGTTATAACTAGAATTGTCCTATCATCAAGCTACATCTTCTTGTCTTCAACTTGTACCCATTGACTTATGGGATGTCTGAAACGAAACTTTAGAGGTCATTTTATCCTATTTCTTCATTTTACAGATGGGGAAACTGAGGTCCAGAAATGGGAAGTGCCTTATCTCAATAAAGCTCTGTTAAATAGAAGCGATGGAACAAGATCACAGACTTCCAGCTGAATGGGATCCGGAAGGTTTCGGAGTCCAACTCTCCTCATTTAACAAATGAGTAACCTGAAGCCCAGAAAGGTCACAGGGGCACGGGGTTAGTAAATGGCTGGAGTAGAATTCAGATCGGGTCTCTTAGGTCTCTTGGTTCCCAGATGAAAGAGTATCTGGGGATGGGAAGAGAGACAGAGCAAATGTCCCCAAGATCCTGAGAGTCCACGCCTGCCATATTTAGTCTTTTTGCCTCTTCAATTGAAGGAGATTAGTCAGATCTAGAGACATTTATTGAGTCTAGAAACATTTATTAAACATTTATTTTGATATTCCTGGCACTGGGCTAAGCACTGGAGAATCTTCTCTGCCCTCAAGGAGCTTATCATCTCATAAGTTCCAAACCCCTCATTTTAAAAAGAAGTAAACCGAGTCCCAGAAGAATGAAGTGACCGACTGGAGAAGAGGGGCAGAGTTGGAACATAAGTCCTTCTGAGCCAGGGATCAGGTTTGTCCTTTGGGGCAGCATTGTTCATTGGGGTGCCACCTTTTCCATGAAGACCTCACCAATCTTCTCTTCTCTCACCTCCTGCCACTTGCCAGAAGTCTCTCCTTGGATTTCTCCAATTTTTATTTGCCCCCAATCCTGGTTTGTTCATCTTTGCCACATGATGAGCGGTTCATCAGACACGTGTCACCTAGAGGCAATAGGGGATGAGAGCGCCAGGCTGGGCCGTTGGAAAGGCCATGTCCGATTTTTACTTCAGATGATTATGAGCCCCTTCACCTCCTTAGCCTCAGTTTCCTCGTTTGTAGAAAGGGGATAATGTCCATAGCACTTACCACGGGACATTGTGACACAGTAGAAAGTTTGGAGTCTTTTCTTATATGGCCACGGACAAACCACTCTAGAACTCTTGTCCTCAACTTCCCCATCAGTAAAGTGCGAAGGCTGAGCCAGATGGTCTCCAAAGTCCTTTGTAACCCCAAATCTATAATTGTATAATGGGTTGTTGTGAGAACCCAAGGAATTCATTTGTGTGAGACATTTTGAAGCTCTTAATTATGCAGAAATATATGTAAATTATCATCGATCATTATTGCTTATATTGTTATTCTATCATCTCCGGAAGACCATTGCTTAGTCCCAGAACTCAGAAACCGACCCGGTCTCTCTCATTTGAGGCACTGGTGGTGGGGGGTGGCTCTGCAAATAAATATGATCCAAGGTAGAATGTGATGGGCGTGAAGAACCCTGGGAAAGTGCGTGAGAAATTTGAGAAAAGGGAGAGCTCTTTCCCCCGCGGACCCCCCAGAGGAAGGCTCCCGGGAAGCCAGGGCTTCGCCCATCTTGGTGTCCCACCTCCTCCCTCTAGGTTGGCTAGCAAAGGACCTTGGACAGAGGCACAAGCCAGCGTGCGCGGGAGTCCCAAGTGATGTTACTTGAGAGTTGACTTTGCCAAGTGGATCTAGTCCTGAGGGGACAGGGACGTTCTGAGAGTGGATTGGATGGACTGCAGGCGATGGGGGGGTAGGGGTAGGGGGGAAACTAGAGACTTCAGATTAACTTTGTTTGAACCGGGCAAGTCATATAATTTCTTCTCAGCGTGAAAGGGCCCCCTAGGCTCCTTCTAGCACCCAGGTGATGATCTCAGGACTTGTCAAGCGGAAGGAGGAGTTCAGGTGTTTGGGAAGGGGGTCCCCAGTGGGCAGACCTACAGGCTTCCTTTCTTAGTACTTAATTAGCACACCCCACCCGAGGCGGACGCTGTCTTCCCAGAGATATGCTTGGGGGATTTCCTTGACTTCCTTATCTGCTTCCCAACCGGAAAAGTGGTGGGTGGGTGGGAGTGCCTCCGTTTGTGTGCCCGCGCGGTGGGGGGTGGGAAGGGAGCGCGGTGGGGTTGCACGGGAGGTGCATCTAGGGGGTAACCGGGCTGGCAGTGTGGAGGTGGGCCCCGGCTTGCGCTTGTTTGTGCGGCGGCGTGATTTGGGGTGGGTGAGCAGCATAAAGGGAGGTGTGGATCCAGAAGTGGGAGGGGAAGCTTTCACTCGGGATCCCACAGTCGTCGTGCCTGGGGAGAGGCGGGGAGGTCCGGGACTCGGCTCTCATTCCCACCCTCTGGGGGCGTCGTGTGGGTGGGCGCGGGGAAGAGCGATTGTGTGTGTACGTGACGGGGTGGGGCTGGGAGGGGTTTTTTCCTGCCCGTGGGAGGGACCTTTGTGCCTGGCTGGAAGTAAGTCAAACGTAGAATTAGACAAGCGCCTACTACGCGCCGGGTGCTGGAGGCAAAGAAAGGCCCCAAACTGGGACTGTGTGTAGGTGGGCCGGGGGGGGGGGGGCTTCTGAGGACTTCCCAGGACCCGGAGCCCCATCCTGCCAGTAACTGTTCTCCACCCAGATCCGTCCTCTGCTAGAAATGGAGGTGGGGGTGGGGGGTCCGCAGATTGAACTTTGGGGGTAGGAGAGAGGTGGGGGAGCCTCTTGTAGGGCTGGGGGTGGGGCTTCTAGAAATCGGAAGCTGAGGAGGATGAGGGGAAAGAAAGAGGGCTCCTGAGCTCTAAAGACCTAGGATTGGGTGAAGGGGAGAAGGCACCTCTCGGCGTCTCTGCGATCTGAGGGGTGGCATCCTTCATCTGAGGTCCATATCACCCAGACCTTCTAGGGATCCCACTCCCTTCATTTCACAGGTCAGGGAAGTGACTTGCCCAAGGTCACCTGACTAGTAAGTCGCAGCAGGGTCCGATTTGAAATCGGAATTCGAAAGCCTAGATTCCTTCCACCCCCCCACCCCCCCTCCCTCAGTGGGGGAAGGGGGCTCTGCCTTGACTCTCCGCCCCCTGGCCTTTCACGAGCTCACAGATTTAGACCTGGAAAGGGCCTCCGAGGCCATCGGTTGAAGGCCATTTTACAGACGAGGAAACTGAGGCCCCGAGAGATTCAAAAGCCTTGCCAAGGTCAGGCAGGGACAGCGGCCCAGGCCCCCGGGGCTCGCGCGAGCCAGGAGCGGGAGGTGGCACGGCCCCCAGGTTGGGGAATGGCCCCCCTGCCCAGGCCCGGTCTCGGCTCCGTGCTGCCACCGATCCACTCCTGGTTTCTCCGAGCACGGGGCCGCTTCCCGGGGACCGCGCGGTGGCAAGCCCGGAGCTGACGCGCTCCGCGCCGCTACTGGCTGGAAAACCCGGCCTGGATCCGTGACCGTCCCACCCAAGGAGTCCCGGGGAGCCCGGGAGCGAGGCGGCCGGCCGCTGTGGCCTGGCCCCCGGCCCGTGCCTTGGGCCCCTCGCCGGGGACCGTGCGGGGAGGGCGGGAGGCGGCCCCCGGAGCGGCGGGAGGGGGCGCGGGCCGGGGTCCGGCCCCGCGGACGCAGACAGGGCGAGGCGGGGGCGCGGGGCGAGCCCCGGGCGGCGGGCGCGGGCCGCAGTGCCCCGGGCGGCCGGCAGCGGGCAGCGGGGAGCGCGGGCCGGGGAGCCGCGGCGGGGGCAGGAGGGCCGGCGGCGGGGGGGCCGGGGCGCGCGCGCGCCGCCGCTCCCCCTCCCTGCCGTCCGCGCACACACGCGCACACACGCCCGCTCCCACCGCGCTCACGCGCACACACGCCCGCCCGCGCGCTCACTCCCCCAGCCCCACGCACGCACCGGCCCGGGAGGCAGCGGCGGCGGCTCCGCTCGGCGCTCGGCTCGGGGCGGCCCCCGCCCACGGACGGTCCCGCCCGCCCCAGGTCAGCCCAGCGCTGCGCGGGCGGCCCCCGCCCCGCCGGGCCCGGGCTCGCCCCCAGCCCATGCCCCGCGGCGGCGGCGGCGGGGACAGCGCGGACAGCGCGGACAGCAGAGGCAGCGGGCAGAGCGGCGCCCCATGAGCCGGCGGAGCGCCGCGGGCGAGGCAGCCAGTCGGGGCCGGGGGCCGTTCTGAACCCCGGGGGGCGGGGAGGGGAGAGCGCTCCGCGCGGGACCATGTACCGGGACCCGGAGGCGGCCGGCGGCCCAGGTAAGCCCGGAGGGCGAAGACGGGCGGGGACCAGGGCTGTGCCCCGCAGCAGCGGGAGGCGGCGCGAGGTGCCGGCGTTTGCGGAGGGGGGGGTTTGCGGAGCCACCTTTCCCGTGCGCCCCTCTCCCCCCTGCCCGTGCGCCCTCTCCCCTTCCCCCCCCCCCCCCCGTGCCCGTCAGGTCGCAGCCCCCGATCTCCGTGCCCGCCGTTGGGCCACTAAGTCCCGAGGCAGCTGCCTCTCGGGCTCCGGGCGCTGCTGCGGGCTAGTCAGGGGCTGGGTGTCCTGCCGGGGCTCGATTCCCCGAGGGCTGCTCTGGCAGGGAGCCTGCCCCAGCCTTCCCAGGGACGGGGACTCCTGGCCCTGACCCCAGTTTCCACTCTTTCTGCCCCCCCCCGACTGGCAGTCTCGCTGCCCTATCCCCCTTTCACTCTTTTTCTACCCCCCCCCCAGGTTATGGTAGTCTCGCTGCCCTGTGCCAGCCTCGCGGTCTCCCGAAAGGACCTCCCTGCCAGTGGTCCAAGGACAGCGTGTGGGGCGCTGCGAGAGCAGCTGCCTCCTCTCGGCTCCCCCAGGGGCGGCTGCCCCCCCAGTGGCCCCCAGCTCCCCTGGGGGCAAACTGCCCGCAGCAGGCGGCCCAGCCAGCTCCCAGGGCCGGTGGCCCCAGACAGCAAGGGTGTCTGGGAGAGAGCAGAGGGAACTGGCTTTTGTGTGACCCTGGGGGGAAAGGGGGTGCTCTGGGGGAGGGGGAGAGGGGGTGAAAAGGGGGCTATCCAGAGGGGGGCCGTGGGGGAAGCTGCTAGGGCCGGTGGCTGAGGAAGAAGGTGGCCCCCGAGGCTGGCGAGGGCACTGGGGGAGCTGAGATGGTGCCAGCCCTAATAACAATAACTGGCGTTTTATGTAGATCAGCTTTTGATCCTTATCAAAGAAATATCCTTCTGGCCTTTTGCCAGTCTGGGCCGGAGAGGCTCACTACGCTCTTCTTTCTGGGGTGTGTGTGTGTGTGTGTGTGTGTGTGTTGGGGAGGGATGGGACTCGCTGCCTGTTCATGGCCCCAGTGAAACCTCCCTCTGCCCTATCTAGCTGGCAACCCAGCAGCAGAGAAATCCTAGCAGGGCTGCTTCCTGCTCGCCACCTGTAGCTGCCCTCTTGGTGCCTCGACCCCTCCCCAAGGGCTGACCCCCGCTCCCGTCCCCCGCAGGACCTGCAGAGGGGATGCTCCCTTCCCTTGACCCTCCTTCAGCCCCCAGGGACTGCCCCCTTTTTTGCTAGCTCCAGCAGCCCCGGCTCCAGGCACCTTCCTTGGAAAGGGGGCTCCTTTCATATTCCTTCCAGCTCTAGTGGGAGTGAGCAGCCCAGAGGATGAGCAGGGGAGCAGAAGCTGGGACAGCCCCATCCCCCAAGTCTGTAGAAATCTCAACAGAGCCCTCTTTTAACAGAGGCAAGAGGATCTCAAAGCTCTCTGAGAGTAGCTCGGTGAGGATTTATGGCAGAAGGGGGCCAGAGCCCGATTATAGCTGCCATTTAGCCCTGCTCCCAGAAGCCTCCTCCCGTTCTTGTGTCCCTGTGCCCACATCTCAGAGCACGACTGGGAGGAGGTTATTACTGGAGCAAGCCCCCCCTTCCCTCAAGCCCAGTCTGCCTCAGGCTGGAGCAGACGGGACAGGCTCCCGTCAAGTCCCCTCCCCGTGTCAGTTCCTTTGGTTCTGAGACCACCTGTGTGTCCTGGGGGGAGAGAAAATGGATCATGGGAGAGCTGACCTTCTCCCACTCCAGGAGGAACAGAGAGGTCCCCTTGTCCCTCCTCTACCTCCCTTTGGTGACGTCACATGTCCAGGTATCTCCTCCTCTCCTGGTAACTACCACTGTGCCAGAGGGAGCCCAGGCTGAGGTTTAAGGTTCTGGGTGGGAGGGGAAGGAAGCGCCTGCAGGATGCCAGCTTCTCCCACCCCCTGCTTCTCCCTGTTGCTACTTCTATCCTCCCTAGCCTGCCACCAAGGCATCTGCCCATCCTGCCGGGAGCACCCAGGCTCTCCAGCAGCGGTGGGAGCTGCTCCAAACGGAGTCACTCTCCCCTACTTGGGGGGTCAGTCATCCCAGCAGTGGGATGGGGGAAGGGGGGCTGCTTCTTTCCCTTCCCCCAGGGACTCGGGCTGCCCCCAGGACGACTGGAACACTGGAGCAGGAGGGAGGCCCTTCTGGCTGGCCCTCAGAGGCTGTGGGCTCCCCAGATCCCTCACTGCCCCCCCAAACCTCTCTTCCTTGGACAGATCTTGTCATTATTGCCCCCTTTGCAGAGTGGCCGGGAGCTGTCCTTCCTCTGCTGTCCCCCTTTGCCCTCCTAACACTGCTCACCCAAGGGCCCACTCTGACCCTTCCCTTCCACCTTCCCTGTGAGGGCACCTGCTACTTGCCAACTCATCATCCGTGTTCCCTGGGCCCCATCCTCACCCCATCCTCCAGGAGACCTGTGGCTGTGCTCCCTCTCCACAGCCCAGGAGCACCCCTAACCTCTCCCCCTCTTGCTCCTGCCACTGATTTTGGTTAGCCTTGGGAGCCATTCCCATGTATGCCTCAGGACCCCGGCCCAGGAGGGAACCTCTGGCTCTCTGGCCAGGCTACATGAGGAGGGGGCTGAGCCCCTGCCCTGGGTGAACCCCCCCATTCCCCTCAAAGGATGCACAAGGCTCACCGAGGGAACCTCGGGCCCGGTTCAGACCTAAAAGAACAAGAGAAGAAACCATCCCTTCCCTCATCTGTGACTCACCAGCGGCTGAGGGAGCCTAGGCTCAGAGGAGGTGCCCCCTCCCCCCAGAGGCCCCCAAGGGTCTGCAAGGGAAAGCCACGGGGGATCCCTTCCCCATCGCCAACAGGCGAGGGCCTGTACCCTCCCTATTTCTTGTTTGCTCTCTTGCCCAGCCTCGAGCCATCCCCCCCCCTTCCACAGATATCCCATTGTCCTCTGCTTTCTCCCATTGACATTTCCCCTCTCGCCTCCTCTCCTAAGCTTGCTCTCCTGTGCCCTCCTTCCTCCCAGTTCAGCCTCCCTCCAGCCCTCCCTCCCCGAGGCCGGGCAGGGCCTGCGCTGGCCTGTAGGGGCCAGTGTTGCAGTGGGCAGGCTTGGGCAGCGCCGAGGCAGCCAGCAGAGAGGGAGAGGTGACCTTGTGGGGAGTGAATAGCTGGGGACGGGGAGAGGAAGCCGGCCTGCCAGCCAGGGGAGCCGGGGGACCGTTGCCTGCCCTCCCGGCTCTGCAGCCCGGGCACGGAGCTCTTGGGCTGCCTGGCGTCCGGAGGCTTTGGCTTAGAGGATGTTAGAACCGAGAAGTACCTGAGAACGCAGAATGTCTCAGCTGGACGGGAGCTTAGAACACAGGCTGTCGCAGCTGAGCGGGAGCTTAGAACAAGGGTTATCACTGCTGAGCGGGGAGCTGAGAACACAGACTGTCAGAGCCAAATGGGAGCTTAGAACCCAAGCTGTCAGAGCCAGATGGGAGCTTAGAACACAAATTGTGAGAGCCAGATGGGAGCTTAGAACGCAGGCTGTCAGAACCCAAGCTGTCAGAGCCAGATGGGAGCTTAGAACACAAATTGTGAGAGCCAAAGGGGAGCTTAGAACACAAGCTGTCAGAACCAGATGGAGCTTAGAACACAGACTGTCAAAGCTGGGTGGGAGCTTAAAACCTGGACTGTTCCAGCTGGATGGGAGCATGGAATACAGGCTGTGACAGCAGAATGAGACCTTAGAGCTCAGGTTGTCACAACTGGAGAGGAGCTTAGAACACAGGTCATCGTTGCTGAGTGGGAGCTGAGAACGTAGACGCTCAGAGCCACAGGATGTCAGAGCCAGGCGGGAGCTTAGGACACAGAATGTCAGAGTTGGGTGGGAGCTTAGAACACGGAATGTCAGAGCCAGGCAGGAGCTTCTAAGCTCCATGTTCTAACATGGAATGTCAGAGCTAGATGGGAGTTTAGATCACAGGACCCTAATCCTGCCAGGGTTAGACAGGAACTTAGAACACCGGTTGTCATTGCTGAGTGGGAGCTGAGAACACCGGCTGTCAGAGCTTGGGGGAGCCTAGAACCTAGGATGTTAGGGCCAGAGTGATCTTAAAAGAGAATGTGTGGTGAAAGCTGGGATGAACCTTAGAACCTGGGATGTCGGAGTTTGGAGGAACCTTACCACCAGAAGGAAGATGGAACCTTAGATCAGCTTGGTCAGTCCCATTGTTTTAAAGTTAAGGGAACTGAGGCACGGAGTGGCTCACCTCCCTGTTCCCTCTCTAAGATGAGCACCTGGACCGCTGGCCCAGGGACATCGGGGAAGGCGGGGGAGGAGGGTGCAGAGGACGGGAGTGCTGGTGGATACTTGGCCCTGGAAGGGAGGACTACCTGAGAGGTAGAGTCAGTGGTGTGGACAGTGGGCAGGGTAGTATCCCTGGCTGTCCCCAGTGGCAGGAGCCGAGTAGAGGCTGAGGCTGAGGCCCTTTGATGCCCCTGGACCCATTTTCTCCAGGCCCAGGGAGCCCCGCTTCCTGCCACTTGGCCAGGTGATGGTGGCCCTCGATCTTGGGTCGAGCTCTCCTGAGGCGGGCGGCCCAGAAGGGGCTGCAGCCCCGGGGCCCCCACTCTGGAGCTCGTTCCAGAGTTGTCGCTGTGGAAATGGCCCCATTGAGCCCTCGGTGGGGAGGGCCCTGGCTCAGCTGGTGGCCAAGGATGCTGGGAGGGGCCCGAGAAGCCACCGCTGAGGTGGGCGGGACAGCAAGGCAGCGTCCTGATCTCTCTCAGCCCCTTCCCACGTCTGGGGGGGGGGGGGCAGCAGAGTGGAGAAGAGGAGGCTGGGAGGCAGCTGGCACCCGAATGTGCCACAGGTGAAAGGCTGATCTGGGAGCGTACCGTCTCAGTGGCGACTGCCCACCCTGCAGTGCCCCCTTCCCACACCTGGGCATGGGCCCACACGGGGGGTGTGTCAGGGGGCTGAGCCTGTAGACCAGGCTGGGGAGAGACTTGGAGGGGAGGTTCTAGAGGTCGCCCGTGGCACCCCTCTTGTTTTCCTGTGGTTGTTTTGACCTCCCCCTACCTCTAGCTTCCCCGGGGACCCCAGATTGCTCCAGCAGCTGGTGTGGAATCTTTGATAACTCTGCCTTTCCCAGGGGCCCGGCTGGAATACATGGATAGGCAGATGCACAGAAGAGCAACTGGGGCTGGCGGGCAGGGGTCGTCCCTCTGTGGCAGATGCTGCCTGTGTGGGCTGGGGTGAGGGTTCAGTTTCCTGTGGGAGCGCACTCTCGGGGCAGGAGCGTGGCAGATAACGCTGGGCAAGGTCAGCCCTCTCTGCCCTTGGACAGATGCCCGCGGCAATGCTGCCAAGGTCCGCCTGTGCCAAGGCCGGGGCAGGTGATGCCAGATTCATGGGGAAAGGTCTCTGACCTGCCAAGGAGTCTGGGGGAACCCGCTGGGCCGGGGCCAACCTCTGGCCAAGGGGTAGGAAAATCCTCTGCTCTAATTCGCCAGCGGTTAGTGGAGTTGGCACAGGCAGGGAACCTGTGGAAAAGCTCGTGCCCGGGGCCAGGAGCCGGCCCTCTCGCCATGACCTTGGCTGGCGCCTCTAGGGAGAGCCACGGCTCTCTGCAACCTGGGCCCGAGGGTCTGGGGCGGCTCTGGCCGGACTTGTTGAGTGCAGTAACAGTGGCAGGAGGCAGTCACCAGAGGCCGGAGGCGTCTCTGTCTGGGCCCCGGCGTGGGGATCCCGGTGACCCGGTGCCCCCCGGGACCGGGGACCATGTCGTCTGCTCGGGTCTGGGCCCCAAGCCTCGGTTTCCCCTTCTGACCCAGGGGGTGACACAGAACTAGAGACCGGGGCTGCCGTGTGGCCCACGGAGGGCTGTGGGATGCTGGCGGCCCCGGCTTGGGGAGAGGATGCTGGGATGCTGGGGCAGCACTCCCGGCAGAAACGTGTGTCTCCCCAGAGAGAGGCGAGCCCACAAAAGTGTGATGAGCGTGTGTGAGTCTGCGTGCTCTGGGGCGGGCAGTGGGCAGGGGAGGGGCACGTGCCCTGTGTGTGCACCCACCTGAGGAGGGGGAGGGGAGGCTCCGGGCTTGTGCAGCAGCTGGCCCACTCTAATAACTGCACTAATCTGAGTACCTGGGCAAGCTGTAAACAGCCCTTAATGAGTTTATTTGTAGTGAGGTACTTGTAGGTGTGCCAGGGGAGCCGGCAGCCAGGCCCAGGAGAGTTCCCTGGGCAGGGGGAGGCAGCCCTCCCTGGGCCCTCCCACCCTGCTGGAGCTTGCTGCCTTCCATTGCCCCGTGGCCTTCTCTGCTGGGGCTTCCCTCCTGGGACCCCCAGCGAGGGCAGGGCACAATGTACCGGGACCCACAAAAGGCAGCATGGTACCGGGGGTCCTGGGCCGGCATTCTAGGCTCCTGCTCTGTTCCCTGTAGCCCAGCTGTGCCTGGGCTCTGCTTTCTCTGTCAGACTAGTGAGGTTGGACCAGACTGGGTCCTTCAGCCAGGGGTCCCTGACCCTAGAAGGGAAAAGCTCAGCTCTCTGTTTCACAGCAGGCGGGCGGTCCCCCTGGTGATTCTAAGTCTCTGGTTTTTTGCTTTACAAGTGTTATTCTGAGGAGGGTCCCCCAGTTTTCCCATACCCCTCCATGACTCGATAAGGCTCAGAAGGCAGCCTGGGCCAGCAATGGTGCCCTTTGTCTCTTCCCAGTCTCTGGGACTGACAGCGGCTGCCAGGAAGGCTTTTAGGAGCTGCCTGTCCCTCCTCCCCTCCCTCCCCCTCAGTGCCCGAGGGTCCTGCCATGTCTTTCCTCATTGTCCGCGGCCTCTTGGGTGAGGTTTACAGGGACACTGCCCCCGGAAGTTAAAAAGCCAGGCCCCAGACTGACAGTAGGAGCGGAGCTGGGGCTGGACGGGAGAAGCCCACAATTATAGGATTGGGCTGGGAGGCTTGAATATAGAGCCTAGAATGTTAGAGCTGGGAGGGATATTACAACAGGGAATGTCAGAGGAGAGGGCCCTTAGAACAGGGGATGTCAGAGCTGGGGAGGGCCCCTAGAACAGGGAATGTCAGAGGGAAAGAGCCTTTAGAACAGGGAATGTCAGAGGCAAAGAGCCCTTAGAACAGAGAATATCAGAGCTGGAAGGGCCCTTAGAACAGGGAATGTCAGAGCTGGGGAGGGCCCCTAGAACAGGGAATGTCAGAGGGAAAGGGCCCTTAGAACAGGGAATGTCAGAGGGAGAGAGCCCTTAGAACAGGGAATGTCAGAGCTGGAAGGGCCCTTAGAACAGGGAATGTCAGAGCTGGAAGGGCCCTTAGAATAGGGAATGTCACAATGATAAAATCACAGAATCTTGGAGTTGGAAGGGACCTCTGAAGTGATTTTGTCCCACCTACCCCTCCCCATAAAACTTGTACTGTAGAGTTAATATAAGTAGACATTTAGCTTCTGTTCGAAGGTTTCCCATGAGGACCAAAGTCTTCACCACGCGGTAGCCCATTTCCCCTCTGGACAATTCATAATCTCTGAGCCGATCTCTGCCGTCTATGACTTGGGCCGTTGCTTCTGGCCCCGTCCTTCAGGACACACAGAACAAGGCTTCAGAAGCTTCCCCCTTATCTGCTAATCTTTGAAGCAGCCTTCCCAAGCTCTTTTAAGTGATCACTGTGTGTCTCCTCCCCATCCTCCTCTAGAGCACTTCTGCTGTCAGTTTCCCCATCTGCTCCTTTCTCTGATAAAAGCCTAATGGAGAGAATCAAGTCTTCCACTGCTGAAGAAAGCATGTGTGTGTGTGTGTGTGAGAGAGAGAAAGAGAGACAGAGACAGACACAGAGGAGAAGAAGAAAGGGAGACTGAGAGGACAGAGACACACACAGAGTGAGAGAGAAAAAGGAGGAGAAGGAGATAAGAGAAAGATAAAAAGAGCGCGCTAATGTGAAATAACGGGTAGGAATTTCTGGCTCAGCTAAAAAGCTGGTGAAGGTTATTGTGACTTCTTCCTTCCTTCCTTCCTTCCTTTCCTTTTCTTTCTTTCCTTCTTTCTTTCTTTCTTTCTTTCCTTTCTTTTCTTTTCTTTTCTTTCTTTCTTTCTTTCTTTCTTTCTTTCTTTCTTTCTTTCTTTCTTTCTTTCTTTCTTTCTTTCTTTCTTTCTTTCTTTCTTTCTTTCTTTCTTTCTTTCTTTCTCTTTCTTTTTCTTTCCTTTTGCTGAGGCAATTGGGGTAAGTGACTTGCCCAGGATCACACAGCTAGAAAATATTAAGTGTCTGAGGCTGGATTTGAACTCAAGTCTTCTGACTTCAGGGCTGATGCTCTACCCACTGCACCGTCTACCTGCCCTGTTATTGTGACCTTTGACCTGCCCATTTGGACAGTGGTCCCCGCCCAGGTGTTTGGCCCACACTGGAAGGTGCCTTAGACCAAGGCCCCTTAAACTTTTTCCATTTGTGGCTCCTTTTTTCCCAAGAACTTTCTGCACGACCCTAGGTATCTGGACATGTAAAATAGGTTTACAAAGGAAACATTTGCTCATAATAAATTAGAATATTGTGGCCCCCACATTCAGTTACATGACCCCCACTTGGAGCTGTGATGCCTTAGACTAGTCAGTGCAGGTGCTGGGAAGGGCCCCAGAGAGCACCTCATTCACCAGGGCCATTTGAGAGTGAGGAACCGGCCAGATGGGGCAGTTCCTGGCCCGGAGTCACAGATTAGCCGCAGGAGAGCCACCGGGGCAGGCTGCCACCTCCCTGAGAAATCATCGGCCTAGAAATCCCCTCATCTCCCAGCAGAGGAGCTGGACTCTAAGTCTTTAAGAGGATCAGGACTTAAGTGGCCGGCCCGGCGTCCCCTGGGGAGTGAACCACAAAGCGGGGCCAGGAGCCTTGCTTTCGCTGCTTGCCAGCTGTGGGACCTCGGACCCCGCTTCCCCCGGGGCGTCTGTGCCCGCTTCTGTTATCGTGAGTGACGTGGCCCGGATTGTCCCGAAGGTCACGCCCAGATCTGAGCTGCTGTGGCCCGGCCGGGATGGGAACACGGAAGGAGAGAAGGGAATTCCAGAGACGTTCTAGAGCTGGAGGGAGGAACAGAGCGGGGTGGGGGTCCAGAGTTGGGGCATCTTAGAACAAGGAACCAGGCTGGTGATCTAGAGCTCCCCGAGACGTAGAACGTGCTGGAATAGAGCCGGTTGTTCTAGGCTATGCCACAGGCTGAGGGTTCTGGGTCATCACGGTGTTGATTCTGGGGAAGGACAGACAGGGCGTCCGGGAGGGGGGGAAGGAAGGGGTGTCAGTGGGGGAAGGCCCTGGCCCAGCCTCGGAGGGAAGGAGTCGGGGTGGGGGAGCACCAAGGGGAGGGAGCTCGAGGGGGGAAGCAGAGAGAGCTGTGTGGCTAATGTGTCCAATTAAATTACTTTAAACCCTGCCGCGGCAGCTGCTCCCGGCGGGGCCCTGAGTACAAATTGGATCCGTCTCATTACCACAGGTCGGAGGGAGCGGGGTGGGGGCTGGGAGGATGGACGGCCATCACTCAGCCCAGACCTGCTCTTGCCGCTGGAGCCCCTGCCCCCGGGACTGCCTGGGCTCTGGCCGTCCCCCTCAGCCTCTCCCAGGGGCCTCCGGCCCTTCCCCAGCTCCCTGCCCTTTGTCAGCTCCTGGCCGGGCAGAACCAGCCTGTTCACATGACACTGGGTAATAATATCACACAGAGGATTGTTATATATTAAGTCTCTCTTCTGGTTTTCCCTCCGGGCTAAGGTGGGGGAAAGTGGGGAATCTGTATTCTGAGGAGGGTCTGGCTCTCCCCCCTCCTCCTCCTCCACGCCAATCCCTCCTCCCTGTCCTCGGTTCTAATTAGCCACGTTGGGAAAACGAGGGCGGCTGTCCCTGGGAGCAGCCCCTCCCGGAGGTGACGCAGCTCCTGCCCACCCGAGGCCGCTTCTGAGAAACCAGCTAGGGGCTGACCCTGCTGTGGGATTTTTCTTCCTCTGATCCCTGTCCCCGTGCCAGCCTGTCAGCCCTTCCTCTGCCCGTGCTGCCGTGTCTGCCAGGAGTGCCCACCTCGGCCTTCCTCATCGCCATCCCAGGCTCCCGGGGACCTTGGAGGCCTGGCAGAGCCGTGGCCCCGGCTTGGGAGAGAATTGTGGGAAATAAAAAGGCTGAAAGCCTTCAAGCAAGAAGCAGTCAATCAAAAAGCATTTATTAAGCACCTACTGTGTGCCAGGCCCTTGCCATATATGTTATAAGTGAGATTCTTAGGAAATTGATAACTGGATTTCAGTATGATTGGTTTCCTTTGGTGATCTTGTGCATTTTAGTGTTATTTTGAGATCCAAGGGATCCATGACAAAAATATAATGGAGGCACCTGGGGGAATAGAGCCCGGGGGCTGGAGGTAGGGAGGGTTCCAGCTGGGCAAGCCCCGAGACTTCTGTTTGCCTCCGTTTCCTCAACTCCCAAACAAGGATGACGCCTCCTCGCCAGGTTGTCGTGAGGGCCCAGTGTGCATTTAGCCCGGTGCCAGGCGCACAGTAGGCACTGTGCACATCTCCCCTTCCCCTTCGCAGCTCTAGGATGCTCCAGTGCTGTGGCTCAGCTTGAGGGCTTCGTGATGGCTGACTGTGCGTCCTTGGCTCCATTCCTTTCAGTTTCTTCATCTCTTAGGTCTTGCTCTGCTCCAAGATGCCATAGGCGCTGTGGGCAGGAGGGGGCAGGAGGGGGAGAGAGGGGGCTGCCCCTCAAAGAGCTTCCAATCCGGAACCGGAGACTTGTAGTGAGGGGGGACCCATGGGGAGCTCCTGCCGAGGGCCCTCGCTCGAGTCTCCGGCCCACTGGCGAAGTTCCTGTGGGTCCTCCCAGAGCTGCCAGTCTGTCCCTGAGATCCTTGGCTCATGCTTCAGAGGCCACAGAACCTCCTTCAGGAAGACCTCCCTGATTTCCCCAGCTGGCCCTGGTCCCTCCCACATCCAGTCTCATAGCACTTTGTACCCCTCCTCCCTCCCTACTATTGGAGGCTTCTTCCAGGGCCTGGGTTTTTTTTTATCTGTCTTTGTATCCGTCAAAGGCCTTCTTCCATGGGAGGGGGGGTGTCACTGACTTAGAGTCAGAGTCCTCTAGACCAGGCCTCTCATTTTACAAAGAACAGACTCATGGCCAGTAAGTGTCCCAGGAGGGATTCGAACCCGTTTCTTTTGGCTCCAATTCCTTCCTTCTTGTACAAGGCATGAATCATATGATCCAACCTCCCCTTCAGTAAAGAAGAGCAGGCTCAAAGGTTCCAGGGCTGCTGACCCGAGATCACGGAGCCAGCACTAGGACCCTCGTCCGTCTCCTATGTCCAGGTCGGTTCCACTTCGGGGAGCCGCCCCTGAAAGGGAGGCAAGCCAGGTCCGAGCCCCCCCTCCCTGACCTGTGACCCTGAGGGGGCTTTGGGATGAGGCGGCCTGGGCTCAGGAGGAGCCACCCCTGAAAAGGAGACGAGCCGGGCCCTAGTGCCCCACCCCGACCTGTGACCCTGAGGGGCTTTGGGACGGGGCAGTCAGGGCTGAGGAGGAGCGGCCCCTTGCAGCCGGACTTTGAGCTGAGCTGAAACGCAGCGTGGCCAGTCAGGGAGGAGCGGCCCTTACAGGGACGAGGGCTTGCGTTGGCAGAGGGGGCACCGAGGAAGGCTGGGAATACTTCTCCTCAGGGGGCCCGTTGCCGTGTTCTGGCAGGCATGTGATGAGGCCGCCCCCCAAGGCTCTGGATCGGGCCCACGGGCAGCAGAGCAGAACCTTCAGGTGCCACATGGCGTGTCTGAGGCTGAGCTTGAGTAGCCATAAGTGCCAGGCTGGTTTCCAGGGCAACTAGGCGGGCCACCCCCTTCTCTGTGCCCACGGCCCCTGGCACAAGGACCGACTCTGAGCCTGAGGAGGTCTCCCCACTCTTTCCCAGTCGCTCAAGGCCACATGCCTGCCCCCCACCTATGAAATGCAGGATTGGGGGCTGCCCCCCCAAAGAAGTGACCATAGTTCCTCTCTTCTCCCCCTTTGCCACAATGAAGGCTCTCTAAGGTCCTTCCACCTTGGCGGGTGCCAGGGAACGCGCTGGGCTCAGAGAAAGACTTGGGTGCGAGACTGGCCCCAGCTCTGAGGTCTGGCCCCCAGCACAGGCTTCCCCACGGCCCTCCCAGAGCTAACCGTCCCTCCCTGAGACCCTCGTCAGGCGCTTCGTGCTCACGCTGAGGACTGTGGGGTCTGGCCGCCGGAGCCTCCGGGCTGTCTGTGACCGGCTCGAGGGGTTTTCAGTTTGTATCTCCAGCTGTTGGGACAGCCCTCTGCACACAGTAAGCACTTAATACATGCTTTTTTATTCATTCATTCATCCATTGATAAAGGAAGGGAAACATTGTGAGAAATGGCACACACCATCACAAAGCTAGTCGGTGGTGGGGCCGGAGCCGGGGGTTTGGCCGCCTGTCACTGCTCCCAGGGACAAGGAGCCGCCTTGTGGAGGGGGGGCAAGTGTTCATTCATTATTCCAGTCTTCTCCTCGCAAGGCCCCCTCCCCCGGACATTCTGAATCCCCACACTTTCCTGTTCTGGGGTCCTTGGACGGGGCCTCCGTGGTTGGGAGCAGCAGCGCGTCCCTGCAGGGATTTTCTTGGATTCTTGGCCCTGGGTCCTCAGAGCTGCGGCTATTCCCCTCCCACTGCCGCCATCGCTTAGAATCGGCCATTCCACCGTGACCCGCGTGGACGGGGGGGCAGTGACCCTCCTGCTGGCCGGCTCTGGGGGAGGGGCTTCCTCAATCAGTCCTGGGCAGTTCCTTGGCCGGAGTGTGGGCGGCTGCCCCTGACCCCGAGTGGGGACGATGGGGATCCTGAGGTTGGGTTGTGGAGAGTGATCTGTTCTGCGCCTGTGGCTCACGGCGCGACTCTAACCCTCAGCCTTTGTCCCGCACCCTCGGTCCCCGGCTCAGAGACTCGGGATGCTGGACGTCCCTGGGGGAGAGGTGACCATCGTGCCTCAGTTTCCCTCTTTCTGGAGATAGGGCTTCTCACCGGAAGGAGGAGGCCTGGGGTTGAGGAAGCCTCCCTCTGGCATTGTCTCACCTCCCCATCCTCCCCAGTGCTCCAGGCCTGGGGAATAAAGTGCGTGTGGCCCCCACGGGCCCCTATCCCTTCTCCCCCCTCCCCCGGCCCTCTCCTGACTGGGGAAGTGCGAAGGGAGTGATTTCACAGCCTGTCAGCTGAGGCCTAAAAATACCGCGAGCTCCCAAGCTGCTTGGGCAGGGAGGAGGAGAGAGCAGGGGGACGGGGTGGGGTGGGGTGGGGTGGCTGGCAGCAGGGAGAGTAGCCCCAGAAGGTCAGCCCGGCTGAGGGAGGTCAGCCCAGCTGAGGGAGGTCAGCCCCAGCCCAGGAAGGTCGGCCCCAGCCCAGCCTCAGCTCTCCCTGGATCTGCTGGCCCCTGCTTGCCCTGAAGCCCCCATCCCCAGGCTCAGCCCCAGGCTCCAGCTTGGCAGGGAGAGCCCTGAGAAGCAGTCCCGGGTCCTGAGAACAGCCTGGCACGGAGCCTCCCTGGCAGTGCCCCCCGCTCTCCTGCCCGGGCAGAGGGCGGCACGGACATGCGTCTGGATACCTATTGACAGGAGCAGGCAGGCTGTGAGAATGGCCCCAGGCAGCCCCCGAGCTTCCTGCCTTCCATCCCTGGCATCCCGCCAGCCCTCGGCACTGCCATGGACTCGTAGATCAGTGGCTCCGGCTGGAGGAATGAGCCCTGCAGGACCCTCAGTGGCCACTGAGTGCGGGCTCTGGTTTTACAGAAAGGGAAATGGAGGCCGGGGCAGGGAACGACTCCCACAGACCTGGGCCGAGTGGCGGAATGTGGTGCCCAGAAAACTTGAGTTCAAATCTTCCTTCAGGCCTTTCACTGGCCCCTGAGCTCTCCTAACCTCTCAGCCTCAGTTTCCTCCTCTGAACATGGGAGTGACAAGAGCTCCTGCCCTAAAGGGATGTTGTGAGATCAGTGAAAGACTCTGCCTTGATGCTCTATTATTTTATTTATTTTTCAAGGCCATAGTAGGAGTCTGTGGCAGAAGTAGGATTTGAACTCATGGCCTAAGTAGCCTCCTTAGAGCAGCGCCTGCATTTTATCGGTGGGAAACAGCCCTAGAGATGAGAAACATGTGGTCAAAGCCTTTTGGATTGGATTTTGAACCCAGATGCTCTGCTTTCAACTCTGGGGCTCGCTCTGATCTCCCCGCCAGCCTGGTGCATGGCCTTATGGGGATGAACAGGCCCAGGAAGGGTGCAGAAAAGTGGGGGCAATCTCCCCTCCAGAAATGGGAAGAAAAGGAGGAAGTGGCTCCTATGGGGAGGGGGGGAGGCACCCAGTCTTGCACCCAGGAGCATCCAGGAGGCAGCCGTCAGCAGTGGGCAGCCCCATGCCTCATCCGTCAGTCAGCCAGCTGTTGTGTGAAAAGCAGCAGGCTGGGCCCCACATCCACAGACAAAGGTGCAATGATCCCTCCCCCTCGAGAAGCTTCCACTCTAATGGGACGTATCTGGGAGCACGTGAGCTTGTTCAGGGAGAAGACGTGTTTTTATTTTTTATTTTTATTTATTAAAGCTGTTTATTTACAAAGCGGACATGGGTAATTTTTCCAACACTGACCCTGCATAACCTTCTGTCCCAACTTCTCCCCTGCTTCCCCCCCCCTCCCAGCTGGCAGGCGGTCCCGTACATGTTAAATATGTTAAAGTATAAGTTAAATACAATATATGTATACATTTTCTAGTTATCTTGTTGCACAAGAAAGATCATATCAAGGAGGAAAAGAAAAACTGAGAAAGAAACAATGCAAGCAAATAACAGTAAGGATGCTGTGCTGTGGTCCACACTCATTTCCCACAGTTCTCTCTGGGTGGGATGGCTCTCTTCATCACTCAACAATTGGAATTGGTTTAAATCATCTCATTGTCGCAGAGAGCCACGTCCCTCAGAACCGATCGTCGTATAGTCTTGTGCACAGTGATCTCCTGGTCCTGCTCCTTTCTCCAGGCCCCTCTGAAATCCTCCTGCTGGTCTTTTCTTACAGAACAATAATATTCCAGAACATTCATATACCAACCATTCTCCATGATGGGCGTCCCCTCGGTGTTCAGCTCTTGGAGGACGTGTTTTAAAATGTCCTTGTTCCCATGGGCACTTGGGTCAGTGGGAACGTGACTGTCCCCTCCAGGGGCCAGAAACACAGATCCTGGCCTAGTGGTGTATTTGTGCATAGCAATGCACTTGCAAGTCCTATAAGCCCCATTTCCCTGGTGCTTTTAACATTTGTGAAATATTTTCTTGCCTTAAATATTCTTCTCTTCTTTTTTTGCTGAGGCAATTGGGGTTAAGTGACTTACTCAGGGTCACACAGCCAGGAAGCATTAAGTGTCTGAGGTCACTTGGGTCCTCCTGATGTCAGGGCCGGTGCTCTATCCGCTGCACCATCTGGCTGCCCCCCTGCCTTAAATAATCTTATTTAACAAAGTTATAAATATAGCAGTGTCAGGGATTACTTTCTTAATTTTTACGTATGGAAACTGAGGCCCAAGAATTTTTATGAGAGCTGGAAGGGACCTTAGAGATCATGTTGGTAAGGAAACAGCCTCAGACAGGTTAAGGGGCTTGACTGAAGGATTTAAACCCAAATTCTCTCCTCTAAATCCCTAAAATGATCTTTCTGCTGGACTCCAATCAAAAGCCCCTGTTTTGGATTTAATGTCCAAGTCACATAGAAAACAGGTAGCAGATGGGCAGTTCAAATCCAGTTTGTCTGGCACTAAATCCAGGACACTTTCTTTGTTGTCTCCTCTGATCCCAGAAGAAGCTGAAGTTTGGGAAGGATGTGAGGAAGGCAGAACCAGGAATAGAATCCAGGTCTTTGTAGAAATGGTTTTTGCCTTTCTTTGTTCCTCCAATTCTTAGCATAGTACGTGATAAATAGTAGGTGCCTAATAAATGCAGACTGACTGGTTCCTAGGAAGGTGGGCCCTTGTGATCCCCACAAGTAGAATTGGTTTTTGCCTTTCTTTGTTCCTCCTGTATTTAGCACAGTGTATGACAAATAGTAGGTGCTTAATAAATGCAGACTGACTGGCTCTTGGGAAGGAAGGCCCTTGTGATCCCCACAAGTAGAATTGGTTTTTGCCTTTCTTTGTTCTTCCTGTACTTAGCACAGTGTGTGACAAATAGTAGGTGCTTAATAAATGCAGACTGACTGGCTCTTGGGAAGGTAGGCCCTTGTGATCCCCACAAGTTTTGTTCCTCCTGTACTTAGCACAGTGTGTGACAAATAGTAGGTGCTTAATAAATGCAGACTGACTTGTTCCTGGGAAGGTAGGCCCTTGTGATCTCCACAAGTACAACTGATTTTTTACTTTCTTTGTTCCTCCAGTTCTTAGCACAGTAGTAATAAATAGTAGGTGCCTAATAGATGCAGACTGACAGGCTCTTGGGAAAGAAGGCCCTTGTGATCCTCACAAGTAAAATTGACTTTTACTTTTCTTTGATCCTCCTGTACTTAGCACAGTGTGTGACAAATAGTAGGTGCTTAATAAATGCAGACTGACTTGTTCCTGGGAAGGTAGGCCCTTGTGATCTCCACAAGTACAACTGATTTTTGCCTTTCTTTGTTCCTCCAGTTCTTAGCACAGTAGTAACAAATAGTAGGTGCCTAATAGATGCAGACTGACAGGCTCTTGGGAAAGAAGGCCCTTGTGATCCCCACAAGTAAAATTGACTTTTACTTTTCTTTGATCTTCCTGTACTTAGCACAGTGTGTGACAAATAGTAGGTGCTTAATAAATGCAGACTGGTTCCTGGGAAGGTAGGCCCTTGTGATCTCCACAAGTACAATTGATTTTTGCCTTTCTTTGTTCCTCCAGTACTTAGAAGAGTAGTGTCAAATAGTAGGCGCCTAATAGTTGCAGACTGACTGCTCCCGGGAGGGGAGGCCTGTGATCCCAACAAGTCTCTGGCAGATGATGTAAATTTTAAAGCGCCGGCCCCTGGGTTCAGACACAGTGCCTTGCTCTTTGACCTCCTACTGCTCCAGGCTCCCCCTTCTCCCTTTCTCAAAGGCCCCAGGTTCTCCAGGACGGCTCTGGACTAAGAAGAGCTCTGGGGTCTGCCCTCCCTCCCTCCTGCCCTCTGCCCCCTCTGGCTGGTGGACTTGACCCCGGGGCAGCAGAGGATGTCCTGTCCCCACCTGCTTTGCTTTGTTCACCCCATATTCTTTCACTGGCTTCATTCCCGATGCCCCCCCGTGGGGTCAGGGCTCCCCAGTGGCTTGGCAGCGTCCCAGGCCAGGGGCGAGGGACGCGAAGCAGGCGTCCGGCTCGGGGAAGTGCGGGGCCCGTCTGTCCAGGCCGGACCTTGTGGCCGAGGTCCCGCTCCTCTGAGGAGTTTGGGGGGGAGGGGCAGGTGGCTTTGTCCCCTCGGTTACTTAACAAGTGTCTGTGGGGGCCTTTGTGCTGGACGCCGCGCTGACCGCTGGGCCACAGAGAAAGCAGACCGCCCCTGCCCTCGGCCGGGTTCCGCTCTAAGGAGAGACTCGTCCTTCTCTGGGAGACGGAGCAGGTGAAGGTCACCTCGGAGAGGAGGCCGGGGATGGGGCCGGAGCGGGCCAGGCACCCGGGGAGGAGGGCAGCCAGGGGGGCGCCCGAGGCCTGTTCCCCTTCCCGAGGTTCCCGGTGCAGGGCGGGGGGATCCCGGCTTGTGGCCCCTGCAAAGGTGAATGCTGAGGTGGGGAGGCGTAATCCAATCATCTTGGTTCGGTTCCTCTTGGGCTGCAGGCCGGGAGCTGGAGGCGGCTTGGCCCCGTGCCCTGGCAGAGTCCTGGCCACTCTCTACCTGTGGCCGGGGCTGGAGGAGGCGGGAGCGGGCCTGGCTGCCTGGTGCTGACATTAGGGGAGGCTCAAGGACAATGACGTGAAGTGGGGGGATGACGTGGAGAGAGCCTCCTCGTGGCGTGGGCCAGGCCGTGGGAAGCTGCCACTCCGGCCTCCCTCCTCCCCTTCTCCCTGGGATTTTCCTTTCGCACTTTTCTCCTTCCCCCTCCTCTCCTCTGTCCCTCCATCCCTCTCTCCCCATGAGTGTCCCCACCCGGCTTCGCTCTGGGCTCTCTTCCCCTTGTCCCTATCCATCTCCCTTCCATCATGCTCCATTTCCTTCTCCCTCCCCCCCAGGAGGATGTCTCCCCTCTCTCTCTGTAGCTCAGATAATTCTTTCCCTGCATCACCCTCCTTCCCCTTCTCCCTTTTCCAGGCTTCTTGCCATGATCTGAGCGCCTCTGTCTCTCCCCTGCTGCCGGATCCATGTCCCCCGACCCCTCCGACTCTGGCCCGGTGCCCACCCTCCGGATCACGCCCTGTGCTGGCCTGGTTCCGGATACCCTGGGGGGAGACCAGCTGTGCTGCTGGCTGCGGGGATGAACTCCTCGCCCGGGAAGGCAGGAGTGGGGAAGGAGGCCCTCGCGGAAGGTAGAGGGTCCCTCCGGGCCGCTTTCTCCTTGGCCACCAGGCCACCATTTTCCTCCGGGGTGAGACCCCACCTCCCTTCCTACCATGCTCAGAACACCAGCCTCCCCCCTTCCCGGTCCCCACCATGATTCAGAAAAGGGGGTCAGCCTGAGGCCCAGGGACTGGCAGCTTCTCTAGCTAATTAGCAGGAAGTAATTGCTTGGGGAAAAAAATCATTTACAATGAGACAGAGTCGGAGATGCCCAAAGAAACCCCAGGAAAGGGCACCTGGGGGAGAAGGGGGCGGCTGGGGTCAGAGGCCAAATGGGCCATCCTTGTTCCCAGGGTTTGGTTCCTTCGCCAGCTCCCCTTCCAGGCCTCAACATCCCCCAGGGAGCCAAGGACCCCTCTTCCTTCCTAACTGAGCTGAGGCCTTAGAAGAGAAATATCCCCACGTCGCTGTGTAGTCGGGACCTCTTGAGGAGCTTGTGGGGGGCAGTGACTGACTTTCAGCCTCCTTGTTCTCCCCAGAAGCAGCCGCCCAGCTCTAGAGGATCAGGAACCAAGGAATTACAGGAAATGATGGTGATTGGAATTTCCAATCCCTTGATGACTCCCCTCTATATAGTAAAACACTATAGTTAATGGGTTTTACCTTCCCAGCAACCCTGGGAGTGAGTGCTAGTACCCCCATTTTAGAGATGTGAAACTGAGGTTGACAGAGTTTAGGATGCTCCCTCAGGGGCCTACAACTTGTTAAGTGTCAGAAAGGTGAATTTGAACTCAGGTTTCCCCGACTCCAGATCCCTGCTCTAACCACTACTCTCCCTAGTCTCCTGATCAGATCTGCTTCTCCCGGAGCCCCTGGCCCTGTGGCTGGGAAGCTGCCTGAGGGTAGTGAGATCCCTACTGAACCGCTAGTGCTTTCTCCCCTGGGATCCCCCCTCCCCAATTCAGGGGAAGATAAAATAAGGGATGGGATTCTTTGTGGGTGCCTTGTCTGCGGAGGAGAGACGGGATGGGGACCCGAGAAGCCCATGGCCTCCTGGGGGCTTGCAGAAGTGGAGTCAGCCGGGTGTGATGGGGAAGGAGAGCTGGGCAGATGTGTATGGAGGAGGAGGGATCCGCGGGTGACTCCAGGAAGGAGGAAGTCAGGTTTGTGGCCAAGAGAATTCCTCCTCCCATCAGCTTCCTCTTCCTTCTCTTCTGCCTCTTGCTTTGCCATCCCCTGCCCTTCTTCTTTCCCTTCCCTTCCCCATCATCCCTTTTCACTCTTCTCCCTGTCTTCTCCCTCCCCTTACTCTGCTTTGCCCTCCCTCCTTCTCCCTCGCCTTTCTCCCTTTCCCCTCTTCCTCCTCCCATCTCCTTTCCTTAATCACCTTCCTTGCCCTCTTCCTTGTTTCTTTCTGTGCTTCCCTTCTAGTACTTCCTCTTTTCCTCTTTCTCCTTCTCTTCTCCCTCCTTCCCCTCTCCCTCTTCTCGGCCTCCTCCTCCTCCTCTCCATTCTCCTTCTCTTCGTTCCTGCCTTCCTTTCTTTTTGCTCCTGCCTCCTTTCCCCTTAACTTGTCTTGCTCTTCTCCCCTTTTCCTGTTCTCTGCGCCCTCCCCTTCCCCGGAGCGGAGCTGGGGGCTGGGGCCCAGCACAGCCTCATAGCAACAGCTTGATTTCTGCAAGCGGCGGAGCAGGGGAGCGCCAAGGCTGAGCTGAGCTGGCTCAGCTCTTTGCTGTGACTGCTGGGCCGGGGGCCTGGAGCAGCTACAGCTGAGAGCAGAGACGATTGGAGATCAGCGGGCCATCTGGCCAGCCAGGGAGAGCTGGGCGGGCAAGGGCTGTCTGCTGCTCCTGCCCTCCTTCCTGGGCTTGGCGCCCGCCTGGGACCGAACCCAGGCCAGCTATGCCCAGCGTGGAGAGCCAATGTTGGGACTGGTGCCTTTGCCCTCAGCTCCACCCCCACCCACCCATCCCTCCCTGCCTTGTCTCTGGTCTGGGGACCAGAGCCTGAGCAGCGTGTGGACGTGGTCAAAGAGTTGTTGGCTAACTGCCCCTCCCTGGGGCCTGCCGGGCTAGCCTTGGTATCACTAGCCCCCTAGCATAGTTCCTACCTGATGCTAACGATGATTGGCTGATGGATGGGTGGATTAACTTCTTCCCCCAATAAACATAGATCTGGTATCACCTACTGGGGGACAAGGCTCGAGTCTCCTTTGGCTGCCTAGTGTGAAAAGGGTCTGCAAAGAGCCATTGACAGATGGGTAAACTGAGGTCTCAGAGGAAGGGAAATGGCTTACTTGGAAGGGGGAGATCCATTCCAACTTCCCTTTTTGACTATGAGAGAAGAGTACAAATGGTCTGGGTTTTTTTTTATTTGAAATGGTACCTCCTCCACAAAGCCCTTCCGGCTCCCCAAACTTTCCAGCTGCTAGTGCTCTCTCTTCCCCACATAACAGGGTACTTATTTTGTATCTCTTTTAATATTTACTATTTTGGGTCCCTGTTGTTTTGCCCGAATAGAATGTAAGCTGCTTGAGGGCAGGAGTTGTTCCCCCCAACTTTTTTTCTTTTGCTTCTCTACTGCCTCCAGAGGCTGTTGGTTACATTATTTAATAGGTCTAATTGTTAGAATATAGTTTATTATATTAAAAGTTGCCATCCTGTTCCTCTCTCTTATTGGTCCTAGGATTTGGGTTCAGATCCTACCTTCTTAGCTGTGCAACCCTGAACAAATTATTAAACTTCTCTGAGCCTCAGTTTCCTGACCTGTAAAATGAAGAGGTTGGCCTTGATGACCTCAAGATCCCTTCCCAGGCCTAAATACACAATCATTTGATTTTAAGCTAAGATAAATGCTTCGAGGTCACCTAGTTCAGTTCTTTTTCTACACATGAGAACACTGGGACCAGAGAGGGCAAATGAATTGTTTAAAGATATAGAATTAGTAAATGTTGAAGCGACAATTTAAACCCGAGTCCTCCTCCTGCCTACTAGAGGAGGTCGGTAAGGATTTTGAAATCTGGCAAAAACAAGAGACCCTGGAGGAAATGTGAAGCTTTTTCTTCTCCCGAGTCTCAGGCACAGAGGCAATGCCCCGTTAATTAAAACCTATTGGATGGGTGTCCAAGTTCATGGTCAGGTGCCCATCACCTCCCTCTTACTCAATCACTCAAGGGGCTCAGTGGCCAAGATCTTATAGGTGGTTAGCTTTTAAAAGGGACCTACATCTGGGAAGGTTAAAAAAAAGGAGGGGTGTGGATTTGGAGACATACTTGCTACTATGCCAGGCCCTGTCCTTTCTCCAGGAAGGACTTGTTGGAGAAATAGAAATACCACTACTTGCACTGTCTACCTCCTCCCCAAGGTTGCCCTGAGTATTTTGCAACCCTTAAAGCACTATAGAAATTTGAGCTGCAATGTTGGTAATGATGATAATATGTTGGAGGAAGAAGGAACAAATTACCTCGGTTTCATCATGGGGAAAATACAAACAAACAAGAAATAACCTCGGTAGTTATTCTTAAACAGTGGCTTGAATCAACACTTATTCCTGGGTGGGAAGCCACCCCGTCTGCAGAGCTCCGTTTCAGAACCATGGACAGCATTACGCAACTCTGGGAAGCAGAGATTTCAGCACCACGGAGAGCTCAGAGCCACCTGCTGTTTGAGTACCCTCAAGTGTCCTCTCAGGGCACTGCCCTGAGAACCTCTCCGTTTCAGCAGTAATGACTCTGCCCCTCCCACCCCTCGTTCTCTCTGAGGCTCCAAGATCTCATGCTTCATTACAGTCCTGGGAGCTTTTGTTCTGGAAAACCTCTCTCGGCCTGAGCTGCCCCACTTATGAGTTCAGACCAAAGGCTCTGGTGCCAGAGTCAAAGAGCTCCAAATCATATGATAGTCCAATGAACGGTGCCTCGGGTGGGAGGCCCCAAGGGGAGGCAGATGCCCTTGTCCACTAAGAGTTTGGGGAAACAGAATAAAGGCTCTAAGATGCTAGAACACAAAACACTGGATGATTCAGACTATGGCTGCTTCATAATCCTGTGTATTATTAATAACAATAGAACTTGGCACAGCAATCCATTATTAATAGAAGTAACTAGTGGTCAAGGCTTGTACTTAATCACAACACTTCCCTTGATCTTGTCCTACGCCCCACTGGCCTAACAGAGTTGCCCTCCATCTGGACTCATTCTCCCCTAGATTTCCTGCTGTTATGTTGGACGTGATCGTTTTCATGGCTGCCCGGGCATCTCATCAGGTTCCCAGGCGGGGGGTGAGTGGATTCAGGACTGTCATCTTTCTGGCTACTCATCAGGCCCTCAGCTCACTCCTCAGAGCCGACAGCCTGTCCACATGCCTCCCGAAGAAAATGCAGAGAGCAATGATGGTTGCTCGTAGAGCTGTCCCCAATCCACAGGCAGCCTCGTTACTTCTCTCTCTCCTAATGGCCCCATTATCTTCTCAAGCACCTAAGCTCCTAACCTTGGAGTCCTCTCTGACTTTCTCCTGTCTGTCACTGCCCTCCCTAAGCAATCGGTTCCTAAATCCTGTCTGTCTCTACTTCTGCGATATCTCTCCTATCTGGCCCCTCCTCCTCACTCTCACTGTAATCAACCTCATCTCTTCTCCAGATTATGGTAATAGCCTCTTAGCAAGTCTTCCTGCTTACGTTCTCTTTCTTCTGCAATCTTCCCTTCACACCATTTCCCAAATAATTTTCCTGGTGCTGCTGCCATAATTTCACTTCTCTACCTTCAAACCCTCACTTGTTCCTCATCGATTACTCAATAAAATTTAACCCCCCCCCAACCCCTGCATTCAAGCCCTTGCACAGCTTGCCTCCAACCCAGTTATCCAGATTTATTGGACATTACTCTGTCTCCCATCTAAACTGTCTGACCCTCCTGCCATCCCTTCTCCATTTCTGCCTGTTGAGATTCTTCCTTTCCTTCTGATCCAGCACCCCCGGGTCCCCTCCTCCCCCTAGGATGTAAGTGATTTCAGCCTCCTTGGTCTTTCTCAGAACATCTCGCCTGTGTCTCTTCTTGCCTCCATCGCCTTCCGTCTTGCCTCAGACTTGTGTACATGGTGTATTCCATTATTAGACTGCCAATTCCTTGAGGGTAGAGACTATGTCATTTTTTTTTTCATTTCTGTTCCATGAGCACCTAGCGCAGTGCCTTCCGTGTAGTAGGCACGTGATAAATGCTGATTGGATTGAATTTCATTTCCTCCAGCCCCTCTTACGCTGGGCTGGGTGGCCCTGGACCATCTCCTCCCCCCCCCCCCCCGGGCGGGGACGCACGACAAGCTTTGAGTGGCTAGGTGGTGGTGGGAGTGGGGGGGTGGGTGGGAGGGGAGGATCTCGAGGGGGCTGCAGTGCAGCAGAGCCTGGCAGGCCTGGACCCCTTCTCGAAAGGGAGGGCAGTGAGGAAAGGCAAGGAATGCTCCTCCTGGGTCTGTTTTCAATTACTGTGGACAGTGTGGGGGACAGAGCAGAATCACCTGCTGCCTGGTGAGGAATACAGGCGCATGTGGATCTCGAGATGGCCCAGTCCAATTTCTTCCTGGAACAGATCCCTCACCGATCAGGATAATCCTTCATTTGCTGTTTACTCACTTGGCTTCTCTTGTGAATGCTAAACTGTCTGCATCCAGCTCTGCCAGCCCTGCCTCCCTCCCTCCTTCCCTCCCTCTCTCACTCACACATTATATCTGTTTTTATTTCAGTCAAGGCTGAGGAGGCTTTCTTTTGCTAAGCCCCTATTTTCAGCTGCTTGTAACTTTCCAAAACAATTCCCCCTGGGCCTAGACTTTCCCCAGGCTCATTCTTAGCCCTGAACTGGAGGCTGCGAGCCATCCGTTTTGAAGGGCACCAGGAAAAAGTGGCCTGAGGGGCTGGGGGAGGGGCAAGGGCTGAACCTTTATGGAAACTCAAGCTCTCTCATCTCTCTCATCTCTCTCTCTCTCTCTCTCTCTCTCTCTCTCTCTCTCTCTCTCTCTCTCTTTCTCCTTCCCCCTCCATCCCCTTTGCCTCCTCTTCTCATCTCTCTGTTTCCTCCCTTTCTTCCCTCCCCCTCTTTTCTCTCTTTCTTCTCCCTCCCTTCCCTTGTCATCCACTTCTTTTTCCTTTTCCCTTCATTTACTTTTTTACACAGGAAGACAAGGTTCCCCCCCACCAGTTTCCCCAGGTGGGTGGTCAGGAGGAGGAAGAGATTTTAATTGGAGAGGAATCAGGAAATTCCAAATGAAAGAGAAGCTGAGGCCTTTGCCTGGCAGTCTTAGCTCTGGGTTTAGCTCCACTCAGGTTTCCGCCCCCAGCCTCCGCCTCTGTCCTGCTCTCTCTTCTCTCCTGCCTGCCCCTCCCTGGTCCCTGAATCCTGGCTGAGTACCCACCTCCTCACAGATTCCCAGCAGAGGAATGAGTAGAGGAACACTAAAAAAGACCAGAGATGGAACCTAGAGGAGACAATCCTCCCCCCTCCTCCCCAGCAGCTCCCAAGTTCAACATGTCTCTCAATCTTTCCTTCTCCCTATTCTTACGACTGCCTGCTGTTCTTCCAAGGTAACACGGCACCCAATACCAGCCACTCCAAGGGGTCCTTTCTGCCCCCTACATCATTGCTTTGAGGGGGGGGTATCTAGATCATGAGATTTAAAACAGAATCAAGTTGGCAGCAGGAGGACCTGGGTAGGGCTAGCAAGGAAGCCGCTTTGCTTTGTGGGAGATCAATCCTTTTAGGCCAAAAATGCATTTTCTGGCTCCCCATCGCCTCCTTTCTTCAGGTAGAGCCTCCTAGAAACCTTTAGGAAAATAGCAGCACCATGGACAGCAGCCTCAATCAGTACGATGGAGAGCTCCAGTTTCCTCAGAAACCTCAGTCCCACAATAGCCTCTTTTTTTTCTTTTAGTGATATCTTTTTTTTTTTTAATACAACATGTTCATATCTGAGCTCTTTTCCAGCCCTAAATTAGTAATCCTGATAAGCTGAGGCCCTGCTCTCTCCAGGATGATCCAAACTTGGCTGGTTTCTGAGTGGGAGAAGGGTTCAGAAAGGGAAGCTACCCTCCAGTAGAAACCTCTGCTCCACACTGACCCCGGAGTTGTATTCTTACTCTGTGGGCATCTCGTCGAGGGGGTTCATTGACAGAAGGATGTGGGTGAGCAGAAGGGCAGAGCAGAACCCGAAGCCCAGGCTGTGTTCCCTCTTGGGAGCTGTGAGGGGAAGCAATTGTGGAGAGAAGGAGGGAAGTCTGGGCATGTCTTTCAGATGCTTCTTAAGCAGGGTATCATATTGTGTGGGTGTTGGGTCTGTGTACACTTTCTAGTGTGGTGGAAAGAACACTAGACTAAGGACTCATAAGGCTACTGACTCCACTACTAACCCCTTTGGTGACTGAGCTCTCTGAGGCTCACCTTCCTCCTCTGTAAAATTGGAATAATATTAGCAGGGAATATATGCAAAACACCGAATAACCTGTTAATCACCTCGAGGGAACTTTTCACTTACTCCACAGCTATTTCTTGGATCACTCCGGTCGGAGCACATCTAAAAGCACAAGTGTGTTGTCAGATGCTAAGGATGTGGTCTGGACCCTGAATGGAATCAGTTCAGTTCAGCAAACAATTATTAAGTACCGACTGTGTGCTAGGAGTGAACATGAAGCTGGAAAAGATATAAATTGTTAGCGATGGATGGACATCAATAATATTGACATAAAAGTAAAAACAAACAGTCCTCCCTTCAAGGAAATTCTATTCCATCCAGGATGACAGTGAGCCACAGAATATACTCCCTGCATAAATAAGCAAAGTAGAAAGCTGACAAAGGAGCAAGAGGCGTGGGAAGCCATGGGAAGGGGGAGGTATGGTGACATGGGAAGAGCTCTGGATCCGTCCTGACTTTGTGACTTATTCTACATATGACCCTGAATAAGTCACTTAAACTCTGCCCTTGGCTTCCTACTGTTTTCACCGTGGGGAGGTGGGAGTAGAGGGTTTTCTCGTGATTCTTCTGATTGTGACTTCTATGATTCCACAGGCCAGGTGGGATGGGAGGAGGCAGGTAGAGATCACTGTGGGCTTAGTTATTGGGCAGGACTTTGGGGTGGAGAGGCCGCTTGAGCCAGGTTCTAAAGCACAGAGATTTCAGCAGGACACCAAGAGGGCATGGGGATGCTCAGGAGCCTCTGCCCTTGCCGGTATCCCCAGGGTCCCACGGGGGGTTGGCTGCGTCTCCGTTTTCATGCACAGCTGTGTGTGAGAAGCTGGGATCACGTGCACGTCTCCAGGAAGGTGTGTGTATGGTGCTTTCTGTGTGCAGTGCATACATAAGACTGCAGGGCTTGGCGTGTGTGTGTGTGTGTGTGTGTGTGTGTGTGTGTGCCCATTCCAGCTCTGTCCCCCTCTGTCTCCCAGTCCCGAGAATCCCAGAGCATGTCCTCAGAAGTCCATCGCCTGTCTCCCGCAGCTCTCCCCAGGGCCTCTCTGCAGCCGTCTGCCCTTGTTTGATTCTCTTCATCCATAAATCATAGCAATGCAGAGGAGAGGAGAGGGAGCCCGGGAGCAGAGGCACTGTTCTGGCAGAGGGGGTAGGGGCTGGGGCCAGTAGCTCTCCCCTGAGGTGAGCCTCTCCCCGTGATCATGGACAGCCACCCAGAACCCATCCCTCAACCCCTCCCTCTTCAGCATCCCTCGTGAGCCCTGAAGTGCCTGCACTTGTAAACATCATTCCTTTTCTCGGACTCAGCACTCTGCTCCCAGCGCTCACCCAATTTGTGCCATCTCTGGATGTCCACGATGAATCCTCCGTGGATTATAGGATTATAGACCTAGAGCTAAAAGTAGAACTTCAGAGGCTAGATCCTCAACACCCCCCCTCCCATTATGCAGATGAGGAAACTGAGGTCTGAAGAGATTCAATGACTTGCCCCAAAGTCCAGTAGATAGCAAGGGTCACAGATAAAAACATGTGGGCTGCCCTTGGATAAGAAAGGACCTAAGAGACTAACCCAACTTTTTTTTCTTTTACTGAGGCCCAGAGAAGGAAGATATTTGGTCAATGTCATATAGCAAGCCAGTGACGAAGTCTAGAACTTGAGTCATCTGGATTGGAGTCCCAAGGTTCTTTCTACTGCATTATGGTTCTTGCCTTTTTTCTCTGAAAAAATGGTGTGGGTTTGTGCTGATCCTTTTCCCCTCTTATCCAGTGGCCCAGCCTCTCCCCGCTGGCTGTGACTCATTGTGGCAGGCCGGGTTATCAGCTGGCCCTGTCTGTGGTTGTGGAACAGCTTGGTGCTAACTGGACCACGGGACGGAACACATGAACTCAGGTGGCCTCATTAGCTTTCGTCAGCTGAGCGAACAGCCTTGGCCCGGAGAGAGGGGGCAGTGACTCGCTTGAAATCACACCACAATTCATGAGAGTCCTGTCTCCCAGCCCAAGACACCTTCTCTCCTTTCCTCTCCTCTCCTCCCTCCTTCCCCTACAAGGAAAGGTCCTTGTATCTCTTCTCAAGTCCATGTGTTTCTAGAAGCAGATGCCTCCATGTCTCATTGCCTCAGTCAATCAATAGCAATTATTAATCGCCTACTTTATGCATAAGTAAAAAGAATGAAACCATTCCTACTCTCAAGAAGTCCCTTCTCTTTCTCCTCCTTCTCCTTCTCCTTCTCCTCCTCCTCTTCCTCCTTTTCCTCCTTCTCCTCCTCCTCTTCCTCCTTTTCCTCCTTCTCCTCTTCCTCTTCCTTTTTTTCCTCCTCCTTCTTCTTTTTAATTAGGCAAAAGAGATCTGGTGTAATTTAGAGAGGGCTAGACTTGAAATCAGGAAGCCCTAAGTTTCTAACATTATTGAACATCTCTTCTCCTCCTTCTCCTTCTCCTTCTCTTCCTTCTCCTTCTCCTTCTCCTTCTTCTCCTTCTTTTTAATTAGGCAAAAGAGACCTGGTGTAATTTCGATAGGGCTAGACTTGAAATCAGGAAGCCCTAGTTTCTAACATTGTTGAACACCCTACCTAGCTTTGATACTACAAAAGAATTGGACTCTCTGGAGCCCCATCCTCAAATGGGGCTGATACCTCAAAGGGTGGTTGGGAAGTTGATTACATTCATCTCCTATGTGTGAAGTGCTTTGGAAACCTCAAAGGGTTGTCTAAATGCAAACTGGTAGCCATTCTCCAGGCCAGTGGTGATACAGATCACTTGGAAAGCAGGGTTGGAGCCTGGTTGTATCAAAAAGGGTGGTCTATACTCTCACTATGTTTTTTTTTTTACTTTTTTTGGTGTTCTGGACCCAGCCTGATAAAGTCCAAGGGCTGGTTTTCAGAAGACATTTTAATTGCATAACATATAAGATTATAAGGGAAACCAATTATATTGAAATAAAGTTATTTTTAAAGGGAGGCAGCTAGGTAGTGTAGTGGCTACAGTACCAGCCTTGGAGTCAGAAGGACTCAAATTTAAATCTGGCCTCCGATACTAGCTGTCTGACTCTGGACAAGTTACTTCATCCCTATTGCCTAAAAACTAAAAACAAAGAAACAAAGAAAACCGACCAGGTTCATGGTTACCAGGTCAAGAAGCCTCTTCTAGAGGCAATGGGAATCCAGTCCCTGAAGCTCATTGAGCCAGGGAAGGCCTTAGTCTGACCTGGATATCGGGAACATCACTTTGGCGGTTAAGTGTGGGATATACTGGAGAGGTTGGCCCCAAGGGGACTATGGGAGGCTACTCCGGTGGGTCAGAGGTCATAGAATTTAGGTCTAGAAAGGACTTTAGAGATCATGCCATCCCATCCCTCCTTTTTAAAAAAGATGAGGCAAATAAAGCACAGAGAGTTGTCCCTGAGGTGAAGGTAAATATTTATTAGTCAGCACCTGTTTGCTTGTTCTTCCATAGAATCAGAAGATGACGCTGGTTGTCCCTGGCTGTGCTAAGAGGGTTTCAGCTTACGCAGGTGCTAACCATTCCAGCCCCCTGTGCTGACCCTGACGCTCACGGGCCGGTGGAGCGAGATTTGGCGATTTTGGCCACTTGACCACCAGGCAGCTACCTGTCTTGACTGCAGCCTCTAAGGGAAAAAACTAGGTCCTCTTCAGTGGACAAGGTGGGGTGGGATGAAGTAATGTAGGACACAGAGTGGGGGTTGGCTCAGCCTCAGTTCTGCCCCTTGTGATACTCATGGGACGTGAGCGGAGGACCCTTCCCCTCCTTTTTGGCATGTCGGCTTCCTCGAATGCAGGACGACTTGTTTCTGTGGGTGCCTCCTGATCAAAGCTGGGTGCTGGGCGGGCCCCGGGCTTGCAGGGCTCTGCCCTCTCCCACGCTTTAGTTCAAGGCTCAGCTCGAGTGCCATTTCCTGAAACTTGTGTTCTTCCCCCAGTTGCTAATGCTTCTCCAAGGTTACCTCTTGATAATTGTGTGTGTGTGTGTGTGTGTGTGTGTGTGTGTGTGTGTGTGTGACAGAGAGACAGACAGAGACACAGAAAGAGAGAGACAGAGAGACAAAGACAAAGAGAAGCAAAAACAGACACAGAGAAACCAAGAGAGACACGCACAGAGAGAGATAAACAGAAACAGAGATAGAGAGGAGAATGACAGAGACAGAGACATAGAGTGAGAGACAGAGACAAAGACAGAGACAGAGAAAGAAACAGAGACACACAGAGACTCAGAAAGACAAAGAGAAAGGGAGACAAGAGACAGAGACAGGCAAAAACAGACACATACAAAGAGACAAAGAGATCCAGAGAAAGGGCGAGAGAGTGTGCACATGTTGGCCCTCCCCTTAGAAAGTAAGATCTTTGAAGTGAGGTTCTGTTTCAAAATTGACTTTGTATCCCTAGAAGTCTGGCATACAATAAGTGCTTCATAAATGTTCATGAAGTTTGATCATCACAGAAGGGAACAGAGGCCCTGGTGAAGGCAATGGGGGAAAGAGCACACTGTGTTCTTTGGGGAAAGTTGAAAGCCCTTATCCCCTGAATGAGAGCGAGAACATCCGGCCCTCCGGCCCTGGCTTCCAGGACTGACTCATAAACTGAAGCAGACAAGAATGGGGAGGGGGGAATATCCCAGAGAGAACTCCAGAAAGACTTTCCCCAGAGGCCTGTTGGAAGCAGAGGGAGCCAAGGAAGGATTAGAGGAAAGGGGAGGTGCTGTGTAACACAGGATAGTAGTAGGAGTACTAGGAAGACAAGAGAGCTGCCATTGCTTTGGGTGTGGGGGGGCGGGCAGACAAGGCTGGCGCCTGGAGAGGGGAAGGAAGAGGAAGAGTTTGAGGTACACAAAGAAGAGGGGGAGAAAGGAGTAAGTAAGGGAAGGCGACAGCTAGATCACCGGGAGGGAGAGGGGGTGGCTGCTGGCAGCTTGGGGAGGAACTAGAAGTTACCTTGTCTTTGAGGTTTCAGTGCTGGAGCCCCCTGGACAAGGGGAGCCCACTCAGCAGTGCACAGAGCTCCCCACCGGGGGTGAATCTCCCCAGCTCACATCCGGGAGAGCGGGGAGTCATGTGAGGAAGTGGAAAACTGCAGACCCAGTGCCGGAAAAGCAGCTTTCCCAAGTCATTAATGCCACGGCCTGCCTCTCCCGCAGCTGTAATGACTATGGTGATGTGTCCCCATTTCTTTGGGGGTGGACAGGGAGTTTGGGGGCTGCCACTGACCCAGGGGGCTGGGACGCTCCATCTGCTGCTTTTGTGCTTCGATCAGGCTGTGCCCCCCCATTGTGCCCTCCCTGGTGGTGCCCCCTGACTGTGCCCTTTGAATCACTTACCTCCTTGGTCCCCTGTGGTCCCCAGGATGATGTCCCCTAGAACACAGGTCATAGAGTCACAGGCTTTCTTCGAGCTCCTGCAGACCAGCTCCCTTGTGGTGCAGAGAGACACAGAAGTCCTCTGCACAGCCAAGCTCTCAAGGTTGGAGGCCACAAAGCCATGTGCAAACCTAGTTCCTTTATACCCCAAACCCAGCTGTCTTTTTGGCTCATGGCTTCTTCCCCATTGAGAGCAATTTAGTTCACTCAGAGAATTATGGGTGAAACGTGCTCTGAGAGAACTGAGTTCCAGTCCTGCCTCAGACACTGTGTGATCCTGGGTAGGTCATTTCACCCCATTTCTGTAAAATGAGAATAATAGCATCTCCCTCTCCAAGGGTGTTCTGAGGATCAAATAGGAACATGTGTAAAATATTTCACAAACCTTTACATGCTGTATAAATGCTATTATTCATGTTGTTGTTTTATTAGCATGTTGGAAAGTCAGCTTGGTTTGCAGCAGGTCTGGAATCTGGAAAGACTTTCCAGGCTTTGAGAGGCTTCCAGTCATTCCTTGGGAAAGACTAAAGGGAAGAACTACTTGGAACACAGTGGATGCTTAATAGATTAATGGGGGAAATGACCAGGGATATAGAGGCAATAGATTCCCCTCCCCTTTTTTCCCTCCTTCCCCCTCCCTTCCCTTCCTCTCTGCCCATCTTCCCCCTACCCCTCTCAGCCTATTGACTTCCCTGTGATACTACAGTTAGAGTCCTGGGTCCTGGCTGAGGACCCCGGTCCTGCCACTCACTGCCTGTGTGATTTTGGCCTCAGTTTCCTTCCCAGTGAGAGGAGAGTGTTGGGCTTAGACAGTGTCTAAGGTCCCTTCCTGCTCCCAATCCTCTTCCCTGAGTCTTTTCTTTCTTTGGGACCCAATTCTGCTGCTACCTCTCAGAGGACGCCCTCTCTGATCCTTCCCTCTGCACTTTTGAGGTCTTTCTGTAACTCTGACTTTCCGCATTTATCAGAGAAGAAAAATTGGGAGAGACAGAGAGACACAGAGAGATACAGAGAGACACAGAGAGAGACTGAGAAAGACAAGACTGGGAGAGATAGAGAGACACACAGAGGGAAAGCTGGGGCAACAATCACAGGAAGTGATCAGGAACCGTTGGGGTCACAGTAAATGGATTTAACTCTCCATTACCCAATGGCCCCAAACTCAAGGAAATACCCAAATTTGATGTCACGGTTGTAGAGCGTAGCGCTAGGAAGCATCTTAGACCATCCGGTCCTACTAGCTCCTCATGTAAGCAATAAGTGAGACATCTGGGCACCACAGTGCAGGTCCAGCCCACATTGGACCTGAGTTCCAATCCTTCCTGGACTAGTAAGTACCAGGTGTGTGACATTTGATCTCTCAAGTCTCCATAAAATGGGGATAATGATGGCCCCTGATTCACGATTGGGAGGATCAGATGAGGTAGCAGATAAAGCACCTAACGGTGCTAGTTCTTACTGTCATCGTTACTAATTGAGGAAATTGAGGCCTAGAGAAATTAAGTGGTTTGCCCGGGAACCAGCTTGTCTGAAAACCAGATATTCTTCCATCGTTGTTCTTTCCACAAGTTTGGAATTGAGATTTGAACCTTGACCTTCCAGGTCTGAAGCTCCACTCCCACCCCCAGCGTCTCCCCGGCAAGGGAAGCCCCCCGTGTCCTTTCCCGGTTTGCCCTTAGAACCTGCGTCCTTCCCAGGTGCTCCCACCGTAGTGGCAGAGATAACACACGGGAAAGTCTCAGTTGGAAGTCAGGTGGCGAGGCCCCCGCTCCTCAGGGCGCAGTGGCGGCCGATGGCGACGCCTGTTCCTAACGTGTCCTTTCCACCGCTAAGATCCGGCCGGTTTCTGACGTCAGCCCTGTCTTCCTTCCTCCAGGGGCACCCTCCCGGGACGTCCTGCTAGTGTCCGCCATCATCACCATCAGCCTTAGCGTCACCATCGTCCTGTGTGGGATCTGTCAGTGGTGTCAGCGCAAACTGGTGAGTCGGGGGGGAGCCCAGCCGGGCTTGCGGCCCTTTCCGGGCCTTCGATCTCGGAGCCTCATCCCGGACCCCCCGATGGGGCCCCCTCCCCACGGCGTTCCTGCCCTCAGGGTCTCCTGGTCACATGTGGACGGCAAGGCTTCAAATCTAGTCCCGATCCTAGAGACGTGCGCACACTCGGCAATAATAATAATAATAATAATAGGCATTTCTTGAACACTTAGGGCACTGTGGCTGGTCAGTTAATAAGATGTATTAAGCACCTCCTCATTATCTACTGCACCTACGTATATGTATACATATACACATAGAGAAAGAGAGGGAGGAGAGAGCAAGAGAGACAGAAAGAAGGAGACAGAGGAAAAGAGAGGGAGGGAGAGAGAGAAGGAGGGAGGGAGGGAAAGAGAAAGAGGGAGGGAGAAAGAGGGAAGGGGAGAGAGAAAAGGAGGGAGGGAGAGGGAAAGAGGAAGAGAGAAGGAGGGAAGGAAAAAGAGGGAGACAGAGAGACAGAGAGACAGAGAGAAGAGAGAGAGAGAAGAGAGACAGAGACAGAGAGCACACAGAGAGAGATCGCGGGATAGTATACAGCACTTTGCTGTATACTAAGAGTAGCAGAAGCTCTTGCTTTCAAGTAGCTTATAGTCTCGTGGGGGCGGCGGCGGGGGGGCTGTTTGCAGACAACTGTGTCCAAACAAGCTTGAGAAAGGATAAAGCGAGATCTTGTCCTGGGAAGCGCTGCCACTAAGCGGGCTCGGGCCAGGCTTTCTGCGGAGGAGGGTCCGGGGAGGAGGCTTTGCCTGTTTGGGCTCCCACAGCCTGGGGAGGGGAGGAGGAGGAGGGCTGATTACTCCCATTTTACTGATTCGGAGAAATGAGGCGCCTCCAGCCGAGCTATCGCGGGGCTAACCAGCCGAGGGAGAGGGGGCTCGGGCTGAGAGCGCGGCCCGGCCCGGCCCGGAGGGCTCGGAGCGCCCCCAGCGCGGGGCTGCGGCGGGCAGGAGAGGGAGGGGTTCCCGGGGCCGCCCGCCCCCCACGGCCCGAGGCCCGCACATCCATCCTGGCTGGAGGGTTTGTACAAGCACAAACGGCTTCTTTTCATTTTTAACGAGGGCCGGGGATTAACAAGCGGGATTAGGCCATCAATAAGTAAGGAAGCTGCTGGGAGAGGCATTAATCACCCCGAGAGAACAGGCCAGGGAGACAGAAGGAGGGAGGGGGGAGGGTGCGCCGAGCAGCCGGCAGCCGGCCCTGCCCCACCCACTGGCCCGGCTCGCGTCCCTCCTCCGGGAGCCGCCCCCTCCTCGGCCGGGCCCTGGGAGCGGCCCTGGGGGTGGGGTGGGGGGTGGGAAGAGAAGCTGTGGCTGGCCAAGGAGGGCCCCTGGCCTGTGCTTGGGGAGACGGGAGGGGGGGACGGAGGGGGGAACGGAGGGGGGGACGGAGGGGGGGACGGAGGGGGGGCCCTCCCTTGGTCACTCAGGCCTCAGTTCTCCAGGGACTGAGTGGAAGGAGAGCTGCCGAGAAGCCGGCGCGCAATACCCGGCCCCTGCCCCTGCCCCTGTCCCAGCCTCTTCCCCAAGCCTAGTGCCAGCTCCTGCCCCAGCTCCTGCCCCTGTCCCTCACCCAGGCCCCAGCCCCGGTTTCTGCTCCAGGTCCTGCCCCTGCCCTTGCCTGTGCCCCTGCCCCAAGAGAATAATATTCATCTCATTTCACAGTTACTCATTCATTTTCTTCTTTTATCTCTTTTGGGGCCCTCACTGACAGGTGACTTCTTCTAGTCAGTACAAGTTGAAAGAAAAACTTGAGTTCAAATCCTGTCTAAGATACATGCTACTAGTGAGACCCTGAGTAAGCCCCTTAACCTCTTCCACCTAACCTCAGTTTCCCGATCTGCAAAAGGGGATCATAATAACCCTTGTAAGGACCAATAAAATAATATCTGGAGAGTCTCGCAAACCTTCTCACTACCATCAGGGCCAGCCTTCCTCCTCATTGGAAGGGATAAGTCTCCCCTTCCCTCTGGGTCTGTCTCCTATAACACGACTTAGCTGGAAACGGGCTTTACATGATGAAACCTGTATCACCTACATCCCATTGCTTACTGCCTCAGGGAAGGAGGGAAAATGGGACTTCAGAGCAATTTTTAAAAAGTGAGTGTTACAACTGTTTACATGTAATTCGGGGGAAATGTTGTATATAACTTTAAGTTGCAGGACAAGGGCTGGTCTGTTGGCAGACGGAATGCCTACTTTAGCTTGATTCAGTACCTGGCACATAGTAGGTGCTTAATAAATATTGGAATCGAGGTCTTCACTTGAATTATTGGGAGCTCCCTACGGGTGTGAGATGACAGGTCTAGGCCGGGTCCTGGGCGCTGGGCCGGGCGTAGAAACCGGGAGGCAAATAGTTTCTAAGCTCAAGTAGTTTACACTCCGTGGGACCCAGATGAGTGAGTGAGACACAATGGGGGGGAGGGCGTGGGATTAGCCAGGGGTTCTGTGGGGCTAGAAGGAGCAGGCGCTGCCTGGTGGGGGGATGGTCAGTGCAAAGGTCTGAAGGAGGGACATGGGGTGTCCTAGAAGGGGAAAAGCAAGTCAGCTCATTTGGCTGGGACCTAGAGTGGGGGAGGGGCAGGGCTTGAGAATGGGCCAGAGCTCTGACCACTGAGCTCCCACCCACCAGCCCTCATGGTCAGAAAGGCAAAGAAATATCACTTACTTAGCAGTACCTGGCGCAGAGTAGGTACTTAAATTCTTGTTGACCGGACTGAATTGGGCCATTTCCCCCAAAGGTGGGGAGCCTGTCAGTCGGCAAAAGGTGGAGAGCTGGACTTTTCCGGGGCAGTAGCAGGTCAGAGCCTAGGTCCCTGAGGTTGGGACCACCCGTGTTTGTGGGGCTGACTGTAACAGGTGCTATGACTGTAGGTTGCTGGGGAGGGCTCTAGGTTGCTGGGGAGGGCTCTCGCTTGCTGTGAAGTTGGGGAGGGGCCGGTGGTGTTCTCCCTGCAGGATCAGCAGAGTGAGGCTCCAGACCACAGATGAGCTCCCCCCCCCCAATCCCAGCTGCCCCTAGGCTGGTCTCTAGCCTGCAGCCTCTGCCTGGGGCCAGGCCCTGATTGCCAGGGCAGACCTCAAAGCTGGCTGGGTCCCCAGCGGCAGAGGTGGCAGGCAGGACAGGCTGGCGCCTGGTGGCCCTGGAAGGTGAGAAGGACAGGCCGGGGACTGCGGGCCGGATGGCTGGGCGGGAGTGGGCCTGGAGCCTGGGCTGCTTAAGTGGGTGGCGGGAGATGCCAGACCACAGAGCAGAGCTTGGCGTCTCTGGCCAAGCCTGCTCCTTCCTTCCCTCCTCGGACAGAAAGCCCTTCCCCCCTTTACCCCCCAGCCCTTGCCCCCTCCCGCCCCCAGACCCCCCTCTTTATATTCTACTGTCCCTCCCTGCCCCACCCCCATTGGCTCCCCTCACTGGCCCCCCAGACCCCCCACCTCTGTTTAAATTCTATTTCCCCAACCCCCCCCCAGCCCTTGGCTCCCTCTCACTGGCCCCCAGACCCCCACCTCTGTTCCACTCTGGCTGGGAAGCCCGTGGGCCTTATCTGCCTGCCTCCTTCCCCTAAGGGGCCTGGAGCTCCCAGCCACAAGACTCCCAGGTTGCCCATCCCCCAAAGGTGACAGCCCGGGTGCCAGATCCATTTAACTTCTTCCAATCTCGTGGTTTCTCCGTCGGCTCAGCTCAGGCGACCCCCCCTTGCTGACTCTCGGAGGCAGGCGGGGGCGTAAGGGGAGGGGACGGCGAGCCGTTTCCTCGCTCCCCAATGACAGCCAGGCCGGGTCCCCTTGGTGTTTTCCTCAGGTTTTGCCCCCTGCCCTTCCCTGCTTCTCCCCAGACCAGAACCATCCCCTGCCCTCCTGGAGCCCAGCAAGAAGCCTCTGGGAAGCAAGAAAGGGCCAGTTGTGTGAGCCTGGGGGGGCCGGCTGGATCTTAGACGGAAGTCACCAACTTTTTGGCCAAGAGCGGCATGACAAGGGGAGGGGCTGCTGGCAGTCCCAGAACCAAAGGATACTCGAGGCCCTGGGAGGGAGGGGGGAGTCGGGGGTCTGTAGGAGGCTCTGTTTCGAGGGCCTGGGGTCCTTGGGGGCTTTCCATCCGACCCTGTCGCTTTATCGGCTGGGACCCCCGCTGGCCGAGGGAGACTGAGGGATAACATGAAATTGTCTAGACTTGGAGGCAGAAGGTCCTGGATTTAAATCTTGTCCTCCCCTTGATTCCTCTGTGAGCAAGTCTGTTCTTCCCTAACGGCGTGTGGCTTTGTCATGTGAGTCCAGATTGATGGTAGGCAAAAGCGAGAGCAGGAAGGGCCTCAGAGCAGGGTGGGGCTGGGGGCTTCTAGCTGGCACAACAGTTAAAATAGGGAGGACCCGAGTTTCAGTGAAGCCTCATGCGTATGACCCTGGGCAAATCCCTGAATCCTGCCTGCCTTGCCAAGGAAAAAACAGGCTGGGCTGTCAGGGGGGAAGGATCCCCCAATCCCAGAGGCCTTTGTGCCCCATGGGGATGTTGGCGAGGGCGCCCCGCCTCAAGTAGGGAGTGCGGGATGGAGGGTCTCCAGGACTCTTAGCCAGCCAGGAGATCAAGCAGCTCTGGGTGTAAGGCTCTGGACACTGGTTCAGGAGAGCCAGCAAGGCCGGGGTTCTATTGGATCCTTCCAGTGGAGAACATCGAGCGGGAGGGCCCTTAGAGCACAGAACATCAGCCCCTACATCATCAGGGACTTCAGGGGCTTCCTCATGAAGCTCCTGGCCTGGAGGGGTGTGATGGTTCCAGGGCACTCCCAAGGGCGGAGCAGTGTCCTCCAGGAGCCGACGCTGGGGGAGGGGGCAGCAGAGCCCCCCCCCCAGGTGTCCCTTCCAGCTGCCAGTCTCTGCGGGGCTTTGCCAGCTCCTGGGGGGGGGCTGCAGCTGGAGGGAGCATCTGTGGGCGCGTCTTGTTTGCTCTGGGGAGGACAGGATAATTGGGGGTTGTGGGCTGGATTCTGGGATGTGGGAAGAGGTGTGTGTTTGGGTGCTGGAGGCCAGAGTGCTCAGAACCAGCAGCTGGTGTTCACGGGGCTGGGAAGCTCGGGAGGACGGCCGAGCCCAGGCGGCAGGCGGGGAGTCGGCGGGCCTTGGCCAGCAGCCACCCCTGGGATCGGCGCGAGGTCCTGGCTCCCGGCCCCCACAGCGAGGTCCTGGCCCCTGGCCCCCACAGCGAGGTCCTGGCCCCTGGCCCCCACATCAAGGTCCTGGCCCCGCTCCGGCACCAGGGGGAGGGGAGAGTGGCCGGTTCTGGGCTCAGCCCGTCCTTGTCATCGGTATGCATGTGGGGTGCCGGGTGGCCGGGAAGAATGTTAATGGCACTGGGCTCCGCAGGAGGCTATATTTAGAAACCCGACCGAGAAGGTGAACAGAACTCACCTTCCTCCGATGCAGGTCTCTCCTCCTCCTCCCCCAGCAGCACCGCAGTCCTGCTGCTTGCCCCGGCCCAGCCCCGCCAGGGACCCTTTGCCCTGCCCTCCGGCCTGCTCGCTCGCCTCCCCCGGCCACTGGGGCTGTGGAGGGGCAGGAAGTCTTGGTTCGAAGTCAGAGACTTGGCATTCGAACCTGGGATCTGCTCTCTCTGTGTGACCTTGGCCCCTCCTCCCCAGGCCCCATCTGTAAAATTTTGCAGCCCTCCCCAGTGCAGATCCTCCCACGGGATCCGGACCTCCTCAGTGTCCCTGGAGGGGCCTGGGCGCCCCTCCTCAGAGGGAGCTGATCCCAGGCTCCGTCCCCCTCCTCTCTCACCCCTGGGCTCACTGAGAGGGGCCCGAGTTTAGGGTCAGAGGGCCCGGGGCCCCACCTGCTGTTGGCAGTTTTGTGTCTTGGGCAAAGTTCTCAGGGAAATATCTGAGCTCCGGCTTCAGATCCTGAACAGCATCGGACCAGAGGAAACCTCAGTTTCCCCAGCAGTGAGCAGTAAGTGCTGCCCTTCGGACTCCCCAGCCTAGTGGTCCGTGAGCCGGCCTTGGCCCGAGCAGTGGCTGGGCTCTGTGTCCGTCCGGGGTGGCGGTCGGCTCGCCCAGACCTAGCGGAAAGCCACGGCCTTCCCGCCCCAGCCTCTGGCGTCACCGGGCCCCTGCCAGCACTGCGGGGCGGCTGCCCACGCCATGCGGGGGCGGTGACGTGGGCAGCGTGACGTGGCCAGGCCGGGCGCCCAAGAGCCGTCTGTCCATGGAGAGCGGAGCTGTGCGTCTGGGAGCCTGGCCAGGACCCTGGGGACGGGAGAACAGGCCCGGGCCGGGAGCAGAGCCAACCTGCCGTCCAGCAGAGCACAGGACTCTAAAGCGCAGGGCCCGAGTTCAAGCCCGTAAGGCGAGGATGAGCCCGATCCCAGAGTCCTGGGTTTCACCCAATAAGTGGCCAGCCATCCCATCTACTTTCCAGAAAGTCACTGTTAAGAAAAACTTCTGGGTTTCACGTGCTTCCTCTACAAACTAGGGGCTGGGTGAGGTTTGGGCTCTGAATCGTGGCTCACGAGAGCGTCAGCCTAGTGCAGAAAGAGATTTTTACAGATGGGGAAACTGAGGCTCACAAAGATCACATGCTCTCAGGCCCCCCAGGGCCCTCTGCTCCTTTTTCTCTGGCGTTTCGAGGCCCCCCTTCTTCCGTGCTCCAGGGGACAGGCCTGATTCATTAAGGGTGAAACCCAACCCTCTGCCCTTCGCTCCCCTAAATCCCATCCTGGCTAGCTGGGAGGACTTGGCTTGGAATTTCGAGGGGCGAGCAGGCTTCAGGGTCCCAGAGCAAAAGCATCAGTGGTTCTGCCACTTTTCCAGGCGTTTACTGCCTGCTCTTTGCCTCAGTTTACCCATCTGTAAACTATTTCTTTGAAGGCCTCTTAAGGCCCCTTCTGCTTCTGTGAGGATTCCTCTTTGAGTGACCCTGCTATTCTCTCCACAGGGCAAACGCTACAAGAATTCCCTAGAGACCGTGGGCACCCCAGACTCTGGGCGTGGGCGCAGTGAGAAGAAGGCTATCAAGTAGGTGCCCGGGGGAGTGTGGGGTGGGCCAAATCGGCTTGTGGGGCAGGGGCCTCGAGGCAGCCGGCCACTGAGGTGAGAGGTGTCCCCACGGCTCTCCTTCCATCCCCCGCCCCGTCCTCTTACACTTTCCTGGCACACACAGACTTCCCCCCACCCCTAAAAGGGCTCCCACATCTCCCATCCCCCCAGAACCTTGCCCTGACACCCCCTTCTTTTTACCCTCCATTCTTTTACGTTTCCCTGACACATACAGACTTCTCTGCCATGAACGTCTCCCCCACACCTACATCTACCCTCATACAAAGCACCCCACTTTCATATCCCCTTCTAGAACCTCGCCCTGAAACACCCCCCTTCTTTTTACCCCCCATTCTCTTACCTTTCCCTGCCACACAGACTTCTCTGCCATGAAAGTCTCCCCCATACCTACATCCACCCCCCTACAAGGCACCCCACCTCTACATCCCCTTCCAGAGCCTCGCCCCGACATCGCCCCTTCTCACCACTCAGAGCCCGCCTCCCTCAGACACCTCTGCCCTTTCCATGGTGTTTCCATTGGAATTAAGCTGTCTATACGTCCCCTCCCAGCAACCGACACCCCAAGCCTCCCGCCCATGCACGCACGGCCCCAGGCCCCAAGAATACCAATGTACAGTAGACAGGGCTGAGGATTTTGAAGTTGGGGGGGGGTCTGGGCTCCAGATTGTGACTTGCTAATTGAACTGGGACTTGGTTTTCTCATCTATAAAGTGGGTATGACTTTTCCTCAGTGCTGCCCCAAGCACTCCCCAGCTTGTGGACACCATGAAAAATTTGGGGGAGATCTTCCCCCTCCCTGTGACTGGCTGGGTTTTGAGGGAGGGCGGAATGGAGAAGCTACTCAGTGTTTCTTCCTTCGTCCCCAAGACCCCTGTCCACTTCCCTCCCCCATCTCTCAGAAGTCTGGAAGCTTCCTTTGCTGCGTTTGGCTGGGGGTCTGTTCCTACATCTGCAGAGCCCCCCGCCCCAGCCCAGAACTGCAGCATCCCCTCTCCCTGACTTAAGGAGCATCTCTGTTCTCCGGCCTGACCTGTAGGAGAAGGCTTTGGGGTCCCTGGTGAGGCTGAGTCCCAGCTGGACTGTGAGACCCTTCCTGAGGTTCTGCAGGGGTTTAGTGTAACAGGGGCCCCTCTCTCTCACTTCCTAGCTGGCTTCCTCCCCCTTTGTCCTCCCTCATGTCCTGCCACCTAAAGACGGAGTGGCCCCGGGCTGGAGGCTCAAGGAACAGCTTCCCAGCCAGAGGTGGGACTTCCTCACTCCTGACTCCCTTCTGCTCCTCCCTGCCCACATTTTGTCCCCACTTTCTTCATCCTTCCCTCGGCCTCCCTTCCCTCCTTTCTACATCTTCCCCTCTCTTCCCCCATGGTTTTCCCCTCTGCCTGCCCTCATCCTCTATCCCCCTTTCATGGTCCCCTTTCCTCCTCCTGCTCTTTCCTTCTCCTTCCACACTCAGATCTGTCTCCAGGCCTAGACTTCACCGAAGCCAGGGAGGATCGGGGTGGGGGTGAATAAAGAAAGAGCGCCGTGGCTCCCCAAGAAGCAGCCTCAGGTCTCCTTGGCAGCCTCCCTCTCCTCTGTGGGATGGCCTCTCAGCTTCAGAGCTGGGAGCTCGGATATCCAGAAACATGAGGGCCCGGGATTTCCGATATTGGGCTGGCTGGGCCCAGGTGCCCTGAGCAGCCTTCTGGACTTGCCCTCCCATTGCACAGCCCCAGTCTCTAGGAGAGCCATGGGCAAGGGTCCCCATCCCTAGGATGATGGGAGTCCATTCCCCAACCTCTAGGAGAGCTATGGGCAAGGGTGCCTGTCCCTAGGATGATGGGAGTCCATTCCCCTGTCTCCAGGGCCGGAGTCTGGCAAAGAGACCAGAGCGTGGCTTTGTTGCCCATCGATAGGGGTAAAGGAAAGCAATTGTGGATGTGCTAGGCTGGGGTTGGTGTCCAGGGGGCCCCAGGCCCCAGGCAGGAGTCAGGTCTGGGTTGTTCTGCACACAGGTGCAGAACCTGCACACAGGTTCTGCACCTGTGTGGTCTGGATCTCCCCTTTCAGTCATGCAGGACCCCCGACCACCCATCTTGGAGGCCTTTGTATTTTGGCTCCAGGCTCCATCCTTACCCACCCCCTTCAGCAGCTTGAGCTGATCAGAGCATAAGCTCCCCATGTTGTGATGATGGACCCCAGCTCCAGGTTCTATCCAAAGGGTTCAGAGGGGGGGTAAATTGTGAGTCTTCATGCTGTAGAGATGGGGATGGGGGCGGGGAGGAGGTTGTGCAGCCGAGGGACCCTCCAATTCTCCCCCAACTCTCCCCCAACTTTCAGGGACATGACAGGGCTGGGCTTTTCCCCCCAGAGAAGCTCATGTTGGGTGAGGGTCCTGGAGTACATGTTCTCCTCTACAGGAGGGTCTTTCTCTGGATCTGTGAGAGTAGGGAACGTTGTCCCATGTTCCACTTGCTGCAGCCAACCCTGGGACCCCGAGTACGAGATCTGATTCATGTCACCAAGAGCTAAATCCCTGCCCAGGGTCAGTGGGGCTGAGTCTGGAGTTCAGCACCATGGACAGTCCCATGGCAGTCCCATGGCAGCGCCTGGGGGAGGGAGAGGAGATGGCTCAGTACCTGACTGAGATAAGAGTTGGAAAACCTGGAGAGGTGGGCTCCAGTATCCCAGGGGCTGAATGGGGAAGGAAGGGGGTGTCCATCTACAAGACCCTTCACCGTGACCCATGTCAACCCCATCCCACCCTAAGAGTTCCCATCCCTTTCCAGAGCTATGGCTCCTTTGCCTCCAGGGCCCTGGGAGTGGGTGTAGGGGGGTGCCCCAAGGGCTGTGCCCCTTCTCTTCCCCATTCTAACCTTTGCCCCATAATCCTCTCTGCCCTGTCCCAAGTCAGGTCTGGCGGATTTCCATTTCCACAAACCTGAGACCCCTCTGGCTTTCCTGACACTCAAAGGCAGGAACTCTGGCAGGAAAGGGAGTCCTCCTGTCCTTGATCTCTGGGGGTTCAGGAGGGCGGAGATGGAGCCCCTTCTCCCCTGGTTCTTGTTGCTTGCACCATTTCCAGAGAATGTAGTCTGGAGTGGCAGGACCACTGATTTTGGAATCAGAAAACCTGGGTTCGAATCTCGCTTCTGAGGTTGTGTAAGATCTTGAAGGTCTCTGCCAGCCCTAAAGCTTGGACCCCAAAGATCCTCCCCAGTTCTCCCTTTGCCTTCATGACCCTCCCCTCCCACTCTCTACCCCCAGCGGGGCCTCTCTGAGCCTTAAAGAGAGACCTGGACCACTTCAGCCCCGCTGAGCCCTGGTGGGGAGCGTGGCTGCCCGGCCCTAAACCCTGCCCTGATATCCCAGTGCCCAGTGGGCTCTCTCCTATATCTAAGGGGCAACTTTCCTTTAAATCCTGATCTGGCAAAGGTACGTCAGGGGCCAAGGAACTTCAATTTCCTGCCCTGGTCCTAAGGCAGCAGACCTGGGCTGGGGGGAGGCCGCTGTGGGTCAGAACTTCAGGGGACCTTTGGCTCTCAGTCTTTGAATCCCAGAAAAGTCTCTCATATACACTCACACACACACATACACACTCACACACGCTCACACACCCACTCGGACGCTCACTCACTTACACACTGCCCCACTGACAAGCCTAAGGAGAAAGGAAATTTCCTGAGGACCACTAGTGACTCGTTAGGGTCCTTCTCTGGTCTTGGGGTCTCCAAGAATAAATAACATTTATTAATAGTCATTTATTAAGCGCCTCCTACGTGTGAACCACTGGGGATATGAGTACAAAGGATGAAGGGAGTTTCATTTAGGGGGAAGAGATGGACCCATCCCGGAAGGGACAAAAGGAAGGAAAAGGAATTCTGGGAAAAAGAAAAAGAATTCTTGGGAAGGAGAGAATTGGTTAGTTTGAGGTAGAGTGGGAGCTGGGAGAAGGCTTGGGCTTGAAGGCTGGGTTCTAATCCTGACTGTAACTTCCGTCCATGACCTTGCCTGGATAACTCCCCCCTTTGGGGCCTGTTTCCCCCTCCGGAGGATGAGGGGGTTGGACTATCTGGCTTCTGAGGGCCCTAATCCCATGATCCTGAGCCACTGGTGGCCGCTGGGGAGGAAGGGGGGCCAGGGGCCCCCTAGGAGAGGCCAGGAGCAGCGGAAGCTGACCTCCCGCCCCAGGCCGAGGCCTGAGCCTGCCATCCAGGGCTCTCCTCTTCCTCTCTCTCTCTCTCTCTCTCTCTCTCTTTCTCTCTCTCTCTCCCACCAGCTTCCAAGGTATGGGGCACCCGTCCACCTGCCTCCCCGCCCGCGGGGGCTCGGCCCGGCCCCCGTTCCCCTCTGCCTGTGTGTGTGTGTGTGTGTGTGTGTGCTGACCATGTGGACGTGGGTTGTGTGCTGAGTGTGGGGGGTCGGGGGCCTTTCTTCCACAGGAGCCCACTCCCTCCCCGGCCCGCCCCCGCCTCCCAGGCCACCCAGGGCTCAGCTCCTTCTGGTTCCTCCCTCGCAGGACTCCGGATTTTTGCTTCTTGTATCTCCCTGTTTTCTTCCCTTTCTCTTTGCCCCTCTAGTGATGTAGACAGAGAATTTTGGAATAACAATGAGAGCACAGTGCAGCAGAAATGGAGCTCCTATCCTCCCAAGGAGTTTATCCTAAACATTTCACCCTACGCCCCTTATGGTGATCCACGCCTGTCCCTCAAGTGAGTTTCTTTACCTGATTTGATATGTACTGAGTATATGCGCACCCCCGCCCCCCTCCTCTTCGTCCCCCCCACCCCCTCCCCGACCACCCCATGGACAGAATGACCATGGAGACGAGCAACCCCTCCCTCTCCCGGCCTCCCCGCCTGCCTCCATCCCCCAGGGCCAGTCACTCAGGAGAGGCCGGGGTCCCATCCCGTGCCCAGATGGGCCCTCCTCCCCACGGCCTAGGTGGGCCCTCCTCCCCACAGCCTGGGCGGCCCTCCTCCCTGCGGCCTAAGCGGGTCTTCCTCCCCACGGCCTAGGTGGGCCCTCTTCCCCGTGGCCTAAGTGGGCCCTCCTCCCCATGGCCTAGGTGGACCTTCTGCCCCACGGCCCAAATGGGCCCTCCTCCCCACGGCCCGGGTGATCTCCTCCCCACAGCCCAGCGGCCCTCCTCCCCACGGCCCGCCGGCCCTCCTCCCCACGGCCCGCCGGCCCTCCTCCCCGGTCAGGACGGGGTTGCCCGTTTTGGCGTCCCCCTTCTCGCCGCGCGGCTCTGCCTCTGTTTCTCTCCCCGCTGGTGTGTTGTGGCTGCTGCTGCTGCGCTGCTGCCGCTGCCGCTACTGCTGCTACTGGTTGGTGGTCGGTGGTCGGTGGTCAGTGGTCGGAGGTCGGTGGTTGGTGGCTGGTGGCGGTGGTGATGGATGGTGAAGCTCTCTCACTAACTCGGCTCTCTCTTTCTCCCTGCTGGGCCTCCTCTCCTGGACAGCCCGCTCCTCCGTCGTTAACCCTCGTTGTCCTGTGGGATAGAGTTTGAGGCGGCTGCCCTCCCCTACCCCGAGCCCCGCACCAGGCGGGGGGGAGGGCCCCCTCCGTTGTCGTGGTGCGTTGTTCTCTCCCCCACCCTCTCTCTCCTCTCCGCAGGCTCGGTGGGCCCATTTGCAGTGCTGATGTCTCTCTCTCTCTCTCTGTCTGTCTCTTGTCTGTCCGTCTCTCTCCTCCTCTCTCTCTGTCTCTCTCTTCCTTTTATCTGTCTTTGTTCTCCTCCTCCTCCCCCCCCCCCCCCCCCCCCCCCCCCCCCCCCCATGTACGGTCCGCTCTCCCCCCCGCCTGGCGCTCCTCCGGCCGGGCCCCCGGCCTCCAGTGGCACCCTCCTGGCAGGCGCCAGAGTGGCCGCCGCGGCGGGGCTGGCGGTGGAACGGGAAGGCCGGCCAGGGGAGAAGCAGGCGCCGCCTCCGCCGCTGCCCATAGAGGACGCCATGAGGAGCAGCGTGTCTGCCCACAGCGAGCCCGGCAACGGGAAGGCGGGGAGAGGCCGATGGCACACGGTGCAGAGCCACCTCGCCACAGGGAAGCTCAGCCGGTCCAAGTGAGTGAGAGCGCGCCGTGGCCGGAGCGAGCCGGCACCCGGCTGCCCCCGGGGAGGATGTGGTGGCGCGAGGGGCACCCGGAGCGGCCCCCACCCCCGGCTCTCGGGCCATCCCCTCCTGGGCCGCGGGGCCGTCCCGCCGCCCACCCTCGGCCCGCCCGGCCCGCTCTGGCATCTGGCTGCTGCCCCTTCCTTCTGTTCCCATCAGACGCTGCTCTCTCTCTCTGCTGGTCCATCCCACCCCGGGCGGCCTCATTCCGGCCCGGAGCTCCCATTTCAGCCGTTGGCTCATCGTCCTCTGGCCCGCGGCCTTCTCCGCCGGTCCATCCCATCCCCGCGGGGGCCGTCCCATCCTCTGCCATCGTTTCCTCCCATGTTCATACAGCCGCGCCTTCTCACGGAAGGCCCCCCCGGCCCTCTCTCGTGGTCCATTCTCTACCATCGGGCTATTCCATTGGCTCGCCCCATCCTTGGTCGCCCCATCCTTGATCGTCCCATCCTTGGTCTCCCATCGTGCCGCTTGCCCCGGCTCATCCAAGCTCGGCGTCCAGGCCGTTCCCCTTTGGTCGGTTCATCCTCATCTCACCCATTCCCATCGGCTGTCTCAGTCTTGGTCAGTGAGCTGTGCTTGTGTTCCACTGGACTTATTTGGGCCTCCGGCCTCAGCTTTCCCTTTATTGGCACTCAAACTCCCCCCAAAACGGGCGGTCCCGGCATAGCCCTCGCAGCAGTCGCTGACCATGAGAGAGCCCCCCTGCTCAGCGTCCGGGACAGCCTCCCCCCCCACAGGCTGAGACAGCTTCTCCCCACTGCGGGCTGAGACAGCACCCCCCTTGTGGGCTGAGACAGCCTCCCCTGCGATAGGTGGGACCCTCCACCCTCCACAGTAGGGCCGCTCCCATTCGAGGCAGCGTCAGGTGGAAGTTCCGATCCCGGCTCTCGGATGGGGCTCACACTCAGCACTCTCACTAGATGGAAGTGCTCCCTCCCCGGTTCCCAGCGAGCGGGCTGCTCCTTCCCCGGACCTTTGGCCACCCAGAGCCCTTGCGCCAGCAGGGGTGGGGGGCACCTGACTCTCCTGAGATGGCCCGCCCCACCCCCCGTAGTCTGCCTTAGTGCCCCCTGGGCCGAGGGACCAAACCCAAGCGGGTTTGTCATTGCTTCCCCTGCAGTCTGGCCAAGAGGAAGCCAGAGCCCTGAGCCGCCCACCCCTGCCCTTTCAGAGTCAGGCAGCCCGAGCCCGGCCCGGCCCGCTCTCCAGGAGAGCAACTCGGGCCTGACACTTTGCAATTTCCACATCCAGGCCTGGATGCTCTCCACTGGCTCGGGGCCTAGAAGCACCAATTTTAGTCTCCTGTGACTGAGAGGTTGTAAATTGGACTAATTTAGGATGTGATAGGAAACCCAAAATGAGGTCAGGGAGGAGGAGGAGGAGGAGGAGGAGGAGGAGGAGGAGGAGGAGGAGGAAGAAGCTGTAGCGTCAGGCCTCTGCCTCTGTCCTGCCCCAGGGAACTGCCAGACTACCTGGCCTGGCACTGTGCCTCTTATTGCCACTGGCTGGAGAGCTGAGGGCCTTGTCCAAGCTGGTACCAGCCTGTTGCTGACAGCTCCTGGGTCCCTGAGGGCAGCAGGCTCTCTGCTGAGACTGTGTTTTGCTTTCTTCTCTCTCATTCTATTTCTCTTTTCTTTTGTTCTTGTTCTTGTTCTCTCTCTTTCTCTCTCTCTCTCTCTCTCTCTCTCTCTCTCTCTCTCTCTCTCTCTCTCTCTCTCTCTCTCTCTCTCTTTCTCTCTCTTTCGCCCAGAGGGGCAGCTTAACCATTGCCTTCCAGCCTTACTAGTTGGCCCAGGTTGGGGGGGAGGGGAAGGTGGAGCCTTGCCAGCTGCCTGGTGAATGGGTATCCCTTAGGACCTGAGGGGGAGGGGCTTCCCTTGGCCAAGTCTGAGGTCCATGGGGTTGCCCAGGGAGACGAAAACTGAAGACTGAGGGACCAAAGTTCTCCAAAACTTCATGGACAGACCCTCATACTCAGGATGATCAGGAAGCAGGAGGTTCTGTTCTCACAGAAGCCCATGAGACGGGATGATAGAGCTGGGAGGGCCCTAGAAGATGGGCTATCAGAACCAGAAGGGTCCACAGAATATCAGGAAAGAAGAACCACAGAACGCAGAACATTAGAGCTGAGAAGATGCCCAGAAAGTCAGAGCTGGCAGGGCTGTGGAGAACACATAACATGAAGAGCTGGGAAGAACTTTGGAACGTGAGCTCACTTAGTTCAATATCCTCAATTAAAAAGGTGGAGACAGACCCAGAGAGGAAGCTCGTAGGGCTGAGATAACTAACCTTGCAAGGAGGCGAGACCTCTTCAGGCCTTCTGGACCCCCCTTCCAGGTCCATCCTGCTGCCTCCCTTCTCACCAAGGGTCTCTGTTCTCAGAGGAGATCTTTACACAGCCTGGTTGGATTCATAGGGAGGAGAGCGGGCAGGGAGACCCTTGTAAGGGCCTCGCACCTCTATGATCCCCCTTGTACGACAAAGCTAACAAGTTTGGAGCTGGGAAAGTTCTTTTTTTTTAAGTAACCGAAGCTCCATAGCTGGGATAACACCAGATTTTGAGTGGATGGGTCTGGCTGTGGGTGATTAGCCTACGGCGCTGATGGAGATGGTCTTCCCAAGGTCTCCTGAAGCTCTAACATGGATCAAGGGCTCGGCTTAGAATCACAAAGAATTAGTTTAAAATCTCGTGGCTCTGTTTTCCTCTCTGTAAAATGGGGAGATTGTACTAGTTGATCTCTAGAATCCTTCCCAGAGCGGAGTCTAACTTCACCCAGAGTGGAAGTGGGTGGGAATCTCGCGGCTGTTTTTAGCGACTGTGGTCCCCCATGGGGCAGAGCCTCCTCTGCTCAAGTGCCACTCTCAGGAGCCAGGGCGATAGAATTTAAGAGAAAAGGGCAAATTTAGAGGTCAGTCCCCGAGCCCCAGGAGGTTCAGCCAAGAGCCGGGGCGGATGCTTCCCCCTGGACAGGAGGCAGCGTTACACAGTGGTGAGGGGATTGTCTCTGGGTCAAACCTCACCGGTGTTACCCTGAACCTCAGTTTCGTCTTTATGTAAAACGAGCTCCTGGGCCTGAATGGTTACCCAAGGCCCCTTCCTGCTGTGTTCCTGTGAGAAATCCAGAAATTACAGGTTGTCCCCACCTATAATCCAGTTTGGGAGTGAGGAGGTTGCCCTGCACCTTACTGGCAGAGTCTCCCAGTGTGAGGAACCCCTCCATCACGCAGCTGCCAAGGTGTCCCCGTTACCCCAGGGAAGCCAGAGCTGGGGCTAGGAAGGGGGCCGGCCGGGAGGGAGGGGAGCCAAGTAGGGTGGGGGGCTCGGGAGGGCGGAGTGGTCTTGGAGGTGTGGCTTTGCAGCAAGCGGACGGAGGCCCAGAGAGGTCCAGCGGAGCGCGCCCTGCCTTGGGGCCTCCTGGTCGTGGTCCTGGCCTTTTTTCTCCACTTTGATTCCTTCATCTGCTTCTCCTTTCTCTCCTCTCCTCCTCCTCCTGTGCCGCTGCCGGCCCCAAGTTTCGAGGATTCCACCTTGTCCACGGCCACTACTCTAGAGTATATCCCCAGCTCGGCGGGGGACCCGAAATGCCAGCGACCCCGCACCCTGCTCCGGCAGCAGAGCCTCCAGCAGCCACTGAGTCAGCACCAGAGGGGCCGGCAGCCCAGCCAGCCTACCACCAGCCAGAGCCTGGGGCAGCTCCAGGCCCACACGGGCCCGGCCCCGGCTGCCACCAATCCCCGCGCTCAGGGCCGGGGCCAGGCCCGCCAGGGCGCCGCGGCCGGTTCCAAGTACCGGGCGGCAACCGGGGGCCGCGGCCGCTCCAACCCAGGCAGCTGGGACCACGTTGTGGGGCAGATTCGAAACCGAGGCTTGGACATGAAGTCCTTCCTGTAAGTCCTTCTCAAGGCCCGGCCCACCCCGTGCCCCCAGATCTCACCCTCCCGCCCCATCCATCTTCCTTCCCCCACTGCTCCCACCACTCCCCTCCTCTGCTGTTCTCTTCCTCTCCTGTCCCTCGGAGAGTGACCCTGGGAGTCCGCTGTAGCTCCCTCCAGTGTAGGGTAGTCTAGGGCGCAAGCCCAAAAGGACGTTTTCTTCAGTGGAAGGATGCTGGCTGCCCTGCCCGCCCTCCCTCCTCCCGGACTCTACCTGACGGCCTCTGCCCCCCTCAGCCGCTCCAAAGTCTGCAGGAGTAGATAGAGAGCCTGAAGAATCCCACCCAAGACCCCCACAGAGCTTCCTACCCTCCTGCCCACTGTCTCCTCCTGACCCATCTCTGACCTATTACTTCCTTCCTTGTCCCAACCCAGCCCCTTTAGCAAAGGCTCTTTTCTCTTGCCCTGATCCTTCATGCTCGGGATCCCCTTCCTCCCTCTTCCCACTTTCTTCCTCCTCTTATCTGCCCTTCCCTTTTCCAGTCCTTGTCCCCATCCCTTTCCCATCCCGGTTCTGTCTCCCAGTAACCTGGGCCCACCTCTCCCTCCTCTTTCTCCTCTAACATTTCCCTGCCCCCTTTTCCCTGCCTTTATCCTCTTAGATCCCTTCCCCCCCAACTCCCTCTTCCCCACCCCTGCCATCTCCTTTCCTCTCCCCCTAAGACTCCTTACCAAGCCCTTCCTCCCTTGGTACCCACCCTCACTTCCTGCCCTCACGGTGACTCCCCGAGTCTAGAACCCTCTCATTCCAAGAGCAGGTGTGGGTCAGTGGCAGCTGTCCGGCCTCCCCTTGCCCCATTATAAATGCCGGGCCTCCCGCGGTTGCCCTCTGCGGTCTTGCCCACTCTGCTGTTCCGCACCACCCAGCCCCGCCCCAGGTAAGAGCCTCCTTGGGAGTCTGAGCTCAGGGAGGAGGGACGGAGCCCGACTTGCAGCTCCCCCCACTCCAATGCAAGCGTCCTCTCTCCGTGTTTCATTCTGGGGGCAGAGCAAAAGGAGTCGACCCACGCAAGAAGGGACGGCCTTCAATGATCAAGAGAACCTGGTTACTGGGGAGCCAGACCTGGACGGTGGAGAACACGGGGCCTCCCAAGCGGCCTGACCCTCTGCCTCTTCCCCCGACCCATCCAAGCTTCCCGGGAACGGGAGGATCCTCCAGCGGGCCTGGTGCCCATTCTGTTGGACAAGGACGCCAGCGGATGGCCCTGCCTCAGTTCTCACACCATCTGTCCTTCCAGGCCCAGAAGCCAGGGCAGGATTTAACACCCAAGAGTCGAGGTTCAAGCGTTTGGTTCAGTGTCTTGTGTCAGGGGTAAAGGACACCCCCAAACTGCTCAGCGAGAGAGGGCTGGCATCCTAGTGAATCCAGCCCCACCAGAGATTGGAGGCAAGGCTCCAAGGTGACCTGCTGATGCCCAAGGAGAAGACATGGAAAGGCCCACCACCACACCTTGGGCTCTCCTTGGAATCCCGATGTCCGGCTGCTCTGGTTGGCACCTGTTGGGGGGCTCCCCTGGAACCATCACCACCAGCTGCTGATGGGGAGTGAGTCAACAGGATCAAAGAATAAAGAGAAGAACAATCTAATTGCGGCCACATTGATTAGCTGCCTGCTGGGTGCCAAGAGCTGGTTCCTGCCCTCAGAGAAGCTCCCGCACTGTGCTCTCCCTCCAGGTCCCCCTTCTGCTGAAACCCCAGATCCCTGAACGTTTTTTCCTCCGGTTCCTGAATATCCCAGCCCCACTGGGTGCAGCTGTTCCCCCACAACAAACTGTGCAAAGCATTGAGACTCAATGGGATCCACAGAGCTCAAGGAAGGTTTGACGGTGTGACTGCAGGGCAGAGCAGAGCCTCTAAAGTCACTCCTTTCTGGGCTTCAGGGGTTCTAAGCCAGATCCCACTGGCCTTCCCTGCCAGCCGCTGGTCTACATGGCCACCATGCTGCAGCTACCCTAATTTTCCATTGGAAACCCCCAGACACCGTGAATCCACGTTGTCTTAAAAATGCCCCTTCTCCAGCTCTCAGCTCACCCAAAGCCCAGTGTGCCATCATCACCACCCCCCGGCAAGCTCCCCAATCCCCGTCTTTCAGCCACCAACCAACTCCTCAAGCTTAGTTACGTCTGCCAGCCCCACGTCCCCACTGGGATGACCTGAAGGCCCCCCAGTCTCAACCCTGCAGAGATGGCCCCATTCACAAATGACGCTCCCAATCCATCCAGGTCCTTATGTTCAAATCTCACTATGTGGAGAGCTGCTCAACCTCCTCTAGCTCTCGTATCAGCCCATGGCCACAGAGGATCTGTTTGATGGGTTTCACCATCCCATAGATCTTCATGCCCTCCCCTATCCCTTGGCACCTTTCCTCTCCTCATCCGTAAAATGGGGGTAGAGTTGTACATACTGTCTCCCAGCACAGGAAGCAAGAGGCTTTGTGAGCTCCAGAGTGCCAACAAAATAGGAACTGTTCTTACTATGGTATCACCAATGGCCTCTAGCCATAGAACCTTTCCCAGACCCTGTGATGTAGTTTGGGGATAGAGGGAGCCTTAGAAACAAAAGACCTGGCCCTAATCTCTAACTTAATCTGGGCTTCTTTAGAATGAGGGTTCGGCCAAGATGACTTCTAGTCCAGGGCTCCTTCCTGCTTTAAATCCATGGCCCTACCCGAAGTATTTACCACCTAGCCTTGTGAGCATGTGAGCAAAACCATTTTACACACCTTAAAATCCAATGCCGGTTATCGCTGTGACTTTTGTTGCAGCTAATGACAGAAATCAAGAGAGTTTGGACCCTGGCTCGATGTTGTGCTGATTGTGTGACCATTGGTGGATCACGTTAGTTCCCTGAGTCTTATTTTGCTCACGTATAAAATGGGTGTAAACCCATTTTCAAACCATTAATTTAGAACTATTAGTAGTTCTACCTGCTTACCTCATGAGATTGTTATAACCCTTAGGAGCGTAGAGAAATCTGAGCTACTACGATCATTATGACTTGGCTCAGAGACTCATTAATTTGACCAAAGATAAGAGAGGGACATTGCCCTGTTAGCAAGCACCTATTAAACATGTATTAAAGTGCTAGAAATACAAAGATAAATGTCCCTGACTTTGAAGGGATTTACAATCTAGATGGGGGATGAATTGGCTGACCTCCAAGGTCCTGCCTATGGTTTGCCTATCCTTCCCTAGCATCCTTCCCCTTCCATGGAGAGATTAGTGCTTCTTTGGCAAAATGGTGGAACCAGTGTCCTCCAACATGCTATCTTTTTATTCAAGAACCATTTATCGAGTATTTGCTATGTTCAGAGCTTGTCCTGAATGCCGTAGGAGATACAAAGTTTTTATAAGAAATAGTCTCTGCCCCAAGGCTCTCCCAGCCTCATGAGCACACAAAATCTCAACGCAGATAACATCTGACAAGGACATTAGAGACATCCAAGCAAAGCATAAAGTCCAATGCCAAATTTTTCCCTCCTCCTCCCTCAATTCTGGGAAAAAAAAGGAATTTCAACTACAATATCCTGGCTTCTTTCTGGAGGTTATAGCGTTCCGACCTGTGGGAGGTTGATGCTCATGGGGAAAGAGCCATTTGGCGTTCAAAGAGGGTCAGAGGAGCACCAGAAAATGCATTAAGTTAGGGGAATACATGGTGTTGTTTTGTTTCTGGAAACTGGATGGAATTTTACCAAGCCAAGAAGGGCAAAGAACAAAGGAGGGGGGATAGATTTCAGGCAGACAGGAGTGTAGGAGGAATGTTGTTTCCCCCAGATTAGTGAAGATATCATCTAAGATGGCTGTCCCTTTCTACTGAGCAAGGATAGTACATTTCTACTCTTGGTGGGATCTATCTCTATTTCTGGCAACCCTTGTAGGGCTGTTAGTCCCCCACCTTCTCCATTGCCATATTCTTCACTCCTAAGGTGGTTGGCTTCTACCACTACCCCTTCTGGCCTTTTTTAGATTTTTCCCACCACCTAAAAAATAAGCATTTCTTTAAAAGAAATAATTTATTTATTTTTAAATTATTTTGTTTTAATTTTTTTCCAATTTCATGTGAAAACAATTTTTAACATTTTCAAAAAAAATTAGTTCCAAATTCTCTTTTTCCCTCTTTCTTAAGAAATCAAACAATTTACTATCGATTATATATGCATAGTCATGCAAAACCAAAAAAATAAGTATTAGTATTATCATCACTCTACAATAACATGTGGCATTTTGTACCATTCAGAGTGCTTTAGTGGTCTCATTTTTAGCGATCATAATTCATATTTCTTTAGATCAGGGATTCTTAACTTTTTATTACACCAATGACCTTTTGGGCAATGTGGTGAAATCTTGTCATGATGCCGTTTTAAAATGCATAAAGTAAAACACATAGGATGACAAAGGAACCCAGTTGTCTTGAAATTATCACAGCCCCTGGCACATAGTGTTTATTGACTTGTCAATTTTATGAAATCATTTTAAAATGAGTCCACAGACTCTCAAATCAAGTTAAGAAACCCGGCTCTGATGCTCTCCGTCTTTCACCTTCTGAGAAGCCCAACAAGACTGGTTATCCTTCACAAAGCAAACCTAGCCAATTTGAATGCTGTTAGGCAGGAGGAAGAAGTAGCTGGCCACTGCCCTTACCTTTCTGCTATGGGCTGTTTGACCAGCATCTGATCAGGCTTCTGGATACCTTTATAGAGTCGGGAGGCTTTGTATCTCCATTCTAGTTTTTGTTCATAACTAACCCATCCTAAAAAAATATCCTTGTTCTCTGCACCATCCATCCTCCAAGAGGATGACCAGTCCATCCTCTTGTGTATATTGATGTCCTTTGAGGACTTCTTGAGCCAACTGGTTTTCCTACTTGGCAACATCCATTACAACTTTCACCTTCTCCAAGTCTCCTTCACAATCCAAGACCTTGGACCGTGTCTTAGTGAACGAACCCTGGACTACCACGAAATCACTCCTCCTCCCCTCAGATTCTTCACCTCATCTCCTCAAGGAGAAATCTTTGAATGGCATCTTGCTAGAAGAGACTTCCTGTCTGCTTTGGAGGGGCCCCATCACCAAACTGAAGCTCTCAAAGGTCTAACCCCAGAAGCATTTGGATGATCCTGACCCAGAGGTGTATCTCTGGAAAAAGAGAAAAGAGAGAGAGGTTTAATGTTGAGTCTTTCCTTGAATCCAGCCCAAGCTACTTGGCGATAGCTCAGAGACATCCCTCCAAAACCCAATGATCTAGAGGGCCCAAATCTTGTCTGCTTACCCTCTAAGGCTACATTAGTGGTATCATAATGCCCAGAATGGAGGTAATTAGATTACCAAAATCAAACAAACAAACAAAAACTAGACAGAAATGGCCATACCATTTCAGTAAGAACATCCTGCCTTCCATAGAGAAATTCTAACCAGTTCAGTTGGATTCAGCAAATGATTGGGCAAACCTAGAGTCGATAATCCCCCTGCATGCTGTTCTGGTCAGATCACATCTGGAGCACTGTCTTCAGATTTTGGGGAGACATTAAAACAAATGAATGAGTACATCGGAGGGTGGCCAGGATTTTGAGGGCACTGGAGACCATGATATTCAAGGATGGAATGAAGAAAGTGGGAACATTAAGCCCAGAGTGGAAAAGACGGGATCGCTCTCTGCAAGTATCCAAAGGGCAGTTCCATGGAAGAATCGGCTCTTTTCTTAGTGCCTGAGTCCAAAGCAGTGAGGAGGAGACAGCATGTTGGTGCAGGAGAAAGATGTTAGAGCTCTGCCTGTTGCTCCTTGTGTAAATTTGGGCAAGTTATCCCACCTGTAAGATGAAGGAGTGAAACCCGTGACCTCTGATCTGACGAGTTTCAGAAGCCAAATCCATCCTCATTCTTAACAATTAAAACTGTCCAAAAAGTGGAGATTTCTGCCCCACTCACCGGAGTGCTTCCAATGAGCTGGACGACCACGTTTTGGGTACATCCTCGAGGCTGATTCCAGTTTGGGTCCAGGCTGGACTGGACGCTCTCTGTTTTTAAGAGGTGGGATGCTGGGCCAGGATGTTCAGGGTCAGTAACCCTCCCCAGCTACAGGGAATGGAAACTCTGAAGGAGGCCCAGAGAATCACTCCCAAGCCCGTGGTCCCCCAATCCCCGAGGTTCCCATCAGGTGCTCCAAGAGCCTTCTCCCACACCCTCTTCTCCCCTCCCCTTTTGCCCCTTGCCCCATGAGGATGAGCTTTGGGGTCTGGGCCATGGACACGTCTTCTCTCCCTCCCATTCTCTCCTTCTTCGGCTATTGACAATGCTGGGTGTGTTTTGTTCCTTCCTCCAAAGTTGGTTTCTTATGCTTTTTTCCTCTCTCTTTTTTCTCCCTTCTCTCCTTCCTTCCCCTTCTCGCTCGCTCGCTGCCTCGGGGCCTCCTCGTCTTGCTGCCTGGCTGGCGGGCTGGCGGGCTGCCCCCCTCCTGGGCAGGGAAGGCCGGATGGTGGTGCTATCCTTGGTCTTAGGGCTCTCGGAACAGGATGACTTTGCCAATATCCCTGACCTGCAAAATCCAGGACCTCAACAGAACCAGAGCGCTCAGGGGGACAAGAGGTATGAGCAAAGGCGAGGCCCCTCCGGCCACAGCAGGAGGAGGAGGCGCAGAGAGGGTTCCCCAGCCCCAGCCCGGACAGGGCTGGAGGAAGAGGAGGAGGAAGAGGCCCCACCTGCTGGGGCCTCTCACTGCCAGCTTGGGGAGGGGGGTGGAGGAGGCCCCATCCTCCCTCCACCCCAGCTGGATGTCTTCCAATCTCGGCACCACCTCGGTGATGCTCTCTCCGGCCTGAGGCCCTCAGACCATCCTGGGACCAATCTGGATCACACCTGCTCCCCTAGGCTCTCCCCTGCCTCCTACTTCCCTGGGAAGGGGGCGGCCCCAGACCTGCCCCCTTCCATCTTCCTGTTCAGCTCCCCCCTGCTGCCTACATCTTTCATCTCTGCCTGCCACTCCTTGGAAATCCCTGTTTCTCTGGTGGTTGGTGGGTAGGGAGATGTTAGGGAAGGGCATATGAGCCCAAACTCCCTCATCTCCCACCCCAACCTCCTTCTGGCCTTTGGGGTTCCCTGAACTCGGGGAGCTTCATCCTGCCCCTCCTTCAGGGGAAGCCTAGAAAATGAAGTGACAGGGGTATCTGAGAGTTCTGGGAAGGATTAGTGGGGGGAGGGCTTACCACTGGGAGGGGCAAAGGGAAAGGCCACTAATAGCTGGTGGGGAGAGGTGGCAGAAGCCCCAAGGGGCCGCAGCTCAGATGAAGACAAGAGAGGGCTTGTGGAAAGAGGCAAGTCAGGACAGCCATTGCCAGAGACTCAATATGAAGGACGTAGAGCTCTCCAAACTGGCCCCCCGGGGACTCTCTGGAAAGCCGTCAAGGAGCAGCTGGGACCCAGTACTTTTGGGGGAACAGCGTCTGGGGAGAGAGGAGGGGCAAGGTGCAGGAGGAAGGTAAATATTACACAGCCCTGGCCTGAGGTCTGAAGCTGTCCGATGCCCCCTAAACTTTGGCTTGAGGTCCAGAGCTGCCAATGCCCCCCGCAATCCTTGACCTGACGTTCAGCACTGTGGATAGCTCCCTAAGCTTTGCCAGGGTCCAGAGCTGCTGAATGCCCACCATAAGCCTTGACCTGAGGTTCAGCGCTGTGGATAGCTCTCTAAGCTTTGGCCTGAGGTCCAGAGATGCTGAATGCCCTCTCAACAAGCCTTGGCTTGAGTTCTAAAGCTGCGAATACCCCTCAAACCTTGGCTTGCTGTCCAGAGCTGCCAAATGTCCCCAAGCTTTGATCTAAACTCCAGAGCTGCCCATAACTCCTTAAGCTTTGATCTCAGGTCCAGAGCTGCCCATAGCCCTCTAAGCTTTGGCCTCGGCCCAGAGCTGCCCATAGCCGCCCATAGCCCCCTACAGCCCCCTACGCTTTGGCTTGGGCCCAGAGCTGCCCATAGCTCATTAATCTTTGGTCTTAACTCCAGAGCTCCAGAGCCTATAGCCCCCTTAGCTTTGGCCTGGGTCCAGAGCTGCCAAATCTCCCCATTCTGGGGACCTCATTCAGGCTTAGCCTTTTGGATTGCTCCTGGACCCAACTTCTTGTTAGAGGAGGGGAGATAGACCATTGGACCCAGTGGAAAGATCATGAAATTCAGAATCAAGTACCAGCTCTAGTTCCAAACTTGCTTTCCTGCCACTTTTCCCCTAAATGACCGTTTCCCACTTAACCCAGTAAACATCTATCCATGGAAAGGGAACAAGCCTTAAGTCCCTACATGTGCCAGGTCCCCTCCCCAAGGCCTGCATATATGCAGCAGTTCCTGCCCTCAGCACACTTACATTTTGCTGGGGAAATATAACGTGCATTTTCTTCCTCAGGCCTCAGTTTCCTTCTCTGTAAGTAAGATGAGGGAGCCAGGCCACTTAACGGTTCAGCTCACTTCCAGCAGTCTGTGACTTGGAGAAGCAAGCCCCTGAGCAGAATGCCGGTCATCTTGGCTAATTCCGCTTCTCGTCACACTAATGAGAGATGCAGGGCCTGGGCCCTGGGCTGCCAGCTTGGCGCAGCTTGCACACCAAGCAGAGGGGGATGGGGCTGGCTTGCCCAGGGAGAAGTCCTTGGGGGATAGGGAGCGTTTACGAGCTGGGGGGACCTTGGCAGCCAGGCCCTGCATCCCTCCAGCTGGGTGCCATACCGCTGCCCCCTGGTTCTCCCGGCCAGACCTGGTGGCTGCATCGTCTGGGCCGTCCCCAGCCGGAAGGGGCTGCATGTCCGGGGGGGCCGACAGGGACAGGGGAGGGAGAGGGGAGTCAGACTGATTTCCTTTGGCTCATGGCATGCTTTGGCCCCGTCCCAGCACGCCCAACGGGACTCCAGGATGCCGGCCCCCCTCATGCCCATGGGCATTCCATCCGGGTCTCACCCCCCACCACTTCCATGGCCCCACCAGAGATGCCCCCTTGTCCTTCCTGGCTAGAGCCTTGACACTTGGAGGTGGGAGAGCCAGGGACCTGGGAGGGGATAAAGGTGGGAGAGAAGGCTGGAACCCTTCCGGGAGCCGCAAAAACAAGGTGTGAAGCGTGAGGGAGCAGATGTAGGCTGGAAACAAGATTTCACATTACCCATGTGCTAATTAGCTGGCACCATTTTCACCCACAGCCTATTTTTACCTCCTTGTTACTTGGCTTTCACACCATACGCATCCCATCTGATCTTTCCATCAGCCTGGCCCCCCGTCCTTTTCACCAGACACCGGCAAAGGGAGGGTGGTGGGGTCAGAGCCTCTTGAACGGCCCCAGGAGGACCCTCGTTCCCATCTTCCTCCATCCCATTTCTCCCTCCCTAGTGGGGGTGACCGCCTGCTACCGAGCCTTCATCTCTGCTCCTTAGCCTGGGGTCCTTGACAGGCCCCTGCCCCGCCATGGGGTGAGCACAGGACATTCAGAATTGCCTTCTTCCCGTTAGAGCTGCCACCAGCCCCCCTTTCCATAGAGCCTTAAAGCTCCCAACAAGGAGAGCAGCTTCTGCCTTCCTCTGTCCCCATGGACCCCAGGTTTTGTCTCCATCAGGAGGACTGCAGCCCAAGATCCTGGGGCCTGCTTTGATGGGCACTACAGGGTGGGCAGAGAGCCCAGACCCAGCTCATAGGGTATCAGCTGCCCTGATGGGCACTGCAGGGTGGGCAGAGAGCCCAAGCCCACATCATAGGGCATCAGCTGTCCTGATGGGCCCAAAGGGTGGACAGAGAGCCCAAGCCCATATCATAGGGCATCAGCTGTCCTAATGGGCACTACAGGGTGGGCGTCTAGGCCCAGCTCCTGGGGCATCAGCTGCCCTGATGGGCACTGCAGGGTGGGCAGAGAGCCCAAGCCTACATCATAGGGCATCAGTTGCCCTAATGGGCACTACAGGGTGGGTAGAGAGCCCAGGCCCAGCTCATAGGGCATCAGCTGCCCTGATGGGCACTAAGGGGTGAGCAGGGAGCTCAGCTTTCCACTTTGGAAGAGGCTGACACAGTGATATCGAATCTTAGAAGGTGGCAAGCTTCCTTATGATTGGCACAGTAGGGTCTCAAACTTCTTCCACCTGTTCAGGCCCCTTTAATCTTCAGCCCTGTAAGAGGCAGGATGACAGACCGGAAACAGGGCTGTATTTGGAGCCCAAGGACCAGGGTTCTAATGTTAAACCTTGACTCTTGGAGGCCTCAGTCTCCTGATCTGTAAAACACTGACTTACAAAGCACCTTATACTCACTGTCTGCATGATATAGTGAAAAGAATCCCGAGTTCAGGTCCCAGCTTTGTCATTCAGTCCATGCATGAATCTGAGCTTCCCTTGGGCTCTGGATTCCAATTTCTCTGGGTGTGAGATGACCAAGGGCTCCAGGATCCAGCCCTAAATCCCGCCCAGCCCTAAGTCCCTGACCCCAGTTTAGGTCACATAAGGGCGGGGGATCTAAGTGGCCATTAGGGTTGGGCCCAGCTCCAAAGCTATGACAGAACTTCCCTTTGTCCTCCCCAAGCTGAGTGCCAGCAGTCCTCAGTTTTCCAGAGGAAACAGAGTCCAGGAGGAGCGGTCCGGCTAGCACGGCCTGGCTTGGGCCTGTGGCTCCCTGCCTCCCCAGGGGCCCGGGCTGGTCTGGCAGGTTGTCCTGAAGCCCTGCAAGCCCCTGCTTCCGAGTGCTCATGGGAACCCTGTTGCGGCCTCCTCCAGCCCATCTGGCCCGGCTCAGGCCCTCCGGACGGGTGTCTGGCCCTCAGGGAGGGGCGGCCCTGCCACCCGTCTGGCCCAGCATCTGTCTCCCATCATTGTTGGAGAAAACAATTAGTCTGCTCCGGATGGCAACAGGTTCATAAAGCAGGTCTCCCCGGAGACCAGGAGGCCATGTGTGGGGGTGGCAGGAGGAGGCTGCCCCGGGGTCCCAAGAGCTGGGCCAGCCTGGCTAAGGAAGCCTTCCCAGCTGCTCCCCCTAGGCCTCTCCTCTGTAAAAGGGGGGCTGGACCCAGTGATCCCCACACTTCGTCCAGCTTCCGGCCTGGATCTGCGGCCGGGGTCAGTGACCCGCCCGGCCCTGTGACTGGCCTGGTCTGGCCCCAGGAGCCTTCCTTCCCCAGCCGGGGCCCTATGAGGGTTTGAATGGCAGCCGTGGTCCCCATGGCCTCTGAGGGGGCCTCTAAGCTGGCCCCACGGAGCCCCTACACCCCATCTCTCTGGCTGGGCCCCTGCAGCCTCATCACTCACCGCCCTCATTTCTCGATCTCCATCTCACCCTCAGCCCTTCAGCTGTATCTTTTCACACTCATCCCCTCGGGGATCCAGATGGTTTCAGCCGGAGCCCCCTTTTGGGGGAAGGGAGGGAGGCTGCTCCTCCCATCGCTCTCCTCGCTCAAGACTCTGCCGTGTCGTCCCGTCCCCGGTGTGTGCTCCCCCTCCTCTCTGCCTCTCCTCCTGGCCATCGCCGCTCCACCTTGTCCGCCCCCGGTGGCCCCCGCCCCTGAAGTCTCGTGCCTGCTTTTTCTCTGACTAACCTCTCTCTGTCTCTTCTCTCCTCCTCCCATCTGCTCCTCACAGGGGACCGACCCCCAGCCAGTGCCTGGGGCCTCTCCGCTGACTGTCGCCCCCCTGTCTGTCTGCCCCCTCCCTGTTCTCTCCTCTCTGTCCTGTGGCCCCGACAGCTTCGGGGCCCCATCTCTCTCCCAGGCTGCTTTGCAGCTGCGCTGCCGCTCTGGTGTTGCCCAAGAACTCCACGTTTTCCATACCTTCAGCCGTCAATCTCTCTCTCTCTTTCTCTCTCACTCTCTCTCTCTCTCTCCTCCTGTCCCGCTCTCTATTTTTAACCTGACTTTACCTCTCCAGCTATTTCAGTCTCCTCCTTCCTCTCTGTGCCCGTGTCTGCATGAGCACGTGCCTCCGTGTGCGTGTCCGTGTCCTCTCTGGCAGGGGCGCTGGGAGCAGGGCTGGGGGGGAGGGGGCTGCTGAGTCTGCCAGGTAGAGATCAGGGGGCCTCTGTGTGTATGTGTGTGCACATGTATGTGCATTGCACACTGTGTGAGTGTATGTGTCCATCTCCTCCCTGGCAGGGGCACTGGGAGCAGGACTAGGGGGGAAGAGGGGAGGCGGGGGCTGCTGAGTCTGGCAGACTGAAATCAGGTGTACTTCTGTGTGTGTTTGTGCACACATGTGTATGTGTGTGCACATGTGTGTGAGTGTGTGTGTGTCCATCTCTCTGACAGGGGAGCTGGGAGCAGGGCTTGGGGTGGTCTGGGGGAAAGGGGAAGACGGAGGCTGCTGAGTCTGCCTGGTGGAGATCAGGTGTGCCTCTGTGTGTATATGTGTGCACACGTATTGTATGTGCATGTATGTATGTGTGTGTGTCCTGGATGGGGGAAGAGAATGACAAGAGGATGACAAGCAGTTGAGTTGCTGAGTTTGCTGGGCTGACCAGGCGTGTTTCTGTGTGTGTGTGTGTCCCAGTTGGGGAAGAGAGCAGGAGGCGGTCGAGCTGCTGAGTTTGCCAGGCTGAGCCCAGGCGTGTTTCTGTGTGTGTGCACACGTGTGTGTGTGTGTGTGTCCCAGTTGGGGGAAGAGGGCGAGAGGCAGTCAAGATGCTGTTTGCCGGGCTGAGCTCAGGTGTGTGCACATGTGTGTATGTGTACACGTGTACATGTGTGTGCTTGTGTGCATGAGTGTGTCCCGGTTGGGGAAGAGGGCGGGAGGCAGTTGAGCTGCTGAGTTTGCCGGGCTGAGCCCAGGCTGTGCCTCTGGGTGTGTGTGGACATGCATGTGCATGCATGTATGACTTGTATGTGTACACACGTGTGTGCACTCGCCCGGATCCCCCTGCTTCCATCCTGCCCCGTTTCATGGTGTCCCCGCCCCCCCCCCCAATCCCAGCTGGTCCGTGGCTGCCGCCCGAGCCGGTCCCTCCCTGGTTGCCACGGGGTCTGTGTGTGCCTCCGTGTGTGCGCGTGGCCCCTTCCTCCTCCCCCCCCCCGCCCCCCGGCGTGTCCGCATGCCTGACCGGGCACCCGCCCGTGCTTGCTGCTGGGCTCTGCTGGCGCCCGCCTGGTGTCTGGCCCGTGTGTCCCAGGGCCGGGCCGGGGGCGCCCCCGCCATCCCCTCCGAGCCCTTCCTCGGCTTCATGCTCCCGTCTCCCCCCGGGATGTTCCAGCCTGGTCCCCGCCCCTCCACGGTCCCTCCCCACTGAGGGGTGAAGGGGGCCCAGGTTCAGCCGCCAGCCGGCCGGGGAGTAGCCAGGGAGCCTCCCCAAAGGACGTGGCCTCCCCCACCCTAGGCTGGTAGAGGCCAACTGCCCTGAGGAGGCCGGCGAGCCAGACTCGGGGCCTCTCATAGGAGCCCCCGGAGCGTCCACCTTGAGACACCTTTCCCATGGATGGGAGGTAACGAGACAGGGACCTTCAGACCCTCAAGAATCCGGAGATGGGGGGGCCCTCGCCGGAGCGCGGCTGCCTCGTGCCGGGGAGCAAGGGGGTTTAGGAGACCCTGGGACGAGAACCCCCAGCTCGGTGCCTTCGGTTGGGGGGGCGGGGCCGGATGGAGGGAGCCACCTCAGGCCCTCGCCAGGCACCCCGCCCCCGAGGGCCAGCTCGGCGCCGAGCCTAATGCCCTGGCAGCTGGGCCCTGACTCCGCTCCCGCCAGCCTGAGCAAACACAGGTGGGGGCCGCTGGGTGACAGACGGCCGGGCGTGTTTGCACAGGGTAATGGTGCGAGTCGTGACTGGGAGCTCCCAGCTGGGCCTCGGCCCGGTGGGCCTGGGAAACTAATGGAAGGGGAGGGTCCTGGGAGGGGGAAGGAGGAACGGCCGGGAGGGGCAGGGCGGGGACCCTCCCAGGAGGAAGGGTCCTGGAGGGGGGCGGGGACACTCTCATGAGGAAGGGTCCGGGAGGGCGGAGCTGGGAGAGCTAGCACCAGGGAGAACCTTTCTCTGAGGAGCCTGGGCCCCGGGGGGAGTCCTCAGTGAGCCCAGACGGCCCATTGGAAAGAGCAGAGGGAGACTGAGCCTGGAGGATTAGCCCGGGGACAAAACGGCCCCAGGGGAACGAGGGTGGAGGGGCGGCCCTGGGGACAGGCAGGAAGCCGGGGGCGCCCGTGGGGAGAATGCAGCCCCCTGCATGGGCGCCTCGTGAGCACTGCTCGGGACCCGGTGGGCCCCAAGGGAGCGTCCGGGCGGTGGGAGAGGCCGGAACGCGGACCCGCAGCCGGGGTACGGCCCAGGGCCTTCGGACTCTTAGCGGGGGGGCCCCGCCCAGCCGTGTCCGCCCGAGCCGGCCTCCACAGCTGCTCATTCAGACTCTTTTCCTAGGTTGCCAGCAGGCGGGAAGGCGGTGAATACGGCCCCCGTCCCGGGTCAAACCCCCCACGATGAGTCCGACCGGCGCACGGAACCACGGTCTTCTGTATCGGACCTTGTCAACTCCCTCACCAGCGAGATGCTCATGGTGAGGAGGGAGGGAGAGGGGGGCCTGTCTGGGAGGTGGGACTTCACTGGGACTCCTGGGAAAGAGATCTGGGCTTCCCGCCGATCACCCCTTCGAGTTACGGCACAGTCCTAAAGGAGGCTGAACCGCACCTACTGTGTGCATTCCCTGGCTCCTTGGGAGACAGTGTGGAACACGGGGAAGATCAGATGGCCCTGATTCACACATCACTGTCTGCAAAGGACGGGACGTTATCTTATTGGATCCTCCCCAAAACCTCTAGGGGGAAGGGCTGTTACTATACCCAGTTTACAGATGAGGAAACCGAGGCAAGTACACATTAAGCGATCTGTCCAAAGTGAACGACTTAAGTGTCAGGAGTGAGATTTGAATCCGGTCTTTGCGACTCCCGGGTCTGGCACTCTGCCCACTGTTCCTCATTTGATCTTGGGATCTTTATGGAACATGAGGCAGTTGAGTCCACGCCTTCTCAGACCTACTGTGCGTTCCTCTTGTTCCTAACGAGGCCGAGATTGGTCATGGTGGGGGAGGGTGGATAGGATGTGGCAGAAGTTACTGCCAGGAGGAGCTAAACCAGTATTTGTTTCTGGTGTGAAAGAGATTTGACTTCTCGGCTTCTCTCTGCCACCAAACTAGTTGAACCGCTCTGAGACTCAGTTTCCTCATCTGTCAAGGAGAGATTACAGTGCCCCCTCCCTCCCAGCCTAGCGGGGTCCTGGGGGAGATCAAATGGGAGCACAGCAGGAAAGCTCTCTGAGATCAGAGATCCTTGTTATTACAGAGGAAGAGACTGATCAGGTAGGAGGAGAGAGGGCCAGAGAGTCTCCCAATAGCAAGGCCATCTCGGGGGTCTCCCTTTGGTTTCAGCCAGCCTTTCCCCCACAAGGAAGGAAGCAAGGGCTACGGCGGGGGAGAAGGGCCCTAAGGCTCTCCTGAGCCTGAGCTAGCAGAGACAGGGGCCTTTGGGACCTGACCTTCCCATCAGGTCTGCTGCAAGAATGAGCCTCTTGGGGGGTGTGGGTCTGTCTGGGACGGGGGATCTCTGACTGAACCACACCTCCAAGGGATTGTGGGATGGGATAGAACATTGGCTAGCAGAGCGGGACGGGATCTCAAAGACCCAATCCAACCCTCTTATGTCAGGTGGGGAAACTGAGCCCTCACATCCCAAGTGAGCACAGATGGCAAGGAAAAGCGCTTCCAACTCCCACATAGGTCCCTTCCAGCTCAGACATTCTGTCACATCATGTGGCTCCCCCTGGTGGTGTAAATCTGTCATCTGTCCATCAGGACCCTCTCAGCTAGACTCCTCCGGTCCCAGAGGGCCCCGAAGTGGCTGCCCTAAGTCACATTTGTAAGGTGCTCTGTGCTGGAGCGTCAGAGGGAGGGAGTTCAGAGGGATAAGTATTATTATTCCCATTTTTCCAAATGGGGAAACTGAGGCTGAGAAAGGGGAAATGGCTTGCCTGTGGTCACTGAATTCCTAAATAGCTAAAGCAGGGCTTGAATGCAGATCCCAAGGCCAGCAGCCACTCCCCTCTGGGGAGCAGGAGGTAATTCTGGGATTGCTCTGAATTCCTCCTCCAGGCAAGGGGGGGAAATCCCCGAGGTGCTGGGAAGGAATAACCCGGTTGGCAAAAAGGCTGCTGTCATCATCCTCATGCTATAGAGGAAGGCACTGAAAGTGCCCAGGGCGTGTCTTGGCCCCTGGGGACTCAGGCTGCCCCTGGCACAGCAGCCTCCCTCTCCAGCCATCCTGGGGAGAGGGAAGGGAAACCAGGACCATCAGGGAAACTGCGGCAGCCCCACAGACAGGGGAAATTGAGGCTCCTGACCTGAGCCCCATGGAATGGAGCTGGCTCTGGAAGCCAGAGGGGGAGCAGATTGCGGCCCTGGCTCCTCAGCTCCAGCTGCCCTTTGGCAGCTTCTCTCCCGAGACCAGTTCAGCTCTGCTCTCCCTCCCAGGCTCCCCGGGTCTCACTCCCAGAGACCTTTCCCGTGGCTTCTCTGTCTCTGTCCACTTTGGGCGCCTTGCCCACTTCCAAGTCCAGTCCCCTGTCTCTCAGTGTCTGTCCCCTGATCTCCCAATTTCTGCTTCTGTCCCCTGATTTTCCCCCCATTTCTGCTTCTGTCCCCTGATCTCCCCCTATTTCTGCTTCTCCGTCTCCTGATCTCCCCCCATTTCTGCTTCTGCTCACATCTAATTCCCATGATCTTTCCCAGCATCCTTCACCCTCCCCTCACGTCCCCGGGTGCCCTCTCAATCGCCGGGTCCCCATAAGGCCGGGCTCAGGGAGGCCCGGCCCTGACACACAGCTGCCTCTGGAGCACTGTCCAATGGAGGTGACAAAGGCAGTGGGAGGCGGGAAGCCGGAATCGCCCCATCTTCTGGTTTCCAGGGAGGAGGAGGAGAGCAGAGTGGAATCAGCCACAGATAGACCAGGTCATTAGCACTAATAACAAGGTTCAAGGCAGCAGCCAAGGGAGGGATAATTGCTCCCAGTTTCTTTGCTCCCATCTGCCACTCAGTGGTCAGAGGCAGAGACCCAGGGATGAATCAGGACTTTGCCACTTACCGCCTCTCCAGAGGCAGCATGACATTGTGACAAGGGCACCGGATTCAAATCCCGCCTCCTGACACTTACTAAGTGTGTGACCCTGAACAAGTCCCTTCGTTGCTACCTACCTCAGTTTCCCCATCTGCAAAAATAGCTGCCAAGTTCCCTTTTGGCTCAATATCTGCTGTGCGGGCTTGTTCAGGTCTTTCTGCTACCCTCTTTGCTTCCGTTCCCTTATTTCTGGGCTTCATTTTCCCCATCTGCAGATGGAAGGACTGGATTCTTTCTGAGGTTCCCCCGAGCTACTTTCCTGTGGCATTTACTGAGCCTGACATTTACTGAGAGATAGCTTACGGAGGGTTCTCCTCGCAACAGCCCTGCGATGGAGGCAGTACAAGTGTTATTATCCTCATTTTACAGATGGGGAAACTGAGGCACAGAGCAGCTAAGAACATCACCAGGTAGCCACTTAAATGTGGGAACCAGTATTTCAGTCCAGGTCCCTTGGCTCCCAATGTGGTATTCATTAGCCAAAGAGATCCCTTCCCCTCTCCAAAACTCCAGAACCAGTTTCCTTAATTCTGATTCAGGGGGTTCCTGCCTCAATGTCTGTGAACCTGTGGGCGGATATGTTTGTGTTTCTTGAGCATTCGGCCCCCTGTATTTCAGTGGGATTGGTTTCCTTTGGCATCCTCTGTACTTTGTGAGCCGGCGGGCATTATTCTGAGAAAGCTCCCCAGACCCCCCAAAAGTTTAAGGAGCCCTGACCTAAAGGCTCTTGGGAGATCCCTCTCAGATAGAGCACTAGGTCTGGAAGGAGGAAGACCCAGCTTCTCCTCCTGCCTCAGGCTTGCCCCCATCCTGCATCCTAGTTTCTGTGAAAGGGGGATGGTAAGAGCTCCTATTTTGGGGGTTCTGCCAGCCTTCAGTGAGCTAACGGCCCGAAAACCCTTCCCGCTGTCCCTGGGCTCTGAAAAGCTAGCCCAGAAGGTGAGACTCCTGGGAATCTGGGCTCAAGTGACGCTGGGGAGGAGGGCTGCCCCCCTTCTCCAGGGGTCAGCCTCGCTTCAGAAACAGCGAGAGGACCGGCTTCCTTTGATATTTATTTGATGAAGCCTTCTGAAGGAGAAGGGTCTCAGGCTGCCTGTCCCCCCGGGGCTCCAGTGGGGGCTGCCCAGCCAGGTTGCCATGGTTACGGCTCCGCTGTGCCATCCCAGATCTGGTTAATGAGGGCTCGGGGCTGTGGCAGTGCGTGTGAAGCCTGGTGAGAAGCCTGCAAGAGGCCCAGGAGTGCCGCCGGCCCCGATCCCGGCCCGCCACCCCCACATGCAGGCCCACAAAGGGGGCAGTGAGCACTTGGCTCTGGGCACCCCGTTTGGGGGAGTACATCCAAGATTGATTACAAGCAGGGGGAGGAGGGAAGCAGAAGCCTGGTTTAGGAGAGGTTTAAGGGGGAGGGGGTGGAAGGCGAGACCACCACGTTCCTACATCTCAAGGATGGTTGTGGCGAAGGGGGCCCCCCCGGGATCAGGAGCCAGGGGTACCGAGGCAGCTGCGGAAAGCCCAGGGGCCAACTTGCTGCCGACGTAGAACGGGCACAGAGCTGGGGGTTGCTGAGGTGCTTCATTCGGATCAGGATGTGCTTCATTCGGATCAGGATGTCCTTCCCTGCTCCCCCCATTTCCATAGTAATCCTGGGAGCCCGATGAAGTTTCTTACATGATTGCAAGAAGGGGTCCGCAAGCTTTGCCAAGAGGGCCTAGAGCTCTGGGGGTCCCCTCCCCCTGCCCGTGGTCCAAATAAGGCTCCAGCGCGTTTCCCTGACTCACCTGGGTTCCACCCAAGCCCACCACGTTGGGCCCCCAGGCCAGGAGTAGCAGCTGGCAGAGGTAGAGTGGGTCAGGAGGCTCAGGATCTGCCCAAGTCTTTATTTGCCCAGAGATTTCCTAAGTCTCTCAGCCACCCTGGGCTTCTGCGGGAGGAAGAAAGGCCCTGGACTTGGCCAAACTCTGGCTTCTTGGGGCCTCAGCCTCCTCATCTGTAGAATGGAGATAATACTTGTGTCACCTGCTTCAAAGAGTCCTCCTCAAATCAAACCAGCAAGGACTTCTTAAATGCCTGCTGTGTGCTCGGTGCCAGGGGTGCCAAGAAAGGCAAATCTGGGCATTCCCAGGCTGAGGGGGGGGGGGATTGCATGCAGAGGACACAGAAGCGGGCTAGTTTGGAGATGACCACAGAGATGAGGGGAACCAGTAGGGGTTCTTATGGGAGGTAAGCACTTGTAAACCAAGGAGTGGAGGGAGACAGCACTGCCACAATGGGGCTGCTTCCTCTGGCCCCTTTCATGGTAACAAGAAAGGATCCCCTCCCTCCTACCCTGCCCAGCCTCCCAAATAGGCCCCTTAGCATAGCGGAAGCCATGTGGTACCCTCCCTCAGGACCGCAGGAAAGGCGTTAGGTAGCTGGGGGCTAGGCTTGATGGCCACAGGGTGTCCGTCTCTCCCGCCCCAGCTGTCCCCAGGCTCGGAGGATGACGAAGCCCACGAAGGCTGCAGCCAGGAGAACCTGGGCCGGATCCAGTTCAGCGTGGGCTACAACTTCCAAGAGTCCACCCTCACCGTGAAGATCATGAAAGCCCAGGAGCTGCCAGCCAAGGACTTCAGCGGTACCAGCGACCCCTTCGTCAAGATCTACCTGCTCCCCGACAAGAAGCACAAGCTGGAGACCAAGGTCAAGAGGAAGAACCTGAACCCCCACTGGAACGAGACCTTCCTCTTTGAAGGTGAGGCCATGCCCTCCTCGGGGGCCTGAGGAAATGGGAGTCTGACTTTGGGAAGTTACAGGACCCATGAGTCAGGGGGGAGGGCCAAGGCTCAGGTCTGGGTTCACTCCCCAGCTTTCTCATCTGTATAATGGGAGCACAGATAGGAATCTATATGGTGGGAAACTGAATGGGAATAATAACAGCAGGAGACATTTATTAAATACCTTCTATGCAGGTTATATTGTGCTAGATAAAACTCAAAATTTAGGCAAGATGTAATCTTATCCTTCCTGGAGAAAGGATAAAAAAGGGAAAACACATCTGCTGTTTTCAGATTACTTTGACAGATGAATTATGGAGTTTGTAAAGAAATGATCCCTCCACTCATGAAGCTCCGAGTCTAGAACAGGGGGAAATTCATTTGTTAAGCATGTCCTGTGCGCAGAACATATTGCTGGATGTGTGAGAGTTTGAGGTGATTGATCATGAAGCTCACAGTTTAATTAGTTCTGTGGGCACCCTCAGTACTTCAAGTGTGGCTTGAACCAGAGTAACATGGAATTGAGAAATATCTAACAAAATAAATAAAAATTCAACACAATCTAGGTAATAGGAATATGGGGTTTTCAAAGACACTCCGGCCCACCAAGATCCTGGTGGATGTCCACTTTCATGGCCCTCCCACTGTACAGGCCCCTAAGGAGATCCAACCGAAGTACCACCAGAAGGGGCAGCCCATGTGTCCTTGGGGGCAGGAAGGACTTCCAGGAAGGGAAGAAGGGAGAGATTCTAGCTGATGGAGCTGGACCACAGGGTCAACAGACAAGAGGGAGAGTCCATTTGAGGCACAGAGTTTTTTTTGGGGGGGTAATGGTTGTGCTGAGAGTACCCTTAGGGGGCAATAAGGAAGGAGTCATTAATTTTTGAGCCCTCTCCTCTTTTGCTGCATGTAGCCTGGAAACACTCAGGGAAGACTTCATGGTGAAGGGGGACTAGGTGGCCTTTGGGGCACTTCTTGGGAGTCTGTAATGACCCTTCAGGCCCCAGGAAGGAGAAAATGGGGCATACAGTCTGTTAGTGATCCCTGTACTAGTGGAAGGTGCAACTAGTCTGAAGGGCAGGTGACTATTTGACTTTGGGCTTCTCCCCCCTGGGGCCGGGCAGACCTTCACTGGGACATGGGGCTATGGGCTGTGGAGACCAATACGCCTCGGAACTGGCCTGTGGGAAGGAGTCTGGACTTGGTTCCAGTTGACACCTAAAGACCCTTCAAGAGGCTGGGCTTTGCTCCAAAATGGGTGTTGGTGTCTGGGACCCAGAGAGAGCCTCCCTGTGGCCTGAGGGAGGCCAGAGGGGCCTTGGGCAGCCTCACACAGCTCACCTCAGGTCATCAGGATGAACTGCATAAGAAAAATTTAGTTAAGGACAGTTTGGGGCAAAGGAATCCCAGAAATGGGTCCATGCTGGGGAGTTGAAAGCTTAACAACATGGAAAAGAAAGGAGTGTGGTGCCAGGGAAAGAGTTCTGGATTGAGAAGGGACACATCTTGCTTTGCTCCTATTCCCTAGCTGTGATGCTTTGGGCAAATGACTCTGGGCCTGACTCAGTTTCCTCATCTGCAAAATGCTGCCGTTGGGTTAGTTGAGTGGGTCCTAGGCAGGGAAGGGGAGGAGGGGGACAGCCCATTCACCCTTCTCGCCCACTTGACCGAGCTTGGGTGGGGGGGCTGGCTCCCTCCCTCCCCCCAGTCTGAGCTTTCTCCTGGGGGCTCCCCTAAAGAAGACTGCAGGGGTGCAGTGCAGAAATTCCCGGATGCAGAGTCAGGAGAGAACCAACCCCTTGAAGGCCATGCTCCCGATCCCGGAGCTCGGTGTGGCTCTCCGAGGTCCCTTCATCACTCCGCTCCATCTCTCTCTCCTCCCCCCCTCCTGTGCCCTGACCCACATTCTCCCCTTCTCTGCATCCAGGAGACCACGACATTCAGCCCGTCGTAAGAGGCCTCGGCCGAGTGGGAAAGGGAACAAAGGGGAAATGAGCTCGGAGCTCCGGGCACATGTTTCCCGACTCCCTGGTAGCAAAGTCATGTAATACTCAGCTAAGAGTAGAAATGGGGGAAGGGCAGGGGAGGGGCACATCTGGGCTTGATGAAAGAAGCAGCATCCTAGGGTGAGGTGATGCCAGAAAAGGGGACGAGTTCCCTGTATCCAATCTTTGGCAAGTAGGCTGTAGGAGGGAGAGCTTCTAGCTCAGCTTAGATAGATGTCTCCCAGCTTTCAGGCCCTGACTGACCTTCACATTTGTGCCCTCCACGAGCGTATGTAACGACAGATGTTGGCAGGACGTCCAGTTAGAATGGGGACACTCAGGATGCAGACAGGAGTGGGATATGTTGATAGGAGAAGTCTCCGGGTGGAGGCTGGATGAGCCTCCTGTGGCCACAGTCCCTACTGGTTCTCAGGCCCTTTTGGTTCTCGGTCAGTTCCTTCTGGTTCTCAGTCCCTTCTGGTTCTCAGTCCGTTTCTTCTGGTTTTCAGTCTCTTCTGGTTCTCAATCCCTTCTGGTTCTCAGGCCCTTCTAGTTCTCAGTCAGCCCTTTTTGGTTCTCAGTCAGTCCCTTCCAGTTCTAATTCCCTTCTAGTTCTTAGTCCCTTCTGGTTCTCAGTCAGTCCATCCTGGTTCTCAGTCAGTTTCTTCTGATTCTCAATCAGTCCCTTCTGGTTCTCAGTCAGTTCCTTCTGGTTCTCAGGCTCTTCTAGTTCTCAGTCAGCCCTTTCTGGTTCTCAGTCAGCCCTTTCTGGTTCTCAGTCAGTCCCTTCTGGTTCTTAGTCCGTTTCTTCTGGTTCTCAGTCCCTTCTGGTTCAGGGGCTCCAGGATTCTTCTATCCATGGAAGGAGGAGGATCTGGGGCGGAGGCTCACAGTCCTGTCTCTTCTCGGTCCCCACAGGCTTCCCCTATGAGAAGGTGGTACAGCGGGTGCTGTATCTACAGGTCCTGGACTACGACCGCTTCAGTCGGAACGACCCCATTGGGGAGGTGTCCATCCCTCTCAACAAAGTGGACCTGACCCAGATGCAGACATTCTGGAAGGAGCTGAAGCCATGTAGCGACGGGAGCGTAAGGCCCTTTCCTTTCCTTCCTTCCCTGAGATTGGGGCTCAGCCTCTCAGCTCCCCCACAGCAGAGGGAGGCCCCCCTCTTTCTATGAACAGGGGTCCTCAGCTGAGCTGGGCTCTGGGATCCAAGGGAGGTGCCATCTATGGTAATAAAAGCAGGTGGCTAGGTAGTGCCAGGCGCAGAGTCAGGAGGATCTGGGTTCAGTTTCTGTCTCAGACACTTCCTAGCTATAGACTCCAGTCGAATCCCTTAACCTCTTCTGACCTCAGTTTCCTCATCTGTAAAATGGGATCATCATACCCCATCCCCAACTCCCAGACTCACTGTGATGATAAAATGAGATATTTGTAAAATGCTTCGCACATCTTAAAGCACTCTATGGATGCTGGCTATTATTAGTATCCCAAACTGGGGGGAGTCATTGTAAAAGAGACCCCATGGCCACAGCTAAGCAGCTTCTGCCACCCCGGGAACGAGGTGGGAACTTGAGAATAGGGTGTTCTCACCCTGGATGTGGCTCGAGGTCAGAGTTCGGGGCTGAGGGTTACTTTCCAGAGGGGCTGGGAGCCCCCCAGCTTCTGCTGGCAGGTCTGCGGGCCCTTGCACGGTGGTCCTCCCCGGGGTCCTCAAAGGCAGAGCCACCCAAGAATCGCCCCCATCCCCGCCTCTGGCCACGGCTCAGTCCCACCCACCCCGCTCCTTTTGTCTCCTCCAGGGAAGTCGAGGGGAGCTGCTCCTGTCCCTGTGCTATAACCCCTCTGCCAACTCCATCATCGTGAATATCATCAAAGCACGGAACCTCAAAGCCATGGACATCGGGGGCACATCTGGTACTCCGGGCTCTGGGAAAGGCTGGGCCCTTCTGCAGTGTCCCCCCGGGCTCCGAGTCCTTTGACAGTGTCCCTCCGGGCTCAGGCTCCCGAGGGCCCCTCTCACCAGGGCCCATTCTACATCTGCTACAAGTCACCCAGCATGCTTTGGACAGCACCCCTCACCCTCCACGCGTTGGACAGCTCCCTCCCAGGAGCTCTCCTTCCTCACAGAATGCTCCCAGCGCCAGGCTGCCAGGCAGGAGGCGGCCAAGCTTTATTAAGGATCTGTCTGGTGCCAGGGCCTGTGTCAAGCACCCCTTGCCCACAGAGAGAGGCTCGTTCTGGATTTCCTTCCAGAATAAAGGGAACACAGCAAGAGTGCCAGGCTGGGACTGAAGAGACCTGGCTTCTGGCCCTAATTTGGTTAACTTCCTTAGTGACCCTGGGCTAGTCATGACCCTTCCCATCTGTAACATGAGGTCATTGAACCAAATGGTCTCTAAGGGCCCTCCCAGCTCTGACATTCTACAATTTAGCATATCCTAAGGCTCCCTTTGCTCCTTTCATGGCTCCCTCTTTGAGCCGTGTACCCCCAGAGAAAAGAAGCCCTCCTTTCCCACTTCCCCTAGCACCTCCAAGCCCTTGGTAGAGAGGGTCAGGGCTGGAGAAATCCCCCTCCCCTGACCCCTGCCTCTCACCCCACAGACCCCTACGTGAAGGTGTGGTTGATGTACAAGGACAAGCGAGTGGAGAAGAAGAAGACAGTGACCATGAAGAGGAACCTGAACCCTGCTTCAAAGGTCTCCTTTGACATCCCCCAAGAGAAGCTTGGGAGAAAACAACATGGACAAGGATAAGCTCAGGGAATGATTACCAAGGGGGGTTAATGGGTTTGTGATGAGGGGGGGGGGAGGAGGGAAGAGGACCTAAGGGAGGGTTTGATGCCCAAAGGGATTGATTATTTTAAATATATGGAATGGGGTAAGGAATTCTGGAGGAAGGAAGTACAGAACAAAGGAAGGGAGGGGAAGAAGGGGGGGAAAAAAAAAGGGAAAAAAGGAAGGGGGAAGGAAGGAAAAGAAGGAAGGGAAGGAAGGAAGAAGGAAGGAAAAGAAAGAAAAAGGAAAAGAAGGGAAAGAAGGAAGGTGGGAAGAAAAAGGGAGGGAGGGAAAAAAAAAAAGGAAAAGAAAGGAAGAAAGGAGAAGGGGGGAAAAAAGAAGGAAAAAGGGGGAAAAATTCTTTTCCCAAACCCCAGAAACCGACATCTTTTGATTGATTTATTCTCTTTCCCCCTTTTGTCCCCGTTTTCCACCCTGTCTTTAATATATCAGAACCAGACAAATTGGCGAGTCGTGCCTAAGCACGGGGCCCCCTGTCCGGGTCCCCTCCCCGTCCATCCGGGGTGGAATTTTTTTCCGACCGGTTTTTGGTCACCCCTTGATCAGACCCCTGAAGTCTCGGGGTCTTTTCCTTTTTGGTGCGAATGGCCCGCCCCAGGCGGCCTCCCTCTCGCGTTTCGGGCCTCCTGGTTTCCCAGCTGTACCCCTGGGGCCTCGGCCCCCGGCTCACCTGGGGGGGTGGGACGGATGAAACCCAGGGGCTCCTGCCGGTCCGTGGCCTGTGCCCGGCACCACGGCCCACTCCGGGGGGCTGAGGTTTGGGCCATGACAGCCTGCAAAGACTGTGTCCCCCCTTGCTTAACAGAAGTTCGGAAGGGCCTCCCAGCCCCAGAGGGTCAGGCCACCCTGAGCCAAAGTGTCCCCCTGCCATCCACCACGTCCCGAAGTTAGCCCTCATTGTCCTGACCCACCCAGGACATGCCAGTGCCTCCTCCTCGCCTCTGGAACCCCCCAGAATTAGCTGGGAATCTGACCAGGTGCCTTTTGCCTTGGGATGTGACCACATGCTTAATGGCCTTCCTGCTGTTCCTTTCACGTAGTCCATCTCCCACCTCCACACCTTTGCTCAGGCCGGTCCCCATGTCAGGGACCCCCGGCCTCCTCACTGTGCACTCTTGGGAGCCCTAGCTTTCTTCCAAGTCTGGCTCAAGTGCCGTGTCTGCCTTTCCCTGCTGCACACCCCCCCCCCCCAGTGGTTAGGAGCTCCCTTCAGAAAATAACTCTGCATTTACTTTGCATCCTTATGCTTTCACAGACATCTGTTACCTCCCAGGATAGGCTCACCCGACAGTGGCTGGCACACAGTAGGTGCTTAATGAATGCTTGATAATGGAGTGATGAGTCTCCCTTTCCCTCTCCTCCCTCCAGATCTATCTGTCTTGGAAGAGCGGTCCTGGGGAGGTGAAGCATTGGAAGGACATGATTGCCCGTCCTCGGCAGCCCGTGGCTCAGTGGCACCAACTGAAGGCCTGAGTGGGGCCTGGGGAGGCCCGGGGGTGGGGCTGTGGGCCGTGGTTTGGGGGTCACGCCTTCACACTTTATGCACAACGCCCTGGGCGTGGCTCCCCCATCGGGTGGGGGGAAGGACCCCTGTGGCTCAGCCAGGGAGGGGGCCCAGGACTCAGTATGGCCATGTTTCTAGGAAACGCCAGCCCCCCCCCATCTCGGGGGTCTTTGGGAGCCATTTTCCTGCTTGCCCCTTTTCTTCAGCTCGCCGACACTAAAGAAACAGGAGGGGGGACAGAGGTAGAGAGCGAGAGAGACGGTTGGACGGAGACGGCCGGACGGCGGGGGTGAGATCCTCCAGGGGCCCCATGGCAGGCCGGACCGCTCGCCACTTTCTTTAAGGCGGCCTCTGGAGACCACCCTGGTCAGCGAGGGCACGCGGCGGCCATGGCGATTGGCCAGGCCCTCCTCCCTCGGGGGGTGTTTATTTTGAGCCGTCCGGGGCCCCGTGTGCCAAGGGGGGATAAATAGCCCGGCTTCCAGCCAAGGGCCGGGGTACATGTGCTGTGTCTGTGTGCGTGTGTGTGTGAGCGTGCAGGGGCCTGTTGGCTCCAGACTGCTCGCTGCGCTGGGCCCCAGGTTGTGCTGAGGGGCCGTGTTTGGGAAAGGAGGAGGGCGCAGAGAGACAAGAAGGATCCTGGGGAAAGAGGGAGGGAATGAGCAGGTCCTTAGGGCCGACAGCCAGCCGAGGGAAAAGGGAGCAGGGACAGCCTTTCTGTACAGTCCCCCCGTATCTAGAATTTAGAGCTGGAAGGAGCCTCGGAAGCCACTTTTCCCAGACCCCTCATTTTTCACCTAAGGAAATGGCTCCCAGACCTGCCCAGAGTCCTGAGTAGTAGAGCCCAGAAGCTCGGGCCTTTGATTCCCAGTCTCGTTACCGCTTAGACTGGACCTTCCGCTGGTTTGAGAACAAGGACATTGTGCTTTCCTATCCCCATGTCTGCCTTCCATTCATGGAGACCAGGGTATGGCGTCCGAATTATCTGGGCTTGTCCAAGCGGTTTCTGGCGCCCCCCCCCCCCACGCGGAACGGGGCTTCCCGCTGGCTCCCCTTCCCTCCCAAAACACGAAGTATGAAATCCTGTGTGTATGAAAACTACTTAGTCCTTGTGGTATTTTTTTTTTTTTAGAATAAAAATAGGCATAGGATTGTAGGAGTTAGAGTTCCAAGGGCCCTTTAGGGGCCTCTAGTCCAACCCTCTCATTTCTGAAACAGGGAAACGGCCTAGAGGGGGAGGGCTGAGGTCACTGAGCCAGAGGGCAGCAGGAGCAAGGGCAGAGCTGAGTTACGCCCCCGGACCATCCCGCCCCGACCCCGCCACGCCGCCCCTCTCCTGTTAGCTTCTGTAGGGCCCTGCCCCCAGCCCCCTCCTCTCCAGAGAACCCAAACCAAAGTGAGCAGAGCATGGCCAGCTCCACGTGAGCCAAGTCTCCAAGGCCCTTCCAGGAAATGGCCAATCACGCAGAGGGCTGGCTCCCTTGCCGGGTGACCCCGTTGCTGAGAATTTTAAGTAGGCCGGCCCCAGCCAGCACCCAAGCAAGCCTTGCTCCATCCCGGAGCCTCCGTGTGGCTCCTGGTCCTCCCTTTCCCACTAAGTGGTCCCATGTTGTCCCCCCCCACTTCCACTGCCTTCATTCTCACTGGGAAAAGCGCTCCCTCCAGCCCTGTCAAGCCTTGGTCCTTCTCCCCCGTTCTTTCAGACCTTCCATTTCTCCTTTCCGGGCCGACTCCCCATCTCCCTCCCATATTGTCAGAGTCTTAGAACAGAGGATCCCTGAGCTGACAGGGAAGGGCCTTAGAACGCCGAGGGCCCCAAGACCTTGGAACGTGACCCATGAGAACGCTGCACGGGCCCTTGGAACTCGGGAGATTTTCAGACCTGGGAGAAAATTTCCAAGGCAGGATCTCAGAGCTGGAAGGGACCTTGGAACACAGAATGCTGGGAGCCACCTTGGAAGGCCGAATCTCCAGCTGTATGGGACGTTAGAATAGAGATGGTTGGGACATCAACAAGAGAGCCGGACTTAGAACAGGCTGGAAAAGAGTTTTGGCATATTATTCAGAGCTAGAAGGGAATCTAGAACACAGAAGATCAGAGCTACAGAGGAGGGGGTCGTCTCAGGATATAAAGTGTAGGAGGTCAGACCTAGGAATGATTTTTTAGGGTCTAGAAAATGCGGTGTCAGATATTAGACCATAAAAGGTCAGAGCTAGAAGGAGCCTTAGAGCATAAAAATGGCCCTAGAAGGTCCAAGCTAGAACCTCAAAGACTGGCTCATCCACACCTGCGACTTCCCAGATCCCTCTCTCCCTGCCCAGCAGCTCCATTAAGCTCTGCTAACCCAGAGGGCCCCCCCCCACTCTGCTAGGATCATCCCCTCCCCCTCCTGTGAATGCTGGGAATTGGAGTGACTATTGATTTACCCCCAAAGTCCATCTGAGCGCCTGACCGGCCCAAAAGAGGCTTGAGGAGGCCACATCCCCTCTCATTCTGCTCTCCCTCTGTCCCTTCTCCATGTCCACTCCTTGCCCAAAGAAATGGGATGGAACCCCTGGAATTCCCCTAAGACGATGAGGAGACAAGGCTCGGGGCCCTGCTGGCTCCCGGAGAGTTGGTACCTTCCGGGTGATCCCAGCAGAGCTTCCCCACCCCAGGAGCAGGATTTGGTCCCAGTCCCCTGGGAGCAGGTATAGACATGCAGTTCCCTACCCTGGCCACCAGATGGCAAATAGACATCATGGTCTGGCGGGCTCTTGTAGAAAAGTTGACCTGGGAGGGAGGACGTATTTGGGGTGGGGAAGAGAAGAGGGTGAAAGGGGACCCCAGGAAAGGCTGAGGGTGACCCCAGGTCCAAAGGTGCCAGGGCTCCAGGAGGCTGGAGGTTTGCTCTCAGAGTACAGATTGCTCTGCTGCAGACCCAGAGGGAGGGCAGGACAGAGGCGCTCAGAACTGGAAGATCTCCGAGCCTAGAAGGTGCATGCAGAGGGAGCCCCTGAGCAGGGTCTTGCTTGCCCATGGGGCACCTGAATTAGAGAGGAGGGCTCTGACCCCAGTTCTCCAGGCGCCGTACCCACATATCCTTGCCCGGCTTTCCATCCCAGATAATTCGTCCCAGGAGCTCTGAAGCCCAGCCTGGCTAAGGGCTCTCTCTCATTGTCCCCCTGTGTCATTTTGGGCAAATCCCTTGATTCCTACAGGGACTGGGGGAGATGACTAAGGTCCTTTCCAGTGCTCGATCTAGGATTCTGTCACCCTAAGAGGGAAAAAACTGGGCTCCTCTGCTCTGGATTCCTTACTTGTTATTTCATAAGCCCACCGTGTGACCTCGGCAGGTCACTTCATCGCTGTTTCCTCATTGGCTAAGTGGGGGCTGGAAGGGGTCACTTGGGTCCTTTCAGATTTAAATTCTATGATCCAACAAAGGGCAGTCTTGGGTTTGTGTGGAGGGAGCAATGAAACTGAGTAGGTGGAGAAAGCAGGGGGCAGAGTGGGAGAGGAAGCTCAGAGAGGGCCAAGAGAATGGAGATGGATCAATACAGAAGCTCAGTTTCCTCCTCTGTAATTGGATCAGACCCCCTATGAGGCCTCTGTTGGTTCTAAATCCTGATGGTGGAAGCCTGGGAGTCTGCTTTGGAGAGGAAGGCGAAAGGAACAGGAAGGGGTTAATAGGCTCTGGGGGTATCTCACATGTCTCCCCCTTTTCCCCCCTCCCCCTCCTCATGGGCCAGCCAGCAAGCCCCCAACTTTGCCATTCTTGCTAGTGATTCCCAGCTCTGGGGTCAGACCAAATCGTATTAGAGCGGCCGGAGCCAAGCATCTTTGGGTGCTCGGCCGGGGCGTTTCTTGGCCAATCACATGCGGAGACGCTCTCCAGGTGGTGTCTTTTGTTGTTGTTGAAAGGGGGACTGGTGGGCTCAGGTACACATCAGGGATGGGACCCCAGCTTCCTCTACCTCCTCCTCCCCTTTACCTTACATTGTCGGTTAGATTGTTGACGCTTCCTGTCCCCGTGAAATGTCCACTCCATGTCGTTGCAGCTGAGGGAGGGAGGGAAGAAGGAATAGTTAAGGAGACAGTGTGGAGAGGGAAGCCCATCCTGGGTCTTTATGTGACTGAAGCGTGGATATTTGATGCACATCCTCAGACCAATGGGTAGGAAAGCCTAGTGGGAGGTCAGAGGTAGATGTGAGAAGGAGAGAGAAGAAGCAGGGAGAGCCGAGGTAGCCCCACCATCACCCACAGACCCCAGCTCCATTTGTGGTAGTTGTAAATGCTTCACTTACCTCACAGGAGAGGTTAGATGGTGTCCAGGGGTGCCCCGAATGCCCTTGGATTCTGGAGGGGCTAGCCAAGGGCAAAATGTTATCATGCCCTTTGCCCTCCCCAGTGCTAGGATCGCTGAGGCTGTCTGCCCTCCCCGCCCCAGTGTCCCATGTCCTCCAGTCCCCATCAGGGTGTGAGCCTTGTGTGTGTTCTCCTTGGGGGATGCTCGAGCTCTCAGCTATGACCTTTTTCAGGTATGTCTTTCTTCTTGTGACCATCCTCCTGTAACTGCTGTACAGAGTTCTCCCTCCCGATTCCCCCCCCCCAGCCCTTCCCCCAGCAGTGCACCCGAGGGAGGGGACGGGAGAGACGGCAGCCTAAAGGCTGGGGCGCGGGGGTGGGGACCCTGCCGTTTCCATTCTGTTGAGTCCTCTTCCAGCAAGTGTTTTATAAAAAAAGAAAAAAAGAAAAAATTCACCACCACAAAACAAAAACAAACAAACAAAACCAAACCACAAACCTCAACGTTCTCAGTGAAGAGAAAGGAAGAAAAACTAAGGGGAAAAAAAACCATAAAACCGTTTCCACCAACACCCTCTAAGCCAGCGAGATTTCCTCTTTGCAGATTCATATTTTTGTGGGAATGGCCCCTGCTTTTTGTGGAGTGGGGCCATTCTGGTTAATAAAGGATAGTGAAAAAGCAGGGCTTTGGCTCCTTCCTCCGCCGTTCCTCAGCAAACCTCCCCCCCCCCCCTTTCAGGAGAAGCAGGTGAAGGAGATGGGGAGGGACCTAGCACCCTCCCAGGAGGAGGTGAAGGAGATGGGGAGGAGTTCAGCCCCCTCCCCAGGAGGTGAAGGAAAAGGGAAGGACTCAACACTCCCCCCAAGGAGGTGAAGGAGAGGGGGAAGAGCTCAGCATCCCCCCCCCCCAGAAGGAGGTAAAGGAGAGAGGGAAGGGCTAAACAACCCTCCAGGAGAAATGTGAAGGAGATGAGGAAGGGCTTGATATCCCTCTCCCAAAAGGAGGAGGTGAAGGAGAGGGGGGAGGGCTCAGTGTCCCCCAGGAGAAGCAGGTGAAGGCAAGGGGGAGGGATGACAGACTGGGGCTCTCTCCACTCACACATACTCTTTTATCTGGCCTCTGGTGGAATATGGCCTCAGCCCCTGACTGAGGCTGGCTCCCTGACTATCATCCCCCAAGGGGATCTATTAGCACCATGGGGCCTCCTGCTGTGTCCCCAAGTACTAGTTCATCCCCCTCTTTCACAGCTCGAAAGAGGAACTGAGGCATTCTCATGCCCCCTTGATCCATACCTGGGGCAGAACAGTCAGTCAGGCTTGGAGGAGGAGGTGGGATTGGGGGGGGGGCATCACCCTGGGCGAGGTCCAGCTGAGATGCTGGTCAGTGCTAGCTAGCCACCTCCTCTTCTCCGGTTGTTAGTGGGGAAGAAGGAGGAATTAGGCAGGGCTCTAGGGCCCCTGGTCCTGGTCCCTTAGAAATAGCAATAGCCAAACAAGCATCTCCCTCTCCCCAGCTCCAGAGATCACCCAGAGAGGGAGCTCTTGGCCCCAAACCTGCAAAAACTGGGTTCCAGCCCTGATTCCTCTCCTCACTGGCTGGGTGACTTTAAATAAATCACTTCTGTTCTCTGGGCAATAAGTATCCCTGTCCCCGTCCCTCCCAAGGAGGAACCGAGATCTGCCGAGGTGCTCAGAGTTTCCTAGGAAGAAGGTGCTAAATCAGCTTCCCTCATGAGCACAAAAGGAAATTCCCGCCCAGTTTTCTGTCCGTCCCACCTGATTACAGAGACTTCTTGAAGTGAGGGCCACCTCTTTTATCCCTCCCCCTCCCCCCTGCCTCCAGCCTGCTGAGCATTCCCAATGGATTTAAATTTTTTCTCTGGAAGCTGATCTCTTGTCAGGGAAGCAATGCCAGAAGGAGGCTTGGGGACCACTGTCCCGGTACTCGGCGCACCTGAGCTGCCCGGCTCAGCTTTCCCTCCCTGCCCCGGGGTGACTCCCCCTGCTCACGGAGCCAGGAAGAGCCACGGGAGGCAGCTGCCAAATAGCTCAGCTGAACAAAGAGAGGAATGGCCTAGGGCCTTGAGTTTTTCCCATGGAAAATAGTCCCTGGAAAAACACACACACACACACACACACACCAGCCCTGGTGCTCAGGTATTGCCCATTCAGAGGCCTGGAGGTGCCGGGCCTGGCCACTTAAAGGCTGTGGGGCCTTGGGCAAGACACTTTCCCCCGGGGTCCCTGGTCCTGCTTCTGCGCTTGAGGGATTCAAAGCCCTTCTTGTTTCGTCATCGCTAGCTCCCCTTGCGTTCTGAGGTCTTTCCAAGTCCCTCTCGGAGCCCCAGAGCCCACATGGCATCTGAAGGCGGGGGCACGGTCCTGCCTGCTGGCCAGCACCCTCCTCTTTCTTGGGTCTCCTTCCGTTTTCACGAAGTTCATCCGCCCTGTGCTCGATCCCATTCTGCAGGCCGGGCTCGCTTCCCCCCACCCGTTATCCCTCCTTCTTTTGTCTTCTTCACGTCCTTCCTTGCTCTCTATTTCCCGATCTCTGAAAGCTTCTCCCGAACGATTCCCCATTCCTCAACTCCTACCCCCATCCCCCGGATCGAGGGGATGGGGCTGACTCCACGTCTGTGTTCTGGGTGTTGGCTCTCTGGGGCCATCTGTCTTTCCCTCGGTATGTCCCCTGCCTCCATCCTGTCCCTTTGTCTGTGTCCTGCGTGTCTCTGTCTTGTTTAGATTGTGAACCCCAGGGGCAGGGACCCCTGTCTGACTCAATGTTCTGTACAGCACCTGCAGGTGCGTGAATAAATGTTAATCCATGGTTCAAAGAGTGCCCAGGTCATCTTGGGGAAGCAGGTTGGGGGACAGGCGGGCTAATGGGTGGCTGGGCTTAACATTTGTTGAGACTAAGGTGGGGAGGCAGGGAAGGGCAGGTGGAACTTCTGAGCTGATCCTAGCCTGCCCTTTCCTTCCCAAAGACCCTGGGGTGGCAATGGGGGTGGGGAGGTATGCATTATCAGGTTTGCTAGGGGAGGGCAGAGGATTGTGCCTAAACCTCTGGGTTCCCCCTGAAGAAAGCCCTCCCCAACAGCTGCTGCATCCTACCACCAACCCCCCCCCCTGCCCCAACCCCAGCTAGTCAGAGACTTTGTTAGGGGAAAGGACATAAAAGCTGTCCCACCCCACCTCACCCCAGCCAACCTGAGAACTACCCACAGCTACGCTATCCAGACAACCCCAGGCTGCTTTCTCCTGTCCCAGGGAAGGTGTAGACTAAGAGTCCACACTGACCCAAAAGAATCTTGGGATGGGGGCTGGAAGAATCATGGTCTGTGCAAGGAGAGTATCCGGGAGGAACTTTCTCAGTGACATTCACTAAACTCTGGCCAAGGATACCACCAGGCTTGTGGGGGTGGGGGGAGCATCTGCTTCAACTGGGAAACAAAGCTGAAAAAGTGACAGAATCCCTGTCCTTAGGGAGGGGGAGGTGGGGAGGATACTACAAGACTGCAGCTATAGGGGAGGGCAGACAGAATGGTCTGGGAACATTGGAGAAGAATCAGAAAAAGGTGGTAGACACATAAAAGTGATGGCCAAAAGGGAGGAAGGGCATGGAGTGGGTGGAGGAAGAGAAAGGGATCGAATTGATCAAGTGAATAGAGGCTGGAAATTTGTTTGGGCAACAACTGGTAAGCCAGTGTTGTTGGTACAGAGTGTACAGTTCGAGCTAGGAGGGGGCCGAGAACTGAGAAGGTCAGAGCTGGGAGGAGCCTCAGAATGGGGACTCTAGAAAGGCCAGGAGAGTTGGGAGGAAACCTAGGACAAAGGGATGGGTGTTGTCTTTGGCAATTTCTTATTTCTCTCTGAGAACCTTTAAAATGAAGAGTTGGGACCAGGAGGACTGAGAGCTCCACCTGCTCTAAGACTGCTTTGCAAATGAGGTTTGGGTCCTAAGAACACAAAACATGGTGTATCAACAAATTAGTCACCAAACATGGACTTACTGCCCTGCCCTCTGGAAGCTTACATCCGGGGCACTTTGGGAGGCTTTTGCACCGAGTCTTAAAGGGAGGGAAGAATTCGGAGGTGAAAGTCAGGAGTGTGTTCTAGGCATGGAGGATGGCTTGGGGCATTCCTCAAGGAACAGAGCAGAGGGGCTAAAGCTTTAATGTGCAGGGAGTGGATCAAGGTCTAGGGGGCCTGAAATGATAGGTTGGACTGGCTTTAAAAGGATTTGATATTTTATCCTTGAATCAAAAGGAGTCCCTGAGGATTATTGTCAGGAAAGGGCACTGTCAGACTGTGCTTAAGAATAATCCCTTTGGCTACTGTGAAGCAGGAATACCCAATGCAGAGGATATTGGAAAGGGTCTGGAGGAAGGTGGTGAGTAGCTGGATTGGGCACGGTAGATTACCCTCAACAGAATTAGGACGTTTGGAAGAAGGGAGAGTTTAGGGGCCAAGATCATGAATTTGGTTTGGTGTTTGTTGCATTGAAGAAGTCTCTGGGACATTGAAATGGGCTCTGGATTGGTGAGTCCAGAGCAGAATCCAGGAGCTTCGGACCTAGAGCTCTGTGAGCTGTCTGACTGTCCGGGTGCCACCCTGTGGGGCAGGGTCCCCACCTCTGTGTACTCTGTCTGGGCAAAGGGACAGGGCTTCTGCCCCAGTAGCCACAGGCTGGCCCAAAGGACCCTAGAGGAGGGGGCTGGGGGTAGGAAGGTAGGGAAGAGACTAATTCCATGAGAATGTTTTTCACGATTCTCCCATAAAGCTCCCATAAAGCGCATCCATTCCACATTGTGCCCATTTCCGCTAACCCCTCTAATGGTTCCTAAATAGTTCCTAACTTTTTTTTTTAGTGGCCTGGATCTTTTTGCCAAATGGAGCCCATGAACCCTATCTCAAAATCAAGTTTCTAAATGCCTAAAATACACAGAATTACATAGAAAGCCAATTATAGCAAAATAGAATTGTCTACGTTCATAATTTCCCTGAAAATTTTCCATGGATCCCTTGGGGAGGAGTAAAGAGAGGTCCCCAAGGGTTCATGGACAAGAGATTGGAAATCCCTGGTCTAACCTTTCCAGAGGCATCCAGATGCTGAAAAGCCTTGGCTTGGAAAGCTGCCTGTCTCCTCAGGAAAAGAGGTGGTGGAGGATGCATCTGAGGCAGAACCAGGGGTTATGGCAGCAACCTGTTCTCCCCCCTCCACATTGCCCAACGTGGCCTCCATGTTGGAATGAACTAAATGTGGGCAGCCATTTCTAATAGATTGACTGAATTGGACTCTTCCATATTGGGAAACATGCTAGAGCCATGAGATGGGGTAACAGGGAGCCATATCAGGAGAAGGGAGGGCATGACGATGGAAATGTAGGGACAAAGTTTTCAGTTCCTTCTATAATCAGGGCCCTCTCATCACCTGCCTCGGCTTTCATCTCCACCTGTGTGATTGGTCCTCTACGTCTCTCCCCCTATTTACTGAGGGGATTGGGAAGAATGGCTGTCCTTCAGGATAGAGCTGGGAGAAACCAGTACTCATTGAGGCTGCCTCAATCATTTTACATTTGAGTAAACTGAGGCCCAGAAAGAAAGGGACTTGGTCACCAAGCTGGGAACAGAACCCAAGGTTCTTCTGAATCCCAAGCAGATCATGTGCCGAAATATTTGATATCCTGCCATTTGGGGGAGCAAGCAAGTCTTCATTTTTCTTCCTTGCTCCCAGCTTCTGGTGCTAAGAACCACAAAGCAACAGCTCCCTGCCTATGACCCCTCCAGGAAGGAGATAAAAGTGGGCCCACTGAGGCAGGAAAGGGCAGAATCCCCCAGGCCCTTCTCTTGCCTCTCAGAGACAGAGCTGGGCAGGCGTGGCAGGAGGGGAGGCCCGGTTGTTCCCAGGCAGTACCAGCCTGCAGTTCTGAGGGAAGCTTCCAGCCCTCTGTCTCTCTCTACCAGCTTCTAATTTGCATCTCCCTCCCCCCACCCCATATCTCCCTCCCAGTCTGGCTGGGCAAGGCTTGACCTTTCAGCCCAAGCTCATGACCCATTGCCATAGCAACGAAGCTTTGGTATTATCTCCTCATGCCATTAGGAAGGCTTTTTATTTACTTATTTTCTCTCAATGTGGCTGCTTTTCCTGAATGGTTTAGGAAGAAAGAGGGAGAGAAAGGGCTAAGGAGAGTGAGGAGGGACCAAGAGAGGCAAAGGCAGACAGGGAAGGAGGGAGAGGCCGGGAGAGCAGTCCTGGAGGACGGGCTGCCTCTGAGAGGTAGGGGATGGGCAGATGGAGAGAGCAGAGGACAGGAGCTGGCCACGGACAGACAGACAGCATCAAGGAGGGAGGGGCCAAGCCAGTCAGGGGATGGTTAGAGGAGCAGAGCCAGAGGACAAACAAGACCCAAGACAAGGACACAGAGAGAGGAAGAGGCAGGGATATGCCGGCTGGCTCAATCAACCCAAGAGCATTTGTTAAACCCCTACTATGTATCACATGCCCTGCTAAATACCAGGTTACAAAGATAATCCTGAAACACCTACTATGTATCACATGCCCTGCTAAATACAAGGTTACAAAGATAATCCTGAAATACCTACTATGTATCACATGTCCTGCTAAATGAGCTAAAAGAATTCTGAAATACCTACTATGTATCACATGCCCTGCTAAATACAAAGTTACAAAGATAATTCTGAAACACCTACTATGTATCATATGCCCTATTAGTTAAAGAATTTGAAATACTATGTATCACATGTCCTGCTAAATACAAGGTTACAAAGATAATCCTGAAATGCCTACTATGTAAACACATGCCCTGCTAAATGAGAGTTAAAAGAATTCTGAAACACCTACTATGTATCACATGTCCTGCTAAATACAGGGTTACAAACATAATCCTGAAAGTAAAACAGAGGCAGAAGGCAGACCCAGGGGTCAAAGAGAGGAGAGGAAGAGACAGCAGGGATGGAGATGAAGCAGAGAAAGATGGAGACAGGAACAGGCAGTGCAGTGGGGGAGGGAGGGCCAGAAGGGAGGCAGCCAGAGAGCAGGAAACAGAGGTGCAGAAAGGTGGAGGCACTGAGATTGAGAGTGCTAGGGATAGGGGTCAGGACAAAAAAGCAGAGGGACATACACAGGAAGGGAGGGGGCAGAGAAAGAGGCAGAGGCCAGATGGCAGGAAGAAAGGCAAAGAACAGAGAGATAGGACAGAGGAAGAGTGACAGGGTTATCAAGGGCAGGAGAAGGGGAAGGTGGAAGAAATGGGATAAAAGGGGTAAGGAGGCAGGAAAAAACCCACAGGAAAACCTGAGCTAAGAGAGCATCACCACAAGAGCCTAGAGCCTGAAGACAAAATGATAGACAAACAGACAAGACAGATCAGAGAGGGCCTGACCACAGATGCAAAGCAGAAGGCAGGCTGGGGTCTAGACCATCTGAATCCAGGCTGCCCCACCACAGAGCAGAGCTGAGCTGCCCAAAAGCAGCAGAACGCAGGCTGACGAGGAGGCCGAGTGGGCCAGCACTTGGCTGGACCTACAAGAGCCGGCTCAGATGGAAGGAGAGCCAAGTGGTGATACCTGGCACCCGGTTCTGAACCTGGACAGACAGATGGCAGGGCTGGGGGAGTGGGGGAGGAGGATGACAGGGAAAGGTCCAAAGCTGGCCAGGCCACCAGAGAGAGCAGCAGAAAGATACACATTCACCAGAGCCCAGCACTCTCCCAGGGCTTATAAATAAACAGGCACGTGGGAAACAAGGATTCTTTCTCCAGGAAATATAATTTATGTTTACAGACATAAATTTCTTTTAAAGATTATCCTTCTTCCACTCAGTTGCTGTGCCCCTAACAGTGTCCCTGAGTTACCCCCAGCCCCCTCGGCCCCAGCAATTATCTTCCCTTTATTGCGCTGATGATCCAGATGTGGTCCTGGCCAAAGGGAAGGGGAGAGGGCAAGGGACCGGGGCTGCCCCTGGCCCGGGAGGGAGGCGGGGCCAGCTGGTCCCATCCTCTCCTGCTCTATAGCAGTTGTCCCAGATGTGCCCATGTATGGGCATGGAAAGAGCAGGCAGCCGGGGAGCGGCAGCATCCCTGCCGGATCGCCACCATACAGAGAACCTTTCCGGGGGGCAAAGGGAGCCCGAACTGGAGGCCTGGCACAGGCGCAACATGGCCATGCCGGCTTCTTTTCAAACTTGACAGCTGGGAGGAACGGCTCCTTATCGGGGGGCTGGGGGAGAGCCAGTGACACTCCAAACTCCAGAAGGCCAAGGGTTTGAGAAAAATGGGGCATGGGACTTCCTTTCCTTGTTGCTGAATACTGGTTAAGCGGCAGGTCTTAAGACCAGCAGCCTGAAGAGGTATGTAGGATCCCAGTGGAGGGATGGAGGTGTTACAATGCCAAACACAGGCCTTTGCTGGCCTCCAGGCCCACAGAACTCCGGTCCTCCTTACCCATCACGCCCACCTAGCCTGCTTAGCATGTCCCAGCTCTAGGCAGAGGCAAACTGCCCCTTCTGCAGGAAGGTTCCAGTTTCCAGTCCCTGCAGGGCAGGATATTTCTAGGGGACGCCCCCTGAGAGGTAGTGACCCTTAGGGGAAGAGGAAGGAAGTGCCCGATGGGAAGAATGGCTGATGGGCCTCCCCAGACCCAGTGAGATTTGATGGCCCCAAAGCCACCGGCAGCTCGGGAGGCCCTAGCGGGGACATTCGCCAGAGGGGAGCCGTGGTTTGAGACCCAGGAGGGAGGAGAGAGGGGTGTCCCTTTGGGCCTCGGAAGGAAGCCGATGCCCGGCGGGGCAGGGCCGACTCCCCCAAGCAGTGGGTGGGCTATGCTGCGGGTAGCCACGGAGGGCGGCTGTTACCGGTTCCCAGGTACCTGCAGGGGCCTGGAAAGAAGCAAAGTCGAGTGAGTCAGGGCCTGGGGGGCTCAGGTGGGCTCGCCTTTCCTGGAGATCCCTAGGCCCGGGGGCTTGTGCCCTACACAGAGAGCAACCTCCTCCTCCTCCTCCTCCTCCTCCTCCTGCTCCTCCTCCTGCAGCTCCTCCTCCTCCTCTTCCTCCTCCCGGTCCAGTTCGCGCGCCTCCTCCTCGTCCTCCTCCACCTCCTCGTCCTCCCTCCCCTCCGCGCGCACGGCGGGCGGAGGACTGGGCGCCCGGGCAGGGGCCGGGGCTGGACGGGGGCGCGGGGGCCGGGGCGGCGGCGGCGGCTCGTCGCGCTCCGCCATACGCTCCACGGCGCCCTCGCCCACCAGGAAGACGGTGTCGAGGACCCGCGGGGGGCCCGTGACCGGGTTGTGGTCGTAGGAGAAGACGCGCAGCCCGCGCAGCGGCCGCAGGTCCGGGAAGCCGCCCAGCTGGTTGCGGTCCACGTCGAGGATGCGCAGGCGGCCCATGCGCAGCAGCACGTTGGGGAAGACCTCGAGCCGGTTGCCGTAGAGCCAGAGGCCGCGCAGGCCCACCATGCTGGGCAGCTCGGCGGGCAGGCCGCGCAGCCGGTTGTCGCCCAGCTGCAGGGACTGGAGCGCCGGCATGCTGAGCAGCGCGCGCGGGAAGCGCCGCACGTAGTTGCCCTCGAGCCAGAGGCAGCGCAGGCTCTGCAGCTGCGCGAAGTCGGCGGGCAGCCCCAGCAGCCGGTTGCTGCCCAGGTAGAGGCGGCTGAGGCGCGGCAGGCGGCACAGCGCCTCGGGCACGTGCTCCAGCTTGTTGAAGTCCAGCGCCAGGATGCGCAGCTCGCGCAGCTCCTCGATCTCGTCGGGCAGCTCGCGCAGGCCCGTGCCGCTGATGTAGAGCCTCTGCAGGCCGAGCAGGGCGCACACCGAGGCGGGCAGGCGCCGCAGCCGCCGCCCGCTCAGCTCCAGCAGCTGCTCGCCGTTGCTCAGCTGCTCCGCCACGTCCGACGGCAGCTCGTCCAGCGTGGACTCGGCGATGCCCATCCTGCGCTCATGGCCCCCGGGAGCAGCGGGGGCCGCCGGCGGCGGGCGCCCTGCCCGCGCTCGGGCCCCCGCCCGGCTGCCAGCCTCCCGCCCCCGCCCCGGCCCGGCCCGCGCTCCTCAGCGTCCGCCCCCCCCCCTCCCAGGCGGGCTCTCGCTGCCTCCTCCCGCCCCCGCCCCCGCCCCCCGCCGGAGACTGCCCAGCCCGGCTGTCCCTTCCTGACCTGGCTCCGCGCCAGGGATGGGGCTGCCTTCCCTCTCCAGTCCTGTTCCACCAGAGCCCCCTGACAGAGCTCCGGCCCTCCCCTCCACCCAGGTCTCGGGAGGCTCCCGCCCGCCCAGGACCAGGTTGCGCCCACCTGTCCTAATCCAGCTCTCCAAGCAGGGTTCCAGAAGCCCGCTCCGCCCTCCCAGTCATCCCTCTCCGCCCCCGCCCCGAAGGAGCTTGCCCCCCTCCCGGTCCGATCCAGCCCCCCGGTCCCAGCCCCCGGGACGGGAGGGGAGGCGCCGCCGGGCTGCCCGCCGCCAGTCTCCCGATCGCCCTCCGGGACTCCCCCGCTCGCACTGTCTGACTCCGGTTCCCACAGACTTGATGCTTAGCGACCCGTCGCCATGGAAACCCCCCGACGCGGTTCCAGCTGCCAATGAGAGGGAGGGAGGAAGAGAGAGGGGCGGGAGTTAGACTAGGGAAGGGGGGCGCCCCCTCCCGAGGGCCGGTCCCGGTCCCTGGGCACCGCCTCCCTGCCTCTGGAGCTGGAGGGAACCAGACCAGCAGCGCCCGGGCCCGCAGGTACCCCACGCCGCCCTACTCGCATCCCTTCGAGCTCTGGCCTTCTTACCCACTCCTCCTCGGCGCGGTCCCTTCTGTAGTTTACATGAATCCCGGGCATGGCTCAGCCAAGTAGCCCACGTGCCACTTGTCCCAGTCCGCCCTCCCCACCCCCTTCCTCTCCCAATTACACCAGAGCTAAAAAAAAATAAATAAATAAACTGACAAATCGATGAATTCTCTCTGTATTCAACTTCAGCCAGTTCCAGACATCACCACAATTAACCCGTAACGCTTCCTAGAACATGGAAGTGCCTGAGCTTGGGAAGATCTTAGAACAGAACAGCTTCCGGGGAGGTTCCTGAGGGCAAGGGTCCGGCCTTCAAAGGTCCGGGATCCTAGGAGCCAAAAAGCAGAGAAGCTGAGGCTTCCCTTTGAGCTGGGTTCAAATGCTGTCATGTTAGAGCTGAGACCCTGGGTGCTAATTCACTTGTCCCTGCCTCTGAGCTCATCTGGGAGGGGAGGTTGTACTTGACTGGCACCCAGTGTCCCTTCAAACTCAGTATCCCATAAATGGCCTCGCTGGAAAGTACTCAAATGACTCCCAGTGCCCCTTTGAAATCAGTATCCCATAAATGGCCACGCTGGAAAGGATCCCAGAACAGAGACGGTCCCAAGCACAGGGGACCGGAGACCTTACGATACCGAGGAGGAAACTGAGTCAGAGAGGATGAGTGACATATGAATGAGCGCTGAGGTCTTTGGGTACAAATGGAACAGTGCTCTCTGGGAGTTCACGTTCTAATGGGGGAGCCCAGAACAGATGGAAAGTTTCAGCGGCAGGACAGATGGAAAGGTCCCATAATCCTTAGGGAAGAGGCAAAGCAGATGGTAATTCGTTAATGTCATTTCCACTGATAAAATCGTATCAGTTTCTGCTGTTGAACCATTTGACAGTGCCAAAGGCGTTGGTAGCGGGAACTTTCTTTTCCCAGGCTTCACTAGGCTGTGGCTGCCTTTCTCCCAGAAGCAGCTGCCAGCTTGCAGGAGGGCAGGGGGCTCAAGAGAAGACCTTCAAAGGCTGGGTTGGAGGGAGGGCTGATGGGCCAGCGGAGCTGCCACTCCTGGCTGTTGATGCTGGTGGCGTCACGGAAAGTGGCTCCTGGCTGTGAGGGACCGACTGGAAGCAGATCCAGTGGTCCGGGCTGCTGGGCAGGGCTCCAGCTTGGGCTCAGGGTCCTGGGCTGCAGCCATCAGGATGTGAGAGAGAGGGTGTTCATTCATTCCCTTGAAATCCTTGACCTTTTGTTCTTCCAGATGAATTTTGTTGTTCTTTTTTCTAGATCAGTAAAATATTTCTTGGGAGTTTGATTGGTTTAGCACTAAATAAGTAGATTAGTGTTGCCATCTTTATTATAGTCACCCGACCGACCTATCCAAGAGCACTTGCTATTTTTCCAATTGTTCTTTTTTCTGGGTCAGTAAAAATGGTTTCTGGGGGTTTGGCATAGCACTAAATAAGTAGATTAGTTTAGTCTAAATAGTCTAAATAAATAGATTAGTGTTGCCATCTTTATTATATATTCACCCGACCTATCTAAGAGCACTTGATATTTTTCCAATTGTTCTTTTTTCTAGGTCAGTAAAATAGTTTCTTGGGAGTTTGGTTGGCTTAGCCCTAAATAAGCAGATTAGTATTGCCATCTTTATTATATTTGTGTGACCTACCCAAGAGCACTTGCTATTTTTGCGGTTGTTTCCAGCAGAGGAGATGGTGTTCGGGGTGCAGGTGGTGCCTCATAAATGGCCCTTCCTTGCTGTGTTGGGGGCTGCTTGTGAGGCTAGTGTGGCTGGTGGCAGCAGGAGCTGCTGGCCCCTTCTCCACAGGAGTTCCTTCTCTGGGTGGGAGCTGGGGGGGGGCGCCTCTATCAGAAATAGGGAAGTATAAAAGAAGGGAGAGTTGAGGGGGAAGATGATGTAATTACAACCTGCCATTCAGGCTACTCCCTCTGAAAATGAAAAGCCTATGGGAAGGGAGACAGGGGGGGATAGCGCTTACCCAGGGGCCACAGCTCCGGAGCCAATCTGGGGCAATCTCCAGTCCCAGGGAGTGAAGGGGGCCCTGAAGCCCAAGGTTAGGACTCTCTCATCAGGCTGTATTATATTGTGCTTCCAGTGGCCCCTTTTTGTCTGCCTGTGGGTAGAAGCAACCTTGGGACTGCACATGCTCAGGAAAGGCACCCAATGTGAGCCTGAGGGAAGTGTCTCTCTATTGCCACTATGGACAGTGTGAGACAGGGTCAGAAGGACTAGGGAAGGGGGGCACCCTGTCCTGAGGGCCAGGCCGGGTCCCTGGGCACCGCTTCTCTCCCTCTGGAGCTGGAGGGAACTGGACCAGCAGCACCCGGACCCACAGATGCCCCACGGCCTCAGGAGGGTTCCGATGCGATTCCTGGCACTTTGGAAGCTGTGTCCTAGTTTCATTGCTGGGAGGATTTTTCTTACAAAATGGGCTGCACTTCCCTGGGCCAGTTGGCCCTGGTTCTGCCCTCTGGGGCCAGACCACACAGGTCTGTGCCCTCTGCCATGTGACAGTGACAGCCTTGTCCCAGCATCCTCTAAACTAAACATTTCTGGGCCCTTCAGGTTACTCCGCTGTGGCACGATGCCCCTTGCCCTCAGGAAGCTCTTCCCTTGTCAAAGCCCTTCCTAAAATATGGCGTCTAGAACCTATCGGGGCTGTGCTCGCTGTGGAACACATGGGAGGCTCTGTCTCTGATCTCTGACGTAGCGCTCTGCCACTTACTAGTCCTGTGAACCAGGGTACGTGACATCTTCTTTGTGACTCAGTTTCCTCATTTTTAAACTAAAGGACCAGTAAGGTCTCCCCTGCTTCTTGATGTCAGTGATCCCTTAAGAGATCCAGCCCGGCCTGGTTTTGAGTCTGATTTCACACCCTGCTTGTATCACTCAATTTTTTTAGCCTTCCTAGACCTCAGTTTCCCTGTCTGTAAAATGAGGGGGTCAGATTTGATGGTTTCTGGCATTTTCTCTTTCTAGGGCTGGGCCCCTCTGAGTCTCTGATTCTATGAGAACAACTTACCTTGGAAGCTTAGCTCCAATGACACCTCCTCCATGCAGTCTTCCCTGATTCCCCCCCCCCCACCATGTACACATCCCTCCCTCATGTACACACACCTACTTGCTTCTAGTCCCTTTCAAACACTCACAGCTCCTTGTACCCTGTCCCCAATGCCTCAGGTCCAGAATCCTCCCTCCCCAACGATATGGCAGCACTTTCTGAAGCTCTGTGGGCTATGGAAGAGCGAGGGGCCTCCTGGGCAGATTCACTAACTAGAGCTGAGGTGGGCAGCCCTACGTGCCAGGAGCCGGGGGCAGAGGCACATCAGGCTCCCGGGCAGCCACCCCGGGGGAGTGCCAGCACACGCACACGCAGCCCATTCTCTTCCCCTCGGTTAATTCTGTACCTCTGCCTCCCACCGGGCTCTTCCCTGCAGGAGAAAGGTAGGATGTGCTAATGTTCTGGGCCCACTCAGGCTGCCAGCCATGAGAATAATGATGATGAATCACCTGGGCGTCACACAGCAGGTCCCAAAGCCTTGGAGAAGCGGAACTAACCAATACCTGCCCCCCCCCCCCCAGTATAGGCCTCTCCCTTCCATTTCTCCTCTCCAAATTGGGGAAACTGAGGCCCCAGCCTCTGAGAAATCGAAACAGTAAAGGAGAGCCATTTCCTATTGCCACAAAATGGGCCGTACCCCTGGTTGGGAAGCTGAGCTTATGAGTAATGCCCAAGGGATCAGACCCCTGTCAGTCTTTCTCCTCATTGGGAACATGCCAGAGATTCAAGGTTCTCTTTGTGTCTGCACCCCCCTCTCCTACCCTTCTAACCTCCCCCTTCCTACACACACACACACACACACACACACACACACACACACTCTTTCTAAATAGCCTCTCAGAATTAATTATGTTTCCCTGATCATTAATTAATTATGTTTCCTTAACCAAATAGCTTAAATAGCCTCTCAGAATTAATTACATTTCCTTAACCATTTTGTGGGGTGGGGAGGAAATAGGGGCCAGAGCCACAATTTCATCAGGGTGAAGATTCCCTTCACCGAGGCAGGTCAGCACCCCCAACGCACCCTCCAATCTGAGCGGTTACCGATGGCTACAGAGCCAGGATGCACCAGACTTAGAACTCAGACTCCAGATGGCCCAGCCAAAGGGCATCGGGCTCAGGAGGTGAGGACCTTCCCAGCTCTGCTACTCCTTAGGGGACCTTATGCAAGGAAATATCTCTTTGGGATTTAGTTTCTTCACCTCTAAAATGAAGGGGTTGGATCAATGACTTCTGAGATCTGTTCCAGCTCCAGAATCTATAAACCAATAGATTGTAATTTGTCAGTGAACAATGGTGCCATAGTGAGCCATGTTTTTAATGCCTCACCTTTTTCTTTCTTTTTTTTTTTTTAGGAAAGCAGTTTTATTATTTTGTGCAGTGTTTGTCATTTTGACTCATACCTTTAAGAACCGAAAAGGCTGCAGCCTCTCCTTTTTATATAAAGTGGAGAATTCTGGGTATGTCACTGTCAGACTTGGTTGACATATTGTTTTTGTCAGACTGCTCTACCTCTGTGTTTCACTATCACTATATTTAAAGTTTGAGTCCAATCTTCTCAAAGAACACACACACACATACACACACACTGTATAATATTTATCAGATTGATGGAAGGAAGGTTTTGTAGCTACCATTTCACTATTCCAATTTAATAAATGTCTTTGCTAAGAGCTATATCTAGTGGCTGGTTGTTAATGAGAAGTACACTAGTGGGGGCTTATGAGCTAACGTGTTCAAAAGGACAATCCCACAGGGAATATTCTTAAACTTAAGGTACCCTGGAGCAAGGTTGGGACAAGGATAATCTAGAGAGAGTTCTGTAAATATCAAAATGGAAGATAGCAGCAATTTTTATATAAGATGTAGAGAAGTAGCTCAATGGGGATTAGGAAATAGATTGCTCCTTTATGTGTTTCTTTGTTATTTTCCTCTTATTCTTAGATCTTAGGAGTTTAGAGGGTCTATAATCTTCCCAGATTGTATCTGGGACCTAACTAGTCATTTGTTTACTCTCTCCTTCCTCTTAGTTGAGGACAGGGTCCATGAAGGGGTGGGATAGGGGGTGGGTTTAGAGAGAAAAGCTCTTGTTTACATCTTTTTGTGAACTATAGTTCTACCCCTAGAACTAGACATTTAAACAGGGTTCAGGGCTATGGTGGAGACTCCAGGTACCCCTAGACCAATTGGCTAATAAATCACTGAATAAAATAAGGTAGATGGAGTCTGGCTGGGTACGATGAAACAATCTAGGCCTTCCCACCTTCCCCTGCCCCTTCCTCTCTCACCTTCAAAGGCTTGACCCATCCCCATGGTCTCCAGATGAACAGCAGCACCAGAACCAGGAGCGCTCCCTCCTGGGATCTCACCCACCTGGGCTTTCGGATATTTCTAAGGCCTCAAGCTTGTGGGATGGTCCTGGGAGCTCAGAAAGAAGAAACAAGCTCAGAAAACAGAAGGCAAAAGTGCCCCTGGATCACTGAGCCTCTCAGCTAAAGTTCCTGGAGATTGATGGATAGAGATTTCAAGATGAAGTAGTCACTTTGGGCCCAGAGCATTAGCCTCCTTTAAAAAGTTCAAGTGTTAATTCTCCCAGCACCCTCCCTCCCTGTCATGAAAAAGCTAAATAAAGTTAGCATGTAAAGCTAGGGTTAACTTTTTTTCCCCCTGAGACAGTTGGGGTTAAATAACTTGCCCAGGGTCACACAGCTAGGAAGTGTTAATAAGTTTCTGAGGTCAGATTTGAACTCAGGTCCTCCTGATTTCAGGGCTGGTGCTCTCTGTCCACCGAACCATCTAGCTATAGGGTTAGCTTTTCCAAAAAAAAAATTAAACAAAAGAGAAAATTGTATTTAATGGGATATAAACAGAACCAAAAGATTTTGTAGATAGTGTATATTTGATATATTTCCCTTCATTCATGCAGTCTGAACTACAAAGCACTTTCTTTCCAGCAATATGTGAGGTAAGCAATGAATGCACTATTTATTCCTGTTTTATACATGGGGAAACTGAGGCACAGATTAAGTGATTAACACTAATAAGTGGTTAGGGTTGGGACCTGAACCCAGGGGCTTTTGCTCTCCTGGGCTGCCTTTTCTCATGAGTTCATGCACTGCCCAAGCCATTACCCTGAGAACATGGAGGAGCTGCCAGCTGAGGTCATTCTCCTGAAGGGGCCAGCTCAGAAACCAGAGATGAGAAATGGCTGCTTCTCAGGTGCTCCCAGAGCAACTCAATACCCTTCCCCGTGTCGGATATTGAAACCCAAGAGTCCCATTCCCTCAGTGACACACGAAACCAAGTCAGAAAGAAGAGAAGCAAATTGCTATTTGAGAGTCACACAATCATACTGACTTCTTGCCATCGCCATTAGCACATCATCTACCTGACCGTCAATGTCATCCTGATCACCATGAGCATGATGGGTAACATCACCCACCATCATCTCTGTTACCACCAGCGGCAACATCCTATTACTGTGAAGGGTACCTCCATCATCATCCGATTCAACCAAGAAGCACTTATTTAGCACCTTCTGTATGCCAGGCACTTGGGGACACAGAAACAAATAGGAAGCGGCATCCTCAAGGAGGCTTTAATGGGAGAAAACGGAATGAGTATGACTGACTGAGATGTAGACATGTTATATAGAGAGGGATGATTAAAGGATCTAGGAGTTCAAAAAAAGTCCCCCACAAGATGAGCCAATGGGGAGGAGGAAGGGCACATGGGACATGGCACAAAATCATGGCAGAGAGAAGACAAATAAACCAGTTTTACTAGAAGGCGCCACTACCACTGCTCTCATCATCACCAATCTTATTTTATTACTACATGTTTCCACAACAAACATTAAGTACCTACTACATGCAGGTCACTTTGGAAGATGGGTGGGTCCTAGAGCTGTGATTTCATTGGCTTCAGGGACTTTAGGGAAAGCACTTTCTCCACTGGGCACTTAGTCAGATACTATAATCTTAGAAGCAAGATGATTTGCCTAGTATGTGTCAAAGGTGACACTCAAACTCGGGACCTATAAATTGCAAGGTCCACTCATGACCATCACATGATCTGTTTGAACTACAGACACAAAGCCCAAAATGGAAAGTAGACTGGTCCTCAAGAAGCTTATGGTCCAGTAGAGAAGACTAGTCAGTACATTAGCTCTTGGCAATTGGAGCTGTCCAGCTTCCTGGGCATTTTGGTTCGTGGGTCACTCGTGGATTTGTCCTCATAGATAAAGAGGCAGAAGACCATTTGGTCCAACCGTTTCCTTTTATGGATGGGGAAACCAAGGCTGAGTGGGATCTGAATTCAGTTCTCTTGACTAGAGGTAGACTCTTTCCATTGGACCGACATAATCCTAAGAACATAACGAGTGCCCCCCTCCGTGCTTTCTCATTCATTCCTTCTTTCTTTTCATTTGAACTGAACTTTCTGCTCAACTCTAGGCAGGAGGTAGAGTAGACCCGAGAGCATCCACAAACTGTCTCTCCCCGTACAGCATGTTCTCGACTGAAAAGGTACAAGACTCGTCGTAATCATCCCTCACACAAACAGCAGGCTTGCTTATGTAGGAGAGAACCAAATGCAGAGTCTGGACTTCATTATGCAGAGAAGCGAAAACCGAAGAGGGGTGCAGGGAGTGTGGAGACAGGGAAGCTTCATCAAGCCGGGCCAGAAAAGACCAAGAGGACCAGGGTGGAGGGGGCTGAGCCCAGAGAACATTTGTGCATCCCAGCCGTGAAAAGTCAAGAGGGCCAGCTGTGTGTGTGTGTGTGTGTGTGGGTGTGGGTGTGTGTGTGTGTGTGTGAAAGGGAGAGAGAGAGAGAGGTAATTCAGACTCTGCCTGAGGCCTTGCCTACTTGCTTGGTCTCTGGGTGGAGGGCAGAGCTGCTGGGAAGGCATCTGGCCCCAATGCTGAGGCCCAGGGGACAAGGTCTCTAGGAGGAAGGAATATGTAGCATCCTTTTGCTCAAAGAGCCCAGACCTCAAGAGCCATAGTGCATAAAACACCAGACTCATCTTCCCAAATTCAGACCCTTATTAACTGTGATAGGTATTAGCAAGTCATTTAACCCTGTCTGCCTCAGTTTCCTCATGTGTAAAATGAGCTGGAAAATGAATTGGCAATATCTCCACCAAGAAAGCCCCAAGTGGAGTCAGGAAGAGTCAGACACGATTGAAAAACTTCCAAACTGGGGCAGCTAGGTGGTGCAGTGGATAGAGCATCAGCCCTGAAGTCAGGAGGACCTGAGTTCAAATGTGATCTCAAACACTTAACACTTCCTAGCTATGTGACCTTGGGCAAGTCACTTAACCCCAATTGCCAAAGAAAAGAAAAGAAAGAAGGAAGAAAGAAAGAAAGAAAGAAAGAAAGAAAGAAAGAAAGAAAGAAAGAAAGAAAGAAGAAAGAAGGAAGGAAGGAAGGAAGGAAGGAAGGAAGGAAGGAAGGAAGGAAGGAAGGAAGGAAGGAAGGAAGGAAGGAAGGAAGGAAGGAAGGAAGGAAGGAAGGAAGGAAGGAAAGAAGGAAAGAAAAGAAAGAAGACCAAACTACTAATGTAGTTTGGTTTCTCCAGTACCTTGGAGAGCAAAGACCAGACAGTTGCTTTCTGGGAGAAAACACTAATCTTTAGGTAGCACGAATAATCTTCTGGATTATTCTTGTTAGAGGGAGAATAACTGCTGATGTCCAAGCTAGGACCTACACAAAATGTTCACTTACTCCTTTGACCCCTCTTGGAAATCTCATGGTTTTATGTATATAGAGCTTTATAAAGAGTAAACTGTCCCCTCTGCTGATTGTGAAAGGTAATGGGGGCGCTCTGCCCAGGGTATACATCTCTTACACCATAGATGATGAGATCTTGCTAGGGACATGGTGCACCCCATGCTTTCCATCCAGCAATTTCCATCACTCTCATGACCACCATATCCTCATTGCCATCTTAGATTCGTTCCTGAACTGGAAAGAAATCTTAGAAATGATCGAGTTCTATCCCTTCATTTTTAAAGAGGAAGAAACTGAGACTTGAAACAAGTTTACAAATGCATGTGCCCAAGGTCCCACGGCTGGCTTATGGTATCATTGAGGCTCGAATTTAGTTCTTTAGAATCCTTGTTCAGTGCTCACAACCTCAAGTGTTATCATCTCCATCACCATACCAGCCTCCATCCATTACCAGCACCATCATCGCCCCATCTCTTCCACCATCATCATCATCCTGCCAGCATCACCACCTTGACCACAGTGTCATTTCACTGTCCTTGCCATTATTATCTTCATTGTCACTTCTATGGTCTCTTCCACCATCATCATCCTCCTGCCAACATCATTGTCCTTGCCACTATTAGCTTCATTGAGACTCCTATGGTCTCTTCTACCACCATCATCGCCATTACTATCATCAGTCATCATCCTATTCCCATAACCATGGATAGCTCCCTCCCGCCCCCACCACCCCTGCCCTCATCGCCATCTCACTAGTACTGCTTCCACCATCACCCTGGCCCTCATTGCCAACCCCAATGTTCTCACCGTTTCTTCCCTTGACATCCCCCCATCATCCACACTGTCACCATCTCCATGACCTTTCATGCTCTCCCCAATCCTTTCCCCACCATCATTCCTGTGGCCACTATTTCTCCCATCACTACCTTTGGTCCTCACCGCCACTGCCACCACCATCTCTTGTGTGATACATAACTGATCAACTACCCTACCAGGTCACCGGGACAAACCTCCACTGAGCCAAGGAATATCTCCAGTTGTTCAAACTCCTCTTTCCACTAGAAAAATTCCCAGATCCCAATTTAAGAGGAAACACAAGCTTTCCCAGCTGTCCTCGGTCAGGCGTCCAGCAGCTAGAGGCGGCGGCTAGGAGGTTTCACTTCCCTCATTGCCTCACATCTTGCCCAAAGCCTTCACTGAATCCAGTTTCGACAAAGTCCAGATGAATCATCCAGGGACAGAGTAACCCAGAAACAGCAACATGGGGAGATGGACTCATTCATTGGTACCGAATTTGGGACACGGGCAATGGCAGACTGTTCGCCGGCTGCATCACCCCAGACACTCCCCCAGCCTGTTTGTAAGTCTGACTCTTTCTCTAAATAACTGATTGTCCAGAGGAATATTGCCTAAGATGACTCCCCCTCCACATGGTCAGAAAGAGAATGAGGGGAGGGATGTTCAGAGTTGTCTATAACTCCATCTGTCTCTGGAAAACAAAGTTCTCACACTTGCTCAGGCAGGGGCTGAACCTCCAGGCTACAGGCACACACCACCCCCAACCAGCAGCCCAACTTCACCCTCCTGGGGGGAATCCTGTGTGCCCAGGAAACCAGCTTGGTGGGCTTTTGTCTTTTTGAGGAAACTGAGGCCACCCAGGATTGAATTGGAGGTCCTCCCCTCCTCCACGTTCACCATGCTTTGCCATATCTGGTGCTGCTGGTGCATCATCAGAGTCATACAAGTGAATAGCTATTCCCAGCATCCCTCACACAGCTTCCGGGACATCAGCACTTGCCAGTGGGGCCTTTTCATCTGCCAATGTGTCACCGCGTGTCAGCTTGACAGTGTGTCACATCATTCAGCCTTTCACTGTCCCATCAATGCTCTAGGCCCACTGGGGGCAGCCCACATGGGGACACTGCCATAGCAACCCCAGCAGCCACCCCCAGACATCCGCTGGGAAGGCCCCTTTGTGTTCCTACTGAAAGGACTCAGACCTTGAGACTGTTCTCATTGCCCAGCACACTGTGGGGGCTTGCTACAGGTTAATAATAATCATCCTGCTCTCCCCCCCAAAAAAATTCATAAAGTACCTACAGAAATGGGTGGAAAACTCTTTGTCTGAGTCTACAATAGCCACCTGCAGGAAGGGCTGGCTCAGTTGAGCCCAAAGCACTGTTCTAGGTAAAGTAGAAAAAGGAAAGAAAACTTTTGTAGTCTTTTGGAAGGAGCTGAATTGCCTTCTGAACAAAGACCCAGGGCAGCTAGCAAGCCCGGCCAGAGAAAGGCTGAATATCACCTTTGCGGGTGCTCGAGGCAGTGTCCAAAAGAGAAATAATTATTTTTAAAAAAACTTACATTTCTCCGGCACTTGGAAATCTACAAACTTTTTTCTCCTAACTACTATGTGCAGTAGATGGCCTTGGTATTATTCTCCCCATTTTTCAGATGAAGAAACTAAGGCGAAATGAGAGTGGGGAGAGAGGAAGTGATACTGGAGCTTTTTCAGCTAGGGAGGGCCAGAATCAGGGTCTGAATTCACATCTCTCCAACACCAGGGAATATCTGTTTGTCTCCTTCTTTTAAGTACAAGGTGAAAGAATATTTGGGAAAGAGTCTTCCTTTTGAAGGGGCTACTATATTTTATAGGCATGTTGTATAAGGAAAGGAGGCAGTGCTGACATGGTACCCCCATCAGCCTCAGTTTCCAGGGCTCAACTGTAATGTAAAGGAGTTTGAAGAGATTCCAGCTCTAGATCTAGGAGCCTGTGAGATCTTGAGGAAGTCAGTCTTCCAGGATCTCAGTTTCCTCATCTGTAAAATATTGAATTGGTTAGAAGCCTTCTGAGGTCCCTTCTGGCTCCAGCTCTATGATCTCCTGGAAGTAAAAGATACTTTTTTGTAGGGGATGGATTGGCAAGAGTTGGTCTCCCCTGCCCAGTGGTGACTTCCCTTAGCTGATCTGATGGGTAATGCATCTCCGGCCCAAGGACATTCTAAGCAGACGTCAGGACTTATATCCAAGGTCACCTCCTTGTGATTACTGTGACAGAAAAGGGCTGTGGGGGAAGTCCGAGAGCTGCCTTCAAATCCAACTCTGATATCAGCTCAGCTACCCAACCAGAGATGTGCTTTGACCTATGTGGAGCTCAGTTGTTCCATCAATAAAATGTGAGGATGGAGTAAAAGACTTTCAAAGTCCCTTCCTAGCACATTAACCTTCCCGAGCCTCAGTTTTCCCATCTGTAAAGTGAGATCTCAGAGAACATTCTGGCCAGTCCTTACCTTTAAGAACAGGGAATCCAAGGTTGAGAGAGAGAGATGCTCAGGATCACAAAGGCTTGGAATTGTGGGCTAGAGAACTACCCCACTCCTTCCCTGTTCATACCCAATCGGGTGGTTTGGGCTTGGGGACCCTGGCTCAGGTGATAGCTTTCTTTTCACATACCCTGTGGCTCATTAAGTTCTTAACCCAGCACCCTGGGAATGATTTCAATAATAGTAATTAGATTATAGCTCACAAATCTAAGGGACTCTCCCCAAAAGGAGGGACATAAAGAAAGGTACTCAATGTATTAATTGGATGTGGGACAGATAATTTATACTTACATCCAAGAAATTCTAACTATAAAAATGTGGGTTGACAGAACAAGATTTAGATTTCTAGCTATTGTAACAAAATGCTGGGAGGTTAATATATCAGATTATACAACAGTTTTGCAATATGCCAATCAGTCATTTTACATTTCACCTCTGCACTGCACTGTCCAACTCCATTCCAAGTATTTGTTTACTGGCAATGCACCCAGGTTTAGGTCAAATCTCATACATTTTCCTGTCCCTCTTTGATTAAAAAAAAAAGTGGGGGGGGGAAGGATGAGGTTGGGGGGGGGTTAAGCTGTTGCTTAACTCACAAATCTCTGAACCTTTTGGAACTCACAAGGTTACCTTCAGGTCTAGTCACAATTATTTCAAGATTGGTAACCTATTGAGGAAAGGGGAAAAAGGAGGCTAAGAGAGCCATGTGTTCAGGGCCACATGGAAGGGGGTGGGGTTGAGGGGTCTGGACAAGCTGCTCATCCTTCCACTCCACTTACAGGTCAATTCCCATCCTAAATGACTCACAGCCAACACAGCCAGCCTCAAAAGTCTCACTCGGTTACATGGAATAAGGGCAATTCTGGGCAAGGTCGATGGGGAATGGGGTGGGAAATGAATGACCCTTGTGGCACAAACAGCAGGTGAAAGAACTGGGATTTGAATCCAAGTTTTCTGTCTCCAAATCCAGCATGCTTTCAACCATACCACAAATTGGCTGAGCCGATATACTACAAATAGAAATTCTGTCTAATTGCCATACTATCAATCAAACTACCAGAAATTATTTTATGAAGTTAGAAAAAAAATTAAATGTGAAGAACAAAAGATCAAGAGTATCATTGGAATCAATTTTTTTTTAATGTGAAGGCACCTGAGCTGTACCAAATCTCAAATCATATTACAAAGTGATAATCATCAAAACAATCTAAGATATAGAGCCATGGATTAGTAGAATTGATTAGGTACATATTATATAGTAGTAAATGACTACAGTAATCTAGTGTTTGATAAATACAAAGATCTCAACTTTGGGAATAAGAACTCATCATTTGACAAAAACTGCTGGGAAAATTGGAAAGCAATTTGGCAGAAACTAGATATAGAACAATAACTAGTGCTATATACCAAGATAAAGTCAAAATGGGTACATGATTTAGACATAAAGAAATTAGAGAAGCAAAAATTTTACAGTAAGATCTATGAATAAATGAAAAATTTATGACTAAAGAGATAGAGAACATTATAGGATGTAAAACATGTACATGTAAAATGTAAATGTAAAAATGTAAAAACATTTTGATCACATCAAAATGAAAAAAGACTGCACAAACAAAACTAATGCAGCCAACATTAGAAGAAAAACAGAAAACTGGGGAGAATTTTTTGCTGCAAATTTCTCTGAGTAGCCTCATTTCTAAAATATGAAGAGAACTGAATCAAGTTTATAATAATACAAGTTATTTCCCAATGGACAAATGATCAAGGGATATGAACAGGACGTTTTCAAGTGAAGAAATCAAAGATACCTATAGTCATATGAAAAAGGGTCTAAATCACTATTGATTAGAAAAATGCAAATTAAACTCTGAAGTATCATTTTATGTCTACAAGATTGGCTACTATGACAGAAAAGGAAAATGGCAAATGTTGGAGAGTATGTGGGAAAATTGGAATCCAAATACGTAGAATGGTGAATTGATCCAACCACTCTGGACAGCAACTTGGAGCTATGACCAAAGGACTATAAAACAGTCTTTGACCCAGCAATACCATTACTAGGTCTGTATATTAAAAAGATTTTTTTTAAATAGAAAAGGACCTATAGATACAAAAATATTTATGACAGCTCTTTTTGTGGCAGCAAAGAATTATATACTGAGGAGATTCTGGGGAATGGCTGAACAAGTTGTGGTATATAATTGTAATGGAATACTATTGTGCTGTAAGAAACAATGAATAGTTAGATTTCAAAAAAGCCTGGAAAGATTTACATGAACTGATAAAAAATGAAGTGAGCAGAACCAGGAAAACACTGTACACAGTAACAGCAACAATCTTATTATCCACCTTCAAAAAGAGCTGGTAGGGGGCAGCTAGTTGGTATAGTGGATAGAGCATGCCCTGAAGTCAGTAGTTCAAATCCCATCTCAGACACTTTGTGTGACCTTGGGCAAGTCACTCAACCCCAATTGCCTGTGACTGGGGGGGTGGGGTGGTAAGGGGGAGGGAAGCTTATGAAATCTGAATGAAAAAATTGAAGCATACTTTTCTTAATTTTTTTGGTCTGGGATTTTTGAGAGGTTTTTGTTTTTGTTTTGTTTTTTGGTCTATGTTGTCTTTTGCAATATGGAAATAGGTTTGTATGACTGCACATGTATAACCATATGAAACTTCTTGCTATCTTAGGGAAGCGAGAGATGGGAGGAAAAGAGAGAATTTGAAACTCAAAATTTAAAAAGTGTTAGACCTTGTTTTTATATAAAATTGAAAAAAATTTTAAGTGGAAGATGGTACAGACATTGCTAAATAGTGGTTAGTGTGGAAAAGATCTGGAGATTCTGGTGGACTATGAAATCACTAAGTGGCACTGTGGATGGACCACTGGGGCTGGAATCAAGAAGACCTGAGTTCATATGCAACCTCGACACTTACTAAATATGGCACCCTGAGCAAATAATTTCATCTTAAGGTGCCTCAGTTTCTTCAACTATAAAATGGGAATAATAGCACCTAATTCCCAGGGTTGTTGTGAGGCTCAAATGAGATATTTGTTTTATTATAGCTCTTTATTGACAAAACATATGCCTGGGTAATTTTTCAACATTGACCCTTGCAAAACCTTCTGTTCCAGCTTTTCCCTTCCTTAAAGTATATGTTAAATCCCATATATGTATACATATTTATACAGTGATCTTGCTGCACAAGAAAAATTGGATCTAGAAATAAAAAAAAAAAACCCTGAAGGAAACAAAAATGCAAGCAAACAATAACAAAAGAAATGGAAATGCTATGTTGTGGTCCACACTCATTTCCCTATTTTATTACTGAACAATTGGAACTGGTTTGAATCATCTCATTGAAGAGAGCCACGTCCAGTGAGATTAATATTTGTAAAGCATTTAACACTATGCTTGGCATATAATAGGGACACCTAGGTGGTTCACAGTGCTTATCTCCCCAAGATCAAATCCCATCTCAGACACTTACTGGTTGTATGATCCTGGACAAATCACTTAATCTTATTTACCTCAGTTTCCTCATCTGTAAAAATAAACTAGAGAAGAAAATGGTGAACCACTCCAGTGTCTTTCCCTGGATAAGTCACTTAACCTTATTTGCCTCGGTTTCCTCATCTGTAAAAACGAACTGGAGAAGAAAACGGTGAATCACTCCAGTGTCTTTGTCAAGAAAATCAAAATGGATTCATAAAGAGTTGAACATGACTAACAACTGGTACACAATAGACATTTAATAACTGTTTCTTTCCTTCCTGCCTGCCTTTCTCCCTCTAAGTTCAATCAATATGAGTCATTACTATACTGTGGCTCCTAAAAAAGCCAATGAGATCTTCAGTTGCAATGAGAGAAGACCCGTGTCCAAAATGTGGGAAATATAATCCTGTTTTTTGTCCTGATAAAACCTTTCTCTCTCCTCACTGTCTCCCTCTCTTCCCCCCCTCCCTCTCCCTCCCTTTCTCCCCCTCTCTCTTCCTCTCTCTCTCCCCCTCTCTCCCTCTCTCCCTCTAATGGGTGAGGAGAACATGGGAGGGGGAGAAAATAAATGTGTGTTAATTGAATTTTTTTAATTAAGCAACCCACTGAGCAGAATGGAGTGGACTGCCTCAGGGGGGATGACTTTCACATCACTAGTAGCTGTGAGAGTCTGCACCATTTTGTGGCTTATGGGCCCCCTGGGCAGTGTCTGGCAAAGCATCTGGCCCCTTCCCAGAATCGCGTTTGAAAAGCACAACCTAAAATACATGGGAGTGCAAAGGGAAGCAATCATAGTGGGACATGGTGACCCAGGTGTTTTTCCACAGCCACCAGGGTGAGAACCTCTGCAGGAGACGCTTTCCCAGAGAGGCCCAAGGACCACTCTTTGAGACGGTGTCAGGAAAAGTCTTGCTCCAGAAGTTGGACTCAGTGTCTCACGGGTTCTTCCTGTTCAGAGATTGTGACCCTGAGAGGTTTTTCAGAAAGGGGGAGCTCAGGCAGCAGCCCCAGTCCATGAGACGTGACAAAAGCTCCATCGGAGCTAGAGGGTGATAATGGATGATCAGAGAGAGACTGGGACTCGCAGAATGTCAGAGCTGGGAGGGAGGGACCTTAGAACATGGAACAGACAGAGGAGACAGAGAACCTCAGAGCTGGAAGGGACCTTAGAACAAATAGAGAGGGGGGTGGATCTCAGAACCCAGGACAGAGAACCTCAGAGTTGGGAGGAAGGGATCTTAGAACATGGAACAGAGAGGGGGAGAAATCTCAGAACCCAAGGCAGGGAACCTCAGAGCTGGGAGGGAGGGACCTTAGAACATGGACCACCACTCTGGCCTTCAATTTCCTCACCTCTAAAATGAGGCATTTGAACTAGATCTCTCTGGCCTTAGAGCACAGGTAAGACCCAAGAGAGCCCTCAACTTTTTCTTCTCATTGCAAAGGAGGAGGGGAAAGTAGAGGAGAGAGATTTGACCCCAGGTCTCAGGCTGGGTTAGCAGCCCATGCTTGTGTCCAGCCTAGTGGCAGGGAAGGTCCTGGGCCCGACTTTAGCAGGGTTGGACCCCCAAGAGCTGAGCAGATGATGATCGAGTCAGGACAATCGTCCCTGCTACTCCTGTGGAATTTGTCTTTCAGAACAACCTCTCCCTTCCTCTCTTTAATCCTCGGCCCCACTGGGAGGTCAGACTCATTTTATACCTGGATAACCCAGCACAGGGAAGGGACAGATCTGGCAGAAGTCGCACAGCCTGACGCCGACATCAGCTCGGTTCCAACGTGTTGGGGCCACAGGGTGGGATGCTGTTCTGGGGACAGGAACCGTGACATCTGTCCCCCGGGGCCGGCAATGTCTCATTCTTCCTGATTTCTTCTCTGGACCTGCCCCCTTACCCTCCATTAGCTGGCCAGGTTCAAAATAGGCAGAGCTGCCATTACACCCATCCCACAACCCTTGCCCAGCTAGCAAGAGTCCCCGCACTTTCTCATCTTCCTGTGACACAGCTCCCTTCCTGCTGATCCTCTGGGCAGAAGCCTACAATGGCTCCCCTGCTAACCTGGCGTTCACGGTCCTCTCAGGCTAGAAGGCGGTGCGATGGGAAGGGCCCAGGAGGGCTCCATCTGGTTTGCTGGGACAGGTTTGCTGCTAGCTGGGTGATCTTGGACAGGTCTTTTGACCTCTGTTTTCACATCTTCAGTATATATAGATATGTGAATATCTCTAGATAGACAGATGGATGGATAGATGGACAGATGAATAGATGGATGGATGGATAGATGGATAGATAGATGGATGGATGGATGGATGGATGGATCAGACACTGGTTTGAAGAACAGGTGAGATCATTTATGAAGTAGGAAGAGGTGAAAAGCAGAGGAAACTCTCTGATTAGGAAAGCCTGAGTTTCCAGCACTTCCAAAGCTCACTTGACAGGATGTTGACTCAGTGTCTCAGTCCAGGCTTGAGTTCTGACCAGGAATATGATGGTCCTCCCTTATTTCAGTTATGTCTGAGTCTCTGACACCTCACGGGGGGCTTTCTTGACGAAGACCTCAGAGAGGTTGTCATTTCCTTCTTCAGCTCATTTGACAGATGAGGAAACTGAGGCAAACGGGGCAGTGACCTGCCCAGGGTCACACAGCTAGAAAGTGTCTGAGGTCAGACTTGGATTCAGATTTTCCTGATTCCAGGCCCCATGCTCTATCCACTGCAACCACACCAAGCTGACGTGATTTAGGAGTGAAAAATCTCCAGAAACAGCCCCTTTTGCTCTTCATGGCTTCCTCAGCCACTGGCTGTGTGGTTGGACAAGTCCCTTCACGCCAAGATTATACTCTTAAGATTTAAAGTGGCCAAGGGGGTGCTGCTGGGTACAGGTGCAGGGAGCTTCCTGGGCCCTAAATTCCCTAAAGAAATCACAAATCCTACTTCTCTTCAGCGTGTGTGGAGCTCTTTAAGATTTGTCCTAGTGGGGCTCATGTAATCACTCGGAGGGGGGCCTTCAGTGCTGAGACCCACGGGCCCCTTGGGGGGGTGCCCCATGCAGGGCAGAAAGGCCTTGTTGCTTCCTGGGCCTCCACAGATGGTTCGGGCCATCCTCTCCCTCTGGCCTGTGTCTCCTCTGCTGCCCCATCTCTGGTCACAAGGCTCACTTCCCTGGGGAGGAGATCAGGTATCCTCTGCTCAGGTGTTCTGGAAAGCCGAATCCTGAGCCAGAGGGAGCTGTGGGGCAGCTGAGCCGGCTCTGGATCCCCGAGGGAGGGCCTGACGATCCAGGGCAAAGGGACGGGCTCCCGCAGCTACTGCTTAAGGTCATCCCCACACACAAATTTCAATTCAGAAGCTTGGGTTCAAATTCTGGGTCTGACACCAGTTTGTAGGACCTTAGCCAAGTCACTGTATGGCTTAATTTCTGCAAAATGGAGATCTGGGCTACTTGGGGGGTGTTGGGTTCTGTGCAAACTTCAAGGGCCACGGAAATGGGAGCCATTCTGCCCATTCTGTCCCAGTATCCTCCATTCACTAACATGCTGAAGTGAATTTGAATTAGAACAAGTGGATTGTGGGCAGAGCCAGGGGACCAGTGAAAGGGAGAAGTTGGAGGTAGAGGAGTGGGAAGAGCAGCCCCGAGGGTACACGGTCATCCTCTGTCTGACGGAGCCCAATCAGCCTCTCTCCAGAGATTCCAAGGAAATCTTAGTCATGAATCCAAATTGTATTTTGCTTAAAACCCCCCATATGAAGTCACAGACTCCCCGGAAAGGTCCTTCTGGGGCTCCTTCTGGCTTCTTTCTCCTGCCGGTTTTGTCTTGGTTTTGGACCCAGATTTATCTGCATGCTCCTGCATATTGGCTCTCCCAGTAGATCAGAAGCCCCACAGCAAGGACAGTTTGCAATTTGTCATTGTATTGTTGTTGCCTGGCAACCTCTGGTGGTTTGTCATCCATTCAATGGAGCCGGGATCCATCCCTCCTGCCCTGCTCCTGTACCCGTTGCTCTCGTGCTCACCCCAGGGCATCTACCCACTAAGCTGGAGCTGTTTCCCTGCCCATCAAGGACCGAGAGAATGCCATCAAACCCCTCCTAACCTCCATTTCCCTCTTCTTTGAGGTTCCTTCTCAGATGTTCCCACTTTTGGGCCTTCTGTGATCCTCCCCGAGGTGCAGGGAGATTCTCCATCCATGTTGCAGCTGAGTGAATCCTGGGCCAGGGGGTGGAGGCTCCCAGACAACACAAAACACGACCCCTGCCCTAGGGAGCCTATATTCTGCCAAGGGGCACAAATGGGCAGATGGCTGAGCACCGGGGGTGCTGGGGACAAGCTTTCCCTGAGAGAGGGCCAGCCCTGCTCTGTCGGGATCTCTAGAACGAGGAAGTGTTCTGGGCTGGGGAAGAGCTTGGCAAAGCCCCCGGGTGGCAGTGAGTGGAAGGCTGCCCCTTCACAGTGACTGCCAGGGCCAAAGGTGTCCTCCATCCTGGGACAGAACATTCTATCCGAGGGAGCGCTGGGGCAGGGCTAAGCTGGCTGGGCCGAGGGCAGGGGCCTCCAATGCCCCCTTCCCCTCCTGCCAGCCTGGGCACGGGACTAGCCCTGGCCCTGACCTTCGTGGAATTCTGTTCTGGGCCCTGCTGTCTCCTCCTCTCTCAGGGATCGATCATCAGATCAATGTGACCTTTGCTCCTGGGAAGGACACGATCACTAGCTTGCCTGTGGCCCCCCTTGAGTCCCCAGGGACCAGCTGCCGGGACCAGCCCCCACAGACACCGTGCTCCCTCGTACCCATTCATCCCCCGATGTCCGGTTCTATTAACACAGTGTCCTTTGGCTTTCCCCTGGTTCCCCATGGCAAGATTATTTTTTTGTGTCTAAGCCGTTCCTCCCCAGGAAGCACCTCGAGGGCAGGCCGGGCCCCCAGCAGGGACACAGGGCTCGGGCTCGTGGAGGGGACTCGCGGCTGCCTGAAGCAGTGAGCACAGACCGGGGGGCGGGCGAGGAGGGACTGGCTGCAGGCTCCCCTTTCTGTGCCCCCTTCGTCCGGAGCCGAGGGCCCCCCTCCTTCGCTGCTCCTTCTGCTAATGTCAGCTCCGTCTTCCCCACTGGGGGCTGGGGAGGGCCGAGGGCCTGGAAGCCCAGAAGGGCAGCGACAGGGCCCTGGACCCGGCTTCTGGACGCCAGATCCTAGGAGCAAACAGGAGAAGCAGGACCGGGCTCCTCAGGCCCAGATCCAGGAAGCAGCGAGCGGGGGCAAGGGCCGCGTAACCCAAGCCAGCCACTCACCAGTCTGCCTCAGTTTCCTCATTTACAAAATGGGAATAACAGCAGCCACTTCCCCGAATGGATTAAGATGCTCTTGTTATTTGTACTGGTGGCAGTAGCAGCAGTAGTGATGGAGGCAGTATGTGTCTCACAGCATGGAGGGTCCCAGGAGTCCTAGGAAGGCCAAAAGCTGGGGCGCAGGTGCCGGAACCTCACATGCACCCGAGTCTCCACAGACGGCCCGGCTGGGACTGGTGCTGCCCCCAACTTGCTGTGGGGACCCCGGCTCAAATAACTGGCTCAGAAGCCATCTCCAAGCCCTGAGTGCTGAGCTCCAGGCCCTGCTGTGTGTGGAAATGGGCTCTGAACCTGGAGACGGCAGAACCCACGTCAGCTCCAGCACTTACCGGCTCCAGGACCCGGGGCGTCCATTTGTCTGTGTCTCACTTCCCCCATGTCTCTCTGTCTCTGTGTATCTCTATCTCTGTCTTTGTTTTTCTCTTGTCTGTGTCTCTCTCCACGTGTCTTTGTCTCTGTCTCTGTGTCTCTCTCTCCATGTGTCTCTGTCTGTATGTATCTCTGTGTCTGTTTCTGTCTGTGTGTGTATCTCTACCTCTGTCTCTGTCTCTGTATCTCCCTCCATGTGTCTCTGTCTCTGTGTGTATGTCTCTCTCTGTGTGTGTCTGTCTCTCCCATTTAACACTCCTCTCGGTGGAACCTTATCTCTTTATTTCCTTAGAAAAGTAGCAGGTAAGGTGCCCCTCGGAGGGTCGGGAGCTGGGAGACCGTGTGCCCCCTCCTCTCCTGCCTGGGCTGGGGAGCACCTGTGGGCACAGAGAGGGGGCTGCTAGGCAAGGGCACACACCCTGTGCCCTGTTTCTGCCCGGGGCTTTCCCTTCCTCCCCCTCTTCAAGAGCTGTGAAGCCCCGGCTCCCCTATGACCAGGGACAGCGCCAGGGGAGGGCCGGGCCCTTACCAGCTCAGGACGGGGCGTACAGGGCGGAGAAGCCTTGGCTGTGAGGGGTGTGTCTGTAGAAGGGATCCAGGGCTGTCAGGGTTCTGCACGGAGAGAGAAGTGGGAGGGAGCCCAAAGCTGGAGCTGGGAGAGCCCTCAGAGGGCAGACAGCCCACACCACCCCATTATACAGATGAGGAAACTGAGGTCCAGAGGGAGGCCATGACGTGGCCACAGGAAATCAGTGGCAGAGCTGGGGTTTAAGCCTTCAAATGGACAAGGGCCCGGGGGTGCGAGGAGGCAGGGACTGAGGGCAGACCGGAGGCCGGGAGCCGGCACAGCAAGGCCCTTGGCCACCCACCTGGCCACTTGGGGGTGGGGTCTGCGAGCAGACTCTGCGGGGCTGTGGTAATTCTCCAGGCTATGCTGGCTGCCAGGCGGGTTAAGCCCGTAGCCCCCGAGGTGCTGGCTTCCTCCTCGGAACCAACTTTCCCGGTCCAGACCCTTTGGAGTGTTCTCAAGGTATCTGCGGAAACAAACGAGCGAGATCTCCGACATGGCCTGGAACACGGCAGGGTGTGGGGGGTGGGGGGGCTTGGGGGATGTGAGGCAGTCACTGAGCCCTCTGAGACTCAGGGTTAGGGCAGGGCTGAACCCCAGGGTCCCGGAGCCAGAACTGAGGGGCAGGGCTGAACCCCAGGGTCTTGGAGCCAGAACTGAGAAGCAGGGCATGGGGCAGACTCCGTCCCTGGAGCTGGCAAACCCAGGCAGCGTCCAGGAGGCTCTCATTTCTCCCGGGCAATTTCCCACTTGGGGAGAGCATGACTCCTGGGCTGGACCTTTGGGCTGAGGCTCCAGAGCTGGGGGAGCTGGGAAGGCAAAACCTAAAAGGGAACAAACTTCTGATCCGCTCTGGGAAAGTCCCAGCTGAGAGGGGAGGGAGGGGGGCTCCAGAATCCCACTGTCCCATGGCGGTGCAAAATGAGATTCTGAAAGGGCAGTGAACAATAAGGGTCCAAAAAGCCCCCAGAGAAAGGGGAGAACCGGAACTCAGGGCTTTCCACGCAATGGGGACCCAGGAGTTCCTGGAGGGGGTGGAAGGGGAAGAAGGCCAGAGAGATCCATGCGGTCCCTGGTCCAGCCAGGGCTTCAGATGGGGAAGCTGAGCTCCCCGGCCCATGGAGAAAGCCCACCTGCTCCAGGCTGTCTTTGGGAAAATAAGGGGCCGTTAAGGAGGCCAGACTCATCCTGGCTCTCGAGGGCAGGGGCAGAGCCCCGGATGTTCCCCTCGTACCTGGAGGTGCCGCCGCTCACCTTTGGTTGTAGGTGGTCAGAAACCTATAATCGGGGTCCGGGGGTCCCCGGTTGTAGCCAGGGTTGTTGCTGGTGTAGCCGGAGGGCTCCTGGGAGGAGAGGGGGGTGACCGTGAGCCAGGAGATGGGGAAGGGCCCTCAGCCCGGAGGGAACGAGGGTGGCAGAGCACTCACCTTGGCCCCCAGGAGCTCCCGGCCCAGCAGGGCGTTGTTGTTCTGGGGTGTCCACTGCATGCCCTGGTACTGGCGGTAACTCAGGCTGCTGGGCTCCGAGAGGCTGGGGGGGCCGGCGGGCGGGGTCTGCGGGTCACGAAAAGAACCGGGGATGAGGGTCAGAGGAGGTGGCCGGGGTGGGCACAGGGGAGGAGCGGGGGCTGGGACAGGGGGCTCTTGTGGAGATCAGGGAGGGAGGGCAAGACAGACAGTGCCACAGGGAGAGGGAGAGAGATACAGGGACAGAGACACAGGAGGAGAGGGAGAGAGATACATGGACAGGGAGAGACAGAGACACAGGAAGAGAGGGAGAGAGATACAGGGACAGGGAGAGACAGGGACACAGGAAGAGAGGGAGAGACAGAGACAAGAAGGGATAAAGAGAAACAGGGACAGAGACAGACAGAGACACAGAGAGAGAGAGACACACAGAGACAGACAAAGAGTCAGACACACAGTAACAGGGGGAAAGGGAGAGAGAGACAGAGAGGAACTGAGACACAGGAAGAGAGGGAGAGACAGAGACATGGAGGGAGAAAGAGAAACGGACAGACAAAGAAAGACAGACAGACACAGAGGGAGAGATACATACAGGGACGGAGACAGAGACACACAGAGAAAGAGAGATACAGGGGCAGAGACAAAGAGAAGCAGACAGTGACACAGGGAGATGGAGAGAGAGACTAAGAGGGAGAAGAAACAGGAACAGATACACACAGAGACAGACCAACAGAGACACAAAGGGAAAGATACAGGGGCAGAAAGAGATGGAGAGGGAGAGAGATACAGGGGCAGAGAGAGGCAGAGGCTGAGGCAAAGCCAGAGAGGTGAGATCCTGGTAGAAAGACAGGAGTGCACTGGGAGCGACTAAGCTCCCTGAGGGTAGGGTCTGCTTCCCTTTGATCTTTGCATAAGCCCAGTGTCCCCCACTCATACATTCAGTGCTTGTTGACTGGTGGATCAAAAGGGGATAGGAAAGAAGCAAGAGAGAGAGGAAGAACAAGGGAGGAGCAGTCAAGGAGGAGGGAGGAGCAAGACAGGGAGGAGGAGGAGCAGGCAGAAGGAGCAGCCAGGGAGCAGGGAGGAGCAGGCAGAGAGGAGGAAGGAGCAGGCAGGGGAAGAGGAGGAGCAGGCAGGGAGCAGGGAGGAGGAGAAGAAACAGACAGGGAGGAGGAGGAGCAGGCAGGGAGCAGGGAGGAGCAAGCAGGGGAGCAGGGAAGAGCAGGTAGGGAGGAGGGAGGAGCAGACAGGGAAGAGGAGGAGCAGGCAGGGAGGAGGGAGGTGTGGTCAAACGGCCCAGGCGTCCCTAATGATAACTAGCATTTGCGTGGCCCTGGAGGTTTGCAAAGCACTTTAGGAACTGTCTCTTCTGGCCGCGGCCCCGCCTTGGGGAGGACGGCGCAGTCCAGGCCTGGGAACCGTGGCCCCTGGATCTGTCCAAGGTGGCGGGCAGCTGCCCGGCAGTCAGAGGGAAGGGGCGGGAGGGGGAGCCGGGACGGAGCTGAGCAAAGGCAGGGGGCGGGGCCGCCTACCGGAGGAAGGTGCTTCTCTTTGGCCCGGCTGAAGCCCGACTCTCTCTCGGAACCTTTGGCCAGCACTGGCAAATACTCATCCCCCTGGAGGCGGAGGAGAAGCCCGGGAGCTCGGCGCTCTGCCGCCCCCTCCCCATTGGGCGCACCCCCCAGGGCCCCAACCCCGGCTCCCCCCCATCTCTCAGGGTCCTCCAGGAGGGGGGGGCCGCTTCCCGATCACTTCCCGTGCTCCCCCAGGCCCCGGTCCCCTTCTTCCCCTCCCTTCTTACGTGCGGAGTGGCCATGGGAACGTAATCTGACCTGGTGGTGCTTCTGCCCGGAGGCAGCTGAAAGAGAGGCCCAGGGGCGGGACCCGAGTCACCCTTGCCCAGCACAAGCTCCTGGGGTGGGGAAGGGGTGAGGGGATGGGAGGGAGGGAGGGGATGTTCCCCTGCCCCTCCCCCCACTTCCCTGGGGCGCCCAGCCCGGGGCCGGCCCCTGTCCGCTCCCTCCCAGTGGCGCCTCTGTCCTGCTCCCGGCCAGGGACCCAAAGAACCGCGGGCTTTGTGTCCTCAGGGAGGCTCAGTCCTGCTGGGAAAGCAGCAGCCCCGGGCACAAACACCCCACCCGGTCATTAAACAGAAGCTGCGCCAAGTTTGGAGGGCAGAAATCTGAGGCGGCCGGTCCTGCCCCTGGAGGCGTCTGGGTGGATGGGGCCGGCCCGGGGCTGCCGGGGAAGGATCCCGGGGGAGGTCCCGGCCCTGGACCCAGGTTCTGCCCGGCTACTGATCAGGCGCTTCCCGCTTCTGCGGAGAGTTCTCGGGGGCCCTTTGGGGAGGGCCCCCGGCACAGCGAGAATGGATGTCAGACCCCCGTCCCACACCCTTCCCTGGCAGAGGAAGGAGCCCAGTCCCACAGCGGGGGAGGGGCTGTCGGTCTGGGACCGCATCCCCTGCCCTCCCCCGCCCCACCCAAGAGTGGTAGAGAGGCAGGTCCCCCTGGCAGACAGCCAGTGTTGGGGTGCAGGCTGGGGAGGGGGCGTAGCCTGCGCCAAGGAGGCCCCTCTGGGAGCTGGGGCAGCAATGGGGCCATAAAGGGCTGGCGGTCCTGGATAACTCACGGGATCTCCAGGGAAGGGCTGGAAGGCCAGGGGACTCTTGATGGCCTGCTCCGTAAAGCCCGACTCCTCCTTGGCACCAATCGTTTTCTTCTGGAGGAAATCTGGAAAGGACTCCGGAGTGTGGGAAGCACCCAGGGGCGCCACTGGCCCGTGACCACACAGGCTTTGTCTGCAGGACTTCCAGGTGGGCCCGGCCCCCACAACCCCACTGGGGACTCGGGGTGGGCAGGGGACTATCTGACTCCTATTGGGAGCCTTTCTGGGGAAGCAGAATGGCTCCAGAGCCTTCCCTGGGCTCCACAGCCTCCATCCTCTCAGCTGAGACAAATTCTGGTCTTTGTGGGGATTCTGGGAGGCTCAAAGGGGGAAGAGAGGCCCAGGGCCACACAGCAGTCCCTGGACTGCATCCCCCTCAGGATCCCTCCCAGCCCCAGCCAGGCTGCCCGGCCTCCACCTTCAGGGCAGGGAGCCCACTGCCTGGCTTATCTCCAGGCTGGATGTCGAGCGGGGAGGATGGCGGGGCTTGAGCTCTGGGGGCAGGGGAGGGCCGCCTCTCCCTGCTGCCTACCTGGGGGGCCGGAGACATCATGACGGTACTTGGAGTTGTACTCAGAGGAAAATCTGGGACCCTGAAGCAGCAAAGGAAAATGGTTTTGGGGGGGGGGTACTGATTCCGGAAGGCTTCGGACCAGCCCTGCTCTGGCTCAGCCCTTGCTCTCCTCCTACTCCCCCAACTAGAGCAGAAAGCAGATTATTAAGCCCAGGCTGGGGAGCTGCCGTCTCCCTATTCCACAAAACACCTCCCTGCGCTCCCAAGCACCACGGTTCCCTAAAACTCCACCGTTAGAGATTTATTTCTTTGCTTGAGGGTCAGGTTCCTTTGGAAGCTGCGGTGATGGCTGGTGGTCACTGCTACATGGGTTACACCAGTCTTTCTGACCTTTCCCAGCTCACCGGGAGTGGGGGGGGGGGGGGGGCTAACAGTCCAATCTATACTTTCCTGACACATAGGAGGGGGGCTACCGGAGCCTCATCCCGCAGCTCCATGATCCACTGTCCCAGGCCGGGCCCACACATCATAGAACTTAAAGATGGAAGGGACGTCCCAGGTCACCGACTTCTCATTTTACAGAGGTCAGAGTGGGGATCTCTCAGTAACAGAACCCACTTCACAATATCTCCTGATGTGAAGTTCCATTGGTCCGGGAAAGCCCTTAAGAAATCCCAGAAGTCCTAAAAAACCTACTTTTGCAAACTCATCACTGTTGATGGGAATAACAGTGAGCATTTACTGAGTGATTCACATAGCTCATCTGATCCTCATGCCCCTTTTGATGCTGAGCAGCAGGTGACGTGATATCCCCACTTTATAGACGAGAAAACTGAGGCTTGCAGGAATGAGGTGACTTGTTCGGGACTAGAAGTTTTGACTGGACTTTGCCAGCCTGGCAGAAGAGTCAGGCCGCCGCCTGCTGCCTGTTTCCATGGTAAGGGCCTCCCCTCTCCCTCCCTACCGGGACCCAGAAGTTGTTGCTAGGCGGCCTTGGCCCTTTAGCCCCTCCTGCCCTGCCTGGAGGGGGCCCCCAGCCCCCAACTCACATAGCGGTAGTTCTCCGTGTCAGGACTCCCCTTGGCCATGGGCGGGTGCAGGACGGGCACGGTCTTGGGCTCCAATCCTATGGCGGCCTGGGGGCCGTGATCCTGGGTGTTGAAATGGACCCTCTTGGCCTGGGGGAAGGCAAAGGACCCGCAGGTGGGCAGAACTCAGCCAGGTCACCTCATGGCCCCGCTCTCTAGGATGTGAGAAGTGGGCTAGCCCCCACAGGCCCTTCCCAGCTTGGGTCCCAGAACCCTGGGTGAGACCTCTGAATCCCGGGAGAGCCCCCAAGGAAGGATGACAGTCTGGGGGATTGTCTCCCCGATCAGCCAGGGAGGTCTCTTGATCCCTTGGAATCCCTGGGGGTCTCCAGCCTCCATGATTAGGTCTGGACAGCTCCCCCTTGGGCTATCTGGCCCCAGTAGCCTCCTCTAATCAACACTCATGTTCCTGATACCCTCCAACCTCATATTTTTCCCCTTCTGTCGTGCTCCTTTCATCTCATTTTAACAAACTCCCTTTTTCTGAGCCCTTTTTGGCTCAGAACCAAAAGGTTCTGAGCGTCCCCAGAACCCAAAGCAGGACCCAGAGGTCTCAGGAAGTCCTCGAGGGGCTCACCTCTTTGGAAGAGGGACACGAGTGGGCTTTATCGTGAGCACAGCCATAGCCAGGTTGGTACAGGCTCCGGGGCAGGGGGTACCGGCTATCTGGCAGCTCCACTGGCCGGTAGCTCTGAGCAAAGACCATCTGATCCTTATCCTTCATTTGTTCTCTGTGGCAGGGAGAGAGCTCCAGGGAGTGCTTGGAAATCATGGGTGATAAGCAACGGGGGTGGGGGAGAAGCCAGGGGGTGAGGAATTGGTTCAGATAACCCCCAATGGACAACATGGGCTTTCTGTACTCTAGAAAAGCTCCGACCTGAGTCCTCCACTTCCCAAGGCTCCCACCCTGAGTCCTCCACTTCCCAAGGCTCCCACCCTGAGTCCTCCACTTCCCAAGAAGCTCCCACCCCAAGTCCTCCCCAAGAAGCTCCTAACCCAAGTCCTCCACTTCCCAAGGCTCCTGCCCTGAGTCCTCTACTTCCCAAGGCTCCCATCCCCCCACATGACCCAGAACAAGCTGACAGTGAGTTGGGGTGAGATGTCTGGTCTGATGCAAGGGGGACTGCTCAGAGTGGGTAGATGCAGCAGAATCTGGGCAAGGAAAATGCCCTCCCCAGCCTGATGAGGCGAGACCCACCCTGGAACCTGCTCCTCCTGCTTCCCCGGACCCCGAGGGGAAAGTATCTGCTCCAACCCAGGGACTGGCACAGTAGGTACTTAATAAGTGCTTGATGGGACCCAGAATATCATCCGGCAGGAATATTTCTAGAGTGCCTGAAAGCACACGCTCTGTCCATTCTCTCCCAGGAGCCAGATAAGCACCCTGCCACAGGGCTGTTCTCCCCATTTTCCAGGTGAGGAAATGGGGATTTGGAGAAAAGAGTCTATAGGTAAGGGCAGCATCTGGGGCAGGGCCCTAACTCAACTATCAATCAACATTTATTAGACACCTATGCCAGACTCTGGGTTAAGCACTGAAAATATAAAAAGGCAAAAAACATTTCTTGGGCAGCTCAGTGGTGCAGTGGACAGAGCACTGGGAATTTTCAGGAGGACCTGAATTCAAATTCAGCCTCAGACACTTGACACTTACTAGTTGTGTGACCCTGGGCAAGCCACTTAACCTCAATCTCCTTGCCAAAAAAAAAAAAAAAAAAAAAAAAAAAAAAACCCAAAAGCCATTCCCTGCCCTTGAGAAGCTTTCAGTCCTGTGGGGCACCCACTAAGAAGCAGGTGCAGGTCTTTTCTGACTCCCAAGTCCGAGGCCTTTGGAGGTCACTGAGTCTGACCCCAAGTCCGAGGCCTTTGGAGGTCATTGAGTCTGACCCCTCTGTTGTCCAGATGGGGAAACCCACCCTCAGAAACCCACCCTCAGACCGCCTACAGTCCCATAGTTAGTGAGCCCCAGCAGGGAACCCCGATGCCCGAGGCAGAGAGGACGAACAAGGGAGGGTGACGAAGGCCTACCCTGCAGTAGGGTTGTCCGGGGAATCCAAGGTGTCCAGGCTGGGCTGGTAGCTGACTATGGGTCGGTAATTCGACTGGTAACCAGTGCCCTTGTGCTGAGCAATTTGGGGCTTGAAACCTTCCCGGCCTGCCGGAGAGAAGAGCTGTCAGAACCCCGTGGGGGCAGCAGCAGGGGAGGAAGGGGCTCCCAGGAGCCAGGGCCCAGAGGATATGAGTGGATCTCGGGCCTGGTGCCTGTGCCACGGGGAGAGGGCTGTTGGGATAGGGAGCACTGGGGGCACTGGGGGGCACTTGGGAGCACTGGATGGCACTGAGGAGCACTGGGGGGCACTGGGGAGCCATTGCAGAGAGGGTGACCAGAGCGAGCTCCCTGAGGGATGAGAGGCTGTCCTTGTTGCCCCTGCCTTCGGACACTCCTCCATCCCGAGACTGGCCAGGCGGGAGCCACCCAAGAGCAGCGCCTTGGTCTACCTCACTGGGAGAGCGGCCCAAGACCTCAACTCCGCTGGGTCACACAGGCTTGGCTTCTTGCTTGGCCATGGCCCACCCCGTGGGGAGCAGGGATTGGCCAGCTTTATTTCTTCAGGTCAAACAAAGGCACGTTTTCTTGGAACTACTTGTTAGGGCAGCTCGGGGAGGACTTAGGATTCTCAGTGTAAGGGTTTGGGGGTGATGGCACCCCTACAATCAACATTCTGAAGTTCAGCCTGATAGAAGCAGGGGGACAATGGGACAAGGTTAAGGGGATAGGGATGGCCCCCTTTCCGCTGCCCCTTCCATCAAGTGCCCTGTGCCCTGGGAGAGAACGGAGGGATGGGGGCCTTGGGGAGTCCAGGGCGAGGGCCCCTTACTGTAGGCTGTGCAGTAGCTGGTGGCATAAAATTTCAGGGGGTCTGCACAGCCCCCCGAACTCATCTTCACGTAAGGGGAAACGACACCTAGGGGCAGTTTGCCCATCATGTTGGCAGCAGGAAACTGGCACCACGTCCACCTAGGAAACAGGGAGACATGGAAGAGAAATCAACAGTCAGCACTAGCTTTGCATGATTAGACAAACTGGTAAATGGGGAGAAGAGAGAAAGGGGGACAGACAGAGAAAGAGAGAGGGAAGGAGGAAGGAAAAGAGGGAGGGGGAGAGGGAGAGAGAGAGAGAGAGAGAGACAGAGGCAGAGAGAAAAGTGGGAGGGAGGGAGAGGGAAAAGGACAGAATGTGAGAGAGAATGAGAGAATGTGAGAGAGACAGAGAAACAGAGATGGAGAGAAAGAGAGAGACACAGAGAGAAAGAGCGACAGAGACAAGAGGGAGACAGGGAGAGAAAGACAAACAGAGAGAGAGAGACAGACAGAGAGACAGAGACAGAGAAGAAAAGAAGGAGGGAGGAAAAGGAAGGAGAGAATATGAAAGAGAATAAGAGACAATGTTAGACACAGATAAATGTGAGACACATTTCATAAATGTGAGACAGAGATAAACAGAGACAGACATATTCTGGAATCCTTTAGAGATCAGCCACATTGACCTCCCTGCTTTCCCTCACAGCCCACATGCCATCTCCCACCTCTGCACTTTTGCCCTGGCAGTTCCTAATCCCTGGAATGTATTGCATCCCCTCTCCCTCTTAGTATTTCTAATTTCCTTCAAAATTTTGCTCAAGTTTGACCCCAGTAGAAGCCTTTCTGGATCGTCCGGCAGCCAGTGCCCTCTTCCTCCTCGCCCTCCCCCCAAAATAGCCTTTGATATTTCACATATTTGTTTCTGGATGTGTCTTCTCTCCTGGTCAAATGTAAGCCTCTTGAGGACAGGGACCCCCCCCCCAGTCCGGTCCAGTGTGTGGCACTCAAGGCACCTTCTGGCTGACAGCTGGGGATACTGAGGTCCAGAGAGCAGCCAGGCAGGGGCTGTGTCCTGGTTTTCTTTTCATCCCCAGTGCTTAGCACTGGCACAGTCGGTGCTTCATCAAGGCTTCTTCGTTCGGTCTGATCTCTGATTCCAAGTCCAGGGCAGGAGGGTCCCCTCGACCAACACCCTGCACCTGAAGTCAGCAGAGACTCAGATTTGAATCTTACCAGACAGATCAGCTGTGAGCCCGGGTGAGTCATTTCCTGATCTATGCCTCAGTTTTCTCAACTGTAAAATGGGGATGTGATCCTGCCTGAACTGGATCCCTCCCAGGGTCCTCATCTGCAAAGATGGCTCTGGATGAAAAGGACCTGGGTTCAAATCTTGCCTTTGACACTTTCTACCCTTGACTTTGACTTTGGGCAAGATTTTTGGTCTCTCTGGGCACGAATCTTCATGTGTAACAAAGGGAGAGGAACATCAACTTGGATGGACTTGGCTCTTTCAATTCAGACCAATTCCAATAGACTTGGGATGGAGAGAGCCATCAGTGTCCAAACAGAGGATTATGGGAACTGAATATGGATCACAACATAGTATTTTCACCATTTTTGATGTCATTTGACTGCTTTTTTTCTCATTTTTTTTCTCTTTTAATCTGATTTTTCTTGTGCAGCAAGATAATTGTGGAAATAGGCCTAGAAGAATGGCACATGTTTAACCTCTATTGGATTACTTGCTATCTAGGAGAGGAGGGAGGGAGAAAAAATGGAAACATGGGGCTTTTAATGTTGAAAACTATCTTTGCATGTATTTTTTACATAAAAAGCTATTAATAAAAAAAAAGAAAAGAAAAAACTGCAAGGGGAGGGAGAGGGGAGAACAGATGGCTTCTGATGTACTTTCCAAGTCCAAATCTATGACCCTCCCTAATGAGATTATCAGTGAAGATCAAATGGAAAAAGAAAATCTGTGCTTAACAAATGCTTATTCCTTATCCTTATAGATATCTGTAAAATCCTCCTTTAGAATAGGATAAATTAGAATAAATTAAATCCATTAGAATAAATCCCTTGGAATTCCCCATTAGAGTATTAGAACTGGCTCAGCCTTTTTTTTTCCCCCTCCTAATTGTTTCCTCCTGGGGGGTTAATACAGTGCTTTCTTTGTAATTAGAAGGTGCTTAATAAATGCTTGATTCATTTACTCATGCTCTGGCCTAGCTAAATGAATGGTGGCCATTAACACTAATTTTCATTGGTCTTCCTTGGATTCTCTCTTTGTGGGAATCCCGGGCTCTGGAAGGTTTTGCCCTCCACAACCAGCAGGTTCTTCTACCCAGAATCCCCAAGTCAGAACCTGGGGACAGACGACATCTGCAGTCCAAGGTTGGAGCCATCCGGGGAACTGTAGGAGGTTATACCACCCAAAGCCTGGGCACCTCCTAAGGAAACATACTATGGCAGAGCCTCCAAGAGTGAACACAACTGGACTACAGAACTCCTCAAAGGAGTGTCCTCAGACTGCCCTGTTAGGAAAGCATGGTGGTCTTCTCCCTATTTGAACCCGCACTCGGAGATAACACGGCCCCCAGTCATAGGCCCAGTAAGGTAGCCCTGTAACCCGGGTCTCCAAAGGGATTCTCAAGACCCCACACCCAGGGTTCCCTGTAATTCCTGCCTTTATTTCTCCACTGTGTCATGTCTTCTCCCCTTTCTGTTGTGAGGGTAGGGCTGCCTCTGCTCACGTAGCCACCCAGAGCTCATTTCAGACTGGTTGAACCCAAGGATGGAATGAGTGGAAGGGGGAGCTGCCTGCCTTGCAGGGACTCTAGCTCGAGGGCACTTTCCTGTCAGCCTCCGGGGTCTCCTGGGGGCCTCCCCCCAGGCTTCTTGCTGGGGATGCTCCGGGGGAGGCGGAGCCAGGCCCATTGTCTTACCTGTGCTTCGTGACTCTGAGTGACAGGGACAAGGACACCCCGGAGGAGCCGGAGCGTCAGGGGAAAGGAGCTGCCTTTAGCAGAAGCCTCAGCCAACTGGCTGGCCCCTCCCTAGAGGCACTGGAGGGCTGGGCTTGAAAAGCGACAATAGGTTGCTGGGCAACGGCCGCTTAGCAACCAGCTTCCAAACACCTTGGGAATCAGCTTCCCCTGGGGTCCAGTGTGCAGGGAGAACGGAGTGATACAGACGGGCAGAGGACGCCGCTGCCCAGAGCAGGCCCGGGAGATTCGTCCGCCCCTGGATGTTTCAATTCAATCCAGCAAACTCAATTCTCTTAATTCATCTCATTAATCACCTCCTATAAGTAAAGCCTTGGACTGGAGCTGGAGAGAGAAAGCAAACTTGAGCTTTCTCTCTCAACAGCATCTGATTTTTCCAAACACATGTAAAGAAAGTGTTCGGCACTCGTCGTCTTGGTACAATTTTGTGTTCGGGATTTCTCTCCCTTCTTTCCTTACCTCTCCCCTCCACGAGGAAGCAAGAAATCTGATATAGGTTAAATATGCGCTATGCTTGTAGACGTAGGTCCATAGTTGTCACGTTGTGCAAGAAAAATCAGACCAAAAGGGGAAAAAAAAGAAAAAAAAGAAATCAACAAACAACAAGGCGACCATGCTAGGCTTTGATCCACAGTTTCCCTAGTTCTCTCTGGATGCAAATGGCATTTTCCATCCTAAATTAATTGGAATTGCCTTGAATCACCCCATTGTTGAGAAGAGTCGCGTCCATCACAGTTGATCATCACATAATCTTCTTGTTCCGGGGTACAATGTTCTCCTGGTTCTGCTCACTTCATTCAGCATCAGTTCCTGTGAGTCTCTCCAGGCTTTTCTGAAATAGCCTGCTCATCATTTCTTACAGGACAACAATATTCTATTTTACACACACACACACACACACACACACCGCGTAATTTATTTAACCATTCCCCAACTGATGGACATCCACTTAATTTCCAGTTCCTTAGGGCTGCTACAGACATTTTGTTTTAACTCCAAAAAGGAGTTTTTTTTTTTTCATTTTAATCCAATTTTTTTATAATTTATTTTTTTAAATAACTTTTTATTGACAGAACCTATGCCAGGGTAGTTTTTTACAACATTATCCCTTGCACTCACTTCTGTTCCGATTTTTCCCCTCCCTCCCTCCGCCCTCTCCCCAAAGATGGCAAGCAGTCCTATACATGCTAAATAGATTGCAGTGGATCTTGGATATAATATATGTGTGCAGAACCGAACAGTTTTCTTGTTGCTCTAGGAGAGTTGGATTTAGAAGGTATAAATAACCTGGGAAGAAGAACAAAAATGCAAGCAGTTTACATTCATTTCCTAGTGTTCTTTCTTTGGGTGTGGCTGCTTCTGTCCATCCTTGATCAATTAAAATTCAGTTGGATCTTGCCTTTGTTGAAGAAATCCACTTCCATCAGAATCCATCCTCATACAGTATCGCTGTTGAGGTATATAATGATTTCCTGGTTCTGCTCATTTCGCTCAGCATCAGTTCATGTAAGTTTCGCCAATCCTCTCTGTATTCGTCCTGTTGGTCATTTCTTACAGAACAATAATATTCCATAACATTCATATACCACAATTTACTCAACCATTCTCCAATTGATGGGCATCCATTCATTTTCCAGCTTCTGGCCACTACAAACAGGGCTGCCACAAACATTTTGGCACATACAGGTCCCTTTCCCTTTTTTAGTATCTCTTTGGGGTATAAGCCCAGTAGAGACACTGCTGGATCAAAGGGTATGCACAGTTTGATAACTTTTTGGGCATAATTCCAAATTGCTCTCCAGAATGGCTGGATGTATTCACAATTCCACCAACAATGTATCAGTGTCCCTGTTTTCCCACATCCCCTCCAACATTCTGCATTATCTTTCCCTGTCATTCTGGCCAATCTGACAGGCGTATAGTGGTATCTCAGAGTTGTCTTAATTTGCATTTCTCTGATCAATAGTGATTTGGAACACTCTTTCATATGAGTAGTAATAGTTTTAATTTCATCATCTGAAAATTGTTGCTACAGACATTTTTGCACATATAGGTCCTCTTCCCTCCTTTATGATTTCCTTGGTATACAGACCCAGTAACGGCCCTGCTGAGTCAAAGGGCATAGTTCCAGATCGTTCTCCAAAATGGTTGGACCAGTTCACAGTTCCACCAACAATGTATCAGTGTCCTAGTTTCCCCACATCCCCTCCAACATTTGTGATTATCTCTTCCTGGCATCTTAGCCAATCTGAGAGGTGTGAGGTGGGACCTCAGAATTGTCCTAATTTGCATGAGAAAGCAAATTTTTTTGAGAAAACAGATTTTAGATCAGACTTGATTCTAGCCGTTTAGAACTTCCTAGTCCAAGAAGGAGCTAAGATGCAAACACAGACAATGTTTGTTCCCAATAATAATACATTAAGAGCTTTCGGAGGAATAAAGGACTTGGTGGAGGTCTGAGGGCATTTTGGTGCTTCCAGAAGGAGGTTCTATTTGAAATGGACTTAAATATGGTAGGGGTAGTAATTTCACAGGCAAGAAGGAAAGGGGGCCTATTTTAGGTACAAAAACACAAGGTTAGGAAAATGCAAACCGTGTTGGCAGGAAAGTGACTACTCCAGGGACTGCTTCTGTAGTCGTCTTCACTCCGGTTTGGTACAGAAAATTTGTGGAGACAATTGATACGGGTGGGAGTTAGATTTGTGAGATCAGACTGGGGAGGCATCAAAAGCCAAACAAGAGTCAAAGAGTATGGTCTGGTAGACCCCAAGCCTTTCCTGCCTGCGCTCCTCCTCCGCCCTCCCAGATTAAGGCTTGTGATTTATTTTGTGCAGACTTTTACTGGGGACAGGGATGGGGTTTCATCAGTTCTGGCTGGTTACAGGGCTCAGCACATAGTAGGTGCTTAATAAATCTATGTTGGTTGATTGAATAGAAACCTGGAGGCGGGGTCCGGGTCCCAGCTCTGTTATTTGTTGCTTGTGTGATCCTGGGCCAGTCCCTCCCCCTCCTCTGGGAGCCCCTCGGCCTCCCTTCCTCCCTTTCCCTCCCCCCCTCCCCCGCCCCTCATCCCCTCCCATCCCAGCTCAGCTCTGTGTCCACATTCAGATTCAGAGCCCAGCCCAGCCGGTCTCCAGGTAGATTCAGGACCCTGGGCAGGGGGCCAAGGAGACTCCCCCCCCCCCCAATTAAGGAGAGTAATAGCAGCTCCTTGCCCCTGGGGGTCTCTGGGACCTCTGAGGACACAGGAGGAAGCTCTCCTGAGAATCTGTGCTCACGGGGAGAGATGGACTCGGTCACTCGGTGCTTTTTGGCCGGGTGGCGACATCTCGTGGCCAGCTTCGGTGTGTCAGGGCTCTGGGGAGCACAGCCAGGCGGACAGCTCCTGCCCACCTCGCCCGGCCCAGCGGGACTCCGCTGAGGCGGCCTTAAGTTTCCTTCTCTGCTGAGTGAAGTGGGACTGGCCCCCTTCCTCCCTGAGCTCTGGCCCCTTCCCCCTCCCTGAGCTCAGGCCCCCTCCCTCCCTGAACTCTGGCCCCTTCCCTCCCTGAACTCTGGCCCCCTCCCTCCCTGAACTCTGCCCCCCTCCTTCCCTGAACTCTGGCCCCCAGCCAATGAGCCGGTGAGAAACCCTGCCCTTCTTGGTCCCCGCCCCAAACCTAAGCCTTCAGTTAATGACACTAATCAGCAGACAGGTGCCTGACACTGCACCACAGGTGCTCAGAGGGCCCCCATCCCGCCTGCACCTGGATCCGGTGTCTGACTTCTAATAACTGTGTGCTCTGTTTCTGAGCCTCAGCCTCCTCATCTGTAAAACGGCCTTACCTGGAGCACCTGCCTCCCACGGTTCCGTGAGGCTCCAAGATGGTGAGAGGTATGTGCACATCGCTCTGTCAACTTTAAGACCTTCTTTAATTCCTTGTTATTGTTTAAAACAAAACCAAAAACCAAAAACACAGCGGGCCTTGTGTCATTCACAGCTTTAAAGCTGGGAGAGGAGGCAGAGCAGGGTCCCTAAGCAGTCACCACCATCTAAGGGGGAGACGTGTTCACTAGAAAGCATGATCCAGGCGGGGAGGGGGAACGGGGGGGGGGGAATAAGGAGCGGGGGGGGGGTATGGGGGGCAGAGCAGCAGCCCCGCAGCTGGGAGGGCCCAGTTCGGCCTTAGCTTGGGCATGACCCTTACTGGCTATAGGCGAGTCACTGCATCCCAGGTGCCAAAATAAAAGGTGACCGTGGACAAGTCACCGAACCTCAGTGTCCCTTTGTGGCCGAGGAAATGTTTAGTAAATGGCGGCAGAGCTTGTCAGTGTGAGTTATTATTATTATCTCACTCGTGGTCCAAGAATTTCTCTTGTCCGGAGGCTGACATAATAATACAGTGATAATAATTAGAGCTGACCTTGATTTTTAGCCTGTCGAAGCCGGCGTCTGTCACGCGGTAGAGCCAGGATAGGTTCCCACAGGGCTCCGGAATCGGGGGTTAGCCTGGGACTTGGAGGATCCGGCCATTTCCACGCATTTAAATTCATTTATTCATCCTGATTAATCTGCTCATTTTAATTCTACACCCTCCTGGTTCCATTGGCCATTTGTGCTCTGGGAGCCTGAGTCCAGAGGAGCTTTGAGACGGAGGCGGGAGGGGACGGGGACCTGAGTCGTCGGTGGCTCGGCCCAGCGCTCCCGGGCCTTAGAATACAAGTGGTCGATGAGAGGGGCAGTGGCGGGACAGCGGGGCAGGGCCGGCCCAAGGCCAAGCACAGCCAGGCTTGGCCCCTGAACTCCAGCCCTTCCCCTCTCAGCGTCACATGCAAGACCCCAAGAGCGGAGACCGCAGAGCGGGCCTGGGCATTCACTGCAGTCACAGGCAGGATGAAGTCCGAGGGCACGGGGGTCCCAGATGGAGGAGGGCCAACTTTTACTGCCTTTGGAGCCGGAACGCAGCAAATCTGGGCCAGAGCCGGCTCTTGGCAAGGGGCTGCGGCCTGACTGAGGGTGCTCGTGTCGCCGCCAGACCCGATGTCCCAGGAGCCCCGGGAGTCCATCCCGCACTTTAGCCCAGGGAAGCTGGGTGACTCTCTCTGGATCCCAGGGACACAGAGCTCAGGGTCAAATCCAGCTCGCCCCTGTCCCCGTTATGTGGTGAGGGCCTTGGAAGGGGGCTGAGCCTAGAGAATCCTCTGGGGTTTTGGGGAGAGAAGCAACCCCAAGGCTCAAGAAGGGGCAAGGAATCGGTCTGATCAGGATCCCCAAAGCTCACTCCCCAGCTTCCTTCCCAGTTTTGACTGGGCGAGGGGAACGTTACAAGCTGCCCTTCCTGCCGCCGCCTGCTAGCAGTTTTCGGGGAGTCCACAGGAGAGCAACCAAGATGAGTTGGATATTGGAAACAGGCCCTTGAAAAAGAAGCTGGAGAGCCGGGCCTGCGGGCCTGGGGGAAGGGAAAGGCCTGTCCCTGCCCAGTGGGCCCTTCTCTCCTGGCATCGCCTCTGCCCCAGGCCGGCCCCCAAGACTCCTGTCCATCCTCCATTTGCTTGTTCCTGGATCGAAGACCCTCCCCTGGTCCCTTCCTCCCCCCGGGCGGCTGGCCCCCTGCCACGGCTCACACCAAGGTCTCCGTCACCAGTCTCCAGTCATCTCCGTGGCTGTGCCCCGTCCCCCCCACTGCCCCCAGCCCCCTTCTTCCTCTCCCTCCTACTGCCTTCCCTTGGAGGCCTCTCTGGGTTATGTTGGAGCCCCTGGCTTCTAAAAGGCCCCGCGCATTTCCTTTCCTGTTGCCACTGAGGGCAGGACTGCTCGGGGTGGCCTGAGGGCCCTGCCCAGCACCCGGCAGGCGAGACCCCCCCCCCTCCGTGGCCGTCCTCTGCCCCTCTGCTCTCGGTACCTTCAGTGGGGCGAGGTCTCTCCAAGCACCGATGGTGTCGGTTCCTGCCTGACTCTCTCTGAGCCTCCGGCCTCCTGCCATCAGGACAGAGGACTTTTATTTATTCCAGGAGAGCTCCCTGGGCCCAGGTCTCCCTGCAGGAGACCATAATCCTGATGCCCGGGGGCTGAGGCTGCTGAGATTTAAGCGTGAAAAGACCCAGGATGGAGGCTCTTTCCTGGCAGGGTGAGGAGAGGGGCTGGAAAGACGGCCAGGATGGAGGGCTGCCCACCTGGGCTGGCTGAGGAAGCCTGGGCTCTGGTCTGGGGGCTCCCTGAGAGATGAATGACCCGGCTCCGCCTTCCAGAATCATCTTTTCTCTGTTGTTTTTTCACATCCTGTTGATTTGCATCAGTGAACTTTGCAGGAGGGAAGTTCAGGGTCTAACTCTCTCATCTCATCATGGGGAAACTGAGGTTTAAGCTCGGGCGATTTGCCCAAAGTCAGAGGGCTGTGAGACCAGGCCGGAGAGAAGAAGGACAGGGAATCCTGCCCGACCCACTGCTGCACTTTCTCCATCACTGCTGCCTACAGGCCTTAAAAATCCACACACTTGTCAGGACTTCTGTCTGCGTCAGTTTCCCCATCTGTAAAATGGGAATAATAACGAATCTCATCTCATCCAATCTCTGCATTTGAAGAAGAGAAACCAAAGCTTGGTCCCAGGGGGAGTCACGGTCTATGAAGTGACAGCATTGGACGGAGCCATGTCTTTTGTGTGTCTGGGACCCCGGGCAGTCAGTCTGGAGAAACAGAGCCTTCCTCCGAACCATGTTTACAAAGGATCCCAAAGGAAGGCCCGGGTGAGTGAAAATAAAAAAGAAAACTTTTACTCGTCGGCGTCTGTGAGAGCGAAGTCTCTTCCCGGACCCAGGGAGGTCTGTGGGCCCAGGTTGGGAACCCCGGATCAGGTGACCTCGAGCATCTTCTCTGGTTCTAACGTTCGGAATCTGTGTTCTAAGGCCCCTTCCGGCTCCCACAGGCTCTCCCAGCTGTGACATTCGGTGGCCCTTCCGGCTCTTACCATCAGCCCTCATACTGACATTTTTCCTGGGGGGAGGGATCGAGACTGTACCCCCCCTGCCCTACCCAAGCTGGGGGCGGCCACTCCTCCCAGGCCTGCCCCCCACCCCCATCAGCCCCACGGTCCCCAGCCCGGGTCAGCCTGTGCCTCAGTGAGGCAGCTGATGCCGGCCCTCCCTTACCTCCACCTCCTCTGATTGGCTCATCCTGCTGGTACCGATTTAGCTCAGACTCATCGGCTTTAATCCTGCTGCAGCTCAGGCCTGGAGCTCAGGCTAGACGCGGCCTCAGACAAGGGGCTGCAGAAGTCACAGGCTCCCCTCCCCCAGCCCTCCTCTCCCCCTCCCCCCCCAGTCTCCCCAGCTCTTCTTGAAGGCCCATCCTCTCTGGTTTATGTCCTAAGGGACCTCCACCTGGGACACCCCAGGACGCTTCACATTTCAATCCATCTCGTTCTGGGGAACAGAAGGGACAGGCCTTGCTGCTGAGGTGCCTTGTAGCTGCTCCCTTCGTCCTGAGGCGGGAGTATCCCATGGCAGAAAGGAGCCCCCCCGCCCCTGCTCCCCAGGATCCAGGGCCAAAGTGACTTAGAGAGGGCAAGCACTCTAGTCCATTGTTTTGGATCACACTGTAAGATGTTGAGGTTCCTTTCTTTCTTCCTTTCTTCCCTCCTCCTTCCTTCCTTCCTCCCTCCCTCTCTTTTTCTTTCTTTCTTTCATTCTTTCTTTCTTTCTTTCTTTCTTTCTTTCTTCCTTCCTTCCTTCCTTCCTTTCTCCCTCCCTCCCTGTTTCTCTTTCCTCTTTTTTCCTTTTTCTTTCATTCATTCTTTTTCTCTTTCCTTCTTTCCTTTTTCTTTTTTCCTTCTCTTGCTTCCTCTTTTCCTTCCTCATTCCCTCTCTCTTTCTTCAGTCACCCAAGGGAACGTCTCTGGTGATGGACATGACCTTTCTTCCCCTGGCACCATTCTAGTATCACTCCCCAGAGTGACTTTGTTCTCCACCCCGTGGACTCTTCCTGTAAGACCCATATTCAGTTTATTTAAGCTTCCATTTCTGGCTGTTCTGTACCTTCCCCTTCTCCTCTGGGTGGACTCATTACTCTCACAGAGGTTTAAAAATTCATGACTAGTTGCATAAGAAGCAATAAGCCTGAGCTGAGCTAAATACAGAGACCACAAGGAGCAGCCTCTGACTCATGTCATAGGATGCACCCACGTGGCAGTGTACAAAGGGTTGGTGAAGTCAGGAAGACCTGAGTTCAAAGCCCACCTCAGATGCTTGCTAGTGATGGGACTCTGGGCGAGTCAGAGCATCTCCCTGAGCATCAGTTTCCTCCTCTACAAAATAAGGATGATAAGAGAACTTCTGTCCCAGAGTTGTGAAGATATTCTAGAAAGCTCATTCTTTCTCCTCCCTTTGTTTGTAAGGACAGCACAGTGCTAAGCACATAATGGGTGCTCACAAATGCTAATTCCTTCCCCTCCCTTCTCTTGCTTGTAAGAATAGCACAGTGCTAAGCACATAGTAGGTACTCTAGAAATGCTCATTCCTTTCCCTCCCTTCTCTTGCTTGTAAGAACAGCACAGTAATAAGCACATAGTGGGTGCTCTACAAATGCTCGTTCTTTTCTCTCCCTTTGTAAGAACAACACAGTGCTAGGCACCTAGTGGGTGCTCTACAAATGCTCATTCTTTTCTCGCCTTTTGTTTGTAAGAACAGCACAGTGCTAAGCACATAGTGGGCACTCTAGAAATGCTCATTTCTTTCCCTTCTCTTGCTTGTAAGAACAGCACAGTAATTAGCACATAGTGGGTGCTCTAGAAATGCTCATTCCTTTCCCTCCCTTCTCTTGCTTGTAAGAACAGCACAGTGCTAGGCACATAATGGATGCTCTACAAATGCTCATTCTTTCCCCTCCCTTTGTTTGTAAGAACAGCACAGTACTAGGCACATAGTGGCTGTTCTATAAATGCTCATTCCTTCCCTTCCCTTCCTTTGCCCTCATTTTGGCAGCCGGTTGGAAGATGAATCGAGGATGAGAATGGAGAACAATTCAGAAGCTATGACAATAGTTCAGGAGAAAGGTAATGAGCTCCTGAGCAGCAGCAGTGGCCCCTATGGGTTTAGAGAAAGGGGTAGGTAGGAGCACTTGGTGCAGTCAGTAGCAGCAAGACTCAGCAAACACATCAGTTATGGGCAACGAGGGAGAAAAGCCAGAGACGATGCTGACCGGGAGCTCTAGGGGACACTTACACGTGGGAACATGGGGGAAAGGAGTGGGGGAAGAGTCCGGGCTCCCTTTTGACAAGCGATGCTGTGAGACACGCAGGCTGAGGTGTCCTGCAGGCAGCTCTGGACCCACAGAGGTGGAGCCTGCTAAGAACTCTACTAGCAGCCTCACAGGGCTGGTGGGAGGCTTAAATGAGATCATGCGGATGATAAAAAGGCTTTGTAACCTGTAAAAGGCTCTCTGAAGATTAGCGATGATATTACCTCGACACTTGGGATCCATCGGGTAGAAGTGATATTTGTTCTAATGGAGGCAAATGAGATCAACAGAGGCAACGGCACCTCCATACGGAAACTTGGAAAGAAACCGCTGAGATGCAAAGAATCCAAGCCCATCTGGGCCCTTCCACGCTATCATTTGTCGGAGGTTGGGGGAAGGAGGGGGCTACAGAGGAACAACTTAAGCAAAAGTTCAGAGGTAGAAGTCATAACGTCTGCTTATTTCTTATGGCTGCTGACAAAAAATCTCTCCTGTCAGATCCCTGATTATGCAGGTGGAATCATCTTTATAAAGTGACATGTCTCAGCTCTTAAGTCCATCTCTTTATCCACTCATGGCCTAGGGGAAAGGACAGGAAGAAAGCTGGCCAGACTGAAGCAGGAGATCCCCCCAAATTCACCCATTATGTGAACTGATGGTGTTATGCCTGAGTTTCCTTTTAATGTGGTGACCCAGTTTCTCTAATGGTCCTATTTCGTTATTCTGCCTTAGGTTATAACCTTTTCCTCTTAATGTTTGAGATAAAGATTTTATAGACATTCCTTCTAAATGTTTGACAAGATAAAGGTTTATCTATTTAAATGTCATTAGAATATCAGTAACCTTCCTCCATTAGGTTATCCCCACCTAGGTCCCTCCATTATGTCATTGTTTTTGTTATTCTATAAAAAGTTCACTGGGACTAGACTCTTTGAGATGATAGTCTTGTCTAGCCCTGGGATCAACATGGATCCATTGGTCCCAGTATTTCTCTCCATTTAATAAACTATTGAATTGGTCTCTAATCTCTGTCTTGCTCAGTTTTTTCACCATTACAATGGGACGTGAAATGAGCAGAATCAAGAGATCACTGTACATGGCAACAGCAAGATTATCCGATGATCGGTTCTGATGGAAGTGGCTCTTCAACAATGAGATGATTCAGACCTACTCCAACGGTCTTGTGATGATGAGAGCCACTCTTCCAAAATTGCCTGTGTAAATACACGGGGAAATAGGCAATGGCTGGGCTAATGTAATAAAAATGACAGTACTTAGCAAAGCTAATTTGCCACTTTAATACTATGCCAATCAATCTATCCAAGAGATACTTTTCAGAACTCAGTAAAAGAATGATTCATCAGAAGAACGAAAGGTCAAGAATATCCAAGGAAATAATGAAAAGCAGTAGAGATGAAGGGGAAATAGATCTTCTAGACCTCAAACTGTATTTAAAAGTCGCAGTCATCAAAACCATTTGGCATCAGTTAAAACTTAGAAAGCGAGATCAATGACCCAGATTAGTGAAGGAAGAATCAGGAATAATGGAACTCAATAACCGAGGGTTTGACAAACCAGAAAACAGAAATCACTTAGAAAAGAACTCCCGATTTGATTTTTTAAAGTGTTCAAACAACTGGGAAGCAGCTAGTAGAAATGGGCTTAGAGCACCCACTGAGGACCTGGAAAGAGCTAAGTTCTCTCTAAAGGAAGATTTGGGGAGGAGGCAATGATCCACCTTCCAGCCCCTCAGTCAGAGGGAAAGGGAGTTGAAAAGGTGTCAAGTAGCAAAATGGAACCTATCTGGGTGAGCATAAGATTGCAGGTGATTGGTTTATCTTGGGAAAGATGTGATGTGCTGATAGAAAATGGAGTTTGGGACATGTGAAAGTAAAAGTGTCTATAAGATGTTTAGTTTTAGATGTCTAAGAGGCGGTTAGAGATTTGAATGTGGAGGGAAAAGCTATAAGCGGATTTGAGAATTATTAGCATACAGATGATTGAATCCATGGGAGCTGACAAGACCACCAAGTGAAATAGAAAAGAGGGACAAGAGAAGAGGCCCCGGTACAGGACTCTGAGAGGCGTCTACTAGTGGTAGTAGTGGATGAGGATCCAGCAAAGGAGATGGAGAAGGAGCGGTCAGAGAGCTAGGAGAAGAACCAGGTGGAAAAGGCATCACAGAAATATGGGGAAAAAAGAGTATCAGGGAGGAGAGGTTGATTAACTATGTCAAGGACTCTGAAGAAATCAAAATGAATGAGGATTGATTAAAAAAAGCCCATTAGGGCTTCTATCCCAAAGAGATCTTAAGGGAGGGAAAGGGGCCCACATGTGCAAAAATGTTTGTGGCAGCCCTGTTTCTGGCCAGAAACTGGGAACTGAGTGGCTGCCCATCAGATGGAGAATGGCTGAACAAATTGTGGTATATGAGTGTTATGGAATATTATTGTTTGGTAAGAAACGACCAGGAGGAGGATTTCAGAAAGGCCTGGAGAAACTGACAGGAACTGAGGGTGAGGGAAATGAGCAGAACCAGGAGATGATTGTATATGGCAACAAGATTATATGGTGATCAATTCTGATGGATGTGGCTCTTCTCAACAACGAGATTTAGGCCAGTTCCAATGATCTTGTGATGAAGAGAGCCAGCTACCCCCAGAGAGAGATCTGGAACTGAGGGTGGATCACAACATAGCATTTTCACTCTTTTTATTACAGTTTGCCTGAATTTTATTTTCTTTCTCATTTTTTTAAATGTTTTGATCTGATTTTTCTTGTGCAGCAAGATAATTGTATAAATATGTATGCCTATATTGGATTTTACATATTTTTGTCACTAAAATCATTTATTTAACAGGTTGTGATATTTATCCCCCATTTTTTGCTAAGAAATCTCTCCTTACAGTAGTTGTTTTTATTTTTTAATTTATTTATTTATTTATTTTTATTAAAGTTTGTTATTTTCAAAACATATGCACAGATCATTTTTCAACACTGACCCTTGCAGGGGTAGCTGGGTGGCTCAGTGGATAGAGCACCAGCCCTGAAAGTCAGGAGGACCTGAGTTCAAATCTGGTCTCACACACTTAACACTTCCTAGCCGTGTGACCCTGGGCAAGTCACTTAACCCCAATTGCCTCAAGGAAACAAAAACAAAACCATTGACCCTTGAAGAGTCTTGTGATTCAGATTTTTCCCCTCCTTTCTCCCACCCCTTCCCCTAGATGGCAAGCAATCTAATATGTTATCCATGTTTAACATATATTTTTACCAATTTTAACATCTATTGGATTACATGCCACCTAGGGGAGGGAGTGAGGGGAAAGGGGGAAAAATTGGAACACAAGGTTTTACAAGGGTCAGTATTGAAAAAATCCTTTTGATATTTTTTGATATTTTTTATTTTATAATTTATTTTTAATTATATTTTATAACTTTTTATAATTTTATTATATTTTATAATATCCATATTATGTTTTGAAAATAAAAACTTCAATTAAAAAAAAGATAAAAGCCCATTAGATTTGGCAATTAAGGAAGCGCCGATAACTTTGGGAAGAGTAGCTGTGATTGAATGATGAGGCTACAGAGAGTTTTTTAAAAAGTGAGAGGGAAAAAAATAAAAATTAAAAAAATAAAACAAAACAAAACAAAAATTTTTTAAAAAGTGAGAGGGAAAGAGGAGCCTCGATCCCAGAGAGGCTTCTGGATGTTAGCAACAACAGAGAGAAGAAAAAGAAGAGAAGTGGAACTAGCGGGACGGTCAGAACATGGGAAAGCCTTGAGGATGGGGGAGACCCGTATTTGCAGGCAGCAGGGAAGCGGCCGCAGCCAAGGAGAGTCTGAAAACAGGGACAGTGAGGGTGGCAGAAGATGGGATGCAAGGGGTCTCGGGTATTTCAGGGTCTGCTGTGGCTAAAAGGGGCTCCGACCTCTTCCCATGGACCTGGGGAAGGAGGCGGCCAAAGGCCCCTGGTCAGGAGGACTAGGGAGCAGGGCAGGAGAGGGAGCTCTCCGCTGTCACTGTGTAGACCACAAGCTCCTCCTCAGGGTCACCCGTGCATCAGCCCTCTCTTGGAGCTGAGTAATTAGCAGGAAGCCAAGGTCACCCTGAGGGGGATCAGGGAGAACATGCTGACCCCGACCCCCTGGCCACACCTGTCCGGGCTGCCTCTCCCACCAGCCCCTCTGGCCCTCCCCCCCCCCCCCCCCCCCCCCCCCCCCCCCCCCCCCCCCCCCCCCCCCCCCGCCCGGCTGCCATCTCGGCTCAGGCCCTCCTTGTTCTTGGACCCCTCTGCTCCCTGTCCCCCCATGTCAGGCTCCTCACACTCCGGGGCTCCCCGCCCGTCCCGCGCATCCTTCCTGGCCTTTGCCCCCTCCTCCCTCCCTAGCCCGCGTCCGCTTTGGGGTTTCGGTCACCTCCGCCTGCCCATGGCCCCATGTGGGGTTTTCTTGGCAGAAATACCCAGGGATTTGCCACTTATTTTTCCAGGTGAATTTACAGCTGAGGAAACTGAGGCACAAGATCACACAGCTGCTTCAGGGGAGGGGCCTGTGCACTGTGGAGCCTCCTAGCTGGGGACAAGGACCTAGCCCCAGAACAGGAGGGATCCTTTCGGTACACAGTAAGTGCTTAATAAATGCTTGGCAGGTGCAGGTTGTCTGCACGGGAAGAGTCCCTCTTCTTCAGTCCCCGTCACGCTCTCCCCGGAGGGCCGAGGAGGGCAAGCTGTGCAGTTCCAGGCCCTGGACACGTCCCTCCTTTTCCCCTGAAACCCTCACCCTTCGCCAGACTCTGGGGGGCAATGGCCCGCCTGGCCCGAGCAAATCATGGGGCCTGTTAACATCCGGGACCTCTGGGGAGCCGGGGCAAAATGGAAGGCCCAGAGCGGATTTATTTAAAGGGCCCGCCTGTGGCCACACCTGCCAGCTTAGGCGGGTAGGGAATCTGTGGCTGATGGGGGAGGGAGAGGAGGATGGCTCCCTTCGCTCCGATTCTGTCAGCTGCATCCTGAGTCTGGGGATCCCCTGGCTTAGTTATGCCAGTTCTGTGGTTGGTTGTTGTTTGTATCTCCCGGTGGTCTCACACACACACACACACACACACACACACACACGTGTGGATGCACCGTTATCACCCATGTACACAAGCACGCACAGTGTGGATGCCCGTTCATGTGCACAAGCATGCACAGTGTGGATGCACGGTACACGTGCGGGTGCGCGCCCACAGAGAACTCTCCCCCTCACCAAAAACACGTGAGCAGAACCAGCCCCCGTTGGACCGTGTTCCCCATCCCCGGTTCCCCACCTCTAGGGCTCTCCGTTCCAACTTCTCCAGGGATGGAGATGTCACTCAGGAATAGCTAAGACTTCCGTTGCCTTTGGCCCTGGCAGAGAGCTTGGGCTTGGCCTTCCCGGACGACCCTGGGGCCCCTCCTCTCCCTGGTCCCCACAATCCCCCGGGAGGGCCGCCCATGTTTCCTCTGCCCTGCTCCCTGTACATGACAGCTCAAGTCTGGGGCAAGAACTGAGGCCGGGGTCACCGGGGCAGTCGCCGCCTTCTTGCTGCCACATCTTTGACTCCGGCCGCCTCCTAACAGCCTTCCCCAGTCTCTCTCTAGCCCATGATGTAACAGCATCCGTCTGTCCCCCGGCTTAGCCTTTCCCCATCAATGGAGATCCATTTTATTTCCAGTTTTGCTACCACAAAAAGTGCTGCTATAAATATTTTGTTATATATAGAACCTTTCTATCGCCGTGACCTTTTTTCTTCAAGGAAGATTCAATTCAATCTGCTAAGGATGTATTAAATCGCTGCTGCCGGCGGGGCACAGGGTGCCGGGCCTGCGGAAAGAGAACCAATGGGCCTCTGCTCTTAAAGGAACTGGTTCTGGAGAGGAAGAGGGAACACAAAGTGCCCCAGGGAATTTAATAGAAACAGAAGTGATCAAGAGGAGGAGGGGAATTAGGATTCCATTGGTCATTGGACACTTCCTGTGTTTGTCCGCTTGACAGTGGAGGTGGTATACCTGGGAGAGGCGGATTCATGGGAAATACTCATGTGAGGAAATCCGGGACCACAGGGGGTGGGGGGTAACCAGAAGTGCTCTTGTCATGGGGATATGCTCCAGGCCCCCCTGGAGAGGAGATAGATGCCCGGGAACCTGCTCACAGCCCAGACAAGGCAGCCTGCCGCTCCGGGGATGGAGGATCAGTACAGCTAGATCGTGGGGTGACTTGGTAGCTCTCTCTGAAGAATGGGCTCAGCAGAGAATTCAGCAAAGATCCGCTTCGAAAGCCTAAAAGGGTTAGAATTCAGGGCCATGTCAGGTTTTTTGTCTGTCTGGAGACAAGTGGGTATCTCCAACAACCTGGTCAACTCGCAAGTCTTTTGGTTACTGAGCTATATGGTAAGCAAGGCTGGCCCCAGAGCGGGGATGGAGAAAGCACCTCGGCCCAAAGAGCAGGGGATTATGGGTACAGAAGACTGCAGGGAACTTTTGACCTCTAAAATACGCTGGCTTAGTTTTACTGAACTCCCTGCCCCACTTTTTATCCTTTGTTAAAAGGTGGCCCCTGGGAAGGGTAGGAGAGCGGCACACTGGGATTGATGTTGATGTGAAAAGAAAAGAGCAATAATTTTTTTAAAGAAACATATACAGCCCTGTGCTGGTCTCTAAGGCGCCTGGGAAAGCGAGGGATAGAGGAAGAGGGGGAAGGTAGGAGGGAGGAGGAAAGAGGGAGAAAGTGGAGAAAGGAATACATGTACACACAGACACAGAGAAATATTAAAAAGTATTTTGATAACTGAATTTCAAAATAATTGCTCTCCTTTGATCAGCCTATGCATTTTATCTTGTGCATATAAAAACATGACTCTGAGCAAGGGCTCATGGGCTTCCCCAGCCTGCCTGTCCAGGGGGGTCCGGGACACGAGGAAAGTTGAAGGGTCCCCGTACTTGAGCTTCCCATCACCCCGACATTCTTTATTCTAAGTATGACTCAATCGTTTTGTTGTCACTTCTCCCGGCCCAGCAGCTTAGGTCCTTGTGGCAGGAAGGTCCTGAGGCTGAGCTGCTTCTGTGAAGCACAGCTACCAGCCACCACGTGGCAAGAGCTAGAATGACATAGCACTGCTTTATCATGACCAGAGGAGGCGAGAGTTCTTATTATACCCATTTCACAGATTAGAAAATTGAGGAAAGGCCTTGCCTGGGTCTACCCAGGCAGTATCTGAGTCAGGATTTGAATCCAAGTTTGATGCTCTGTCCTCCATTCAAACAGGGAATACATGTCTTCTCAGGCTCCCAAAGCAGTTCTCTGAGATAATTCAGGACAGATATGAACCCCAGGGGGCCGGATCTCTTTCCCTTCCCCCCTGTCAGTGGTGGGGCCGAAGGGGCTCCAGATAACCGAAACCACATAATATCAGAGTCGAAAGGAAGCCCAGAGCCCTTCCCCCAGACAAAAATCATTTTCCTCGGAATCGAAAACACAAGCGTCCGTGGAATCCAGCAGCTCTGCCTTCTCTCCGTCCTCTGATCATCACCGGGGCTGCCACAGATCCCCATCCGTCACAGCTGAGATGCCAGGAGGGATCCCTCGGAGCGAACGGCTCTCGGGCCTTGTGGGAGAAGGAACAGGCAGATTTCCCTTTTAATATACGGGGGCTCCTCTCCTCAGTACCAGGGGATACAAATGAGCCTTTGCAGCTTTCAGTTACTGAAGGTGACTGGGGAGGTGCCCAGAGAGGCTCCCAGCAGGTTTAGAGCCTGTCTCTTCAGAAAAGCGACAACCAGCCATCTGTACACTTCTTGACCCCCTTTCCGGCGGGACTTGGGAAGCCGGTTTCCTTTTCACTCCCACGAGCTTTGTCAATCAATACCTTTCTCGAACAGAAAGATCCCAGAAGGAGCAGGACGGTCCCAGCATCTCCGCGTGGGGAGAGCGGGCAAATCTCTCCGCTGACTTTCAAAGTCGGCTACGAAATATACTGATAGTGACTAACATTTGTATAGGCTTTAAGGCTTGCAAAGTCACATGTGTACGTATACGGATACCCAACGAGGTGTGTGTGTCCCCATGTACAGGTACCTCTGGTCTCAGCTGATCTGGACCCTCCCAGGCACCTATAAAATAAGTGCTCGTAAGGGAGGGGCTGTTATTGTTTTCAGACTTTGCAGTGAGGAAACTGAGGCAGAAAGAAGTTAAGTTACTTGTTCAGGATCACATAACAAACTCAAAGAGCTCTGGGACTGGTTTGTCTTTGTATCTGCAGCTTAGCACAGTGACCGGTGAATAACAGGGGGGTGGTATTAATGTTGTTTTAATGTTGCATGAATTTGTTGTTCAATCACGTCCAACTCTTCGTTACCACATTTGGGGGTTTTCTTGGCAAAGATGCCAGAGAAGTTTGCCTTTCCTTCTCCAGTCATTTGACAGATAAGGAAACTGAGGCAAACAAGGTTAAGTGACTTGCCCTGGATGTGATTTTGTGACTTTTTTTGTTGTTGTTGAGGTTAGATTTGAACTTAAGAAAACGAGTCTTATTTGGTCTAGCATTCTATCCACTGAGGCACTGCCCAGCTGCATGAAAGAAAGAATGAATGAATGAATAATGAATAGGAGGAACTTAATCCAGCTCACCAAAGCAAACCAAAGGCCACAGATGTGTTTTGAACATGATCTGGGTGAAAGAGAACTGAATTTGAGGAGGGAAGGAGGAAGAAAGGATGGGTGAAAAGAGGAGGAAGGAAGGAAGGAAGGAAAGAAGGAAGAAAGGAAGAAAGGAAGGGAGGAAAGGAGGGAAGGAGGGAAGGAAGGAAGGAAGGAAGGAAGGAAGGAAGGAAGGAAGGAAGGAAGGAAGGAAGGAAGGAAGGAAGGAAGGAAGGAAGGAAAAAGAGGGAAGCATCTTTTAAAGTTCTCCTTCCCATTCTCATTACTCTGAGTCCCTTCAGGCTGTCATTTAATTTCTAGTTCTTAGAGTTCTCATCTGCAAAATGACAGCAAAATGATTGAAATGTCTTATACTTCCATTTCCTCTCTATAAAATGAGTTGTTCCGATGGCCTCTGAGTCCTTTTTAGCTTCCAGTCCTATGCTCTTAAAGGGTAGACTTAGATATAGGTGACTGGACTTAGGCCTTTTTCAAGTTTCTTTCTTTTTTTTTTGATGAGACAACTGGGGTTAAAACTTGCTCAGGGTCACACAGATAGTAAGTGTTAAGTGCCAGAGGCCAGATTTGAAGTCAGATCCTCCTGACTTCAGAGCCAGTGTTATATCCCCTGTGCCACCTACCTTCTTCCCCATCCCCACCCTCCCCCCCAAAAAAAGAGAAAGAAAAAAAACAAAACAAGCAGACAAACAACAACAAAGGTGAAAGAAAATACTGTTGTGATCCACATTCAGTCTCCATAGTCCTGTCTGGATGCCCATGGCTCTCTCCATCCCAAGTCTATTGGAATCACCTCATTGTCTAAGAGAGCCAGGTCCATCAGAATTAATCATCATATAATCTTGTATGTATAATGATCTCCTGATTCTGCTCATTTCACTTAATGTTAGTTCATGTAAGTATCTCCGGGCCTCTTTAAAATCATCCTGCCCATCATTTCTTATAAAACAATGATATTCCATAACATTCATACACCTTAACTTGTCCAGCCATTCTCCAATTGATGAGCATCCATTCAATTTCCAGCTTCTTCCCATTACAAAAAGGGCTGCCACAAACATTTTTACACATGTGGGTCCCTTTCCCTCCTTTAAGATATCTTTGGGATACAGACTCAGTAGAAACACTGCTGGATCCAAGGGTATGTCCAGTTTTATAGTCCTCTGGGCATAGTTCCAAATTGCTCTTCAGAATGGCTGGATCAGTTTACAACTCCACCAACAATGTGTGAGTATCCCAGTTTTCCCATATCTCCTCCAATATTTGTCATTTTCTTTTCCTATCTTCTTGGCCAATGTGAGAAGTGTATAGTGCTACTTCAGAGTTGTCTTAATTTGCATTTCTTTAATCAATAGTGATTTGGAGCATTTTTTTCATATGACTGGAGATGGCTTTAATTTCTTCTGAAAATTGTTCATATCCTTTGACCATTTATCAGTTGGAGAATGGCTTGTATTCTTATAAATTTGAGTGAATTTGATGAGGTTGGTCTCCTAGTTCTCCAAAACACCAAGTTAGGGCGGGTTCGCAGGGAGAAATGCTACACAAAAGGCTATGATAAGAAAAGGCACTTTATTAAAGAGAGAAAGATTAAAATTAAAAAATTAAAAAAATTAAAGAGAAAGATGTTCTCTTAGTGGGCAATATCAGAGAATTGCAAGGAGACATTTTCTTGAGCTTACTTATATACAGAAACAAAACAATTTGGGTTTTTGCATTCGAAAGGAACGTACTTGGGCTGGGTTTGCATCCAAAAAGGTGAGCATCTGAAAGGAACATTTTAATGCAGATGCTCTCCTGGGCGAGGCTGTATTGTCCTCATCATCTCCCCCCTCAAGCACTAAACACAAATTCTTTTGGAAAAGGGTAGGTGGTCTCTAGTCTTCTGTATCTACTTCCTGCTGGGGATGGGCGTAGAGCTCAACCTAAAGGAGGGAAGAAGGGGAAGTGGTGCTTGGAGGGGAGAAGCGAGATCTGAAGGCGGCAGCCATAGTGTCCAGTGGATGCGAAGTTGGTGTATCAGTTATTTCAGGGTTCCCGGGTTGCAGGAGAAGTTGAAAGTTTGCAGCTTGTAGCCTAGAAGAAACAAACCTCACGAGCAATTTGAAAACGCAAGGACCAAATATGAGCAGAAGGATAATAATCAGAAGAGGGGTTAGTATAGGTGCCAGTAGGGACCATATCCAGGAATCCCACCCAGTGGACTTGGGGGGGTGTAAGAAACTGCTCATGGATGTCTTGCATCCAGGCAGCCTTCTGTAAGATTCTCTCTGTGTGCAACTCAACTTTCCTTGAGTTGTTAATATACATACAGCAAGAGCTGTTGACTAGAGCACAGACACCTCCACTGGAGGGAAGAAGATAATCTAAAGCCATGCTTATCCAAAACCATATTAGCCAACGAGTCAAGAGATTCCTGAATCTCTCTCAAGGAATGAGCCGTTTCGTTGGCAAACTGGTGGATTGTGGCTGTCAGGTTGGAGAGAATGCTTTCATGCTCTAAATATCCAACCCAAGGAAATAGCATCCTGGCCCCTTTCTTCAAGTACCACAGAGTGTTTTCCCAAAATCCCAGTTTATGTCTCCTCAGGGGAATGGGGGCTGCCTCTGGGGCACTGGCATTGTATATAGTGAAAGGGGTAATCAAGTGGCCTAAGGTGCAAGACCCATAGTGTTTGAAGGGTGTCAAGCACCGGGTGGAGAGAATCACAGGTGGGAGTGGGTTCCAATCAGAGGCATTTCTCTTAATAGGCCTCTGAGAGGTGATGGAGGGGGATGGGGAACTTACTTTGCAGAGGAAGGCATATCCCTTAGTTGCATAGACGGTACCTGAGGTTAGATTCTGAAGCAGTCTCCTGGTTGCTTGAAATGAATCTCCCCTCCGGTGCCCTTTGCAGAATATGACCGAGACCTCTCTCGGTTCATGGACAGCTTGCAATAGGTGCATAATTTCTCCTGCATGTTTAATGGGAGAGTTTTTTGCTGTCAACAAACCCCTTTCTTTCCAAATAGCTCCATGAGCATGTAAGATATGGAAAGCATATTTGGAGTCTGTGTATATGTTGACTCTCATCCCCTTCCCAAGTTCTAATGCTCTGGTTAATGCTATGAGCTCTGATTTCTGTGCAGAGGTGCCAGGAGGCAATGGTTTGGCCTCCACAGTGCCGTGAAGAGATACCACAGCATAGCCCGCCTTTCTCTCCCCATTCTCGAGAAAGCTAGACCCATCTGTGAACCACTCCCCGACTGGGTTCTCAAGGGGGGTGTCCTTTAAGTCAGGTCTACTAGAGTAGACAGAATCTATAACTTCCTCACAATTATGAACAATCTCTTCCGATTGAGAGATGTCAGGGAGAAGAGTGGCAGGATTTAGGGTACGACAGACTTGGAGGGACAGGTCAGGGGTATCCAGCTGGAGAGCCTGGTACTTAGTAAGCCTCCCACTTGAGAGTCACTGATGCCCTTTGGCTTCTAAAATGCTTTGGACTCTGTGTGGGGTTAAAACCTCTAATGTCTGACCCAGGGTCAGTTTGGAGGCTTCCTCAATTAACAGGGCTGTGGCAGCCACTGCTCTGAGACAGGAAGGCCACCCTAGGGAGACAGAGTCCAGTTTCTTCGAAAAATAAGCCACTGGTCTGGGCTCAGGCCCTAGAAGCTGAGTAAGGACACCCAATGCCTGTCCGCGCCTCTCATCTACATACAGAGTGAAAGGTTTCTGTAAGTTAGGCAGGGCAAGAGCAGGAGCAGAGGTCAGTTTGGCTTTCAGGGTTTTAAAAGCTTTGACTTGTTCCGGTCCCCATTCAAGAGGAAGATTATCAGGACCTTGAATAGAATCATAGAGGGGTCTGGCGATAATCCCAAAATTAGGAATCCAGATGCTGCAGAAACCAGCCATTCCAAGGAAGGTTCTTAGCTGCCTTTTTGAGGCAGGATCTGGGAGGCTTAAAATAACCTGTTTCCTCTCCTCAGTTAGAGATCGAGAGGTGGGGGTGAGATTGTGACCCAAATATTTAACTGACTGGCAGGCAATGTGGGCCTTTGGTAGGGAGACCCTGTACCCCCTCGAGGCTAGGAAGTTTAAGGTCTTTGTGGCCGCTATCAGAGACTCCCCTCTGGTCGGGCTGCAAAGTAATATATCATCCACATATTGTACAAGGCTGCTGCTGGACAGATTAAGGTCCAGCAGATCTTTAGCTAGGGCTTGGCCGAATAAATGCGGGCTGTCCCGAAAGCCCTGGGGCAACACAGTCCAAGTTAGTTGATGGGGAAGTTCCCCTGGCTTAGCCCATTCGAAGGCAAAAAGGAATCTCGAGTCCTCATGTAGAGGGATACAGAAAAAGGCATCTTTAAGGTCCAGGGTGGAAAACCATTGTGTATTCCCTGGAATTTGTGCGAGAATTGTATACGGGTTGGCCACTATGGGATGGATTGGGACAACCGCTTCATTAATCGCCCTAAAATCCTGCACTAGCCGGTAATCTCCGTTGGGCTTTCTGACAGAAAGAATCGGAGTATTACAAGGGGAGTGGCAGGGAATCAGGAGTTTGAATTTAAGAAACTTGTCAATTAAAGGCTGCAGCCCTATCTTATCTTCCCGCTTAATTGGGTATTGGTGCCTATGAGGAAATACACTAGGATCCCTTAGTCTGATAAGGGCTGGAGTGGCCTGTGAGGCTCTCCCAGGGATGCCCTGGTCCCACATGGAAGAGTCTATTTCCCCCCAAATTTCACAGGGAATGTGGAGAGGTCTGGAGAGGAGTGCACAGAGATTATCTGGAGGCCTCACCAGAGAGAATTGGGCTCCCAGTTTCATCATCAAGTCCCTACCCATCAAAGGGCTGGGACAGGAAGGGATAATTAAAAATGAATGTGGAAACAACAGGTCTCCGAACCGACAAGGCAAGGGGAGGGTTTCTAAGCAATGTCTAATTTTCCCTTCAATTCCTATTACCTTATGGGGGGAGGGACGAGTAGGACCCGAATGCTCCAGCAGAACGGAGAAAGAAGCCCCGGTGTCAAAGAGAAAAGAGACTGGCGTACCTCCTACGTCCAAGGTTACCCTAGGCTCGGCTTCGATGATGGAGGAAGGGGGTCCATGGACAAGCCCAGGGCCCCGTCAGTGCTGGCCTGGAGAGACCTGGAGGGCGAGGCTGGAGGCTGTGGTTCTCCCCTTCTCCGGGCAGTCGCTCTTCCGGTGTCCTTCCCATTTGTACCTGGGGTAAGGGCCTGGCGGCTGGTTCCTCTGAGGGCAGTTTTTCGCCCAATGGCCGGGCTGATTGCACCTAAAGCACAAGCTTTGGGGACCCTTGGAAATAGCGACAGCCAGAGACTGGGCGTGTTCTCTGTTCCTTGCTCTGACTTTTCGGTCCTCCTCCTGATCCCTGTTATTAAACACCCCAAAGGCGATTTCCACTAATTGATTCATTGGAGTCTGGGGTCCTAGTTCCAATTTCTGCAGCTTCCGTCTGATATCTGGGGAAGACTGGCTAATAAAATGCATGCCGAGGACAGCAGTCCCCTCTAAAGAAGTGGGATCTAGGTTAGTATATTTCCTAATGGCTTCTACGAGGCGCCCCTGAAATAAAGCGGGATTCTCATCAGCTGCTTGGGTGATTTCTCTAAGCTTATCATAATTCACCTGCTTTTTAATCCCCTTTTTCATACCCTCAATGAGGCAGGTTAGGAAATGATCCCTTTTTTCTCTATCCTCGCTCCCCTGCTGATAGTTCCACCTGGGGTCTGCTGCAGCCCCTGCTTGATATCTACCGGGGGAGGTGACGGCCAACTCGTCTCCAAACTTCTGGGCCAGGTCCCAAATCGTCCTTTTCTCCTCTATGGTACAAGTAGAGAGAAGGATGTTAACATCTCCCCAGGACAGATCGTACTGGAGAGTAACAGCTCTAAAGCCCTCAGTAAACTTAGTGGGATCTTCAGAATATCTGCCCAGTTTCTCCTTAATCTGGGAAAGATCCAACATAGAAAAGGGCACCTGCACTCTAAGTGTTCCCCCCCCTCAGGACTGGCCACTTCCCTTAGGGGGAAAAGATTAGAAGAGGTCCCCAAACCAGAGTCCTGAGCTATAGCTGTGATGTGGTCAGGCTCTGGGGGAGGGGTAGGAGGGTGAAGGCTTGGGGCCAGAGTGGCCAGAGGAGGTGGTAGAGGAGGAGAAGGTGAAGGAGGAAGAGGTGGGGGAGGAGGAGGTGGGAGGGAGCGGGAAGAGAAGGAAGTGCCTCTTCTTGTCCGAGAAGGGCTAAACAACACAGGAGCCTCGGGAGGGGAAGGAGGGATAGGTTGAGTAGTGTGGGATCCTGGGTCCTCTGTCTGGTAAGGAGGTGGCTTTGGAGGCGATTTAGGAGCAACCTGCGGAGGGCCGCAAGATGGGGCAGATGCTCCCTGCACCTCTAAAGAAGTAGGAAGGAGAGAGTCATTCAGAGAATCAGCTTCTTTCTCTATTTCTTCCACAACAGACTTAGCCAGCAACATCCTGCAAGTTAACAATGCTTTAGGATTCTGGGAAAGGGCCATGAAGGCCTGAACATAAGGAATTTCCATCCATCTTTCTTGTTTCTTGCAAAACAAGTCCAATTCTCTAATAGTGGTGAAATTGATAGAGCCATTAATTGGCCATGCCTCATGTTTGTCTAACTTACAGTGAGGCCAAACAGAATTACAGTAATAGACAAGCCTTTTCGATTTTAAGTCTTTTATACAAATTTGTTCTTATTTCTCAAAAGATAGCCCAATGGAGAATCTTTAGGGATGGAGGAAAGAAACTGACCCATTTTTGCCACAAGCCCAAACAACTTTATGATTCTATAGCGTAACCTTTCTAGATGTCTCAATAAAAGTGTCAACAAAAGGCCCTCTTGTAAGAAGACAATTCGTCCAAAAACAAACAAACAACAACAATAACAAACCAGGATGTCGTCCCTACAACGTCTTGTAGGTGACTAATTTCCTCTTAATCGACTCCCTGAGTCTGTCAGCAGCTTAGGTTCTAACCCGGGGTAACCAGAGCTGCCCCCCGCTATAGAAGAAATTATAATGGGCTTCTTACCTCAGTTAAAAGAAATCCCCATACGGGCCACCAAATGATGAGGTATGGATTGTGGCAGGAATATGGGTTGTTCTCCTAGTTCTCCAAAACACCAAGTTAGGGCGGGTTCGCAGCTAGAAACGCTACACAAAAGGCTATGATAAGAAAAGGCACTTTATTAAAGAGAGAAAGACACTAAGATGTTCTCTTAGTGGGCAATATCAGAGAATTGCAAGGAGACATTTTCTGGAGCTTACTTATATACAGAAACAAAACAATTTGGGTTTTTGCATTCGAAAGGTGCATAGGTTTTACATCTGAAAGGGACATACTTGGGATGGGTTTGCATCCAAAAAGGTGAGCATCTGAAAGGAACATTTTAATGCAGATGCTCTCCTGGGCCAGGCTGTATTGTCCTCATCAAACTCTCTACAAATTTTAGAAATGAAGTCTTTATCAGAAACTTTGGTTGTAAAAATTTTCCCCTAGTTTTCTGCTTTCCTTCTAATCTTGGCTGCATTGGTTTTGTTTGTACAAAAACGTCTTAATTTAATATCATCAAAATGATCTATTTCGCATTCCTAATGTTCTCTAGTTCTTCTTTGGCCATAAATTCCTTCCTTCTCTACAGATATAAGAGGTAAACTGCCCCTTGTTTTCCTGATTTGCTTATAGTGTCAGTCTTTACGTCTATATCAGGAACTCTTTTAGATCTTATCTTGATATAGGGTGTTAGGTATTGATCAATGCCTAGTTTCTGCCAGTATGTTTTCTAATTTTCTCAGAAATTTTTGTCAAATAGTAAGTTCTTATCCCAGAAGCTGGAGTCTTCCCCAAGTTTCAATGTGCTGAGATTGGCCTAAAGGTAAACGAAGTTACTGTTACCGGCCAACAGTTCTCCAGACATGTCTTCAGCTCTTCCTATGCATTTGGTACTATGCTAAACATTGGAGATACAAATATAAACAATACAAAAGATAGTCTTTGCTTTCAAGGAGCTTTAATTCATATGGTGGAAGACCCCACATAAGGAAACCTGAAAAAAGGATGAGTGGGAGAGAAGGTAGCAAGACTATGTAGAGTTGGGAGTAAGGAAGACAGGCTGATATACTTCCTCAAAATGGAAGTTTTTGGAGACAGTCTTAGCTAAACTCTAAAAAGGTTTAAACAGGAGATCCATTAATCACCCTTTTCATGCCATCCTTGTTGGAAATAAGGCAGCAGGTAGATGATGGACTGAAAAACTCTTCAAATATGAATTTATCTAATATGGTTTTCCAAGAGAGTAGAACATTGTGAGTTTCTTATTTGAAAACCATGAGGAAGAATTTTCTGGCTCTTCTGAAATTAAGCTGTATGATGGGACCCAGAAATACCCTAGCATTTTAAAAAATAACAAAAACCAAGAAGAGAGAATATGAATAATTCACATTTACATAGCACTTGGGGGAATTGAATGAACCACGCAGACTCTATCTTGTGACTCAGTTCTGGATCCAGTTCAGTTTCCTTTCTATTCAATTATGGTTCTAGTCCAATTTCTGTCGTGAGAAGACTTTTCAATTCTGGGAATTGTGAGAAAACTTGATTGCATCATTTGAACCTAGTCTTGTGTGGCTAGGAAGCTGGATGACTTCTACCTGCGCCAAAGATTGATGCAAGGGGGTTGTTTTTTTTTTTTTTTATCCCTTCTCTTAATTACGCAGCTCAAGCAACTCATATATCTTATCTGAAGATTGGCCCTGTATTAGTCAAGTAGTTATTGTTTCCGTACCTTTGATTGAATACAGATGCTTGGGGGAGGGAGAGTGACTTTCTGATTTCAGGGAATTGGGCCTCTTCACTCTCACCCTCCCAACTTGCAGTTCTAATTAGAAATCACATTACCTAATCTTGTATACTGCTTTTTTTTTTTTTTTTTTTTAAATAAAGCATTGGTCTTCTCCTGTACTGGGGGTTCAGAGCCAAGATTAAGAGGTCTGCTCCCAATTTATTACGCAATCGGCATGAACAGCTTAATAGATTGATATGCTTGGAAGCTCAAGCCTTTCTTTCCTCAGCTTCTCTGGATTTCATCTGTCACGTGCTCTAAATTTTACAAAGAGCACTGGATTGGGAGCCCAAGCACCTCCATACAAATCTAGGTCCACTGCTTACCCCAAAGTAAGTCATTTAAGCTCTCTGGGCTTGGGCTTCCTTATGTGCCAAAACGTAAGACTGGACTGGATGGTCTCTAAATCTGTCTGGCTTTAAATCCCAAGATCCTTAGTAAGGGGTTTAATCATTTCTGTTTTGGCCAGAGATCATGAGGGTGCTTCCTCTCCCAGATTCATTCATTCATTGATTTATTTAGATTTTTTTTTTTTTTTTTACTTGAGGTGGATTCTTTGCCTCAGTTTCTACCTAGCTTTAATCACTGATAGGGATCTGCCTAGGTACCTTAGCCTAAAAAGGGCCAAGGCCTCCTACTGTATCGGGGCCATCTCCAGTCATCCTGATCTATATCTGGCCACCAGGCCCAGATGGCTCTGGACAGAAGGTGAGGCTAGTGACCTTTTCCCACCCTCCCTGATTTAAATTCAATTCACTTGCATATCATGACATCCCCTCCCTGATCTCATGGTCATCATGGAGAGAGAAGGACACACAACTATTACTGTGCTTATTTTTCACAGATGAGGAAATGGAGGCATTTGAAGAAATCATTTTCCCAAGTTCCCCCTGCTAATAAGTCTAAGAGCCCATTCTAATCCTAATGCTCTTTTCCACGACCCTTTGCTTCTTCTAGGGGAGATGGGCAGCCAGGCAGAATTCAGGGTCCCTGGACACTGGCAACATTTACCCAGCAGCATCCTGAGCCATGAAGCTTAAGGGGACAGATGCACAGGAGCTGGAGTTTGAGCAGACCCAAGTCTTGAAAGCACGTGGGTTGTGTGCACAAGGGTAAATGAGCAGCCATTTATCAAAGTGAAAAGGCTGGATCTAGTTTCTGCTCCTTATAGCTCCTCGGTGTGTTCCTGGCACTGGATATATGTTTGTTAATAATTCCGAAAAATGCACTGTAGATGGCCTATTTTTATTTAATGTCTAATAAACGGGAAAACTGTTTACATTGCACCTATCAACAAGACGCTGCACAGCAGAGGGGCAGACTAGTGCCTTCCAAAGTCCCTTCCCTTCTGGGCAAGAAACTTTACAACCGATTTTCTATGAGATACATACCAAGATCTGCTGGATCTCATTTTTCCTCATCCACCAAATGGGCAAATCATTGGATTTTTGTGGTAACTGGCTAAGAGGTTTGGACAGGCTGGGCTCGACTTTCCTTTAACTCTTATGTTCCTTAAGTCTTGTTGTTGATGTGACCTGTTGGAGCAGGACCAGGGGCAGCTAAGTGTCAAAGGGGATAGAGCACTACCCTGAAGTCAAGAGGACCCGAATCTTGCCTATACTTCCTAGCTGTGTGAGCCCAAGCATCTCCATACAAATTCTAGGTCCACTGCTCACCCCAAAGCAGGTCATTTAAGCTCTCTGGGCTTGGGCTTCCTCATGTGCCAAAACATAAGACTGGACTGGATGGTCTCTAAAGTTCTGTCTGGCTTTAAATCCCAAGATCCTAGGTAAGGGGTTTAATCATTTCTGTTTTGGCCAGAAATTGTGAGGGTCTTTCCCTCCCAGATTTATTCGTTCATTCATTTATACAGATTTTTTTTTTTAAATTTTAGGTGGATTCTTTGCCTCAGTTTCTACCTAGCCTTAATCACTGATAAGGAACTGCTTCAGACTGAAACCTGTCGAGGACTTTAGCTTAAAAAGGCCAAGGTACTCCCACTGCATCCGGGGCCATCTCCAGTTGTCCTAATCTATTAAAAAAAAGTCATAAAAAAATAAAAATTACAAAATAAATAAGTAAATAAAACAGCAGGACCGAAAGCTAAATGGGCCCAGGTAATGGTTTTGGGTGAAAACTTCCTCGCTCAAGAAGTTTTTTTCTTGCATTCTTACTCGCTGCATTGACTCAACTTCCCTTTGGTTGTCATGGCAATACCACTGACCTAACCAGGCAATGAAGGCTGAGAGAACTTCAATTAAGCAACGATTAAGTATCAACTAAGGACAAGGTCTCCAGCCCAATTTGGGGAATGCAAAGAATTAAAAGGACGGTTTCTGTCCTTGAACTTGGAATTTTAACAGGTGACATAGGGATGTACTCATGGTATATGGCAGGACATAAATGCATTTGGGGCAAGGGGAACCTTTAGGAAAGAGGCCATGAAAAATCTGAGGGAGACAATCTCGCTGGGAGCTGAGAGGAGGCTCAACAAGCCTTTAAGTGGCCCTTGAAGAGAAGGAGAGTGACAGGGATAGAAGGTTGCATGTATGTGTACTCCAGACCGGTGGGAATAACTTCTGGGCGTGGAGAGGAGTGCAAACTGTCCCAGGAACTGAAAAAAGGGGCGATGGGGGTCTGTACGGTCAGGTTGTCAAGGCCTTCCCATCCTGCTGGGCCTGGAAGATGGCTGGTGGTCCCTGGACCTCAGCTGGGAACCAAAAAGTCCCTGGAATCACAGAGGAGCGAGAGGCAATGGCAAGGTCCGGGAGGTAGTGACTACTTTTGTGATGACCATTAAGAATGGGGGGGAATGCGGACACACAGACTATCCCTGGGGACCCTGCCCCAGTGACTGCTCCCTCCCGCCTCCTAAACCAGGCAGGATCCCTTCCCGTTGCCTCTTTCATATGCAGACACCCCGACAGTGAGGATTAGGCTAAGCCTAAGCACTTTGTTCACATCTTCTCTTTAATCACAAGCTCCCAACTATTCCCTTGGCCGGATGCAGGGTAGTGTTTGTCTAGCACCTACTATGTGTCAGGCGAAGGTAGGATCTGGGGACTCAAAGATGAGGACGAAAGGAGCCCGTGCCCATCCAAGGAGTTTATATTCTCCAGGGTATGGGATGGGAACATTCGTTCGGATTTCTGGGAATCAGGATTCTTGGGAGGGGAAGCTGGGAATCAGCACCTCCATTTTTAAGACTAATAAGTTCAGTGGCTTCTCACTGGGGGAACTGGAACCCAGACCTTTGCCCTCCTGGACTCCAAATCCCCAGCTCTTTTGCAATCAGCCAATCAGGGATCTACTACCTTGGGATGGGAGCAAAGACTTTCCTGGTCGGCACCTCCTCTGCTTGCCTGACTGTGCTCCTTCCTGAGGGCAGAAGGGAATGACGCCAGCAGAAAGGGCATTAGATCCAGACTCCCCCATGACAAATCACTGATCCTCAATCTCTTTTCTCCTTTGCACACTTAACTGTCAGGGGATGGGAAAACTCAGGGAGGGGGTGGAAAAGAGTCTCCCCCAGTCCCTCAGAGCCGGATTAAGAGCCAGTCTCAGACGTAGCTGCCGAGCTAATGTCCTAGGCCACCTCGGAGGCCTTGTTAGTGCCGGATGACAGATGGTCCTGTCCCTACTGGGCTCATTGGTCAGATGTCTGAGAACTTGGGATGAGTTTAGAAATGCCAGCTCTGGGGGTTCTCCCTTACAGTCCACCTTTCATACCAGCGTGGCCAGGGGAGGCTTTCAAATAGACAGACACCAGCTGAAGACCAGCAGCCCAAAGTGCAGACGGGGGGCAGCGGGCAGAAGGGTAGTGACTTGTAATCATAAAGAGAGCTCCCAAACTGAAGAAAACATTCAGTTTTGGAAGCAGAATAATTCTTAACTCCTTGTAAGTAGGAAGCAAGATTTTTGCATAAACCAAGCCTTGGATTGGGGGAGGGTCCCCTCTGGGCTTCTTCCTCTTTTAGGAGGAGCTCTCTGGTTGTATTCTGGAGGGCTGGGCCACATGGACACAGACAAACCACCAGTGAGGCTGTGCAAGCGGACACAAGGAGTCCTTTTATTACAAGTGATGCGAGCGACATGCTCTGGGAAATGGGGCCTTCTGCAGTCGGGCACGGTGGCGAGCAGCAGCAGAGTATTGGCAGTCAGGACCAGGGCCTGATGCTTGTCCTTCTAGGGTCCTGCCCTGTGCCGGGCAAGGCCGGAACATAAGTCAGGTCGGTTTCTCAAAGAGGTACTCGAGATCCGGGGCCCGCAACCTCTGCTCTCTATTCTTGTTTTTGGTAAAGTCTCTCAGCATCCACATGACATCATTTTCGAAGATCTCAGGGGCTGGCTTTGCTTCTGCAGAATAAGAGATGGCAAGGGGGTAAGAGGCAGAGCCCAGTCCTCTGCCATGAGCAGCCCCAGCCCCTCAAACTGAGAGGGCTGAGCATGGGACTGAGGATGTTTCCCCCTTGTGTTCAGCAGGTATAAAACTCCCCAGCCGGTGCCTTTTTTTCAGAGAGGGACTTTGAGGCAGCTATGGGGGAGGGAAGTGGGAAGCGCCCAAGTGGACAGCATTGAGCCTGCCTGGAATTAGGGAAGACCCCAGTTCACATCAGCTTCTTCCTAATTGTGTAACTCTGGGCATGTCAATCCACCTCTCTGCCTCAGCTTCCTTAACTATAAAATGGGGATACTAAAAGCACTGACCTCACAGGTTTGTTGAGGATTAAATAATATTTGGAAAGTGCTTAGCACAGTTCCTGGTGCACAGTATGTGACATTTGCTATTATTATTTGCTGTGGTGGTTTATTATTATTATCACTTGCACACAGATGGCACTGAGAAGATTGGAATTGATTTTGTCATTTTCTTATCAATCCTATTTATAAGTAGCTGTTTTCATTCTGTGAACTGCCTAGGTCATGATTCTTTTTAAAAAAATAATCTTTTATTTTTTTCTAATTACATGTAAAGAGTTTTTAACATTTACTTTTATGAGATTTTGATTTCCATTTTTTCTTTCCCTCCTCCCCAAGACAGCAAGCCATCTGATAGGGATTATATATTAAATGCATCATGTTAAACAAACTTCCACATGGGTCATGTGAAAGAATAGAACACGAGGAAGAAAAAAAATAAAATATAGTGAAACAATATGCTTTGATCTGCACTCAGATTCCAAAATCCCTTCTCTGGATATAGAGATTTTCTATCATGAGTCTTTTGGGATTGTCTCGGGGGACTGTCTATCACTGTTGATCATCCCACAGTGTTGCGTTTCCTGTGTGTGCTGGATCAGCTCATTCCATTTAGCATCAGTTTATGTAAGTCATTCCAGGTTTTTCTGAAATCCAACTACCCATTTCTTCTAGAACAATATTCCATTACATCCACATAACATCTTGTTCAATCATTCATCAACTGATGGGGATCCTTAATTTCTAATTCTTCCCCAGCTCAAAGAGAGCTGCTATAAACATTTTTATACACGTGGGTCCTTTTTCATTTTTTAGTCTCTTTGGGATACAGACCCAGTAGTGATACTGTTGGATCAAAGAATATGCAGTTTTATAGCCCTTTAAGCACAGTTCTAAACTGCTCCCCAGAATGGTTGGATCAATTCACAACTACACCAAAGGATGCATTGGTGTTCAATTTTCCCACAACTTCTCTAACATTTCTCATTTTCCTTTTCTGGCATATTGGCCAATCTGATAGATAGATGTGAGATGATACTTCGGAGTTGTTTTAATTTACATTTCTCTCATCAATGGTGACTTAGAGTATTTTTTTTCATGACTATGGACAGTTTATCTGAAAACTGCCCATTCATATCTATTGATTATAAGTCATGACTCTTTGTTTCTGCACTTAGCTCAGTCTTCAGCTGGCCTATAATGTGTTAAGTTTAAAAGTCCAGCTTTCCTGCTCATGTTTTGCTAATCTTGGGGACTGTGAGAAAGTGAGGGATTTTAGACCTGTTATCTTTATGCCACGCAAGCTATCCTCCAAGGGATGTCTGCTTTGCTATTTAAGAGTCTATGATGCCAGGGAAGCTAGGTGGTGCTGTGGAGAGAGCACCAGCCCTCAAGTCAGGAGGACTCAAGTTCAAATCTGCCCTCAGAACTTAACACTTCCTAACTGTGTGACCCTGGGCAAGTCACTTAACTCCAATTGCCTCAGCAAAAAAAGTCTATGATGCCAAAGAAGTCATAAAAGAAGGAAAAGGACCCACGTGTGCAAAAATGTTTAGCAGCTCTTTTTGTGGTGGCTGAATAAGCTGTGCTATATAAAGGTAATAGTGTGATTGTTTCAAAAAAGTTGATGAACAAGGTTTTTAATAAGGCCTGATGCACAAACTGATGCTGAATGAAACAAGCAGAACCAGGAATACACTATACACAATAACACCAAGACTTTGTGACAATCAACTACGAAAGACTTGGCTCTTCTCAGCCGTTCAGCGATCCAAGGCAATCCCAGTAAGCTTTGGATAGAAAATCTGCATTCATAGAACAGACAGAATATAAACAAACACATTTTATGTTCACTTTTTTTTCCTTCTCCCAACATGATTCATAAGGAACTATGTTTAAAAAATGAATGCACATGTATATCACACACACAGTCTTGAGATACACCTCACATCTGAACTCAAATAGAGAGCATTTTTTAGTCTCAGGAGAGGACATTATCCCCCATTACCAAACTTCCAATCATGCTGTTCCCTATACCTCAGCTGTCACCAACCACGCTGTCCTTAATGCCAAGGTGTCACCTACCCTTCTCTGTAAGAACTGTTCTTTTACTCAGCATCTCTGGCATTAACAGAACAAAGCCGCCGACCCATTTATTGACATCGTACGTGCCAGAATCTTGCTCTGAGATCTGCCTTAGCTCAGCTTGTTAAAACTTCAATTGCAACAGTGCTTATGGACAAACAAATCACATAGCTAGTACCTGGGAAGACTGTGCCAGCTACTTTCATATTCTAAGAAGCCCTTTCTGAGAACATCAGTCTTGCTCCTTTGTCTCTCCCTGTTGGATAGAAGTTCCTTGAAGGTGGGGCTTTTCTAGCTTTTTAAATGTGTCCCCATGTGGAAAAATTGGGACACTGATGCACTGTTGGAGTTGTGAACTGATCTAGTCGTTCTGGGGAGCAATTTGGAACTATCCCCAAAGAGTTATACCCTTTGACTCGGCAATACTATTAGTAGTTCTGTTTCCCAAAGAGATTAAAAATAAGGAGAAAAGGAGCTATTTGTACAAAAATAATCATAGCAGCTCTTTTTTTTTTTTTTTTGTGGTTAAGAATTAAAAATCAAGGGGATGTCCATCAATTGGGGAGTGACTGAACATGATTTGGTATTGATTATAATGGAATATTAAAAAAAATAATGTTGCAGTCTGATTTCAAAAAGTCTGGCAAGACGTGAACTGTAGAGTGCAAGAGAACACTGTACAGTGACGGAAATATTATAAGACGAAGAACTGCGAATGATAGTTATCCTGATCAAAGACAACTTCAAAAGATTCATCATAAAAAATTCTTTCAGGGGCAGCTGGGTGGTGCAGTGGATAGAGCACCAGCCCTGAAGTCAGGGGGATCTGAGTTCAGATCTGGTCTCAGACACTTAACACTTCCTAGCTGTGTGATCCTGGGCAAGTCACTTAACCCCAATCGCCTCAGGCAAAAAAAAAAAAAATCCTATCAGTCTCCAAAGGAAGAGCTGAGGCAGTCTGAATGCAGATAGAAACATACTATTTTTCACCTTCTGTATTTGGTGTGCACATGTTACATTTTCTTTGAGTCTGTGTTTTCTTTCATATCATGACTAATATGGGCATATGTTTTACATTGATTAAAGATGCATAATCTATAACAAAATGCTGTCTTGGGGGGAGAGGGGGATGGAGGAAGAGAAAAAAATTTGGAACTCAATTTTTTATTTTTAAATAAAGTTAAAAAGTCTTTAGATGTAACTAGGGAAAAACTTGTTATTAAAAAAAAAAAAAAGTATCCCCAAGATTTAGAACAGGGCCCCGCACAACTTAGCACTTAACAAATGCTTTTTCATTTTTTTGTTGTCAACAGAACAATGGCGATATTCATGCTTAGTTCTTAGGCAGCACTGACTGCACAGTGTTTAAAAACACTGGTGTGGTTTAGTGGAAAGAACCCTGGGCTTGGAAGTGAGGCAAACTGAGTTCCCATCCCAGTTGATAACTTGTGACAGGGGTAGCCTTGGACAAGTTCCACTACTTTAGAACCTCAATTTCCTCATCTGTAAAATGGGGACAAATTCGAACTCCCAGTCAAGTGTTTTGTGAGCTTGAGTACTCTGGAAATGTAACCCAGAGCTTGGATAATAAGGTAGGAAGAGGAGTTCTCTGTCTTTGGGTTCCCTGGTATGCACACCTTTCCAGAAATGCTCCAGAGAATTAAGTTAACATGTTAGAGGCCTCTGAGCTGGACTTAGCGTAGTCTGATCACCTTGTTTACATCTAGGGATACTGAGGACCAAGGGGCTAAGTGATCTTAATCACAAGATTTAAGTAGCAGTAACTAAGTAAGAAGAATTACATAGCAGAACCTGGATTTGAACCAAAGCCAACTCTTCACAGAATCTCTGACTCTTGTTCTTTCTTGGACACTAGCGGCATCCAAAAAACTACAAGCTATTATAGGAGTCTTCATATTGACAAGATCACAGGTTCTCCAAGTAACAAAATATATTATTTTATGCTTAGCCAACAAATTAAACAGAACTTGTCTGAATCAAAAGACAAGGCTCAAACATAAAATAGGATTAATTTTTAAAATGTTGTTAGCCTGTCCCACAGGCTGCCTAAAGGGCACCAGGCCCATCTCACATGGAAGTCGTAATCACATTGGCTGGAGAACTAGACCATCTGGGTTTGCAGCTTGGCTTGGCCACTGTTCATGTTAGAGCTTCATCAAGTCACTGAAACCCTAAGGTAGGTAGGCCCCCCCCCCCCCCCCCCCCCAGCTCTAACCGGTATATGGTGACGCCTTCTATGTCCATGTATGTGACATGATGGGGACAAATCAAAGCCCAGGATTACTGTGTCTACTCTCGGAGTTGAACTACAAGGGGCAGCTTGATACCCTGGAGAGAGCCAGGAGTTACTCTCTAAGACTCTAGTTCCTGTGATGTAAACCTAGAAGTTAGAGCAGATAACTGCTGAAATTCACTCACTCTAAAAATCACGGGTTGAGCTCTGGTCAAGAACCCAGGAGAACACAGATTTCAAGGCAGAAGGGCCTGTAGGCCTTCTGGTCCAACCCTGTCATTTCACAGAGGATGCCTGGCTCAGAAACAGCTTGTGACAGTCACATTGGAACCCAGGTCCCTGGTCCAGGCTCAGAACCCCAGGACGTGACTGCCACGTGGCAGTACCTGTTGCCCAGTAGAAGATATCCCAATCATTGCTGGGCTCATTGATCAGGCGGTCATAGAGGTTCAGCTGCCTCTCCGTCATCTGGTGCAGATTCTCCTTGGCAAAGAGACTAAAGGAGGAGAGTAAAGACGGTGATTCAGAGGGGCTGAGTGGTCCCAGGCATCAAGACCAGGTACCACCTGTCCTCTGACAGGTGGCCCAAGGGCTCCCATGTCCCTACCTGAGGAGGATGCAGTTCTCCAGCATGCCCCGCTTCCTGCTCTCATAAAGCAGGCGAGCCCTCTTAGTTTCAATGGGTTCGTCTGTTCGCTCTTCCCATGGGGGTAAGGAGATTTCAATCATATCTTTTTGAGAGTCTGCAGGGCTGTCTCCTCGATAAAACCGTCTTGACAATGAACTACTCACGCAGGGAGATAGAATACTGTCCCTGGACAAGGCAAAAAGCTGGAAGAAAAAGACAAACCCAGAACGAATCAAGCTGCATGTAATGCCATTCAATAAATGTTTATTAAATGTCTACTATGTGACAGGGACTATACACTTAAAGGAACATGCAGATTCATAAAATATTGAACTTAGATGTAACACAACTGACCACCGGAGGGGGAGGAACTAGAGACACAGGGAATAGTTAGCTACACTCCTCCAGCTAAGAAATGCTCTAATTCAACAACCTATAGCTGTTAGGTCAAGACCCAGTGCCGAGTATCAGGCAAAACCCAAATAGTCTCTGGTTAGCAGGAACTCCATTCTATAGAGCAGGGGTCCTCAAACTACAGCCTGCGGGCCAAATGCGGCAGATGAGGACGGATTATCCCCCTCACCCAGGGCTATGAAGTTTCTTTATTTAAAGGCCCACAAAACAAAGTTTTTGTTTTTACTATAGTCCGGCCCTCCAACAGTCTGAGGGACAGTCAACTGGCCCCCTATTTAAAAAGTTTGAGAACCCCTGCTATAAAGGGATATAACAGATGAACAGAAAAACAAAACCAAAGGGCTCTTGAATAAGAAACAAACTAACAACTCTGGGGGGCAGAGGAGAGGAGAAGGTAGAAGGGGCATGAAGAAGAGGTCTCTGGAAGGCAAGGATAAAGAGGGGATGATGGTTTGCATGTGAACGGATGCCTGGCAGTGTGAGAAATACACCATTGAGGGAACAGCTAGCTGGTTGTCTGGCTTGGCTGGAATAAAGAATGTGTTAGGGGACGTTGTGAAATGAAGTCAGAGAGCTCCTTTTTTGGTTCTTTGTATATGAAATGTTAATATTTGATGATGTTTGTCAAATCCATAATAAAGGGGTCAAAATAAAAGAAAAAAAAAAATTCAATGTGGAAATCCACCAGATTGTGGAAAGATAACTGAAATTTGGCAGAGGAATTTGTAGTTTCTCCTAGAGGTAAAAGGTAAAGGATTAATAGCTAAGGTTTGAGAGCTGGAGAACAACATAGCCATGAGGCGTGGAAGATGGACCCAAACAGATAATAGGTGGAGAGGAAATTGTCCAGGGTAGCAGCAGGAAGGGCCAGAAAAAGGCAAATATTCATGCGAAGGGAGAAGAGAGAACAGATATCAAACACTATGCAGACTTAACAAGCCTTTAGACCGATCAGATAAGAGTAGGAAGACTCGTCAAGGAGTGCTCAAGGTTAGGAGCCCAAGGAAACTGGATGTGAAAGATAGTGGGGTCTGGGCAGAAGTCGTGTTGCTGAGTGGCAGAAAATTCAATTTTGAGTCAGAGAACCAGGATCTGACCGTCCCACTGGACATTCTCTGGCCTCTAGTCTCCAAATATAAAAAGAGCTTGGATGAGATAATCTCTAGGGGTTCCTTCCCAGTCTGAATTCTAATCTCTGACCGTCCTATCAGTCGCGTGACTCCCTAAATCCTCCTTTGGAGTTGGAGGAGCAGGCTTCAGAGCCAGGTCCATTCCTTCTCTCATTCTCTGGGTTGATTAATGGTCCAAGGGCAGGCACAAAAAATCCAAGCTCCGGGGAGGGTTCTGAATGAAAATTGCTCTAAATCACTATTAAGTGGCAGAGTTGACAAAAAGGGGAATGACAAATGCTTGGAGGAGAAGCAGGAATTACCGTCTTTGACCCAACAAGACCCCTCCGAAGGCAGTGCTCCAAAGGTCAGAGAAAAAGGTCCTGCACAGACAGAAGTGTGCACCAGAGCGATGGGAGGTGCCCCCCCTTGGGAGACTGGCAGAACGAGTCATGATACAGGAAGGGAAGGGAGGACTTTTGGGTCCCATTTGTACACCTCTCAGGGGCAGCCCGTGGCTGTAGAACAAGATCACCACAGAGTCAAGGACGTGCCAAGGGCTAGATCACAGGCCGGGAGGAGGAGCCTGCCATTAGATAAGCAAGTCTGGATTTGCACTCGGGCCCGCCTGCCTCCGGACCAGTTTTATGTCCACCCACCAGAATTTCTGCAAGAAACCAAACCGCCTGAGGACTGAGGGGAAAGAAAGCCATCAGACCCTCCAGAAGGGACGCTTTGGGGCAGTTTGACTGCGGGGAGAAAAAATCAATGCCCAACTCAAGGGCAAACCTAAAAGCTAAGCCCCTGCCTAACAAAAGGGCGGGGCCGAGCGCTCTCTAAAGCCCTTTCCCCTAAAACTCCGAGAACTGTCCACAGGTGAGAAGGGGGCGCCCCTGGGCAGACTGCCCTAGGGCCGCCCCTCCGCCTTAGTCACCCCACAGGGCTGGGCCACATCTTTCCCAGCTAGTCCCGGTTTTCTACCCGTCCTCTGCCTTCCCATTCCACCGCTATTTGCATCTTAAAAGAGCCCCTCCCCCAAGCCGGAGTGGCGGTGAAGGGCTAAAGCTCCCATCCCCCACCCCGGTGGGGCAAGGTCATGGAAGGGGCCGCAGAGGAGATCAAGGCCCAGGCCCAGTCTTTTCCAGGGTCGCGGACAAGGCCTCAGAAGGGGACCCCTCGGGTGACCCCACTCAGCGCCGTCCGGCTCGTCCGCGCCGGGGCCTTTCCCGGCAGAATGACCAGCGGAGGGTTTTATGGAGGAGACAACCGAGGCACCCGGGGAGAGGGGACCCAGCCACGGTCCCTCGGCGCGGACGGAGCCCCTCCAAGGTCTCCCCCCCCCAGGGCCGCCCGGATACAGCGCCGAACCCCGGCCGGGCCCGCGCCCGCTTCTCCGCCCAGTCTGATCCCAAGCCCGGCCTCGCCGCCATTTAGCAGCCCCAAGGGCTCCGGGAACACAGAGACCCGAACAGCGCCTGCCCTCCGGGGTTCCAGTCTAGTGGGAGACCACGTGAGCGGGCCGGGGGAGGCTTCCGGTCCCCACGGGATCCGCCCCGAGGCTCCAAGGACTGGCGGGTTTGGGGCTTCCAGACGGCCTGCTCCGGCAGCGCGGCGGGAGAGCCCCGGGGGTTCCGCTATCGGGAGACACAGGCCCATTGGAGGGAGAGACAAACTGAGGCTCGGAGCGGCCCCTAGGGGGCAGCACGCACAAAGCGCTTCGCGAACGCCCAAGGACGTCACGTCCCGCGACCCTCGAAAACACCCCGGGAAGACTGGCCCCGGGAAGACTGGCGGAGCAACCGAGGCGGGCCCACGAGCTTGGGTGCGGCCGTGCCGGAGCCGGGATTGCATCCACCGTCTGCCTCCGGGTTCGGAGCTGGAGAGGGCAGCCTGCCCGGCCCCTCGCTTTGCAAATGGGGAGGTCGAGGCCCGACCGAGGAAGGCGAGGCTCCCCGGGCCTTCTCTCCAGGCAGGGCCTTCTCTCCGGGGCTCCGCGACCTCCCTCCGCCCGGCCTCGGTCCGCTCTCCTCACCCGAACTACAGCCGCCGCCGCCGCCATTTCCGCTCAGGCCTGGCCGGAAGCGCTTCTGCCCACCACATCCGGGTTCCTCGCGCCGGCCCCGACGCACCCGCGGAGCCTCGGACCGGAGGTGGGAGAGGCGGGGCCGGGCGCGCGTGCGTGTGCGTGTGTGCGTAAGGCGGCGGCACGCGTGACGCCAGCGCGTGGCGCGGGGGGGGGCGCGGCGGCGGCGGGAGCAGGGGGCGGGGCCTGCGGCCGGGCAGAGGTTCGCGCGCTTCGGGCCTAGTCCGGACTTGCCGCCGCCATATTCCCGGTAACGGGGGCGCGCGGCGGGGGGCGGCGGGGGCCGGGGCGCAGAGGTGGGAGCGCGGAGGCGGCGGCGGCGGCGGGGCGGGCGGGGCGCGGAGGGCGGGCGGCGGGGCAGGGCCTAGGCCCAGGGACGGAGCCCGCGCTGAGGCGGTGGCGGAGGCGGCGCTGGGGCCCGGTCAGTCCGGGGCGGCGCGCGGGGGGGAGGGGAAGAGGAAGGGGGGCCGCGAGCGCCGAGAGACCCGGCGGGAAGGCCTCATGAGAGCTCAGGCAGCGGGCGAGAGGGGGGAAGGGCGGGCAGAAGTCGGGCTGCGTGGAGGACGGACTCCCCCCTTCCCCGGAGACAGCGGGCAGCGGGCGGGACTAGGCCAGGAGCCGTGGGGGGGTGGGGGGGTGGGGGGGAGGCGGGCTGCGGGGAGGGGAGGCGGGCTGCACGCAGAAGCCCCGTCGGTGGATGGGGCGCGCCGGCCCCAGCACTGACCCGTGTCCCTCTCTCCGGAGCGCAGAGGCAGCACCGCCACCTTCCTTCCTCGCGGCGCCCCCGGGGTCTCCGAGCCATGTCGGAGGGAGTGGACCTCATTGATATCTACGCGGACGAGGAGTTCAACCAGGTGAGGGATCCCCGCGACCCCTGACCCCGGCTGGGGGGGAGTGGGAAGCGGGCGCCCGGCAGGAGCCGGGGGGGGGGGGGTTCCAGCACCTGGCCCGAGGTCACGGGACCCCCGGGGGCAATGAAGGGGGTGAGCCCTGCCCCCTCCCCCCGGGACGCGCTGGGGTCCTCCCTCCCCCGCCCCGCTACCCCAGGGGCCTCCCTCCCCTCGGGACAACAGAGAAGGAGCTCCAGCGGCTGGGGGAGGGGGCGGGCCGCCTGCCGGCCTGGGCAGGAAGATCGTTGGAGGGGAGAAGGGGCGTGAGGGCAGACTTTTTTTTTTTTCCGGAAGAATCTTATTGGGATGTGGCTGAAAACTTTAGTCTCCGTCTCCGGCCGCGAACGCGCGCCCCGCTAAAACGTAGTCCGTTGCGTCCTGGCCGGAGTTCGGCCGGCGCCTGGGCCCCCCTACGCCCCCTGAACCCCAACTAAGTCCTCGGGGAAATGGAAGCGACGACTATTGGGTCTAGAGCCAGAGGGGCCGCGGGGTCTGGGGGCGCGGCCACGGCGGCCAGTCCGGGTTTGGGTGGTGGGCCCCTCCCACCCTGCAACGTGCCTGACTGGGAAATGGGAGCAGAGCCCTGGAGGCGGGGCCGGCCGGTTACCGCGGAGCCCTTGGGGCTGCCCCTGCCCCCAGCAGGGAATGGGGCCCGGCACGCCGGGTGCTGCCCGCGTCTCTGCTGGAGGGACGAAACTTTGGAGCAGCTTTCCTGCCCGGAGTCCTGTCATTCAGAGTTTAACTTGCAAGAGCCCTTTTGTAGCTCGCTGGAAGACCCGTGGTGGTTGGGGGTGCCCCTGCCCGTGGGCCCGGAGAGCCCCGGGGCTTGTGGCTGAGAGAGCTGTCTTGCAGCGGGCGGGCTCAGGCTGGTCACTCTGCCCGATTGCTTCCTGGGCACCGGGACCTGCCGAGGGAATACCCACCCAGCCCACGTTGTTGGAGGCCGCCAGAGTAGGTGCCCGCTGGGCAGGGCTGGCTCAGGCCCAGGACTCCTTCCCATACGTACTGGCCCCCAGGAAAGAGCTCGGTGTTATTCTGTGACTGTCTCTTGCCTATCAGGCGGCAGCTTGCCTTCCCCCTGCTGTCCTTGGAAATCCCAGCTTTTCAGAGGTTTTCTTTGTTTTCTGTTTGGGAATTGGGGGTCCGTGTTAGCTCCCTTGACCTCGGGAGAGGTGCTGGAAGAGCTTCGATTTCCTGTGTTTTGTGGGTAGGTCCCAGCCCGGCGGCTCACCATATGTCCCTGCTCAGCCATGGACGCCAAGCGCCCTGACAGCAGAAGCTGTTGTAAGCTTGGGTTAGTAGCGGGGCTGCGGGCCCAGGAGAGGATGCCCTCTGTAAGTAAGGCAGGGACGGAGCCGTCTGGGAGATGGGCCCTGCTCTGCTCCCCGGCCTTAGGAGGAGGTGTTTATTTGATTATCATCCAGGCAACATGGAGGCCGCTTGTTTATGTCTGGGTACCTGTGGGAGGCTTTACTCTGCTGCATTCACTCACACTTGACATGTTTCTGGATCGTAGATGTTGCTGCTTAGTCCTCATGTGGGAAGGAACCTCATCCTCTGGCCTCAGAGATGTCTGATAGCACTTATTCGGGGCTTGCTAGGTGCCAGGCACTGTTTGCTTTGTGCAGGTCAGGGTTAACCGAGAAAGAGCATTGGGGTGATTGCGCACGCTCTGTCAGGGGCAGAGTGTAAACCCCAGACAAATCGTTTTTTGGCGGTTTTGTTTTATTTTTTGTGTTGGTATCCTATTGTCCCTGGCACGTAGTAGGCACATAACAAACGTTTGTCAGTTGATTGATGTTTAAAAATATTCTTACCTATAACCTTTTGAAGGTTTTTGACATCAAACCTAAACAATGCATTACATGGAACTAAATGACCAAGATGATAGCTAATTTGGCCCCACCTAACCACAGCACATTTCCATTTGTATTTGTTGCTGTTTCTGATGTTCTACTCCCTTTCTTCACACACCCACCTGTTTTTGGTAAGATCTTAATCTACTGTCTTGACCGCTTCTCTTTCTTGTCCTGTAAGATACTTTTAATTTTTAAATTTTTGATTTTAACTTTTTAAATTTTGTTTGGTCCTTTTTAAATTTTAGTCAGCTGGACTATACACTTTAAAGAGAATTTTGAACTGTTTAGTGCAGGAAACAAAACACTATAGAATGTATACCCCTAAGTGAATATCCTTTCATTATATAAGGCAGAAAAATCAAGAACCAAAGAGGGAATTTGAAAGTCAAGATAAGCTTGTGATGAAAAGGAAGAGAAATAAAAATAATGGAGGAAGGGAATAATTAGTTGTAATCTGCTCACGTTTTTTGTGGTCTCATCTGTAGCTTAAAAAAAAGCTAATATATTTATGCATCACCTTTACCTGCAGATGTAGCTTCCCTTTCCCTTCCCCAAAAGTCATACCTTGTAACAGAATAAAAAAGAAAGAGCAGTTTGATAAAATTAACCAATGTATCAGGAAGATAGCATGGAGTGTGGTGAATGGGGAGTATTTAGAGATCTGGCTTACAAGGAGCTTAGGCAAGTCTGGCCTCTATTTCCCTTTCTATAAAATAGAAATTGAACTAAATGATCTTGTTCAATCTCTGATCATGGGATCAGCTATTCTCACCTCCAAATTCTATAAAGGAAAGGTAGGAGTTTTATATATATATATATATATATTTTTTTTTTTTCATCCCTTCCCTGGAACAGGCTTCTCCTTTCTGTTCAACTATGTTGTTGACGACATGTATATTCTTTTGTTTATCTTGTCATTTGACATCTATTCATGTAAGTTTTCCCTCAGAATTCTTCATAATCCTATTTCTTTTAGCCATGTTGTATTAACTATGTACCACAGTTCTGTCATTCCCCACTTGATGAGTATCTATTTGTGTCCAATTTTTGTTGTTTTTTGTTTTTGCTATTATAAAAAAATCCTCTTGTGAATATTTGAGTGTTTATAGGACTTAGTGTTCTCCTTAGAGCATATGCATAGCAGCAAGAACTCTGGGTCAGAGTTTATTGGACATTTTATTCAGCTTTGGCTTAATTTCAACTTACTCTTCACAATGGTTGAGCCAGTTAATACCTCCTCTAAGAGTGTGTTTGCGAGCATGCTTCCCTTTCCCCTTCATTGTTGGCTTTCTCCAATTTTTACACAAAAAAACCAACCAAAAAAACAACAGCCGGTACCTCTCCCAGCCTGTTGAGTTACTGTAGCACTTGACAGAGAATATAACTAAGGCATCTCACTTATCCAGCCCCAAGGTGTGTGGCGAATTGGGGGGGGGGGGGGGGGGGGGGGGGGGGGGGGGAGGCAGTCACCAGTCATTGGTTTCCATCTCCATGATCTTGTAAGAACTTCTTGTCTCTGGCCCCGAAGGTGAATTGGTTTCTCTCCAGAGCAGTAGTGCCAGCTCCCTTCAGGAAAAGCCTGCTGGGCTTTGTTGGTTACTTTCTAGATTTAGCTGTACCACAGGGTAAGTCAGGTTTTCCAAATTTCCTCACATGTGACCTTCTAATAAAAGCCCTCCGTAACATTTCTGGTCTGGGTGTTCGGGTGCGCGCCTCTGCTTGCAGCATTATAAAACGTCTGCTGTCTGTCATCTCCTTGGAGGTGCCTCTCAAGCATGCTCCCGTGTCTGGGTTAAATGCTGCAGGTCTGAATAGGCCAGAACAGAGCTGGGGGTGGAGGTGGGGGACTTCTCAGTGACATTGCTTCTGCCTGTTTTATTTTCATGAACTGATAAATGATTTTTGGAAAGAAGAGGCCATTTTTTGAGCTTTAAAGTTTGTGTCATATTTCAAAAGTATATTTAAGCCAGGGATTCCTAATTACTTTGGAATTGTACCATGCTAAGGAAACTGCCCTCTTGGTCCCTCCACAGAGGTGTTTTTTGACATTTGATACATTAAGTGATTAGTTTGGGGCCTTCTTAATTTATTTTTAAGAACTTCATGATACAGTGTGAGATAATTTTGAGTGTTGCTAATGGGTTTCAGAATTCCTTATGGAAGCTTTGTGTTTAGAAAGCATTGATGATGTTTAGACCTTTGGGGAAGGGCGTTTCATTTTGTTTCCTTGTCATATAGAATCCATATCTGACCACCAAGTAAATTTTATGCTTGTTATTGTCCTCTTTATGCACAGTGTACCTACTCAGCATCACTGTCATTGGCTAAAAGCATTAGAGATCATACTAGCTATGCATGAAGAGATTTTCTAAAACTGTTTAAATTATTGGGGTGGTTCTTACCTACGTGCTCTATCTCACAGGAAAGTCAGTTTTGTAGTTTGTCCTAAACAGTCCATCAGAAAGCTTGCCCTTTGTGAGTTATTCTATTTAGATGTCAAATGAGGTGAAGCAGGAGAAACAGACTGGAGGGGAAATCCTCTCTCAGGTCAGTTCAGCAGAGGTCTCAAGAACTGTAATGGGCTGAAGTTTGAGTTGATGCACTGAGGTCTCAAGTGAACAAAAGTTGCTTAAGGTCCGGGGCTGTGTCTTGTCTGTCTGGATGCCCGGCACCGTGATAAAGATGCTGCTTGATTTTTGAGTTGATGGATGAAGAATCTGTTGGGTGCAGCCCAGCTTGTTCTAAGTCTGCCGACAGGCAGTCCATCGACAACAGCCTGAGCGATGCTTTCTGGTTGTCTGCCCCACAGGATTGGTGAGCTCCCCGTTGGGGGAACTCACTCGATTCACCCCTCATCCCCTAGGACCCAGAGTTCAGCAATGCCGATCAGATCGACCTGTACGATGACGTGCTGGCCGCCAGCTCGCAGCCTTCCGACGACCGAAGTAGCAGTGCCGAGCCACCGCCTCCCATCCGACAGGAGCAGTCTCCCAAGCCCAACAGCAAGTCGCCGGCGATCCTGTACACATACAGTGGACTGCGGAATAAGCGAGCCGCGGTCTACGTGGGCAGCTTCTCCTGGGTGAGCCTGGATAGCCAGCAGCGAGCAGGGTGGCCATGGGACAGACTAGCGCCTCCTAGAGCTGCCTTGAGGTTGGTCATGGAGGGGATGCCATCTTCAGAGTCTACTCTCAGATGATCTCTAGTCTTGAGAGTGGGGTCAGGTTGGATCCGCCTCTGGGCGGAAAATCCTCAGGACTTGAATGGTGCTGGAGAAAGCAGTGATTGAGTGGGTGCGGCTATTTCTGTCATGCTTGCCGCCCCTGACCCTGGGGCTTTATATCTAGCAGGGTCATCTCTGGGACGAGCTTTCAGTGAACACCTTGAACTCTTGGTGGTCATTAGATGGTCCTGTGATAATGGTGGGTGACGGGGATCAAAGGCCCTCGTAGCTCTAGTACGCTCTGGGTAGGTGGTGACTCTTGTTCTGCCAAAGTCATTTCTGTTGTATGGTTTGGGCTGGTGGGGGTGGCGTGGCCACACGAGCAGCTTTCTGTACTCAGGGAAAAGCTCCTGGCTGTGGTTCCATGTTGCTATTCAGGAGAAGACTCGCAGTCTTGCAGTAACCACCCCTTGCACTGATGGTTATTAGCCAAGGCACTCTGGAGGCCATGATGAATCGGCCTGCCTTCACCTCTGGAGCGGGGAGGGGGGCGGGACGAGAGAGGATTTTCGGGACACTTGCCTTGACTGCAACAAGACTGGTTTGGGGCCTTGTAGGGATGTTCGTTGGGGCCGTGGTGGTGACTGGAGTTGTGGTTTCAGGGACGGGGGCTGCTAGAAACCTTTCAAGGAGCTCTCCAGCCTCTGACTTCTCTTTTCTGCTTTACCTGTCCCAGTGGACAACAGACCAACAGCTGATCCAAATCATCCGTTCTGTGGGCGTCTATGATGTTGTGGAGTTAAAATTTGCAGAGAATCGAGCCAATGGCCAGTCCAAAGGGTAAGCACCGAGCCGAAGAATTTCTCTTCCCAGCGACCCCACCCCTCACCCCGAGAGTCTGTGTCATTCTGGATCCCCAGCCAGATGTGGCTAATCCTGCTCCACCTCTGCGCCCACGTCCTCCCAGCCAGGCCAGTTTGGAGGCGCTTTGTGCTGAGCTGTGGAGGGAGGTTCTTTGAGGGTCGTGAAAATGGGAAGGCTGGGCCAGCCCCTGGCCGAGCCTTCTCCAGCTGGGGGGCTGCCCAGGACGTCCCCAGCGTTGGCAGTCTCCCCCTGTATTCAAGTGGTGGTTCTCTCTTGTCTGCTCTTTCCTCCTCAAGGTATGCTGAGGTGGTGGTGGCCTCTGAGAACTCTGTCCACAAACTGCTGGAGCTTCTGCCAGGCAAGATTCTCAATGGGGAAAAGGTGGACGTGAGGCTGGCCACCCGGCAGAACCTGTCGCAGTTTGAGGCGCAGGCTCGGAAACGTGAGTGCGTCCGAGTCCCAAGAGGGGGTACGTGGAGATGGTCTGTATGAAGGGGGAGAGAGGGGAGGGCTTCTGCCACGGTGTGGGATTAGCCTGCAGCGTAAGGGAGGCGGGGGGCGGGGGGCTCAGTCTCTGGGAGGATACCAGGTCAGCCCCTCACCGGGTCCAACAGAGCACACCGCATGCTCAGGCAGGAGGAGTATGGCACCAGGGCTTGGCAGAGCGGGGTTCTGGGCCTACCTCACACCGAAATAAGCTGTGGGCTCATTGGACAGATCAGTCAATTTGGGCCTCAGTTACCTCGTCTGTGAAATGGGGGGTTGGACCAGATGGCCTTTAAGGTTCTCTTCAGCCCCCTAATCCTCCAGTGCTGGGAATTAGCATCCGGGAACACCGGATGGAATTAGTTGAAACCATCCTGGGTTGTACTGTGGAAGTAGTTTAGCGAGCAGGTTACTATCCCACTTGTCTTTAGGAGCAGCCACCCAGAATGTAATTTCTGTCAAGTGAGCTGTAACTGTGGAAGTTGTTCTGTGTCCAGAGGGTTTGTAGAAAATAAAGCCGGTGCTGTCGTAGGCTCGGTACGAGCAGAAGGGTGGTCTGTATGGAGAGCCGGAGAGTCTCTGGCATCGTCCGGGGGAGAGGGAGCCCCGAGGGCCAACCTAAGCAGCCTGGTCCGCTTGGCAGGTCTAGCTCAGTGGTGGAAACGGGGGTGTCGGGCTTCTAGAGCTTGATGCCAAGATCCCTTAAGTTCATCTGACTGTACTCACCAAGCAACCTTCTGATCTTAATTTGGTTTCCCAAATAGGCTCTCCTACTGGGAAGAGAATGCGCTGACCAGCCGACACAAGTATTCCGGTCCGCTTGGCAGTTATATTTCTCATTGTAAATTAATAAATTGGCATTCTGATTTATGAATCAGTCTCTTGTGAGTTTGGTTAGCGTGAATCAATCCCCCAGGGTCCGATCACCCCTGGGTGAACTGATAAAACCGAGTTTCTGAACCTGCAAAAGCTGAGGACCAGACCCTGGACTGTGGGGACAGCCACCCTTCGAGGTCCAGCCTGAGACAGCCAGCCGGCCTCAGCCTTGCTTAGCGACAGCGGGGTCCCTGAGCATTTTCCACCACTGTTTTAGGCCCTGCTTGCCAAGCTCAGCCTGCATTGGGTCTCGTCCCCAGGCCCAAGGACGGTCCCCTGGCTTTTCTATAGGAAAATAGCTCTCTGATTAGACTTGGAGCTTTTGGTTCCTAGGGGTTTGGCGCCTCGTGTTCTGGGCTGGAGTCCCACTCCTCTTCCTCAGCCGCTTAAGCCTTCCGAGTCCCTTTGGTTCATTTAGAGATTCTAGACCCGACCCCTCCCCCCACCCCACCCCACCCCCGGTCCCAGGGGAAGCAGGCCCGATCCTCTCTTCCCGCTTTACTCTTGGGGGACTAAGATGGTGGATGCCGTGGCAGTGCTTTCTGGCGGCCATGTCTTCCACGGTGGTCTCCGGAGGCGGAGCTGCTGCCTCCTGTGGAGCGGCTACTTTGGGGGCCTGTGGACAGCTTGGGCTCCAAATCTCCCAGGCCGGAAAATTGTTGCCAGGAAGGGAAAGTTGAAGTGTTGAGTCTGTGAGAGACTGAGGTTCTTAAGATGTGTTTACTGCCTGAGGGGCTCAGGTGCCCCCCGCATCGGCCTGCGGAAGTCGGGGCCGATGAGGCGGCCAGGCTGATTAGATCTCTGGTGTTTGTGGTGAGGGGTGCTTTGACCGCCATTGCCCCTTCCCGTGTCCCTTTTCCCAGGTGCCTCACTCTGCTCTTGTGGAAATCCTCACTGGGGGCAAGGCAAGAGAAAGGCGTCCATTGCAGCATTCTGGGATCAGGGCTTCCCAGCCAGGGACACAGTTTCTGAGGACCTCTGGGTGAAGCAGCTGAGAGGGCTCCAAGTCTTCTGTGGCCCACTTGCTTCTTTCTTGGGAGTCAGGGGGCTTGAGGTGGACTGGTGGGCCTGTTGACCCTAGGCTATGTTCTATGGGCAGGTTCTCATGACAGCCTCCTCTTCACCCCTTCTCTGTTCCCACTGGCACCCCACCCTTCCCACCCCGGTCACCAGGTTCTTGTCCCGCTCCATTTGTGCTGTGGCAGGTGACATGTTGGTAGGTGTCAGGAAGATGAGGATGCTTTGGCAGTCACCCAGAGGAAGATCGTGGGCTCGGTTGGAGCTCTTGTGTCGACTCCATTTTGCTGAGTGCCCCTGAGCAGGCCTTAGTTCTCTTGCTGGGCCCCCTTCCTTCTGGAAGGGGGGGGTAACGATGCTTTTGTGGAGTTTAGGGGAGTCTCAGGGCAGAGGAATGACTCATCAAGCACACTCCCCAACCCTGAGGTTCCCAGAAAGGCTTTACAAAGAAACAGGAGCAGCAGAGCCTGTGGCCTCGCTGAAGTGTGCCTTGAGGTCCCCTTAGCAGAGTCCGTCCTGGCCCCCCTCACTGCAGGCACTTTATGGGGGCCAGCCCCGTGCTCGGCTTGGACTGTGCTGGGGCTGTGTCTGGTGCCCAGGGCAGTGACGCTAGCTCTCTCTTGCTTCGTAGGAGTTCCGCCGCGGGCCCACTCCCGAGATTCTAGTGATTCTGCTGACGGACGGGCCACACCCACCGAGAACCTTGTGCCCCCACCCCCTCGAGTGGACAAGCCCCCCAGCGTGCTGCCCTACTTCAGCCGCCCTCCCTCAGCTCTTCCCCTGATGGGTCTGCCCCCACCACCCATCCCGCCCCCGCCACCTCTTTCCTCAGGCTTTGGGGTCCCTCCTCCGCCTCCTGGTATCCATTACCAGCATCTCATGCCCCCGCCTCCCCGACTGCCTCCCCACCTGGCTGTGCCTCCCCCGGGGGCCATTCCACCTGCCCTGCACCTCAATCCCGCCTTCTTCCCCCCACCAAATGCTGCAGTGGGGCCTCCGCCAGATGCTTACATCAAGGCCTCTGCACCCTATAACCACCATGGCAGGTAAGGGCTGCCCTTTGTCCTTCTGTTGGAGGGGAGTCCATGGGGCTGCCCAGGCGGATGGGACCCTCGCTTTTTGCTCGTGCATCTCTGTGTGGGACCCCTGCCACCTGACTTTTGTATTGCCCTTCCACGGGGGTTCTTGTCGGCTGCTCGGCCCATGCTTTGGGCTCATCATTCACCCCGATGGGCTTGATGAGTGTGGGATGCCTATGAGTTGGGGGCGGGGGTTGAAAGTGGGGGACAGTGTCAGGCTGTTCTCACTGGGCGGGGGAGGGGAGGGGGTTGGAGGAAGTGACATGTGAACGAGAGATCGCTGCAACATCATAACCAATAAAGTGCCCTGCTGTACGGTACAGATCTAAGTGCCACGGGCGGTCAGGGATGGTGTTGTCTCCGTGCAGCCGAGAACTGGGCCCCCCGCCCCCGACAGTGTGCGAAGCCGAGTTCGAGGAGATCATGAATCGGAACAGAGCAATCTCTAGCAGTGCCATTTCCAAAGCCGTCTCTGGGGCCAGTGCAGGTAACTGCTTTTGCCTTTGCTTCCATCTCCTGTGTGTCTTCCCTCCCTCGTCCTCTGCAGGGATTTTGAGAGAGAGAGACACTTCGGGGACAGGTTTGCATTTAGGCTTCTGTCCTATTCCCAGTGTGTTTGGGGAAGGTTTTTTGCTAGGCTAGAAATCATTCCCAAATGTCCTTTTGTGTACACAATCCAACTTGGCACCGGGACAAGTGTTCGTATTCCACTTCTGCTCTGGGCTGTGGTGGGACGTCTCTGCCTCGTAAACGTCTTTCTTGAACAACGGACCAACTGATATCGGCAGAGACAGAGTACTCTGGAATAGCGGGACTCGATCAGATTGGCCGTTTCAGGGTAGATTTCTGACCGGCCGGTCACAAGGTGACCAAAGGCCATCTCGGCTGGTACGGATCGGCCTCTGGGCCAGCCAGAGTGGGGGGGAGGCCTGGGTCCTGCTGAGCTCAAGCAGCGGGGCCGGGCAGTCCCGGGCTGGGCAGTGCAGTCTCACTGCCATCTCACGGGGAGACTTGGGGTGAGTAGGTGCCTGCACGAGGCAGGTGTTCGTTAAACAGATGTTTGTGTGTTAGTGTGCCTTTCTTGTTCCGTGTTAGGTCCAGGGCTTTGGGCCAGATTGACAACTGGGTGCCAAGAAGAACATTGGGCTGGAAACCTTAGCATCATCCTTCCGGGGATGGTCTTTTCCTCATCAAAGTGCCCCCCCGCCCCGCCCTCCCCCAGGCTGTTCCCACCTGCTAATGGGGCTTAGAGGCAGGAGGAGTGGGCTCCATTTTCCTCTCCTGAACTTTCTCCTAGAGAATCTTCTCTCACGTTTGATTAAATCTTTATCCCGTTTTCTTCATCTCCTGCTGTATTTCTTGACTGCTCTGTACTTCCCCGTCTCTGGTCTGTCCTCTTCTTGCACGACTAGCTCCAAGTCCTCCTTTCTGCTCCCTCAGAGTATCCTCGAGACCTTGTTATTCTCGGCAGACTCCGTCCTCGGACTCTTTCCTCTCTTAACTTGCCTTCCGTCCCAAAGGGTCCTGGCTGAGGTGCCGTCCCCGGCTCTCTGAGCACGAGCCCTGTGCTGGCCGGGGCCAGTGGGAGCTGGAGGGCCTCGGGACTGGTCGGGCAGTCCTGGGACGTGCACGGGCATCCCGCTTTGGCTCGGCTTCCGTCTCCTCCCTCTTGGTCCGGTTTGCTTCCGTTGCTCTCCTACTCATTCTTGGCCTTTCCTACCCATCCCGCATCAGGGGATTATAGTGACGCTATTGAGACGCTCCTCACAGCCATTGCTGTCATCAAACAATCCCGGGTCGCCAACGACGAACGTTGCCGTGTGCTCATCTCCTCCCTAAAGGACTGTCTTCATGGCATCGAAGCCAAGTCCTACAGTGTGGGTGCCAGCGGGAGCTCTTCCAGGTGAGTTCCCGGTTGCTCTGCTGGTCTCCCCACCCCTTTGGACCCCTCCTCAGGGTGGGGGAGGCCCTGACCTCTAGGAGGAGTTCTGGAAGTCGGAAAGTTTTTATTAATGATTGTCACAGGCTAGCAAGGAAATAACGGAGGCAGCTGCATTAAGAAAATAAGTTGGAGTTTGTATGAGTTTTATATTCTGACATAAATGGAGACTTTAAGTCAGATGCTCAGACAGCCAGCGTGCCAGAAAAGCTCTTGAACATCTTGATGAGAATGCCATTGAGCCTCTCTGCAGAACCCTGAAGGAAGAATCTTTTCCAACAGGAAAAGACACCGGTCCCGTGAGCGATCACCTAGCCGGTCCCGTGAGAGCAGCCGGAGGCACCGGGACCTGCTCCACAATGAGGATAGGCACGAGGATTATTTCCAAGAAAGGAATCGGGAACATGAGAGACACCGGGACAGAGAGCGGGACCGGCACCACTGAGAAAGGTGAGATTGGCTCCACCCTGGCTACATTTCTTTTGGGGTTTCTGGGGGTGAAACCCCAGCTTGGGAGGAGCCTGCTCTTGGCCCAGTCTAGCGGTAGGGGGGAGCTGGGCATGTGCGGCCCCTGCTGCCGCCTCTGGGGATCAGCCACGCTCTCGGCCCCCCTGCCCTGAATTAGGGAGCCTGGCAGGAAGGACAAAGCCGGTCCAAGTCCTCCCCATCCCACCCCATGCAGTGGTATCACTCCTACCTGTTGGTCTGTGCCGTGCCAGATTCGCGGTTTTGAAAACGGCCCATCTGTGAAAAAGAGGACAGTTGGGGGTTTAGAGAAGGAAGATGGGGGGGGGGGGCAACCTTTAAGAATGGGGGTGTTGGACAGAAAATGACAACCAACTGTTTTTCAAGTATAGATTGAGAGAGGAGAAGGGCTCCATGTGGCAGCAGGAAGGATTTAGGCTAGTAAATAGGGATGCTTGCTGAAATTGAGGATTATAAAATGAAAGTTATCCAGGAAGGTCATCGACTGCTTCCTTTGGGGTTTTTAAAATTTAAGCTAAATGCCCGTTTGTCTGGGACGGGCGGTGTTTGCTGTCTGCTTCATGCAGAGCCTTTTTGTAAGGCTGCAGGACCCCTTCCCAGCTCTACGATTGGAGACTCTTCTAGGCGCAAGCTTGTGTTTCCCTGTATTTCCCAAACAGCGCGTTGTAGACTTGTGGGTGTCGTGTATGTCAGGATATTTCTGTGTGTGTTCTTCCCTTTTGGCCTTGGAGGTGAAGGGGGTAGAGAGACTGGTCACCAAAATAGAGAGGAGCCGGGCCTGAGTGGTTGTGAAGGGGTGAGAGGATGCGTGAGGCAGAGAGGGAAGCCGACTGCTTCAGGCTGCGCTTCCTGGTTGTCTGTAAATTAAGAGACGGCTTGTGGACATGAGGTGCTTACCTCTGAGAAGCTGTTGGCGGCAGGTAATAAATACGAGGTCAGAACTGGCCCCCAGAGCATCACCTCGGTAGCCCCGTCCTCAGAACACGAGGGTGGTTAGTTGGGGGGGAGGGGTGACGTTAGGAAAGTTGATCGGAACGGATGCCTTTCTGAGCTGTCTCCTGTCTCCTTTGGAAGCTTCCTTTTCATGCTCCCTGGAGACCAGTGGTGCTGGGAGGCTCTGGTTTGGGTGAACTGCTCTTTGCTCTTGGATGGGCCCCGCAGCCTTTGTGGAGTTTGCCACCGTCAAGATTTGGTAAAGGCATTTGGAGGGCAGCTCCTTTCCTGGGTCACGCTGCTGGGACAAACCCAGGTGTGAACTCCAGACCTTTGTACCTCTCCGAGTGACACTCAGTCTGCTCCTTTCCTAGAAGTCGGGGCTGGCTTCCCCACCTTTGGTGTGCAGAACAAGGAGACATTTTGAATGACGCCTGGGTGCCAGTTTGCTTGGCCTCCATCCTGACGGATTTGTGTGCGTTCCCTGGTGCCGTCTTCCCCCACGCTGGCGGGGGCAGCGCGTCCTTTGGAGCTGGCTCCTGTCTGTAAGAGGAGACCGTAATTCTTACTGTGATGAGGGTCTGCTGTGCATTGGTAGAGTTAAGAGCTTGGAGGTCACCTGAGCCAGCCAGGAAGTTCTTGTTCAATCACATGGCTAATACATAGCAGAGCTGGGATTTGAACCCAAGTGCGCTGTGCCGTGTTGCTTCTTGATTGAGGGAATAATAGAAGATCTGGCAAATCGCATCATTAGAACTACTAAAGCAACTCATTGGACAAACAAATTAAGTCTCTGCTCTGTGTGAAGCACTTGTAAAAGCCCCTTGGCCTTGGCAAAGAATGATTCACGTTGAACTGCTTCTACAAAGGTGATTCGATTATTCTGTGCAGGAAACAGAAATGAACAATATGGCTTCTTCAATTTTTTTGGTATTTAGTGTTACAAGAGTGAATTGTCATTTAATGCTTCCATTTAAATATCATAGATCTATGGGGAGGTTTTCTGCCACCTTGGGCCCTCTTCAAGTGTGGGTCCTTTGTTAGTAACAGACTTTTCCCTTCGTAGCAGTTGAGGTGAAATTCAGGAGCTATTTGTTCTTTTTGGTTTTTATGGTGGTCCCTTTTTCTGGTTGGTTCTCTGACCCTAGTGAAACAAATTGTCCTCCCTCCTCAGAATGAGCAGAGTTAAAACTCTATAATGCCCAGCTTTTAAATATTTATCCCTCTCTGGTGCAGAGATTCTTAATTCTTGGTAGCTGCTCATAGTGAGAAAGGCCTTGTGACGGCCAGTTCTGTGCTGTCGGACCAGGCTCAGCACCTTTTCTAAGCCCCGTGGCTGCCTGTCCTCATCAGAAGATGTGGCCTCAGTCTGAGGAGGTGATACTGACTTTTCACTTTGGGGCCCCATGTATGGGACGCCTCTCCCAAGGATCTTTGGTCTTTCCAGCCTCCACTGAAAACTCACTCCAAGAGAGTCAGCAGTTGGTTTAGAATGAGGCTCCATCTCATTTCCTTTGAAACCATCAAGTTCCTTTTCAAGTTTGGCAGGAATACTCCATAGGTGACATTTTGTTTGCATGTATACTTTTTTCTGATCACTTGAGGGTAATCCAAGACTGTGGGTAGGGTGCGTTTCTGTTATTTGGACACTTGGTACATTATTCAGGGCTACTCAAGAATAATCTTCAGACTCCTAGAGATAAACTCCTCATTTTCATTGCCATTCTGACCCTTTTGACTCAGGAAAAACAATTTCTTAGACACCGTTAATCCAATCTGAATGGGCCAAACTGAGTGATTGGATTCTTTGCCTTGTTTCATTATTACTTCACATAACTGTTCCCACCTATAAAATGAACACGTGTTCTTTTGGCTGCTTTGCTATTTTGGAGGGGAGGATCCTTTAAAATAGGAAAAGGGACAGTAGATGTTAGTGGAAGGGTTCTGTAGTATTTTCTGGCTTGTGGATTCATTAAATAATGTGGGACCATCTAGTCACCTAGTCCAAACCCACATTTCAGAGGAGGAGATGGAACAAAAAGGCCCAGTGACTTGTAACAGTGGGATTCATGCTCAGATTCCTGCGTTTGCTGTCAGAAACACTCACAGCACAAGCTGCACCCAGGTGGGCTGGGTGACCTTCTGGGGCTTCAGGTGCTCTGGAAGAGAGCGAGTGACTGGTCTAAGCTTGTAAGGTGCGGATGCTTTAGTGGGGGAGAAGTCTGGCTCGGCCTGCCATCCTTTCCCACCTCTCTGCTCTGACTTCCAGTCCAGGCCTCCTCTTTCCTTGGCGCGCCGCACATGTATTTGCTTTATTTGACTTAAGAAGGGAATAGATTTCTGCACCCTCTTTTGTAATATAGCTGCTCGTCCCTTTAACATTGGGGGGGCCTGAACACTGTATTGAATTCTTTCCCATGAGACTAATTAGCCTCTTCTGGGATTACCTGCAGCTTCCCAGCATTGACCAGAACTCTGCCTTTGAGTCTGAGCAGGTCGTGGGTGCCAGCCCCTGCTGTGGAAGACGCCCCCTCCCCAGGGAGCCATCGCAGCCTGGCCCAAAATGGAGCGCGGGGGCATGGGGGCTGCTGTTTGACTTTGAAACACAGCTTTAGTTCTGTTGTGCCCTTGTCCTCGCCCTGCCACTTTTTGAACCATAAGTGGTGCTGTCGCTTGGGAGAGTTTTATAATCCTAACCGGTCTCTGGCCCTTGTTTTCCAGTCTGATTTGGAAATGCCTTTGGGCCTTTTCCTCCAAGGATACTTTGTGTTTGCTCTCCCAAGCTGGTGGCCCCCCTGCTGTGAGCAGGGCAGGACTGTCCCCCAGGACTCCCTCGCTGGGTGCTGGCTGCCCTGGACTCCAGCAGATGGAGCCGTTCTCTTTTCTTCTCCTTGATAGCACCTGTGACAGTCAGCCTCTTGTTGTCTCCCTCCGCCACGGCTTGACCTTGCTGTCCGGGAGAGCCGGCAGTCACACGACCCTTTAAGATGTCCACGAGAGCCGATCTCAGTAGAGTCCTTCTGAGCCCTTGTCATTGTTTGCTTCAGGATAGTCCAACCAGGCCTTTTTCCTTTTTTTCTCTCTTTCGGTCATACAAAATTATGTTCTCTCCTGCTTTCCGTAGCATCCTTTGACCTCATGGGCTTCCTGCTTTAGAAAATGCTGGTGATAATCCAGATAATCCCCAGATAATCAAATATAAATCTCTAACTTGTATTTTCTCTCCCTCCCCCCTTCTGCTGTTCTCATTGCAGGAGTCTGGTTGGAAGTAAATGTTTTTTTTAATGGACTTGCATCTCCTCACCTCGATCAGGACTAAAGGACGGAGGCCGCTCCACCCCTTTCCCCTCTCCCAAGCCCCCTAATTCCCTCCAGACACCCAGGGAACACCTGATGCCCCACCAGACCGAAGAGAGCTTGGCACCCTCCCCAGCCCTCCCCAGGTCCTGGCATGACCCCTGCTTACCTAGGGAAAGGGCTAAAAGACTGGTTGGGGTTGGGAGGGGCAAGAGAAGAGAAAGGGAAGAAGGTAGACTGTAGCTGGGCCCATGATCCACAAATGCTTGGACTCCAAAAGAACGGTGCTTTCTTTTTCTTGGGAACTTGTGAGGTTCGTATTTTTCTGGGAGCAGCTTGAGGCAGGTGGGAAAGCCTCTCAGAAACCCACCAAAAGGGGTCCCCATTTTGTGTCCACCTGGGCCTCCTCTCCCCTGCAGGGTGGTGCCTCCAACCCCAGAGCCCTCTCAGCCCTTTGGGGAGGACCTGCAGGAAGAAGCATTTTCTGCCCTCATTTGTTCTGCCTTCCTCTCTCCTTGACGGTTATTCTCCTGATCTCCCGGGGAAGGCGTGAGGCCTCCAGCACTCCCAGTTTCCTTGGTCCCATTGGTCCCTTGGCAAACAAGAGACCTGTCAGGTGTCTGCACCCGCCTCTCCCTGCTTTGCTTGCTTGCTGCTCGTGAATTAACAAGCTCTGACAGGCGCTCTTCCCCTGAGCCCTTGCCCCAAGAGGGCCGTTTCCTTGTTTTAAAGGAAGGCACTGCAACACATCCCCACCTTGGCAGCGGCAATCCCAGCCAGAGGCTACACGAGCTGGGGGGAGAGAGGGGCCTAATCACTGACCACTTCTCAAAGCTTTTCCTTTCAAAAGAGCCATGGAAGCAGGCGCCTGCCATCAGGCTGCCGACCGGGGGAGCCGGCTTCCGGAATCGGAAGCTGTCCCCGGGATGTTTTGGCCTTTGGCCTCCCCCTCGCCCCTCCAGGAAGTCCACGAAAGAGCCAGAGCCGAGCTTGCAGCCACCGGGTTCCCTGGGGGTGATGGTCCCAGAGAATCCCACCCATGGCAACTAGGCTTCTCCACACTGGTGGTTCCAGGGCTACCTCCACATCCCCCACAGGGCACCCCGCACTTAGTCCGGGCCTTCTCAGGCAGAGGGCACGGGAGAGCCGCGGCCTCTCACACTTCGGTCAGCACGGAGCCAGTTCCCCAGGGTCAGAGAGACATTCCCTTGGGACAGAGGGAAGGGGTGGTGGCTCCCTCCCCTCATCCCCCTGTCCCATCCCCACTTCCTCCAAGGAGCCGGGCTTCCCCAGTCTCGAGTGTTCAGTGGCGCTCTTCTCCAGAGAGCAGCTCCCGATGTCTTTTTAAAATGTAGAGAAAACCAAATGAGGTGACTGTTGTTCGAGGAAGAAACCGTAAAATACCAGAAATCCGTTTGCCCGGAGAGTTTGTGTTTTTTTTTTTTTTTTTACTTAATGACACAATTTTTAGTTTTATTTCCAGATAGCAAAAGAAAAATACCTGAGGGAAAAAAAGGCCAAGGCCCCGTCCCCCTGTTGTCGGTGATTCGATTTGTTTGTCTCTTTCTGATAGGTTGGAAATTGTGTAATAAACTTGATGACGCTGTCAATCTTTTATACTGCATTGTATGCTTTTTTTTTCCTTTTGTAACAAAATATTTTCAATAATAAATGGGGTGTGAGCCGTTTCATGGACCCTGCATTGGAGACACGTGTTGAGCTTTGGGTTTGACTCTTAAAGGGCTCCCCAGGCGCCTTCCTCCATCAAAGGCAATTTCCCCAAGCAACTGTTGGAAAGGAGAGGCCTGGCCTGACAGCAGGAGAGTTGGGTGCCCCCGGGATACTTGGGGGGGGGGGGGTGTAGTAAAGGGGCTGGTTTAGGTGTTGGGAAACGGTCATTAACCCTCCACAGGAGGAACAATGGCCGGTGGGGGGGGGGAGGGAGGGAGGGAGGTGTGTGCTGGGGGTTGGGAACAGGGTGCAGGACCGCAGGCAGTCTCAGATATTTGTGGGGCTGGCCAGGTGACCTCAGGTGGATCTGACCCTTCGGGACCCCACCAGGGATTTCTTGGCAGAAAGAATGAGTGGTTTGCTTTCCCTCTCCAGTTCATTTTACAGATGAGGAAACTGAGGCTGGGAGAGTGAACTGGCCAGCTAGCAAATCCCATGGCGCCCCCTGGTGGCCTCGTGCTGAGCATTTAGCAGCATCCTAATTCCCAGGTCTGGTATCTAAGCATCCCACCTAACAGTTCAGAAAGAAGCTGAGGTAACAGGACCCGGCCTCACAAAGGGCAGCGCGCGCCACTTCCTGGGCAGGAGGAGGAAGGAAGTGCTTCTGGTTACTTGGGTAGCAAAGGGAGGAGCCGGGCTTGTAAGCAGAGTTAAGTATTCTGGGCCAGAACTTGAAACAAGGCACTAAGGGGAATTGAGGAAATGATGGTTAAGTCTGGTTTAGCACTGATTTAACCCTACAACAAATAATGGTTTCCTAGCGATATAATGATTGGTCTGTACTCAGCGTGGGGCATATAAGGGAGGAGCTCTCAGGGCCAGAAGGACAAGCGCACTAGAAGCTCTTGGAGGCCGAGACAGATTCATCCCATCGGCCGCCCTTGCTGTGGCTGGAGGCTGAAGCACAAACCTTTGGAGTCGGGGAGATTCAGAGGGCAGAGCTCAAGCTCTCGGAACCAGGGGAGAGATGGGCTTCCAGAAAAACTAGCCGAGCCCCAAGTGAAGGAGACAATGAGGGATTTGGACTTTAACCCCTGGCTGTACTTGTGATGACTGAACTGCAAGGAAGGCTGCTCCCAGAGACCCCAAGGAAACCGAAACAGAGCATTACGGTTAAGCACTCATCCAGCCAGCAGGGGTGGTGGAATGAGGAAGCAGGGGGCAAGTCCCAAGGCTCGGCACTAGCATGTGCTGGCGGGCAAATCCCTGCCCCTCTCTGGGCCTGTTTGCTTCTATAAAATGGGGCTTGGACTAGGTGAACTCCAAGGTCCCTTTGGCCTCCATCAATCAATTCCAAGTCAGGCTGCGAGGGATGTTGGATCAGGTCAGGATCCAGGGGTGTCCTAATGAACTGAGGGTTTTTCTGACAGCCTTTGCCTTTTTTAGTGTCCGTAATGGCAACGTGCAAATGAAATGAGGTTTCACATCCAATTGTGGGAAGACCCGTGGGTTCCTTTTTCCCAAATGGGAGCACTAAGGTCCCAAGTGCTAAAGCCACAGTGGAGAAAAGCAAGGCAGTAACCCCTTGAAGGGTCCAGCCCATCTAGAGGAGATGTGTGGATTTGGGGTCTTCCTGTGAGAGGCCGCCGAGTCCGTTTTACCGAGGGGACGGGACTTGGCGCAAGTCTCCCAGCCTGGGAAGACCTCACGAGTCTAAAGAAAGGAAGAGGAAGAGGAGGTAGACCCGGTGGCCTGCAGCGAGAGAACAACTGGGGGATGCAGCTGTAGCTCCAAGTACTGGTCAGAAAATCCCTCCCCTCCCCCAAGCTGTCCGTCTCTCATCCCTGTCTGTCTGCCTCCAGCCTTGCCCCAGAATCCAATGAGATGAAACTTTTTGGAAAGCCCCGGGTTCTCGAGGACCAGCCGGAGCAAGTCCTGGTGAGGAAGAGAGGCTGAAACTCTCGAGGTGCCCCTGCTGCCAGGGCCCCCGGGCTTCGTGCACGGAAAGGGCCATGAGGAAAGGGCAGCAGCCCCCACAACAGAAAATAAATATTTATTGTAAAATAGTGTTTGTCCCAAGACACAGCGTAAGAAAAGAAGGCTCCGAGCTGCTGAGTGTTGCTGCCTGGTCCCTTCGGAAGGGAATGAATGGAATGAGCTTGGTTTGGAGTTAGTGGCAGAAATCCTTGTGGAAGGCAGGCCCTGGGGCTTCTGGGGGGACGGATCACACACATAGATAGACACACATAGAGACACACACAAAGGGCACGTGGGGCCTAATGCAAGCCGGGAGCCTAGGAGACGCAGACGACTCGGAACCAGCGCTCTGGGAGTGCCGAGCAAGGACCGGGGCGGAGGGCCTGGGAGAGGGCCGTGTGCCCTTCGCCATCCTGGAGGAGACGCCGCCAGCCTCCTTGAGAGCCTGTGTCTCTGGGGCGCCAGGGGGGCTGTCGTCTGGCCTCAGTAGACCTCGTCCTTCAATATGTGTCCATGCTAGGGGCAGGAAGAGAGCAGGTTAGAGACCAGAAGGTAGCAGCTGGCCTCCCCATGCACCCGCCCTCCTCCCCCTACCCAGGACCCTCCCAGAGAGAGGCAGAAGTACCTGTTGAAGGTGGCGAGGGTGAACACCTCCAGCACCAGCTCCAAGCCACAGAAAATGAGCAGGATGGCACTCATCACGGCTTCGAGGCGCAGGACATAGGTCTGCACCAAGAAGTAATAGAAAGCCATCATGGCGGATGGAAAGGTCATGGCCAAGCTGATCCCAAGGGGCATCATCCTTTGACAGAGGTTGCCTTTTGTAGCTGTCAAGACATGTCCAAGAAACGTCCTATGGCGTCCCCTCCAGTGACCTGCCCTGATCGAGGAGGGACTTGGAGCTACCAGGCCACCAGGGGATGCCCAACCACCCAACTGCCGATTCCAGTGTCATCCAGACTTGGAATCCGAGTCAGGAGGCTTGGCTCCTCCCTCCTCCCCAAAAGGAGCACTTGGGACAATAACATGCCACGAGGTATGTCCCTCCCCCAAGTGCCTGCGAAGGGTTTTGGAAAGGAGCCCACTTCTGGGGGGCTGGGCATGAGGCGGGGTGAGGGCTGGGGAGGAGGAGGCTCCTCATTGGGCCGGGTCCTCCAGGGTGGCCCCTCCCCAAGCTCCCCGGGAGCCATGGCGGCAGCTTCAGGCCCGGGACAGTGCCCGGTGGGGCAAGAGCACTGCAGGCCACTCACCAAAAAAAAGCCTGATGATTTCGATGCCCAGGTAAAGGAAGAGCATGACCACATCGAGGACCAGGTTGGCTGTGGGGTACGGCAACAGGAGCCCTGGTGCCAGCGGGGAGAAGAGACAGAAAATGACCAGCGTGCCCAGGGCAGGGCGAGGGACTCGCCCCAGGTGGCACAGGAGCCTACCTGGGAAAGCACCTGCCCTTGTTTATGGGCAGGGCCACGCCATACTGGAGGCGGGGCCAATCTGGGGTTGGATCCAAGAGGCGTGTCCAAGCAAAGCAAAGAGCTGGAGGGGGTGTGCCAGAGGGGCAAAGCTAACAGCAGGGGCGGGGTTATGTTGGGGGTGGTGCTGAGAGGCGTGGACAGGCAAAACTAGGAGATGTGGAGGAGCAGTTAGGAGCAGAAAGGGTGGGGCCAGGGGGCGTGGCCATGCTGGAGGTGGGGCTGAGGGGCGTGGACAGGCAAAGCTAGGAGATGTGGAGGGGCAGTTAGGAGCAGAAGGGGTGGGGCCAGGAGGGGGCATGAGGGGCAAAGCTAACAGCAGGGGCGGGGGCATGCCGGGGGTGGGGCTGAGAGGCGTGGACAGGCAAAGCTAGAAGCAGGAGGGGGCGTGGAGGGGCAAAGTTAACAGCAGGGGCGGGGCTATGCTGGGGGTGGGGCAGAGAGGCATGGAGGGGCAAAGCTAACAGCAGGGGCGGGGCAAAGCTGGGGGGTGGGGCTGAGGCATGGACAGGCAAAGCTAGGAGCCGTGGAGGAGCAAAGTTAGGAGCAGGAGGCGTGGGGCCAGGGGGGGGCGTGGATGGGCAAAGCTAGAAAAGGGCGGGACCAGGAGGCGTGGGCTGACAAGCTAAGAAGGGGCGGGGCCGAGAGGGACAGGACAAGCAAAGCTAACGGAAAGGTGGAGCTGTGCTGGGGCGGGGCCGGGGGGCGTGGAGCGGCAAAGTTAAGAGGAGGAGGGCGGGGCCAGGAGGAGGGAAGGGGCTTCACTTCGGGGAGAGGGTCGCTCGAGCTCACCTTTGTACATAAACACGAAAAGCTCCAACAGGAAGTAGGTGGCGCTGTACCAGCCATTGAGAAAGATCAGGACCTCCAGGGAGATGGACGACAGCCGGCGGCCTGGAGGGGGAGACCCGAGGGCGATGGGCCGCGAGGCCGCGCGCTTCCCCCACCTCCCTCGCCATCCGACCTCTGCCCGCCCGCGGCCAGCGCGCTCCTCCCCTTAGACCTATAGGGAAACCGAGGGCCGGGCGGGGGTCCCCGAGCGCGGAGACTCACACACCTCGGGCAGCTCACCTCGCGGCGCCATCGCCAGTCAGTCCCCATGGAAACTGCTGCCGCGGCGCCCGCCGGAAGGGCTGCTCTAGCTGGCGGCCTCTTAACTCGATGGGCGCAGCCTCCGAGCATGCGCGGAGGCCAGCCGCTCTGAGCGGGGGCGGGGCCTTCGCCTGGGGAAAGGCGGGCGGAGGCAAAGGCCGGCTGGGGCGACCACTCAGGACCTCCTCCTGTGCAGCCCCGCCCCAGGCCTCCTCAGCTCTCCTAAGCTGATCATGCCCCTCCCTGCCCGTCCCCTGTGCTTGTGTCTTTGCTCCCCAGCACACGTGGGGACACTGAGGCAGGCGGGGAAGGGCCCCCGCTCCTCCTCCCTCTCTCGAACCCAGCAGTTCACAGCTGCGTGATCTCTTCTCCCAAGGGCCTGGGGTCCTCTCTGAGCTGCAGGACCGAGCCCAAAAGCCGCCTTCCTCAGTGGCAGGCCAGAGCCCTCCCCTTCCCCGGTGAGTAGATGTGCCGCCTTCCGAGAAGAGGAGGAAGTGGCATTTGGGGTCCTATGGGGGGGGCTTGTGACCTCTGGCCCCGCGTGCCTCAGTGTCCTCGTGTGTATGATCCCTTTCGCCTCTAACACAAGCCCCAGACCCCCCACTTAGCAGCAGCATCTCAGAGGGAGGGATGGATGGCCCCCCTCCCCATCTGCAGCCCCTCCTCCCCAGCAGGTGATGTCAGATGCACACACACCTCCCAAAAGAGCTCACTAAGTGTCAGGCCTCTCCATTCCCCAGAGTGACTTGGACTGATGGTGTAATGTTCTTCTCTAAAATATGTTCCCTGGGAGCAGGATCTTGGGGGGCTTCTGGGAGCAGCCTTAGTTTCAGTTCAGTGTAATCACCCCAAATGGCAGCCGGGAGTTAAAGCCCAAATCCTTTATTGTCTCTTTTCCGGGGGCCCCGTTAGCTTTTTTAGAGGCCTCTCTCTCTCTCTCCTTGGTTCCAAGAGCTTAAGCTGCCTTCTCTGGCTTGTGAATCTCCTCGGCTGAATCCTGACTTGGTAGGAACCCTAATAGGATGGTCCTCCCCATGCCCACTTTGTACCCATCCTTTATATAGGAATAGATACAATATGAGCAAAGCAAGGTAATTTTGCAAAGGACTTTCTGAGAAGCATTCCCCCCCTTTTAGAGATGGAAGAAACGGAGGCTCTGAGTCACTGTCCACAGCCACACAAGGAACAGACGCTGGGGGCCAGCCTTGGCTCCCGATGCTCACCCTGTGCTTCAGGCCCTGCCTGGGCTAACCTGGGCTCCCCGGGGCCGACCACAGTGTGGCTCTTGGCTAACGACCAAGATGGCGGGCAAAGGTCCCTGAGCCCCAAATCCTCATTTCCACTTAGGTAGTCTTTAAAGAGTTGAGGCAGCTCTGCAGGGAAGTCGTGGAGGCCAGAACCCAAAGGAAATGAGGCCCCGGCACCAGCACAAACAGATGAAGGAATCTCGGAAATTTACAGCAAAAGGATACATTTATTTCCTACTTTTAAAAAACCGTACAAAAGGGTTCTGGGGCAGAAAAGCGCCAAGTGCCAAGTGTCTGGGCGAGTTGGGGCCGGAGTGCCAGCGTTACTCCTGAACCCCGGGCTCCACTGGGAAGGGCAGATGTTGCCCCAGCGCTCCGTAAAATTGCTTTAATAAAACCTCTCATTGCAGAAAGGAAGTTTTGGGGAAGAGGGGCTGGGGGGCTGGGCAGGGAAGAGCTAGGGAGAGTGAGCTCTCCTCTGAACTCAGAGCCAGGATTCTCGCGGGGGGAAGGATAGGGTTGGGGGGGGGGGCGGGTGCGGCTCCTGACTGCCGGGTCAGTTTCGGACTTGGGTGAACTCCTTGCGCAGCCACAGAGAATCCTGGTAGAACCGAGGGTCCCCCAGGTGAATGGCTGTCCTCTTGTAGAAGTAGCAATACAGAACGGCAGCTGGGGGAAGAGGAGAAAGGGGCCTTGAGGGGTCCTCCCCCTCCAGCTGCCCCTCTGGGGAGATGACACAGGCCCCCCCAGCACCCCAAGGCTGAGGGATGGCACTGCGGGGGGTTGGGGGGTGCGAGCCACTGGCCAGAACACTCCTGCTGGGTGGGATACTCCCTGGAGAAGGGGAGAGGCCCGAGGCGAATGTGATCCTTACCCAGTCTTTGGAACACAAACAGGGTCTGAAGGCCGTCCGTCCAGATAAATGGCTTGGAGCTTTTCCAGCGCAGGTTCTAAAGGAGGGAAAGGCGGCCATCAGAGGTGTCCTCCTGCCCCCGGGCCTGGCTCCATCCGCAGCCCCGGCATGAATGGGCCAATTGGGCCCAGCTCTTCTCTGCCCTATCCACAAGCCCCCATCCTCTCTTGGACTGCTCCGTGCTGGCCACGCTGACGGCCCTCTGCGCCTGGGGCTCACCAAGCCAAGGTCTCCCACTGCAGGGCCCGGCCGTCCAGAACCCCCACCCTCCCCGAGCCCACTGATTGCTCCTGGGTGTCCCCAGGAAATCTCAGTCCTTCCCCATGCAATGCTTTGTCAAGTGCTTCAGGGCTTCTCACTCACTGGGAGGAGAGGCCCGGAGCCAAGCCCCCTTTCCTGGGCCGTGGGGCCGGCCGCCTCCCCCTCTAACCTCTGCTCCTAGAGGCCAAAGGCTCGAGTGTACTCAGAATGAAACCTCTCGGCTCAGCAGCTTGGGCAAGGAAAGGCAGAACCTATTTTGGCTTCAGCCTGCAGATCCCAGAAAATCCTCTTACGTCCCCGGCCGGTGGCAGCTCTGCCAGCTTAGTGCCGTCTCACCGGCACTAGCCGGCCTCCCCCTCGTCAGCTCCGCTCCTCTGCTACTGAGAAAGGGGCTGGAGGATCCACCATGATGGAACCGATGGATCACAGAGGGCCCAAGAATCCCAGCCCTGCCCCTAGTCTTCCTCATGCCGACTGGCTTCACCTCCTCCTCAGTAATTCAGAGGAAGGGAATCCTGGGGAAGGGGGCGGACTTTACGTTGGATGTCACAGTCAAGACTCCCAGAAAGGTCAATGTGCCAGTCACCGGGCGCCTCCCAGATGGGATGCTCCCCCCACACCTGCCCTCAAGAGGCCGACCCCGTGGGCAGGGGCTTCCGGCAGAACCAGGGTCTGCCCGCTGCTGCAGCAGCTCTAATCAGAGAAAGGAGAGCTGGACCTGGAGTGAGGGGCACCAAGCTCTCAGGATCCAGGTCCCCTCCCTTCTCTGAGGCCTCTGAGACAGGGGAAGCATCTGCTCCCAATGCAGGGAGGACTCCTGCTGGCAAATTCTCATCTTGGGGTGTGCAGCCAGCCAGCAGGCCTCAAAGGGGGCCCGGTCTCCACCTCTCGTCCCCACCTTCTCACAGGCCGCCCCAGCCGGCCCGCCTCCTCCCGCCGCCACCTCTGCCCTCTGAGGCACGCCCAAATGCCATGTGCCATGAGGAGTCCCAGGGTGGGCTCCCCTCACGACTCGTGCATTGTGGGCACTGTCCATCCAGTGAGCTGAGGCTATGGGGGCAAGCGCGGCCAGGCTGTTCTTTTCCTCTTCCTACTCTGTTAAAAGGGAGAGAACAACGGCTGGTAATTTCACTGGAAATAAAGATGACGTAAAAACAAAAGATTATCATTAAATATGAAACTCTTTTAAAAAAATGAGATGAGCCCTTGTTTCTGGGAGATGAGTGAAGTTCTTAAAGAAGCTTTGCTGTTTTCTGCACCATCACATATATACACACACATGGACACACATACATGTATGTGTCTATATATATATGTGTGTGTGTGTGTATGTATATCTCCACATGTTTATGTACACAGTAATAGACATACTCTGTAGATTGTCCATATGACTATCGACCACAACAGGTAGTCTTCGTCCACTTATTTTTCCCCGCATGGATGATCGCAGCAAAATCTTCTAAATGATTATGGATTTCTTCTAGGAGGCCCTGCCACGTTCTGGGGCTCCATGTGACCAGTACGGTGTTATTCATAAATAAGAGCCTCGGGAGGACTTCCCTCTAAGAAATAAATCCCTCTTCACTGGGGATTCTGCGTTCAGTTTCTTCTATGACAGCGGCAAACATCTCCTGCTTGTTGTCCTTTTATTTTCACCCTTAATTGCTCTAGGAACTTTTTTTCTTTTTTTGAGGGGGAATGGGAGAAAGGCAATTAAATGACTTAGTCAGGGTCACAAGCCTAAATGTCTGAGGCTGAATTTGAACTCAGGTCTTGCTGAGCTGCCTCAGGGAACTTCTCTTAATCTCTCACTATGCTTTTTTTAAACTAATTTTACCCTTATGGCTTCTCTTTCGTGAGTAAGAAATGTTAGTTTTATTGGAAATTTTCACAATTCATCATGGTTTCTGTAATACTTTCTCTTCCAGGGTGATTTTTTCTAACTCTCCAATTAAATCATTATCAACACCCTCCTCATAAGGCCTGAGTTCCCAGCTTGCTTTTCTCTTCTACACTCCATTATCATCTCCAAATGACTCCCAATCTTTAAATTCATCTGGGATTCCTGTCTTGTATTACTAATTGCTCTGGATGTCCTATACACATCTCAAACCCAGCTGGAAGGAGTGGAGAAGCATTTATTAAGTGCTTACTGTATGCAAGGTACTGTGCTGGCGGGTTCAAAATTAAAGCTATTATTCCATCTCCTCTATTCCAAATGGCAGCCAAGTCACTGCATCCTCCTCCAAATGTCATCTAGCTTGCTGAGTTTCCAAGCGCAGAATACTCCCCGAATGCCCCCTTCTCCTTCTCCTTGAACTCCCCAGTGCCCAGCTCTTCATGAACACAGCTTCTAACCTAATGCGAGGTCCCCCATCTCTTACTTGGCCTTTTGGAAAAGACCCAGGGGGTCTCCTTACTTCTTTTCTGCCCCATGATCAATCCTCCAAATAGCTGCCAAACCGCTATTCCTGAAAATGCTGATCCAATCAAAGGGAACCAGGATAAAATACAAAAGTCTGGCTCTGGGATTCAAACCCCGTACCCCAGAGCTCCACCTTAATTTTCCTGCCTTATTTCTCATCCCTCTTGCTGTTCTCTGACTTGTGGCACTCCACCTCTCCCGTGTTTGCACAAGATGTCCTTGCAACTGTTCCCTCCTGACTCCACCTTCTGCCTTTCTGCACAGTGCACCGCAGGAATTGGTCCCTCCTCCCCAAAGTCTTTCTCTGACATCACTGGCCATTAGCATCATTTCCCTCAAGAACCTACTTGGGATTTCCACATGCTGACATCCTGTGTCTCCCCAGGACAACATAACTCCTCACAGGAAGATGGGGGGAGACTTGTGGTTTTTCCCTTGCATTCTCCATCCCTAGCACAGCGTCTCAGCCACGTCATGTACTTAAGACACCTTTGTTACAATGACCTCAAAAGTCACCAAGGATGCTTCCATTTTTACTTCTACAGGCCATCATTCCCCTAATGTGGGAGGACAAAGCCAGAAAATGGCCCCTCTCCTCCTATACAACGGTCACCCTGGAAAAAGGAGGGACACCTTTGGACTTGCAGAAAGCTGCAGGCATCCACTGGTTGGAAAGTGTCAGCCAAAGGGCTGGCAGTGGGAAAACCTGGTCTGGCGACTTGCTTGTGGATGACTCCTGTGAAGGATGATCCGGAAAACGAATGGTGTTTTCTAGGCTGGATTTTCTAAGCATACAGGAGGGGGTGACTCACTTTGGTTTGTGTGGGCTCCCTGCCTGGCACCCAGCCCCCGGTGCCGCGTGAATCCTGAGGCATGGGGCGTGCTACTGACACTGCAGGAAAGTCTGCTCCGAGTCACTAACAGGAAGAGACACGAACAACATCCACCATTTCACCTCATGCCTGGTCAATCAGCCAAGGTCAATCAACCAAAAAAGCCATTAAGGGCAACAGAGTGATAGACTCGGCAACACTCTGTGAGTGAAATTGGGAATCGGTCCAGCCATCGAACAAGAAACGAGGAATTAGACTAAGAAAGGGACTATTGTACCTTTTAACCCAGAAATTTTGCTGCTGGAAGAAACTCTAATCTCCAGGGATAGCAAGAACCAATAGAAAGATCTCATATAAATATTTACAAGCGCGCCTTGTAATAGGCAAGAACTGGAAACAGTAAATGCCTCTCAGTGAAGGGATTTCCAAACTACGGCTCGTGCACGTAAATGAAAATTATTACCGTCTTCTATGAAATAATGGCTTCAGAAGAGGCAAAAAGGTGTAAACTGATGCAAAGTGAAGAAAGCAGAACCAGGGGGGAAATGACAGCAGAGACAGTGGAGGGGGCCATGCCCAGGGAGCACCACCGAGATGGTCGGGGCAGAGCAGCCCTTGGGCCGGCTCCTGCCTCCCTCCTCCTGCAGGGGAGAACGCGGGCAGGGATCCCCGGCCTGGCTGCCCGTGCCCGTCTCCCACCCGCCTCCTGCTTACCAGGACCCAGACGTGGAGGGGAATGCTGAGCGCCAGGTAGATGGCCGTTAGGATGATGGTCCCTTTGAACTTTCGGAGAAGGAGGCTAATCAGCCCAGCCTGGAACACGAAGGTGTTGAAGAACATGAGGAAGATGATGATGATGTTGAAGAGGATACAGATGTCTTGGATGCTGCAGAGGCACAAGCAAAGGATGAGCAAGAACCGGTGGCCTGTCGGCAGAGTGCCCGATCGGAGGCTGCCCGCCAACCTCCAGCCTCCCAGCCAACCTCCCAGCAGCCCCGGCCTCAGTAAGGGGCCCCTCCCCATGGCCCAGGACGGGACTCCCAGCAGCCTCAGCCTCAGTAAGGCCCCCCCTTCTCCCCCCCCTCCCCGGGGCCCAGGACGCCGCTCCCAGCAGCACCCGCGGTACCACGGACGGGACTCACATGAAGAGCACCAGCTGCATCACGGGGGTGGCGCGCAGCAGCTCGGAGAAGGCGTTCACCAGCAGGTCGTAGAGCAGCAGCAGCAGCTGCAGGGACAGCACCAGGCTGTAGTTGCTGGTCTGCAGCATCTTGGGGGGGCATCCCCCACGGGGGCGCGTCAAGCCTCGGGGCCCCCGCGAGCGCTTCTGCCGGGCTGCCGCCAAGAGCCTGAGGGGGGAGGGGGGTCCGTCAGCCACTCTGGGGGCGGCGGCGCCCCAACCCTCAGCCCAAAGCCGGCTTCAGGGGCTCACTGACACGGCCCACGGCATGTCCGGGGGTGCGCACGCCGGCCCGCCTGGGGCTCGGGACGCGAGCCTCCGTTGGACAGACGGGGCCTGACAAATCCTTAAAGCGCGACGGAAATGGACGGGCAACCATGGTGCAGAAAGGGAAACTGAGGCTCGAGGGACGGCGTCCGGCCCAAGGTCACCCTGCCGGGGTCAACAGCCGCCCGAGCCGGCTGACCTGTCCCCACAAACCTCGGCTGCCCCAGAGTCAGTCCTCCCCTCGCCGCTCCCCGCTCCCCGCTCCCCGCTCCCCGCGCTGCCAAGCCGCAATTCCGGCTCTCACCCGGTGCCGCCATCCTAGGTTGTCATGGAAACGCCAAAGTACCCGCCTCCCACTTTCCGGAGGGCGCGCTTAAATACCGGAAGTGCGTAGTGGACGCGGGCTCCGGAGCCGCTCTAGCCACCAGCCCTCCCCCCAGTGCCTCTCGATGGGCCAACCGGCGGCCATGTTCATTATCCCTCAAACAAAAGCGTTCATCAATCAGTCCCATTTTCTTTCCCTCTCATTTTGCTAAAATTTTGCCCCATCCGGCCGACTGCATTTCCGCCCGCCACCTGGTTCTTGTCCCGTGCAGGGTGCAATGGAAAGATACTAAGAGTGGGAAGGGAGCCCAAGCAGAAGCGTAGGACACCATTCCCCAGGCTGCCTCATTCGAAGACCGTTGTTATAGGAAGGAATAACAGGCTGATAAGGAGGCCGGAGGAACTCCAGGACTCCATTTCCCAGACTGCCTCGCGCGGGACCGGAAGTTATCTGCAGGGAGGTTAAGAGGCTGGACTCCATTCTCCAGGCTGCCTCGCGCGCGACCGGAAGTTCTCTCAGGGAAGAGGCCGTCTGGATGAGGGGGAAACGAGAAGACTCCATCACCCTAACTAATCCGCGCGAAGCCGGAAGTTCTGGTAAACTAGAAAAAAGGGAGAGGCGGGGCAGCTCTCCAGCTCTTTGGAGGCGGTCTCGGGTAAGTGATCGAGGGGCTGGGACTCCATTTCCCAGAAGCCCCTGGGACGTCCTCTAGCTGTCACGTGCCGTGGGTGGTGGGTTGGGGAGGGGGCTGCCCGGCTTGGGGCGCTCGTGGACCCGCGGCCATCGGGTCTCCTTATCGGGTGACAGGAGTTAGGAGCAGTAGGAACCTTCTAGATGGGGAAACAGGAAGGCTGGGAGAGACCGCTCAGCCTGTCTCCCCTCCGCAACCGAATAGATCCATTCGGCAGATAAAAAAATGGAGGCCAAAAGGCCGAATGAAGTGATTCTCCGGGACACGTGGGTGGCCCGGCCGCCTTCCTCGGACCCCCGGTTCCGGGGGGGGGCTCATCTCCCCACCCAGAGCAGTGTGCGCCCCTTGCCCCCTCCCCCAAGGTCTCCTGGCCTGGAGTTGGGGCAGCTCTGCCCTTGGGGGGACAAGCCTATCTGCTTTGTAGGCAGTGTCACTCCATGTGGGACCGCCAGGGGGCGCAAAACGCTGCGAGCTGCGTGCCTCAGTTTCCTCATCTGTCAAATGGATTTGAGAAGGGAACGTCCAGTTACTGCAAGGAAACCCCCCTGAACACCCTCGGGGCACCGCTGGCCGCCGCGGGGGGGGGGGCAGGCGCTCCTTTGGAACACCCACCCCAGGGCCGCCCTTCAGGCTCCAGCTTGGGACCCCTCCCTCCCTCAGGCCCCTGCCAAGGCCTGCTGGTGCCGCCTCTTCCCCTTCTCTCTGACACGGTCACCCCCTGCGGGGGCTCCTGAGTGGGGGCGGGGGAGGGTCTGCCTGCCCCCCCCAGCCACCCAAGGGCTTCTCCTAAAGTACAGCCCTGGTAATGCCCAAGAAACTGGGCAGGACAGAGATAGAGACCAACTCAACAGCTTATCAAATGGAGAGAAATTCTGGGACCAAGGGATCCCAGGGCTAGGGGAGACTCTCATCTCAGGGTCTAGCCCCGAGTTGGGACAGCGAGCCTTTTATGGAACAACAGGAACAATGACATCACTGATATTCTCACGGCACCTGAAGTGGAGAAACCTTCATCTGGTCAAACATCAAGGAATGTCTATAAAGCCTTTATCTCAACCATTAAGGGGACGGCCATAGCCTTAATAAGGCAGAATTAAGAGATAGGACAATTGGAGGAACGGGTCACCCCATTAAAAGGGGACTTTGGCGTAACACCCGGGAGGAACCAACCACAGCTCTGCTTGGCCTTCGGAGCCCTTCTTCCGGCCTTGCCGCGGGCTCTGATCCCCGTCTCTGGCCGCTGTCGCTTCCCTGGGCGAGGCCCCTCCTGGGCTCTGGTCATTTTCTCCCACCGTTCCCGGCCTCCGTCCTGCCTCTGCCCCACAGAGTCCCCGTTCCGCCTTCCGACCCAGCCTTTCCCCATCTCCTGGCCTTCCTTGTCTTTTCCTAGAGAACTTGTTCCCCCGTTGGTTTCCCGTGTCTCCCCATTAGAGCGTAAGTTCCCTGAGGGCAGGAGCTCGCTTTCCCCGCTCCTTGTACCTCCCTGCCTGGTGCAATGCCCGCCCTGCGCCAACTGCTTAATGTCCGGCCCAAGAGCCTCCGCTCGGCCCCTGGAGAAGGAGCCCCTCCCACCGCCGATGACCGTTCCCCCCCCCCCCCTTCCCCAGCCAGCCCGGCCCCCCTCGGCTTGGAGAGCCAGAGTCCTTCAGGAAGGTTCCCTTCTTCCGGGATCCTCTCTCTGCCTCCTCGTGCTCCCTTCTTGCCACACTTGGGGGCCCGGAAAGCACCCCCTGCCACAGGCCGGCTCCCCGATCCTCGGCTCCCACAGCTGCCCCTGGCCCTAAGCTTCAGATCCTTCTCCATCTTGCTTTCCCCCAACGGACTCCAGAGTCCCTCTGTCCTTCCCCAAATGTCCTTCCCCGAACCGAACCAAACCTCGGGCCGGTCAGAGGGGCCGAGCAGGCTGGGGCTCTGGCGGTCCCCAGCATAAGGGTTGGGGCTCGGCTCGTAGGTCTGCCCCTCCGGTTTCTAAGTTCCTGCTCTAGGGGACAATGCCCAGAGTTGGGTCAGCACCGGGAGACTCACAGGTTGCAGGCTCCGGTCTCGGGCTCTTGAGGTCTGGCTTTTTAAGAACAGGGTGTCCTATTTCTCCTCTGGCAGCCCAGCAGCTCCTGCCGGCCAAGTGTCTTGTAGACTCCAGCACTGAGCTCTACCAGGGAGGCAGGCGATCAGGGCCCTTTCCCATTGCTTCCTCCTGGGGACCTGGGGTCCCTGCCTAGTTTAAGAAACGCGGGAGAGGTGAGCACTTTCCCTCCTCTGGGTCAGGCCCTGTCAGAGCTTGGGGCTACTGCCTCCGGGCCAGGACATTTGTGATCCCTAGAGCAGGGGTGGGGAAGGGAGGGCGCTACAGCCCAAGGTGAGAGCAGGCGCAGGGCGCCCTTCTCCTTGCTTCAGGCTCTACTGGGCGAGCTCGGCATGGAGGCTTTCCCTGCCCTCAGAGAGCCTGGGCTCTAAGCGAGGGGAGCGTGACGCACTCCCAATGGCCTTGATGGGCCTTGTGGGGAGCCCTGGCCGGAGTGCGTTGGGCTGCAGCTTCCGGAGTCAGGAAGGTTGGGGCAGTCCTCAGAGCCAGGGGATGCCCATGGGGGACAGAGGGGCGCGGCCTCCCGTGGCCAGACAGGGGCTCAGGAGGTTGCTCCAGGTTCATCCAGGCAGGTCCCGTGGGCGGGCAGCGGGCAGAGGCGAGCTTTCCCTGCCCTCAGTCCCATAGCTGGGCTGCTCGAGGGGGGTGGGCGTGGCCTCGTGTGGCCTTAGCCCAATGGCCTTGTGTGAGCCTTGTGTGGCGGAGCCTCCGGAGTGGCCCTGGGTTCTGGCAGACTTGGGAGTCAAAGGGTGGGGCCCCGGCGACATGCAGAGCCAGGGATGCCTCATGGGGGGGGGACATGACAGGGGCCGCCGCGGCCTCCCCGTCAGGCAGGGGGGCTCGAGTTGTCTCCAGGTCACATCCAGAGGTCCCCGTGGGGGGGGGGGCAGAGCAGATGGCAGAGGCTGCGTAGCCTCAGTTTCCCATAGCTGGGACTGCTCGGGGCGGGGGGGGGGGGGGGAGGCCGGTGGCCCCTCGTGTGCCTTAGCGCATTTGATGGTCCAGCCGAGGGGTCACAAGCCCACGAGCCTGATGGGAAAACAGTGTTGCTGCCAGAATCCGGGGTGGGATCTTGTGCCAGGCTCTTGGGGGCCCTTTTCTGACCTCTGGAGCCTACTCTGGACTTGCTGACTCAATGCCCGCTCCTCGGCTCTCCTGCCCGAGCTGTGGGTTTGTGGGTAGCTGGGAATGGGAGCTGGCGGGGCCTCCTGGGGGAGGCAGATGAGCCTCCTGGGAGGCTCCTGGGAGCTCCTTCCCGAGTGCTTGGCAGCGAGCCTGCAAGCTCAGGCCGTGTTCGGAGCAGTCAGGACCTGGAGCTTGCCTCCCTACCTCCGCTTCCCCCGGCCACCCTCGGGTGCTGGGTCAGACCCTGCCATCTCCCGGGCTCCCTTCTGCCTTTGGCCGAGTAGGCCGCTGGCATTGGGAACTTTCACTGTCCGACTCCACTTCTCTGTGCATCCCGTGTGCCCTGCCTGCCAACCTGGCCCACTGGCTGCCTCCTGTGCCCACATGCCCTCACCCCTGCCCGCCGGGGCACCGCTCCGGGCCTGGAGCCCGCATATGGCCTCAGACACTTCCTGGGTGTGACCCTCACAGGGGTCCCGGGGCACCTGCCTCCCAGGCTTGTGAAGCTCTGATGAGAGGTGTCTGTGAAGCACTTGGCACAGGGCCTGGCATGCAGCAGGGCCTTTGTAAATGTCCCCAGCTGTTTGGGGTTCCCAGTGCCCTAGAAAGGACTCGGGGCCTCCCCTGAGTTTGTGTTGGTCTCGCTCTGCCCTTTGGCAGCCTGATCCACTTTGGGCCTGGGACCCTCAGTGGCCAAGGTGCCAGCCTGGCACAGGCTGAGTGGGTGCCTGAGGGCACATTGGCCCCGTCCTGGCTGAAGATAAAGGCGGGGCCCTCTGTGCCCTGCCCCAGCCCCAGCCCAGGCTGGCCTTCTGCCCGAGGTCCCAGAGCCTCACGCTGACCCTCCCTTCCGAGCAGCCCTTGTGGGCAGATCCCAAAATAGGCCCGGTGGGCCGCAGGCCGGGCCGGCCCTTCTCTCTGTTCCTGCGGAGTTCCCCTCGAGGCTGAGAAAGCAGAAGTGGGGGCAGCAGGTGGGCGGCCGAGAGCTGCCACCGGAGCGGTGACATGTGCCCCTGGCGCCCCCCCCCCCCAGGACCCGAACGCTCTCGTTCCCTCACCTGGCAAAGGCCTCGCGGCTCCGGGCACTGTTGGGCGCCAGGCCCCTCCTCCCCACCAGAAACCCGGCTCACCCGGAGGTCGCGCTCTGGGGGGTGGCGGCAGCCACAGGGGCCCTGCTGAGGAGGGAGTGACGGCTCTGCCATTCCCCAGGAGCGCGATGGCCAGGGGCCAGTTTTATGTCTTCTCCCTGGTCCTGGGCACCCTGGGCTCCCTCTGCCTGCTCTTCGTGATCTACTGGGTGCAGCACTGGCGTGGCGGCCTTGCCTGGGATAACAGCAGCCTCCTGTTCAACTGGCACCCGGTCCTGATGGTGGCTGGCATGGTGGTGGTCTATGGGGCGGGTGAGTAGGGACGGGACCGGGGTGTGCGGCCTTCCTCTGGGCCAAGAGGGCGCCTGTCGCCAACCTGGGCATCCAGTCCCTGGGCAAAGTCCCGAGCTTCAGTGCGCCCATCTGTGCAGTGGCCATGGGGCTCCTTGGGTTCTCCTCCAGAAGGCTCTTGTAACTGGGGCCACTGAAGTGGGTGGGGGCGTTACCTGGGGGCTCAGGAGTGGGAGCAGTGAGGGCATGGGGGCTGGGAACACCCTCGGGGGGCTGGGGGGCATCTGTCTGGCCAAGGGGCTTGAAGGTCTCCTCCTCATGGGAAGCCTTGGCCCAAAGCTGGTTCCTGGCAGCTGCCAGTGTCCCCCCCTTGAGCTCCCCCGCCCCCGGGGCTGACACAGGCCCGGACACCGGGCTTCCCCACCTCTGGGGCTGGCACAGGCCCGGGCACCAGGCTCCCCCGCCCCCCAGGGCTGGCACAGGCCTGGGCACCAGGCTCCCCCACCTCCGGGGCTGGTACAGGCCCGGGCACCAGGCTCTCCCACCTCTGGGGCTGGTACAGGCCGGGCACCAGGCTCTCCCACCTTTGGGGCTGGTACAGGCCCGGGCACCAGGCTCTCCCACCTCTGGGGCTGGTACAGGCCGGGCACCAGGCTCTCCCACCTCTGGGGCTGTCACAGGCCCAGGCACTGGGTTCTACCTCCAGGGCTGGCACAGGCCCGGGCACTGGGTTCCACCTCTGGGGCTGGCACAGGCCCGGGCACCAGACTCCCCCACCTCTGGGGCTGGCACAGGCCCTGAGAGGGGCACCGGCTCCTGGTCTCCCCGCAGCCTCGCTGGTGTACCGCCTGCCCCAGTCCTGGGTAGGGCCCAAGCTGCCCTGGAAGCTGCTCCACGCCGCGCTGCACCTGGCGGCCTTCATGCTGGCTGTGCTGGGGCTGGTGGCCGTCTTCAGCTTCCACCAGCACAAGAAGATCGCTCATCTCTACTCCCTGCACAGCTGGCTGGGGATCGCGGCCGTGACCCTGTTCGCCGGCCAGGTGGGTGCCCTCGGCTCCCCGGAGTCCCGCTGACCAGAGGGGGCGCCCTCGGCTCCGGGTCTTTGGCCAGGTTTGGGGGGGTGGAGATTTGCCCCCCCAGGGCTCAGGCCTGCGTCAGAGGCAGGACCAGAGCTTCTCCAGCCTCTGAACAAAGGGACCGGGCACACTTTGGCCTGAGCACCTGGGGGCGGGGCTGGGGGTCACAGGGCGGGTTGGGGTGTCTGTGGGACCCCGGGGTGTCTCCTGGGAGCGGGAAGATGCTGGGGGGCAGCCGCTGACCCTCCCCTCTCCCCCCCCGGCCGGGGTCTCTCCTCAGTGGCTCCTGGGCTTCTCCGTCTTCCTGCTGCCCTGGGCGTCCCAGGGCCTGCGCAGCCTCCTCAAGCCCGCCCACGTCTTCTTTGGGGCCACCATTCTGACCCTGTCCATGGCCTCGGTCCTCTCCGGAATCAACGAGAAGCTCTTCTTCAGCCTGTGAGTTTCCTGCGGGGGCCTTTCTCTCCAGAGGGGGCAGCGATGTGCCCCCTGGGCCCCCCCTCCCTGAGCATGGGCCAGGGGCCCCGGGGCTCACCGGCCACCGTCCTTGAGCGGGGAGTAGAGAAAAGGGGCCAAGCGGAGCTGCCCGAGAAGGCCGGCTCCGGCCAGTCACTGTCTCCGGGCCATGGCGGCCGCCCGAGCTGCCAGACCCCGGCCTTCCCTGCTGAGCAAGTCCCGGGGAGGGTCCGGCGAGAGCCACCCCAGGAAGTCCCTGTCGCCCACAGGAAGAACACGACGGCCCCCTACTCCAGCCTCCCTCCGGAGGCCTGCTTTGCCAACTTCACCGGGATGCTGGTGGCCGTCTTCGTGGTGCTCGTGCTCTACGTGCTCCTGGTCTCGTCCTGGAAGCGGCCTGAGCCGGGCCTCCTGGCGGACAGACAGGTGCAAACCCAGGGGCAGGGGGGGGGAGGGGGCCGGCGGGAGCCCCATCTTATTCCCAGGCCGCTCAGAGCGGGAGCAGAGCCTGGTTCTGCAGGGTCTCCCTCAGCCTGTCCGGGGAAGGGCAAAGGTCGGAAAAGGCAGGGGTCCCATTGCCCAGGCTGGTCTTTCGGGCCTCTTCCCTACAAGCCCAGCCGGGCCGAGCCGGGGCATGTGGGGATGAGGGATCCTCCTGGGCGGCCCTGATGGGCTGCCTTGGGTTCCAGGCTGGGCCTCTGCAGCCTGAGCCGGGCTGTGACCCCCGTCCCCTCAACTCTCTCTCCAGCCCCTGCTGCAGGAAGCGCAGTGAGCCCTGAGGGCGCCGGGAGCAGTGGCCTTGTCCCTCCTCCCTGGGCCCTGCTCCGCGGGGGCCCAGACTCCGCCCCTCTGCTTGTCCCGCTCGCTGATTCGGGCCATCTGCTCCCCGGCAGCGCCAGCTCCTGTCCTCCGGGCCTTCTCGGGCCTCCCGGGAGTCCCTGCTCGTTTGTCCCTGTGCCAGCTCCGTCGTGCGAAGGCTTGTCCACATCTGTTACCTCCTCCTGGGTGGTGGCAGCGCCCCCTCTGCCCCCCCCACTCTGGGCCTGAGTGTGGCTGGGCCCACAATCCTGGGGGGGTGGGAGGCCCTCTGCTCTCTCCCAGCCCTTGGCAGAGCAGCAGGGGGTGCCATGCCCGTTGCCCCCCTCAGCTTCGGCTCCAGCCGGCCCCACCCCTGGCCCATGGGGTTCGGCCTCCCAACACTCTGGGCCTTGGCAGCCTCTCACGCTCCTCGGGGGCGCCATTGCCCGGCTTCCAGAGCCGGCTCTCCCTCGCCCCTCCCTGCCCAGCTGACCCGACTGGACTCCACCGCAGCCCTGTAACGTGCCAGCTCCTGGGCTGACGGGGCCCGGGGAGGGTACACGGGCCCCCCCAGAGGGGCTCGCCAGGGCCACGTGAGGGACTCCTGGGACTGTCTGCCCCTCCCTCGAGAGTTCCTGCATTTGAGGCTTTCATCTGCCCTCTCCATTTCTGGGGGGATTCTCCTCGTTCCCCCCAAACTAGGCCTGGCTGGGCCCAGGACTCAGACTCTCTGGGCCCAGAGGGAAGATGGGTGTGGGTGACCGGGCCAGGCCTCCAGAGCCCGCGGCTCCCTGGGGGAGCAGTTGGTATCAGCAGGGCCACGGTGGCTGGGCCCACTGTCAGGCAGGGCCGAGGGTTTTGTTCTAAAGGCTCCAAGACCCTCAGGCTTCCAGGCCAAGCATTTCTGCATATTCAAAAGGGGATAAAAGGGGAAACCAGAGTGTTAAGGATTGCATTTGGAGCCAAGCGCCCATGCTGCGGGCAGGACAGGGGCAGCGTGGCCTCTGGAGGCAGAGGGGGGGTGGCTGGCCTCTGGGGGCAGGGGCGGCGTGGGCTCTGGGGGCAGGGGTGCAAGGCAGGGGTGGATCACCTCTAGAGGCAGGTGTGGCCTCTGGCCACCTGTCCTGGGTTCCGGAGCTCCTCCTGCCCCGCTGAGGGAAGCGTTTTGTATGTTGGCCCCTTTTGGACTTAATTGTGTTCTTTGACCTCTTCTTCCCATTAAAGCTGTTTTCACTGCTTTTCTGCTCCGTGAGTCCGACTTGTAGCCTGCTGACCCTGATTCCCTGGCTGGGCCCACCAGCACTGGGGCTGTGGAGGCCTTTTGGTCTGGCTGGCCCACGAGGTCTCAGCCGGCTCAGATCTGGAGAGTCCAGAAGGGCTGGGGCAGCTGCGGGCCCCGGGCTAGCCAGATGTGCCCATGTGGGAAGGGGATCTGGGCTGGGCACTCCCAGTGCCAGGGCAGCTCTGGCCAGCAGGCACACGGCGAGCCTGGCATGCAGTCTGTGTGGTTCCTCCCCCAAGACAGGACGGCAGTTACCCTGCCCCTTGGTCTTAGCTGCTGGGAGCATTGAGGGGAAATGGCTTGCCCCAGGTACGTGGCTCCCAAACTTCCAGGCTGGCTCAGATCATGCCCTTGCCGTGCCAGTGCCCGTGCAGCCTGGCTTCTGCCACTCACACCAGATCCTCCCTTGGGGTGCGTACCAGAGCACGGTCAAGCCCCTCCATGATGCAGCTTCTGTGGCCACGCTTGTCACACCAGGGGGGCCAGCTGACTTTGGGGAGGCCCGGATGGAGACCAGGCTGGGCCACGCGGGTCCCCTCAGACGTTCTCCATCATCATGCCCCCAGGTGGCACTGGAGATATGCCCGAGCCTGCCCCACGAGCCTCTGGGCTGCCCCCTCTTCCTGCCACTGGCCCCTCCCCTTGCAAGATGAAAGGACGGAGCTTGTGTGTGACTTGGCTTGTGAGAAAGTGGGGCTCGGGGGCCCCACCTGAGACGAGTCTGGATCGGAGACGGCCCATGGGCAGGCTTGTGCGTGCTGGGCGTGAGCTCGGAGGAAACCCAGGGCGCCCCCAGGGCCCGGCTCAGATCTGGCAGTTACCATCCTAGTCCCGGCTCTCCAGGGTCTGACCATGGCCAGACAAGCCGGGGGATCCATTGCCACCTCTGCTTGGGCTTTGAGTGACCAGGCGTCACACAGGGAAGGGAGGGAGGTGGTAGCCACCACATTGCGCCACAGATGACTGACGGGAGTCAGCTCTGCCAGACTGAGAAATAGGCTTCGGAGAGATCCTTAAACGAGTGTTATCCCCATGGGAGGTCCCACCAAGCTCTCTCACACTTCCTGGGAGGACGGGCCGGCGGGGAGCAGGGCCAATGGGGAGCAGGGCCGGCTGGGTCTGGAACAGGGCTCTGAAGCCAGTTTGCCGTCGGCCCCAGATGGCCGACCTCCTTCTGGGTGATTGATTGAGTGAAGGGAACGGTGCCTTCAAGGGCAGCTCCTAACCCGGGACCTGGATGCAGGATTTGGGGATGTCATTATTATTTTTTCAGTTTTCCAGTCTTCTATTTTTTTACACTTTATTTTTTAATTGAAGTTTTTTATTTTCAAAACATAAGCAAGGATAATTTTTCAACACTGACCCTTGTGTTCCATTTTCTCTCCTCCTTCTCCTCACCCCCTCCCCTAGATAGCAAGTAATCCAATATATGTTAAACATGGTAAAAACACAGATGTATTTTAAAATTTTTGCTGCACAAGAAAAAGCGGATCAAAAAGAAAAATGAGAAAGAAAACAAAAAGCAAACAAAAGAAGAGAAAACAGCAGGTTGTGGTCCACCCTCAGTTGTTCCCACAGTCCTCTCTGGGTGTAGATCAGCACAAGATGGTGGGCCTGAATCATCTTCTTGTTGGAAAGAGCCACGTGGGGACACATTACTTTGACCCTTAGGTTGCTGGGTGACTGACTTCCTCTGGAATCTGATTATTTTATGCATTTAAAATATGATTGTGCAAAGGCCTTTCCCCAAAAGGCGGAGAAGCCCCCTGGGGCTAGGTTGGGGCAGAGATGCAGCTGTACCCCAGGAGGCCCAGGGGAATCACCCGCTCTGGCCCTGCAGGGTCTCCAGGATGGCCCGGAGCACGGCGGCAGCTGCCACGGCCCCGGGGTCTGGCTGCACCAGTTTGGCTGAGGTGATGTAACTGGCTCTCCCCGCTCCAGCTTCCATATCTTTGGTGGCTTCTGCGGCGGCCTCGGCGCTCTGTGGGACAAGGCCCAGGGCTCAGTCCCCGTCCAAATTGGGGCTGGAGGTGGCCCAGCTGCTTCCTCTCTGCCAGGATGCCCACAGCCCTGGTATGAGGCACCTTCGGCAGCTCTACCAGGGCAGGGCCCCATGGGTAGTTCCTGGCCCAGCCCAGACTGGGTTCTTTCCAGCCCTTCCCCTCAGCCGAGCCACAACTGCCATGGTGGTTCTGTCCTTCGCCTTCCTCCAGCTCAGGCCTGACCGCAGCCCACCCATCACCCCGACAATCTAATCCTCTGCGGTGCAGGGTAACACCCCATCTCCGATCCCAGTGCCCGAATCTGGGCCTCAAACTCTGCTGCACCTGCTTACCTGCCGACATCCCTGCCCGCAAGCCCACCTTAGTACGGGCGCAGGAGCCAAGACATTTAGAGGGAGAAGGGACAGAAAGAGCCTGGGTTCACTTTATGGATGAGCCCACTGAGCCCCAGGCAGTCAGGCTGCTCTGGGGTCTGAAGCCGTCCCTGCCCCCCGCCCTGCTGCTGCTGTGTCCTAGAGGACGGTGGGGGGATGGGGAGCTCCTCAGCCTGGCCTGGCAGCGGGCCCCTTCCCGGTGCTTGCTGGCTTGGATTCAGCCTCAGACTTCCCCCCCTTCCCCCCCCCCCCCGAGCCTGGCCTCCAAGCTGGGGGCCTGAGAAATGGTCTCAGTGGCTCCTGGGGCTGCCTCAGCCTCCCAGCCTTGGGCTTGGTTGAACCGCTCACCTGGACTGCTTTGCTCAGCACCTGCTCCAAGTTGGCCCCCGGGGTCTTCAGGGCGTGGAGTTCCTGGCCCGCGGCCCACAGTGAGTCCAGCTGCCCAAGACAAGGGAGGAGGCGCTGAGTGTCAGGCAGACAGGGACTCCCGGGGAGGGGGGGAGGGGGGAAGGGCAGCGTACGCACCATGGTCCTGTCACCCGGAGCCGCTTTTCCGTACCTGTGGGGAGAGAGGCCCAAGTCAGCCCCCCGGCCCCTGGGGGAAGGGCGGTGAGAGCTGGGGACACGCTGACCCGCGCCACGGGGACTCACCGCTGCATGGCCTCCAGCCCGGCGTCCATGGCTGCAGTCCAGGCCGAAAGGCCAGGCGTGGTCTTGAGGGGCTGGGCGGCCGCGGTCAGGAACAGGCCATAGAGCTGGGGACAGAATCCACCCCAGGGGAGGCGGTGAAGGCCCGGTCTCGGCCTCAGTGTCTGTGGCCCCGGAGGTGCCCCCCACCCTGACCTCGGGGTCAAACCCAGGGGTCCCCGGCTCACTCACCGCCCCCGATGAACCTCCCATCTTCTCCAGCAGGAGCTGGGACAGAGCCGAGAGCAGCTGGTCAGGGCGGCTGGGGGGAGGGCCCTCCTCCAGCCATTGCTGGATGGCTGAAAGGCAAAACAGACAACATAGTGGTGGGGAGGGGGTGGCCCTGGGGCCCAGCCCGAGGCAGAGCTGACGGCCTGGAAGGAGGGCGGGCTGGGGGAGGGCCGCGTCGGGCCTACCTCTGGCGGCCCGGCTGTGGGTGGTCCCACAGTCACCATCGCCCGCGGCCCGGTCCAGCTCGTTCAGATATTCCTCCAGGCCGAGGAGGGCGCTGCACACCCGCTGCAGGATGAGAGTCGCCCTCTGGGAGGCAGCACCTGGCGGAGAGAGGCCAGTGGGGAGGGGTCCCAGGGCTCAGGGCCCCCTCCCACGTCCCCGTCTGGGCGGGCAGCGTACCTCCCGTGGCAATCGGCTTGGCGCCCCCCGGCTGCTCTGTGGGGGCCGCCCGGCTCCGGGCACGGCCTGTCACAGGGACGCTGGCTACACGGGGCCAGGCGGAGGCCGTGGTGTCGGCATCTGGGAACGAACAGGAGGCGGGCTCAGCTGCTGGAGCCAAGGGGAGTCCCTCCTGCTGCCCCCGACCGCCCCCTCGGCCCACGGAGACAAAGCCGGACCTCGGGCTCTCACCGATCAGTTTGAGGAGGGCATCATCTGCCAGCAGGAGGGTCAGAGAGATGCCAGCCATTTCCAGGGCTGACATGAAGGTGCCCACCAAGGCACGGGCAATCTTCACCCCACGGGCCTCTAGGATCCAGAGCAGGAGCCGGGGTTGGGGAGGGAAGGGGCTCCGACCAGGCCAGGGGAGCAGGGCGATGGGTGCGTCTCGAGGGCGCCCCCAGCCTCTCCCCACAGCCCCCGGCCCCTCCTCTCCCGGCCAATCCTGGAGCTCCCCAGCACAGGGGGGGAGCCACTTACCGAGGCAGCGCACGGCCGCGTCCGCCATGATGCCCAGCTCCAGGAAGGACAGGCCTCCCAGGTTATTGACGACCAGCACCACCGAAGAGCCTGCGGGTGCCCACAAGGGGGCGGGCAGCCCCCGCCCATCAGGCGACCAGGACTCCCCTAAGCCCGTAATGGGCACAAGGCTCCGGGGGCAGAGAGCAGGTGCCCCCTCACATCCCAAGGAGCCGGCGAGGGCTGAGACGGGCCCTTCGCACTGAGGGCCTCGTCCCGGGGGCCTGGAAGGTCTCAGGCTGCCTCGCCCATGTGGTTCATAGGAGGCGGTTTGGGAGGGAAGTGGGCTTCGTGCCGAGGCGGGGCCAAGGCAGGGGTGTGGGGGCCGCGACCAACCCTGCGGGGGTCTCGGGGAGGGGGGGCGGCGCCGGGAGACAGGGACATGGAGGGCAGAGCCCGGGGGGCAGGGACTGGCAGGACATGGCGACTAACCAGCCGTGACTGACACGTGGGACTCATTGGAGGGGTTTGTCATGTGGTCGAGCATGGTCTTCACCACCTCGTCAGCCGTGGCCATCTGGAAGTGGGGGGCAAGAGTGAGGGGGGGGGCGAGCCTGCTCTGGCGCCCGCGAGCCCCGAGCAAGCGCGCCCCACCCACCTTCAGCCGCTGCACGCCAGCCTCACCGTGGATCCCTGTGGGAAAGAACACATGGCAGCTGCTCGGGGGGAGGGGAGGCACTGGGCCAACCCACCCTGGGGCCAGACTCCGCCCGCGGGCCGCTCTGCGAGACAGGCCCCTCAGGGGCCACGGACCAGCTGCTCACCCAAGCCCAGCTCCATCTCTTCGGCGGGCAGCTGGAAGGTGGGTCTGGAGCCCGGCACGCTGCAGGAGGACAAGCTCGCGCCCAGGGTGCCTAGGAGGGAGCGGGGCAGTGAGCTTGGGACAGCTCAGGGGGCTCGCAGTGGGGGTGGGGAGGAGCTGGGGTAGTGCCCGAGAGCGGGGGCCCGACTCCTCTGCCCAGGGCACCTTCCCACAGATGCCCAGTGTGGCCGGCAGCTTCTGCTCCTTCCTTCACAAGTGCCCGTGCCCTCCATAATGCTCCTTTTCCTCCCGGGGCTAGGGAGGCCGCCCCCAGCCCAGAATTTACCTGCCCCCCTCGCCGCCCCCAGCCCAACACTCACCCATGGTGGCGGCGACTGTGCTCACTCTCTGAATGATCTCCTCGAGCCCCACCCCCGCCTCGGCCAGCGCCCCGGCCACCTGTACCAGCGTGAGATCCAAGCCCCAGGGTCTGTGAGGGCACATTTTGGGGGCAGCGGGCGGGGGAGGGGGACCACACCCCACTCCCACTGACCTTGCCCAGGAGGCCCTCATCCCTCCCCTACCGATGCCCGGCCCCTGAGCCCCACCTTGTGGATCAGCACGGTGCCGCAGAGCCCCCGCCTGCCAGCCTTCTTCAGGCTGGTGAAGGCGCTGTCATCGCCGATGACGACCATCTCCACGGGGATGCCCTCGGCGCACGCCTGCTCCCGAGCCAGCCCGAAGTTGAGCCGGTCCCCAGTATAATTCTTCACGATAAGCAGTGTTCCCGCTGCAGAGGCCGGAGAGAGGGTCAGGGAGCCTCGCCCGCCACTCTGCCACCCTGCCCTCCCCACACCCACGGGAGGCATACCCGCCGCCATCCCTGCCCTACCTGTGCCCGCCTGTGCCACCGCCCGGATGGCGGCCAGGATGCTGCCCACCGCGGGGGAAGCGAACACAGCCCCGGCAATGACCCCAGTGAGCATCCCTTTGCCTATGAAACCTGCAGGGAGAGGCAAAGGGGGAGGGGGCTCATTGGGCCGCCTCCCGCCCGCTTCCTCTGTCCTTGGCAGTCCTGCTGGATGCCCGAGAAAGGCCCCCAGGATGGTCGCCGCGGGAGAAGACTCGGGATGGCTCTGCTCCGGCTGGGAGCCCGGGGGGGTCCAGGGGTGACCTGGCCCTTTGGGTCCCCGCAGAGTCTGATTAAGGAGCAGCCTGGCTACATGCAGGGGGCATCCCCACACGGGGAGAGCGGCTGGGCCAAGGGACGAGGGCCTGGGTCTGAGACCCCTCAGATCTGGTGGGACCTCGCACATGTGGGACCGGGCTGCCGCCGGCTCCGGAGAACTGGGTGCGATGGCAGACACAGGAAAGTGTGACGGGGGCACGACCTCTGTGGGGGCTGGTTCTAATTAATGATGCTTGTTTGTGGCAAGGGGGAGCCCCCATGTGGGAAGAGAAGGTGGAAGGGGAGCGGATGCTGGCTATGCATTTTAAGGAAGGGGGAGGAGGGCCCAGAGGCAGGTGACTGGGGGTGGGGGTGAGATGCTGGTCAGCTGCCGCTGGCTCCCTCTTCCACGGCCTCCTGGGCCCGGCCCCCCCACAACCTCCCACGCCTGGCGTGGGCTCACCTGCATGGGCAGGCTCATGGCCGGAGCCCCCGCCTGACAGCAGGGCCACCCGGCCCTTCAGGCTCTCCAGATCAGAGCGCAGGGCCACGCGGTGCCCCTGCAGGAGCTGGAGCCCAGGGTTACAGGCCACCAGGCCGGCCAGGGCATCATCCGCACAGCCCGTCACCGAGTTCACCAGCTTCTTGGCGCTCTGGTGGGAGAGAAAGCAAGGGGTTGGGGCGCCTCGGGGCCTGCCGTGGTCCCCAGCCCCCACCTCAAGCAGCCTGGGACCGCCCCCAGGGCTGTGACGCCCCTTAGTCCGCTGGCTGGCTGGCAAGGCCTGGGCGGATGCAAGGGCTCTGGAACCCTGCCTCGCTGAGGCCCCGCTCCATTTGGCTCTGCTTCCAGCCAGGCTCTCGAAGGCCCCAGACCCGCCCTGGGCTCGGGATGCAGCCCTGCTTTCTCTCCTACGGGGCCCACCTGCCTCCCTCCTCCCTCTGGCTAAGGACGGACGACTGATCAGTGTCACCGTTGCCCCTGGGAAAGGCCCGGTGACAACTGTCCGACCGCGGCCCACTCGGAATCGTGGGTTTCTGACTCACAGCCGCTTGCCCCCCCACTCTGACCCCCCCTTCTCAGCCCCCTGCCCTTCCCAGTGGGCCATTCCCCATTCACCGGGTCCCCTGGAAGCCCCAGACCTGGGCCCTCCCCCCACAGGCCGCTGCATCTCCTTCCCAATGACACTTCTGCGTGGGCAGTTCTCCGAGCTTTTTTGAAGGCAGGCCCCAGGTTGTGTTTTCTCTCCGTCCGAGCCACCAGACCCACAGCAGCCACCACTAGATGTCCAGGCTGGCAAGTGGACGGGGTCCAAGGGGGGGAAACAAGGCCTAGTCACTCAGGGCGCAGCTCACACAGGCTGTTCCAGCTGGCTGGGAGCTCACGCTTTCCCCCTCCACATCTCTGTGTCCTGGGACAACGCTCTGGCTGCCTCCCACTGGTTACGGCCTGGGCTTGTGGTCCCCTCTGGCATCAGACCAAGCTGGGCACTTCCTGTGCTGGGCACTGGCTTCCGGGCTCCTTTTTGGATTCACCTCACACACCTCCCCCTTGTTCTAAATGGCTCCGGGCCGTCCGGCCTCCGGACCAGTTACCCTCAAACCTCGTTCTCACAAGATCACAAGAAGGGGTTTTCCAGATGAGGAAACTGAGGCTGGACAAGTCAAAGGTACATTTCAGGTCCCTCAGAGAGAAAGTCGCAGGGCCAGGACTCGACGCGGAATCCCAGGAGCCAGGAAGCGGCAGTTCTTCCTCAGCCACCATCCTCCTGGGTGCCGGCCTGGGCAAAGGGCAGGCTTGGAGACGGACTGGCCAACGACCTGCCTGAGAAGAGGCTGCTGCGGGGGCCGCGGCTTGGGAAGAGCTCCCTGACCTTCCTGTGCCCTGTGTATGCCGGCTCTTCCTCTTCGGGATGATCACTCCCGTCTTTCCCTCAGGCCTTTGGGGGCATCCGGGCCCAGGGAATAAATGGTCAGTCCATCAAGGGGACAAGCATTGACTGGGCACGGATGGGACCGTTCAGAGTTGAGGCGGAAGGAGGAAGCTGAGGCAGGGAGGAGGGAAGGGCTTGCTTCAGGTCACTGCAGCACAGCAGCCAAGCCGGGTCCCCTGCCCTAAACCTGTGCTCGATGAGGGCGATGAAAGAGCTCTGAAGGTGAGTGCCCACAGACAACCGGCCCGAGGACAGAAGCAAAGGGAATGAGCTCTGATCAAAAGTGGCTGACAGCATGGTGGCCCTTGAGGGAGCAGTGCCAGGAGCCAGCCCCCGGAGGTGCCCCAGGCCTGTGCCCGGAGATGCCATAAACCCTCCCCTGGAGGTGCCCCAGGCCTGCCCCCTTATTCTTAAAAATGAGGAAATGAAAACCATGAGAGTCTACAGAGTGGGCCATCCCCTGCCTCCGCATCCATAACCACGCTGCCTCCCCCCAGAGAGGGTCTTTCCCGATCCTGCCCCCCTTCGCCACAGGCTGGTGCCCCACCCTCCAGAAACCACTCAGTAAGTACTCTGTGGCCCTCGAGTGCCCCATCCCTGAAGGCAAGGACTGGCAGCCCCGGAGCTGGCACACAGTAGGGGTCTAACAAGTGTTGCTGACATGAGAACGAGCTGGGGTCGAGGTTTAAGCAGCAGAGGCCACAGGGGTCTCACTCCGGGGGGTCTGGCTCTGGGAGGGCTTGCCCGGGCTGGACACAGGAGGAAGCCACCGGCTCAGAGTGAGTGTCTGTCGGACCCCAGCACGGTCCAGCCCTCCTGACCCAGGGGCCTGGCGCTGGGGCACCCCTGTACCTTACAGGGCCCTGGTCACTCAGACCAGCCAAGAACACGACCCAGACTGCGCCAGACTCTTACGGTTCTCTGGCAGTGGGGGGGTGGCCCGGGGCTGGCCACAACCTCACGCACGTGGGCCAGGCACTGTGCTGAATGCCGGGGAGACAAAAAGGGGCAAAAGCCAAGTCCCCTCCCCCACGGAGGGATGTCACGGGCAGGTACAAACAAGCCCAATTCAGGGTGACTAGGAAATATCGGAGAGGGAAGGCGAGGGTTTAAGAGGAGCCAGAAAGGCTGCCTGTAGAAGGCGGGCTTCTAGGTCCCTTGGAGTGGCAATGGCCTCCTGCCTGGGCACCCACAGAGTGAACCTGGAGGCCCGGGGGAGCCGGAGAGGGGCAGAGTCCTGTGGCAGGACGTCAATCACAACACCCTAACGGGCCATGGGCCTTCTCACCGTCACCCCAGGGCCCGGTCTCTGACCTGTGGTCCAGCAGCTTCCAGGGGTGAGCGCGGTTAGCCGGACTGCGCTCTGGGGGCAGCTCACAGGGGCACCCAGAGCTCCCTTCTCCCTTCCTTCCCCCAGAACTCACCATGGCTGCAAGGTTTCCAGGAGGAGGCTCCCGTCAGCTCAGAGAACCAAGGGTGGCTCAGGGGCTATTCGGCCACTCCAGCCCTAGGGAGACAGAAGAGTGCCCTTTATGGGAGGCGGAGGCAGTGTTTGGAGGGCCGGATGGATGGGGGCTGGCTCGTGAAGGGGCCGAGCTGGGCCAAGTCTGCTGGCACTGGTGTGGGCTCTGCCCGCTGGGATCCCGCTCCCGCCTGGGACCTTGGTCTAAGTCCAAACTCTAGCGCGTGGCTCAGCTCTGGAGTGGGGAAGGCACAGGGGGAGAAAGGCCAAAGTCTGCACGTGGCCCAGATCCTCTCCCTCTGCAGTGGTAAAATCCACCTGGGGAGCACGTGCAATCACTGGAGCAGGTGCCCAAGGCAGGGGCGTCCCAGGTTGGGCAGCACGTGCTGCCCAGTGACCCCCCACCCCGGGCCAAACAACCACTGATAGTTGGGCTCCTGGAGGCTGCTCTTGGACCGGCAGCGCCGCACAGTGCAGAGTCAGGGCCTTGGGCTCGATCCTGACCATCACTACTGGCTGTGTGACTCGGCCTAACCCCAAGTTTACCCGACTGTAAAAAAGAGATGGTGCGAGTGGGTACTTCATTGGACGGACACCAGCCTCCTCTTGGCAGAGAGGTGGGGGACGCGGGGGGCAGAAGGAAGCGGACATTGTATGGAAGCCTAGGGAATCCCCCCTTTTAATCCAACTGAAATGAGTAAGAAACAGTCTTTCCTTTCTTGCAGCCTGAGAACCTTTTTAGACTTTTCTCTCTAGGAAAGTCCTGAGAATAAAGGCGGTCCCAGGACGCGAGCTCCCGGGGAGGCCCCCAATGGCTAGGACACCGTGACCCACTGAGTGAGGGGCTGGAACTGTAGGATGCTTCCCTAATCTCCTAGATTCCTACAGTATCACTGTGGATCGCTGGGGTCAGAGGCCGGGGGTCAGAGGCCGGGCGGGACATCAGAGCCAGAGATGCCCGGAATTAGCCTCTTTTGAATGACGGGCTTTCTGGCAGACTGAGACGGGGCCTTTCTTCCTCAGCTGTCGGTGGGGCGCGCGGGCTGGCTTCTTTGCTAGGCTGGCATGGGGTGGGGGGCTCCTGGGGCCCTCAAGGGCAAACTCCCAAGCCCCAGCAGGGCTATTAGCGTTACTGTTACAATAAACCGTCCCTTGCCGCGGGCGTCAGTTCAATCCTGCAAACCCTTTTGCGACACCTCGGGACGCTGGTCGGCGACCCCCGTCTTGGGGTCTCCTTCTGAACCTCAACCAAGTCGCCGGGCTCAAGATCGGGGGTTTGCCGAATATCACGCTCTTCCTCCGCTCTTTCCACGTCACCCCGGCCCCTGCCCGGCAGCAGGTGCTAATAAGGGTCGGTGCAGTGGCTTAGATCTAACGGGCTGATTGGTGCATCCCAAATACCCAGAGGCAGCCCGGTGGGGGGGCGGGGCTGCCCGGTGGGGGGGCGGGGCTGCCCGGTGGGGGGGCGGGGCTGCCCGAGGAGCCGCCGCGTTTCCGCCTTTTTTCTCACTTTATTTCCTTTGGATCTGATTGTGCGGGTGCAGCGGGACGGCCCGCGTCTGACCCGGGCTGGGTTCCGGGCCGGGGCCAGGGGGGAGAAAACCTGGACACAAGCTTTTGTCGGGAGAACGTCGGTCGCACGCGTTTTGGAAAATGAAAAGCTATTAAAAAACAAAACCAGCGCTCGGGGCCGAAGCGGGGCGGGGGCAACGCGACCTCGTCAGCTTCCTCCCCGAAGTGGGCTGCGGGACCCCAGGGGGGGCGCACCGAGGCGGTCACTGAGGCGGGGAAGGAGAAATTCGCGCTCTCGGAGAGCGGGGGGGCGGGGCGCGGGAGGGACCCAAGCGGCGGGGCCGCCGCCGGAGGCAGAGCCGGGCGCTCTCGGGGGGCGGGGGGACGGGGGGGCGGGGCGCGGGAGGGACCCAAGCGGCGGGGCCGCCGCCGGAGGCAGAGCCGGGCGCTCTCGGGGGGCGGGGCGCGGGAGGCCGCCGCTCCGGATTGGGGGACTCCGGCGCAGGGGCGGCGCGAGCTGTGCGGAAGGGGGGCTTGGGGGCAACTGACGTTAGCGCTCTCTCCTTCTCCCCCTTTCCCCCCCCCCTCGAGCACGAGCTCACCAGCCGTCAGCCGCGCTGCGCCTGCTCCGGTCCCGGCGAGCAGAGAAGGGGCGGGCAAAGCGTCCCTTCATCCGGGGCTCGGCGGAAGGGGCGGGGCTCGGCAAGGGCGGGGCCTGCGGCCAGCCGGCATCTTCGGGCTGGGGAAGCGAGCTGAGACCTCCGAGCCGCTAGGGGAGGGGAGGGCGCCCGTCCCGTGGTGCCCCGCGGCCAGGGCGCTCTAGGCGGCGGCAGCGGCGCGTCTCGGCGGCGGTGGCGGTGGCGGTGGCGGTGGCGGTGTAGGTGCGGAGGCTGTGCGCGGGACCTGCTCGTCTCTCGGCCGTCGCCGTGTCTCTGTCCGTGTCCGCTTCCGCGGCCGCCCGGGCCCCTCGCCCACTCGGCCCCCCGCCCGCTCCGCCCCCGGCCCACCCCGCCCGGGCTCCGGCCTCGACATGTCGTACAACTACGTGGTGACGGCGCAGAAGCCCACGGCCGTCAACGGCTGCGTGACGGGTGAGGGGAGGCCGCGGACCGGGCGGGGGCGGGGGCGGGGGCGGCGCGCCTCCCCACGTGGGGAAACTGAGGCCCGGCAGGGGAGGCACCATGTGCGCCCGGACCTGGGGGCCCGCGGGGGAAACTGAGGCCCGCCCGGGGAGGGACCATGTGCATCAGGACGGGAGGGGAGGGGCCCGCGGGGGAAACTGAGGCCCGCCCTGGGGGCCGTGTGCACTGGAACCCGGGGTGGGGGGTGGGGGGCTGCTGAGGCCCAGCCGGGGAGGGACCATGTGCATCAGGACGGGAGGGGAGGGGCCCGCGGGGGAAACTGAGGCCCGCCCGGGGAGGGACCATGTGCGCCCGGACCTGGGGGCCCGCGGGGGAAACTGAGGCCCGGCAGGGAGGACTAGAACCTGGGGCTGCAGAAGGGAAGGGCCCCTCAGATTTCCAAGCTGGGTACCTGAGGCCGGCGTCAGCCCTTCCGTCCCTTAGCTCCTCTTCCTCCGCGAGAGGCCTGTTGCGTCTCTCCGGCAGGGGCTGGGCTCGCCGTCTCCAGGCTGTCTCAGCCTCTCAGGCCTGACCCCGGGCAGATGAGAACAAGGCTGCCTTCTGGACCTTGATTTTTAGGGGACCTCAGCTTGATGGGCGTGGTTTTGGGGGGAGCCCACTCCCAGGGGAGGAGCAGACCCCGCCTCTGCTCTCCAAGGTGGCCCTTGGGCTAAGCCCCGAGGATGCTCTTTCCAGGGCCCGGTGGCCAGAGACAGGAGCAGTTGTTGACCAGGAGGGAACGTTGTTGGCCGATAGACCAGCCCCGTCCTTTTCAGAGGAGCACCATTGGGGGAAATGACTTGGGGTCCGGGACCTCCAGACGGAGGTAGCTGGAGTCTGGCAGCCTGGGCCTGAAGGCGGCCCCGGGAAGCCCCTGACCCCCATGGCAGTGCTCTTGGGTTGGGGGGGGCGGTAATTGTTGGGGATTTCTCCCTCACCTCAAGCTGAAATTGACCCCGCAGCGAGTTTCACTGGTGGCTCTTAATGGCCCAAAACTCGGGGCCAAGTGAACAAGTTCAGCTCTTCTTCCCCTTCAAATAAACCAGGACTTGTGGGGAAGAGAGGCCCTAGTGTCGGGCAGCTCCTGGAGCCCCGAGGCCTCCGATCAGGGCGAAGTGGGAACAAAAGTCTGCGTGTGAGGTCTGGCGTGGACACTTCACCATCTGGGTGACCTCTGACCTCACCTCAGCGGTGACCTCACCTCAGCTTTATCCCAAGCACAGTGTTGGGATTGGTCAGAGGATGGTGATTCTTAACCTGGGGTCACTGAATTTTGTTTCCTGTGTTTGATAACTGCTTTAATATAATTTGTTTCTTTTTTATGTACAATGTTATATTTTGCATCTTTAAAAACACTGAGGAGCGGGCCAGTGGTTTCGCCGGACTGCCCAAGGGCTTGTATGGGAAGAATCCCCGGATGCTCTTTCCCACTCTCATAGTCTGTGAATGCAGAGAGGGAGGGCGGTTTAGGAAAAATGTCTTTGATTTAGAGTGAGTGGACCTTGGTTCAAATGACACCCCGTGTGACCTTTTGCTCTGGGGTCAGTTTCTTCACTTGTGAAAGTGAAGGCTTTAAACAAAGGGTTTCTGTTTCCTTTCAGCTCTAGATTCTCTGAACCCCTGAATCAGCTGGGGGCTCCCAGATTGAGATGAGGTGATAGCACCTGTCAAGAAAAGAGCTCCTTGTCATAGCCCCTATAAGGACATGGTGAAGTTCACATTTTAGAGCTGTCTGGGCTTACCTTTTTACCTGATCAAACACTCCCCTGATAATATCCTCCTGATAGATGAGTTTCCCATCTGTTTAGATGGAGCAGCTGTTTATCCTCAGCAACAGGTGCAGGGATGATCAGGACAACTGAGTTTGGAGGGCAAAGGCTAAACATTGGGCTTGCGCCGTTAGCCAGTCATGTGGGGGAATTATTTTTAGTAATAACAGTGCAAGTCAACATTGTATAAAAGACACAAATATTATGGATTGGATCTCCCCGGGCCTAAGACTTTTTAATGAGCAAAATGCACTCAAAGTGCCCTTGTTCCCTCCTCCCAATACCTATTGCCATGGCAATACCATGGTACCAAGAAGCTTTGACATGTGGGCTGTTTGAGCTCCCAGAGTACTAGGAAAGGGCCAGGAGATGATTGTCCTTTGTCCTAAACATCCGGACCACAATATACATTAATTTGGAGACTAGGTAAAGATTGATGTTGAGAAACAACATGTGTGTGTGTCTGTCTCCCAGTCCGACCCTCCATCTATCCATCCTTTGGTATTCTGTGTTGATGTGTCCATCCTTTGGTGGTCTGAGTCTGTGGGCCTATTGGTCTCTCTCTCCCTGGGGCTTTAATTGATCAAAGCCTTTTTTTTTTTTTTGGTAGATAGGGTACAATTTTTATGTTTTTTTTTTTTTGAAAGATCCTGCTTTTCTCTTTGTAAATATCTGGGAATGAAATTGTTTTAAGCATCAAGGAAGGAAATGCTTAAAGGAAATTAGAGAAATGCCTGAATGCTCCCAAGTTTTTAGATTTTAATACTTTGGGAGCCTTTAGGATGCTGCTGAGGAGGACTCGGCCCCTTCTTATTCCTGGTGACAATTCTTTCAGGTCACTTCACTTCTGCCGAAGACTTGAATCTGCTGATTGCCAAAAACACCCGCCTGGAGATCTATGTGGTCACCGCAGAGGGGCTGCGGCCCGTCAAAGAAGTGGGCATGTATGGCAAGATTGCTGTTATGGAGCTTTTCCGTCCCAAGGTAAGCACTGTCTCCAGAGCTCCACACCTTGTATGGCATTGAGCCTGCTTCTTGTTTTTATTACATTTACTTTGGATCACAGTTGGAGAGTGGGACAATAGCATAAGAAGACTTGGCAAGGAGTTCTCACTTTGAAGGGTAAATTCATATTTGAATGGGATTGGCCCTTGGAAAGATTCTCTTAAGAGAAAAGAGGGCCTTTTGGAAAATGTCTTAATTTCTAAATTCTGGATACCAGATGTCTTTATCCAACTAGTTACTTGTTTTTATGCCTTTTTACTGCCTTTATTAAAATGCTCTGACAGCTCATCAGCAGGAGGAGATTTTCTCGGATAGTCGAATGCAAACCTTGGAGGGTCCCACCAAGCTAGAAAAATTTTTAGTAATGGGTCTTAGATAATGTCAGGCAGCTAGCCTCTGGTGTTGGTGGAAGGAGTGCCTCCCCACAATTAGGAAATCACAGAGCCTTGATTGTTCAATTGTTCAAGCAGGTTTTCCCCAAAGTGATCTGAGACAGAAAGGTAGTAGAATGCTAAAGTTAACTTTAAAAAAGAGGTTCCTTCCCCTCCGCTGTTTGTTCAACTTGTGATTTGGAAGTGACTTAAAGATTTCCCTTGAAATATTATTGCTTTCCTTGTTGATTAAACCACTTCCCCTTCTAGTTTATAATTTATAAGTTGCCTTATACTCATCTAATAATGAGGAGCTTGGATTCAGTGATCTCTTAAGGTCCTTTTCAGCTTTAAATTTTTGAGCCAGTGGCTCCTCCCAGTCTCCCAAGCTGATCAGCTAGTTATTCAGAGCATGTTTCTAGCTTTATATAAAATTGGAACTTAAAAAAAAAAATCTCCCACTTCTTGTTGGAGAAGGGATGGACTAACCATAGGTTAGGTGTGAAATGTTATCAGATATAACCAATATAACAGACATTTGTTTGCTTTTAATGATGTGTTTTTTTTTCCCTTTTTGCTAGAAAATTTGTTTTGTTAGAGGGAAAGTTGGAGATTGGGGCAAGAGTAATGGGTACTGACACTGATGCCAAATAATAAAAGGACAGATGTAGACACAAGCAGAAAAGTGTTGGTTGATATTGCCATGTTAAATTTAATATATTAAATATGTAAGAGATTTCAAAAGAATAAATAAAATAGAATTGAGACTAGTTATTTCAATAACTAGAGGAATATATGTTGCTTTAATTCTTGGAGGTGTTTGAAGTGAAACAGAGCTCAGGATAACATCTTTAAAATTCACAAATTAGGAAAGAATGGTCTTTGGGGTAGTTTTGTGGAAGTAGCACTTTTTAAGGATATGAAGGGTCAGAATGCATAGCCATGGAAGTGGTCAAGTGAGAGGAGGAGAAAAAGGAGGGGAAGATGAACAACATTTGCTTAGAATTCATTTCCTTTCAGCCAGCTTTGAACTGTGTTATAGAGCTCACTTTCAAGGAGTTTACAGGCTAATAGAGAAAGGAAAGAAACACAAATAACTGAGATGGAAGGATGAATGAGATCAGTGTTTTGGAGAAGTCCAGCAGAATATTTTGAGAGTCGGTGGAGGGTGGGTAGGAGCCCAGAGAAAACTTCATGTAGGAAGTGTTCTCTGCGTTGGCCTACGAAGGTAAATGGTACAATGGGGGACCCATTCTAGTTAGAGGGGATGGTGGGAACTAAGGCATAGAAGTGGGAGGGAGGCAGGATGAAAATGAGGGTTTAATTGGTTCTCAGTATATAAAGGGAATGGTGGGATAAAAGTTTGGAACAGTTGCTGAAACCAGATTGTAAAGGGTCTGGGGAGTGAGATGAGTAAGAGAGTGTTAGGATTGGGAAGATTGCTGTGCCAGTGCTAGGAAGGCTAGATTGGAGGTGTGCCTGGTGGTCAGTGAGGTCCATATAGGAGGGGATGGAGTTATTGCCAGTGCAGCCTTGGCAGGACTTGGCAGTAGATTGGAGATGGTAAAAGATGGATGAGCTCAAGGGAATGCCAGGGTTATAAGCTTGGATCACTGTCAGCAGGAATAAAAAAATTAGAAGAGGTAAGATTGTTAGTCATTTTCTAAGTAGTTCATAGTCCCTTCAGGCTTAATGAGTTCAGCCTGGGCTTGTTGAGTTTGAAGTGCCAGAGGACATATTTAGCAGGCAGTTTGGCACATTGACAGAGAAGGTAAGCGTTGACATAGATTTTGGAACCATCTGCCTAGAGGAATGGCCATTGAAGCCCTGGTGAAGAGGGCCAAGGACAGACTGTCGGGGGCCATCAGTGTTGGAGGAACAAGTAGAAGACTCAGTGACAAAGGAGACTGAGAGTTAGGCAGATTCCCTGGCAGTTGGGAAAGTAAGTCTCCCCAAAGAGGGAAGGTGGTTACTTGGTGAAGAAGATGATAGGCCTGTGGTAGGATTGATTGTCAGGCTGTACACAGAATAAGCTGAGGCAGGACAGCTGCACAATGAGCTGAAGAACCAGAAAGAACATGGTGTGTAAAGGGTTAGTGGGCTCCCCAGGACTTTTTTTTTAGGATGAGGAGGTCTGCACGCATTTGCCGACTAGGATCCTAGAACACTTATATATCTCCTTTTTTAAAAGGAGCAGCAGATGGAAAGGTGCTGCAAGTTTGAGAGGGGGATTGCTAGAACACAGGAAGGGGAGCGGAAAGAGGCCCAGCTGAAGAAGCTCGGTCTGGGAGAGGGTCTCCTCTGCCTCCAAGGCTGCAGGGAAAGAGCAGTGCATGTAGATTGTGACTTGACAAGAGTTGGTGCAGGAGGAGGAAAGTCCGTGGTCGCAGGCATCTCAGAGGGCAACATAAAGTCACGATGTACAGTTAAGGGTTGTGAGGTTATTTTTGCTTGAGGGCAGAGGTGAATGATAGGAGCCACTTTGAGAAATAGAGAAAGGTCAAAGGGGACAAAGGATTCCTAAGTGGGAGAGGGGGCAATATTGAAATGGCTGAGTATGGGATCAAACCTCGCACAAGAAAGGAGGAAAGCCAAAATAGGATTGATGACTCAGGAGAACAGAGAGGAATCAGAGAAATGAAGATCATAGCAAGGATGAAAAACAGGTATGGGAAGAGGAAGAGAGTGAAGGAGGAGAATAAGAGATATTTACTTAGGGGAGGGAATTTCAGAATTCAGGAGCCTAATGGTGTAGCTGAGGTACCACCCAGCGAGTAACTGAAGTCCATTGGCCTAGGATTTGTAGGAATTCATTGGTTAGTCACTGTCAGGAGGGAGCACTAGAAGGATTGTCATTGTGAATGCTGGCCTTAACAAGGATGGTGGCAGGGTTGGGGGGGAAGACTGAATATCAGATGCCAAAGTCATGCGAAAAGGTGGATAGTCCTTGGAGATTGCCATATGACAGTAGCAAATCCATGACTAATGTAATATGGTTGGGTGATTTAAGTTACAATTTCTTTTTTTTTTTTTTTTAATAATAGCTTTTTATTTTCAAAATACATGCAAAGATAGTTTTCAACATTTACCCTTGCAAAACCTTGTGTTCCAAATTTTTCTCCCTCACTTTACCTTCCCAGACAGCAAGTAATCCAATATATGTTAAACACGTGCAGTTCTCCACACTTATCATGCTGCACAAGAACAATCAGATCAAAAAGGGGAAAAAATGAAAAAGAAAACAAAAAACAAGCAAGCATAAGTTATGATTTCTGAGAAAGGGTCTGGAAGTGGAAGTGGGAAGCAAGGACTAGGCTGTTTGTAAAACAGGAGGTATGGGAAAGGGAGCAGCCGGTTTTGGAGAAAGCTGCCAGAGCTGTGGAGGCCTCAGGGAAAAATCAAGCTGGGCAGCCACCATGTGAGCACCTATTGTATGGAAACTGGGAGTAATGGTTGTGGGAGACATGATGAGTTTATAAATTGGTAGAAGAGCTAGGACAAATAGGTGCTGTGTGAGGAAGTGTGCTGTGGGAAGAGCAGAAGGCCGAGTGAGAGAGTGGGCCGGAGGGTGACCCAGGGAGAGGACCTAGAGTCTGCTCCTTCCCCCTCAGTCATCCCCCCCTCCCCCAGAAACTCTGCTAATGATGCGCTTGGTTCCTAGGGAGAAAGTAAGGACCTGCTCTTTATCTTGACGGCCAAATACAATGCCTGCATCTTGGAGTATAAGCAGAGTGGGGAGAGCATCGACATCATCACCCGAGCTCATGGCAACGTCCAGGTGAGGGGAAGCCACAGATGCCCGGGGGTGCATCAAAAATCAGGGCTGCTTGTCTGTTCATGAAGAACTTAACTGTGAAATTTGAGGATCGCTGAACCTGGACTAGAGGCATTTGAACTGGAAGAGTTCCTCTGTGGTCGTAGAAACCGTGAGACCACCCCGGAGGATACTCTCTGTGGAAAGGAGAGCTTATCTTCCTTCATTTCCTTCCCGTGCCCTTGGGCGTTTGAAGATTGGGGAGCTCATGTCAGTGAACTGCACTCTTGTATTAAAGAGTTGAGCTCTTGATAGAAGTGGACCTAAGTAAGGGCCCCTGGACCTCCAGGCCCATTCCTCCCAGTGGGGAGCCCCAGCTTGTTACTGTTCTGCAGCTCAGGCCGCAGGGAGTGCTGCCCCCCGCTCAGGTCCATCATTCCCTCTTCCTTTCTAGGATCGCATCGGTCGTCCTTCCGAGACTGGAATCATCGGCATCATTGACCCCGAGTGCCGGATGATCGGCCTGCGCCTGTACGATGGCCTCTTTAAGGTTATCCCCCTGGACCGGGACAACAAAGAATTAAAAGCCTTCAACATTCGTCTGGAGGAGCTCCAGGTCATCGATGTCAAGTTCCTCTATGGTTGCCAGGCCCCCACCATCTGCTTTGTCTACCAGGTAATGACCGGGATGATTTAGGGAGAAGCAGGTCTGGAAGGGACAGCTTACTCTAGGATGAGATTTGGGGAGCTGATCACGCCATGGAGATGAAAAGGGCTTTGGGGGGAGAGCTTCCCTGGTCCGGGGGCTACCCTCTGGAAAGGACATAAGGTGACCCGCTTCTGGCTTCGTTCTCTGAAGAACTTTGCAGAGTATGTTTGTTGCTTGACTGCTGATCTGGAGGATTGCCTTTGAAAGGAAAGAGAGATCAGCTGGGACAGAGTTCCCATCCAGCGCATTGTTTCCCTTCTGTGAGATTTCACTTAAAAGATCACCGTCCGTTTTTCAGATTTGTCCTTTGGGCTGGGACAGGTGGGGGATTCGGGGTTGGCAGCTGGAGGGTGCCATGAAACAGGCTGACCGGCAGGCCGCTTTCCTGGTCCTGGGAAGCACAGTGAGCACAGGGTGAAGTCATTTCTGGAGCATATAGTCAGATTTCTGGTCTGGGTAGGTGGGACATACTCAGATATCTGGATATTTGGGGAGGATCATGTGTGCGAAGATCCTGCTTTGGCTTGTGAGCCGCGGTATCCCTTTATCTTCAGCCAAGCCATAGATCTCTGTGGACTTGGTAACTGGTTGGAATAAAGGTGAACTGGAGTAGGAAAACTTTTCTGGATATATTCATGTTGGATTAGTTCTTAGAAACTGCAGTGCGAGTCCTGTTCTTCTCTTCTTCCTCCACCTTTCTGAAAGTCAGGCTGTTGGAGTTTGGTTGTCACTGAAGAGGTAGCGATCATTAGTTCAGATTGCTCCGGGAGGTTCTTGGCACCCCCCCAACCCCTTTGCCTCCCTCCCGAGACAGACCTTTGTATCCCAGATATTCACTTCCAGAACAGGCTGGAAGTCCTGCTTACCCTGTCTTGTGTTAAAAGTTATTTCCATTAGATTGAGAATTGGTCCCTTTTCTCTTGACTGTAAAGACCTTGAAGTGTTAGTGCTAAACTATGTGTGAATCCTTAAATTCATGGAACGTAGAGGAGACCTTGGGGCACAGCCGTCTTGCTCCTTTCTAGAAGCTGCCTCCTACTGGGCTGAGCTCCCCATGGGCAGCCGGTCCCCTTGAGGGCCTGGAGGTCAGGGGCATGGTTGTACAGTTCCTGTTCTTCCCAGGGCTGACTGGCAGAGGAAGCTGAGAGGGGAGAGCAGGGCATATACCAGGTGGGAACTGATTCAGGTCAAGGTCTGGGATTCACTTCTGCATGCTGTGAACACCGTCACCCAACAGAATGTTCCATAAAAATTGTCCTGTTCCCACCATCTGTCGCATGGAGGTTGTTGAATAGAGGCTGTGGATTTACTGGTGTTATTTTCAGCAAGGCCCTGCCTGAAGGCACTTGGTGAATTTTTGTTGATTGGCTGCTGTATGGGGGTCAGCCCTGACTCTCCCAGCGCCACTAACAGGGACCCCGATGCACCCTACGTCCGTGGCAGGGGCCTTGTCCCATTTCTTGCTGCTGACCGGCGCCGATCCCCTTCTTCCCCGTGCTTAACATTCCCCTTTTCCTGAGGCCAGGACCCCCAGGGACGGCATGTCAAGACCTATGAAGTATCTCTTCGAGAGAAGGAATTCAATAAAGGCCCTTGGAAGCAGGAAAATGTGGAGGCGGAAGCTTCAATGGTGATTGCAGGTTGGTTAGATTTGTGGCTTTAAGGAAATCTGCTTTCTCCTTGTTGCGTCTGTCATTTTGCTTGATCTTGTCCCTTACTTGCCTTTGCCCTTTATGGTGTCACTGGAAACAGGTATATGTTATAGCACTTATTATCATTCCCAGTTTGTGTTTTTGTTTTTTTCCCCCCAATTCTCCTCTGCAAGTGTAGGGAAAAGAGATGGCCTGGAGTTGAGATCAGCTCTAGATTTTCACTCTGACCCTTGTAGCTGTGTGATCGCAGGCTAATCACTTCCCCTTTCTAATAGATGAGAGTGATAACGAAGGTACCTGTCATCCTTGGCTCTAAGCACTCTCTTCTGTGGAGTTATTAGTAGAGAAGCCTCGGGAGAGAAGGAGAGAAGGCTGGTCTGAGAATCCAGAAACCCGAGGCTTTGGCCTTGGCTCTGTGAGACCCTGGGCCCACGAGTGGGAGTGACAGAGAAGTGGTTGAGCTGCCCTGGGAGGGAAGGGGTCCACACAGATGAAGTCACAGCTCTGGGCTGCTCAAAAAGTTGGGAATTGTCTTACGTTTGTAGATACATTTGAGTGTGTTAGAACATTATCTTCTTGTTCCTTCCGGGGCCATCCCTTCCTTCCCATCTTTCATCGTCTGTGGGGCTGATTTTCCTGGGTGTTTTATGGAAATCATTTGAAAAGTTAGGTGTCATCGACTTTTAGAACTGGAAGGGAACCGAACTTAGATGTTCCTTTGTTGTAGAGATGGGGAAGCTTAAGGCACCCGTACCAGGGTCACATAGCTGGAGGTGGGGAGAGAGCCCGGTCTAGAAGGTCCGGTCAGGTCTAAATCCCGTCTGGATAAGGATCCATCTTTGGCCTTCTCTGCATGGGCTCGCCACAACAAATGCCATTTTGCAGTCACACCGTTAACCGTTTACTCTATAACTGTTTTTGCTCCAGTCACAGAATCCTACTGGAGTGTTTGCTGACTGTCCATTTTTAACAGGAATGGTGGTGGTTTGTATGTATCTGCTGCCTCCTGTAACTTTGTTTCTCTGAACACATTTTTGCAGCACTATATTCATTTGAGGTCGGGCTGTACTCCTGCCCTTCGGGCCTGCTGCCTCATGGAGGAGAGGAGGTTTCCTGGAGTTAGAGCTGGAAGCACCTTAGCGTCCCCCTACTCCAGCACATTACCACTTCCTCATGTTGGTTCCCAGGGAGGATTGAATCAGGAGTAGAGCAGAATGGAATCAGTAGGGACAAAGTTTTAAAAACTGCTGTCGCTCAGGAGCGGCTATTCAAGAAGCGTTCTCACCCTCACCCACTCTCCTGGCTTCTTTAGAGCTTTTCTAGAGAAGCCCCAAGGAGAGAGAGGTTTCCCTGCTGAGGTTGTCCTAAGAGGTACACCCCAGGGAAATCCCCTCTAGTAAGTTCTTTAAATGGGGGGGGGGGGGTGCTAATCCTTGATCTTGGAAAATCTGAGCCTGTTCTAAAGCTTCTTGCTCAATCTTTTGCAGTCCCAGAGCCTTTTGGAGGTGCAATCATTATTGGCCAAGAATCCATCACCTATCACAATGGCGATAAGTACCTAGCCATTGCCCCTCCCATCATTAAGGTGAGATACCTTCTTCCTGCTTCCTTTTTCCAATGGCCTTTCCTTTCTGCTGCTCTGAGATTAGGGCCTAGAGATAGACAGCCCCTTGTTTTCCACTACAGATACTTTTATAAGGCTCTGGAGATACTTCCGGTTAACCTGCCCTTGAAAACCTTTACCTAACCTCATGCAGGCCAGGTGTACATGTAAAAGAACAGTTTTCACTCAGTCACAGTAACATTTATTTCATAAAATAGCCAAATAGAAGTTTATATCCTTGGAACTCATACAGAAAAATAGATCAAAATTTTGTGTTACTTTTTCAAATAAAGAAAAATCTAACTTCAGTATAGAAGGAAAAAAATGATAGTTTTAGTCATTTTTGGTCAGTGAAAATAAAAGCTCTGCTCTCCTACTATTTACTCAATGTGAATACTTAGAGAACTGCTTTCAGTTGTGTCTGTGCCAGGCAGAAAATAACCGGCTCCATCCCCTCTTTCTATGTCTCAGAAGTCACAGAATGATCTCCTTGTGTAACACTGTTTGTATCCTATTCCTTTACCTCATGTGCATTTCCAGGAACCCAGGTCTATGTTGTCAGCCAAAGGCATCCTGGGGCTTTTTTGGTTTCTTCTGATAAAATGATGAGGGCTACCTAGTAAAGGGAGCAGCCTCCTAGGGTTTATTCCCTGGCGTGAGACAGAAGCTATTTTCCTGATTACTTTTCCTTCTGTGGGGGCAGCAAAGCACAATTGTGTGCCACAATCGAGTAGATCCGAATGGTTCCCGTTACCTGCTCGGAGACATGGAAGGTCGGCTCTTCATGCTGCTGCTGGAGAAAGAGGAGCAGATGGACGGCACGGTGACCCTTAAGGATCTTCGTGTGGAGCTTCTCGGAGAGGTAATGCTCGTCCCCGGCTCTTTGGAGTTTCTGTGCTCAGCGTGTCAGAGGGGCAGCCCCTGCCAGGCCATCACTTTGTCCATAGCCTCCCTATCCATCAGCAGCAATGTCTGAGTTTTTCCACTGGAAAGTGAATTTTGGCATTTAAGAAAATCAAATCAGTGAGCAATGAGCCTTATTGCATAAAGATGAGGGATGAGCAAGAAATGGGGTGTGTGTGTTGACAATACCGGGGAAATCCCATAGTCCTAGTGCTGGTGGAGATTCCTGGAAGTGGAAGTCTGTATTTATTGCAGGAGGGATGGGAACTTAGGGCATGTTTCTGTGGAGGGCTGACTGGTGGAAAGGGGCTGTAGCAGCTGGACAGTAGTTTGATGGTAGCACCCAGAAGATAAACTGTAAACTTTATAGGGAATCACAGAATTCAGCAATTTTATAACCTCGGTTTTTGAGGGCCTTGGGAGTCCAATGAAACTGGAAAACCAAGTTTCCTTCTAATTCACCTTGATATGGTCTTGGTCCTCCCAGGGCTGCCCTGGCATATATTCATTTGGAGGGTGGGGGAGACAGCAGTCACTCCCACACAGCGTCTCCTTCAAGTTGAATTTCTTCCTAGACCTCCATTGCCGAATGCTTGACGTACCTGGACAACGGGGTCGTGTTTGTTGGCTCCCGCCTTGGCGACTCCCAGCTTGTAAAGGTAAGAAGCCTTCTTCCTCCTTCTTGTTTCTTGACCTCTCCTCATCCTCACTTTGTCTCCTCGGTGTGGCTTCTCACAAAGGGAAACCAATGGGTTTCATCCTCCCCATCTCAGTGGTGTCGGTGTATAGGCAGATCCCAAGAGTCAAGGAAAGAGGAAAAGCTCAGTACTTCTTGAAGCTTGAGTATGGGGGATGGCTTTGGTGGGCCATTAAACAAGTATACCATGTTTGTTTACTTTCAGCTCAATGTAGACAGCAACGAGCAAGGCTCTTACGTTGTGGCCATGGAAACCTTTACCAATTTGGGTCCCATTGTGGACATGTGTGTGGTGGATCTGGAGAGACAGGGCCAGGGCCAGGTAAGGCTGATGAAGCACTAGAGTTTTTTCTTAATAGATTTTTATTGTTATCTTTCATTTTTACATTGACTACATTTTCCCCCTTGAATTTCCTCTCCTCCCCGAGAGCCACCTCTTATAACAAAGACTTTAAATGAGAGAAAAGAGAAATGAAATACAATGAATATATTAAAAAAAAAAACATATCACAGTGGTTTTTTAAAAAATTTATTTTTAAAAAAATAGGGAAAAAAAGCCCAGAAAAGGAAAACAAAACAGAACATTGTCAAGTGCCCAACAGAACATCAGGGAGTATTCAAAATATATGACAAGGGGCAACTAGTTGGTGTAATGGTTAGAGCACCAGCTCTGAATTCAGGAGGACCTGATTTCAAATTTGGCCGCAGGTTTCCTGGCCATGTGATCCTGGGCAAGTCACTTAACCCCAATTGCCTCAGCAAAACTGTGTGTGTGTGTGTGTGTCTATTTATTTTATACAACATATATGACAATAAATTAACAGTTCAAGAGAGGAGATACACAAGACGTATACACACACATACAAATACACATTCATCCCCCACCTGCAACCCACTCACACATAGACATCTATAATTCATCCATAGACATAATGCATTCACATGTGCATGTACTCAGACATATGTATTATACACATTAAGCCATATGTAAACATGCATCTAATATTAGTATAGCTGACATATAATAGAGATTTCTCTCTCTCTTTTTTTATTATAGCTTTTTTATTTACAAGTTATATGCATGGGTAATTTTACCCAATTTTTCCCCTCCTTCCCCCCACCCTGTCCCCTAGAGGGTAGGATGACCAGTACGTGTTAAATATATTAAAGTACACATTAAATACAAAATAAGTTTACATGTCTGAACCGTTATTTTGCTGTACAAAAAGAATTAGACTCTGAAATGTTGTAGAATTAGCCTGTGAAGGAAATTAAAAAAAAAAATATGTAGGCAGGCAAAAATATAGGAATTGGGAATTCAATATAATGATTCTTAGTCATCTCCCAGAGTTCTTTCGCTGGGTGTATCTGGTTCAGTTCATTACTGCTCCCTTGGAACTGATTTGGTTCAAGGCATTTCTCTCTTGATTGAATCTTTTAAGTTTGACTTAACTCTTCTTTCCTATCCCTGCTAACTTCTGCTATGGTACTGCTCCTTCACTTGCCTTGCTATTACTTAACCTCCTCCTACCCATGGATCTCTCCCTTATCTTCTCCCTGCATCCTTTGCGGCCACCCATCCTTCCCCCCGATTTCTTTATAGATTTTAGAGAGTGCTATTTCCCCCACTTCCAATGTGAATAGACCCTCCTCTCTCTAATACCTCTGAGTCTATTTGCACCTCAATTTGTCCAACATAATGACTATTTTTACCTTTTTCTAGGTGGTTTTGCTTTTTAGAATCTACTCAACTCTTCCTAATCTTTCCTTTGAGCTGCCCACTTGCTGATGTCAATTCCATAAACAGTCCATGTTGAGTTCCTTGAATTGATCTTTGATATCAGTTCTTATTTGTTAAATTTTCTTTTGAGTCCAGATTTGGTTGAAAGACCTGAAAATCTGCAAGTTCATTGAATGTCCTTTTTTTTTTCTTTCAAGTTATCAGAGATAATTTTGCTGGATATATTTTTGGCCATAGACCTTGTTCTTTTGATTGCTGGTAGATATGACTCTAGGATCTGGAGTCTTTGATTTTAGCTGCTGCTAAGTCCTGTACAATTCTCATTGTAGCTCCAGTGTTATTTGAATTTTTTTTTTTTCTTGTTTCTTGCAAATTTTTCCTTTTTGACCTGGGGTATTTTGAAATTTGGCAATAATATTCCTATATTTTCCCCAAAAATGATCTCTGAGGTGATGATGGGTGGATTTTTTCTATTTCTACTCCTCCCTCATGTTTTATCAGTCCTGGACAATTTTCATGGATTATTTCTTTTTTCTTTCTTACTTTTTTTTTTTTTTTTTTTTTTTGCTGAGGAATTGGGGTTTAGTGATTTGTCTAGGGTCACACAGTTAGGATCATGGATTATTTCTTGCATTATTATGTTGAGGTTCTTTTTTTGGTCACAGCTTTAGGTAGTTAATTTATTCTTATATTTTCTCCTTGATGATTTTCCAGATCTATTGTTTTTCTTCTAAGATGTTTCACATTCTGTTCTATTTCTTCATTCTTTATATTGTTATGTCTTGGTCTCTTATAACTTTGCTGGTTTTCCCTGGTCCAGTTCTAATTTACAAGCAGTTGTTTTCATCTTTAAGACTTTGTATCACCTTTTCTAGTTGGTTAATTTTTTTTTCATAATCTTGTATTTCTCAGGTGGTTTCTGTTTTATTTTGTTTTTTAGTTTTTCCTCAATGCCTATTCTCTGGGCAGGAAGCCATTTAATGTTACTTTTTGGGGTAGAAGAAGCTTTTTTTTTTTTAAACTTAAGTGTCCTCTTCTGAAGATAAACCCCAGTCTTCTCTATTCCCATAGTAGGTTTCCCAAGTTGGGTTCTTCTTTGCCAGTTCATTTTAATTTTTTTCTTAAAGAGAAGTATAATTGTGGGGTAGAGGGATATGCCTCTAGCTTCACTTAAGCTCTCCCTCTGACCTGGGACCCTAAACTCAGAGCTCCCCACTCCTGCAAGTTTGGGTCCCCCTACTTCCGCACTCCCAGTGTGCTGGCGCCTTCTCAGGGCTGAGGCCCTACAGCACAGCCCGGCCTGGTGTTTCTGATCATTCCCTCAGTCTTCCTGGATTGAGAGCCCTGACTCCCCACAGTCTCCGAGGCTCCAGCCGTACCACACTTGCCCCAGAGGTCCCACTTGCTATTTGTGGAGAGCTAGCCCGAGGTGTCTGCACTTCACAGGGATTAATCCTGGGCTGAGGGGTTTCTTAGGTTGTATCCAGAGTACCCCTGTTCTGTCCCAAGACCTCTTGACCTTTCACCAGTCTCTTTGTCCTATTTGTGGGAAATCTGGGGAGCCTGAAGTTTGCTTGCTACTACTCTCCCCCAGTGTAGCACGCCGTCTCTCACAAGCACAGAAGGTCCGTTTGGTCTTCCTCACTGCAATCTCTCCGTCATTGTTCCCCGTTGTTCGTCCTTGGGTGGGTGACGGCTTCCTGGCTCTGCTCACCTTGGATCACTTCCTAGGCACTTTGGTGCCTTTCTGTATTTATCATTGTGGTCGTCGTTTCCTGTGGCCCAGCAATATACTGTGACAAGGAACGCTGCTACAAATAAACATTTTGGCCTAAATGGAGGCTTTCTTTTCTGCAAAACCTTTCAAAGTCGCTGTGATGTTCTCACCTTTTGGGTTCCAAATACTCCTGATGCCCCCAGGGGGCCGTGCCCTCCAGGCCCTTGCTGCAAGCCTTTGATGGTCGCCTTCCCAGGGGTGGGCTGATAGTACTGCCCGCCCCTCGGCACAATGGCTAGTTGTGATTTTGCTGGCGTTCCTGAAGGCCCCAGTGACCGTCTCTGTGTGTGTGTCTGTGTCCAGCTGGTCACGTGTTCTGGGGCTTTTAAGGAAGGCTCCTTGCGTATCATCCGGAACGGGATCGGAATCCATGAGCACGCCAGCATCGACCTACCTGGTATCAAAGGTACAGTGTCCTGTTCCTCGGGGAGGGGGGGGAGAGGCAGGAGAGGCAGGTATGGGCGGGCAGGGCCTCGGGACTCTGCCATGTGGAGCAGACTTGGGAATTGTCTTCAAGTATTTGAGAGATTTTCCCTGAGAAGAGAAGATTCTAGTTTGCCTGGCACACGATGAGTAGGAGTTAGGGGAAGTCCGTGTAATGTGGGTGTCAGGAGAAGATCCTGCCAGGTGGGATTTCCCAGAGTGGTCGGGGGCGGCCCAAAGGCAAGTCTCCTGGCTGGAGGCTGCTTCCGGCGGGTGTCCCAGGGATCAGGTGCCCCTTCCACTGAGGCTAGGAGGCGGACGCTGTGGAGTTGGCTTGAAGTCAAATGGGGAGTGTGGGAGTTCGGGGGGACACAGGCTTCCTGGAGCCAGGGGCTAGGTTCTTGGGACAGCCTCCTGATAGAGCCTGATCTTCCTCCTCCTCCTAGGCTTATGGCCTCTCAGGTCTGACTCTGGCCGAGAAACCGATGACACCTTGGTGCTGTCCTTTGTGGGCCAGACGAGGTAAGCGTGGTCCCGGTCTTGGGGGGGGGGGGGGGCGGGGAGACCCTGCCTCTCAGAGAGGGCTTCGGGTCGATGTGGGCTCTCCGTCTGTTGGCAGAGTTCTGATGTTGAATGGAGAGGAGGTGGAGGAAACGGAGCTGACCGGATTTGTGGATGACCAGCAGACTTTCTTCTGTGGGAATGTGGCCCATCAGCAGCTGATCCAGGTAATTGCCTGGCCGCGAGTCTGGAGAAGATCGCTGTCGCTGGGAATGAGCCTGCAGCTTCTGGGGAGGGCTTTGTCAGTTAGGGCCTACTGTTGGCCAGTTTGTGATCCTAATTGTGAATCTCCTCGGCTTACCTCGTGGGGGTTGGCGATCTGGGGCACGCTAGCTTCTGACCCGGCCCAGGAAACGAGTCACTTTTCCTTTCCCTGAAGATTTTCAGCCTGTATCCCAAGAGCAGTGGTACAGACTGTAGGATTTGCCCCAGCCCTTTGGCGTGACCCCCGCCCCCTGCCCATCTTCTCCACGGTTTATCAGCTTGATCAGAACACAGAGTAAATGGGTTGCTGTTGCGGGGTCTGGTTATTCTGGTCCTAGCCTCCAGGCCTTTCCACATTAATGTTCCAACTCAGTGGAGGTGGAGGCAGCTGGAGGCTCAGGAGCAGCACTTTGGGCCTCAGGAAGACCCGAGTCAGAGTGCGCCGTGAGCCACAGTGGTCCCGGGAACTCACTTAACCTCTATCTACCTCGTTTCCTCAGCTATAAGTAGGCTGATCTCAACTCCTCCCTCTTGCAATTGTCGTGAGGACACAAAACCTGTGAAGTGCGTTGTCCGCCCCATATATCCCTGAAGTGCTGGTCATTTCTCTCCCTCTCCCTGGGAGAAGTGGAAGGCGCCTCCTGAGTGGGGAGGCCAGGTCTTTGCTGGGCCCAGGCCTTCACCATTCTCCTTCCGCTCGTGCTGCATCTTAGGCAGGCCAAACAGCGCTTCGTCTTTCCTCCTGCGCTTGGGTCGCGTTGCTGCATCAGACCCATTTGGGCTCTCTTTAATGAGGTGGAAGAACTGCAGAGCATCTGTAACAGGGCAGTGAGACTATCAAGAGAAATGGGGGAGTTGGAGGAACTTGTTTAACCTGGAGTTATTTAGCTTTGTGTTTTGGGGAAGCTGTAACAGTTTTCTTGACATATTTGAAGAGCTGTTTTGTGGAAGAGGAATTAGACTCAATACCGAGTGGCTCCAGGGGAAGGCTCTGAGGCCTGTAGAATCAGACCATCAGGCTTCACCTGTGGCTTTGGACTAGGAACTTCCCTTGGTCTGAATTTCCTTCTCTCTAAAAGGAGGAGATTGGAGGAAAAAGGCCTCTGGGGTCAGAAGTCTAGGGTCATTTATCCTGTGTTCCTGAGAGAAAATTCAAAAACTGGAAATTAGTGGATAGAAGCTACAGGAGGGAGGTTTACATTCAATTTTCTGCCAGTTCCTGAACTCTCCAAATGTGAGGGGTTGTTTGTGAGGTTGTTCCCTGGAGCTGGAAGTGTTGGAACAGATGCTGGGTGGGTACCTGGGCACTGCCGATAGGAGCAGGAGGGGTCTGGGAGTGCTCTATCTCGCAGTGTAGTATGTGGCCCTTTGGATGCTGGTTCCTCATTTTATCAGAGCAGAAAGGAATACCATCCACACCTCTCTTGTGCAGCTGCTGTGAAGATAAGAGGAAACACAAATGCTAATTAAAGATTGTCATTAGTAATACATTTTTAAACATTTCGTTTTTCCCCAGTTACATGTAAAGACAATTTTAAGCATTTGTTTTAACAAATGAGGTCCAAATTCCGTCTTCCTCCCTTGCCTCCCCCCTTCCTGGGATGGTAAACAACTTGACATTGCTTATACATGTTTAGTCACGTAGAACATATTATCATATTAGTCATGTTGCGAAAGAACACAGACCCAAAGGGGGAAAAATACAGAAAGTAAAAAATTATATGCGTCGATCTTCATTCGGACTCCGTCAGTTTTTTCTCTGGGGTGGATAGCATTTTTCCTCGTGTGGAGACCAGCTCAGTAATTCACGACTGATCATTGCCCAGTGTGGATGTTAGCTGTGTACAATCTTCTGCTCATTCCACTTTGAATCAGTCAGAGTTTCCGGGCATTTTCTGACATCTATCTGCCTTGCCTTACAGCCCCATAATACTCTGTCACATTGTTTGGGCATCCCCACTGTGTGGGCATCCCCTTCATTTCCACTTTCTTGCTACCACAAAAAGAGCTGTTCTACATGTTTTTCTATCTGCGGACCCTTTTTTTGAATCTTGGCGTTAGTGGCCTGTTACTGAGATTTTTATGGGTTCGAGTGTAGAGGTGGTAGACTGAACTCCAATATCCCTTCCACTTCATGAGGTCATAGACTTCCCTTAAATTTAGCTTCCCAAAAATCCAATTTAAATCTTTCTCCTGCACGATTTTCCTTACTGCGGTGACCCTTTAGTGGAGGAGGAGGGCCCGCCTTTGAGCGCTCGTCCCGGCCGCCAGCCTCATCTGGGCTGCGCCTCAGGGCTCTCTCCTCCGCTTCCGTCTAGATCACCTCTGCCTCTGTGCGGCTCGTGAGCCAGGAGCCCAAGGCCTTAGTGAGTGAGTGGAAGGAGCCGCAGGGCAAAAACATCAGCGTGGCCTCGTGCAACAGCAGCCAGGTGGTGGTGGCCGTGGGCAGGGCCCTCTACTACCTTCAGATTCATCCTCAGGAGCTCCGGCAGATAAGGTACCCGTACGGCTTTCCCCGCTCCCCCAACCCGGGGCCTCGGACGAGGCCCTGGCGCCTTCTAACATCCTCCTCTGCTCCTCAGCCACACAGAGATGGAGCACGAGGTGGCCTGCTTGGACATCACCCCGTTGGGGGACAGCAACGGCATGTCCCCGCTCTGTGCCATCGGCCTCTGGACCGACATCTCGGCCCGCATCCTGAAGCTTCCCTCGTTCGAGCTGCTGCACAAGGAGATGCTCGGGGGAGGTAGGGAGCTGCTGCGAGGGGCCTGGGTCGGGTGGGTTTCCGGGGTTGCTTGACAGCATGCTCTCCCCTTGTGTGTGGCAGAGATCATCCCTCGGTCTATCCTGATGACCACCTTTGAGAGCAGCCACTACCTCCTCTGTGCCCTGGGAGACGGTGCCCTCTTCTACTTCGGGCTCAGCATCGAGACAGGTCAGCAGGAGGGGGGACGGGGGGATCGCCTCACCTGCTCCCCTTCCCCGCCCCTTGCTGTGGAACTCGGCCAGTAGCTTAATGGACGTCAGAGCTGGAGACCCCCAGAGACCCTCGCGGCAGCGCCTTGGTTGCCAGGGCCTGGGGCTGATGCCGTTTTGCCCTCAGGCTTGTTGAGCGACCGGAAGAAGGTGACTCTTGGGACACAGCCCACGGTCCTGAGGACATTTCGCTCACTCTCCACCACCAATGTCTTCGCGTGCTCCGACCGCCCCACCGTCATCTACAGCAGCAACCACAAGTTAGTCTTCTCCAATGTCAACCTCAAGGAGGTCAACTACATGTGTCCCCTCAACTCGGATGGCTACCCCGACAGGTGAGCGGCGAGCGCGAGCACTCAGGGGCGTGGGGCCAGGGCATAGGGCCGGAGCCCAGGAGCTCCGTTCTAAGCCGAGCTCCTTCCCCTCAGCCTGGCCTTGGCCAACAACAGCACCCTCACCATCGGTACCATTGACGAAATTCAGAAGCTGCACATCCGCACAGTGCCCTTGTACGAGTCTCCAAGGTGAGCCTCCCGCCCGCCGCCGCCAGTGGGAAAGTGAGCCACCCCAGGCTCGTGAGCAGCCCCTCTGCTCTTCTCGCTGGCCATCTTTGCCAGACCTTTTTTGTTTTTGTTCTCCTTAAAACACCTCCAAACAGAAAGATTTGCTACCAGGAAGTGTCCCAGTGCTTTGGGGTCCTCTCCAGTCGGATCGAGGTGCAGGACGCCAGCGGAGGGACGACGGCCCTGCGGCCCAGCGCCAGCACGCAGGTCAGTTCCCCGGGTACCGAGCACGTGCCGGCTGCCTCCTTGCCTCCGCCTTCTCCCCTGGACTTGGGGGGAGGGGCTGCCCAGTGCTTTTCTCCTTGGCTTGGCTCCCCTTGCCTGGGGTTGGGGGGCAGGAGGACGAGGCCTAATCCAGATCACCTTGGCCCCCAGGCCTTGTCCAGCAGCGTCAGCTCCAGCAAGCTGTTCTCCAGCAGCACGGCCCCTCACGAGACGTCTTTTGGAGAAGAGGTTGAGGTGCACAACCTGCTCATCATTGATCAGCACACCTTTGAAGGTGGGGCCCGAGCGTCGGGCTCTGGGGGGAGGGGCCACTCGGCCCAGGTCAGGCCAGACACGTTGTGGAAACTGGGGGAGATGCCCACTCCTTCCTCAGCTTCTCTGGGCCAGCAGGGGAGACCCGGGAGGGGCGACACAAAGGCGCAGCCTGGGGACCTGTAGGTCATGCGTCGGTCAGAGGGGCACGTGGGCCGTGAGGTGAGGGGGAATTGTCTTCTTTCCTAGTGCTCCATGCTCACCAGTTCCTCCAGAACGAGTATGCTCTCAGCCTGGTCTCCTGCAAGCTTGGCAAAGATCCCAACACCTACTTCATCGTGGGCACTGCCATGGTATACCCCGAAGAGGCTGAGCCCAAGCAGGGTCGCATTGTTGTGTTCCAGTACTCGGACGGTGAGTGCCATGTCTGTGGCCCCGAAAAGGGCGGGGTCCCGCTTCTGAAGGGCTAAGATGCGCCCCTGGGGCACGGGGGGCTCTCCCTGTGCAGCTCTGCTGCTTCTGGCTCTTGGAGTTTTGTCAGGGGGATGAGGGGGTTGGGAGAAAATGTGGGAGTAAGGTTGGGGCTGGGAAGAAACTGGAAGCTGGGAAAGCCGGGCGTTCTTCCCCTTGAGGTTGGAATCTCCTGAATTGTTCCTTAGTGCTGGTATTTGTTTACCTTTGCTGTCCCTCAGCTTTCTCCATCCATAAAATGGGAAGCACGTTTGTCACTGGAACCTCACTCTAGAGTTCAGTCTTAGAATTGAAAGGCTTAAAAGCGATTCAGTCCATTTTTGGACATCTTCCCCGGGATGGGTGGGAGGTCATTGACGTCGGGGGCTGTGCTTCTGAGCACTGGGTCTGTCGCTGCCTGCGGAGGACCCACCAAACCGTGCCAGACTGCTTAGGTCCCCACCAGAGAGCAGCCCCTGGACACAGAAGGCGCAATGTCGGTCCTATCAGCTCCTCTCAGGGGGAAGTGGGCAGTGGAACCTCGCTTTGTGTCCCTAGATGAACCATGTGGGGAGGAGGCTCGGTCACCACTTCTAGTCTGATGAGCTAGCGACACTCCTGTCTTCTCAAAGCCCAGTGTCTGTGGCTGGGAAGGTGTGCTTCCCTCAGATTTCCGGGGGGTGGGAGGGGTTTCTCTGCACATGGAGATGCCTCAGAGTCTGACTTGTGAGTCCGGCATTGATGCAGGCCTGAGGTGCCCACCCACCCAGAATTCCTTTGGCCCCTGACATTGTAGTTCTGTGACCAATCCTGTGACCCGTGCTCATCTGGTCAGAAGTGAGAGCTCTCCCGAGACCTGCAGCTATCACAGCTTCTCATGCCTTGAGCCTTTCCACTCTGATGGTGTCATTGGGAGCACCCGCACTCTGTGTCCCCTGCTGTGCACCCTGAGGGCAGGGCCTGTAGCCTTCGTTTTTGCGTTGGTGTCTCTCGGGTCGAGGACCTGCTCCAGGCTGGAGGAGAGCTGGGCAGAAGAAGCTGGGAGAGGAAGGGCCCTGGAGAGAGGAGAGGGTGGCAGTGGGGGAGCAGGAACGGGACGGAGAGCGGGCCGGTGGTGATGACCGAAGGACATGCTTGTTCTTTCCCAGGCAAACTTCAGACTGTAGCTGAGAAGGAAGTCAAAGGTGCTGTGTACTCCATGGTGGAGTTCAATGGGAAGCTCTTAGCCAGCATCAACAGCACGGTGAGACCTGCTCTTCCTGTGCGGCACCTGAGCTCATTGTCTTCCCTAATGTTGGGTGCGGGTGCCCCAGTTGGGGGGGAACGAGACCTGGGGTTGTCATTCAGGGGGCATGGAGTGGAATCCCGCTTTGTGCAGAATCCCGTGAGCAGTTACAGAGAGGAAATGAGGTCACGACTCTGCTTTTAAAGATTCAGGGAAGCAGAACAGACTTCTGTATGAAGGCCTTCCCAGGCAGGAGCCCAAGGCCTGGGCTCAGAGGGCCGGGCTTCTCTGTGTGGGGACCGGAAGGACTCGTGGGGTGATTCACACTAGATAAGATTGTGGATCATTGATCAGGAATCACCAAGGCAGGAGTTGGAGGCTTATATTTCTTTTGCATTCCCGGTCTGGGAGGGGACTGAGTTCTGACCAAGTGTGTGAGGAAAGGCAGTTGGCAGGGGAGGGGCTGCTGTCCATTTCCCATTGGGCACCAGAACATTGGAGAGCGACCTTCCTGGTAGCTGGGAGCCGTCAGGAGAAATTCCTTCGCTCTTATCCTGGGAATGATTGTCTTTCCAAGGTGCGACTTTACGAGTGGACCGCAGAGAAAGAGCTCAGGACCGAGTGCAATCATTACAACAACATCATGGCCTTGTATCTGAAGACCAAGGGCGATTTCATTCTGGTCGGTGACTTGATGCGCTCTGTGCTGCTTCTGGCCTACAAGCCCATGGAGGGCAACTTTGAAGAGGTAGCAAGCCTGGGAGAGCCAGGGCTGGAGGGTGGGGTTGGGGGGGAACGGGGTTGGAGGTGGGGGTGGCCAATGGCCAGACTGAAGGGTTCATTTTTGTGGTGCGGCTGTGGGGACCTGCTTGGCACAAGGCCTCCAGGCTGGCGGAGTCCAGAGCAGTCTTGGGTCGCTCTGGGGCTTGAGGATGCTCTAGGAGGAGGAAGGAGCAGCCGGCTTGACCTGGTGTGCAGGATGCAGAGCAGGATGTGGAGGGGGTTAGGGGCTGTGCTACGGCCCGCTGCTCAGCCTTCTGGCCACAGGATGAACGGTACCGGGCTCTGCTCTCTGGGACTTGCTGATTCTTCTCCACCTTTTTTTCCAAGATTGCCCGGGACTTTAACCCCAACTGGATGAGTGCCGTCGAAATCTTAGATGACGACAACTTCCTGGGGGCCGAGAATGCTTTTAACTTGTTTGTGTGTCAGAAGGACAGGTGAGTGACCTGTCCCAAGGTGGGCGGGGGATGAGGTAAAGAGATCCGGTTCTGTACTCGGAGCCCCTCTGTGGGGCAGCAAGAAGGCTGGTGGTGGCGGCCTCTCGGGCTGCCCTGGAAGTGAGGAGCCTAGCCCACGGGAGTCAGGAGCCAGGCCTCCATCCTCTGGAGTTCTGTGCTCCCAAGGGCCCGAGCCGTGCCCAGCCTAGCCTGGCACACCACCTCAGGGCCTCCAGGAGAACTTGGGGAGGGAGGCGAGTGCCCACTCCTTGTGCCTTTCAGCGCTGCCACCACTGATGAGGAGCGGCAGCATCTGCAGGAGGTGGGGCTCTTCCACCTGGGCGAGTTTGTCAACGTCTTCTGCCACGGCTCCCTGGTGATGCAGAACCTCGGGGAGACCTCCACCCCCACGCAGGGCTCCGTGCTCTTCGGCACGGTCAACGGCATGATCGGTAAGTCGGCCGCTCTCCGGCCTTGGGCTGGTGCCCGGGAGGCTTTCCGGCCGTGGCCTGGACCACGCTGGGGCCAGTGGCCATTCCCGGGGAGCTTTTGGATCTCCGCCATTGGCTTCCTGTTATTTCGCCTTGTCAGGTCTGGTGACCTCCCTGTCAGAAAGCTGGTACAACCTCCTTCTGGACATGCAGAACCGACTCAACAAAGTCATCAAAAGCGTTGGCAAGATCGAGCATTCCTTATATCCTTCCTGAAGTTCCCATTAGCCCTGGGCCCTCCCTAACCATTGACTCCACTCTGCCCGGGGCCAGTGACAAGGCTCTGTCTTCCGGGGACAAGCTGCCAGCCAGGAACTGGGCTGAGAGGCGCTTAGTGGGCCAGAGGAGCTTGTCTTTGAACAGAAGGGAAGAAGGGGGCGGCTTCCAAGAGCCCCCAACAGCACCAGCTTCAGTGCCGCCCTGGAGGTGTCCTAACATTGCAGGTGCTCTTAGAAATCCAGGGTCGTCTCTGTAGGAAGGGAAGCTCTGGAACCTTCTAGGAAAAGAGCAGAGAGGACCCCCTGGGGGGCAGTGTAGGGGCAAGGCCTAAAGCTGGTGCCACAGTAATGACTTCCTGTGAGCCCCAGCCGCTGCCCCCACAGGATGTGAGGTTTGACATAGACATACACCCAGGAACCGTCGGCCCTCAGCCCTCTGAGGAGCAGCTCCTCGGTTGTGGCAGGGAGGGGTCTCAGGTGTCTGGTGGGAAGTCTCCCTCCAAATGATCCCATGCTCCCTAACTCTTGCTTGCACCTGGAGATCGTTTCATACCGAACGCAAGACAGAGCCGGCTACAGGTTTCATTGATGGAGATCTGATTGAAAGTTTCCTGGATATCAGCCGGCCCAAGATGCAGGAAGTCGTGGCTAACTTACAGGTGAGCCTTGGGCGACGATGGCAGATGGGCCAGTTTTATTTCCTGATTTGATGGAGCTCGGCGCCCTCTGGGACCTCCCTTTTCATCCTTTGTTCCTCCTTTTGGAACTGGGGGCTTGGAGAAAAGGCAGTTCTCCTGGCTTAGCAGAGAGGGATTTAAGGACCACCAAGTCCGGGCCCCATCAGACTGTACATGTGTAACTGTCCCTCGCCCTTTGCCTATCCCCACGCTGTAGGCTCACTGAGCCCCGTCTTCTCGGCTTCCCCTGAACCTTTCCTGGTTTGGTTCATTGGAGAGAGGGGCTCCCCCTCGCCCAGTGCCACAAGAGGGGGTTCTCGTGTCTCCCCACGGGGGGTGGGGTGGGGGTGTGCCTCATTTCTTCTTGACTGACCAGCATCCTTGTTCCAGTATGATGATGGCAGTGGGATGAAGCGAGAAGCCACCGCAGATGACCTGATCAAGGTTGTGGAGGAGCTGACTCGGATCCATTAGCCATCTGGCCGGGATCCCCCCTTCCTAGAACCTCTCTCCATGTTTTGCACCTGGAGTCTTCCCCCACCCCCTTCTTTGTTTAGTGGAGGGGGGACCCCCTTTCCCCAAGCCAGCTGTCCAACAGCCCCAGGAGCCACCCTCTGCCCTCTGTGGGGGTGGGGCATTTTTGGGAACTAACGCCAGCTCACTAGAGATAATGGAAATGGGCTGGGGGTGACAATACTTTCATGCCTGGGTTTTCACCTGTCACCGGGGACCACCAAGCCTTGGTCTTGACCAATTGTCCTCTTTCGTAGCTCTGTGGCTGAAGGGAAGATCCGTTGGTCTCCCTCATTCCCTGTTCTCTAGGATCTTTGTATTTGGATTTCCTGGGGGTGGGGGGTGGGCGGGGTTCATTGTCTTTGAAGCCAGGTTCCCCTTTTGCCTTCCCACTGCTGCCTCTGAGAGCTTCCCTCGCTCAGTCCGTGACCACCAGGCCATGGGGCGACGGAGACCCCAGAGCTCTCTGGGGGAGCTGCTGCCTTCAGGGACAAGGAGAGTGAGGGAAGCAAACGGGTTGTTGGTTTCTGAGTTTTACCAAATAAAGTAGAATCCAAGAGGAAAGAGCCCATTGTTTCTGCTTCTCTGCCCCTGGCCTGGCTGGAATTCAGCTGCCCGGCCCCAGCGGCGAACGCCTCCTTGCCACCCCTAGGTACGGCGGCATCGCTATTTGGGGCACCTCTGCCCCTCCTCTCTTAGCATCCGAGGGTGGCGTCCCAGCCAGGAGGTTGGTCCAGATTTGGATAACTTGGGTTTCTTTGTCTCTCTCTCTCTGTTTTCATCTCCCAGGCCCAGCCTGCTGCCCGGTCTGCTTTGGCTGGCCAACCCTGCTGTGCTGTATGCTGGTCGGCCCTCCTCCTCCTAGCTCCTCCAGGCAGGCACCTTGTGCCTCGGAGGTTGCGTCCGTTTCTCCCCCATTCCCTTTGCCTAATGTATGACTCCACTAACTTTCTTTCCCTCCTCTTGCCAAGTGGTCAGAACGTGCAGAGGGCAGCCAAGGCGCCGATTTTCCCCGAGTTCTGTGGTTCTCTGGTCCTGCAGAATGATCCTGCGCCCTCCTGCCAGGCTCCCAGAGGCCTACAAAAGAGACGAGGAGACAACTCCTTGGGCTCATTTGCCAGCCTCCTGGTGCCGCCCACTCTGTGCATTCTCCTTGTATTTGCCTCTTGGCTTAACCTGGCCAAGTCAAGTAAGCAGGCGCTGCTTTTTGGATTTGGAGCACCAGAGTGGGATGTGGGTCTGGGAGTTAGCCCTAGAGGAACGTTAAGTGCATCCCTGCTCTGTCATGCTGGCCTCAGCTTGGAGGATGCCTCGAGTCCTTCTGAGAGCAGTTCAGGTAAGGGCTGGGGGGGGAGGCTGGGAGAGCCCGAGGGACCCTCTTCACAGAAGCTGGATGCGAATAATGGTGCTTTAGGTAGGAGGGACCGAGTAATCACCTGAGGACCTCGCAGGAGGGGGCCGTTAGCCAGGGGCAGCTTCGTGGGTGGGCGCCTAGCCCCACGACCTGGGCCTTGAACAGAGGGAAGGCTTTCAACGTGCACTGCTTGGTTGGGGGAGGGGGGGGTCTGTCCCAGATGTGGGGAGTAGCAGGTGGAGAGTAAAGCCCAGCAGGAGACGATCCCCCAATGAGGCAGGTTGCCAGCTATCCCTGGGCCATTGAGGATGGTGCCAGAAGGCTGAAAAGAGGAACTGGACTGTGGACAGGCCTGGAAGGCCAGACCAAAAGCTTAGACCTTGAGTCCTACAAGCCCTGGAGAGCCAGGAACCCTCAGCTGTGTGGATTTGGAAGCTGACTTGGGTAGAATGTGGGGAGGAGACTGGCTTTGGGCATTCACGTTAGCCTTCCGGCCTCCCCCAGTAACAGCAGACAGTGAGAAGTCATCCCCCGGTCCAAGCAGGCGCTCGGGTGGCAGCACAGGTGCTGTCTCCGCAGTGGGGCTTCTTTCTCTACTGGCTTCTGATGGGGAAACCAAATGATTTCTCCCTCATGGGACCTCTGGGAGTCTCAGTAACTGAAAAACGCAGAACTTAATTGTTTAAAGACAGGTTTTGAATTTGGCCAGACTTCCTGTCCTGGGAACCAGTGTTGACAAGGGAAGTGTCCAGCTAACATCTGGAAGGCAGAATGACCATGTGACTGACCCAAGACCATACAAGATGGTTCATTATTGTATAAGGCAAGGTGACCAACAAGTAGATCCAAATAAGGACTTGGGGACAAGATAAAAATGTCACTTTCCAAAATTGAAACTAAGAATCCGTATGCCATGGCTAAGATTGGCAGCAGTAGCTGGCCACCCCTAGATGGTGGTTTTTCAGTAACTGAGAGACACCTGAACTGGAGGTGTCTCCCAAATGCACTCGAGAAAATGGGCTTCCATCAAGGCTTTTTACCAGGTTATAACATGGAAAGAATCTTGATTTATATGGGAAGACATTTAAATATGGCAGTAGTACTTGACTGTACCTGTGTAACCTTGGACAAACCCCTTTTTCTGTATTTCAGTTTCATCCCTAAAATAGAAATTGGACTATGTGACCTCTTAAGATCCTTTCCGACTGTAACTTCTGTGATCTTATGTGTGAAATATTAAATTATCCGTGATCTAGTTAATTATAACAAGTCTCTCACATGATCCACTGGAGAAGTTCCAAAGAGAAAATTTGGCAACATTAATCCGGTGCCATCCACGGCAGAAACTCGTGTGGATGGGGCATTATGCTAAAATGGCGGGCCTTCCAGGGGAGCAGGGATAATTATCCAGGCTTCTATTGCAGCCCGAGTGGAACGTTCTTCAAAACCATCTTTCTAGCTCTGATTCCTCGCTCTCTAAGTGGCCTCTTAATGACTTAAGTTTGGGGATTTTTTGGTGTGTCTTGGTCCCTGGAAAGATCATTCCCTTCTTCCCCTCTCGTATGACTGTTGTAAATTAATAAATTGGGTTTTAGGTTTATGAATCAATCTTCTGTGTGTTTGATATTCTTCAGTTTTGCAGAGTTCCTGGGTGACTCGGTGAGTCTGCACAGCTGAAGAGCACACTGGGACTTGGGGTAGAATGCCGCCAAGATTCTGTTCTCCCTACCTGGTGCGGCTCTGCCTTTCCGTGACTTTGGCCCATTGGGCTGGCAATCAGAGCTGTTTTTGAGCCCGTTTCCTAGCTAACTATCATCTTGGGCCATCATAGCATCAGTTTTCCCCGTGATTAGGCCCTGTTCCAGCTGTCACTTGGAGAGCAGCACGCTTTAGCCTAGCCTGCCCCACTCTCATCTTTCTAAGTCGGGGAGCCCTGAAGCCTTTTGGCACTTTGATTTCTCGGGGCCCAGGCTCCTGGGAATTGTCATTCAGAGTTAAGTTTCATCATTACACATCCCACCACCAGCAGCTCTTGGGGAAACGTTCTGCTCTGACCACCCCCTCTCATGCACCATTAATCACTCCTCCTGAGGTAAAGGGCTCCCTGAAGAACTTGACTCCAGCCAGCTGGAATGGTCCCTTTCCACGAAGCCTCTGATGAGCTAACCTCACTCCAGGCCTCTGCACGAACTGACCTTTGGGAAAATAATAGAAACTTACTGACTCATCACATGATTGTTTGGAATGGGTTGCAAGGCAGCCTTCTTAGCAGCCAACAATGTTAGGGATCTGTGCTCAGCGGAAGGTCTCATTCCAGTGAGTCTACGAGTTAATCAAGATTGGGCAGCAAATAGTAAGTTGAAGTCTGGGGGAGAGGGTTTTAATTTTGAGATTTACCCAGCCTGCCCATGAGGCATGGGGCCGATCTGGCAGTTCTCTTAATGGATTACAGGCAAATCAGAAGGGTGGAGAAGTGGGACAAACAGCAGGAGATAGACGCACATGAGAGCAATGGAGAATGTGGATTTACTCAATTAAGCATCTGTTACTCAATTGAACAAGTATTTACAAAGGCCTCCTGATCCAGCCCAGGCCAGGCACTGCATGCTGGACGCTGAGGACAGAAAGGACGAGACCTGACCTCAAGATGCTCATGATCTGTTGGGGCAGGCGTCATTTGACCAAGCAATGTCCATCTGAGAGAATTTGAGGAGGGAACAAACTGTACCAGGGAGATGGGGAAGAAAGGCTTCCCATGGGACAAGGCAGGGAAGTGATGAGGTTGCCATTCCGGAGTTTGCGGGGCAGCCTCGGTGCTTTTCCCTCATGGAACTTGTGTTCCACCAGGTACAAAGAAAAAGATGAATACCAGGAGTTTACGGCAATTGCTTATCAGGGAAGAACTTTATTGAATTATAGTCTAGGGCAATGAAAGCTGAAGGTGGGGATGATCTGAAAAGTTTTTGGAATCTAGGACGGGTAGAGATGGAGCATGGATCTTGCATAAGACGAGGTTCTTGGGATTGAACATAAGGAATGAGGATGGAGTTCGTGGTAGATTAGGGTCACTGCGTGGCTTCTGGCAGTGTTAACAGTTGCTTTTATAGTTGAGCAATTCAAGATGGGCTCAAATACACTTAAAATCATTGACTGTGAGCTGAAGACAGAGCAGACCTGAAAGGCCCCTTGCCATAAAGTGTCATAGTTGAATATACTGTTGAGTTAGAAGTGATATTTGGATATGAGAACTTCAGAGCTGGAAATGGTCTTAGTATATAGAATGAGCTGGAAGGGGCTTTAGGACAAGGAAACCCAGAGCTGGGAGATAACTTTAGAACACAAAATGTCAGTGCTGAAAGACCACCCTCCCCTTGAACATATTGTAACTGGAGAGGTCCTTAAAACACTAGTGTCAAACTCATCCGGAAAACAGGGCCGCCAGATCATACAAAAGTGTTGACTGCAGACTGCAGAGGTAGAAATAGAAACCACCTATTCACTTCTGTATTCTTTTACATTTTTCATTTATTTTTCTTAAGTATTTTCCAATTATGTTCCAATCCTGTTGGGGTCATACTCAGAAGTAGAATGATTTACAGATCTAGGGCTACTGGAGACCCTTTGTAAAGTTAACACATATAGGACACGTTGCTTTGGGATACCTGAACAGAGGCAGGACCAGGAGGGAAAGCTTGGTGTCCTTGGGGTTAGACGCTGTTATGGGAAGGCAGTATGGGGTTGATTGATACCCTTGGTCTTTATTTTTAGGGACAGTACATTTTGACTTGACTTGGGCTGTTTTTAACTTGTGTTCACCTGTTTACTAGACATTTCCTTTCCGTTAAATTCAGGCTAGAACATAACTGCATGAAATAAGTAAGAGTAATAACATCAAGGTAAACATTTAGGTGTAAAAACGACTCTACAGGTATGGGGTGTTGCAAGTTTAGCCTAAAAGTAGCTTTTATATATATATATATATATATATATATATATAATTTTTTTTTTTTTAATGACTTAGGACTTTGAGTAGACTGCATTCAGAAAAGACAGAGTGATTTGATAGGATCGGTCGCCCATGGACAGGATTCAGATATTTGCCACCTCATCCACAGTCACTTCGTTATTGTTGGCCCTTTGATTCCTCTGGATGATCCATTAAGGTCTCTCCTAACTAAATCTTTTCATTCTAAACCCAATGTGAGGTAATATTGGGCCATGAGAGCCTTGACCTGATGCTCTAGTCAGACCGCATTTATGGAATATCATGCTCGCTTTGGGGCGATACACTTAAAAAATTTCATTGACAACTTAGTCTACAGATGGGTACCATGGTCTTCATGGGTGATGGGCAAGTCAAACCCTTTGTTTCTAAAGCGAGGGGTTGGAGAAATGGATCTGATGATAACACAGCTAGATCTGGAACTTGTTGCATGGCTAAGTTCAGAGAGAAGTAGTTTATGGTTTAATGGGCTTGGGGTCTCCAGTGGAATGCTTCAGGGACCCGCACTTGGCTACCAATGATTTGGATCAGACCCTCAATGACACGGTACTAAACGTGCAGATGGCACGAAGCCTGGAGGGTCATTGAGTGACCAAATCTGGATCCAAAAGGACCTTGACAGGCTGGAATATGGGTTGTTTCAAATATGAAAGTTAGTAGGGATGAAAGTAGCCTTGCATTTGGGCACAGATAATTGGCTTCTCAGTATAAGACGGGGGAGACGTGGATGGCTACCAGTGGCTCAGAAAAGGGGTTAGTGGGTTAGTGAACAGCAAGCTCAGGATGAATCATCACCACCCCCTTGGACTGCAAAAAAGCAGGGTGCAGCCTTGAGGCGTCCGAAGAGAGAGCCCTAGAAACTTCAGCCACCATTGAGGGTTTGAGAAGTCCCTAAACTTCCCCAACCCTAGGAAGTCTCTCTGGCCTGATAAGCAAAACTGCTTAGATGGAGGTCAGTGAGACAGTGAAATTGCCTCTGGGATGCCAGCTGTGAACATCGCATGGTTCCAACTCATGATCATAAAAGTCACCAAAGAATTGTGGGAAGGAGAACCGACAGAACTGAGACCCTACGGCAGGGTGCAGGGCTTTACTGTGGGAAGGGATTTTTGAGTTGGGGAATTAAAGGGAAGAAAGCGGCTTCCCCCAAGCTAAGGATCCCGAGTGGCATTCCCACCAGACAGCCAACCAAGCCAGCAGCCCCCTGGGAAGGCCCCAGCGTACCTGTGACTTGCCAGGAGCATCCCGGCAGCAGCCACTGATGCACTGTCCTACAAGGCCATTCCCTCCCGAGCCTGGGGGAAGGCTTTCTAACTACTCTTCTTGCTGTGAGTAAATAAATCCCTTCCCTAAAGAACTAACCAGACCTACAGGTGACTATTAAGGGGAAGCCCTCTGGAGCGGGATTGGGCTGCCGGTGGGAGGACGGCGGTTATCCCTGCGGGGCTTCCCGGGAGCAGGGATGTCACAGGTACTCTGCCCTGAGCCTTCTGGCGCTAGGCCGCCCTCTAGCGGCCACTAGGGGACTTCAGGCATAAAGTGAGTAGTGAAATTAGGGACATCCTCCAGTTCAATTCCCCTGCTGCACAGATGGGGAAACGAGTCCCAGATGGGCTAAATGGCTTAGCCAAGTCACGGAAAGTCAGCAGCAAGTCAGGAGTTAAAGGCGAGTCCCACTCCCGGTCCGGGCCCCTCTCCCCTCTAGCAGCGCCTCTGAACCTCCCTTTTCCCCTTAAATGGAGGTTAAACTAAATGACCTCTAAGGTGTCTCAGCTCGAAAACTCAATGGCCGGTGACGTTTCTAGGCGCTGACGTTCAGTTCAATGCAAGGCCGGACTTGTACAGTGGGACAGATTGAGCCGTGAGGCAGTGAGCTCCCCGTCCTTGGAAGTGTCCAAGCAAAGGCTGCAACCGCCGAGATGAGAACTAAGTAGCCTGTTTCCCATTTCCTCTCCCCCGGGGCGCTCCGTTCCGTGTCCAGGCTTAGCCCGTGCGCGGGACACTGCGGGCACGGAGGGAGGGGGCGGGGGGAGCTGCGCCTTGATTTGGCCGGTCCCCTGCGGCCATTCGGGAAGACCAGATGCTCTGGTGAGAGAGGAGCCGCTCGCTGTCATTCTGGAGGGGTATCCTGGGAGAAAAGGTGGCGAAAGCTCCCCAGCCTGTCTCCTAGGGACCGTCCCCCCGCGCCCCCCGGCCAGGGGCCGAGGCGCCACCTGCCCCGAGGGAAAAATCCGCTCCGGCTTTCCCAGGGCCCGGAGCTTTTCACCTTCACGGACAAAAGAAAGCGCTGCCCTCACGGGAGGGCGGGGTTTGGGCCCGCGAGGCCCCAGGCTCGGCCCCGCCAGGCCAGGAGAGGGGCGGGGATGGCAAAGGCCAATTTCGCTCCCTGTCGGGGCCCCCGGGCTCTCTGGCCGTATTCCCCAGGGCGGGCGGGGCCCCAGCGCTCGCCCCCCTGCCAAGGAAGCGGACCGCTCCCTCTGTCCTTGTCCCAGTGCCCCGGGGGACCCCGGGGGCCACCTTGCCCAGGGCGAGGAGCCCTAGTCCACGGCTGGGGGCCGAGGGCTCGCTGCTCCTTGCCCCTGCGCGCCCGTCCTTCCGCCGGTCCCCGGCCTCGGCTCCAGCGGCTCTCCTCACTCTTGCGCTCCCTTAGCCTCGGGGCCCCAGCGCGGCCCCCTCATTTCCAGCGCGCCCTCTAGGCTCCCGCGGCCCCATCCGCTCCCCGCTTCCACAGCAACGCCCCCCTCCGCTCCAGCATCCCCTCCAGACTCCAGTGCCCCGCCTCGGCTCCAGAGCTCCCCCAGCGCGCCCCCCTCGGCTCCAACGCCCCTCTGCTCCGGCGTGACCCTCCCGACTCGAGCGCCCTCCCCCCTCGGCTCCAGCGCCCCAGCGGCGCCCTCGCGCCTGCCCTTTGTGCTCGGTTGCGCCCCGCCGGTGCCGGAAAGCCGCCCCCGTCCCCACAGGCGCCCCCCACGGTTCCCTCCCTCCCCGGCGGGCCCCTCCGCCTCGGCCCAGCCAGCCCCCGCGCCCCTCAGCTCCCGGCGCACCCCCCCACCGCGGCCCGGGGCACGCTCTCCGGGCCGCCCGCTCCCTGCGGGGCCCCCGAGGCGCGCGGGGCGGGCAGGGGGAGGGGCCAGGGGCCGGCCGGCCGGGCAGCGCTCCCCCAGTCTCCCCGGCCCCCCCGCCCCACCCCCGGCTCCCCCCCTGCAGCGGAGCGAGGAAGGGGCGAAGGGAGGGAGCGGCGGGCCGTCCAGCCCCGAGCCCAGGCGAGCCATGTGGGCTGGGCTGCTGCTGCTGCGAGCCGCCGCCGCCGCCGCCGCCGCCTGCCTCGCGCTCTCCCTGCCCGGCGTCTCCTCCCGCGGCTACACGGGGGGCAGGAAGAAGCCCGTTCCCTTCGCGGCCGAGAGGTAAGCCCGGGACCAGCGCCGGCGCCTCGCGCTCTCGGGCGCTCCTGCCTCCCTCCGCGCCCGCCCCAGGAGCCCCGGCGGGACGGAGGGAGGGCACTGGCCGCTGGGCGGGCGAGGGTGGGCACTGCTCTCCGGGCAGGCTGGGCAGACGAGGGTGGGCACTAGCTGCTGGGCAGGTGAGGGTGGGCACTGCTCTCCGGGCAGGCTGATTGGCGAGTGTGGGCACTGCCTGCTGAGTGGGCGAGGGTGGGCACTGCTCTCCGGGCAGGCTGAATGGGCGAGGATGGGCACTGGCTGCTGGACAGGCGAGGGTGGGCACTGATCTCTGGGCAGGCTGAGTGGGCGAGGGTGGGCACTGGCTGTCGGGCATGGAGGGGTAGCACTATGCATGTGGCCAGATGTTCTCGGGGGCACACCTCTGTGGCGCTGTCCACCTGGTGGTGGGGGTGAGAGGCTCCGGGGTGGTCAGAGGCTTGAGGGAGCCAAAGCAGCCCAGGAGTCCTCCTCCCTGGCCTGGCCGTGTCTGGCCCCACTCCCGATGTGCCCCTGCCTGTGCTGGGGCTCCCCCACCTTCCCGCTGAGCTCTGCCTTCTGGCTGCCTGCATCCTCCCTCCCTGGGCAGCCCCACAGCCTCCACCTGGGACTCGAACATGCCTCTGGTGAAAACCTGAGCACTCTGTGAGCTGAGGGGGTGGGGGGGGGGTGTCTAGCCCTGCCCCTGCCTCTGTCCCTGCCCCTGCCTCTGTCCCTGCCCCTGCCTCTGCCCCTGCCTCTGTCCCTGCCTCTGCCCCTGGCGGGCCACGTTGCACTTCGGGTCAGGTGGCCCACAGAGTTCGCTGTGCCCTCCCTCCCCCCTGTCCTGAGTGACAGACTCCAGTGGGGCCCAGCCGGGGCCCGACTTCAGCCCTAGAAGGCCCAGGGTTCAGTGGGAGGAGACAGGGATCTGGGGCCCCAGCCCGGCGCTGCTCCCTCCTATCTTGGTGATCCTGGGCAAGGATTTCTCAGAGCCTCCCTCTGCCCCAGGGCACTAGGCTAGGCGCTGGGAACAGAAAGGGGGAGGAGGGGTTCTGGCCCCAAGGCCATAATCCACCCCAGTCTGCTTGGATACATGTTTGCATCTATACGGTGCACACGGAAGAAGGAAATCATCCATTACCCACCAAGTGTTTTATAAATATCGTCTCAGTTGAGCCCAAAACAATTCTGGGACCAGGTGCTCTTAGGAGCTCCATTTTACAGTTGGGGAGACTGAGGCGAGTAGGGCTTGCTCAGGGCCACACAGCACTCGTCCGAAGGCTAGATCTCCCAGCCTCGGCTCTATGTTATTCTATAGAAAGGAGTAATTGGGGCGGAGAAGGCCCAGGCAGCGGGGGGCAGGGCCAGAGCAGGAAGGGCTGTCACACACAGTAGGATGTGTAAATGCTGGTCCAAAGTAAGAGAGATGCTAACAGGCAGGGTGGCCTGGTGAGCGGCGGTCTCAGCAATCCTCACTGGTCACTAACCGGTTGATTTTGGGCAAGTTCCTAACCCCCGGGTGTCCTCCATAAGAGAGGTTCCAGGCGCTCCCTTGAGGGACCTCCAAGGTCCTCCATCTGATCCTTCCTCCATTGGGAGCTGTTTGAAGCAGGAACGCTTGGGCTCTTTACCTTTCTCTATCCCCGGTGTGCCCGGCGTGCAGTAGGTGCTTAATAAATGCTGGTTGACTAGGGGGATGACAGCGACTTCTGCTTCTTTTTGTACTTTAATAACAGAGAAATAGGGGATTGAGTTTTCACCAGAAATGCCTTTAAACGCAACAAATCGTGACTTTTTTGGGAAATCTTCCCTAAGGGGTCCAGGCCCATTCGAGCATTGCCTGGTGTTCATCTCCTGGGGAATCTCTGTCTCCCCTTCCTCCTCTCTCTGTCTCTGTCTCTGTCTCTCTGTCTCTCTGTCTCTCTGTTTCTGTCTCTCTCTATCTCTCTTTCTGGTCTCTTTCTCTGTCTCTATCTCTCTGTCACTGTTTCTTTTTCTCTCTGTCTCTGTATCTCTGCTCTCTGTCTCTCTTTCTCTCTGTGTCTCTCTGTCTCTCTCTGGGTCTCTCTCTCTCTCTGTCTCTGTCTCTTTTTCTCTCTGTCTCTGTCTCTGTCTCTCTCTCTTTCTGTCTTTGTGTCTCTCTGTGTCTCTGTGTCTCTGTCTCGGTCTCTCTCGGTCTCTCTCTCTGTCTCTGTCTCTGGCTGTTGCCTTCTCAGTTGGACGAGTCCGGACTCGCTCCCCCACCTCCGGGCAGCTGGCTGGGAAAGCGCTCCTGTGTGCGTGTGCTGCCGGCCCCTCACTCCCTGCGTGAGAACACTGTGTCGAGCTGGGGTTTCTGGCGGGGGGCCAGGGCTCCCTCCCCTGCAGCGGCGGGGTCCTCGCCCCTCCCCCCACATGACAGCTTGCACCTGTGCTGTCTCAGGAGCTGCCTGCGGCTCTTGGCCACGATTCAGGGCCTGGGTCCACCTGTCTCTCAGGCAGCCTGTCAGCTCTTCTCCCCGGGGTCGCTGCCTGCCCCGGTGGGATCTGATTGGACAGACGCGGGCTGGAGCTCCGGGGGAGGGGGGGGCACTCATCACTTCCTGTGGCTGCTGAGCCACAATCAGATACCACATGAACTGGCTGGTGGCCTGATGGGCGCCCCGCCAGCTGTCACCCCGACACTTGTTATTGGGGGGACTCAGCCCGGCATGCTCTGGGGTGGGGGGAGGGGCAGGGAGCAGCCCCTGGGGGAATGTGGGAACTGGAGGAGAATCCGCTGACTCCCCAGCGATGCTGTTGCAGAAAAGGCTCTGGGGACTCTCCCTATTGGACAGTTTGAGTGACCATAGACAAGTCACATCATGGACAGTCATCGATTGGGAGCAGGGATTCCAGAAGCTTTCATCCTACAGATGAGGAAACTGAGACAGGGAGTGAACATGAGAGATAAGAGCCGAACCCACGCTCTCCAATTCCAGAACCAGCCTCCTTTCCGCTCCACCAGACCAGGCCTGCAGGCCTCAATTTCCCCCCATAGTATGAGGGAGATGGCTTCTGAGACCAGCTCAGAGTCTCTGAACCTCTGAAAGGAGCCCCAGAAACTGCTTAGCACATTTGCCTGGGGGGGGGGGCGGCGAGGGGGGTGTTCCTTGCTCTTCATTTCCAAAGGTCAGCTCTCCACCCCTGTATTCCCGTTACTAGGTGTCAGCCAACAAACCCAGTGGCCTTTTCTCTTCATGGCTCACTCCCCACAGGCTGCTTAATCCTTTGCTTGGAACCCCCCCTTTTCTCTTCCTCCTTCAGCCCTTTTTTCCTTCTCCCTCTTCCTTCCCCTTTTCTTCCTTCTTCCTCTTCTCCCCTCTTCCTAGCCTTTCCCCTCTTCCTCTTCTTCCCTTTTCCTTCCCCTTTTCTTCCTTCTTTCCTTCTCCCTCTTCCTTCTCCTTTTCTTCCTTCTTCCTCTTCTCCCCTCTTCCTACCCTTTCTCCTCTTCCTCTTCCGTCCCTCCTCTCCCCGCTTCCTTCATCCTCTTCTTCCTCAGATGCTACCTCCTCATTTTTCACTCTCAAGCTCGCTCTGCCCATTAGGAATTGGAAACTTGGTGATGAAATACTCAAACCCTCTTGTCTGGAGAATGGAGAAAATGGAAAAAAGAGCTAGAAAACGAGTGCTAAGGACATATGACCTGTTTGTGACAGATCTGGGATTCAAACTCAGACCCCTTTCTCCTGGTACAATGAGGGGGGAGATGGACTCCAGCAAAAGCCTGTGTCCTTGGTAACAGCCCAGTATCCGAGGGGGCCATAGTGAGGAGCGCAATGACCCCTGGGAGTCTGTGTGGGGTAGACAGAGCTTCCCGGTACTGACGCCCACCACTATCTTACACAGTCTGGAGGGGAAGCTACGGCCGTCAGCTCCCAAGACTCTCTGGTACAACCAGACCTGTGCTGTGGCTGCCAGCTGATTTACACGCTCAGCGGAGCTGACGCTCCTTGTTTTGGGGCCTTTCCCATGAAGGGTCCTCCCTTTCCCCTCGTTGACCGTGAGCTCAGTAGGCTCAAGCCTGTGAATTTGCTCCAGATCGCTCCCCACTTTGAGGCTCATTGGTGTTCAATCAGTTTCCCTTCCTTACCGTCCATGTTCACGGGGCAGCAGCGCTGGTTCTGTCCCAGGGGACCTGGATTGAAAAGCCTGACCAGACTGCTTAGCTGCTTGTGTGACCTTGGAAAGGTCTGTGCCAATAACGATGCTCTCGCTCCCTGCCCCCCAGTTAGGGGGAGGATGGAAAGGGGGCTTTGGGGGAATGGGCCGTCTCTCCCAGGTGAGCTTGGGAGCTCTCCACAAGCTAATTTCTGACTCCATGAGAGTCTCTCCAGTGGAAACCACCCAGTACCCAGCATGCCTCTTAAAAAAGTGGGTTTCTAGTATGGGAAGTTTTCTCACTCGATTCCTGCTCCAGAATGGAGGGCATTTCATGTTTTCCGTGCCTGGAATATACCCCTCTTCACCTCCACCTTTGAGAGTCCTTGACCTTCCAGGCTGAGCTCATATACTGCCCTTAGTGAGCACCCATTTATTTTTTTTTAATTTTTAATTAATTTATTTACTTTTGCTGAGACCATTGAGGTTAAGTGACTTGCCCAGGGTCACACAGCTAAGATGTGTTGAGTGTCTGAAATCACATTTGTACTCAGGTCCTCCCAACTTCAGGGCTGGCGCTCTATCCATTGTGCCACCCAGCTGTCCCCCAAAATTTATGAAGTATTCAAGACATCCAAAGACAGGTTGAAGCAGCTTCTCTGCTCCCAGAGCTTCGTTCGAGCAGGGGAGATCCCCCTTCAAGCTGGTACTTTCCCCCAATATGCTCCCCAATTGGTCTTGTTTATATGTGGTCTCCTCCCTTTGGCTGGGGACCCCTCAAAGGCTGCCCTGGTTCCTGGCACACTGCAGATGCTTCACAAGATGGAAAGTCATCTCTGGGGCAAAATGTTAGCTATGGGGCTTGGACTGGACCGGGAAAGGAAGGGAACCAGAAAAAGGTAGAGTCTGAGCTGAGTCTTGAAGGAAGGCTGGGAAACTAAGGAAGGAAGATATTCCATTGAATTGTATTATTGAAAAGACATGGAGGGGCAGCTAGTGGCTCAGTGGAGAGAGCACCAGTCCTGAAGACCTGAGTTCAAATCTGCTCTCAGACACTTAACACGTCCTAGCTGTGTGACCCTGGGCAAGTCACTTAATCCCAATTGCCTTAGCAACAAAAACAACAACAACAAAAAGACAAGGCATGGAGAGGGGGAGATAAAAGATCAACCAGAAGACCGGGGAACCTGGATTGGAGAGTACATAGAAGTAAAGTGTAAGAAAACTGGGATGGTTGGAAGGGACCAAGTTGCAAAGACTACATTTGATCCTGGAGGTAATAGGGAGCCACTGCAGTTTATTGACCTGGGGAGTAACATGGATGCACCTGCTCTTTAGGAAAATTACTTTGGCATCTGAGGTGAAGATACATTGAAGGGAGGAGAAATAAGAGGCAAGTTCAAGGTTACTGCTGTAGACCCAATGAGAAATAATGGGGACCTGGACTAAGATCACACTGGGCGGGGTTGGACAGAAAGGGATGTACGTGAGAGGTGTTTCAAAGGCAGGAGCACTTTGTTCCTCCTCCAGTGCTTAATACGATGTGCTCTGTCCTCCTAGAGAATGTGAGCCCCTTGAGGGCAGGCCGGGTTTTGCTCTGTCTGTGAATACTCGGCACACAGTAGGAACTCAGCAAATATCTGCTGACTTAATTTTGAGCATGGAATGTCCCTGCACCCAAGGTGGAGTCTCTAACCCCCTATAGATCCTCAAGGGGTCCCCTTCTGCTGACCATCCGGCCCCCCACCCGGGCGATGGTTTCCATCATCCGCTTGACTCGGTTTCTCCCTCGGTGCAGAGGATCCCAAATAATCTCTCTCTTTTCAAGACGCCGCCTGGGCCCCCACGTTTGCCTCTCGGGGTTTGGAAGTGGATGCTGCCCTGGCTGGGTGCCCTCCCTGGGCAGCGGACAGTGCACCCTCCGTAAGTGCCTTTGAACCTCTGGGGCCTGGGAGTGTGTGGGGAGGGGTGGGGCTCGGGGCTGGAGGACATGCTGCCTGTCCAAAGGGGCCCCGGACCTTCCTCATTCCCCCCTCGGTGTCTTCCTCCAGCTCTCTGCTCCTTCGGTTGCGGCAGCGGCTTCTGCATCGCTCCCAACGTCTGCTCCTGCCGGGATGGAGAGCAAGGCATCACCTGCCCAGGTACTCAAAGTGGGGGCCTGGGTTCTAATCTTGCCTCGGCTCCGACCAGGCCCCGGTGCCAGAATCGAGCCCTTCTCCTGCCTGGACTTTGGCCAACTCTCTGGCAAAGGATTCTGGCTCGTTGCTTCAGCTCTAAGGCTGTGTTCCTCTGATGTGGCAAGTGGGGCACTATCGATTTACTCTTATATATATTTTTTATTTTAGCTTTTTATTGACAAAACATATGCATGGGTCATTTTTCAACATTGACTTTTGCAAAACCTTTTGTTCCAACTTTTCTCCTCCTTCCCCCCACCCCTTACCCCAGATGGCAGGTAGACCAATACATGTTAAATATGTTAAAGTCTATGTTTAGTCCAATATAAGTGTACATACTTATACAGTTCTCCTGTTGCACAAGAAAGATCGGATCTAGAAAGAAGGTAAAAATAACCTGGGAAGAAAAACGAAAATTCAAGCAAACAACAACAGAAAGAGTGGAAATGTCATGTTGTGGTCCATACTCATCTCCCAGAGTTCTTTCGCTGGGTGTAGTAGGTTCTCTTTATTATTGAACAATTGGAACTGATTTGGTTCATCTCATTGTTGAAGAGGGCCACGTCCATCAGAATTGATCATCATATTATTTTGTTGTTGCTGTATACAATGATTTCCTGGTCCTGCTCGTTTCCCTCAGCATCAGTTCCTGTCAGTCTCTCCAGGCCTTTCTGAAATCATCCTTCTGATCGTTTCTTATAGAACAATAATATTCTGTAACATTCATATACCACAATTTACTCAGCCCTTCTCCAACTGATGGGCTGAATTTACTCTTTTAAAGACTTTTTTATCTTTTTTAAATCAATTGCATATAAACAAAAATTTTAATGTTTGTTTTTAAAATTTTAAATTCCCAATTCTTTCTTTAATTACTTCTCTCCCTTCCCTGAGAAGGCAAGCAATTTGACAGAGATCTATGTAACATCCAGGGGGCACCTAGAGGGTGCAGTGTCTAGAACGCTGGATCCAAAGACATGAGTTCAAATTCACTCTCAGACACTTCTAGCCATGTGTCACTGAGCAAGTCCCTTAACTCTACTTATTGCAGTTTCCTCGTCTGTAAAATGAGCTGGAAAAGGATTACTTGGATATCTTTGCCCCCAAACCCAAATGGTGTCACAGAGAAGTGGATGTGATTAAACATCACTGAACAACAACTTTTGATATTGATAGCAGATTGATATTATACACATGTATTCATGCAAAAGATTTCATGAAGAGACTCTCTCCAGAGATTTGGTAGGGGGCAGGCTGTGGGTAAGGGAGGCTGGATGGCCTCCACTGAGGGCTCACAGAAGCCACAATGTAGAGGCAAAGAAGGGAGCAGAAGACCGGGATTCAAGCCCTGGGTCCATTATTTAAGACTCTCTAAGAAGACTTGGACAAATCAAGCTTCTCTTGTGAGCTTTGGTTTCCTCCTTTGTAAAATGTAATTTTTGCATTATCAGAACTGGGATGAGGCAAGGACTCTGCAAATAGTCAATTGTTATTACTTGAGTGTGAGCTATTATCATAACTGTAACCAAGGCTGGGCCAGCTGGGCTTTCACCCAGGTGGGAAATTCAGAGACACTATCCTGGAGTGTGCTTCCTTTCCTACCTAGTTCTGTCTCCTATTTCAGCTTCTTTTAGAAGTGCAGTCCTCTCTCCTTCAGGTGTTAGGGTGTCTCAGAATGTGCATCGCCCCTCAGTGCCCCCCATCCATTTGCTTATGTCCGATCTTTTGGCATCCTAGAGACCTTACGGTCCTGGAATGGACTTCCTCTCTCTATAACAGGAGATCCTCCCGATAATCCGGGCAAGGATTGCCCTGCGGTTATTGCTATTACTCTCATGTTACCAATGCTTTCATTTCAGAAGCCCCCGGACCCTGTGGTGAATATGGTTGTGACTTGGCCTGTAACCATGGAGGTTGTCAAGAGGTAGCCCGAGTCTGCCCTGTGGGGTTCTCCATGATAGAAACAGCCATCGGTATCAAATGTACAGGTGAGAATGGTGGGAGAGTCCTTGCATCCATCTGTCCACACTTGTTGCTCCTTTCACTTTCCAAGGCAAATGCAATGGAAGACCTAGATTTTGAGTGACTCCAAATTTAAGGGAGGAGGGAATGTCATTTTTCATGCATCCATTTATTTGTCTGTGCATTCTGTATAAATATCTAAAACCCCATCCAGATGGGGAGATGCTTGGGAGAAACACCAGTCTCTCTATCGCTCTCACCAACTGGCTACCTTTATCCCCGAGTTCCCCTTCTTTCATGATTAGGAATATTAAAACTATCTTGTTAGTCTAAAGGGAAGCTTCTTTTTTTCCCCCGATAGTATTTTATTTTTCCAAATATATATAAAGAGAGTTTCTAATATTCATTTTTAGAAGACTTTGGGTTCTAAATTTTTCTCCCCCCACCCTTACTTCTCCTTTCCCCCCAGATAGCAAGCAACCTGATATAGGTTAAATATGTATGATCCTTTTAAACATCTTTGCATTATTTGTCCTGTTGTGCAAGAAAAATCAGACTAAAAGGGGAAATAAATCACAAGAAACAAACAAATAAACAAAAAAAGGTAAAAATACTATGTTTCGATCCACATTCAGTCACTATGATCCTCTTTCTAGATGCGATTGACATTTTCCAACCCAAGTCTATTGGAATTGTCAGGCAAGGCTTCTTAAACTTTTTCCACTCACAATCCCCTTTTGCCCAAGAAATTTTACACAACTCCGGGTATATAGGTTTATAAAATGGGTATATAAATCAAACACTTACTAATAATAAATCATGATTTTATGGACCTCCCCCCATATTCGATTTCATGAGCTCATATGGGATCTCAACCTGTGGTTTAAGAAGCTTTAATCCGAGGAGTGCTCGCTATAGATTTTATCCAATTAAATTATTGGCTCAGCCCACACCCACCCAAAAAATGCCACTGTCTTCTGCTCCTGTTTTATTTTAAAAAGTCTTGCTGCCATAACATGATGGAGTAAATCATACAGCTACAGTTTAATTGTAAACAGTTTTTTGCTCGTAGGAATAAAAGGAATGAAATCTAAAATGAAAACAACTGTTCCATGGGCTATTTATCTATAAGTTCTCCTGTGTCTTAGGCAAACCTTTAAGTATACCCCAAGCCAGGAAGTGCTAAAATCATGGTTCAGGCCCTTGGACTGAGACCACCTCTCCCATCAGATGCTTTTACCGGGAGTTTGAAATATCCTCAGTATTCTTCTCTTCAGTAGTCTCCAGAAGAACCAATGTCTGATCATTTTTGGAAACTAGATGCAAGACACCAGTGGTTGTTAGGGGTTGTTTTTCCTTTCTATCTCAGTTTAAAACATTCCCCTAATCTAGCTTCTTAGCATGGCCGGCACATTGGATGGGTGATACTGGTGCCCAACTGCTCCTCCACTGAACTTGCCCATTACTTGTGAAGTGATTGAGTAGGCTCAAGGGCAAGTCCAGTCATGAAGAAAGACTCATTACGTGTTATCCATTCTACTTGCCAATTTTCCCAATTTCCCCCCCCCTCAAGTTTTTGCCCTGGTTCTATCCTTTCAGATTGTAAGTCTTCATAAGCTCTAGGATATGTGGTTCATTCTCCCCTTATTTCCCAACCCCAATGGAGCAGAGTGAGAAATAGATTACATGCAAAGAAAGGACTGAATTTAACAAGATGAATTTAAATGGAGATAAATGTCAAGTCACATTGAGGTTTAAAAAATCAATAGCATGAACTCATGACTGGGCATCAGTTCATCGGGGAAAAACACCAAGAACCAAGTGAATCAATAATGTCACCATCCCCCCAAACTAATATTTTGTTTATGCTCATAGATGCCATAAACATTCCATGTGTCTAGAAAAAGGGAGATATTAGTTCCTTGGTCTTCTGCCCTGATTAGACCCCATGTGGAGTACTGGGTTTGCTACCACAGTAGAATGGCTACTACCTTAGTAAGGAAACTCAGTCTTGCAGTATGAGGGGAACGATTGAAAGATTTGGGAATTATTGACTGGGAGAATACAAGAATCAGTGGCAGGGAAGGGAGACACAATAGCTGTTTTAAATCATTTAATGGGTTATCCTGTGGAATAAGGTCTAGCCTTGTTTTGCATGGCTCCAGAGAGCAGAAGCCGAAATAATGGGTGAAAAGGACAGGGACATTGATTTCAGTCCAACATCAGAGCGAATCAGAGTTGTCAAAATCCTTCTATGGTAGTGGCGGAAAATCACTGGACTTGGAATCAAAGAGACCCTCTCTCTGTCCTTCACTCTTGGGGAAGTTGTGGACCTCAGTTTCCTTCTTTGTAAAAGGACGGGGTCAGATGAGGTGACCTCCAGGCTCCTTTCCAGCTCAAATGTTCCATGACCAGACTTAGTCCTTCCTTAAAATTCTGTGTCTGTCTGTGGACCAGTTCTCTTGCATCTTGACTTGGTTACATGATTCCTGTAGTTTTATGAGAGCAAGTGTGTGACTTTCCATATGAGTTTGTCCCTGACCTTGTATGAGCTTATTTTATTGGTGGGTGGGTGTTTTCCTTCACCAGCCGGGTGGCTGGCCGTGTGGGCGTAGGAATGTCTGGGGGTTGGTTTCCATGATGTAGTGGAAAGAGCGTTGGCTGGCAGCTAGAGGAACTGCGGTCAGATCCCAGCTGTACCACTTAGTACCTGGTGACCCCGGCAGAGTGACTTCACCTCGTTTTACAGATTAGGAGGTGGGCTTTCTTTAAAATCATAGCTTTCCAGAATCAGAAGGGACCGTGGAGCCTGTAGAATTCAACCTGAGAAGTACCATCTATGACATCCTCAACAAGTGGTCACCCAACCTTTGGAGACCTCTGGTATCAGGGAACCACGGCCTCCCAGGAAGTCTGTTCTTCCTCCATTTTTTTTAAGACCGAGTCTTTCACTTCTCTCCTTGAGCTTCAGTTTATTCATCTGGGAAATGAGGGAATTGAACAAGATGGCCTCTGAGGTGCCTTCCAGCTCTGGAACCGTTATTCTATTACATTTCCCCCAGTTAGGTTCCGTCTAATTTTTGTGGCTTGCTGAGACATTTTGGAATTCTTGGTTCTGTCACGTTCAAGTGTGTATTAAGGATCCCTTCCGGTCTTGTACCATGAATGATTGAAACAGAAATCAAGGGGCATTTATTAAGCACTTACTATGTGCCTGTACTAAATTCTAGTGCTATAAATTCTAAAGGGCAGCCCTTGCCTTCCAGAAGCTTATATTTGAAGGGTACAGTCATCTGCAAATCTGACTGAGCATTTTGTTTATACGTTTATCCGAGTCATTGATGAAAACGGCACCAACACAGGAACAGGGACAGATCCACTAACGGAGGAGACCTTCTCGTACACCTTGGATTTACTCATTCAACCAGGCCAGAGCCCACCTAACTTTTATCTGTTTCTAGAATCCTGCCATCTCTAGATTCTTTGAGCCTGTCTTGGGGTCAGTGTCATTATTCTTACTTGTCAGAAAATTGTCCCAAAGACGCCAAGCTCCAGGTGTTGTTTCTCCTTCCCAGACATTGATGAATGCTTAAGCTCGTCCTGTGAGGGCCTCTGTGTGAACACAGAAGGAGGATTTGTGTGTGAATGTGGGCCAGGGATGCAGCTTTCTGCTGACCGACACAGCTGCCAGGGTAAGTCCCCCCCAAGAAGAGACTTGGCAACTCGGGTGGATCCTATGGAAGCTGTTCCCGTGTCCATCCAGGACACAAGGGCAAAGGCTGAGATGAGAGCGGGAGGGAGGGAGGACGGGGTCCGCTCAAGAGTGAAGGCAGGAGAGAGCCAAGGGGAGCTTGAGAGAAGCATGACCTCTGAGGAGGGAGATGGACCAATTGGAGGGGAAAGGAGCCCACAGCTTTCTAAGCAGCTCTGCTAGTGATAGAAGTTGGGGAGGAAGTCGTGGAATTCCAGGTTTGGAATCAGACTGAGATGTCCTCTTGTTTAACCATCAAGCAATCAATGAAGATTTATTAAACACCTACAGTGTGCCTGGCACTATGCTAATAGCTGGGGATACAAAGAGGCTAAAGACAGTTCCTGACCTCAAGGAGCTTGCAATTTAATGAGAGAGATAAGAGATGGCGATATATAAGATAATTAGGAAGTAATTAATAGTGACTAGAAGGTACAAGAACAGACACAAGATAAATAGGAAATAATTAACAATAATTGATAGTGACTAGAAGATACAAAAACAAATACAAGATAAATAGGAAGAAATTAACAGTGACTAGAAGGTACAAGAACAGATTCAAGATAAATAAGAAGTAATAATAGTTAATAGTAACTAGAAGATACAAGAACAGATACAAGATAAGGAGGTAGTACTTAATAGCAACTGGAAGATACAAGAACAGATACAAAATAAATAAGAAGTACTTAATAGTAACTAGAAGATACAAGAACAGATACAAGATAAATAGGAAGAAATTAATAGTGACTAGAAGGTACAAGAACAGATTCAAGATAAATAAGAAGTAACAATAGTTAATAGTGACTAGAAGGTACAAGAACAGATTCAAGATAAATAAGAAGTAACAATAGTTAATAGTAACTAGAAGATACAAGAACAGATACAAGATAAGGAGGAAGTACTTAATAGCAACTGGAAGATACAAGAACAGATACAAGATAAATAGGAAGAAATTAATAGTGACTAGAAGGTACAAGAACAGAAACAAGATAAATAGGAAATAATTAATAGTAACTAGAAAGTACAAGAACAGATGCAAGATAAATACAAAGTAATTAACAATAATTGATAGTGACTAGAAGATACAAAAACAAATACAAGATAAATAGGAAGAAATTAATAGTGACTAGAAGGTAGAAGAACAGATTCAAGATAAATAAGAAGTAACAATAGTTAATAGTAACTAGAAGATACAAGAACAGATACAAGATAAGGAGGAAGTACTTAATAGCAACTGGAAGACACAAGAACAGATACAAAATAAATAAGAAGTACTTAATAGTAACTAGAAGATACAAAAACAGATACAAGATAAATAGGAAGAAATTAATAGTGACTAGAAGGTACAAGAACAGGTTCAAGATAAATAAGAAGTAATTAATAGTAACTAGAAGGTACAAGATAAATAGAAAGAAATTAATAGTAACTAGAAGGTAACAGATACAAGATAAATAGGAAGGAATTAATAGTGACTAGAAGGTATAAGAACAGATACAAGATAAATACAAAGTAATTAACAATAATTGACAGTAACTAGAAGATACAAAAATAGATACAAGATAAATAGGAAGAAATTAATAATGACTAGGGGGTACAAGAACAGATTCAAGAAAATAAGAAGTAATTAATAGTAACTAGAAGGCACAAGAACAGATAAAAGATGAATAGGAAGTAATTAACAACAATTAATAGTAACTAAAAGGTAACAGATACAAGATAAATAGGAAGTAGTTAACTATAACTAACAGTAACTAGAAGGTACTGGATTAAGCAGGGTTGGGGAAGGCTTCCTGGAGAAGGTGGGATTTTAGTTAAGACTTAAAGGAAGCCAGGGAGGTCAGCAGGCAGAAATGAGGAGGAAGAGGCTTCCTGACATGGGAGATGGAAAGGATGCCCGGAGTCGAGAGATGGACACAGTCAGAGAGGGCTAGCGCCATTGGGTCCAAGTGTACGTGTTGGGAAGTAAGATGTAAGAAGACTGGAAAAGGAGGTGGGAGCAGGTGATGAAGGGCTCTGAATGCCAAAAAAAGCATCTTGTATTTGCTCCTGGAGGCGAGTGAGAGCTGCGTGTGTGTGTGTGTGTGTGTGTGTGTGTGTGTGTCACAGTCAGTCCTGTGTTTAAGGAAAATTACTTTAGTGGCTGCCTGGAGGCTGGATTGGAACGGAGGGAGGCTTGAAGCAGGCAGAGCCACCTGCGGGCTAGCGCAATAATCTAGGTGTGAGGTTATGAGGGTCTGCACCAGAGCTGGGGCAGTGTCAGAGGAGAGTGGGGGGCGTGTTCAAAAGATATTGCAAAGGTGCAATCGACAGACCTTGGCAACAGAGTCGATATTGGGGGGTGGGGAAGAGAGAGGAAAGAGTACAGGATGATTCCCACTTTGTGAACCTGAGGGACTGGGAATATAGTGATGCTCTCCACAGCAGCTGGAGAGGTGGAGGGGGAAAGCTTTAGGGGGAAAGACAGTGAGTTCTTTTTAGACCCACTGAGTTTGGGGTGTCTAATGGGCATGCAGCTCAGAAGGGCTGGAAGGGAGCTGGAGATGCAAAGTTGGAGGCAGGAGAGGGGAATGTGAGAACCATCCGCTCAGGGATGCTCATAGGAGCTGCTGAGGTCTCCAAGTGAGCAGTGTGGAGGGAGAAGGGAAGAAGGCCCAGACAGAGCCCCGAGGGACCCCTCTCGTTAGAGGTGTGAACTGGATCCAGCAAAGGAGACAGAGAAGGGTTATCAGAGACATAGGAGGAAAACCAGGACAGACAGACAGAGAAAGAGAGAGAGAGAGAGAGAGAGAGAGAGAGAGAGAGAGAGAGAGAGAGAGAAAGAGACCCACAGAGAGACAGAAACAGAGATAGAGACAGAGATGGAGGAAGAGAGAGACAGAGAAAGACAGTCAGAGAGAGAGGGAGAGAAGTGTCCTAAAAACCTCAAGAGAAGGGAGGATCAATTGGGAAAGAGTGACCAGTAGTGAACAAGGCTGCAGAGAAGGAGGATGGAGGACAGGCTTTTGAATATGGCAGTTAGGACTTATTGGCCTGAGCTGGAGCGTTGGCTTATCAATAGAAAGGAAGCTCCTTGAGGGCAGGCACTTGTCTGGTTTTTCTTTGCACTCCCCAGTGTGTGGGGGAGAGGGGTAACCAGGAAATGTTTAACTTAGGACAAGAAGAGCTAATGGGTAAGAGGTCAGAGTGGGTGTGGGTGGGGTCTGGGGGGCCTTCTTGGAGCTCTATAAAAACTGGTCTTCCTCACTCGCAGCATGGGCTGGCAGAGGGCAGAAAGGTGCCCCCTTCCGAGATCAGCGCCTTGGACAGAGGCTTGGCTGCCTGCCCTGGTTACGTCTTTTCACATAAGTGACTGGCCTTTGCCTTTGAGTGCCCCATGCCTTTCCCTTTCAGACACAGATGAGTGCTTGGGGGTCCCTTGTCAGCAGAGCTGCAAGAACAGCATCGGCAGCTACAGGTGCTCCTGCCGAATGGGCTTCTACCTGCATGGTAACCGGCACTCCTGCGTAGGTGAGGCTTGACTGGGGAGGGGCCTGCCATGCTCAGAGTGGACCCATGTTTTCAGAAACTTGGGGTTGTACAAATATTCATCTGGGGTGGTTAGCAGGGTCAGAGGAGGGCACCTGGGTGGGCTCCTACCTGGAGGGCAGGAGTGGGGGGCCAGGAAGCCACTGTGTGAATGCAGCCTCAGCCCCTCGGACTTAACTGGTAGCTGTAGAGCCCGGGGATCATGGCATCTGCCTTGCAGGCTAATCATAGAAATCCAGTGAGGCCTGTAAAGTGCTCTGTAAATCTTGGCGCTCCATCAATGTTAGCGGAATCGTTACTGGGACACGTCTTGCCCCAAGTCCCACAGACAGGGGGTGGCAAAACCGGACTTCCAGGTGCTCGTCCGACTCGCTCCGGCTGGTGACCTTGCCCAGAACCCTCTGCTCTCCCACTAGACGCGCCTTCGTGTCGTGAGGAAGAGGCCTTTCCCGGGTCCCCGTTTGGACCCCCCAGACTGCTTTTCGCTTGGGAAGCCACCTGACTGCCCCTTTGGCCCTCAGTTTCCTCCTCTGTCAAATGATGGAATTGGACTTAAAGTCCTCGGAGGCTCTGTCCAGCTCTGGCTCGGCCCAGGCGAAATCCCGGCTGTGCCCAGGGCCGGGAGCAGACCTGGCTGGCAGCTGGGTTCGATGCTTAACACGCCTAGTTTATATTAACTGTTTACTGGCTAACAGTAATGGCGGGCTTTTATATAGCAACACTACGTGCAGACTGCTAAGCCCTTTATAATTATTATCCTATCGATCCTCACAATGATCTGGTGGATGCTATTGTTATCCCCGTTTTACAGATGGGGAGACTGAGGCAAATGGAAGTTAAAGTTAAGTGATTTGCTTAAAGTCATCCAGCTAGTGTCTGAGGCCAGATTTGAACTCACCTGCGGCCCCATCTCTCTGTGCGTTGCACCCTGTGCTTGACCTTAGGGACACAGAGACTAATTCAGGAGCATAGAGATGGGGGCCGCCCCTTAATGTGGCTTGACCATTGGCAGTGAGGGTCCAACCCCCCTCCCCCAGCCACCAGGACCAGGGACTGCAGCCTCTCTAGCCCACATTGGGGCAGGAGGAAGGTCCTTTGGTGGGGGGGGGGCAATGTGGCCCTGTGGGGAAGTGCCCCTGGCTGGGACCTCCATAGATGCGTGTCTGGGGGCCTCTTCTGCAGACGTGAATGAATGCCGCCGACCCCCAGAGAGGCGCATCTGCCATCACTCCTGTCACAACACCGTGGGCAGCTTCCGCTGCGCCTGCCGGGCGGGCTTCCGCCTCAGTGCCGACAGGGCGTCCTGTGAGGGTAAGCGTCCTTTCTCTGCTCCCCTTCCTGCTCAGACCTCTTAGAAGGGGGGCCCCTGAGAGCAGAAATAGGCCCAAGAGGTGGAACTTGTCCCGGACATGGAGGCTTGTCTGCCCTCAGGAAAGATTTTGGAAGCTCAACGAAACCTTCTCCAAGGCCACAAGTCTTTCATTTTTGGGAGGGAGGGTGTTCCTGGAGTCTAGTATTGTGCCTGGTACACAGTAGGTGCTTAATGAATGCTTGTGGGTGGGTTGATTGAACTGGATCCATAAGCATTTATTAAACACCTACTCTGTGCCAATCATCATGCTCAATACTGGATTGCATTTGTCAGATATTTTCTGGAAGTAGGGGTATTTAATAAATGCTTGTGGGTGGGTTGGTTGAACTAGAATCCATAAACATTAATTAAGCACCTACTCTATGCCAATCATCATGCTAAGTACTGGATGACATTTGTCAGATATTTTCTGGAAGTAGGGGTTCTTCAAGTCTGCTCTGTGATTATTTCTTTGAAAATATTGTGATATTTATATTTCAGTACAATAGTTTCCTTTGTGATCCTATTCATTTAAAAATATTCCGAGGACTCCATCAGCTTTTCCCAGATCCAGACCCAGAGGAGTGGGGAATACACAGAAAGGGTGATGAATCCTTGGTCTTGAGGGGTATTGCTCCGATACCCATTGGACTCACTGGTCTCTGAGCCCCTTTAGAACGTTCTACGAGTTAGGAAACTTTGTCTTTTTGAATCCCTCCTTCATTCGTCCTCTCCCTCTTTTCCTCCACCTCTTCCCTGATTTTTCCTTATAAATCTCCAGGTCTGGATTTGAATTCAGGCCCAACCGGACTCTAAGACCAGTGCTCTACCCACTGTGCTACCTAACTGCCCCTTCCCTTCTTATTTCTAAAATATACCTATTAAATGCCTTCTCTTTCCTCCCTTTTCCTTCCATCCCCTTTTCTTTCTTCTTCCCTTTTAGATTTATGTTTTTTGTTATGAACTTGAAGGTTTCCAGGTACAATAAAGAACAAGGGAAAGAATTATTTGTAAAATCCTAACTTTCTTTCATGCAGTATTTTTAAAAAGTATTAAAAAATTTAACTAGGTGGTAACAAAATCCCCCTATTTGTATCTGTTCCTGAACTTTTTGTTTTCTTTCTCTCTTTTTCATATTTTATTACTAGTCTTTTCTTCTAGAGCTTGAAATATAGTAAGAGCTTAAGAGATGCTTATTGACTCTTTTTTTTTTTTTTTTTTTTTTTAAAACAAAGATCATTGCTCTCTTCCGTCCGCTGACTAAACCTCTGGCCATCACTCATTTCTCCAGCTTGTCTTTCTTTGTTCTCATGTGTGGATCTCTTGAGCTCCCCCTTCTTCCTTATGTCTCCCCTCCCTGCTCCTCCCTTCTCTCCCTTCCCCAGCTTGCTCTCTCCCAGAGGGCAATGAGGCATCAGCCTGGTGACCCCTCAGGCAGATGCCCTGAGCTGGGAGAAGGCAGCTGCAGTGGCCAGTGCCCAGAACAAATGCCCGGGTCAAGTGCCCGGGTCACGCTCCCCTTTCTTTCTCCTGTCTGCTTCTTGGTGAGCCGGCTTCGGGAGTCAGGGAGACAGCAGAGAGACTGAGGAGCTCCAGGGGGTTTTGGGCCCCTGGATGGGGATAGAAAGGAAGAATTGGTGGCTTGGTTGGGAAGGGGTTTTGCTTCTTAGGACCACCCTGTGCTGACCTTTTTATTGGGAAAACCTATTAGAGGGTAAGCAGGATAGCAAAGCACGGTCTGTAGTCCGTGCTCTCTGAGGATTGGTTGCAAGAAATGGGAAAAAAGATCATTTTTCAATCAATCAATAAGTATTGGTTGAGCAATATGACAGGCCCATAGCCCATAGGGGGAAGAGACCTTAGAGAAACTTGAGTTAGCCCTTCTCCTATTTTATAAATCAGTAAACTGAGGCACAGATAAGCTGGATCATTTGCCTAAGGTCACACACTAGTAAACGTAAGAGGCAGGGGCTCTGCCTCTGTGCCACCTGGAAGCCTGTTGAGAGGATGGAATAATTCCAATTCTTTTAAATTATTTTTATTTTTAAAACTTATTGAATATTTTCCCCGGTTACCTTCAAAAGAATTTTTTACATTTATTTTTTAAAATTTCCATAAAATTCAAATTGTAAAAGAAAACATAAATTTCCCACCCTAAGGAAAATAAAAACCCTCAAGAAAATTAAGTTAGAAAGGGGGGCGGGGAGAAATAGAGAGACAGAGACAGAGGAGAGAGAATGACAGAGAAAGAGAGAAAGGAGACAAGAGACAGACAGAGACAGACAAGACAGAGATAGAGGGACAGACACAGAGAAAAGAGAGTGTGTGAAGTGGGCGTGAGAGGAACGGGCCCCTCCTGGAGAGCTGAGCAGTGACCTGTTTGCCCACTGGTTGGAGTGGGCGGCCACCAAGGTTCTTTAAGCTGAAACGCTGACCCTGTGAGCCCCATCTGCCCTTGACGCTCTCTCTTTCAGCATTTCCAAAGGCCGTGCTTGCCCCCTCGGCCATCCTCCAGTCCCTCCAGCACCCCCCGAAGATGCTGCTGCTCTTTCCGGAGTCCGGCCTGCCCGCCCTGCCTCCCGGCCACGGCCCTCCATCCCGGGCCCCAGGCCCCCCACCGGTAACCAGGACAACCCCTGCCCCGACGCTGCCCTCGGCGCTGCCCGGCCCCCCCGGCTCTACCCGGTCTCCCGCACCCTTGGCTCCCACGGCGCCCCTGTCCCCCAGCCCCTCCTCTCTGGGAAGAACGCTGAAGCCATCTGTCCTGGCGGGCCTGCTGCCCCCCTCGCTCCTGCATGGCGAGGGAGGGTGGACCCCACCTCCTCCCATTGGCCCCTCGACGTCCCGGCCTTCCCCGGTGACCTCCCCTTGCTGGCACCAAGGAAGCAGCCATGAGCACGGGAGCCGCTGGACCGAGCCCGGCTGCTTGCTCTGTGGGTGCCAGGTGAGTGCCAGGCGGCGGCCCATCCCCTCAGTCCTGGTCCCTGTGGCCTGGGGGTGACGGGTGTCTCCTGTCGTAGGACGGCGCGGTGACCTGTGACCGGCTGCGGTGCAAAGCCTCCTGCTCCCACCCGCTCCCCTCCCCAGATGGCGGCTGCTGTCCTGACTGTTCAGGTGAGGAGCCGCTTGGAGGGCCGCTGCCCCGTGGGGGTCTGGGCCCCCCTCCCCCGGGGCCAAGCCCGCCTTCCCAAGCTGGTCACAGAGTCAGGAAGTAGGGCCTGGCTTCCCTCGGCTGGGGAGCTGGACCAATGGCCTCCACGGCCCCTCCTGCTCTAGATCTACGGCCCATGGTTAGAGCCCAAGCCCACCCCAGAGGCCCTGGGCATCACATGGCCTCCCATTGGACAGACACAACTTGTTCTTGTAGGTGTCGGGCATTATTCTACCCATTTTACAGATGGGGAAATTGAGGCTCACTGAGGTGGTGAGTTCCCAAGATCACATAGTGTTCCTGACTCCGGCTCTCTGGGTGCCGGATCTACCCCAGAGAGCAGGGGATGTGTGTCCGCCCTGAGGCCCCGGCGGGGCTCCCCTCCCTCCAACTCCCTCGGCTTCCCCCTCAGTCCCAGGCGGACGTGGGTCCCCCTTCCCTGCCGGGTGAAGGAGGGCCCCGGGAGCTTCCACCCCACGGCCTCCGAAGGAGGTCCCTCCTGGTGCCAGCACGCCTAGCCCTGGGGGATGTGGCTTAATGAGTTCCACATTGGGTGATGGCTGATTCCTTCCAAGTTCCCGAGCCTGCTTTTGCTTTGGTCCAAGTCTTCGTGGTTGGAGGGGGGTCCCCCCTTCGCTGGGGCCACGGGAGTGGGGAAGAGCTGCCGGGTTGTGAGAGTTCTGGGCCCCCCTTTTCCCCTTTGGGGCCGCCTTCCTCTGAGTTGCCCCACGTCCTCCCTGTCCCCCAGGTTGTTTCTATGATGGGTCACCCAGGGCCGAAGGGGACGTATTCTCCCCCGCCAGCGAGAACTGCACCGTCTGTGTCTGTCTTGTAAGTGTCTCCTTCCAGCCTCCGCCCCCGGGGGGGTTTCCTCGGCTCTCTGGGGAGCCTGAGAGGCACGGAAGCTGAAGGGGGGGCAGGGGCTGGCTCAGGCTTGCCAGAGGGGGGCCATATGGCTCTGGGATGGAGACCGGGGTAGCTGGGTGGGGGGCCCCTGCGGGGTGGGGATGCCCTCGGCAGGCAGGAAGGGGTTACCCAACAAATGTGCCCCATCTGGTGAGGGAAGGAAGGGAAAAGGCCCCTGAGGGAGTCCCAAGGCCACTCTCTCTCCAGGCACAATATTTGCCAATGTAATAACGGAGTCAGCGGGAAACCTGGGGGTTTGGCCATAACCCCGGCTGAGCCTGGTGGGAAGCTCCCCTCCTAGGGAGGGAACCCACTGCTCGGCCTGTACTGGGCAGGGCCTCAGTTGCCAAGATGAAATCCGCAAATAAGTGGAGTTAGGGGCAGCTCAATGGGTGGACGTGCTGGCCTCTGGGCTCCTCGACCTCCTGGAGATCCTCGCTGGGCGGAGGCAGGAGGCTGAGCATGTGGTAGAGAGTCGGGGGCTTGAAGCTCTCCAGCCCGGCCTCAGCCACCCTCGTCCCCTTCCCCACAGGCCGGGAACGTGTCGTGTCTGGCCCCCGAGTGCCCTCCCGGTCCTTGCCTGACCCCTCCTCAGTCTGACTGCTGCCCTTGCGTTCCAGGTAAGTTCTCTGGCTCGCTCGGGCTCCCGGTGCCCTCAGCCAGTCCGGGCCACATGGCAAACAAGAACATTTGGTGGCTCTTTGAAATGGGGCAGTGCTAGGCCGGGGTCGGAGGGGCTGGCCCCAGGTGGAGCGGGCTCTTCCTTCTCCCTCACCCCCCCCCCCCCCAGAGCCCTTTCCCAACGTGCTTTTAACTTGGTTTCCGTTCCATGAGCAAGAAGCAGCCGCTGTGACCTTAGCGGTTTGACGGGCTGTGTTTGCCACTTGGCAGAGGCCCTGATCTCATGAGAGAGGCGGCCCTGGAGTCTGGACTCCTTGAGGGTCTGCGGCCTTGGGCGAGCCCCTTGCTCTGTGGAAGGCCTTTCTGACCTGGGAGATGTGGCTCCTTATGCCCCATGTAACTTCACACAACTCTTTGAGCCTCAGTTTCCTTACCTGTCAAATGGAAATAATTCCCTTTAAGCTACCTCCCTCTCAAGGTGATTGGCAGAAAAGCCTGCAAATCCTGAAGCATCAGACACACGCGAGCTCTTGGCATTCTGGTTGTGACGAAGCTTCTGGGCTGCCCCCTTTCGCGGCTAGCCGGCCAGGGGTCCCCCGTGTTTTCTATCAAGAACTGGCTCCTGCCCATAGTTCATTCCCTGCCAATTTCTGTACCCAAGCTGAAAAACAGAATTCTTTAGGGGGGAAACAGAAGTGGCTCAAGGGCACAGGGATGTTCCCATAAGCTCTGGCTGCCGCTGGCGGTGGGCCATTGCCCTTGCACGGTATCCCATCTTCCCCCTTCCCAAGCTGCTGGCGTGCAGGGGGCTTAACATGGTTCTTTTGCAGCGCGGTGCTATTTCCACGGCCGATTCTACCCGGAGGGGGCTGAGTTCAGCGGGGATGGGGATGAATGCACCACCTGCGTCTGCCAGGTAGGGAGCGGCTGGCCCTGGGTGCCAGGCTTCCCGGCAGCTCTCCTTGGGGGGTGGGGGGGAAGCAGTCAGGAAGCTTTATCCCATCTCTCCCGCCTGCCCCATGACCCCATGCCATTTGGTCTTTGGGGAGGGGCAAAGGATGAGGAGCAGGAGTGGGATGGAGCTTTCAGGGCCTGGCTCTCGGCCCCCCCCCCCCCAGAATAGGCTGCCGGAAGAACTGGGGGAGGCATGTCTGTTACCTGCCTGTCCTTGACTTCCTTTCAGAACGGGGAGGTTCAGTGCACCTTCACGCCTTGTCCAGACCTGGCTTGTCCAAGAGAGGAGTGGCAGCTGGGGCCAGGCCAGTGTTGCTTTACCTGCCGAGAGCCCACCCCTGTGTCAGGTGAAGATGGCCTGATGACCTTTCCTTCCTCCCCTCCCCCCCTCCCCCCCCCCCGCCCCGTCCCCTGGGATGCAGCAGAGAATCCCAAGCTTGGCAGGGACCTTAGAGGCCCTTTGCATGTAAGCTCAGGTTAAAGCAGATCTGGACGGGCTAAAACGCTGGCCCAGATCCCAGAAGACGAAGTTCACTAGGGATAAATGCAAAGTCCTGTGCGAGGGTTCAAGCAGTCAACTTCTCCTGTATAAGATGAAGGGACTGTGGCTGGACTGCAAGCCATTTGAAAAAGACCTGGGGTTTCTAGGGACCCATAAGCTTTGTGGCAAAGATGTGCCATGGATTCTTGTACACATGTTTCTGAGGACTCTGCCAAGTTTTCCCTGATTCTAGAATTTAATTCAGTCTGAGATTCTCTGAGCCCCTGTCCTGACACATGGATTATTGCTACAATAGCCTCAGCAAGTAGTCATCTGGGCTCTGCTGAGAGGCTCCCGGGGATGGGGGACTCACTACCTCCATGGAAGGCTCATTCCATTTTTGGCTAGCTCTGATGAGCACAGTGGATGGAGCATTGGGCCAGGAGTCGGCAAGACCTGACTTTAAAGCCAGCCTTAGACACCTACTAGCCATGTGACTCCAAGTAATCTCTGTTTATCTCAGTTTCCTCATCTGTAAAATGGGAATAGCAGTAATACTTATCAACTTGGGCTGTGGTGAGGATCAAATGAGGCTAAATAATTATAAAGTGCTTAGTTCACTGTCTGGTACTATTTAATGTTAGCTCACAAAGAGTCGCTTAGCTCTGTTTGGCTCAGTTTCCTCTTCTGTAAAATGAGCTGGAGAAGGAAATAAATGGCAAATGGGGAGAGTTGGACGTGACTTACACAAGTGAAGAACAATAGCAAGGTTGGACTGACGTCTCCCTTCCAAATCTGAGCCTCCGTGAAGCCACCTGCAGCCCCGTCCCTTGGCCACGCCCTCTGCCCCCATCCTTCCCTTCCCCTTCGTACTTGTGCCCTAAACCTTGGTATCTCTTGCTTCTTTCCTTGTGGCCAGGCTGCTCTCTCGACGACAATGGAATTGAGTTTCCCATTGGACAGATCTGGTCCCCTGGTGATCCCTGTGAGTTATGCATTTGCCAGGTGAATGACAGCCTGTTCTACCTCACTCAGCTTTACCTGTTCTCCCTGGCCTGAGCCAGAGAGAGAAGACCCCCTGCTCCTGCCCGCCCCCTGACCGCCCCGTGGCCTCCTCCGGAGCCCAGCCCTTACTGCCCAAGGCTGAGCCTCTTCAGCTGCCGGCCAGGGAGCTTTGTATAGCTGCCCCCATTCCTTGGGTGTGCAATAGTTTAGTTCCCAGTTCTCTGTGAAATCAAATCTGGGAAAACAGAGGCTGCCATACACCCGTACCCTCCAGTTGGGAAGAAAAACCATTCAGTGTGAGAGACCTCATGATGTAGTGTAGAAAGTGGGCTGGCCCTCAGGAAGACCGGGCTTCCAGGCTTGCCTTTGACAGCTTTATGATTCTGGGCAAGTGACTTGACTCACAAAGAGTTGCGTATCTCTTTGCCTCAGTTTCCTCTTCTGTAAAATGAGCTGGAGAAGGAAATAAATGGCAAACGGGGAGAGTCGGACATGACTCAGTTTCCTCCCCTGTAAAATGGAGAGGTAGAATTAGATGGTCTCTCTGGTCCCTTTGAGCTGGGATCTGAGAAGAGAGCTGCCATCACTGTGCATGCTTTCCGAGCCATGATTGGGGAGCTGATGCCAGGTTGCCCAAAGCATCGGTAAGCACTTCTCAGCTCCTCTTCCACGCTGGCTCACTACCCTTAGTAAAGCTTCCTTCCTGTTAAAATAATATTCCCATAAGAGGGAGGGAAGAATTGTCCATGTTTAACACATATCGGATTACTTGCCATCTGGGGAGGGGTTGGGGGGAAGAGGGGGAAAATTGAGAACACAAGCTTTTGTAAGAGCTAATGTTGAAAATTATCCATGTAGATATTTTGAAAATAAAAAGCTTTAATTTAAATTAAATTAATTAAATTGAATAATTTAAATTCATTTAATTTAATGAAATTAAAAAAAAAAAGAAAGAAAGAAATCACATTCCCAAATGGAAAAGAGGGCCTTATTGTACTCTGTAGATTTGGGGCGGGTGGGTCCTTCAAGGGAAACCCAAGGGCACCAGCGTTGGAGATGGATCGAGCTGGGCCCCGCTTCTGGTGTAGTCTGGGAATGTAGTAGAGGGAGGTTCTGGGGTGTTGCTTTGTTTGGGGCCGAGGGCTGGTCTCCTTTTCTGATGTGCCCCGGCCTTCCCCGGTGATCTGGCTCACTCTTCTCTGGGGAATCGGAGCTGCCTCCTGCTGCCAGGAGCGGTGCCCTCCTTTTTCCTGAATGGAGCTTAGCAGGGTGGTGGGAGAGAAGCCCGGCCTGGCTTCAGGCGGCACCTCAGAGGTTCTGTCAAGTGCCTCCTTCTTTCAGGCAGATGGCTCTGTGAGCTGTGAGCGGACCGACTGCGTGGAGACGTGTCCTCACCCCATTCGGATTCCAGGACAGTGCTGCCCCGACTGCTCGGCAGGTAAGCAAGAGGGGACTCCTCCTTCCCGAGTTCCCTCCAACGACTTCCGATTGTGGAGGGTTGGGAGCCCAGAGACCTAAACTCAGGGAGTCAGGATTATGGTAGAGCTGCAGAGACCTTAAAGGACATCCGTCCATCTGGACAGATAGTCAGCTGGACAGTAAGCAGCTGCCAAGTGCCTACTGGATACCAGATTATGGTAGAGCTGCAAGGGACCTTAAAGGTCATCCATCCATCTGGGCAGATAGTCAGCTGGACAATGAACAGCTGCTAAGTGCCTACTGGATACCAGATTATAATAGAGCTGCAAGAGACCTTAAAGGCCATCTGTCCTTCCAGGCAGGCAGATAGTCAGCCTGTCAGTAAACAGCTGCTAAGTGCCTACTGGATACCCAGGCACTGTACCAAGTGTTGGTCATTGTCTCATAGAGCTACATCTGCACTTTTCACATGAAGAAACTGAATTCTCAGAAGTGAAGTGCCAAGCTCATACATTTGCGTAGGAGGATTTGGATCCAGATCTTTGTAGGACGCTGTGCTGCCATCTCAGCTCTGCCATTGGCTGGTACACAATATATATAGATTGCAGAGTATTAGATGGTCGTCCTGTAAAGGATGGAGGACAAGGAGGGTGTAGACAAGAATTTTATAGGATGGGTTGCTATCTGCATCCGTGGAGAGAGTGGGTATCTCATGGAAGTGATCAGGGGAGACAACCCTTCTGAAGGAAGCCATTTCCTCGAAGGATACCTTCCAACTAATCTGTGTGTATCTTTGTAATGTTCTTCTCTAAAATATAGTTCTTTGGGAGCAAGTTTCTTGGGGGCTTCTAGAGGCAACCTTCCTTTCAGTTCAGAGTAATAACCCCAAATGCAGCCAGGGATTAAAGTCCAATCCTTTATTGTCTCTTTCCAAGCCTTGTCTCCTTTCCTCCGGCCCGGTTAGCTTTCTGGAGGCCTATCTCTCTCCTTGGTTCTGAGAGGCCTGCCTTATGAATCTCTCCTCAACTGAATCCTGGCCAAAGCTCAGAGCTTCTAGTGGGCTTGTGCCTTAGTGTCTTAGAGTCCTTAAGTGGGCTCCTCCTTATATATGCTCTCTTAAAGGGGTGAATCTTGTGGAACTTTAATAAGTACTAAGTACATTAGTGAATAGAGAACTGTTAAGCACTGTGCTAAATAAAATAATTATTGTCTATCAATTCCACTGACTTAGCACCTTGTAAGAATTCTAACATATCTTGGCTATGTTAGTTATTTCTGTGTTAGTTTCTGAACGGGAGCTCTCTGAGGGCAGGGGCAGTTGTGGCCCTCCCTAGCCCATGACTCAGTGCCCAGCATATGGTAGGCACTTAATAAATGCTTTTTGTTTGATGACAGATTCTTTAAAATAGTTTGTCAAAGACCAATTTTTTTTTATTAAAGCTTTTTATTTTCAAAACATATGCATGGATAATTCTTCAACATTAACCCTTGCAAAACCTTATGTTCCAGTTTTCCCTCCCCTTCCCTCATCCTTCCTCTAGATGGCAAGTAATTCAATATATGGTAGAAATTTATGTTAAATCCAGTATATGTAAACATATTTATACAATTCTCTTGCTGCACAAGAAAAATCAGATCAAAAAGGAAAAAATGAGGAAAGAAATAAAATTCAAGCAAACAACAGAAAGCATAAAATTGCTATATTGTGATCACTCAGTTCCCACAGTTCTCTCTCTGGGTGCAGTTGGCTCTCTTCATCACAAGTTCATTGGAATTAAGACCAGAGTTTTAAAGCAAACTTTAAAGCAGATCCTCCCTGCTTTGGGGCTCATTTCCTCATGGAAAAGTGAAGGGTTTGGCCTATCTGATCTCCAAGGCCCCATCCGGCTGCCATGTTACCAGATGTTAATGCGGTATTCAATTCAACCTGTAATTATCCTTTGTACCAACTAAGTATACTTCTCAACTCGGGATGTAGACAGTACCTTGGAATGGACACAGTGGCTCATCACCCAGTTGGGGAATTGGGACTTGCACATAGTAAGCCATGTAAAATGGCTAAATTTAATAAAATTAAATGAATAAAAACTAAATTAAATAAAGTCCTGTTGTGAAATGTATAAAGCAGATAATAAAACTAGGGGTGATCATGAAGGGGAGAGTGTCTCTAGTGCTGGAGTTCTTGAGGAAAGCTACAGAGAAGAGCCTTGAAGGACCCACTGCCAGGTTTTAGAGAGAAGGAAGGTGCAGGCTGGGTGGGGAGGGGGAAGACAGTGGGCAGAGTACCACGATGTTAGGCCCTGTGAGTAATCTTGTCGTCTCATCAGAGGGACCTTGGACTGGTGGAAAAAAGAGTTATTCTTCTACTATTATTATTCTAGAAGAATAAGTCTTCTGCTTTTAAAGCCCCAGCTTCCCTCCCCTGACTCCACCTGCCCCTCCCCAGAGACCCTTTTCCCTCTGGAACTCCTTATTGCTTTGGATAGACTTTGGATCTAGCTGTGGCCTTGTCGTTTTCCTCCAGAAGGATGGAAGCTCCTTGTGGCCAGGGAGGGTTTCATTGTGTCTATTTCCAGCATCAAGGCCTTTGCAGGCACTTGACAGCCATTTGCGAAATTGATCTGAGAGTAATTGACATGACAGAGTGAAGGAAAGAGACCAGAATAGAATCAAACAGGGAAACAGATCTGGAGGGCGAGTTGGGTGGATGGCGCCCATGTGGGGACAGCCCTGTGGGCCTGGAGCTGTAACGAGGCACACCCGGGAGCATCTGGAAGGTCCCTCTGATCCGGCCTTTTTGTCTCCCTCCTCCCTAGGCTGCACCTACACAGGAAGAATATTCTACAACAACGAGACCTTCCCCTCCGTGCTGGACCCCTGCCTCAGCTGCATCTGTCTGGTATGACAAACCTGGAGGGGCTGACACTCCGGTTTTAGCCGCTGAGCTGGAGGAAGCCCACTCAGGATGGGCTGGCTTTCATGCCGATTCCAGCAGGTGCACGGTGGAGCCTCCCCCCTCTCCTGTGAAGAACGGCCTTGGCTCTGGGGTCCAAGTCAGCTCTGGCTCCCCCCTTTGTAAAAGAGGCAGATTTCCCCCAAGGCACCCTCCCCCGCCCCAGCACATGTGCTGGAACTTAGCCTCTGAGCACTTGCAGAGTGTCAGGAGGCTGGACCCTTCTTACAGAGGGTGACTCTTCCCCCAGTCCGGGTCTCTGAGCAGGATGGGAGCCCCGTTTCTATGTGATCACAGCGGTCCCCATGGCACCAAGGGGCCGTAGGACTCTCTTTTATTCCCCGAGTCATCTTGGGTGTATACTCATGGTCTCAGCTTCCTGGGCTGTAAAATGGGTGGAGGAAAGGGTTCTCTTAAACTGCAGGGTCCCTACAAGCCCCCTCCCCCAGAAAGCCTTTGTGTGTTTCTGTAGCTGGGCTCTGTGGCCTGCTCCCCCGTGGATTGCCTCATTTCCTGTACCTACCCGTTCCATCCCGAGGGAGAATGCTGCCCCGTCTGCCACGGTGAGTGAGCGGCCCACTAGGACCCTCTGTGCTCATTCGTTCATTCAGCAAACGTTCGCTCATTATCAACCGTATGCCAGACATAGTGCGAGATGCTCTGCGGCCCAGCCCCAGGGAGATCCGATTCTCCTGGGAGAAATGGCGTGGGCACCTGGGAACAAATACAGAGCTCTCTCTGTGTGTACGTGCATAGAATATGTCGGCGAGCCGGGTCTGTCTCTTCACCGACCTTATTATCCAGGGGGTTTTCTTGGCCAAGAGACTGGACTGAAGTGTAATTTCCTTCCTCCAGTGGCAGTGGATTAAGTGACTTGTCCAGAGTCACATGGCCAGTAAGAGCCTAAGGTTGCATTTGAGCTCAGGCCTTCCTGACACTTAAGCTGACTCTGGGCCTTTTAAAACACATACAAATTGAACAACGCCATTTCTGGGGAGTCGTTAGAAATTGGGGAGAATATTGAGGAAGTGACATTTGAGAGGAGCTTCCGAGAAAGCTTGCTGTTCTAAGAGGCAGAATAAGCAGCAGTGCATTCTGGGCCTGGAGCGCAAGGCCCAGAGGTGGAAGATGAGCAGGGTCTAGGGGGCGTGAGCGGGTGGGAGTAACGTGCAGGAAGGCTGGATGCAGCCGATGGGGAAGGGATTGAAACTCTCTGTGCAATACCGGTGCTGTTCCTTCTGTCCTTCTGCAGACTGTAACTACGAAGGAAGGAAGGTGGGCAACGGGCAGGTGTTCTTGCTGGAGAATGAGCCCTGCACTCGCTGTACCTGCCAGGTGAATGGTGCCCACCAAGGGGAAGGATACACTGGAGCCGTTCCTGCCCCTGCCCTCCTTTCTCAGACCCCTCTTTACCCCCGTCCCCACCCCAAAGCTGGGCCAACAAAGTCTTGGTCTTCTTTGGCCCCTTCCCCTCTTGTTTCTTTCCTTTGGGGACCCAGGGAGCGATTGATTTAAATGGATCATAGATTTCAGAGCCAGAAGGGACATTAGGGTTCATCTAGACCAGCCCCCTCATTTTACAGATGAGGAAGCTGAGGCCCACAGAGAGAAAACAGCTTGTCCAAGGTCATAAGGTCTGGTGGATCAGTGGTTAGAGCAGTGGATTTGGAATAAAGAAGACCTGAGTTCCAGTGCTGTCTTTGGGAGCCTTGTGGCCAAGTCACTCCCCCACTTTGGGCCTCAGTTTCTTAATCTGTAAAATGAGAGATCTGAGGTCCTTTCCAGCACTAAATCTATGATACTTTGATGCAAGATTTGAACTCAGCTCCTCTGACTGGAAAGCCGGTGTATTTTGCATTAGACTATCCTGCCTTGCTGCTCCTCTCTGCTGGGTCCTGGGCAGGGGCTGGGGTCTCAGTGGGAATATTTCTATTTGGAGGCCTGAGAGCAGAAGGGCATTCATTCGGGCAGGGTGGCTCACGGCTTCTTTACTGCTCCCTCAGCTTGGGGAGGTGAGCTGTGAGAAGGTCACCTGCCAGCCAGCCTGTGCTGACCCAGGTCCAGCATCAAGGGACTGCTGCTCCTCCTGCCAAGGTGAGACCCTCGCCCGGGGCCATCCCTTCCCCCTTGGCCTGGTCCCCTGTTCCTCTTGGAGTCAAAGACAGGAACCTCAGAGGTCACTCTGTCCAGCCCCTCCCCGCTTTTTACAGATGTGGAAACTGAGGCCCAAAGCAAGGAAGTGATTTAGGATACTTAGATCAAAGATCCAGGGCTTGTAAGGACCCCAGAAACCCCTGAGTTCACCCCCTATTTTATAGAAACTGGCCCAAAGTGGGAAAAAGACAGAATAATAAACTCAAAGATCCAGAGCTTGTGAGGATCTCAGAAGCCATCAATTCCACACCACCTCCCCCCATTTTACAGATGAGGAGATCGAGCCCAGAATAGGGAAGACACTTCTCCAGATCCTTCCAGGTGACGTGACAGAGCTGGGACTAAAAGAGCTCCTCTTGCCTCTTGCCACAACTCTTTCATGCTTAGTCAGGCAACAGCAGGCAACAAGAACTTATTAAGCACTGACTGTGCGCTGGGCCCTGGGTGAAGCCGTGAGGATCCAAAGAAAGACAGGAAATCCTCCCAGCTAACATGTGTCCACCACTTTCAGGCTCCATAAATGTTATCTCTCTGTGCCCTCTGATAACCCTGGGAGGTGGGGGCGATCCTGGTGGCCCTCTTACCGATAAGGAAACAGGCTGACAGAAGTTCGTTGACAGAAGTTTGGAGTCAGCAGTTCGGGCTTCCTGACTCCGGAGCCTGTGCTTGTTTCCCCACGTCAGCAGCTGCCTCCCGAGCAGACACTGCCGGGGAGAAGCCCATTACGGGGCTCAGGGCCGGGCCGCCGAGGGCTGGGAGCAGGGGGAGGATGCATATTTGCACTGACTTTGTTTCCCTCCCTTCTCTCCCCTCCTCGAAACCTTCAGGGGTCTCGCTTCCCGTGGAAGGGATAGCTGGGCTGGCTCTGCCCAAAGCCCCCCAGAGCCCCAGAGAAGCGGCCGTGACCCCCCAGAACTGCAATGTCAGCTGTGGAGCCCCCCAGGCTGATGCTCAGAGGCCGCAACCTCAGCATCTCCAGGTCCTGTTGAGAAAGAACGCGCTGACTGTGGAGACTTTGCCCGTGGAGCCCCAGGGGCCGGAGCCCTCTCGCTTGCCCCAGCCACGGCCAAGGCCTTTCCTGGGTTCTTGCTCCTCCCCAGGGTCCTCCTGCCTCAATCGCTTCACACCGGGAGCCTCTCATCTACCTCCTCCCTCCCCAGAGGTTCCTTCGTCTCTGCCTGCAGCGTCAGTGACGTCCCCCCCACCGTCAAGGGTTCTGGGAGCCCTCCGGGCCCATCCAGCGTCCGAGGGGCTTTTGCCACCCCTCGTCAAAGTCACGAGGTCTCCTGGGCCCTCCGAGACCAGGCAGGACCCTTTGGAGCCCCCCACGGCCAGTTCAGCGATTCCGGGGGCCTCTCCCAAGTTTGCTGGACTGTCTTTCTCCCCTACAGCCTCTCCCAGGGCTCCCTGGCTGAAGCCTACAGGGAATCCCTCCCATAAGGGGGAACAGAGTGTATAGTGGGGGCTTGTTTGGAGGGCTGTGCCAGCAGGCCCGGAGGGGAACGGAGGGGGAGAGACAGACAGAGACAGAGACAGACAGAGAGACAGAGAGATTCCTGGTCCAAGGAGTGCGTGGGCCTTTTTTGATGTCTCTGGTGAAAGGGATGGGAAGAAAAGGCCTCTATTGGCCTCCCCCCCATCCCAGTGGTACCAAGGCCGTATTCGACAAGAAAACTGGGTGACTCCCAGACCCTGCTTCCCCCCAGATGGCACCGAGCCCGGGCAGATGGTGGAGAGAAGCAGGTCGCGTCTCCCCTCGTGTCAGGTCATCTTCCCAGCCTCTTTCTCTGGTGAACTGGGGAAGGTCAGGAATCGGGGAAGAGTTGGAGGAGGCCTTGGAGCCAACCACATGTGCAGGAGCTTCAGCGACTTCCCTGTGGTTGGGTGTGACACCCCCAGCCTCGTTCTAAGCTTCAGGTTTCCTCATTAAATGTTTTCTCAGTTACCCCAAACTTGCCCTACTCATTCCCACCCTCTCTCCTCCTCATCGCCCTCGCTACCATAATCCAAGCCGAATACAGCCGGGGACAGTTTAGATGGGAGTCGATGGCTACATCCTAGGACACAGGAATAAAAATGGGAATTTTTGATTTGTTTGGTTGGCTCAGGGAGCTAACTCCCCTATAAGAGACTCCTGGCAGGTTGTCGGGGCAGCTGGGTGGTGCAGTAGATAGAGCACCAGCCTGAAGTAAGGAGGAGCTGAGTTCAAATTTGGCCTCAGACACTTAACACTTCCTGGCTGTGTGACCCCCGGCAAGTCACTTAACCCTAATTGCCTCAGCAAAAACAACAACAACAACAACAACAACAACAACAACAATGCAGGTGGATACCTTTTCTACACTTGATATTCTGAACATTGAAAAATTCAGGAAATATCACGTTTTTCTAAAAGAAGGAAAAAACCACATATTTACCTCCTCATTCCAGTCTGGGGAAAAGCCCCCTCCCTTAATCTGAGGGCAACCCCCCCAGTCCAGCAGCCAAACTCTCGGGTACCCTGACATGTGGGCCATGAGTAGATTATTTACACTCCTCATAGTGGCCAGGAGGGAATGCTTCCTTTCTTGCATTTGTATTCCTGGAGCCTAGCATACAGTAAGTGCTTAATAAATCACTGTGGATTGATTGGTCACTGTGCTAAATAGAAGTTCCTTGGGTTCAGTCCAATCCAATCCAACAAATGTTAAGCACCTACTCTGTGCCAGCTGCCAAAATAACAAGGAGCAAAAGAAAATGTTCTTGCCCCCAAGAGGGCATTCGTGGAAGATAAACTTCATGTATCCAGATAAGTAAATGCAGGGTAAACACAGAAGGTGCAAGGAAACTGCAAAGTAATTCAGGGGTGGAGGAGGAGATCAGTGAAGGTCTCAAGCTGAATTTCCCCAAGGGATGGAAAGAAAACGGTCCAACTTTGGGGGAAGCAAATGAATTTCCCAAGGGATTCCAAGAGATGGAAGGGGAAAGTTCCAACTTTGGGGAATAAGATGTGGGCGAGCTGAATTTCCCCAAGAGATGGAAGGGAATGTTCCAACTTTGGGGAACAGGAAGTAGGGGAGCTGAATTTCCCCAAGAGATGGAAGGAGAAGGGTCCAAACTTGGGGGAAGCAAGTAGGGGAGTTGAATTTCCCAAGGGATTCCAAGAAATGGAAGGGGAACGTTCCAACCTTGAGGAATAAGAAGTGGGGGAGCTGAATTTCCCCAAGGGATTCCAAGAGATGGAAGGGGAATGTTCCAACTTTGGGGAACAGGAAGTAGGGGAGCTGAATTTCCCCAAGGGATGGAAGGAGAAGGGTCCAAACTTGGGGGAAGCAAGTAGGGGAGTTGAATTTCCCAAGGGATTCCAAGAAATGGAAGGGGAACGTTCCAACCTTGGGGAATAAGAAGTGGGGAAGCTGAATTTCCCCAAGGGATTCCAAGAGATGGAAGGGGGATGTTCCAATCTTGAGGGACAACGAGTGAGTGAAGGCCCAGAGAAAGGAAGTTATAGAGAGACCCGCCTCTCAGTGAGTGGATTGAACCTTCTAGGAGATTCATTTTTAGGGATGGGAAATAAGAACATTTGGAAGGGATGGTTGGGAAGTATAGCAGGGTTTGGCTGTTGGCCAAGTACCCCAAACATTCTTACCCCCAAAAGCATTGAAGTGAGTCTGCAAGCTTGGAAACAAGCTCTAATATCCTTGGATCTTCGTGTCATCTCCCACAAAATGGCGGCAAACCCATCTCTTCCTTCCAAGCATGTGGAGTTGTCTTTGGGCAGATCATGGCTTCACATGGGGGGCCCCCCTTTTTTCTTTTGGTGGTTGGGACCAGGTACTATTTTGTCTCAGTTTGGCAAGAATTCAGATGGAAAAATCTGCCAGTAAAGGGACTTGGGTCACTTGTTTGTCCAGCTCAGATCTCAGACCTGAAATATGGGGTTTTGCCCCAATCAGATAAGGATGGTGAAACGACTCTTGAGAAGGGCCGTGAGTTTGTGGGGAGAGTCCCTGTTATAGGGCTTGGTTACCTGGGAGGAGGGATAGACCAAGCACAGACTCATGGGAGTCGGGTATATGACACACTGACACAGGGAAGATCAATGAGTCTTGAGCGGCACAGCCCCAGAGGGTGAGTGGGTATTTCAAAAGTTGACTGGATGTAAGCAAGAACTTCCTCCGATTGTCATTGTTTGGTTATTTTCAATCGTGTCCAACTCTCTGAGACCCCATTTGGGATTTTCTTGGCAGATACTGGAGTGGCCGTTTCCTTTTCCAATGCATTTTACAAATGAGGAAACTGAGGCAGATGGGGTTCAGTGACTTGCCCAGAGTCACATAGCTAGAAAGGATCTGAGACTGGATTTGAATTTAGGAAGGTGAGTCTTCCTGACTCAGAGCCTAGCTTCGGACACTATGGTATCACTTAGCTGCCCTAATCCTACCAGTTGGAACTGTCCAAGGGGGATTGGGCTACCCTGGGACACAGTGGGATTCCCTCTCACTGGAGGCTCTCAGGTGGACTATGTCAGAGAAGGTCCTTTTTTTATTGTTTTTCCAAGTTAAACTAGATCATCTTTGAGATCCCTTCCAGAGGTTGTAGACTAGGATTTCCCAGATGCAATTCATTAACTCTTAATAGTATTTATGTAGCATTCGAAGGTTTGTAAAGTGCCTTTCATTTATTCTGTTGTGATCCTCCCAACAACTCTGTGAGGTGGATCCTATATTTATACCCATTTTATAAATGAGAAAACTGAGGCTGAGAAAGAAAGTTTACACAAAGTAACTTGCCCAGGCGGTCCTACAGCTACTATGTATCTGAAGCAGGATTTGAATTCTGATCTTCCTGACCACAATCCCAGTGCTCTGTCTACTGGCCACATTGTTCCACTTGGCTATGGGACATTTTGAGGGGAGACCTGTATTGACAAGCTGGGGATGCTGCTGTAGGGCAGGTGGGAAAACTGTTGGGATAAAGAAAGGAACAAGAGAGCCGATGATGCCGATTTTTGCGATTCCCTCACTCCTTGTCCGGGCATCCTCTATATCAGGGGAATTACAAGATGTGTTACCAGGTTTTCATAGTACGGGTGGGAAAAGGATTTTAGAATCGTGGAGTCTAGAAGGGAACTCAGAAGCCGTTTAGTTCAAGTCTCCCATTGCTACAGAGAGAAAGACTGAGGCCCAAAGAGATGTAGTGACTTGGACAACGTCACACAGATGTTATTAAGTAGAACTGGGCAAAAACAAAGAACAAAACAAAACAAAAAAGGCAAGTAAATTCCCAGTTGTTCAGCTGTTGGAACAAGGAACACCCATGATAATATTGGTCCGATTGACTCCAAATCCAGGATTCTTTCCCCTTCAGCAGCTTAGCCCTGGTCTCCCATTTCCCACGCCCCGCGTATTCTAACCTCATAATGTGGCATAAAAGTAGAAACAAAAGAGAAGCCTCCAAGGCTGGTTTTCTCTTTGTTTATTAACATTCAGGGTTCTACACCCAACTCCCCATCCCAGCAGAAGAGCATCTGAAAAGACTTTAAATATTGGGAACTTGAAGGGGATCGGGTACGATCTTTCCTGAGCTCTCATTCGGTTGTCCGGCCGACCCGGTTGTTTCCGCCGTCAAAGATGGACAAGTGTCGGTCATAAAGACGTCCCCAAGAATCCAGAGGTCCGAGTTCATTGTTGAGAAGCCACTGGAGCGGCCTTCGTTGTTCTGGAGAAAGAGGGATGGGAGAGGGTACTAGAGACATGATTGAAAAGCATGAGGAATGGTGAAAGATGAACAATAGACTGGCCAAAAATCAGAGCGGGGCCAGCCAAGGGCTTCCGGGGCAAGGAATTTAACTTTTAACCAAAGAATAGCTGGTTTTCAAGGCTCCTAATCCCTCTCTGTGAATGATCGGAACCAGCACATGGCTGCCCGATGACTGGTGGGGCTCAGAGAACTTATACATTCACTGGTCTAGAACGGGAAGGGAACTTTGAAGCCATAACCTCCTTATTTTACAGATGAAGAAATGAGGCCCAAAGAAATTAAAGCACTTGCCTGGGATCACACAGCTAGTAAATATCCAAGGCCCAGATTGAACCGGGTTTTCCTACTACACCATCTCTTGAAATTTAGGTTTTCCTGGGGGAGGGGAACAAAATATACAGAGGCAAATAAATGTGGTTTTTCTGGGGATGGAATAGAGAGCACCCAGGAGAACGTTTGCAGCCCAGTGGAAAGCCCAGGATCCTTTGCCTTTGGCTTCCTTAGCTGCTTGATGTAGCCCTGAGTGGACTCAGGGTAGTGTCCACTGCTGGACAGTGTCCAATGCTGGAAGATTACTAATGGAAGAACAGGGAAGGTCTAGAATGGAAGGGATTATTGTCTTTTACTTCACCATCGCCATTCTGGCTGGCTCCTCTGCCAGGCTGAATGCTGGGTATTCCATTAGCAGAGCCAGTGGCCTGTGAGTTCCAGTGTCACTATTGCGTGACAGTCCCCTAGCAAGGGACGACTTCCATTTCACACACACACACATACACACGCACGCACGCACGCACACATACACACCAAGATCGCTAAAAAGCTTAGGAACTTAATGGTCCCTAGACTGGCCTGGCTTTAAGCACAGGGGTTGGAGACTTCCTGTTGTGATTTCAAGACCACAGGAACAGCCCCTCAATAACCCTCCCTTTCTCCATGTTGACTGATGCTTGAGATGGCACAAAAACCAGAGCTTCAAAGCAGCCACCTGGCCCCTAGTACCTCGATGAGAATCCCTTCTAACATCTCCCTTACCAGTGATTACTCAAACTTTGCCTCAAGCCCCTAATGAGTCCCCTCCAAGGCAGCCCCTTCCAGTGTTGGACAGCTCCAATGGTTAGCTCAAATTTTCCTTCCATCTCCTCTAAGTTTTTCCCTTTGCAAGTTCTGTCCGTCACTCCTAGTTCTTACCCAGAAGACTAAGCTCACCTCTCCTTAACATGAGAGTCACGTCCCCTTGAGATTCAAAGCCTACATTGCCTTCAACCAGTCTTTACAGGTCACAGACTTGAGGTCTTTCAACCACCTCCAGTGACTTCCTTGGGACATTCCCCCAGTTCATCAGTGTCCTTCCTAAAATAGGGGTCTCAGAGCTAGACGTGTTCTGGTTCTAGTTTCAGACACTGAACCCAAGTATAATTTGGTCCTTCTTAGAGAAGTATTGCTTTTAAGGAAGAGTAAGGGTGGGGCAACTGGGTGGCTCAGTGGATAGAGCACCAGTCCTGAAGTCAGAAGAAGGACCTGAGTTCAAATCTGGTTCCAGACACTTAACACTTCCTAGCTGGGTGACCCTGGGCAAGTCACTTAACCCCAATTGCCTCAGCAAGGAAGAATGAAGGAAGCTTCCAAAAGAAGGGCATTAGGAAGTAGGGGAAGTGATAGGATGATTTAAGACCCTAGAGGCCATTTAGAGCCACCTCTTCATTTTGCAGAGGAGGAAACTGAGGCCAGAGAGAGAAACTGGTTTTCTCAATACCACAGGATCCTAGATTCTAGAGCTAGACCTCAAGGGGACTTCAGGGGCCACAGACTAATCACCAATCACGAACTTGGGGGCCAGGGAAAGTGACTCTTCTGAGACCACATGACTAATTTTATGCCAGAGATGGGGATTTGAACCCACATGCACATCATGTAATTTGTCATAACTGTCCAAGAGGGCAGAGACAGTGAGTGTCAGATGGATCCTGAAGATAAGATCATCATAAGCCCGGAGAAAAAGTCCAGTGAAGGGATGATGTGCAGGAAGCGAGAAATCAATGAAGAGTGAAAAGAGATGGTTTTCCTTTGGTTTTCTGATACAAGCTGGCTGTGTCACTTAATTTTCTAGGCTCTAGGCAATTCTCTAAGACTAAATTACAGGGAAGGTGGTGATCTGCTTTGGAAAAGGGCATTTTCCCATCCGTGAGTCCCCTAGATGATCCTCTATTATTCTTCTGTTTTCCTTACGCATCTCTTCCCTTCGAAATGACCTCACTTTTTTCCTTCATCCCACAACATTTTCTCCATCCTTCGACTCCCTCCTTGTCCCTGATCTCCATCACTTGGACTCCCTCTCCTAGCGGTAGGTGTTGGCTCCGTGGGCGACTCTGGCTGAGTCATCGGTGGCCATTTCCACTCAAGGCTCTCAGAGTTTCTGACTAACTCCATGTCAAGGGAATGGCGAGTTGAAGGCAGTTTGCTTTCTGACCTTTCCATATGTACTCAGCTTAGTAACTGGTGAGAGAAAGAAAAGCAGTAATGGCAGAGAAACCAGAGAACAAGAGAAGGCAAAGGCACCAAAGGGAGCCTCCTGGCCCTTCCTAAGAAACAATTGCTTCTCCTTCCTCAGTTTCTCTCCTCCCCTGAAGGTGCATCTGGAAACGGCCACCAGAGTGAGGAGCAGGAACCATTTCATGGTTCTCCTGGTTCCCACACCAACCAGGGAAGAGAAAGATCATGTTCAAGACTAGGAGAGGCAGGTGGGACTTGGTCCTTAGATACACTGTGAGCCCCCTGTAATTAGCCTGAAAATCCCCTTGACCAGCAGCTTTCAGGTCACTGAGAAGATCTTTCCTTGTCTCCTTGTACATGAAGACTGAGCAGATATGTTCGCTTTAACCCTTTCCTAAAGGCCCTGGGCCAGAAATGTAGGCCCAGGGGAATGAGCACAATGCAACCCTATCCAAGTCTTGAGCCACTGGCTTTAAAATCTCAGGACAAGCTTGAATGCGGCAATGGATGGGATCCCCAAAGAACCAAACTGAAAAAACAAAAAACACCCAAATGAGCTCATCTGATGCCAGTAGAACAGAAGCTTCCTTGGGGCAGGGATCTTTTTTTTTTTAAAGCTTGATAGATCCAGCAAGATAGCAGAGTGACTGGTACCGAGCAGATATTTAAGCAACGTTTATTAAGCTAAACTGAATTCCTATGATTGAGTGGGGTAAACAACAAAATGTGTTTAAAGTGCTTGGCAAATCATCAAGTTCAGAGGGAGAATGGTGGTTCTTCAAAGTTCCTCCCTGTTCCAACCTGCTTTGTTCCATGTTCTAAGGTCCCATCCAGATCTGACATATTACATTCTATGTTCTAGAGCCTTGCTTAACTGAAATTCTGTGTTCTACAGTCTGTTTCCTTCTCCCTCTGTATTGTATATACAGAATGCTTTATATATGTGTATACACACACACACACACACACACACACACACACAGGTGATTTCTATTTCTAAAAGTCTATAATTAAAGATTCTTTCCAGCTCTGACATTCTATATCGTATGTTTGAGAATCTTTCCCAGCTCTGAAATTTTGGGTTCTGGATTCTGTTTCCTTCTACCTCTAACATTCTGTATTCTATATACAAAGTGCTTTTTCTCTCTAAAAGCCTATAATTAATTTTTTTTCCAGCTCCAACACTCTATATTCTATGTTTGAGACTCTTTCCCAACTCTGAAATTCTATATTTTATATTCTAAGTTTCCTTCTACCTCTAACATCCTGTGTTGTAGATTCTAAGGTCCTTTCTAGCTTTATTAATCTATGATCAAAGGTTCTTTCCAGCTCTGCCATTCTGTGTTCTATGTTCTAGAGCAGTGGTTCTCAAAGTATGGGCTAGAGAATCCTGGGAATCTCTGAAACCCTTTTAGAAAGTCTACACATTCAAAAATAGTTTTTTATTTATTATAATAGTTTTTCTTTCCAATATGGTAAATGTCTATAAATATAATCCAGATAAACAAAAACGCTTTGGAGAGATCCTCAGTCATTTTTAATAGGATAAAGATACTGAAAACAAAAGTTTAAGAACCACTGTTCTAGAGACGTTCCCAATTCTAAAATTCGGTATTAATCTGGAAGGATGATGGTGTTAATCTGGATAACTGGAAGGATGATGGTGCTCTCCACGGAAACTGGGAAGTAGGGAAGAGGGACGGAGGGGTTTTGTAGGGAAAAGCGTACTTTCTGTTCTGTCCAAGCTTTCCACTAAAGGCCGATACAATGGTGACCACAGCAAGATTGGGAAGCCGTTAGTCTCCTTGAATCTGGACTTCATAGGATTTTAGGCTTAAAGACATTGCGCTGGAAGTACTCTTAGAGGGCCAGCCAGGATGGGAGATGAGATACTGATGCTGAACTTGCATGAGCATTCCCTGGCTCGCTGCCCCTGGGGCTCCCAGAGGAGGCAGCTCCTCTAAGGCAGGGCTTTCTGGAGTTTCATCTTGGAACATAGACCTAGAGCTGAAAGAAATCTCAGGAGCCATGTGGACCAACTCTTTTATTTTGCTTATGAGGAGACTGAGACCAAAGGAAAGGAAGTCTCTTGGCCAAATCACAGAGGCAGTAAAGTGGAAAGGCAGGAGGCTCAGAAGCTTTTGAAAACAGATCAAAGCACATGCCAGAAGTCGGGGTGGGAGGAAAAAGCAAAGGCAGAGGGGAGGGAGAAAGGAAGGGAAGAAGGAAGGAAGGAAAGGAAGAAGGGAAGAAAGAAAGAAGAAAGGAAAGACGGAAGGAAACAAAGACAGGAAAGAAGGAAAGAAAGGAGAGAAGGAAGGAAGCTTTCAAAAATATATCAGCTCAAATATTAGAAGCAAGGGAGGGAGGGAGGAAGGAAAGGAGCATTTAAGTACCTACTATGTGCCAGGCATTGTGCTAGGTGTTTGATAAAATCGATCTCATTTGATCCTCATAAAAACCTCATGAGGAAATTAGACAGAGCTTGGAATCCCACAGCTAGTAAGGATCTGAAACAGAATTTGAACCCAGGTCTTCCTGACTCCAGATCTAATTTAATATCCACTGGCCCCACCTCCCTCCTAGGAGGGGAATGGGAAATCACACAGAAGTCACTGGATCTCATCCAGGTCATTAAGTCACTTGGGGATGTCTCCAAACCTCTGCTTTTCACGGGACCCCTGTGACCTTTGATCAGCTGTGGATTCCTCACACCATAATCAGCACCCCCACTTTTCCACTTGAGCTTCTCTAGTGTATCGTCTTCCCCTGTTAGAGCTTCTGAAGAGCAGGGGGTGTCTCTCTTTTGTAACTGCAGTACTTAGCACAGGACCTGGCCCATAGTAAGTGCTCAAGAAATACTTTTTCATTCATTTGTTTGTTCATTCATTCATTCGTTTGTTCATTCATCCACTTATTTGTTCATTCATTTATTTGTTTGCTCATCCATCCATTCAAAGATTCAGCTGAAGAGAAGCTGGGAATCATCACTTACTGACCGAGAAACTCTCCAAGCTGAGCCCATAAGGCAGCTCTGCAGTCAATGCCCCCAAAGCATTTCCATTAAGGTTCCCCCCCCCCCCCCCCCCACTTTGGGCAGCAAACTTTCTTTAACATTGAGGACATATTTTCCATTCCCTCATCTTAGGTCTCCTGGTCTTTCCCCTCGAGAGAGAAACATGTTGGGTCATTTTGTGAAAAGTTCACTTCTCCTGACCCTTTCCCATCCTGGATGTGTGCCCGTGGCCCTCCCTCCGACTTGGAGCCACCCCAAGAATGGAGCCTCGCATCGGAGGCTTGGAGAGGGGGAACTGGATGAATACCCAGCACTGCTTGGGGCGGATGCAGATGGAATACAGAGTAAGAAAAGAAATGGGTTTAAGAGCAAACATCCCAAACCCCATACCTGGAAAGTGATGTTCACCTGGAAAGTGATGTTCACCTGCAGAGGCAGTGGGCACAGGAGGGAGAGCACTGGATCTGGAGGCAGAATACGTGTATTGAATCCTGCTTAGATGCTTACTATCTGTGTGATCTTAGGCAAGTCACTTACCTTTGCCTCAGTTTTATCATCTGCAAAATGGGTATAATAATAGTACCAGCTTCCCATTCAGTGGTTGTGGGGAACAAATGAGATAATTCATGGACACACTAATAGCACTTATCCTTTTCAATGGTTGTGAGAAGCAAATAAGGTAATCTATATATAAAATGTAAAACACTATATATATATATATATATATATATATATATATATATATATATATATATTTGGTGTTCAGTTGTTTTTCAATCACTCCTGACTCACCATGACCCCATTTGGGATTTTCTTGGCAAAGATACTGGCGTGGTCGGCCATTTCTTTCCCCAGTTCATTCTATAGACGAGGGAACTGAGGTAAACGGGGTTAAATACCTTGCCCAGGGTCACCCCGCTAGGAAGTGTCTGAGGCTGGATTTGAATCCATGAAGACGAGTCTTGCTGAGCCCATTGCTCTGTGCACTATGGCATCATGCTCTATGTTAGTTATTATTCAAGGTGACATCCAAACTACAAGCTTATATTTGTGAAACAGGAAAGGGGGGACAGAGTCTGGAACTTGAGCCAGAGGACGTGGCCCAAAGGGGCTTGGATCCTCACTCTTAAATTAGTCTGAGGCCATGAACAAATTTCTTCTCCATGATTTACTTTCTCCATCTGTAAATTGGTTTCTTCCAGATCTGAATCAGTCAACTAGTCAGTCAACAAACATTTGTAAAGTGCCTACTATGTGCCGGACACCAAGGATGCCAGGAGAAAACTTTGGCTTTGGAGCAAGAAGGGTTTGATCTCCTATGTGACCCTGGACTTGTCTGCTTGGAGCCTTCTCTTTCTCCTTTATAAAATGAGAGGACAGAACCAGAGGATTCTTCTGAAGATCCTTTTATTTCCAAATCCTACAACAGAGATGTGAGACAACTTGGATTCATGGGAAATGTCCTGGGTTTGAAACCAGATGGCCCTGAGGTCCAATTCTGCTTCTGCCCCTTATTCTTTTTTTTCCCCTGAGGCAATTGGGGTTAAGTGACTTGCTCAGGGTCACACAGCTCTGTCTGAAGTCAGATTTGAACTCAGGGCTGGTGTTTTATCTACTGCACCACCTAGCTGCCCCTTCTGCTCCTTATTCTTTATGAGACTCAGTTCTCCTCAGCTGTGAAATGGGGAGGAGACCGGCGACGGATTCCAAAGTGCTTTCTCGCTCTAAATGTTCCAGGATGCAGGAGCCCAGAACAAGATCTCATCCCGACACGTAAACTGTCAATGGCCCACGGTCAAGGAGGAGAGATCAGGGGTCCGGGCAGATGGCTCCTCCGGGAAGGTCCTGGCGCAGCCTGGGCTATGACCTGTTCTTGGCCAAACTATATGGAAAAACAACCCCAAACAAAGCAAACCCCAAAGCACAGAAGGCCAGCCCCCAGAGTCGGGGAAACATCCTAGCAGGGAAAACCTCTGGAGGAGGTGATCAGCATGATGGAGGGAGGCTGGACCAGGTCCAGAGGGGAGTCCTCTGAGACGCTTTCCGTGCCAGACAGGAAGGATACGAGGGGGCTGAACTCGAAGGTCAGTGGAGGCCAAGTGGTATTTTCCAGTTAATGAAGGGCAAGGTCAGCATGAGTCAACAGTGTGAGCAAGCGGTTAGGGAAGCCGGAGGAGGTGAAGTGGCTGCAGTGAGGGAAGAGGGGATCCTGTGAACAGGCTCCGGTCAGGGCATCGTTGGGGTCCATGTTCAGTTCTGAGCAGTGCTGGTGGGTGTGGGCAACTGGGAGGGAATCCAGAGAAAAGAATCCAAGAAAGAAATGGGGATGCTTAGCCCCAAAGGAGAAGACTTGGGGGGGAGCAAGAAATTCCTAAAATCCAGGGGCTCAGAGAGACCTAAGAGGCGGGTCAGCCTCATGCTCTCATTTATCAATTTCATTTTTCCTGGATTAAGTTTTGCTTTGATCGCCACAAAGGACAAACAGATGATTACAACCCAAGAAAGAGAGGACTCGAGAACTTCTCCAACCTACTCAGCATGATTAATGACAGGAACAAAACCCCCAAATCCCAAACAAGATCTGTCATAGGGTGGACAGAACAAACCCCAAGCCAGTAAGCAGTGGGTGGGTGAGCATCCCCCCTCCATGTGTGCCATTCTGACCCATCCAGACCTGCCTGGACACGCCCAACTCCCACAAAGGTTCTCCGAGAAGGTCCCGCAGGCCAGATGCCCAGCTTGTGTTGGTGGCCTTCCCAGCAGCCTCCTGACATTGAGAGTACAGCAGTAGAGCTAACTGATCCATCGATCAACATTTATCAAGTGTTCATTATGGGTTAGGCGCTGTGCAGACAAAAGGTGCCAAATCCTTCCTGGGAAGAGGCTGACAGTCTAATGCAGGGGTCCTCAAACTACGGCCCGCGGGCCAGATGCGGCAGCTGAGGACGATTCTCCCTCTCACCCAAGGGGGGGCAACAAGAAGTTTCTTTATTTAAAGGCCCACAAAACAAAGGTTTTGTTTTTACTATAGTCCAGCCCTCCAACAGTCTGAGGGACAGTGAACTGGCCCCCTATTTAAAAAGTTTGAGGACCCCTGAACGGATCCACCTTATCTTTCCCGCTCTCCACACAACTCCTTCTTTTTCTTTGAAGGCGTCCTTTATAAGGTCTCTACTTTCAAGGGTTATTCTGTAGCCTGCCCATCCCTACCATGCTCATCTCAACACCCCTTGGATGACCCTCCACTTTATTTCTGGGACATTCTATGACTCACAGCCATAGAACACGACTGGAAGAATATTGAGGTTAAAAATGGGAACCCTTATTTCAGGAAGAAGCCCAAGAACACTACAAAAACTGCCATCTCCCAGAGACCAATTGACTCATTCTCCTCTATCTGTTCAGTTCTAGGTCCAGCTTATCATTCGTCCATCCTATATGTCCATGAGTAAATGAACAAACAAGCAAATGAATAAATAAAGATATCACATGTGTATGTCTTCTTTGTTGGGGTAGAGGGTGAAATGTCCTATATTAATAGGGATGTGCTGGAGCCAGCTTGTATAGGTTTGTGAGAGCTAATTGTTCAATTTTCAGAGTGAGCATTTATACTTTTAACAATCAACAAATGTTACTAGCCGGGGCTAGACCTGTCATTTTGTTGATGGGCTAAAATTAAGAAAGTGATGGAGAAAATGTTAATAAATTCTGATTAAACTTAAAAGTGAGTTGTATAGCTTTGGAGAGCTGATTGTTAAACATTTATCAACACCTTGGAGCCCGCCCAGATATTTTCTGTCTCATTCACCTCCATCATGTGGAAGCTTGGGGGTGGGGAAGGTGACACTTCCAGCCATGTTGGATTAATTAAATTAAATTAATTATTTATAAAATAAATAAATAAATTAAATTAAATTAAACATGTTGATAAGAGTTCCATAATTGACTGAAGCAAACAAGTGACTTTTGGGGAGTTTTAAAAAATCTTTCCAGCTGGGAAACGTGTGGACTATTTCAAGTTAGTTTTGAGAGTTGGTTGGGAAGGGGGAGGACAGTGATTCTCTGTCCAAACTGTCATGTGCTTGGCTAAGGGGCTCTGCCTCTTTGTATTTATTCCCTCCTGATACGTTGAATATCCAGAGATGGAAGGGTTCAAGGGTTGTGGGTCCTGAAAGGTCTAGAGATCTGAAGCTGTGACGGTGACGTTGTCCACTGGCAGGGCAGTGACTACAGTCCGGCAGCGGGTTGTCTTCCAGAGCAGCAATGGCTGACGGCAGGGGAAGGAGAGACATAGTGAACTCGGAGATATATAAAAAGATAAGTTACTGGAGAGAGGAGGCTGAGGACGCTTGTGACCAAGAGAAGTGTTCAGTAAAAAGTCATAACTAAAGAGAATTGTGTGAGACTGAACAGGGAGACAGGACTTTTATATTGGGAGGGAAGTAACAAGTTTCCTCCACGAGTACTTCAAAAACCTTTTACTCTAAGCTTGAGCCCACTCTTCCCATGGATGTATATGCATTTGTGGAAAATTGTGACCCACCAAATATTAATTTTTTCCTAAATTAGGGGTCAGTACACCACAACCTGAAGGCCGAATCCAGCCTGCAGCCTATTTTTGAATGGGCCTTGAGTTGAGTGGTTTTTACATTTTGCAAAATGTCGTGAACCTGACACTCATCCTTCTCTGTCCTGTTTCTATGGCCTGGGTTGGTGTGGGAATCCACTCGGTTACTTTGTCCTGCGGCTGCCCAAAAGGGCTGGCCTCTTGTGAAGAAATTCCCTTAAACAGCCCAATCAATCTAATTAACCTTAACAAAGCCCATGAAGAACCAAGCGGAAATGAGCCCCTTTCTCTTCGATTTCTCGATCTTTTCTCAGAGGGTATGCTACCCGACAATTGCCATAATCTGGGCAGAACACGCCTGCCCCTTTCCATTTGGTCCAGTTAGCAGGACAGTCTGTCCCTTTACAATTCTTCACGTGGCTATCAAAATGATCTTTTTCAGCTCTCCTTATGTCACTCCCTGATTGGCTTAACCACAATGGCTCCCTTATCTCCCAGGAGAAAATCTAAAACTCTCTGTTTGGCTTTTAAAGCCTTTTGCAAATTGGGTCCTTTCTGTTTACAGTGTTCTTCCTCCTTCTTCCCTTCCATGAACTCTACAGTTCATCCCCCCTAGGATCCTTGCTGTTCTTGCACGAGACATCCCATCTCCTGACTCAGTTTTCAGCGGTACCTCCATATCTGGAACTCTCTCCATCCTCATCTTCACGTTCTGGCTTCCCTGGCTTCCTTCAAGTCTCAGATAACATCCCACTTTCTAAAGCCCAGCTTTGTGGTTCACAACCCCATAAACGAATGAGGGAGGGTTACAAATTATGATTTCTTATTAATAAATGTTTTATTTGCAGCTATTTAATATACCTGGGATCATGTAGAAATTTCTTGAGTGAAAAAGGTTTGCAAGTGGAAATAAGGGACGTCTTTCCTGATGCCTATTAATGCTTGTATCTTTCCTCTGTTTATCTGTTTCTCCACTTTCTTCTGTCTATATATTGGTTCTTTGCTCTCTATAAATTTCTTGGACTTTCCCACCCATTTCTGAACTTAGTGTAGATGCAATAATATTCCTTTATATCGTGTGACCATAGTTTGTTTGGCTATTCAAAGCTCACACTGTCCAGCATTTACACGGAACCTTTAAGTTTGCAAAGCACTTTTACAAATCTCCCATTTGAACCCCACCATAACTGTGAGTACTGTGATTATCTCCATTTTATAGATGAAGAGCCTAAGTGATTTGCCCAATGTCACAGGCTGTCTGTGATCAGTTCTGGACCCAAGTTTTGTTTGACTCCAGTTCCGGTGTTTTATCCTCTGCCAATTAGTTCCCAGTTTCTTAATCAATGGGTACATGATTTAGTTATTGCTAACCCCCACCCCCCAAAAAAGCATTGTTCTGTATATTTTAGTGTATGTGGGAACTCTCTGTCATTTACATTCTTGGGAGTATATAATCCCAGGAGCGGGATCTCTGGGTCAGAGGGTTGGAATATTCTTGTAACTTTTATTAAATAATTATATATTACTTTCTAGAACGGTGGAACCAGTTTGAATGACACTAGCAAAAAATTAGCTTGCCTGTTTTCCTACACTCCTGCCAGACCGGATTTCAGCACTGTTTACCATCGTTGCCAGCTTGACAGGCTGAGGCAGCACCTCAGAGTTATATTACTTGGAATTTCTTTGATTTTGGTACTTTTAAAAAAATGGTTGCTGAAGGTTTGGGATTATTCAAGAAGTGCCTGTTCATATATGAGAATATATATATGTCATGAGAACAATTATAAATAGATATGTCTATTGGAGAATGGCTTTTATTTTTATTCATTTTTCTTAATTTTTTACAGATTTTAGAATTCACCTTTTTATTAGAGAAGCTGTTGCAAAGATATCTTTCTCCTATAATCTGTATCTTTTCTTTTTATCCTAGATGCATTTGCTTTTGTTTTTGCAAAAGTTTGTAATTTTCAGAGAATCAAAATTGTCTTTTTTGTCTTTGTCTTTTTTTTCCTTTATGATGATTAAAAAATTGAGAAAACAATAAACTATTGACCCATATGTCTCCTTTCCCTTCTCTGTAAGAAAAACTTCATAAGAATTATCTATACATGTGCTAAGAGCATCCTTGATAATGGCATGAGAACAGGAAGCCTTCTGGGGAAAAAAGAAGTCAATTATTCAACTGATTGAAATGGTCAGAGAATACAAGATCTCGTTCTGCTGATTGTTCGTCGGCTCCAGAAAAGTATTTGATTTGAGATTCTCTTTCGGCAAATCGTCTCTCATGTGCGGCAGCGATGTGGTGATTAAGGTCGTTCAACCTCCGGTTTTTACTCTTTACCCCACTACTGTTGACTCATTGCCCAGATGAGTGTTCCTTCTCTGTACTAGGAAGAACGCAAGCATCTGTAACCCTCCTTATCTTTTTTGCTAGCTCCGAGCCCCCAGTCAGTGATAACATTGACGACAAAACAAAACGCTCCAGCGTTGTATCTCTCTCGAGTCCATCGTGAGGGACGTTTCCCCCCCTCATATTCCTTCTCCCAACTCTGGTCTCAGTAAGTATCTTAAACTAGCTGATGGTGTGTTTTTGCAGTGTTTATAAAGAGAAAGTAAACATTTACAACAAAGTAAAAGTCAACAGATTTTCCCATGGCCAGAAAAAAAAAAAAGGTTTTTGGTTTCCATGAAGGAAGAAAGGAGATATAAGAACGTCGCTTTGGGGTCTCTAATCTGGAGGAAAGGGGAAGATGTTTCTGCCCTAACTTGTGCCTTGCTCTCGGAGTCCTGGCCCTTTCATTATGGCAGTTGTGTGGGCCTGGGTTTCCCTCTCCCTGCTCTGTGTAGTTTCTGCTCAGGACATCAGGAGCTGTGTTTTTCTTCTTGGACTCATTGAGCTGACTTTTAAAGTCGTCCAGCAGTGTGGCCCTATCACTCCCAAAAAGCACCTCATAAAACACCTCATAAAGGGACCAGGCAGTTAGGTGGTACTGTGGAGAGAGAGCGAGCCTTAGAATTAGGAGACTGTGAGTTCAAATGTGGCACGCCGTATTTGGATGACCCTGCACAAGCAGCTTTGCCTCAGTTTCTCCTTCTGTCCAATGAGCTGGAGAAGAAAATGGCAAAGCCTTCCAGGATCTCTGCCAAGGAAATCCCAAATGGGGTCAGAAAGAATCGGGGAGGGCAGAAGTGACCCAACAACATAAAGAAATCGTCTGGTCTGGCTTTGTTTTTATACTTAATTTCATACCTGATTGTCTGGTCTTTGTTCCCCATGGGATTAGATTTGGAAAAGAGCAATTACCTACACAAGCTTATGTTAAAAATCCCCCTCAATTTCTTGAATTATATGTAAAGGAGTAAGCTTACGAAATCCTGGGTCTAAGGACAAAAAGTAGCTTTATTTCACTAATTATAAAAAGGCAGCCAGGCTGCATCCCTTTATTATTTGCCAGCAAGTCCTCTGGTTGAATTAGGAAAAGAGTAATGGATGGGCCCGGCCTTAGGTGGCCCTAAAAAAGTCTATGGACTTTGAGAGAATCCAGACAGAGCAGGAGAAAAGGAGGATGAGGAGAGGAGAAAGGGAACAAGCATTTATTTAGCACCTACTAAGTACCAGGCGCTGCTATAAGTGCTTTACAAATATCTCATTTAATCAAGGACACTATTAGGAGCCTCATTTTATAGTTGAGGCAGGCCGGAGGTCTCCAAGGTCACCCAGTTAGAAAGTGTCTCGGATCACACTCGAACTCAGCTCTCTCTGGCTCCGGGCCCAGCTCCCTGTCCAGGGCCCTTAGCTACCTCTAGCAGCTTTGTGTAGTGTGGCCATTGGACCCATCCTGGAGAATAAAAGAGTGGGGGGAGAAGGAGAGATTTTCTTTCTCCCCGCCCCAGACTGGGGCATCTGGCAGTAGAATTTCTTGCTCAGTATCAGTTTGAGAGGATCAAGGCTGAATTGAGAAGGGGGAAGCTCTTTTGTGCCCTCACACTCACACACTCACACTCACACTCACACACTCACACTCACACTCACACTCACACTTACACTCACACAAAGATATATTGGGGAGAGAGATGGTCCGATTTCAGCTGGTGGGATGTGGAGGTCGGAGAGGGCGATGAGGTGAGGAGCCGGCTGGCTGCAGGGACTGGGGAGCCCTTCCCGGCAAGAGAGGAACCCCCAGAAGGGGGGCGGGATGGAAAGGGAAGGACTCTGCTTTGGACATGTTGCATCAGAGGGGCTTAGGGGACATCTGGTTTGAAATGTCCAACAGGCAATTAGCGATGTGGGATTGGCAAGAGCCGCTGCAGTTGGATAAATAGAGCTGGGATTCATCTGCAGAGAGATGCTAATTGAACCCCTGGGAGAGGATGAGATCACCGAGTAAGAGAAGAGGAGAGGGCCCAGGACAGAGCCTTGAGGCGTCCCACTAGTTAGGGGGAGGGGCTTGGGTGGAGATCCAGGGAAAGAGGCAGGAGATGTGCTCAGTTAGGAGCAGTGTTAGAGCAGGGGGTCCCAAGAGACCTTGGGGGGGGACAGTATCTAGGAGCAGTGTTAGAGCAAGGGGTCCCTGGGGGGCGGGGAGAGTATCCAGGACATGAGGGCAAGTGCCAAAGCTGCTTTGATGTCAGGAAGGGTGTAAAGGTCAAATGCAGCTTCCATGGGCTTCAACCAGAGCCTGGTCATGGGGATTTTAGAAAAGGGTTAAAGAAGAGAAAGAGGAGACATCAGTTGTGGGCAGTTTTCTACCTTAGTTAAGTCATTTTGGCAGGTACCAGCGGCTGGGGGTGAGTGGCTTTTGAGGGAAACTAAGGCAGAACTGAGGAGAAAGGGTGTCCCTTCCACGCTGCCCATTCAGTCCCCTCTCCCCGGCAGAGAGAGGATTGGACTGTGGGAAAACTAAGGACAGGAGAGCTGTACCTGCGGTGGGAGGAAGGAGATGGCAGGGGGCTACAAAAAGAGAAAACCCCTCAAGGAACTGGAAGTCTAATGGGAGAGACGCCGTACAACAAGCCATGTACACCCAAGATCCCCGGAGAGCAGGGAGAAGGAAGAGAGGAAGCAGCTCCTCCCAGAAGAGACCCAGAAAAGCCTTCTGAAGAAGGTGGGCTTTGACCTTGGCCATTTAGAAGACTCCCGGTCACCCACTTGCTGGAGGCAAACCTCTCCCCCTGCTGGGGCCTCTCTCCATCTGGAAAATGGGGCCATGGCCCTGGAGGAGCTCTTCCTTTCCTCCAGGCTCCAATGGTTAGCGTTTCCCTCCCCAAGTCCCTTTCTCAGGGAGATATTCTACACTATCAATTCAGCGCCATATTAAGAATTGGCGCAGCTAGCCAGGAGAGCTTAGCTGAAGAGGACAGAGGAGAGGGAGAGGGAACGGACTTTGTTTTCCTATTGCCCCTGTCACTCATAATCCTCCCCAGTGGGTCCTCCGTCTCCATCTCCCCCTTTGTCTTGAACATCCCGAGGGTCCCAAGCGGGGCTCCAAGCAATCTCCAAGAGTCAGGGGCCAATGGCTCCAAAAAGTAACCTCTCCCCAGGAGATTCGGATTTAAAGGAAGCCTGAAGGGCCTTTGCAGACACAGGGCGGGAGTGGGGAAGATGAAGGGTTTTCCACACTTAAAACAATCTGCGTTCACTTTGAATTCCTAAATGAAAGCATCTGTCCCGTTCTAGGCCCTTGGATGTCGGGAGGGGCCGGAGCCAGCTTGAACTCACTAATGAAGCCAATTATAAATTTTCAAGGAAGAGATTCTACCTCGGCAATCAATAAATGCCACAAACTAGGCCATTGATTTGTTGTTTTGTGGGTTGTCCAGCTCTAAAAAACAGATGGGAAAGGTGTTGATCGTTCAGGGAATCTGGGCGATACAATAGATACAGACCTGAGTTCAAATGTGACCTCAGACACGTATTAGCCCGGTCACCCTTTTGGCTTTGTTTGCCTCAGTTTCCTCATTTGTAAAATGAGCTGGAGAAGGAAATGGCAACCCCCTCTAATCCTTTGCCAAGAAAACCCCGTAGGGGAGACAGCTGAACAACAACGAATGTGACTTTAAGTGTAAAAGGGTGCTGAGCTGCTGGTTAAAACTTACTGTGCATCTTCTCCATAGTCTCAGCTGTTTTCTCCTGCTGCTGCTCAGGACCCCTACAGTTCCATTTCAGCCGCCATCTCACCCTGTTAGAAAGTAAAGAGCAGGGACCATCTCTTTGCTTGTATTTGTGTCTCCAGCACTTAGCACTGCCATCCCTGGCAAATAGTAGGTGCTTAATAAATGCTTGTGTGAACTTCTTGGGAGCTCCCAGGGAGCAGGGCTCTCTGTCTCTGGAGGGTTTTGAGCAGGACCTGAGCCTGTTCACAGGGGGTATTGTAGAGGAGATTGCAGGGAGCCCTCAGATGGAATGGGGTGGGCAGTGAGTCCCTGTTGGCTCTGATATTCTAGGACTCTGTAACACAGGGTCTGACAGTCTGAGTTAAGCTCCTGGCTCAGAATATGGCATTATTGAACAGACTAATAGAATTATGGGGACTTCAGAGATTATCCAGTCCGTCCTAGTAAGCTGTAGCTATCCCGTCCCTAGAATTGGAAATATTTCCTCTAGGCTTCCAAGTTTGCAATTCACTCTTGTGTACATTATTTAATTTGACCCATCATACTGTGAGGTACCCGCTTTTTGCCATTCCCATTTTGCAGATAAGGAAACTGAGGCCGAGAGTGCTTAAGTCCCTTGGCCAGGGTCACACGGTGAAGGCTTTCTGACTCCAGGCCCAGCAGAAGAGGGTTTAGTGAAATGGGAAGCGTCTCAAGAGTCTGGCTCTGTCTCCCCTGAGCCTGAGTCCCTGAGACATGACATACGGGACGGGGCGGGCGAGAAGGCCGAGTTTGGAAAAATGGGCTGAGATCAGGTAAGAAAATATTTGGAGAACGGGAACACCTGTGGGTCTGGGCTAAGGGAAACGGCTGGCGGAACGACTGAGTCATTTATGGGTGATTTTGAAAACTTCCAGAAGCCTGGAGAGGGACCGAGAAATGAACCCAGACTCAGAGAAGGGGAAAAGACGGACGCTGGATTTCCTGGACGCTGGAGACGGTCGCCGGATGGTGGCGGGGATGGGGATGTCCTGGCCTTGGTTTGGCTGTGTCCAGGACCTCAAGTACCGGCTGGAGTGACCCCTGATTCAGTTAGTGGGAAAGGGGAGGGCCTGGAGCTCAGAGCTCGGGCTTCAAAACCATTCTTTATATATAGTAGGGTGGAACCCCACCTATGGGGGCAAATCCATTCTAGCCTCAGTTTCCCTCATCCATAAAATGAAGGGATTGAGTAGGTGGATGATCTCTAAAGGCCTGTTCATTTTGAAACTGTGATCCTGTGGGATCTCGGTGCTGGGATCACTCTTTGAATCTGGGATCCAGAGATTGACGGAATTGAATGCCATTTACAGATCCCTCCCCCACTCCATTCTCTGCCCTCTTCCACATGGGCCCAGGAGCCTGATCTGGAGGTTTCCTGGAACTCCTGGGCCCGGAGTGGCCCCTGTACCATCTGGGGGCTGCCTGGGAGGGGAGTTGCTGCAGATATGAGGTCATGTGGCGGATGATTTATTGTGCTTTCTTTTATTGCCTTTATTGATTCCACGCCCAGATGAAAACGCTGTATCCAATATCTAAACATGCTTGCTCTGTTCCTGTGGGGGAATTGAATTCATCGGGTCAGGGGCCAGGGAAATGTGCGAGTCTGCGGAAGAGATGGGGCTCGGCCTGGGACTGGAAGCTGACTCCGGCCGATGAAGCCCGGCCCTCCCCTGCAGTGAGCGGCTCCCGACCCCCTTCTGAGGAGCAGCTGGACCCCGGGCTCTCTGCGAGGACGTCCTTGAAATAATGCTCATTATCCCTCCGACTTCAGCTGGCACTTAGGGCCTCGTAAAGTGGGTTCCCATCTGCTGCCTCCCCAGATCCCAGCTGAGATAAGTTATGTGTGTTGCACTTTATAGGGGAGACGATGGCTGGAGAGATGAAGCCGTTTGTCCAAGGCTGGGGCGTCCCAAATGTGAGAGGGAGGCTCAGCTCTAACAGAAACATTCTACCTCACAAAGGGTCTGGGCCGGGGAAAAAGTCTGCAGACAGTGCCCTCACTCCGAAGACTTAGCCTCTATCCACTTGGAGGCTGCCCCATCTGCTGGGATGGGCCCAGGATCTGAGGGAGTCATAGAGAAGAGGCTTTGGCAAATTTTGAGTTAAGGACGCCTTTGCCCTTCCTAAAATAGCATTACTTCTTTCTTCTTCCTTCTTCTTCTTCTTCCTTCTTCTTCCTTCTTCTTCTTTCTTCTTCTTCTTCCTTCTTCCTTCTTCTTCCTCCTCCTCCCTCTTCTTCTTTATCTTCTTCTTCCTCTTCCTCATCTTTTCCTTCTTCTTTCTTTTCCTCCTCCTCCTCTTCCTTTCTTCTTTTTGCTTTATATCCCCATACAGACCATGGCATACAGTAAGCACCTAATAAATGCTTGAAGACTAACTGGGGTTTTTATTTCTTTTTGAAAAAAACAAGTCACCAATTCCAGTGAAACAAGCATTTTTTAAAGCACCTACTATGCCTTTTATTTTTATAACCACAGAATCTAGCAAAGTACCTGGCATATAGTAGGTGCTTAATGAATGGTTGGTGATTGATTGAACAATGGATTGATCTGCATGGGGAGAGGGAGCATGCTGACTGGGAATTCCCTGCGCCAGGGAGATCCCAGGTCTGGTCCTAGATAATGGCCTTCCTCAAAGAGCAGCTCCCATTTACATGACATTGTAAGGCTTATTTTACATACTGCACCTGGAAGGGGGATGGGAAAAGGGAATCAGATAATCCCTGCCCTGAGGGAGCCTCTGTTCTCTTGGGGGAAGAGTTATAAATGTAGATAAAGCTGTAACCAAAATGTTCTACACCTTAGAAAGGAGGGAGAGGACAGGAACGAGTGGGGAGAAAGCTGGGACACTTCATGGAGGATAGAACAGCTCAACAGAGCCCTGAAGGGAGAAAAAAAATCCTGAGAGGTGGAGGGGAGAAGTACCAGGCAGGGGGCGCACAGCCTTTGCAAAGGCCAGAGCCGGGAGCAGCTGGTAATGCAGTTTGTGTGAGATACCGGGCAAATAAGCAGAACCCTGTGCAAGAAGAGCTGAAAGGCAGATTAAGCCAGATTAAGGATGCCGGGTTGAATCCTTCATATTTCCTCTTGGGGATGATAGGGAGCCACTGAAGATTTGGGAGGGAGGGAGAGCTACAATAAGCCCTTTTATCCTGGAAGATTTCCTCCCTTCTCTAAAAGCCTCTGCTTTTCCCCAAGCTTCACTTCCCCAGGAGCTGTGCTTTCAGCTTTTGCCACAAGAGGTCAACCCACTAAATGTTTTCTTATAAGATGTCCTTCCAGAATCAACCGGTTTCAGCAAATGGCCGGGCACTCCCTGCTAGGAAAGGCTCTAGATTCACAGACCCCCAAGGCTTTACTTCCAGCCCCCCCCCCCCCAGCTGAAATGGAGTCTTCCCTGTAGCTGTTTAAAAATCCCATTTCTGAGCAGGGGTCTGCTAGCTTGGCCAGGCTAGCCCAAGGACCCATGGTTCAAAGATGCCAGGGGACGCCTCAGGGAGCCCCTTTCTAGAGGAGATCTCTTCATTTTCTGAGGAGCCGAGTATCCTTATACCCATTTTCTTAGGTGAGAAAGCCGAGGCAGGCACAGTGACTTGCCCAGTCTGAGATGGAAATCACTGTTTCTCTTGACTACAAGTTAGCATTTTAACCACTGAGCAGTCCAGCTACCTACACATAGAAGATGGCAATATGGGCCCTTAAGAGGAGTTAGGGGGACATCTTGGGTCTTGGGAAGTTGGCTTTATGAGATAAGGTACGGATTATACTTTGCAAACCTTGCTGTGCTATAAAAACGGGGGCTCTTCTTACGATAATGATTATCTTGGACCAGATATGCCACTTAAGGAACTCCCGGTGAGCAAACTCCTTCTCCCAGTGCAAGTCAGTCTATGGATCAATCGATCGTTAACCACTTACTAAGCACCTACTATGTTCCAGATACTGTGTGAAGCTCTTTAGTTAGGAAGAGAAACATGTCCTGCCCTCAAGCAGCTTCCTGGGGGCCCTTTCTGTTTCACCTTCAGGTGGAATAATGTGGCTCCAAGGGGAGAATATAGAACATTAAAGCTGGAAGGGACCTCGGAACAAAGAACATTAGAGATCGATGGAACCTTAGAATATAAACATCAAAGCTGGAAAGGACCTTAGAACACAGGACATGAAGTTAGAGATTATCTGAGCTAACTCTCCCATTTCACAGAAATCACCTCTGAGGGATCCTCTTTGTCTGGCCCGATCACAGGATTATGAAATCTGCTCTGTAAAGAGTTTCAGAAGCCGTCTAGATCCAATCCCACCTTACATGAATGAGAAAGCTGAGGTTGATCCACTCTCCAAGTGGATCGAAGTTCTTTCCTGATGCTTCATCCGCGTCTGGATGCTCGATGCCCATTGGTGGGATGGGCAAACATTGGGGTAACAGCCTGTGTGAAGGCACCGGTGCATCAGGTTGCCATGGCTTCGGGGGGGGGGGAGGAGTTTCCCCAACTAATGCAGGGATGAGCCTGTGTCGAGCTTAGCAGGGAGGTCTTAGAGCGGTCCCCGAGTCTCTAAGTGGCTCCTGGTAGAGTCAGTGAAGCATCAGGGTTCAGATCAGAAGGCAGCCCTTTCTGCTCCATTCATAATGGCGGACAGTTCACCGCTCTGCCAGAGGAGGGCGTTTCCTGCCCTTATTTACCAGCTCAGGTGGCCAGCCGAGACATCATGGGAGAGCAGACCTTGGTCCCCTGTTGGGGGGAGGCTCAGAGACTGCGAGATAGGGGTGCGCCAGCCCAGGTTCCCATCGGGGGGGCTCGTATGGGGCTCAGGGGGGGCTTCCACCAAAGGCTGGCTGGGATCGAGAACCTCTGCAATCTGAGAGCGAGAGAGAAGGAACAATAGTCGGGAGTGGATGGGGGCAGTGAGGGAGGCTCTGAGGCAGAGAGGGAGGCTCTGAGGCAGAGGGGGCCTGTGGAAACCAGTCTACCGTGGGAACAATAACTGATAACTCTGGGTTACCATTTTTAAAAGGTTATTTTTAGCCAAAGGGATGAATTGTTAAAGGCAGGATTTTAAAACTCAAAGGGCTCTGAGAGGAAAAAAATTAGAACAATGAACAGAAGCATAACTAGGGCGGGGTGATCAGGGCTTTTTCCTGGGTACCAAGATTCAGAGGTCTAAAATTTCCTTTCCTTCTCTTTTTGTTTTTCTTTCTTTCTTTTAGAGGTAGAGAAATTTAACAATAACAGCTGACATTTAAGGTTTGCGAAGCTCAAAACGGGAGGCATCTCATTCATTCCTCACAATTATTCTGTGACTTAGATGCTTTTATTATCCTTATTGTACAGACTGGGAAACTGAGGGAGATTATACAACTTGTTCAGCACCTAGAAAGCTCCTGAGGCAGGATTTAAACTCTAAGGGCGGCACTCTTACCTGCTATTTGTCCCAGCTACTTCAGAGTGTAATCTCTGAGTTCTCTGTCTCACTCTGCTTCTCTGTGAAAGCAGCCTAGCCTGGGTGGATAGAGTGTCAGCCCTGAAGTCAGGAGGACCTCAGTTCAAATCTGACCTCAGACACTTAACACTTCCTGGCTGTGGGACCTTGGACAGGTCACTTAACCCCAATTGCCTCAGCCAAAAAAAAAAAAAAAAAAAATCTAGCTTTAAATCTATGATGTTAAGAACTACTCTAAAAGGTCTGGTGTCATTTGCACAGAACCATTGTTCCTCTCTCCAGCCCTCAAACAAATGTCCCCGGAGGAGGGTGATCCCATGGGTTCAGCTAGTCATTTGGGTAAGAATGAGAAGGTCAAATGCTGTCAAATCCTCTTTGTGGCTTTTAAAAACCTTCATAAGCTGACTCCTCCATCTTTCCAGTCTTCTTATAGCTTATTAATCTCTGGTGGTTTTTTGCACAAGGCCTAGAAGGCCCTTTTTCCCCTTCTTGCCCTCCTTCCCCTTCTTGCCCTCCGAATTTCCGGCTTCCTTCAAGTCTCAGCTAAAATCCCATTTCCTACAAGAAGCCTTTCCTTATCTTCCCTCATGGCTCCGTCTTCTCTGACTTCAGTATATCCTCCAGAGCCGGTGTGCACGTTGTCCCTCCCATTACATTGTGAAATTCTCTGGGGCAGGGACTGAATGATGCTTTTTTTTTCCTTTGCATCCCCAGTGTCTGGCATTCATTCATTCATTCATTTAATAAGCATTTATTACTGCTTATTAACTTGACTAACCTGATTCTAGTTTAACCACACCCTAGAAAAAGAAAACAAATCACTAGGGGAAACATGGCCTTAGGCTCAGGGCCTAGCACACCGGGGGCAAGAGCAGCATTTCACTCATTCTGACTGTGGACAGCCTGAATCTAGCGCCAGCTTTGGATGTCCTTCCTACGTGATTTTCCTTTCTTTAAGGGGATCCTTTAGGGTTAGAAAAGATGACAAAAAAGAAAGAGAAAGAGGCAGGGGGGCTGCTCAGATCACGTGGGACGAGCTTGCAATTTCCATTCCACTCCGGACTTTCCAAAGCTCTACCCCATTCATTGTCTCTCCCTGTCTTCTCAGCAGTAATTCGGTGAGGAAATAATAACAATGAATAACATAGAAAACACTTTATAGACCTCATCTTATGTGAACCTTACAAGCGCTCTCCGAGGTGCTATTCAAGCCCATTTTATACAAGAGGAAACTAAGGTCACTGGAAGGGATCTGGAGGGCATAGGGGAGCCACGATTTTGCAGATGAGGAGAGCAGCTTCTAGACGTAGCTAATTATCCTTGCTTATTAACGATCAAGCTCAGAGGTTGGAAGGAAACTTTAGCAAGTTTTCCATTTGGGCTCTTAGGGCAAAGGGCCAGTTGTCCCCACCTGGTTCCAGCTCTCGTTAGGAGAATTCAGAAGGCCAGAGCCCACCTGACAAAGCCCTCAGAGATGACCACCAGCCACAGGAAGGCGAACCATCTCATGTTTCTTATTCCAATCCCTTGAGAAAAGAAAGTTGAAGCAAGGAGCTCAAAGCTGGCTCCGATACGTACTCCCCCCACTGCACTCAGGCCCTTTGGAGGCCCATTAGGGAGCCTCGATAAGAAATGCAAACTTTCCCAGGGGTTGCTCCCTTCCGTCCTTGTTATTCCCAACAGAAGCGATTAGATAATTCCCCAAATATCGAGCGGCTGCGATGTTTTGTTTTGTTCTGCTTTTAAAGTACAGTTTCTTATTTTGGATGCTTCCTGGAAAGCCCCGGGACTTACCCAGGGAATGGGAAGTTATTGCCAGCTGGAATTTAATCAGAGTCCTGACTGGAAGTAGAAGTGGAGGAAACAAAAATATGGGTTGAATTCAAGTAAGGAGAAAAGTGGTGGGACGCTCTTCCCTGGTCATGGAGAGGGTCATGGAGGGTCTTTCTCCAGTGAAAGAGGCAAGATGGTGTTTCCTGGCGGGGACTGGGAGCTAAGAATTACTTATGATTCTTCCCACTCGCCTTACTCATCCATTTCTTGGGTGTCCAGCCTCCGCAGATCCTCAGACTTTCCAAACCCAAAGCCCAAGACTGGACAGTTAGGGAAAGGACATGTCCCAGAAGGCATGGCCATGCAGTGACCAAGCCCTGAGGTCTCCTGGGATCTCCGCGCTCTGGCCAGAATTCAGCATTTCCTAACTAGCTTTCTCTGTGGGACCTCTTTGAGGAGCTGACAAAGGAAACAGTTCGATCCAACTTAATTCAACAGCATTATTAGGGAGACTCTATACTTGGTTTGGTGAGATGTGCAGGACCAGAGACAGAAGAAAAAAATTCAGTGGGAAATGGGCAAAAGAACAGGATGGGGGAAAGAGTGAATAAAAGACCACTTACTAAGAAGGCTGTTTGTTACACACTGAGAACCTGGAAAAATGAGAACTAACATGTATGGGGAGAGGGGGTCCCCCAGCACACTCACCAAAGTCCCCTTTCCCCTAGAAAAAAATTTTAGAACAATGAAGAGAAGCATAACTAGGGTGAGTGATCAGGGGTTTTTCCTGGGTACCAAGATTCAGGGGTAGAACATTTCCTTTCCTTTTCTTTGCTTGGTCTTACTGCCAGAGGAAGGAGTGGGCAAGGAGTTAAGGAACAAGGTCGTCAGGTGGGGATTTTAGAAGAGAAGGAAAATCAATAAATGCATTTTATTATTTGTAATGATGGACTACAATCCGTAGAGGGCAGGAACTCCGAAAAGGTAGATTTAAGGCTCAGTGTGATTGATTGAATCCTACAACAAGATATTAACTCAGTGGAATTGATGAAATCATTGGTTCCCGAGGGATATAACCATTGGCTTATATTTAGTACGATGAGTTGATTTAATTGGAATAGAGTATTTAAGAGGTCCGAGTCAGGAGCAGAGACTGAGATGTGCAGACTGCTGACCGACTGACTGACTGCAACTGGGAGACTGAGGGACACAATAAAGACTTTGGACTTTATCCCTGACTATTCTCATGGTGATTATTTGGCCGAGACCAAGGCTGGTCCTGAGGCCCTCCAGAAAGCTACCCGAACAATTCAATAATCCAATGTGGGCTCATTAATCCTTCCAGTGAAGCAAATGACAGCCTATGGGACCCTCAGCCGTGATTTCCACACAGTCCATCCAGTGAACAGGGAGTTGGACAAAGGCCTGCTGGGTGATGTGCTAAGCCCTGAGAATATAAATGAAAGCAAAAGAGACAGTCCTTGACCTCAGGAAGACAACACAAAAGGAGGCTAGATATTGGGGTGGGGTAGATGGGTAGCAGGACAGTGAGGGAAGAGTCGGAAAAGCCCAGAGAGCTGGGAGTGGAGTTGTGAGAGATGTGACTTTGGATCCTTAGGGAGAAGCCGTGTTTGGGCCCAGAATGGCTTGGAAGTCCTTTCTGTGCCAGGCGGCTGGTAACCTGAAGCCAGAACGTGTGAGAAATCACAAAGTGAGCAAAGTGACCCGAGGTGCCCGGCCACTCTCTCCTCAGGCAGAGGCCAATGCCCTGCACCTGCCTGGGACTGGCGGTGGGCGAGCCCTCTTGTCTCCCCAATCCTCGGCCCGGCTTTGGCTCCTTTAGGATCTTGTCAGTGACTGCAGCTTTGAGAGAGAAAAATGGAAGAGCCCATCTCGCTTCAAGTCTTTAAAGGGAGAATAAGACTCTGGGACGATCCTATCAGGGGAGAAGCAGGCAAGGCAAGCTCCGTCCTGTCTCTAGCTGCACTTTGCTACTCCAGAAACTTTGGGGGAATTTTCTCTTGAATCAGATCTAGGGCTCTCTCCCTAGTCGTTACCTGCACCCCAATGGGAGAGCTCCTTCACTCTGTATTGCCCGCTGTCTAGTCCCCTATGTATTCTTCCTCTGATTTCCATTTTGTTATTGATGAGGGTTTAAACTTTTTTTCATTCGAGAAATTTTTATGTAATCCTGATATATAGTTATACGAATCAAACACTTATTGAGGATAATTTTGCAACCCTACATTCAGTTATGAGATCCCATGGGGGATTATAAACTACAATTTAAGGAGCTGGGCCCTAAACTAATAAGATTTAAGGGAGGAGATAGATATAACTCTAACCCGATACCCTCTCTCTCTCTGAGGAGAGTAAAGGGATCGAGCTTCTGGCTCTAACCTCCTGAATCTCCTCCTGGAAGGAAATCAAGTCTCCCTTAGAGAAAGGTGGGAGGAGAAAAGGCTAGAACCACACAGTGACATCCCCATGCTACATGCTCTCTATAAATAAGAAATATTTTTCTAATCAAAGTTTAGAAAATGCTTCAGCTATGTTATCTCCTTCAATCCTGGCAACAAGCCCGGGAGTGAGATGCTATTATTTTCATTTTCATTTCAGAGGTGAGGATTGAGGTAAAAATGTCCAAGGTCACATAGTCAGTATGTGTCTGAGGGAGAATTTGAACCCACATCCTCCTGAGATCCATCACTCTATCTAGCTGCTGAAACGAGAGAAGAAACTACAGATTTTAATCTGGAGAAAAAGAAGACTGAGTCGGAAAACAACGATTGCCATCTGAATGACACTCATTCTTGCCTCCAAGCCAGATTGGATGACCACCTGTTGGGAAAGAACTCTTGTTCAGGGAAGGGTTGCACTAGACAGTAGCTAATGTGCTCTTGGGGAATGGAGCCCCCTCATTGAGGGAGGGTGCCCTCCAGGGCTCTCTCCCCTCTCAGACTCAAAGCCTGAAAACAGGCTGGCACTGGTTCGAGCCAGATTTGTTTGTTCACCTTCCATCTTATCATAGCCCACACTAGGTGTTCCTCAAAGCTCAAGATAACACAGATTCCCAAGAGGTTTCCAAGAATATCCCTGCCGACCTCAAAGCCTTTAGGCATCCAGCAGGGAGTGACTTTTTAGGGAAAGTCCCTGGAGGTCACCGGCCTAAGTCCGCTGGTCATTATCGGGCCCCCATCTTGACCAAGAATTCTGGAAGGGCTCAAAGAGCTCCCTTGACTGCAGATCTGTGGGCTGGGAACTCTTCTAAGGTGGAGGGAGCTGCAGGAGCAGCCTGCTCTGTCTCCTGGGACTCCAGAAGAGGTTCAGTGAGGTCCAGTAAAAACGGCATTGGCCCTGGAGTCCAGAGACCGGGTTCACCTCCCATCTTTGATTATTAGAACCCCTGTTATTCTGGGCACAGAGAGAAAGAGAGGGAGCCATAGAGGCCGCTCCAGCTTTCCTGCTAGGTGATCTCTCTGACCCTGGGAAGTAATTACCTCCTCCCTTTCACTTCTTAAATCAAAAAATCCACTCACTGGATCCCCGGGAGGGACTCCTGTTTTGAGGAAGTCTGTTGATTTTCTCCTCTGACTCACTTCCTGCCAGGTTTTTCAGGCTATTTGTTATCCCTCAAATATCCTGCGTGAATATTTAGATATCGTGGCTATCACTGGCAGTGGAGCGGCAGAGAACCTTAGAAATCAGGCCACATGTTGCAGATCCAGCTAAGCCAAAATTTTAACCTGGGTCTTGTGACACTCTGCTCCATCAACACGCCCTATCCCCCTGACTCCTGGTGACATCTTAGCTGGTCTTCAAGGTGAAAGTCACCTTCCTCCTTTTTGAACTCTTTGGGGATCACCTAACTGGAAGTGCTCTGTCTCTCCTCACTCCACTCCTCATTTCTCTGTCTCTCTTGGTGTCTGTCTCTGTCGTTCCTCCTCCTTCTACCCTACTCCCTCCCTCTTTCCTTTTCCTTCCCAATCTCTATTTGTCTCTTCTCTCTCCTGCTCCCCATCTCTCTTTGTCTCTTTCTCAGCCATTCTTCCTCCTCCCACCCTACTCCCTCCTTCTTTCCTTCTCCTTCTCAGCCTCTTTCTCTCCGTCTCTGTCTCTTCTTTACTATTTTAGCACCATAGACTCCTCTTATTCTAATTTGATTTATATTTAGTTGTGAGCTCCTTCAAGTAGGGACAGTCCCTGCTATGAGGTATTGAACATCACTGAGCACTCAGTGTTTAGTAAACGAATGAATCAGTGGATAAAGGGATGCTCCAATGGAGTAATCGTGGAGTTCAGGGGCAACATGACAGCATTCCCTGGATAGGCTGCAAGATCTCAAGGATGTCAACTGGATGCCAGAGGGCCAAGGCTGAGGTTACTGAAGGCAGGTCCAAAGATTCTTGGGATCACTGAATCATGGATCCAGTCCTGTGGGGGCCATCTGGTCTAACGCTCCCCTAACCGGGTGCCTTAGCTCATTGCTACCACATTCATGTTGTAATGCCAAAGGTCACTTTTAATGGGGTGACCAGTTCCTCCATTTGTCCTATTTCGTATTCTGCCTTAAGGTTATGACCGTCCCCTCTTAATGGTTGAGATAAAGGTGTTATCACCTAGGTCTCTGCATTATGTCAATGTTCTTGTTATTCCATAAAAGGCTTGCTGTCCCGATACTCAGGGCTAGACTCTTTGAGATGATAGGCTCGTCTAGCCCTGGGATCCATTGGTCCCAATATTTCTCTCCATTTAATAAACTATTGAATTGGTCTCTAATCTCTGTCCTGCTCAGTTTCTTTTGACATTACAATGTCACCCCTGGTACTGCTCCCCCTCAAGTCCCTGTAGTTTCCATTTTATCAAACCCACTAAAATCACCCAGTAATTCAAGGTGAGTCAATCCAACAAATATTACTAAGCTCTTAGGATATGCAAAGCACAGAGTTAGGGCTATAAAGATAAAATGTCCTTCAAGCAGCTTACAATTTTGTGAGGGATCCACAAGTAGATAGAGAAATAAACACAAGTTAATTCAGTGAGAAAACACCTACAATTGGGGGGGGGAATAAAGAAAAACTTCTTGATCTAGGTGATACTTGAACTGAGACTTGACTGGAGTTAGGGATTCTGAAAGGAAACAAGCTCTAGGCAGGATTGATGGAAATGTCAACAGAGGGAAGTCTCTAGAATTAAGAGAAGTTGGGAAAGGCTTCCTGAGAAGCTGGGATTTTAATTAAGACTTAAAAAAGCCAGGAGGCAGGATAAGGAAGGAGAGTATTGCAGCCAGAGAAAATGCTCAGAGTTGGGAGATGGAAGATCACATTCTAGGAAGAGCATTAAAGGAAGCCAGGAGGCAGGATAAAGGAGGGAGAGCATTGTAGCCAGAGAGCTGGGATCAGTGGCACTGGAGTGAAGAGCCTGAAATTTTATGAGAGTGTTCTAGACAAGTGGACTAGTCCAAGCTAAATCATGATGGGAGTTGATTTGAGGATTTCTGAGAATAATTAATAGTCTCGTTTGGCTGGCCTGGAGGTATGGAGTGTATGAAACTCAAGGGTCACAAAATTCTGATGATTCATTAGGGCTAAAGCAGGGAAGTGGCCCTTGAATACTGTACCACTGGAGAGCAGAGTCTAGCAGGTCCTCAAGTATTATTCCAGCAATGAAATGATTAGATGACTCTTGTCTGAGGTTCATCTCCAGGTTGGATGCAGGACAATGAATTTTGGAGAACACAGATCATCTACCCGATAACAGAGGGGTTATTGTCTGTACAAGTATGCACAAAGATGAATCCACTGGTTCCTTAAAATATGAAATATGAGTAAGGTCCCCCATAAGCCTGGGGTATGTGAATTGGCTCTGTGGCCAATGAATTCATAATATGACTATGTGACATTTCTATGCTGCATTACATTTTCATTTATTTTGTTAAGCATCCCCCAGTCTTCTGCCTGAGGGCACTGCCCTGGAGTTTGACACCTCTGAAATATGAAATCCAATCTCCTTTTTATAGAGGAGAAAATCGAGGTCCACAAAGTCATACAATTACAGTAAATGCAGAGTGGGGATTTGATCGGAAATTTAGCACTTTTTCTGAAAGTTAAATCTAGATTGTTTCTCCCACTTTCTCCCCATGATTATCATGTTAACTGCTTTCCTAACGTTGAACTATACTTTTATCTCTGGTATAAATTTAACTTGATCATATTGAATATAATTTTTTTAATATATGGCTACAATGTTTGGTCTCTCTTTGCTATGATTTATTTCATTTCAAAGTTTTGTATCAATTTTCATTAGTGAAATTAATCTACGATTCTCTTTTGTTGTTTTATCCTTCCCTAGTTTGGGCATCTAATATCACACAAAAAGAAGTTGATTTAGTGATCTTGCTTTTGGAAGTTTATGATGCTGTGCAATGGGAAGAGTCTCTCTTTCTGTTCCAGTGTATGCACAGATACTCTCTGACTGGTTTCTGTTTGCTTACTGTGTGGTGAAGAAAAGTCCTGTTTGGCTGCTGAGCCGGAGTGACTGAGTGATTTGCTCACTAAAGGAACTAGTCGGCTGATTTGATCTCTTTCCCTGGCTTCATCTGAATGAGAAATACGAATAACCCTCTGCAGGGGAAGATGAGGAGCCCTTGGGTGCTTATCTCCCCACCCATCTGCCATCTGGCTGCCTCCTATACTGGCCCTGCCGCTGCTGTCCCAGCTATGCAGTGACCTTTTCTCTGGCTCCTGGGGTAGGTGTGTTGGGACCAGGCAGGCTTGGCTGTGACCTTGTGAGCAAGCCGGAGGGATGGAGAAACCAGAGTCCAAGCCAGAGCTGGCTGGAAGCCACCGGGACGCGTCGGAGAAAACCTGCCGACCCAGCCCCACAGTGGATCCACACCGAGGGCTCCAGGGCTGCAACGAGGGAGTAACTTGTTCTGCCTGAGAAGTGAAGCTGTTTGCCTGAAGTGTTTGGAGTGGCTGCTTTGAGCTGGGAGTGGGCCGGAGTCATGAGCCGATTGTTAAATTTTCATGTACTTCAGAAATCGGCAAGAACTGTAACCTGTCTACAAACTCTTCACCCTCCGGTACTCCTAGTCCCTTCCTGATGATTCATTATGGCTAAAGCTCTGGAACCCATGTTGCAGTCTGGCACTCTTTCTCTGGCTCTCCTCCTACCTCTCTGCCCCATCCACCTCCATCTCTTTGCTGAATCCTCCCCCAGGTTGTTCCTGCTCATCCTGGGCTGTCTTGTCTCTCCTTCTCTACTATTTCACTTGGTAAAGTTTGGAGTCTATAGATACAGGGATCACCTCTATGAATGATTAGATTCCCAATCTAGTCCCAGCTGCTCAGCTCCAGTCTGGGGTCTCCAAGTGTGATGCAGCGCGTCCCAAACTCACCCTGCCCTCACTCTCCCACCCTCCAAGCCTCCCTCGCACCGCTGAGGACACCGTCCCCCTCCTCCCAGTGACTCAAGCTCACAGCCGCATCTTGACCTCCTCACTCTTTCTCCCTTCCTTCTCCCATTTCTAATCTGTAGCCAAAGTCTGGCAGTTTGACCTTTATAACTCCTCTTGAAGGTGTTTATACATATATATGTGTGTGTGTCCTGGGCACGTAGCCCAGGGCCTGGCACATAGTAAGAGCCTCACAAACACTGACTGCGATTGATGCCTCCAGATCACGGGGAATGATTTTGTACTTTGGGCGTCTAAGCAAACATCCCTTTGAGAAACGTATCTGAAGTGAATACACTTGTGGCCCTGCTTTCTGGTCAGTCAGTGGTACGGGCGGAACATCAGCTGTGACGGGTGAGGGATACTGGGGAGAGGGGGGGTGTGAGGTGTCCGAGGGGCTCCCAGACCCTCCTGGGGAGAGGGAGTGTGTGAGGAGCTCCCAGACCCTCCCGGGGAGACGGTGTCCCCCTGGAGAATCCCATTTGCTAGAGTGAATGTGAATTCCTATCAGGACTCCCGGAGTTTATGCAGCCACAACCGATTGCTCTTTAAATAGCAGGTAAAATTCACCTGATTATTTCTTCTCTTTTTCTCTTCCCCTCTCTTGTCTTTTTCTCTTCTCTTCCCTTCTTTCTTTTCTCCTTTCTTGTTCCTTCCCTTTTCTCTCCTCTCCTCTTCATCCATTCTGCTGATTTCATCTATGTTCCTCCAGTGAGGAACTTCATGCTATTTTTTTTGAGGAACTTTCTTTGACCATGCAGAGCGGGGCCTGCCGTACAGCTCACAGCCCGGGAGAAGGAGCAGGAGGGAGGGGGGCAGGCGACCCCCTGGGGTCCATCATCAGTACGTGGCTGGCGAGTCTTGCTCCGAAAGCCGGCAGTTGCTGTGCTGGTCGCTCTCCGGCACTGAAAGCTAAAATGTCTTGTCACTGTGGGCAGAAATGAGGGCAATGTGACTCCTTGCGTTTCCTGTTTGGGTCCCTGGGAACAGAATCCTTCTGTTCATTAGGTCACTGTGCATGGACAGTTGGTTCTGTGTGTGTGCATGTGTGCGCGTAGAAAAGTGTGATCCAGAGTGAGCAGGGACTGAGAAGTGGGCTCCCCTTATCCTCTCCCCCCCACCCCTACCTGGCTTTCCCAGTCTCGGCAGTTTTCCTACAATTTCCACCTCATTCTGCCTTTCCCACTCAGCCTGCCCCTCTATCCCCTCTCAGCATCCGGGGGACTCTTCCTTTGTAATAACTGTGAGGATGTAGGAAGGAGAGAAGAGCCCGGTCCCAGGGGACCCTGGGTCGCTGGTCCCATGGGCATCATCCCCCCTCCCCCATTTCACAGGTGAGACCCAGAACCTTGGAAAAGGTCTCATCGCAGCTCTCAGGGGCAAGAATTGTATTCCAGGCTCCCTGTTATGTCACGGGGGCCACCTGCCAGCGGCTGCTGGAGAGCCAACCCAGACCTGCAACATGGATCTCCTCCTGGGAGAGGATGGTGCAAGGAGACTGAGAGGCAGCTGCTGCTCTCTGACCTCCCTCCTCCTCCCTCTGCCTCCAATTTATCTCACTCCCAGTCCCCAGCACCTGTGTCCACGGAGGCTGCCCCGCAGCTCCCTCAGACTCTATGACCCACAGCTGTGGGAGCTCTCGGGGATTGACGCGTCCCTTAACAGCTCTCCACTCAAAGTCCACCTTGTTCTGCATCTCGAGGGCCTTGACGTGGGAGGGCCCATCTCTGCCATCTTCACTCCAGGGATGGGGAACTCGCTACCTTTCCAGACAAAGTGTTAAATACTGAGACAGCCCTAACGGAGAACATTCTGCTTCTCAGAGCTGAAATTGGGCTCTTTCCCCCACATCCTTATCCACTGTCTCGGGCTGCCTGGTTCCGGTGGCATGAAAGCTCTTTGGGGCGCTAGCCTGGCTCCCTGCACACAGTAGGCCTCCAATGTATGTTGGCTGGAATTGGAAACTTCCATGCATCGCTTCTGTCCTTGGGGTCAAGCAGGAGGTGCAGGATCCCTGTCCTGCAGGGTGGGCTGCCCACTGCTCCTGCCTTGTTCCTGAGACGATTCTCCATCTTCCCTCCCTGGCATTTACGTGTTCTCTTGGAGGATATCCAAAGGTGTTCATGCTCATTTTTGTAGCCCCAGCAATGAGAAGTCAATCCCGGGCATACAGTAAGTGCTTCATAAATGCATGCTGCCCACCCAGAGAGCCTGTCCCTGGGCACACACTAAGTGCTTTATAAATGCATGCTGTTTGCCTGCAGCGCACGTAAGTGAGAAGGGAAGGGACTCGCAGGGTTTCATTCTTTTCGTGCCAGCTTCGGGCCGCATAGTTAATATGAAGCACACAATAGGCGCTTAATAAATGCCTGCTCCCCAAAGCCTTCAGTCAGCAGGGCCTGGCCACCGTGGCTGGAGCCCAGCCGCGCCCAGTAGTTGCAACAACCCGGGTGTGGCCGCGGGCAGGCTGGCAGATAAGGTCATCAGATTGCCCAGCCCTGTGCCCCCTCCAGCCTAGGCCCCGCCCTCTTTCGGCCCACGTTAGGGATGGGTGGGGGGTGGGTTCGCGCAGGCGCACTGCTAGCACCTCGCCTTTTTTTTTTCCTTGGGGGAGGAGCTTCCTCTTCTAGGCCTGACAGAGGGCGGGGCCAGCAGTACCACCTTGGGCGGGAGGAGGGGCCGGTGGATTCTTGGATCGTACCAATATCTGTGGATGGGAGAGAAGGGGGAGAAAGGGGGAAGACTGGATTCTAAACCAGAGAAGATGAAAACCAGAAACTGGACCACGTGGGAAAAGCTGGGAGACGCCGTTCCCTGTGGCGTCACATCCGGTGGGCGGGGCCAGATGCTCCTCACTCCACCCCCGGCCCGGAAGCGTGCGGTTTAACCCGAAAGCGGTAGTGGCAGCGGCAGCGGCTGCGGGGACTCTCAGGTGAGTGGGGGGGCCGGGTCGGGGGCTGCGTGCGGGGGCGGGGCTAGGGAGAGGGCTTTGTCGGGGCGCTGGCAGAGCTCCTCCGCTGCCAGCCTCGTCCTGGTGGAGCGCTGTGATTGGGTGGAGGGGGCGCGTGACTCACGCCGGCGCTGTTGCCTGGAGCCCGGGGGGGGGGGGCAGAGGAGCGGGAGCACGTGACCGTCACCGCTCCTCCCCCCCAGCAGTTGTTCGGAAGGGGCTAGAACCGAGCCGGGGGCCTGGGTCCTTGAAGTCTCGGCAGGGGCCGCGCAGAATGGGGAACACAGAACGCCGGGGTTAGAAGTAACGGTGGCTGTGCCCTGGGTCTGGAGAAGCCCCTGAGGGGGCTCGGGTCGGACGTTTGCTGGCAGCAGCTGCAGGGATTTAGGGCTCCCCAGGCTTGGGGGTCAGGCCTTGGGGAGACGGTCCTGCCCTCAAGGGGCTTCCAGTACACGGGAGGCAAAGGGGAGGACGGAACGGTCTGGGGGGCAGAGAAGCCTGGCAGCCTGGGCCCATCCCCAGATCCCTCCCCCCCACCTAGCAGCTCACCCATGGGGTGCCGGGGTGGGTTCCCAGGGAAGAGAAATGGGGTGTCAGGGCTGGGAGGGGCCTAGAACGGGGCGTGTCAGAGCTGGGAGGGGCCTAGAACAGGGGATGTCAGGGCTGGGAGGGGCCTAGAACGGGGCGTGTCAGGGCTGGAGGGGCCTAGAACAGGGGGTGTCAGGGCTGGGAGGGGCCTAGAACAGGGGGTGTCAGGGCTGGGAGGGGCCTAGGACGGGGGTGTCAGGGATGGGAGGGGCCTAGAACGGGGCGTGTCAGAGCTAGGAGGGGCCTAGAACAGGGGATGTCAGGACTGGAGGGGCCTAGAACAGGGGATGTCAGGACTAGGAGGGGCCTAGAACGGGGCGTGTCAGGGCTGGGAGGGGCCTAGAACAGGGATGTCAGGGCTGGGAGGGGCCTAGGATGGGGCGTGTCAGGGCTGGGAGGGGCCTAGAACAGGGCGTGTCAGAGCTGGGAGGGGCCTAGAACAGAGGGTGTCAGGGCTGGGAGGGACCTAGAACAGAGGGGTGTCAGGGCTGGGAGGGACCTAGAACAGAGGTGTCAGGGCTGGGAGGGACCTGGAACAGGGCGTATCAGACAGGGAGGGCCTAGGAACAGGGGAGTCAGACTAGGGAGGGGCCTAGAACGGGTGCAGGCTGGAGGGGCCTAGGATGGGGCGTGTCAGGGATGGGAGGGGCCTAGAACAGGGGATGTCAGGGCTGGGAGGGACCTGGAACAGGGCATGTCAAAGCTAGGAGGGGCCGAGAACGGGGCCTGTCAGGGCTGGGAGGGGCCGAGAACGGGGCCTGTCAGGGCTGGGAGGGGCCGAGAACGGGGCCTGTCAGGGCTGGGAGGGGCCTAGGACAGGGGATGTCAGGGCTGGGAAGGGCCTAGAACAGAGGGTGTCAGGGCTGGGAGGGGCCGAGAACAGGGGATTTCAGGACTGGGAGGGGCCGAGAACGGGGCGTGTCAGGGCTGGGAAGGGCCTAGAACAGGGGATGTCAGAGACTTTAGAATATAGAAGTCAAACATCATTCCATCAGCAGCCATTGAGTGCTTGCTGTATTCCAGTCTCTGTGTGAAGGCTCCAGCCGCCTGCCCTCAGGGAGCAGAGCCTGGAGAGCCCATGCCCGCTGGGGGAAGGTCCCAGCCTCATCTCGGTTCAGGAGCCCTGCCCTCACCAGGGATGGGCCGCACTTGCTGAGTGACCCGATGACTGGCAGGCCAGAGCTGAGCTCCTTGGGCAGGGAAGAGGGCCCCCTTGCCTTCGGGACCAGGGGCTGGCAGCCGGCTCCCACCCTCCCCGCAGGCCCCGCTTCTAGCACTGACAGGCAGTGGGCCTGAGCCCCTGGAGATGCTAGGGTGACCTTGAGCAAACTCCCTTCTGCCATCTGGCCTCCTTTTGCTCCTCTGGAACGTGGGGAGAAGGGCCCGGCCTCTCAGTGCTTGGCAGTTTGTGCCACATTTTCCACTCCTTTGCCATGTTGCTGCTCTCTGGGCTCGAGGCAGGGAACGGGTGCCACCGGGGCCGCTCACGTGTTTGCCAGCCCTGCGGGCCTGTCACTGCCATCCCCGGGGACAAAGGCTCCTTAGGAAGCAAAGCAGCAGCCCCCGCTCGGCCTCTCCGACCCACACTGCTGCCGCCTTTCTCCGGCTCCCGCCCCAGCCCCTTTCCTTCTCTGCTGCCCCTCTCGAGGGGGTGCCGCCCCCCTGTTTCCCGCCGAGACCCTGGCCGCCTCTCCTGGGCCCGATGGATCCCAGGGCTGGGGATGGGGAGAAAGGGAGCTGGCCGGGGACTGCCTTTTCCTGGGCTGCTGTCCAAAGTTCCCATCTCTGGCCAGGTAGGGATGGTGCTGGGCCCCGGGGACGTGGGGTCCCAAGAGGTCAGCTGCGCTGTGACCGCCCTGGGAGGGAGGCGCTGCTCGCACCCGCTTTGTAGATGAGCAAGGCTGAGGTCGCCAGTGGGCGCTGGCTGGTCCCCCCGGGAGTGGGAAGTGGAAGGTGGACCTCAGAGGCCCCACAGCCCAGGTGTCCCCGCCTTGTGGCCCAGGTGGGTTCTGTCACACACTCTCCTCTGCTCCTTGTTGTGACTTTCTGAACTTTGCCTGAGGGTCCCAGCGGTTGGGCAGGTGGGAGTCTGTGGGGAAGTACCCGCCCTTGCTGCCCACACACCCCTTGCTGCCCACACACCCCTTGCTGCCTGCCGTGCCCCTTGCTGCCCATGCACCCCTTGCTGCCCGTGTGCCCCTTGCTGCCCACCGTGCCCCTTGCTGCCCCCCGCTGTGCCCCTTGCTGCCCATGCACCCCTTGCTGCCCGTGTGCCCCTTGCTGCCCGCCGTGCCCCTTGCTGCCCCCCGCCGTGCCCCTTGCTGCCCATGCACCCCTTGTTGCCTGCGTGCCCCTTGCTGCCCAGGGCCTCTTGCTGCCTGTGCGCCCCTTGGTACCCCTGCGCCCCTTGCTGCCTGCCGTGCCCCTTGCTGCCCATGAACCCCTTGCTGCCCACCTGCCATTCGGAATGGCCATTGTGTGCCCATCCCAAGGGCAGGGACTCAGAGCCAGAACAGTGCTGGCCACTGTTAGCAGGGGGGAAGGGGGGGAGGGGTGGGTGGGTGGGAACCAGACCCTTGTCCCAAGAAATCTCAGCTCGCAGACTGGCAGGAGGACGCCAGGAGCTCCAAGCTCTGCAGGACAGCAGCCGCCTGGGATGCCCATTGTGGCCCTGAGGCCCAGGGGAGGAAGCTTGGGCAGAAGCTGGCCAGGGGGGCGGGGCTCTGGGGAGCACCTGTGGGGAGCTCACCTCCTCAGGCCTCCCAGCCCGGGGGCAAGGGCAGAGCCGGGTCTCCCAGGTCGAAGGTCAGGCCTGGGGCCAGACTGAGGATCTGGGGCAGAGCGAGGCTGCCTCCCTTCTCCTCCTCCCCCGATCCTCCCTTTGCCTATTGGTCTTTCCAATCAAACCTGAGCGCACCGGGATGATCCCGCCTTCTGGCGGCCTCGGTAACCCGGATGGTCGTTCAGCCCCGGGGCCACCCTCTGGTGTGCCCGGCAGCCTTTGGGGGCCTGGGGGGGGGGTCTTCGGGCTGGTCCTGCGGGTGCTGGTCCCGCCCCCTCCCCAGTGGGAAGAGGGGGATGGGCTGGAGCCTGCAGATGGAGGCCTGTGAGGGAGAGCAGTGGACCTGGATGTGAAGTCGGAGTTCTGCCCTTTCTGCCTCATCTTCCTCATCTGTGAAACGGGCTTCCTACTTACGGATTGTCAGAGGAAACCCGTCCAGGAGCGGCTGCCTCTGCTGTGAGGAACCAAGCCTCTTCCTGGTGCCGCTGAGGGTCTCTGCGGAGGGGGGGGCAGCCCCAGGGGCGGTTTCGGGGGTGTGACCACTGCCCTTGGGGCTTGGAGACGCCAGTGCGGGGGGGTGTGGGGGGGTGGAGTTTGGGCCTCCAGCAGTGAGAGACGAGCTATGATCTGGGCCCTGGGAGCGGGGCTCACATCCCTGAAGCAAGCATTTATTAAGCACTTGGGGCATCCCGCAGAGTGCGGAGAGTGAGGGCCCCCCCTCCCCCCTGCGCCATGACTGACATAACGGGCCCTCACCTGGACAAGTTCCGGGAGGTGCAGAGTAAGGGGGGGGGGCGGGAGCTGGGGCGTGGTGCCTTGGGGCGCGCCCCGGAGCTGCAGGGGGTCAGTGGGAGGGGCACAGGGAGCCCCTGAGGTTCTGGGCAGGAGCGGAATGTGGTCGAGAAGGCCGGGTGGAGGAGGGGAGGTGCTCCTGTTACCCCCATTTTACAGATGAGGAAGCCGAGGCCCAGAGAGCTCAGGTGACTTGACTTGAGGTCACATGACTGTCAGTATCCGAGATCCAGACCGTATCCCACCGGACTCGAACTCAGGGCCCCGTCCCACTGAGGCACCTCGCCTGCCTCTGTCCTGGGAGAATGATTAATGTTTTAAGCTTCATTGGGGCCAGGACGGCCACTTGTGGCTTTGGAGACTCGGTGGGGCCTCAGGAGGGGCCGGGGAGCGGATGAGGTCACTGTGGGAGGGTCAGCCCAGAGGCCGGAACGCCGAGACTGTGAAGTGGGGGGGCCTGGAGGGGAGGACGACCACGCCGCCCCAGGAGGGGGACACTGGGCACAAGGAGCCACCAGGTGCAGGGCTTTGACTTGTCGGGGCTGGAGATCCAGGGGCCTCGGGGAGCGCTCAGACCCCGGCCCAGAGTGACTGCGGGAGCTGCTGAGGTGGCGCCGGGCAAAGGAGAGCCGAGCCCTGTGGGGGGGGGGGGGCTGCGGTGAAGGGGGGAGAGCTCAGGGTGCCCGCCCTCGGTGGGGGGGAGGGAGGGGTGACTGAGTGTCGTAGCCGGAGAGGACTGGGCTGCTTCTGGGCCAGGGAAGATCCTCCACTGTGAAGGCTGGGCCTTCCCCCGAGATGTCAGGGCTTGTGTCGTTCCCGTTTGTGGCCAAGGAGGGGGCCACTAGCAGAGCTCCTTGTAACTGAGGGCCCAGGAGCATTGGCCGGGGACTCGCTCCAGTCCCGCCCCACGCTCCGCCCATTTGGGCTTTTGGGGTGGAGGGACCAGAGGGGCTCCCCACTGCCTTCTCCAGCTCATTGTATGGGTGGGGAAACTGAGGCAGACAGGGTTCAGGGCCCTGCAGGGGGTCACCCGGCTGTAGGGCCTGAAGCCCTCACTTGGTTCTGCAGTCCCTGGGCTGGATAGGAGGGAGGGAGGCCAGAGACAGACCCACTTTGGAGGCTCTGCAGGAAAAGGAAAGTGTGGGGAGGAGCGAAGCCTTCCCACCTTGCGGCTCTGGGTCAGCAGGCTGAGTCAGCTCTTGTTCGGGGATCCTGGACGGCCACGGGAGGCGGCAATGAGGGGCCTGGCGGTGCCCAGGACTTCCTGTGGGCAGCTGGAAATGTGCGGTGAGAGCTCCGGCAGCGGTGGGGGCCGTTCTGCCCCAGGGGGCACCAGGAGCCCGCCGCCTGCCATTATGTCACCCTGGCTCAGGGTGATTGAGCCCGGGGGGGGGAGGGGGGAGAGGCCTTCGGCGGGCTTCAGTTTCCTCTGGGCTGGGAGGTTGGGCCGCCTCACAGAGGCTCCTTCCTGCTCCTGGCCAGGGCAGCCCGGAGATCTCCCTGAGGGACTGGAGGTAACCCACAGCTGAGAGACTGGCCAGAGGGGCTTCTGACTTGAGGGGGGGAATCCCTGCCTCCTAACCTGCCCCCACTGATGGGGAGTGGAAGACCCTTGGGTTGGTCTGCTTAGTGTCCACGGACTGGGACCAGATTTTGAGGCTCGGTGCCGGCTTTGGGAGAGGTGCCCTGACTTCCTGGCAGGGTTCTGTGAGGGAAGCGCCCGAGAGCACGGCGGGGGGTGGGGAGGAGGGGGCTTTGGACCCGGCCGGCAGCATGGGCCGGCCCTTGGGCCCCATCAGTGTGCCACTGAGAGCTCTCCGGGGCGCCCTGCCCCCTTCCAAATAGGAAACCCACCCCAAATGTGCAGGCAACCCCCCCCAGTTTCCCCGGGGGGCCTTTTTTTCTTTAGTGAATAGTGAGTGTAGAAGAGGAAATGCTGATTTTATTCATTTTCTCCATCTTGGAGGACTAAGGCGTTGCAGATAAAAGTGTCTACGAAAGGTACTGGGTGTACAAGAGCCTGTCTCCGCTTAATGGGGAAATGCCGCCAAAAGGAGAACTAGAGGGGATAGAGCTGGAGGCTCTCCGGGCGGGGGTGGGGTGGGGCTGATGACCCCAGGAGGGCCCAGAGGACCTGGTTCGGAGGGTTAGGACCAAGGCCATTTGTCAGCCCGCGGGGAGTCCAATGTTCCAACATGGCCCTGACTGGGGCCAAAGCTGGGCCTCCCTGGGATTGAGGACTCATTAGGGAAAGAGGGAAGTCTGGGGAGGTTTCCAAGGCAACCCCAGCTCTTTGTGAGCTCACCAGGGGCCCCACAGGGCCAGGCGGGGGCCACAGCTCAGCCCGACCACTGGCAGAGGCTTTTTCATGAAACCGAAGGTCAGAGTCTGGCCCACAAGGGATTTTGCCCATGGGATTTGTGCCCTTGGAAGGTGCGGGCCAGAGGGGTTCAGCGGAGAGCCTCAGAGCCCCGGGGGGAGGGATGCTGGGCCCCACCTGCTCACTAACCCTGGGGATGTTGTAGAGCACCTTGTTGTCCGTTTGGTTCGATCGTGCCCGACTCTGTCTCCCTTTGGGGGTTTTCTTGGCAGAGATACCGACATTGCCTCATCCACTCGTTGAACAGATGAGGGAACTGAGGCAGGCAGGTACCATGACCTGCCCGGGATCTCCCAGCTGGGAAGTGCCTGGGGAACGATTCGAACTCCTGGCAGTGAGCTTCCCTGCCTCCCATTCCTCGCCCCTGGCTGGCCTGTGAGATGGCCAGTGGGAGGACTCTTTATTCCAGTTCTGTGAGCAGAAGGTGACGTGGTTGGGCATTGGTGAGGGCCCCCGGGACCCCAGCTTTCCATTCACTGCAGTTGTTTCTTGGCCTCTCACGAGGCAGTCACTATTGGTGCTCTGCTGATGCTGAGTGCAGAGGACTTCGGCAGCGTGGGAGCCCTCCCAGGGGGGGCCGACGCCGGCCCGTCCGTGGTTCTCTTCCTCCCCTTCTAGGACCCTCATGTGAGGGCGTCCCAGCATGCACGTGGCTGGCCGTCTGCTGACCCCCACAGCCTTCCTTGCTGGCTCGTTGTTTTGGATCGTGCAGGGGAGCTCTTTCTCCATGGAGATGGCCCCGCTTTGGCCACTGCTGCACGATGGCGGGAGTTGTAGTCCAGTTGGTAGCCCGCTCATCCAGGAGTTTCCTTCTGGTAGTGATGCTCAAGTTCTTCCTGGGAAATGGGGCTTGTGTGTCCCCCCGCTCGCTTCATAGAAGCCGTCTGTGGCCGGACTGAGAGGAATTCTGGCGTCGCGCCGTCTCCTGTAACATGGCGGCCCGCACTCTGTTCTTGCTCGGGGAGACTTTGTCGTTGAAGGGCCGAGCGTGTCCTCAGGACCCCGTGGCCCTTTGGTGGCAGGCCGAGCCCCACAAGGAGGAGCTGGGGCGGGGAGAGAGAGACGGAGGGTCTTGTATCAGCCTCCTGGACCAGGGGCTTCGTGCCACCTCCCCCTTGCCTCACTGGCTCTGGAGCTGGGAGAGACGGCCTCGCTCTCCTGTGTGGCTCGGGCCTTTGTGCCGTGCATCTGCTGGGAGAGCGTGTCTTCCTTTTCAGGCCATGGGGGACATTTTGGCCAGACAGCCAGAGAACCAGCCTCCCACTCCCGCCCCTGGGAGAGCTCTGAGGACCCCACAGAGAGACGGCCTCCATCCTGGCCCCTTGGGCTCAGTCGCATCATTTGGAGGGTCTGTCAGCCTACCAGCCTTCCGAGGACACCTCAAGAGAGTCCCTGGGGCCTCAGCTCCCCCCCTTCAGAGTGTCCAAGCACCGTGTCTCACCCACCCAGGGTGAGGGAGGAGGCGGAATCCCAGCTTCGAAATGGCAGAGTCGGACCGCGTGGCTCCCTGATGGATGAGGCCATAAGATAGCAGAGGGCTCAGCTGCCGTGGCCATCGGCGTCTCCCGCAGAGAGGGGGATGGGTGACCCCTTTGTCACCCACCTCCCCGGAGCTCGGAGCTCACACCGAGACTCACTGAAGTGTCTGAGCACCTGGCACAGGCCTAGCACACAGTAGGTGCTTAAACAGGGACACTGTCATGATTCTTCCTGTGGCTGCTGAAAACTGAAACAACAGAAAACCAAGGTCTGGTCTCCTGAACAAGCTGCTTATAAGCCTAAGAGAGCAGGCGCCTACCTCCTCAGCTTAGGCTGGACCCCAAGGGCAAAGGGGGTAATTAAAATGAACAAAATCAATTAATTATTAATTTAAATTAATTATATATAAATATATAAATTAAAAATTAATGTCATTTATTGACTAAAAAGTAAGGCCGATTAATTAAAAGCCAATGGCACAATGCTAAGTCATCTCTCTTCTAATTGGAGAAAAGATGAGGGGTTCTCCAAGTTTGGAGGGGGAGAGTCACTGAATTCAGAGGTAGCCGGATCCCATACCCCCCAGGTGCCCGTGCCCAGCTAAGGGATGGGCGACGATGCCTGAGGGGCCAGGGCCGGGCCAGTCTCCAGTTAAGACTGGGGCTCAAGCCAGCCTTAGGCTTTGGATCTTGCTAGTTCCTGGCTGACCCAGCCCGGGTCCTTAGTTAAGGGTCTCTAAGGAAGAGGTCGAGGTTATCCGGCACCTCAGCCTCGCGGGCGGCTTCCCACAAGGCAGTAAAGTTTCCTCACAGTTCCTTCCCATAAGTGAACGAGTCTCCTCACAAGACGGAACTATGACTAGATTCACAACTGACTAGAAAGGGAACTGAGCCAGCTCCAGAACCGAGTCACAAGATGGAGTCGGCGGGTTTCACTCACTTCCCACAGTCCTCTGTTTGCTGACCTAATGTCCTCAGTGAGGGGGGAGTGGGCGCCCGTTCCCTCGGGGCTCTCTCGGTCAGATCTGCAAGGTCTTTCATATGTTGGTAATTAGAATCTCCTAAATGAGGTTTCAGGCCAAAGGCCAGAGAGGGCTCCCAGTGGACTGATTTTGAGAAGGGAGATTTACATGTTTCCAAGGCAACCAAGAAAAGCAAACAGAAGCATCGACACCAACTGGAGGACACGTGGCTTCTCCCCCCCTGGCCGCCCCTTTGCCATCTTGGGCAGCTGAAATCCCCAAACTCTCTTACCCGGCTGTGAAACGGGGTGACAAAAGCCCAAACCCAGCCTCCATCTCAGCGCCTGGCACCACTGGCCCGGAGGGGGTACCTGTAGGCAGCTCGGCAGCTGGTGAAAGAAAGAGAGTGGGAGCCTGGAGACAGAAGGCTGGCGGAACCCCAAGGAGCCCTGTGCTGACACATGGCCGGGAGAGCCGGGCCGAGGGGGGCACCCGAGATGCTCCGTCTCTGTGACCCCTGGGAATGTGGAGCATCAGGATGCTCTCCCCTCAGTCCCTTGCCCCCCTTCCCTCTCCTCTGTCTCTCCTCTTCCTCGCCCGCCACAGATGGGGGTCACCATGTAGAGAACTCAGGGGTGAGCAGCTGCAGGGAAGGTGCTGACCTGCTTTGGTAGAGAAGGTCTCCCTGAGGGGATTTCCTGACTATAAGTGCTGTCACAGACTTGGGGCCCAGCCCCGTTTCCATCTCTTGCTCCTAGCCTCAGTGTTCCTATCTACAAAGTGGGGATAATCCTGGAGGAAGACTGTGCAGAACACCGAGGGCTACATAGCTGTCTGCTCTCCAGATCGTCCCAATGTGTGGCTCAAGGAGAGAATCTACAAAGAGCAAAGAAGCACCGGGGTCAAGTGAGGGACTGTGAAAATGGGGCATCAGCCAAGGGAAGTGCCTGGCGCCGGGCACAGGAAGCAGAGCATTGGGAGCCTCCTTGACCACTCTGAATCTCCGGGAATTGGAGGGGGAAGGAGGCAGAGGCAGGAGAAAGGTCACTGGCCCCCACCGACCTCTGGCAAGGCCCTCCTTTCTTGTGCCGCCGCCTCTCCACCTATAAAGGGAGCTAGACCCAACGGCCTTCCCTCCTTCCCCAGACGTTGGGATGGAGAGTGAGGGGGAGCCCCGCGAGGACAAAGGGCCGGCAGCAGGAAGCTCCAGTCAGAACGTGGCCGGGGCCTGGGGCCTTCTGGGCTCAGCTCTCCCCAGCACATCTTTCCCCCGGGTGGTCTCTCATAGACTAGTAACAGCCAACATCTGTAAAGCACCTGAGAGGGCTGACGAAGCACATTACTTCCTTTGATCCTCATTACTCCCTAAGTGTTGTTCCTATTCCTGTTCTATAGAAGAGGAAACTGAGGCTGGAGAGAAGTTGTGTCTTGTCTTACAGCTGGCCGGTGCTTGGGAGTTTAAAGGTCACTCTACTGAGACTTGACTCATAGGGGAAAAATGATCTTTTTGTTCTGAACACGCCACGTCCTCAGATTGTTTCAACACAGAATTGCATTTTGGGAGCCTGAAATGAGGTGGGTTTGGGGGAAGGCTCCAGGCTGAGCACCGAGGCGGCCTTGCTCCGTCAGACCCGGGGAAGTGTTTCCTTCCGAAAGTTTCCTTCAGGACTCGCCGCCACCACCAAGTTTCTTTCCAGCTGGGAAAGCAAACAGTGGTTGGCGGAACAAGCTCCGCTCGTTCTCCCCCCCTCAGTCAGCGCTGAAGAAGGGCTGGGACGCTTCACCAGGTACTGACGGCCTCCCTCTCGGTTGGCAGCCAGTCGGGCGGCCACCGTCCTTTCCGGAGCCCCTGCCAGGGTGGAAAGATCCCCAGGGATAGGGGACGGCCTCCCCCCTTCCTAATCTCAGCTTCCCTCTCTCGGATGGTTCGTTGCTAGGAGGAGTTCATCCTGGGCCGTGGAGGGCAGGAGAGCCCCGAGTCTGGGTCCCGGCCAGTGACCGAGGACCTGGCTGCCCTGGGCACCGGTTATTAGCCCATCGAGAAACAGTCCGTCCTGTGGTTGCCTCGGAGCTCCTGGGTGGTCACAAGCATCTGAGGAGATGACTCAGTACGTTGTAAAGTGTCGGTCATCCCCGGCAGAGCCCTCAAGGGTCAGAGCCCAGAGAGGGATGGCAGAGCGGGGACCCCCGCCTGGTACCCTGTCTTCCCCCTTCACTAGAAAACCTCCACAAAGAGGAGCCCTCCGTCACCTCTTCTGTTACTGCCACTGTCTCCTTCACCATCATCATCACCGCCTCCATCACCACCGCCGCCAGCACAGCGGGCCCCTACACAGGGAAGCAGCCTCCATTGCTCTGTGGGTGCTTCCCCTTCCATCCTCCCCATGCCGCTGTTGGGGCAGGCGCCTTCCCCGTCCCCCGAGTAGTCGCCAGGTCCCCTAAGCTTGCCGGGACTGACTGATCATCGCCTGCCTTCCTGCCGCCCCGTGGCCCTTCCTCCCGCCACTCCCTCCCAGGATCTCCGGCCACTCCCGCCCTCACGCCTCAGCCCCTGCTTCTGACCCTCTGGGTGTCTTTTCTGCTCTGGGTTCCCTTCCTCCGCTCGGGCGAGAGCGCTGGCAGGCCGCAGCGGTCTCGGGAGAGCGGTGCCAATAACGGGGCTTTTTAAAAAACCTTCAATGCTCTCTTTTTACATCACCCAGCCTCTCCCCACTCCCTGCCACTTCCAGCCACAGCCATCCATGCAACAAAGAACATTTGCAACACGGAAACAGCTCCTGCTCTGTGCCAGGGATTGACCCAGATGCTGGGCACACAAGTGTGAAGAATAAAATGGCCCTTTTTCCCAAGGAGCTTCCAATAGAGGAGACAAGGGGGGAGTGAAAATTGGATGCTTTTGAGAAGAATGAAGAGGAATCTCTGCCGAGCACTAAGGGAGCTTGGGAGGGCGCCTCGCTCGGGAGGGGCCCGTGGCCTCTGAAAGGATGAGAAGGAAGGTGGGGGTGCCAGGGGTGGGGTTGCTCAGTGCAGGGGCAAGGGAAGGTGGGCTTGGCTTCTAGCTTGATGGGAGAAATACTGGCGCTTGTACCCCAGACTAACAAGGGCTTATTTTCCCTTTGGCATCATGCAGCCGTGGGGCCCTGCAGTGCTCCTCGGCAAGGGTCAGACCCTCCCCAGCATTCCTGGGCCCGGGGCAGGTCCCAGGGGCGCTGGGCTCTCCTGCTCCTCAGCTCGCAGGGCACCAGGTGCCAAGGGATGCATCATCAGTAAGCGGTTCCTGGTTTTCCCTGGTTTTCCCTGGTTTTCCTTGGTTTTCCCTGATTTTCCTTGGTTTTCCCCAGTTTTCCCCAGTTTTCCTCAGCTGGTGCTTCCCGGGAGACGCTGGCTCCCCAGGCCCTCAGAGGCCGCCCTGTTTCCTAAGGGGACATTTCAAGGATTTTCTTGTCTTCATTTCCCCACCTTCCTAAGCGCCTGCCGAAGCCCCCAGTTTCACCCTGCTTCTGATGCTGCTGGCTGGGGCTGCTGGGGCACGGGGTCTCAGGGGCCCTCCTTCCCTTTTCTGCTTCTGGTCATCCTTGGAGGATTTGGGCCAGCTGGGCCAGCTCTGGCTCTTGAAGCAAGGGGACCCTAGGGGGAGGGCAGACCTCAAGATGTGCCCCCACACCCCCGAACCATATCTGGGCCCGGTTCTCAGAACAGCTGAGTCAGACTGGGCAGTGGGACTGTTGGGAAGACCCCCTGGGGGAAGAACTCCGTGGGGGGGGCTTGTGGCCACACACAAGGACCCAGTTTGCCTGAGACTCCCGGTTGAGGCCAGGAAACGCCTCTGGGTGGCGATGTGCAGAGGATTTCAGCCAGGACAGAAATAGAACAAGCCCGACAAGGTCACGGGCGGCGAGGGCGCTGCAGAAGCCCAGGGCCCACAGGGAACCCTTGTCCCTTCTCTTCCCCAGAGGTTCCTGTCACCTGTGGATTCAGGAGATGGGAGACTTTGTTTTTCTGTTGGCTGGGTGAGGCGCACTGTATAATGGGAGGAGCACTGGGTTTGGATGGAGGCTCTGCTCTGTCTCTGTGTGACCTCCCACCTTCCCCCCGTGCCTCAGTTTCTTGCTTTGTAAAATTCACCTCCTGGGTGCGTGGCGGAGCCTCTGGGACTGAAACAAGAAGATTCGACTGGAGGGTCTTCCGGGTCCCTCTCTTCCAGTCTGACCCCCTTCTTGTAACTTTCTCTCACAAGGAGAGATCAGGGCTTCCTGGCCCAACCAGCCTGGCCAGGGCTGGGAGAGGTGCCCCGGGGCCCCATGGGAAGCCCTCCCCGCCATCTCCCCATGCTGACCCTCGGCTCTTTCTCTTCTGCAGCTGCTCCCCAAGAAAGATGGAAGAACTGAGGACCCGGACAGTGGAGGAGCTGGAGAAGTTGCAGGATGACCCAGAAGAGATCAACCGACTGGTCATGGAGTCCCCCGAGGTAAAGCAGCCTTTCTTTCTAGGTCTGTCTCACCCAACCATCCTGGGAAAAAAGGGCTCTCTTCTGCAGCTTACAGATGAAGAGACTGAGGCGGGCAGAGGTTTGGGGCTTGGGTCTTGTTTGCCCCAGAGCACAGGTGAGCACCAACCACAGCCGCAGCCAGTGGTGACAGTGGCTGCCATTTCTGTGGGTTGCTCCCCATCCTCGGGGACCCCGCCCAGCAGGATGGCAGGCCCTGTGCTGGACTGGAGACCCTGGGTGTCTCGCAGGGTCCTTTGGAGGTTGGACCCTGGGGTCCTGTGAGGGCCCCGGGGCACAAAGAAGGTCCTTTCTGACTCTTAATCATGATCCTCCATGCAAACTCCTTAGCGGGCTTAAGTGGGCTATAAATAAACTCCACAGGAGTCAGCAACACGAGGTGGCTTCCAGAAAAGCTAATGAGGTCACGGGCGGGCAAGGGGAGGCTCTCCTCAGGGGATCCGGGAGCACATCCTGATGGAGGCAGCCAGGATGGATGGGTGGTGGGCCCAGCAGGTGGAAGAGCTCAAGGAGCTGGCAGCCTGGGGCCTGGAGATGGGTCCCAACCCTGAGGCCATCAGAGCTCAGGGGCTGGGGACTTGGAGATGGCCTAGGGGGTAGAGACAGTGTGGCTCATGGAGCCCCTTGTGCAGACCCAGGCAGTGCCTACTTCTCAATTTTACAGCAGATTGTTCTCTCTCTCAGGAAGTTTTCTTGAGGCTGATGCTTTTTTATTTTTATTTTTATTTTAATTTTTTGCTATTTAACTTCTTTCTTTATTATAATAACTTTTTTATTGACAGAACCCATGCCAGGGTAATTTTTTACAACATTTTATCCCTTGCACTCACTTCTGTTCCAATTTTTCCCTTTCCTCCCTCCACCCCCTCCCCGAGATGGCAAGCAGTCCTATATATATTTAAGAGGTTACAGCATATCTTAGATACAATCTATGTGTGCAGAACCGAACAGTTCTTTTGTTGCTCAGGGAGAATTGGATTCAGAAGGTAAAAATAACCTGGGAAGAAAAACAAAAATGCAAGCAGTTTACATTCATTTCCCAGTGTTCTTTCTTTGGGTGTAGCTGCTTCTGTCCATCCTTGATCAATTGAAACTGAGTTAGATCTTCTCTTTGTCAAAGAAATCCACTTCCATCAGAATCCATCCTCATACAGTATTGCTGTTGAGGTATATAATGATCTCCTGGTTCTGCTCACTTCCCTCAGCATCAGTTCCTGTCAGTCTCTCCAGGCCTCTGAAATCCTCCTGCTGGTCATTTCCTACAGAACCATAATATTCCATAACATTCATACACCACAATTTACCCAACCATTCTCCCACTGATGGGCATCCATTTATTTTCCAGGTTCTAGCCACTACAAACAGGGCTGCCACAAACATTCTTGCACATACAGGTCCCTTTTCCTGCTTTAAGATCTCTTTGGGATCTAAGCCCAGTAGTAACACTGCTAGATCAAAGGGGATACACAGTTTGATAACTTTTTGAGCATAGTTCTAAATCATTCTCCAGAATGGTTGGATTCGTTCACAATTCCACCAACAATGCACCAGTGTCCCAGCTTTCCCACATCCCCTCCAACATTCATCATTATCTTTTCCTGTCATTCTAGCCAGTCTGACAGATGCGCAGTGGTATCTCAGAGTTGTCTTAATTTGCATTTCTCTGATTAATAATGACTTGGAGCCTCTTTTCATATGGCTAGAAATAGTTTCAATTTCTATGTCTGAGAATTGTCTGTTCATATCCTTTGACCATTTATCAACTGGAGAATGGCTTAATTTCTTATAAATTAAAATCAATTCTCTATATATTTTGGAAATGAGGAGGCTGATGCTTTTTTTTTTTTTAAATTTTAATATCCTTTTATTTTTCAAAATATGTGCCGAGATAGTTTTCAACTTTCCCCCTTGCAAAACCTGTGCTCCCTCCCTCCCTTCCCCCTCTCCTAGACAGCAAGTAACCCAATATAGGTTAAACGTGTGCCATTCTTTCTTCTCTACATATTTCCACATTCATCATACTGAGCAGAAAAGTCAGATCAAAAAGGAAAAACACGAGAAAGAAAAAAACAAGCAAACAACAAAAAAGAGATGAAATGATGCTTTCCTCCACTTAGTCCCCATAGTCCTGTAGATGTAGATGGCTCTCTTCACCACAAGTCTATTGCAATTGTTATTGTTGAAAAGACCCAAGTCCATTACTGCTGGTCATCACATAAACTTGCTGTTGCCGTGGACAGTGATCTCCTGGTCCTGCTCTCTTCCCTCAGCACCAGCTTCTGTCGGTCTCTCCAGGCCTTTCTGAAATCCTCCTGCTGGTCGTTTCTTACAGAACAATATTCCATAAAATTCAGATACCACAACTTATTCAGCCGTTCCCCATCTGACGAGCATCCATCAGTTTCCAATTTCTGGCCATTACAAATAGGGCCGCCACAAACATTGTGGCACGTGTGGGTCCCTTTCCCTTTTTTATGGTCTCTTTGGGATACAGGCCCAATAATGGCACTGTTGGATCGCCCTTTGGGTATTGTTTTCTAAATTGCTCTCCAGAATGGTTGGGTTATTTTGCAACTCCACCAACAATGTATATTAGTATCCCAGTTTTCCCACATCCCCTCCAATAATTACCATCTTTCCCTGTCATTCTAGCCAATCTGAGAGGTGTGTAGTGGTACCTCAGGGTTGCTTTAATTTGCGTTTCTCTGATCAATAGTGATTTGGAGCAGCTTTTTTTTTTTTTTTTCATATGGCTAGAAATGGTTTTAATTTCTTCATCTGAAAATTGTCTGTTCATTCCCTTTGCCCATTTATCAGTTGAGGAATGGCTTATATTCTTACAAATTTGAGTCAGTTTTATTAGTGGGGCCTTTATCACAAACACCAATGTAAAAAAATTTCCCCCAGCTTTCTGCTTCCCTTCTGATCTTTGGTTTATACAAAACCTTTTTTATTTAATGTCACTAGAATTATCCATTTTGCATTTCATAATGTTCTCCTGTTCTTCTTTGGCCATAAAGCCCTCCCTTCTCCACAGATCTGTCCCTTGTTCTCCTAATTGGTTTATGGTATCACCCTTTATGTCTAAATTATGAACCCATTTTGACATTCTCTTGCTACAGGGGCTTAGATGTTGGTCAGATGCTTTAAAAAGAGTTTTCCATCTGCCCCGTGAGCGTTCCCAGGGCTGCCCCAGGAAGGGCTCTAGACTTGGGCGCTCAGGCCCTGGAGGCCGTTCGAGGGGCAGCCGTGTGCCCATTCGGGACCGTGACCAGAGGACCTCCCGTGGCCCATGGGCACTGCCACTTTCTGCATCTGGGTGCCGGGGGGCGGCCTGGAGGTTCCTGTCAGAGGGCCCGAGCCACCGTGCTTGGGGCCGAGGCAGAAGGCCCCGGCCTTGGTCAGTGTCTGCCCGGGACAGCCAGGCCAGGCACTCTCCTCCCGGTGGGTGGGGCGCTGCAGGCGCGCCGGGGTGGGGGCAGCAGAGCCGGGGTCAGATCCACCCCTGACACGTGGGAGCAGGTGACTCACCTCGACCCGCTCGGCGCCCCCCATTACCGGGGTCCCCTTCTCTAGGTCCAGGACCTGCAGCTGGAGCGGGAGATGGCGCTCGCCACCAACCGGAGCTTGGCCGAGCGCAACCTCGAGTTCCAGGCGCCCTTGGAGATCAGCCGCTCCAACCTCCTGGACAAGTACCAGGAGCTGCAGAAGCTGGTGGAGAAGTGCCAGGAGCAGAAGGCCCGGCTGGGTGAGCAGTGGCGCCTCGGCGCCCGCCCCTGGGCCCCCGCACTGCTCACCCTGAGAGATGGAGGGAGGGCGTGGAGCATTTATGAAGTGCTTACTGTGTGCACAGCTCGGGGGGCACAGGAATCCACATGTGACATCTCACGGCCTGTCCTCAGGGAGACGGCCCCGTGGGGAGGGTCCCGGGGCCAGGCGGGGGGTCCGGCCCCCTTGCTGTTGTTGCCCCTGACCAAGTCCTGCCAGCTCATGGGGTGTGGGCAGAGCTGCTCCCCAGTACGTGGCTCTGGGTGCAGGTGTCGGTCTGCCCGAGGTGGCGGTGGCCCCTCCCCTCCCCCACTCTCACTGCCAGAGTTCAGCAGGTGGCAGTTGGGGGGTGGGGGTGGCCAGTGAGGTCCCCTCCCCCCAGGATGGAGGGCGGGGCTGGAAGCAGGAGCTTCGGGGGAGGGGGGCTCTTGTGCCTAACTGCCAGTGGGAGGCGGTTGGCCCACAGTTGTGCCGGTGGGGATGAGGAAGGTGGGTCGCCACCCTCAGGGATGGCCACGGGGCTGGGCTGGGGGGCTCCCCCAGGGAGGATCTGAGAGGCCGCAGGGTGGAGGGTGCAGGGCTGGGCCAGCCTGTCAGGTCCCCCGTCGCCGCCCATCTCCCAAGGCTGCCCATGTATGTCCTGATGGGGGAGACCCTGGGCAGAGGAATTGTAGGGGAAACGGCATTTAAGGGAGTGTGTCGCCGGCTGCTGTGGGGTGAGCCTCTCTGAGGCCGGGACTGGAAGCAGAGTTTGGGCCCAGGGCCCTCAGACTGTGTCTGTCCCGGGCCCTCTGTGATTGTGACCCCGGCCCTCTGAGTCTTGACAGCGGCCCTTTGTGTCCTAGGCTCCTGAGCCCTCTGTGTCCTGGGCTCTGGGTCCTCTATGTCTGTGTCTGTGTCTGTCCCGGGCTCCGAACCCTCTGAGTCTGTGTCCTGGGGGGGGGGGGTCTCCCAGGGTCTAAGAGGAGGTGGGAGTAGTTTGGCTGCCCTGGCCACCTCGCAGCCCGGCTCCTGTATAAGTGGTGGCTCGGCTGGTTAGCCTTGGGGGCTGGCGGGGGCGGGGTGGGGGCGGTTTCTATAGGGTTTGTTTGCCTGGCTGATGGGGATTGGGCCCGGGCGAAGCAGAGCTGGCTGGGGGCAGGACTGTCCCCCAGCTCTCCACGGGCACCCTAAGGACACTAAGTGTCCCTCGGCCCACAGCTGGCCAGTTGGCTCTGGTGTGGTGGAGTCCGGAGACCTGGATCCAGGGCCTTTCTCTGAACCTTGTGGCTGTAGTGACCTCTGTGAGCCTCCAAGCGGGTGTGGAGAAGCTCCCCGAGGGCCAGCAGGCATTTGTGCTGGAGCTTAGGGATAAGGGTGGGGGGGTCCCTGTCCTCTGAGAGCTCGCCCTCTGACAGGGAGGTCGGGGGCAGACGTAGGCACCAGAGAGAAGGGCCCCCCCCAAGCGCTGTTTGGGGCTCAGCCTGCCGGGCACCCCCTCCACGGGACGGGAGCCCCCCAGAGGGGCTTCTCTTCCGTTTGCAACGCCATGTTCTGAGTGCCGCAAGGCTTCCTGCGTTCCCATGAGTCTGCTACCCGGTGGAAGACTGTGTGTCTCCTTTCTTTGCAGAGAAATTCTCCTCAGCGTTGCAGCCAGGAACCTTGCTGGACCTTCTGCAGGTGGAAGGCATGAAAATCGAAGAGGAGTCAGAGGTAAGGGGGGGATCCTTCTCTGTGGTGGCCATGGGCAGGGCCGGCCTTGGGGTGGCTGGGAGATGGCTGCTGGGCTGACCCCGACCGCTGGGCCGACCCTGACCTCTGGGCTGACCCCGACCCCTTGCTTTCCAGGCCATGGCTGAGAAGTTCCTGGAGGGGGAGGTGCCCTTGGATACATTTCTCGAGAGCTTCGCCTCCATGAGGATGTTGTCCCATTTGCGCCGAGTTCGAGTGGAGAAGCTTCAGGAGTTGGTGCGGAAGCCCAGGGCCTCCAAAGAACCAGCCAGGCCCGTGGTCCCGCCTCGGCCGGTCATCGAGACGACTACTGCTGTGGCAGAGGCCCCTCCGGCCCCCCCCGCTGCTCCCGCGCTCCCTGCGACGGGCCCCCCCTACCCCCTCCCCTACAACCCCGCCCCTAACCTGGGTGTGGGCCCCCTGGCCCAAGGAGCTCTGCCTCTGAGCCCTTTCCCCGTCACCACTCAGCCCTCTTACCCTTACCGGGGCCCTTCCGGGCCGGCCTATGCACCAGCGCAGCCCGCAGGGGCTGCCCTAGGGCGCCCGTGGTCCCCTCACTCCTCCCCCGGACCAGGGGCCTACCCCATGGCCCGAGGCCCAGCTCCCAATCCAGGCTACCCACAGCAGGCCTATTTCCCGGCAGGAGGAAGGCCACCTTACCCAACTCAGGCCCCTGCCTACCCAAGCCAGCCCCAGATGCCGAATTTTCCGAGGCAGCCCCGACCCTCGGGGCCTCCTCAGCCCCCATACCCAACAGGCCCTGCGCTCCCCTATGGGTTTTCCACACCGCAGGGGCCTGTCTGGCCTGGGTACTAGACAGGATCCTCACCCGCGGCCTCCCCTCCCCCCAACCTGTGCCACGGGCCGTGGTCCTCCAGGGCCGCCGCCTGAGATTTGGGTGAAAGAGCTCTTGGCCCTGACCGTGGACTTTGGAAGGAGGCGCCCGATAAACCAGGGACCGTGTCTATGATGGCAGAGGGTCTTTTCAGAGCCTTGACCCGCCCGACACATTAAGGGATCCATCACCCGGCGGCCTGTGGGCAGCCTCAGTGAGCCACGGCATGAATTCCCACTGCACCGACAGCCTTGTGGTCAACCAGCCAGTCCAGTGCTAGCCAAATTGGGGGGGGGGGGGAGATGTGGAAGTTCTCTGTGTCCACATGGACACTGAAATCAAAACACGCGTTGTCACGGCCCCTCCCCACCCCCCAGCGGGATTCTCTGTTAACACCGTCCCTGGTGGACATGTTCACACTGGCCAGTGGGAAGGAGTGATCTTTGGAAAGTGTCTCCATCCGAGCTGAGAGAGCGTGTCCTGGGCTTCCCTATGGGCTTAGGTTATGTTCAGGCCACTTAATATTTTCCCAAATCTTTTACTTATATAATATATGCTAAAATACTAATAGGCAGAAGTCAAATAAGCTTGCACCATTTGATGGCTCCTGAGGCTGTGGGGAAAGCAGAGTGGGCAGTGAGTCCCTCCCCTCTTTAAACCTGGGGGTTCTGAGAACTGGGGCGGCGGCCGGGCCCCCCCGGCAGAGTATGGAACAAGCAGCCGCAGCAGAAGTTGGGGGCTCCCGTGGAGGGTGCCCTGGGAAGAGTCACCCTCCTTCCCCTTGGGGAGCTCCGTGGCCACCATGTTCTCTCAGAGCCCCCACTTTACTCTTCAGTGCCTTTGATCTTGGCAGCCTCTTTCGAGTCCCCCTCATGCCCTTCTCCCCGTTTTTCTCAGCAAAGCTTTTCTCTTGAGAGAAGTTCTGAAAGTCACCCCCAAACGGTGCTTTCCAAACACTAAAATGTTGCATCTCCCGCGTCTCCCACCTGTCCTTGGGTGGAAGCCGAAGGCCGGGGCTCCCTCCTCCTTGTTCTTGGCAGCCCCCGCTAGCTCGTGGGTGTCCGAAAGCTGTGATGAGGGTGCAAGAGCTGACCCTTGAGAGGTTGGACAAGGGAGCGGTGACGTGGTTCCTTCCACAGTCACTTCGGTTACTTGGGCAGACCCCGGAGCTGCTATTGACCCGAAAGTTGAATGTACCTTGGACTGTCCGAGGCCGAGCGGCTGAGCCCGGCAGGGCTTGACGGAGACGGAGGGTTGGTGACGCCACTTTGTTTTCTCAACATTTTGCCAAATTCTGCTTGCTTTCGCATAAATTATAAAGAGAAATGACTAATGGGCTCTGTTGGTTTGAATGCTTTTGAATTGGCTGGATGGTGTCCCTCATCTATGATTAATCACTACAATAAAACCAGACGCAGTCCATGCGGTGTCCCAGCTATGGTGGATGTGCAGTGAAGATGCGTCCACTTTAGGCACGATCAGTCTCGGGGAGCCCTGCCCGTGCCCATCCATCTCCTGCCCTCCAATCTTGGGCCAGGTCTCTGGGGCCCCATTGGTGCAGCACTCGCTTCTCTTTAATTGCCCAGACTTGGGTTTCCTTTCTCTGCCATTAGCATTTCCCTTCTGTCCTGTGCTGGGCCGGCCATAATTTGTCTCTGGACACTCCCAGCCCTGCTTGGGCTCAGCTTTCCCCAACCTCCCACTGCTCTGGGGGCACTGTCCGTCCTCGGGGGCTGCTCACTGTGACTCCCCCACCACAGCTGGAGTCCCAGCCTGCCCCTGCACCCCCAAGCACCAGCTGGCCCTTAAACCCAGGGATCAAAGCTGTTGCATGTTACATGGGAGTGTAGGAGGGGCTCTGGCCAGTGGGGCCAGCAACAGGTCCTCCGTGAGCTCCCAGCCTCCCTGTTTGTAAGGGCCCCTGCCCGCTGTGGAGCAAGCTCGATGGTTTCTGAGAGTTCTCCTTGGGGGAGTCCGAAAAGCTTGGGGGGAGCTTGGACCAAAAGACGGTGTGAATTCTGCTCCTTAGACTAAGCAGCTCGTGGGACTCGGCAAACCACTTCCCTGAACCTGTGTTCTCATCCGTGAAGGGTGACGAGTACCGGCTCTCGGGGTGTGAGAGAATCAAATGGGGCTTGGAAGGGCCATGACTGTCGAGCTGAAGAGTAAAGGGCCCTGAATGTTACCTAGTCACCCCTGCCCCGTTTTGTAGGTAATGAAATGGAGAAGGTCCCAGTCTAAAATCCACATTAGAAAGTGGGTTTTAACTCGACTTCTCAAGTCTTCTGCTGATCCCAGGACATTACTGGCCCAGTGACAAGGGAACAATCGGGTCCCTCTGAGACAAGGAAAGGATGAGCTTTCAGATTCAGGGAGCATCCAAAGAGCGCTGGGCCCATTGTAAAAGTCTGGCCGGATTCTGGCCCATTGATGGAGACAGAGGAAGGTGAGCAAGGCTGGGCAGATTTCCAAAAAGCTCCTTGCAAATGCACCATCCAAGCTCATGATGAAAAATGCAGCTGATGTGGCCACTTTTCTCATAATGAACTTGCTTGGTCCATTTGCTGGGCACCTGCCTGCAAACACATAAAAACAGATACAAGGGAGTTTGAACGAGGGGCTCTACTTCTGAGGAAGCGTCTTAACGTCCCCCCAGGAGCAGAACCGGGGGAACCTTTGCCTTGGTGCCGGAGAGCTCCGTCACTGAGAGAGAACGGGCTTCTGGGAAAGGATTTCATTGAGAGCACCTGGCCTAGAAGCTCACTCCTGCTTCCCCTCCCGGCACCGATTCGGCCACAATCCCTGCACCTTTCGGCCCCTTGCTTCTGATGATGTGGCTACACACCCTCCCCAACCGGGGCTCACCCACCCTGGAGCATCAGAGATTTGTAACTTTGATCAAAAGGAAAATTTGCAGTCGGGGATGAAGGATTGCAGCCACCTCCACTCAGCTGGAAGCTGTGGAGCAGTCGGATGTGGGGGAGGAATGGCCATTCACCGCGTCCTTCCCGGAGGCCAAACTGAGCATCTCAGGATGCTCTAAGTCGCTCCTGGAGCCTCATCTGTAGGATGAGGACGTTGGGAGGACCCCAGGGGGCTTTTGAGCCCGAGCATCCTGTCCTGCTTCCTGAACTCCATGCCGCTCTTTCCTGTGGCTTTCTTTTACTGTGGGTTAATCTTGTTCAGGAGATGCTGCTTGGAGTAATTTTGCTGCCACGGGGAGGTTGGGTACCTCTCATTGTTAGGGAGGCTGGAAAGGCAGGACTGGGGGCCGGGCTCAGTGCCTGAGGCTCTGCAGGTCATCCCCACTCATTTGGCCCTTAGCTGACAGGGGAGGGTTAAAGATGCCGCCTAACGGACTGGATGGAAAAGATCCACATGTGCTTGGGCAAAAGGGGACCCAGGAGAGGGCTTCTGCCTTCTGCCAATTAGGCTCTGAGGCCTCTAGACTAAGGGCTCAAAAACGAGCTTCCCAAGGGAGTTGAGGGAGGGAAGCAAGGTGGGACAGGGACCAGTCTGGCCATGTGAGGCATTTCACGCATGGGGTGCTAACACTGACCCCTGAGCTGGCCTCAGGGTTGTAAGCTGAAAGGCTTGCTGAGCCCCTGTGGAGTGCCTGGCCCTGTGAGAGCTCGGCCTGGGTGGGCTTGCCTTTGGCTGACACTTGTGCCCACGGCCCGAGATCTCACAAGGCGGAGGAGGGTTGGCTGGCGGCCCTGGGTGCGCCACATGCCCTGGGTGCGCCACATGCCCCGGGTGCGCCATGTGCCCCGGGTGCTGCCATGTGCCCTGGGTGTGCCAAGAGCCCCGGGTGCTGCCATGTGCCCCTGGATGGGCTACATGCCCTGGGTGCGCCACGTGCTCCAGATGGGCCACATGCCCCAGGTGTGCCATGTGCTCTGGGTGCCCCACGTGCCCCTGGGTGGGCCATGTGCCCTCCGTGCTGCACCAGCGGGGGCTAGTCCCTGTCTCTGCCCTCTGTCCCTGTCTCAGACTCGCCTGCACCTGCGCCCGCGCTCACACGACAAATGGGCCCACTTTTCTCTGCTCACGGTGCCTCCCTGTGTCTCGGATCTCCGAGATGGAATCTCAGGGAAGGCTCAGACTCCTTAGGTTGTGTAGAAAGCATTATTTACACAAAACATGACAGACATTCTCATCCAGGGACATGAGTGTGAATTCATCCCTGAACTCCATCGGAGCAGGGAGCTGGGGTTGGGGGGGGGGCTGGGGAGGCGGCCCCTTCCAGGCCCTGGCCACGGAGTACAGGTGGGGTCACTGTGGGCCGGAGGCAGGGAGCACGGCTCTGTGTTCCTGGAGGGGGCTGCGGACCGGGCCCTGCATCTCACACATGAAAAGGGCAGCACTGCTAGAACTGTAGGGAGGAGAGGGTTTCCCCAGGTTGGGTTTGGGGGGTAGGGACGAGGTGGGGATGGAGCCGCGGTCTAGGGGACGTGGGGGATGAGACTCGGTAGTGGCGACCTTGCTTCTGACCCGTCACAGCTGGAAGTGAAATGGGGAAATCTCGTCAAGGTGATGAGTGCAGAAGGTTCTCAGGAAGATGTGTCTTGTGCCAGAAGACCCCTGGCTCGTTCCCATTCCGGCCTGGGCGAGAAGAAAACGAGGTAAGAAACAGGAAATGTGCCCATCCCCTTGGAGAGTCCACACTTGAAAAGGAGGCGAGATTGAGTAATGGCACCCCCAGGGAGGTGGGAGGATGCTCCTCCCGGCTGGCAGCAGTCCCTTGGCTGGGGGAGTGATCTCCTGGGGCTGGAGCTTTAAAGTCCCTCAGGGCTGGAAGGGGTCCTTGGGGGCCTCTGGACAAGCCCTGGCTGAAGCTTCCTTCTCGGTCATGGATGAGCTCAAAGACTTCCCCTGAGGAGGAGCCCATTAGCTCCTGAGGTGGCCCATGGAGAGTGGAGCCAGAATGGCCTTTAGTTTCTGCTCGTTGCCCTGTGGCAGGCAGGCGTCCTGACTTCTCTTTCAGGCAATAATGGCCTTTTACACATTCAGAGACAGGGACTCTGCCCCCCAATTTCCCCCCTTCTCCTTCACTTCCCTTCTCCCCCAAGTCATCTTTTCTCTACTGTGAGCATGGTCTTCAATACTTGGGCCCAAATCTCTCAGAATCCTCTGAAATTCTGGAAACCAGTCGATGGCTAAGTATTTATCACTTTGCTGACTGCTGGGGATACCAGGAGTCCCTCGCATTTACTGTGTGTGCTTTGTGACCCCCAGCCAGTCACGGCCACAAGTGCCTGTGTGGCTGGGAGCGTTTCCCCATTTTGGCCCTGAGCCCACCCCCATTTCACGTGTCAAGCGTGTTTCCCCCATGTCCGCGTCAGCGGCGGCTCCGTTTTTGTCTCTCCACTGGCAGGCACGTTAACGAATGCTCCTGTAAGAGCCCTTTCTCCTAACGGGCCTTGGCCTCCCCTGGCCGTGCAGCTGCCTTCCCACAATGCTAGGCACTGTCCGTGGTACCCCCCCTCCCGTCCCCTCCTTTTTGGGGCCACGCTGCCTTCCACACTTGGCTGAGGCTTTTCCCAGGAGCTGCCCTGTCTGCCTGGGGGTCCCACACTCATGGGGCTGTTTTCTCAAACCTAACTCTTTGTGTCCTTTTATATTTTCTTAGGCCCAGCTCCCTGCCAGCTGCCAGGCCTCCGAGTCCTTGCTGTCCCACCGAGCTTTCCTGACCATTTGTTGTATGTCTCCACCCCAGGGGTTCTCGAAGGGCACCATCCGGGGGTCTGGGGCCAGGTTTGGGGGAGGTCTGTGAGCTTGGGAAAATTGTGTCTTTATTTCAGTAGAATCGGTTCCCTTTGTCTGGGGCATTTGTGCACGTTATTTTTGAGAACGGGCCCATGTTTTCCCATACTGTTAAGGCGGTTGGGCGGTAGCAGCTCCCTATCCAAGTCCAGGTTCCTCGGTCACCATCTGTTAACAGCCGCTGCCCCGGCCCTCGGAGGCGGGGGCGTCAAAGCCCCCTGGGAGCACTTGGGGAGGCCCCATTCACATCTGGGGCCTCCCGGGGCTGCTGTTGCCGTGACCCGTGAGGGCTTTGGGCAAAGTCTCCGGCCTCACCTTCCCCTCCAGAGGCCAGACGGAGGCGGCCCTGGGCACGGGGAAGCTCCGGGTCTCGGTGGCAGGGCCCATCGCACAGCGGTGACGCGAGTGGGGGCTCCGAGGCCCCCAAGGATGCCGAGGAGGGTGACAGGGATTTGTGGCCGGCGCTTGTTCAGCCGCTTCCCTCTCAGAAGGACAAGTAGCATTTGTGACCTGGAGCAAGTCAGCCATCTGGCCTTTGGGAGGCAGGTGGGGCAGAGAAAGTGGGGACCCAGGCTCCAGGGCCAGGGCTACCTGGGCGGTCACTGACCTCTGGGGGTCAGGCTCCTGTCTATGAAACAGGGATGAGATGGGCCTTCGCCTCCCTGGTTGGGAGCGAGGCTCAGTGAGCCCCTCAGAAGGACTTGGAAAGCTTATTAAGTTAAAGCCCACCAGGGGGCCACCGAGGATGGCTTCCTTGGCCCGGGGCCAGGCTGAGCCGCATCCTGGGGCTTTTCCAGCTGGCTGGGACCTGCCATCCCCCCTACCCTCCACGGGGAACCTCCAGGCCTCTGGGCCAGCCACAGAGGCCTCCTCATCCCCAAAGCCAGAGAAATACCTGGGGGCCAGCTCCGTGGGGGAGGGGAAAGAATATTCCCCAACGCTGAAGTTCTGGACCCTCATTGGTCACTTCCACCCCGGCATCTGCCCCCACTTTAGGAGATAGACCAAGCAGAGCCGAGGAGGGACCTCAGAAGCTGTGGCCCAACCTGCCATTTTACAGGTGAGGACGCTGAGGTCAGGGAGGGGAGACTTCTGAGTCTCCCCCGTGTGAGGACCCGAGCAGGATTGGAAACTGGGTCCCAGCGTGGCAGGATTTGTCACCAGCCGAAGCACTGGCTCTCGGGGCATTCCGTGGGAGAGAGCCACACCCAGCCCCCTCCCCTGGAGCTAGAACCCCCCCCCCCGAACCCCCAGGCCCTTCCTGCTCGGGCCTTTCCTCCAAGATCCTCCCTGATGCCATGTTGTGACTTGTTGGGCGGGAGTTCCTTCAGGGCGGTACAGTTCCTGATAAATGCCCATAGCCCTGTGTCCACCCCGCTGCCAGGCTCCCTGGGCCCTCGGGGGGGATTGGCCAGAGCCGGACCCACCTGTCACAGCCTCTGGGCCCCATGGAGGTCATAGTCGCTGTCGGAGGAGTTATCTGGCGGGTGGGAAGTCCGGTCCAGGGCTCCTTCTAGAGCTGGAGAGAAAACATGGATTGTGCAGCCCAAAGGGGGCTGGACTAACTGATCTCTCCCATCACTAAACCCGGGGTCTGGTGGGGACGGTGTCCTCAGGATGCTCTGGGCTCGCTTCTGCCCTTGGGGTGAAGTAAAGGACCGTCTGTCCCTCTCAATGGGGCTCTCCTCCCTGAGGATCTGAGCTGGAGCCGGGCCAGTGCTCACCCTCAGGGCCAGGGGTCACGGGAGCATCTGGGCCCAGATGTCCCCTATGTGACCTCATTAATGGCCTCAGGATGCATTACTACGTGTGTGTGGGGGGGGTGCGCTTGTCTCCCTGGGGGCTCTTAGATGTCTGTGGCTGGGCCTGCTTTCGGGCCCCACCTCCTCCCAGTGCTCTCCTTTGTGCCAGAAGGGACCCAAATCACGTCACCACGTAGGGGTCAAGGTGCCTCGGGCAGCACTCAGAAGGGCCTCTCACGGGACTGTGCTGATGTCTGGCTGGGGTGGGGGAGGTGGGAGGGGGAATTTGTGTACCCACCCCCAATTGCCTCCCTCCCGGGCCTTCTTTCTTTGTGTGGGGGGGTATCTGGGCTGAGAATCGGGAAAACCGGAGCTCCGTCCTGCCCCTCCTGGTTCTCCAACCCTGGCCAAATCTCTTTACATTCCCTTTCTCGTCTGTAAACTGAGGGGCTGGGACCAGATGGGCCCTGCCTAGGTTCCTGGTCCCTTCTAGATCCAGACTCTTGGGAGACCTGGTTTTATTCATTTAAAAACATTTTTTTGAACCAAGTAAATGAGCTCTTCCATATAAAAAGTACAACAGAAAAAGACGGAATTATGTACATGAATTATGAGGTCTCAGCTTATTTTTTTCTTTTGAGGTGACATTCAATTCTTCTTTTGATAAGTAAAGCTGGGAATCAGAAATCCCTTCTCTTAAAGAACATCATAAATGCAGCATGTTATTTCCCAGCCTGCCCTGTGCCTGATTCCTACTACCCTTTGGCTATTTCTTCTTTCCATTAAAATTAAAATGCTTCAGTGTTTCTCTTTTTAAAAACTTTTTCCTGTAACAAAAATTTTTGGTGGCCCCATCACTAGTCCCCGGGTTCCCCTCTCTCAAATGGAGAGGAAAACAAAACCCTTCTATCAGATCCGCAAAGCGAAATCAAACAAATCCCTGTCCTGGCAAAATAAATGCCTCTTGTCACCCTCAGCAGCAACATGACCCAGACAGGCTCCTTCTCTCCCTCTCGTACCCTCAGTTTCCTCTTTGGGCGCTGAGAGTGGCCACTGATCCCACCAGGATTGCTGGGGGGCAGATTTGAGGTTTCAAGCCCTAGTGGTCCACGTTCCCCTGGGCCAGGGGGCCACTGGGGACTCCTCGCGGTGGCGATTCCAGTCCTGGCTGGAAACCCCCGTCCCTTACCTGGGTAAGCCGAGAGGCGGGAATGCCTGGGAGGCTGGCTGTATTCATTCTCCACGTTTGAGGCTCCAGGATTCTCCACTTGGGACCGGATGGTTACCGTGTGGTTGCGATGGAAAGACACTGCATGGACATGAAGGAGAAGTCCCAGGGGGCCCTTCTGGGGCAGCTCTCATCCCCTCTCCCCTCCTGTCTATCTTGCATGGGATTGTGGGAACCCTAGCTTCCACACCGACTTTAGATGGCGGTCATTCAGCTGAGCCGAGCCAAGGCGCTGGGGAAAGCTCAGATAGTCAGGAGGCAGTTCTTAGGAAGGGATTTCACAGGCTGGGACCATTTCTAGATCCAGAGCTGGCCTGAGGCTCAAAGGGCTAATGCTGGACCGGAGCCCAAGCCAAGACCACAGCAGAGGAGAGGTGAGGGGCAGAGCTGACCTCGGTCTCCCGAGCTGCGGGCCCGAGACCCTTTGTCAAGAGGAAAAGCCTCTGCAGACCAGGGCAGTGAAGTCAGAGGCAGATGCTGGAGCAGCCATCCTCCCCCTCGCTGGGAAGCCCACTCCAGGCTGCCGGGTCCCCCTGGGGAGGGGGAGCTGACCCTCAGGGTCCCCTTACCGTTCTGGTTCACTCCCGTTGGACCGATCCACTGGCGCTGCTTCTTCTGGCGGACTGAGCAACAGAGAGATAAATAAGGAGTTAGGGGGTGGCTACTGGGAGCACGGAGGCCATTCCAAGGGAGGCAGCTCAGAGGAGCAGAGGCTCGGTCAGACTGGAGCCCAGGAGGCCCGGCCTCTGCTCCTGGCTTTGCTGTGGATTCTGCCTGTACCTGCTGGTCACACAGAAGGGTGATGATTGTGACATAGCTGTTCTCTGGGGCAGAAGAAAGGCTGAATTTGCAGTCAGAGGGTCTGAGTTCAAATACTGAGCTCTGTGACTCCCCTTTCTGATGTCAGATCCAGCCCCCCAAAAGAGCCCTAAGTGTGGAGCCTAAGAGGGAGCTCTACCCCTCTACTCCCTTTTGAAGAGGGACTGGTCACCTGCCCCAGGCCCATGCCCACCCTCCGAGTGCCCAGTCACCCTTGTCCCCTCCTGTGCTTCCCTGTGCCTCCAGGACCAAATAGAAACCCCTCTGCTTGGCACCTAAGGCCCTTCCCAGCCTTTAGGGTCCCTACCCCCCTCCCGGGCTTCTCTGACTTCCTTCTGGTCTCAAACTGCCCTTCTCAGGAGACTGTCCTGAGCTCCCCCGATGCTGCTCCCTGGGGACGTGTCCTGGCACCAGGCTGGGAGCCCCTGTGGGAACTGGCTTGTTCACTTTCTTTGCTGCCCTAGTGCTTAGCACATGTTACAGGGAGGGAAACAGAAGCCCAAAGAGAAGAGATGCTGGGAGGGACCCTAATGGTTACTGAGTCCAGTCCCACACACTGGAAAGATGAGAAAAATGAAAGCCAAAAAAAGCTTTACTCATGACTTCTGTCTCTCTGTCCTACTGTCTCCATCTTACCTCTCTATCTTAGCTGCAGTCGGCCTCACTGTCCCTCCCTGTCTCTCTCTCTCTCTCTCTCTCTCTCTCTCTCTCTCTCTCTCTCTCTCTCTGTTTCTGTCTCTCTCTGTGTGTCTCTCTCTCACATACACACACAGAGAAAGAAACAGAGACAGACAGACAGACACACACACACACACACACAGAGTGAGAGAGAGACAAAGAGACAGAGATAGACAGAGACAGAGAGACAAGAGAGGCAGACACATACACACACACACACACACACACACACACACAGAGAGAGAGAGAGAGAGAGAGAGAGAGAGAGAGAGAGAGAGAGAGAGAGAAACTTGTTAGCAATTGCCCAGACCAAAGAGAGAAAGCCCAAGGCAGGGGAATGGGGAAGAAAAAGGAGATTGTTCCAGAAGAGGAAAGGAAGCTGTGGGGGACTAGAGGATCCTCTACTTACATTTCTTTTCTAGTTTCTTGTAGGCCACAGGCCCACACGTCACTACAAGGATCGCCACGAGGATGAAGGTCAGAATGATGCTCATCACGGTCCCTGCCCCGGGTCCAGCTGCATTTAGATCCTGGCCTGAGAAGAGACAATGGTGAGAACAATGAATCTTGATCTCATTGAGAAGAGTTCTAACTAGGGCAGGGCAAATGGATCTTTGTCCTGGGGAGCTGAAATTTAGAGGACTCCTCCAGTAGACAGAAACAACTGAGTTTAGGATTAGGCATGAGCAATCTGTTAAAACAGGAAATTACCAGACAGAAATGTTTCTTCTTCTCTTTAAGCTGTGCCCTGAACGTTCTCCACCCAGCTCCCTCTCCTAGCAGGGGCTATCTCTGCAGAAGCCCATGTCCGTGGGAACTGGTTCTGGGGGGTTATGTCTCTCTCATTATGGGATGGTGTCCTGGGATCTTGTCTCATGAAATCCTGGGTCCTGAGCTCTGAACTCCCTGCCTACGGCCTCATCTTTCACCCCTAATATTTGTCCTGGGTGCTAGTCTCTCTGCTCCTAAGACATCAGCAGCAAGACAACATCCAGTCATCAAATCCAGTGACTGCTCCTTCCCTCCCATTAAATGGGGGGGGGGAGAGGGGGGCAAAAGAACCTGCTGAGGTTTCTGACATCCCATAGCTCACAAGTGCAATGAAAAGAGCATCCGTTGTATCTACATCAACTCAATACAAATGAGCAATGTGCTAGGTATAGGTAGGTCTATCACCTGTTGCTTGTCTTTTTCTTATGTATCTGCTCCTCCTCTTTTGAAGATTTTAATCTATTTGCCTATCAGCCATCATTCAATTATTTATACTTGTAAAGATGTAAGTCCTTATTTTCATGCATTTTGTAGTTACGCTGAATGAAATCTCCTATCTTGATCCTGGTTTTTATTTTTATTAAAATAAAGAAAGGCTCATGTTTTCTGTGGTTTGACTTATTCTACTACTTTATTACAGGTATTGTTTCAATTAGTTTTCTATTGAATCTCGGGGTTGCTCTAACTCAACCACTGTAACATCTGTAGAGAGATAATCTATTCCCTTCTTTGCCTATAGTTATTCCCTTGATTTTTTTTTTGTTTTGTTTTATTGGTGCAGTAAACATTTCTAACACCATATCAAATAACAGTGCTGACAATGGACATCCTTGGTTTACCCCTGAATTTATTGGAAAAGCTTCTAGACTTTGCTCATTACAAATGATGCTGGCTCTTGCTTTTAGGTAATTTTGATCTCAATAAGGAAAGAGCCTTTTATTCTTATGCTTTTTAGTGTTAGCTTTTTTAAAAAAAAGTATAAATGATCACTGCATTTTGTTAAAAAGCTTTTCCTGGTTCTACTGATATACGTATATATATTTTTTGTTTCTCATTCTTCCTATGCATCAAATTCTTATGTATTATCTATTCATGGGCTCTTGCTTCTTTAGCTTCTATACTGTTACCCTTAAGTACCAATCTCTTGAGCTGGATACACTTTGACACCTCAGAGTGCTTCTTTTGTTTTTTTTGTCAGTGTCCCCGATTCTCGCACTGTGGCTGGCTTACAGGACGCACTTAATCCATGCTGATTTCCATGTTGGTGACAGGTTGCCTCGATGCTCCTTTGGTGAAAAGCTGTCCCCTCCCTCTTTCCCCAAGAGAAAGACCCCAGGAGGCACAACTCTCAGGGAACAATTGGCTTCCCAGCTTACACTCAATCATTGTGCCTTTGCAGAGCCGGTCTCCTGGCAAGAATGTGTAGCAACTAGACAGGTTCCCATATTTGCAGTGGAGCATGCTGGATGTAACAGATGTTGATTTTTGAAATACGTCCTCCTCCGAGATTAGGCTCCCACAGTGCTGCTCATGGCACACCTCTTCCCAGTTCTTTCTTTTTCCACACAAGGCTTTCCACTGACCCTCAAAGTATACCTCCACGATGCCCTGGCAGGGATTGCTTCCACCCTTCAGTCTGCTTTTCACCTTTGGCTGGAAATCTGAAGTGAAGAGAGTTAGGGAGGAGAGAAGGTGAAAGAAGAATTGTGACAAAAGATTTTGCAATTATCAATGCTGAAAAATTACCCATGCATATATCTTGTAAATAAAAAGCTATAATAAAAAAAAAGAATTGTGGCTGGCTGACCATGTGTCCAGCCCTGTCCCCATCCCTCAGACCCATCCTGTCACACCCTAGCCCTTCAGCTTAGTTTGTGTCAAGGAGATGGAAGCTTCATGAAGAGGAAGTCTCTTCCTCTCCCTCACCATTGGTGAGGATAGTCTTTCTGACTGGCTTCCTTCCATGGGTCTACAGCCTCGGAGGTCCTTTCTCCCTCTAGATCTGGGGTCTTGGGCTTCCTTCTCTCTATCTCCGTCTCTTCCTGTTTCTGTCTCTCTTTCTTTGTGTGTATATCTTTGTCTCTCCCTCTCTCACTCTCTCTGTCTCTTGTCTCTGTCTCTGTCTCCTTATGTCTCTCTCCCTGTGTCTCTCTGTCTCTCTCTGTCTCCTTCCCTCTCCATCTCTTGACATGATCTAGATACATGTAAACATATTAAAGAATATGGAAAAACTTCCTCTCAGTTCTATGGATAAGAGAAAAGTTCAGGACCAAACAAGGAATAGACAGAATCATAGAAGAAAATGGAAAGTTTTAATTCTGTAAAATTTAAAAAGTTTTTGCATAAATAAATCTAAGAGAGACTTACGCGAACTGATGCTGAGTGAAATGAGCAGGACCAGGAGATCATTATATACTTCAACAACAATACTATATGATGACCAGTTCTGATGGACCAGGCCATCCTCAGCAAGGAGATCAACCAAATCATTTCCAATGGAGCAGGAATGAACTGAACCAGCTATGCCCAGAGAAAGAACTCTGGGAGATGACTAAAAACCATTACATTGAATTCCCAATCCCTATATTTATGCCCACCTGCATTTTTGATTTCCTTCACAAGCTAATTGTACAATATTTCAGAGTCTGATTCTTTTTGTACAGCACAATAACGTTTTGGTCATGTATACTTATTGTGTATCTAATTTATATTTTAATGTACTTAACATCTACTGGTCATCCTGCCATCTGGGGGAGGTAAGAGGTGAAAAATTGGAACAAGAGGTTTGGCAATTGTTAATGCTGTAAAGTTACTCGTACATATAACCTGTAAATAAAAGGCTATTAAAAAATCAATCAATCAATCAATCTAAGATTAAAAGAGAAGCAATTAATTGGAGAAAATATTTGAAGTAAATTTCCCTGATAATGTTATAATTTTCAGAATATATAAGGAACTGATATGAGTTTATAGGAAAAAGAGCCATTTTTCTAATTGATAGATGAAAATGAAAAGGTAGTTCATATGAACAAGAAGATATCAGGGTTATAAAGCTATATGAAAAAAATCTTCACTACAAATTAGAGAAAGCAGTTCTGAGATCCCAACTCATGCCCTTGTGAGTGGCAAAAATGACCCCAAAATGAAAATAGGAAATGATGGAGGGGATGTGGCAAAACAGGTACATTGAGAAACTATGGGTGGACCTTCGAATGAATGCAACCATTCTAAAAAACTATGAAGTTATACACAAAAAGTTATTAAGTAGTGCAAGCCCTTTGATCCTGCTATACCACTGGTAAGCCTGTACCCAAGAGATGCCAAAGAAAGAAGGAAAAATCATTTATGTATAAAATGTATATAATTGTAGCAGGAGTGTGTATGTGTGTGTGTGTGTGTGTGTGTGTGTGTGTGTGTGAATCTATGTATGTAGTGACAAAAATACTGAAAACTAAGAGGTTGCCCATTAACTGAGTAATGGCTAAATAATTTATTTTATGGCATATGAGGAAGTACTGTTATGACATGAAAAAGGAGAAAATAGATTATTTCCCAAAAAAAAGAGATGAAAAGACTTCTATGAACTTAGTGTGAAATGAGAAGAACCAGGATAGTTCATATTATATCATCAATATCATAAAAATGAATTCTTTTGAAGATCTTTATAAACTGATGGATACTGAACTGATGAGTAAACTGAAATAAACAATCAGAAAAAAGAGATTTATAATGATAATAACATTGTAAAGGCAAACAACTGATCAATACAACACTCATCCATGTTTTCAGAGAACCAGTGTTGAAGCATGGTACCATTACAGACAGATGAGGGATTTAAGTGAAGATTTTTACATTTATATTTATTTATATATTTTATACACATACATACATACACATATACACAAATACATATATATGCATAATACACAGACACATGTATAGATACATATACACAAATACATATATACACATGCATGTACACATCCATATATCCATATATATACACACATACATACACATATATATTTGTGTATAGATACTGGGGAAATTTGTTTTGCTTGACTATATACCTTTAGCTTTTTTATTTAAATTTATATTTTCAATTCCAAATTCTGTCCCCTGTATCTGTCTCAATACTTCTGTATTCCCTCCATCACCTATTCAGAAGGCAAGAAATATGATACCCATTATATATGCATATATATGAATTTGCTTATGCATATTTATTACAAGAAATTTGCCTTTTTTTCTTTCCTTTTTTTTTTAATGAGATAGGGATGGGAGAGAAAATAGATATCTGTTAATTAAAAAAAAATTAAAGTGGAGAGATGGGGGTGCCGCGGATGTGAAGTGTTGCATTCACTTTTGTATGAGATCACTGTATTCTTAGTTTGACTTTGAGACATTTCAGGAAGTGAGAAGAATCTATAAAAGTTTATAATGTAAAAACAAAATATGTCGATAAAATGGAAAGAGTAAACATGGAAGACGAGGGGATTGAATTCAGAGCCCTACAAGGGCCCTGCCAGTTCTCTCTCCATTCCTATGAATCTAAGCATCAAAGATAGGCTTTGAACCCAGGTTCTATCTGCTATTCCTACTACAGGTCCATACAATCTGGAATGGAAAATAGTCATGGGAGATGGAACTGAGTTTGATACCATCGTGCGTGTGCTCTGGCCAAACTGTCCTATTCTTGGCTCCCCAGGACTCCAAGTTTGCCTTCCAGCCATTAGCCTTTCATTCATGCTATTCACCACTTGGAGTATCCTCCCTCCCACTCTTTACCTATTGCCTGTTTAGCTTTTTACCCAATTATGTCACTGTCCTGTCTCCCACACTTTCCCCAAGCCATTCCTGATTTTGAAAACTTTTCCCCACTTAGATTTCATATAATATTTCGCTTGTGTCTTTTAGTGCCATGTAATATCATGATAATTCTCTATTGTGGTTTCTTAGCTCCTTGCTAGACTGTACTCCTTTTGTGCTAGGCTCTGCATACAGTTGGTGCTTAATAATGAGTGAACGAATAAAAGAACTTTGGAGCTGAAGGGAAACTCAGAGTCCAAATCCAGTGAAATGAACACCAAAGAGGGCCCACTCACCAGAGCAGACAAGGGAAATGGTTTTGTTTTGCCTACAGCTCTTCTGCTTGGTGAAGACTTGGTCCAACGAGGTTCCATTTTGGTTCCCGACCTCCCAGAGGATGGGCAAGGGCTTCAGGCCCTCGGTATTCCCCCAGTCTGTCTTCTCCGCTGGCTGGTCCAGAAGTTCCAGGAAAGTGCCGCAGTTCAATTCCCGGCAGATCTTGTCGCCCAGGGCATCGGTCCAGGTTTTGGGGTCGAAGCAGATGCTCCCTCCCATACGTCCCCTGTAGAGCTCAATCACTCCTGCACATCGGAGTCTCTCCTTCCCCTCCACCAGCAGGAACCTTGAAGGGCCTGGAGGAAATAAGGGAAGAAACCAAACATGGGGAAGGGGAGAGATGAAGCACCAGGGAAAGGGGCAGAAAGGACATTTCTTGGTCCTTGATAGGAGATCATGGAATCCATCTAGCACATGGGGCAACCAAGGCTGAGAGATGAAATTCGGTGGCAGGCTCTGGACAGGAATCCTCAGACATTTAACCAACGCTTGGTTTATGGGATGAATGGTGAGCTGATGGAACCTCTGATCTCATCCTCCCCTGTTACCCATCATTCTCTACTGCCTCTATTTAGCTGCCTTTTCTCCCTCTGCCACTGATCATCACCAATCTCCCCTCTGTCCATCTCCTCCACTTTCTGGCTGCTGGGTCAGTGTGGAGCAGAGTGGGACTGGGAGAGAAGAGGGGGGTCCAAGCAGACCAGTGTTCCCTGGAGCAGACGTCAGCCTGAGCGAACCAAAAACTGATAGTCTTTCCATAGGCCAGAAACAACAGAGCTTAGCTTCTACTTGACGAGAGCAGTTCCTCAAAACCATAAACTACCAGATGGGAAACTGAGGTGAGATGATCACCTTTCCTCTCCCAGAAGACCTGGGGAAGCCTGGAGGCAACATCCTGGGTCTTGCTTCCTTTTCCTTCTCTACCAGAACCAAATATGACTCATGGTTCTTGACCCAGATTTATAAGTTCCTAGTTCTGCTTCTATTGGGGTGAGGGTGCCCCATGCCCGAATTCTCCAGAAGAGCAGAAGCTCAAAGATCCCCAGAGCTTGGCCCCTCCACCAATGTTGAAGGATGACCGAAATAAGTCTTTCTTGCTCACAACCGCAAAGAAATGGGTGGGGCTCAGGATGGGTGAGTCATGGGACCTGAAAGGGGGAGACCTTAGAGGCTCATTTTACGGATGAGGACCCCAGAAGGTTAGGGCCTTGTCTCAGTCACAACCGTTGAGTGGTGGAGATGGGACTCGCGCCTCATTCATTCTTCCTGCCTTTTCAGATGCCCATCAAAGGGTGTAAGCCCCCCTGTCCCCAGCCTCTCCAGAAGAAATCCCCAACCAGAACTGGAACACGACCTGTTCAATCAAAGGCGCCGCACACCCATCCCCTATCTGAGCTTGCCCACAGCATGTAATTATCCATTTCCAAGTGTTCTACAAACATGAGAGGAAAGAGAGACTCAGGGGCTGTCCAGAGGCACAGGATCCCTCCTCCCTCGCTCCCACCCCAGACTTGAGAACTCTCAATCACGTGCTTTCCATGAGGCACCAATGAAGCTGCCCGGAACAACCATGTTGCTGCCCATGGGCCGGGAGGAGAGGAGGAGAGGGCCAGGAGGAGTCTGAGTCCCTGCAGGAGGCCTGGAAGTTCTTACCAGTGGGCTCAGGTGAGGTCACAGGGGGCCGCTGGGTGGGCGGAGTGACTTTGGTAACTGCTTCTGAAAGGAGAAGAAGCCTTGGATGAGTGACGTGAGGAAGCCCCAAGCCTGGTGGGTAGAGACTCAGAGAGAGCAGGCGCTCAGATATTACCTTACTCGATCTTAAAACAGTGGGAAGTAGGTGCATGATTATTATCCCCTTTTTACAGATGAGGAAACTGAGAGGTAAGTTATCTACCTAGGGTCTCACAAATGTCTGAGCCAGGAATGAAGCTCAGGCGTTCCCGAGCTTAAGTCTGGAGCACTGCCCACTGGGCCACCCAGCTGTTGGTCGAAGCAGGACTCACTTAAGATATGTTTCTAAAATGCTTTTCCTCATGGCACATCTATGAAGAGAGAGGGCAAGGATCCCTATCTTCATATTAAAGATGAGGAAACTGAGGTTCAGGGAGGTTTGCTTTCTTTCCCAGAGCCAAAAAGCCTGGCTAGGGTTGGTAGTTGCCGGGGATAGGGCCAGAAAGAACTGTAATATTGGCTGTCATGTCATCCCTTTTGATCTCAGTTTCCTCATCTATAAAATGGGGCTAACAACTCCCCCCCCCACACACACACACGCTCCCCTTGTTGTGAGTACCAAATGAGATACATGTGTTGGGCACTTTGTAAATTGTAGCTATTACAGGTGGTGATGGATGGAGCGCTAGGCCTGGAATCTGCCTCAGACACTTCCTAGCTGTGTGACCCTGGGCAAGTATCTTAGCCCTGTTTGCCTCAGTTTCCTCATCTGTAAAATGAGCTAAAGTAGGAAAAGGTCAACCACCCCAGTATCTTTGCCAAGAAAATCCCAAATGGGGTCACTAAGAGTGGGACACGATTGAAAAAAACTGAACCACAGATAAAAAGGGCTTTCCAACATCATCCCACTCCCCTGGCAACAAATGCTAAAATGGAAGCTGGGATCTCTAGTCTCTGGGGGCTCTTCTGAAGGGCCTCCATTTCCCACAGGGCTTCCAGCCAAGACTCAAGGCTGGGTCGGTTCTAGGGGGATTCCTTGGGGGGCATTTTTACACTTGGGGAGCCATGGTGCTCTCCCCCGGGAAGGGGCTCAGGCAGTGGCAGGCCCAGGGCTCAGGGACTCACCGTGGCAGGCCACTTTCAGCTCTTTCAAGGAGACATTTCTGGTCAGGTCCAGAACAGAAGGATTGAAGAAAGAGCAGGCCATCTCTTTGGGTGTCCTCAAGGAGCCCAGCTTGCTGTGCAGCTCAGTCAGGGGCTGCTCCTTCTGCTCTTTCAGGCAAAAAACACTCTTTGTATGATTGAGCTTGATCTCCAGTCGTACCTGACATAGGGAGCCAGAGTTAATGACGTCCTTGACGGGTCCTAGGGAGGCACAGAACGGGTTAGAAGGTCAGATCTGGAGAATCACCAGAGTCCTCAATGCCCTTCCCACTCCCACTAGTTCTGACTCTTGTCCTTCCTTCTCAGCCCTCTCCCACTCAGTGGCCCAGGCCCAGAAGATAAGACAGTTAGTGTAGATGCCCTCAGCCAGTCTGTGCTTTCTGTGAACTTAGGCTGGTGGCTTCCATTCTCTGGGCCTTAACTCTCTTTTTACTCTAAAGCCCAAGAGGTTTAAAAAAATGTACAGACAAATACATTTCCTCAGAGCAGGTTAAGAGCCCTTTGAAGTGGGAGGGACAGAGTTCTCAACCATCCTAGAACTGAGGAGCCTGAGAGATCCAGAGATGGGGAGACCCTTGTCCGATCTCATGTCAGAAATGCCAGAACCCGGTCTTTCCACCAGGAGCCTCGTGGGATTTTACATTTAGGGATCCACCAGTTCAGGCCCCTCATTTTACAGGGGGGAAACTGAGGCCCAGAAAGAGACAACCCTCCAGTTGAAATTCTGGCCTTTTCCCAATGAACTGCATAAAAATATCAAATGAAAAAAGAAAAGATTGTGTTTCATGCTTTTCCACTGTGAGCATGTGAGGGCATTTATGAGATTTCTGATGAAAAATACTCTAGTATTTCTCTCTCTCTCTCTCTCTCTCTCTCTCTCTCTCTCTCTCTCTCTCTGTCTGTCTGTCTCTCTGTCTCTCTCTCTCTCTGTCTCTTTGTCTCTGTCTCTCTCTATTTCTCTGTCTCTCTGTCTCTCTGTCTGTCTTCTCTCTCTCTCTCTCTCTCTCTCTCTCTCTCTCTCTCTCTCTCTTTCTCTCTGTGTAAGAGCACTTGAGTGCACAAACCTGAGCTTCCGAGTGTCTCAGGGTGTGGGTGAGACGCGTGGGTGATGTTGTACAGTTTCTGTAAAGTGGGTGGATGCATCTCTCTGTGACCACTCCCAAATTTCCTTTCCAGTCTACATTTCTCAAACTATACACCTCCACACTACTTACCTGAGAGGGTCTGCTGGGGTCCTCCATGACAGGAAGATACTGCGGAAAAGAGACCAGAGTCAGGGAGAGTGAGAAAGAGGCAGAAGCAAACTGAGTTGAAATAACAACCACGAAATAAAACCTTCCTGAACATTTCCAGATACTCAAGAGATGTCTCCAAGTAGAATAGGCTGCTTCAGGAGGTAGTGAGTTCCCCATCATTGGTTGTTTCCAAATGGAGTATGAGTGATTTTGGAGAGGGAATCTGGTCTAGTTCCTCACTTTACAGATGGAGAAACTGAGGCTCAGCAGGGAATGAAATTTTGTGTTGGAAGTATTGAGTCTAGGAATCAGGAGAGGCACTTCTGAGTGGAATGTGAATCCCTTGGGGGGAGAAATGGTGCCATTTTTGTTTTTATATCTGTAGCAACTAGAACAGTGCCTAGCACACAGTAGGTGCTTAATAAACTCTTATTTATAAGACACAGACTCCAGAGTTATATAGACTCAGACAAATGAAGAGTCTTAGCCAAAGTCTCAGGATTGAATTGGCTGCATGGACAGGCATTGATTATTCTTGCAAAGTCACTTTCTGACTCTAGGCTTTGGTCAGTCTACCACAAAAGGAAGAACTGGTGGTATTGAGGTTCCTGTCATCTTGTTACCCCCATTCTACAGGGGTGAAATACAGTAGGTCCAGCCAGGTCAAAAGACAAGTCAGGTGAGCAACTTTTTCAATGAAGAAATCAAAGCTAAATATATATATATTCATATAAAATACTCTAAATTATTACTCATTAGAAAAATGCAAATTAAAAAAAATCTTGAAATGTCATTCACACCTGTCACATTGACTATTATGAGAGAAGGGAGAAATGACAGATGCTGGAGGGGATGTGGAAAAATTGGGACACTACAACGCTGTTGGTGGAACTGTGAACTGATTCAACCATTTTGGAGAACAATCTAGAAAGTTACCTCAAGTTTTAAGACTGTGTATGACCTGTGACCCAAACCTGTTAGGTCTGCTTCCCAAAATGATCAAGGAAAAGAAAAAAAAACCCTACATAGCCTAAAATATTTATAGCAAAGAACTGGGAATTGAGGGGATGCCCATCCATTGCGAAATGGGCATATGATGGTGATGAAAACAATGTTGTGCTATGAGAAATGACGAGCTCCATGAAATTGGAAAAGCATGGAAAGAGGTTGTGAAATAATGAAGAATAAAATGAGCAGAACCAAGGAAACATTGTATACAGTAACAAAAATAATTCACTTCAAAGAATAATTCTGAATAACCAAGTTATCACCAAGTATTCTAAATATTCAAATCAACTATAAAGGATCTATGAAGGAAGATGCTAGCCACATCCAAGGAAAGAACTGATAAATGGAAGTACACATAGTTTGGTTTTACATATATACAAATATACATACATATATATATATATATATATGTCAAATGGTGATATTCTCTAGCATAATGTGGGAAGTGAGGGAGAGAGTTTGGAACTTAAATGTAACAAAAAATAAATTTAATTTAATTTAAAAATAAAATTTTAAAAATCATTTTTAAAAAAAGCAGCATAAAGCCCAAAACTTATTCCATTCGTGACCCCTTTTCACCCAAGAAATTTTTATGCAACCTCAGGTATATAGGTATATAAATACATATATAAATCAAACATTTACTGATAATAAATCATAATTTTTCAACTCCTACATTCAGTTGCGACCCCATATGGGTTCACAATCCACAATTTAGGAAGTTTTTGTTCTTGAGAGCTGATTGTTTTTTGTAAACAACACCTTGTAGGATTCCGGCTTTTAATCTACTTTGGTATTCACTTTCATTTTATGGGAGAGTTCATTCCATTTATACTCACAGTTAAAATTATTAACGCTGCATTTACCTCTATCCTAGTTTTCCTGTTTATACTTTTCTTGAGAGCTGATTGTTAAATTTTCAGCATGAGCATTTATAAGTCACAAATCAATAAGAGTAACAAATCAGCATTTTATCTATTGTTTTATTGATTGTATAGACTTTAGAAAGTACTGGAGAAAATAATAATGCCAATTAAACTTAAGAGTGTGTCATGGGCATTTTGGGGGGAAGGGAAACAGTTGTTAAATGTTTCTCAGCACACCCCTGGCTATAAAAAGACCCGAGAAATCCTCATTTGCTACATGGAGTATCTGAAGCCCAAAGATGGACAAAGTCGTACAGCTCTTAATTAGTAGAGTGGAATTCAAACATAGAGTCTCTGACAGTGCCCCAACAAGGCACCACTTCTATTTCTCCAGCCTGCAGCCCACTTGCCTCTGCCAGGCCCCCTGTGAGCTGTTGACTTCTCAAGGTCTTTGACAGGGCCACTCTGGGCCCAGTAGTTCTGGTGGTCAGAACCTGGTACTCTGTGGTCAAGGGTGCAAGTTTCCTCATCTGTAAAATAGCACCTCTCAGAGCTGTAGGATCAAGAAGTAAGAATGGCCTTAGCCCAGCGCCTGGCACACAGTAAGGGCTATGTTATAAATATTGGTAATCATTATTTTTATTAATCTCTCCAGTCTCATTATATGCATTATTCCCCTTCCTTCATTTTATGGTCTCAGCCAATCTGGTCTTCCTGCTGTTCCTCATAGGCAATAGTCCATGTTGCTCTCCACGACATACTCTATTCTCCACCTCCCGGTCTTTGTTCAAGTTCCTGCCACAGGGAAATGAGCTCCCTCCTCACTCCTGCCTCTGAGAATCCCTGTTTTCCTTTAAGACTCAGCTTGAGGCCTACCTCCTCTGGGAAGCTTTTTTTTTGATTTTCTCTACCTCTCATCCCAGCTTCTAACCCTCTCTCCATCCCCAAATTAACTTATATTTACTTAGTATCTACTTTGTATTTTTTTAGTATCTACTTTGTATTTACTTAATATCTACTTTAATTTGTTTAGTGTCTACTTTGTATCTACTTAGTATCTACTTTGTATTTGTTTAGTATCTACTTTGTATTTACTTCGTATCCACTTTATATTTATTTAGTATCTACTTTGTATTTATTTAGTATCTACTTTGTATTTATTTAGTGTCTACTTTGTGTTAGTATCTACCTCCGGAAGAGAGAATGTAAGCTCTCTGAGGCCGTGAGTTATTTCTCACTTTTCTGAGTGATTCTTCAGTGCCGGGGCCTCCTGCTTCCTTCTCCCACCCTCTTTGGAGCTTTTGTGTGCTAGCTTTCCAATTATATTTTTAGCTCCTTAAGGACAGGGGCTCTCTTTATTTTTTCATATTTATGATCCCAGCGCTCGAGAACAATGCCTGGTGCATAGTAGTTTCTAAATAAATGCTTCCTGACTATTCTCCAGGGCTTGGCACCCTGCCTGGCAAGAAGCAGGTACTTTAAAAAGGTTTGCAGATTGATAAATCTTTAAAATTCTGTGAGCTAAGTACTATTTTTCCCCTTTTATAGATGAGAAACTGAGACTCAGTGGGCAGTGATTTGCCCACTATCTCCAGCTCCAAATACATTCTACCTTTTCCCAATTTAAATCAGTCAGCTTATTCATTTACAGTAGGTGCCACAGCTAGGAACTAAGGGAATAATTCTTGCTTGGGAGACTTCCTTCAAGATTTCGCTCCATCCCACCTTCCGCAGGAAGTCTTCCCTCTGAGAGCAGCTCCCCCATCTAACATTTATCTATCTATATTTATATGAAATTGTGTATGTATATACATATATGCATATAGAAACATGCATATACATAATTATATGCATTTATATAGTATATAAATATTTTCTGTAGACACGTTATATATAAATACACATTTCCATATAAACATATTTCTATATATACATACACATATTTTGATGTAGACACCTATATGTTTCTATACATGAATCCATATATAGATGCATATATTTCTCTCTATAAATACATGTATATGTTTTGACTTATAGATACACATATGTTTCTCTGTATCAAAACTTCTTAAACTGTGAGTTGTGTCCCCATATGGAGTCACTTGACTGAATGTGGGGATTGCAAACTTATGATTTCTTATCAGCAAATGTGTGATTTGTATAACTATTTTATAAACATATATACCCAGGATAATGTAAAAATTTCTCAGCTGAAAAGGGATCGCAAGTAGAAAAAAGTTTAAGAAGCCCTGCTCCAAAGAAATTCATATCTGAATGTATATATGTTCCTATGGATAGATACATGTATGTTTCTAAATATCAATTCACCTGTTTTTATATAAATATGTAGATTTCAATTTATAAATACATAAATATTTCTACATAAAACGCACACATGTGTTTCTATATAAATGCATATATGTTTCTAGAAATAATCCACAAATCTCTCTCTCTCTCTCTCTCTCTCTGTCTCTGTCTCTGTCTCTGTCTCTCTCTCTCTCTCATTCTCTCTCCCCCCCATGTGTGTATATATATATATATATATATATATATTCAGAGAGAGAGATGTTCTAGATATAAACACACATATATGTTTCTAGATATAAATTCACACATAGTTCTCCCTAAATATACAGTTATATTCTAGCTATAAATACACAGATGTTTCCAGATATAAATTCACACATTTCTAGATAAGAACACACACACATGCATACGTGTATACGTGTGTATATGCACAGACATAAACTTTCTCTGGATGAGACTCAGAGAGATGCTGCAATTTGGCCATGACTACACACTCCTAATTCTTGAAGGCCAGAATTTCACTCCTAGCTTTCTCTCCACTATTCCAAGGTTTCTGATTGTCGTGGGAGACCCTTGGAAGCAGGGATTGACTGTTCTCGGTTTCCCCACAAAGTAGGGAGGTCCCAAATTAATGCTATTCTCATTGGAGAGTTAACAGGGGTCAGTCCTCAGAGGGTTAGAACTTAGGAGGTGAACTCTTGGCTTCTCAAAGTCTGTTGACAGAGCTCAACGACCACCATATTATTGGGAGGTCAAGTCAAAAAGCATTCATTAAGCCCCTAATGGAAGTCAGACACTGTGCCGAGCCCTGAGAAAACCAAAGGAAAAACACGGTCCCCGAATGCTGACAGATTGTAAGTCCCTGGTCATTGGCTCATTGGGTCCCCCTAATCCATAGTGTTCTCAGTTTATCACCAATCAGTCAAGAAGCAATTTTATGCACTTAAAATCCTGATTTAATCCAAACCAACAAGCATTTATTGAACGGCTACTATCTACGGCCCACTGTGCTTGGCAGGCGGGTGTCTCACTGAGTTATAGACAGGGCCACGGACCCCTAAGACAGTCTGGTGAAGCCCACAGACCCCTTTTTAAAATAATGTTTGTTGTCATATTCATAGTGGAAGAAACTGCTAAATTTCATTTAGAGGCAGGTGAAAATAAAATAAAGAAAGTCATTTTCTTCCCACACAAAGCCGCCCCCAATCTATCCATGGGCCCCTAGGGAGTCTGTGGGTCCCAGATGAAGAAACTCACCCTGATAGCAGAGAAGGCAGAACCCTGTCTTTGTAACCCCAGGCCCAAGGCCTAGAATGGAGCAGGCACTTGGCAGCTAGAGGAAGAAAGCATGGAGTTCAAGTCTCACCTCAGACACTCGTTCACTATGTGGCTTTTAGTCACTTAACCTCTCTCAGACTCAGTTTCCTTATCTGTAAAATGGGGTTAGAAATAATATCTACTCCCCAAAGTTGCTGTGAGGATGAAATGAGACAATGAGACTTTGTAAACCTGAAAATGCCATAGAAATGCTGGCTGCATGAGCCGTATAAATGTTTATTAAATTGGATTACACCAGAAAAGCTAAGAAGAGAGAGGCCTAGCATTGGAGAGATGCTCATGGGAGCTCACCAAGACCATCTGCAAGACTACCCACTGATTTTCCTACAGCACAGGTCACTCCCCTGCTCTATAAACTCTCATGGCTCCCACTGACTCCCAGGATCACATATAGATCCCTGTGTTTTATGTCTAAAACCCTCAACTGCCTGGCTCCATCCTGCATATCCACTCTCCTTATGTTACCCTGATTCATGCAAGTCCAGCCAGCCAGGCCTTCTCATGCTTGACTTGCCCCATCCTGCCTGTCAGCACCAGCTGCCCCATAGAGTCGCAGAGGTGGGACTTGTCAGGACCCCTACCAGACATTTAATTCTCCTCCTCCCCTCCTCCTTCTCTTCCAGGCTCAGCTCCCTGCTACATTCTACCTGGGATCTTTTGTGATCCCCCTCCATGCTGGCTCCTCCCCTTCCTCACAAATCCCCTCATTTATTTTCATGTACTTATAAGTGTGGGCAGTTGGGTGATCCAGTGGACAGAGCCCTGGTCCCAGAGACAGGAAAACAGTTTAAATGTGGCTGAGTGAACCTGGGCAAGTCACTTCACTCTGTTTGCCTCAGTTGCCTCATCTGTCACCCTAGCTACAGAAGAAAATGACCAACCACACTAGTAATTTTGCCAAGAAAACCCCAAGTGGGGTTACAGAGAATCACAGAAAAAAAAACCCAAGCCCCTTATTTGTGCACATGCTGTTTGCCCCCAATAGAAAGTAAGCTCCTGGAGGGCAGGCCGTTTCGTTTTTGTCTTTGTATTCCTAGCACTTAGCACTAAGCTCATATCTGGCAATGAACACGTATTAATCAATTGATGGTTAATAAAAGAGTTGTGATCTGTATTAGTGAAGGAACACAGCCAACGCAAGAGAGAATCCTAGAGCTATACACATATACAAGCTTCCATTTCCATAACCTCACATCTTCGGATGCAGAGGAGAGGAGTGGGATGATTCTCCCCATTTTATAGCTACAAAAGTCGAGGCCCACTGAGGCAAAGTCAAGAGTTTGCAATCATGGGGATGCAGGGCCACAGTTTTCTAACTTGATTTCTAGGGCTCTCCTCTCTACCCACGGCACTCCGTAAGGGGATCTTCAAGGGCTGTGGCACCTCCCACAGAGCCAATAAAGTGTGCTCTGGGGCTGGGACCCTCCCCCTTGACTCTTGGCTGCCCCTCAGGCAGCCTTTTACCAGTTGGCCAGAGCTGGTTCACTCCCCCTGGCTTCCCTGGACCTGGGTTCAAATTCTGGCAGAAACGTATCACCAATGATGATTTATACATAAGAAATGATACGTGAGAGCCTCCAAGACCAACTCGCTTCCCTCTGCATCAGTTCATATAAATCTTCTCCAGCTTTTCTGAAACTGCCCTTCTCGGGGAAGGTCTTTATGACCAAAGCAGAACTAGAGATCATTACTGATCACAAAATAGAAAATTTCGATTATACCAAACTGAAAAGTTTTTGTACAAACAAAACTAATGCAGACAAGATTAGAAGGGAAGCAATAAACTAGGAAAATATTTTTACAGTCAAAGGTTCTGATAAAGGCCTCATTTCCAAAATATATAGAGAATTAACTCTAATTTATAAAAAACCAAGCCATTCTCCAATTGAAAAATGGTCAAAGGATATGAACAGACAATTCTCAGATGAAGAAATTGAAACTATTTCTAGTCATATGAAAAGATGCTCCAAGTCATTACTAATCAGAGAAATGCAAATTAAGACAACTCTAAGATACCACTACACACCTGTCAGATTGGCTAAGATGACAGGAAAAAATAATGATGATTGTTGGAGGGGATGCGGGAAAACTGGCACATTGATGCATTGTTGGTGGAGTTGTGAACGAATCCAACCATTTTGGAGAGTAGTTTGGAACTATGCTCAAAAAGTTATCAAACTGTGCATACCCTTTGATCCAGCAGTGTTACTACTGGGATTATATCCCAAAGAGATTATAAAGAAGGGAAAGGGACCTGTATGTGCACGAATGTTTGTGGCAGCCCTTTTTGTAGTGGCTAGAAACTGGAAACTGAATGGATGTCCATCAGTTGGAGAATGGCTGAATAAATTGTGGTATATGAAAATTATGGAATATTACTGTTCTGTAAGAAATGACCAACAGGATGATTTCAGAAAGGCCTGGAGAGACTTACACGAACTGATGCTGAGTGAAATGAGCAGGACCAGGAGATCATTATATACTTCAACAACAATACTAGATGATGACCAGTTCTGATGGATCAGGCCATCCTCAGCAACGAGATCAACCAAATCATTTCTAATGGAGCAGTAATGAACTGAACCAGCTATGCCCAGAAAAAGAACTCTGGGAGATGACTAAAAACCATTACATTGAATTCCCAATCCCTATATTTATGCCCACCTGCATTTTTGATTTCCTTCACAAGCTAATTGTACAATATTTCAGAGTCTGATTCTTTTTGTACAGCAAAATAATGTTTTGGTCATGTATACTTATTGTGTATCTAATTTATATTTTAATATATTTAACATCTACTGGTCATCCTGCCATCTGGGGGAGGGGGTGGGGGGGTAAGAGGTGAAAAATTGGAACAAGAGGTTTGGCAATTGTTAATGCTGTAAAGTTACCCATGTATATATCCTGTAAATAAAAGGCTATTAAATAAAAAAAAAAAAGAAAGAAAGAAACTGCCCTTCTCCTCGTTTCTTATAACACCAGAGTATCTCAGTCACGTATGGAAGTTTGTTCGGCTTCTGGCCCGACTACGGAACTGGGTACAAGGGCCTGTTTTTGTTTCTCTCAAAGTCGGGACGGGGGCAAGGGGAAGGAAGAAGAAATAAGTATTTGTCAGTTCGAAAAAGAATAAAAGCTAATTGAGAAATCACCCAGGAAATGTGACCAGAAAAGGAATAGAGAGGCCTGTAGCAAGAAGAGCAAGGGATGGAAATACTGGTCCTGGGCAAGTCCTTCCCCCTCTTTAGGTCTCAGTTTTTTCATCTGTAAATGGAGGGATTAGACAGGTTGGTTTCTGGGATTCCTTTCTGGCTGTAAATATGTGAGCCCATGAACCGGACAGATGAACAGAGAGCTACAGGGGGAAACTGAGGCAGAGCTTATCAGATGAGAGAAGCAGGTCCCCTAAGGTTTGGTAACTTAGGCTAGAGAGCTTGGACTCCTGAGCAAGGGACACCCCCAGCTCTGAGTCTCGGACATTTTATCCATTAAATGGAGAAAAGAATTATGCCGCAGAAACTCGACATAATCGGTAATAATTTTTCAGACTGTCTGGAAAAAAGGACTCAACAAACGCCGTGACCAATCTCGACTCCAAGGGACTGATGAAGCGGGCCGAGGTGGTGGGCTGCAGGTGCTGAATGAGGCGCTTGCTGTCAGACATGCTCCACGGGCCTGTTTTGCTTATTTGTCCTTTTTATTTTTTTGTTATAAGAGATGATTCTATTGGATGGGGACTGGATGGGGCTCAGGGGGGGTCGGGGAGGGTAAAGTCCATCCCTCCTCCCCAATCCCGCTCCATCCTAGCAGGGCAGCTGCAACAATTTCAGTTTTTGAGACTTTAGAAATTTAGAGTCTCAGAGGGCTGCCTGGGGCCCTGAGAGAGGGTCTCCACTTCCCCTGGGGACACACAGCCAGTCTAAGTGATGACAGACCTTGAACCCAGAGCCTCCTGACTCACGGAGCCTCTACACTTATTAGCTGCATGATCTTGGCCAAGTCACACACCATCGATTCAAGTCCTGAGCTAATGAGCTGGTGAATATGGGCATCAGGAGGGAGAAGGTCCCGCTCTGGGAGTTCCCTACGCCAGAGCAATCCTAGATCTGGTGCCCCCTCCTCCCAAAAGCAATGGTTTCTGATTTGGTGGGTCCAGTGTATCCTCTCGGGGGCCTGTTCGGTTCCCCCTCCCCGCTGTGGGCAGAGGGTACGGCCTCTCAGGTCTCTCCCATGGACGTCCACGATATGGGGTTACCAGACAGAGGCTGAGGGGCTCTGGCCACCGTCCATCCCCCTGGGAACTTGTCAGGCCACTGGCTTATCCCCTTGGCCCCAGAGCAGGAGCCTGTGGGCGCCCACTCCCCAGGGAGAGGCGCCACATGCCAGGCACTAGAGCCAACAATAGACATCCGAGGCCTCCCTTGGCGCTTTCTGGAGAGTCGCTTCATTTCCTCCCTCTTGTCTTTGTTCTAAACTTGGCAGATGCTGCAAAGCTTCAGGGTAGGAGAGTGATTAGATGGCTGAACTTCGAATCAAAAAGACCTGGGCTCAGAGCTCACCTCCAGTGCTTACCAACGGTGCACCTATGGACAAACTGCTCGCCTCCCCCCAGCCTCAGTTTTCTCATCTGTTAAATGGGTATAAGGCCATGGAGGTCCTTCCCTCAGGGTAGCCAAAGCTCAAGTGAGATAAAAAAATGGCACCTTGTAAAGTGTAAAGGACAAAGTGTAAAGGGCTCGGTCAGCATCAGTCTTTAAGACCCTGGGGTCCAGGGAGATGCCTTTCAGTAAAAGCAACAGGAGCCGTGGGGAGTCAAGGGGGAGCTCTCAGAATGGAGGACGGCCGCCCTGGACGTGGCCATGCTTTATGGAATTTTTGTTGGACGGAGTGGACGGCGTCCATCGGGCTAGGCAGGGCCTTTCCTTGGAGGCCTGGCTGGCCGCTATTGGGCCTGCCAGCGCCCAGCCCTGTCCCCCTCCTAGCCAGGCAGAGGAGGCCCCAGGTCCCTTCTGCTCCTCTCTCTTGCCGGGTTCTCCCCTCCAAAACTTTCCCCAATTGATGAAACCCTTTGTTTTTTCCATGACCTGGATGGATATTTTCCTATGATCTTGAGTAGCTTCCTGTTACCCAGACTCACTTTCTCTTCTGTTTCTCTTTTTCTGTGTCATCTCTTTCTCTCCATCTCTTCCTTTCTGGCTTTGTCTGTTTCTTTCTCTCTGTGTCTCTTTATCTCTTTTTCTCTGTCTCTCTTTTTCACGCACATACACACGCCTCCATTCTTAACTCTTTGGATCTAGGGGTCACAGGGATCCAGCCAATGGCTCCCAAGCCAGCTTCTGTCCCTCTCCATGCTGACCCCTTTCTCCCTCAGTCAAAGGCACTCACTCTCAGGAGAAAGCCTGGATGGCAACCCAGCCAAAGGGATGGGGGTGAACATCCAAGGACGCTCTCTCTGCTCTCTAAAAAGCAAGGCTGCTTCTGGGGCAGCTCAGGGGTTCTGCTCCACCTTAAGGTGAAAAAAGGGAAAAAAAAAAAAAAAAAGGCCGGGACACCGTCCCCCCCCCCCCATTGGCCCAGACTTTAGGACCAGAGCAGCCAGTTAGTGACCATCGAGTTTGACCTCTTCACAAATGTAGGAAAGGGGCTCAAGGGAGGTGGCGACTTGGGTAAGATCACAGAGCTGATTAGTTATCGGGGCAGCATTAGAATCCAGATCTTGCTCCTCCCAGAACATGCTGCGGCCTTGGATGAAGTAGACCTCCCTTACTAAATCTATTATTCAGGGCCTGTAGGCATTTGTTAGGGAGGAGGGCTGTGTGTGCAAATGTGTGTATATGTGAGTGTGTGACCAGAAATGTGTTCAAGGCCCTCGTTTTATCGCTGATACCCCGCGGAGGAAGCACCTGTCCCAGTCATAGAGAGAGAGAGTGAGTGTTCGAGCTGGGATTTGAACCCTGGACCCTCTGCCTCCAGTCTCATTGGTTCCATGCTTTCCCCTCCTACTTCGTGCGCTGTGTTTTCCCAAGTCCTGGGAAACTGTGCTGGAGGCTTGGCCGGCCATTCCCAGAAATGCCCCCTCTCCAGGCTCAGTCCAAGCTGGAGACCTGCCCCGGAAGGGCACGGAAGACTCTGCAGTCGCTGCGGTTCCTGTTACATGAGCATCCATCCTGTTCTAGCCACCCCGGGGCCACCCATCTGCGATGGAGTCCGCTTCTCCCCTGCCCCCAGTATCCCTGAAGGGGGCCTCTCTGCTCCCCATGAGGACCCGCAGAAAGCCGATCGTCAAGGGGAATTTTAACAAGGCTCGGGGGCGGCCATTGGGGTGGCGGATTTTAGGGTAGATATTGGGGTGGGGCAGGAGGGGAGGGAGGAGCACATGGACCCTCGGCCTCCTCTTCTAAGCTGGATGATCCCGTAAGAGGCTGAGCCCTGGAGGGAACCACTCATTTTACAGATGGAGAAACTGAGATCTCGAGAAGGGAACGTCTTGTCCGAGTTATACAGGCACTAAATGACAGAGCTATGATCCAAATAGTCCCTGCTCTTTGCCTCATCCCTTTTCATAGGATTAAGAGCTGAGGTTGAGTTTGGGGTGCAGCCCCTTCATTTTACAGAAAGGGAAGCTGAGACCCCCCAAAGAGGAAGAGATGACGCTAGTTCATACAAATAAGATAGTACAGAGCAAGCTGGGATTTGAATTCGTTTTCACTGCCCCCATTCATTGGAACACGCCCCCTTTTGGCCCCCACATTCACCAGCCCAAAGGCTATGAACTTCCCCCAAAGAGGGGAGACCCACCCAGTGCTAGGTCAGGAGTCCAAAGCCCCAGCCCCAGGGCCAAGCCACACCTATGTCTGCCTTTCTGAAGGTGCCGGGTCCCCTCAAAATATTCCACGGTCTCAGAAACTCCCTCAAAGACAAAACTCACCCAGTGTCCCTAGCAGGTACAGCAGGGTCGGCGGTGACCGGCAGAGGCCCATGGGCAGGGTGCTTCTCCCACGTGTGGAGCCGGGGGGCGACGTGGCTGCTCCTCGTCTGTTCCCCAGGGGAAGGAGGAGGACAGGTTGGTGGGGGGTGTCGGGTTCTGCGTCACTTGTATTTGAAGATTGAACTGCCAACTTCCTCCGAACAAAACCGCCCTCCCCAGCCCTGGGTGGCGGAGCAGCCCAGCATGCTCTCTGCTGCCTTCCTTTGCTGTGGCAGTTCCTGGGGGCTGCCCACTCCCCTGCTCTCTGGGCTAACTTTGACCTTGCTCAGATGCCATCTTGTGCTGGAAGCCGTGAGGTGGGGGAGCCGGGGGACCCCAGACCACTGTCACCTCGGGGAACCCCCAGAGCAGCAGTCCTGTGTATTGGGGGGACCAGGGACTTGGGACTTTCTAGCTGAGATCTTGGGGTCCCCCAGGGCCATGATGGGGGCTGTTTTCACTGCTCTGGGGAGGCAGCTTCATCTCCATGTTGGGGTGACTTTCTGGGGGGGAGTCAGGTAGTCCCGCTCCCTGTCGGGGGGCCACAGAGCACTAGCCAGGGTCTGGGGGTGCCTGCAAAGAGCCCACATTTGTATTGTTTCCATCTGCGTGGGTAACGTGACACGATTGTTTGCCACTGGGTGCCTGCTGCGCGTTCACACAGGCTTTGTCTGGCTGTATTTACTTCCTATCTCCCCCGTGTGGCTGAGTTTGAGGCTTTGTGCCTTTCGGGGCAAACAGGAAACAATCCCCTTGTTCTTTGTGCAGAATTAGCGGGGTCTCGGGTCTCGGGCTTCTGGAGGGCTGGGGCGCCTGGGAAGGGGGTGGGGCTCCCCCAGAGACATCGAGGGGGAAGAGAAGTGCCTAATCCCAGCAGCTGAGTTCAAATTTGGGCCGCTGGGCAAAAAGACATGTAACTTTTCTGAGCCTCAGTTTCCTTCTTTGTAAAATGAGATGGATGTCAGTCAGGAACAAGCATTTATAAGTAGTAATAGGTCAGACTGGGGTTAAGCACAAAAAAAAAGCTAAAAAAAAAAATGGGACCTGCCCTCAGGGAGTTTACATTCTATTAAGGGAGACGTCAAGATTATGTACATACAATATGTAATATAGAACAATGGGAGGCAGTCTGGGAGCAGGAAAGTCTCTGGCAGAAGTGGGAATATGAGCTGTCACCAGGAGCGAGGGAACCTGGGCAGAAGTGAATAGGGAGAGCATTGCAGACTCGAGGGATGGTGGTCAGAAGACCCAAAGTGTGCAAGTGAGCCACAGCAGGAAAGCCGGTGTGAACCAGAGAGGACCTAGAGGTAAAAGGCAAGCCCTAGAAAGGCTTCGGTGTCAGAAGGGTGGCCAGGGCCAGGAGGTGAAAGGCTTTAAGTGCTAAAGAGAGAATTTTGTTGCACTCGATCCTGCAGGGAAATAGAAAGCCAAGTATGGTTAAGGAGGAGGTGAGTGACCTGCTCAGACCTGCATCTATTGCAGATTCAGGTCTTGAGATCAAAGAATCATGGATTTAGGACCAGGAGAAACCTTGGAGCTCAACTAGTTGACTCTTCTCCTTTTTACAAAGGAAGAAACTGCGGTCCAGGGAGAGTCCAGGGGTGGCGGGAGGCGACAAAGCAGCAAAACTAGAATGTGAGTCCAGGGCCGCCCACTACCTGATTGTGGGCCAGAAGTGATAGCCGGGGGAAGAGCCCAATGGCACTGGGGGGTAGTGATGGAGCAGAAGGGGAGGGGTCTACACAGGACCAGGGTAACCTAGCTGGAAGTGGGAGGTAGGGGAGGCAAGACCTAAAGAAGACCCTGGGTTAGCAGCAGAGCCTCCTGGGAAGCTGCACTGGCCCAAAGTCAGTTAGAGACCCAAGTCCTGCCCTAGCCCCCGACTGACTTTTGATGAGAAGCCTCAGGCACAGCCCAGAGCTTGGGGTGTAGCTGCAGGGCCGGGGAGGGAAGGTGTTTATTTGCTGGAAATGCATTAACTCTAAGTACTCTAGCTCTTTAAGGGATTTACTCTCAATGGCTCCTGGGAGATTAAACTTCTTCCCCTGGTCTATATATCCAGTGCCCCCAATCACCTTAAACAATATCATTGATTGGTTGGTTGGTTGGTTGGTTGGATGTCAGAGCTGGAAGAGCCTCTAGAACAAAAAACACAAGATATCAGAGCTAGAAAGGTTGTTAGAACGTAGAACACGGAGTGTTGTCCGTCTGCATTTCGGATTTCCTTCACAGGCTAATTGTACGCTATTTCAAAGTCCGATTCTTTTTGTACAGGAAAATAACTGTGTGGACATGTATACATATATTGTATTTAACTTATAGTTTAACATATTTAACATTTTCGGTCCACCTGCCATCTGGGGGAAGAGGTGGGAGGAAGGAGGCGAAAAATTGGAACAAAAGGTTTGGCAATTGTCAATGCTGAAAAATTACCCATGTATATAGCTTGTAAATAAAAAGCTATAATAATAATTTTTAAAAAGAACATGGAGTGTTAAAGCTGAAGATGTCTTTAGAACATAGAGCATCAGAACCAGAAGCAACCTTAGAGCTTACATGACTCAGTTCTCCCTTTCTTTCAGAGCTGGTTTCATAGCACTGTGGAGTCTGGAGCCCGGGTTCCACTTTTAGCAATGGAATTTATTAGCAGTGTGATTTTGGTAGTGTAATTATCCTTCTCTGAATCTCTTTTTACTCACCTGGAAAATGGGTATTTAATCTCTTTGGCATTGGTGAACAAATGCATCAAAATGTGTGAAGTGCTTCACAACCTTGAAGTGTTATGTAAATGCTGGCTATGATTATCATTACTCCCCCTCTTCCTATCATCATCATCACCCTCAACATCATCATCATTACCACAGCACCATTATCATCAACACCATTATTGCCTCACTATCTACCAACCACTTTGCCAATATAAAGATAACACAGAATTAAAAATGAAACAGTACCTCTCCTCCAGAACCTTTTAATAGGAACTTACTTGGGTCACAACATTCTAGGTTCTAGGTCCTTTCGATATCCCCTGTTCAGAGTGACTCTAATAAAGTCCAAGAGGGCTCCTTTAGGAGAGGCCGGAGAGGACGGCAGGGAACATGATCCCCCACAGGCTTCTAAAGGGCAGAAACAATTCAGGAAATTCTTCTCTCCCTACTCAACCCTCCTCATCTAGCCCCCCAATCTGTCTCCTTTCCCAATCCATAACAAGAAGGGAAAGAGACTAAGGTGGTGGAGGAGTTTATTTATCTACTTACCTACCTACCTACCTACCTATCTATCTATCCATCCACCCACCCATCTATCTGTCTGTCCATCTGTCCATCCAGCTATCCTTCTATCCATCCATCTATCTATCTATCTATCTATCTATCTATCTATCTATCTATCTGTCTGTCTTCCTATCTTCCTATCTCTGCTTATTTATTTACATTGCCATGGAAATGGTTTATACTATAGTTGAAAAGATTACAGTCTAGGGCTGTACAGAAGAGACCATTGAGGCCAGAAAGGGGGCAAGTATTTCCCCCAAACAACACACAGCTAATGTACCTCATCACCCCCCACCCCCACGTCTTCTCCTTTCTTCAGCTTTTCTAGCATCTCCACCTCCACCTTCACCTTCCATCCCTCTCTTTCCTCCCCCCGTCCTCTTTCCGTCCTCTCCTTTTCCTTCCACTTCACAGGATCAAGAACATAGGGTTTAGCCTGAGATGGGGAGTTTGGAGCATCTAGGACGACACCTCATTTTACAGAGCAGGAAACTGAGGCCCAGGGAAAGGAAGGGACTCGCATTGTCCCAAGTTAGACAATTAGCAGCAGAGAGAAGAATGGAAAGGGGGGCTGGCAGACGTCTCCCCACCAGCAAGCTTTCCACAGCCCATCCTCCCTTCCTCTCTGTCGCTTCAGGCCTGGCTCTCTACTCCCTCCCCAAATCAGCAACGGGGCCTCATCAGACCCCATGTCCCTCCTGGGCATTTCCTGCCCTCCGGTCTCTGAGATTTTCCATGACACAAGAGGAAGTCAGATGGATTTTCCATGACCAGTAGAGCCTCGAACCTCCTTAGCTCTGGGGTGGAGGCTCTTGGGGTGGGGTGAGGAGCTCAGGGGGTTCGCCTGTGAGTGATCACCTCGCTGCTTCTGGAGAGATACTGAGTCTCCCTTTGGTCCCACTGATGGTGGCTGCTGTCCTGCCCCAGGTAATCAGCACCTCTTACATCTCTCTTTTTTTGGGGGGGGGGAGAAGTCATTGGGATGTAGTGCTCCATTTGGATGCGTGTGTGCCCTTTGGATGTGGGGGGGCCTGAAGGGGTGAGGGCGGGAGGACTGAGTTTGGGGGAGGAGCAGATGAATCAAAAGGGAGGAGAGAAGAATGGCCCCGGAGCTGCAGGGTGGGGGTGCCCGAGCTGTGAATCTGTGCCCTGTTGGCACCTGCCCTTTGTGGGCTTGGAGTGGGGTAAAAGTGAGTGAGAAGGAAGCGGGGGGCAGCCCTCTGGCACTCTCTCTCGAATTAAAGATGCCTTCCTTGTAAAGGCAGGAAACGAGGCCCAGGGAGAGTAAGGCCATGCAACTATTAAGTGGCACTTGCTCCAGATAAATCCCACGCCATCCCACTGCCTCTCAGAAAGCCAGTCTCTCAAAGCCTTGCAAGGGGCTGGAGGTCTGAGGAGCCTCATCTGGGCCTGGTTATCTCACTGGGACAAGGGGTCCCTTCAAAATCACTTCATAGACAGAATTAAAATGAGCCCAGAGCTTGGTATTGAGATCGATCGGGGCAGATGGGAGATTAAGGGACGTCATCAAATCAGAGCTAAAAGGGAATGTGGAGGCTGAGTGTATAGTTTATTAAACCAGTATCCTCCTCCCAAACCTTCTCAAAGACCCTTTCTAGTGTGGTCCTTTCCTTTTACACAGAGGGAAACCGAGGCTCAGATAGGCTATTTAGCAAGTTCCAAAGCCCTTGGTCCTTGACGTGTAAAGAGGCTTTTCAGTAGCTACTGGAAAAGTAAGAAGTGTTTCTGGGAGCTGATGGAGATCAAGGAGTAGATGGGAGAGGGGAGAGGAAGGGAGTGGCAAGATGGAGAAAATAACTTTTCTTCCCTGTTCTGGTGTTCGAAGTAGGGGTGTTTCTCTTTTCCAGAATTGAGTCTTTGATCTTTCACTTGCAGTGTGTAGGAAGTCTCTGTCCTGGATGAGGGGAGACCTTATTGTCCAAAGGCCAGAACTGTGCCCCAGTGGGGGGGGGGGAGAGAGAGACATATTTGCAGATAAATAGAAAGGTAGGCAGACATGTAAATTGAAAGATAGATGGTAGACAGATAGATGGACAGATAAATAGAAAGATAATAGATGGGTAGGTGGACAGTAGGTGGACAGACAGAAAGACAGAGAGAGACAGAGAGAGAGAGACAGAGACAGAGAGAGACAGAGAGAGAGAGAGAGAGAGAGAGAGAGAGAGAGAGACCCAGACACAGAGACACAGAGAGAGACTGTGTGCAGTATGTGTGTGTGTGTATGTGTTTGGGGCTGTTGCCCAGTGACAGGCCTAGCTTGGTGCAAAAAGCATGGGATTACTGATTTTGGAAGTATGCATTTGTTGAGAAATTAGTCACTAAACTCTTCTATGAGCCTCAGTTTCTTCTTCTAGCTCTAATTACGCTGTGAGTTCAGGTTTATTTTTAAAGTTAGAGGAAGGTGTGTGGTTGGTATAAGCAGACAAAACACTGAGGGTGCTTCCCAGATCCTAGGGGACTTAAAATACCCTTTCAGCTCTGCTGCCAATTCACTGGGATCCCTGAAGCTGGTCATATGCCATTTCTGGGTCTGTTTTCTCACTTCTAAAAGGATGATTAGGGCTATGTGATTCTGAGTTCTAACATCCCCCATCCCCACTTGTTCTATTGTTCTAACCTTGAAAGTTCTTCTCTATTCCCACAGTGTGTTGTATATTCTGAATCCCTTCTTTGCTCTGACATTCTGTTCCATGTTCTGGCTTCCTCTCAACCCTGCCATTCAGTTTTATATTCTAAGCTCCCACTTAGCTCTTGACAGTCTGTTCTATGTTCTAAGCTCCTTCTTAGAATCAGCAATGAGTTCTGTGTTCTAAGCTCCCACCTAGCCCTTACATGCTGTTCTGTTCTAAATTCCCTCAACCTTCTGTTCTATGTTCTAAGCTCTTGCGTTTTGTTTTATATTCTAAGATCCCCTTAGCATTAACATTGAATTCTCTATTCCAAGCTCCCTCTCATGTCTACCATGTGGTTCTATATTCCAAGTTCCCATTCAGTTCTGCCATTTTACTTCCTAAGCCCCCTGGAAGCTCTGTCAGTCTCTATCTTATGCTTCCTTTTGGCTCTCCCGTGATCCAGTCCCTATTCTCCGCTTCCATTTGCTTGGCGTCTCTCCAGGGCAGAGGGCCTCTTTTGCTTCATTGTTCTTGGTTCTCTGATTGCATCTCTCACTGTTCCAGTGAGCTTGGCTGCTAACTTTGTGAGTGTGAGTCTGAGCCAGGCTGGCCCACTTCTTTAGCTTTAGTCTTGAGGATGAGGGCAAGAAGGTGGTACCTAGAACCAAAGCTGGGGGGGGGGTGTGCGGCTCAATGACCTCAGTGACATGCTCCATGGCTCATCCTAGCAATCCCAAAGTTCTAGCATTTTCTTGACCTAGAACAGCGAGGGCATCTTGAGAATCGACAAAGATCTAGATCACTATCCCCAGATCCGAGATCCTAGTCCCAGCTCTCGACAGCTGTGATTCTCAATGGACCAAAAACTCAGCAAGGGTCCACAATGGCCAAGAAAGCTAAGGGAAGCTTGGACCCCTCAGTGCCCAAACGACATGACTTCCAGGAAGAAGGAAGAAGGAGGAGACTTTCTTGGTGTTCAATGCCCTGCTCAGACACATCTGGAGAATTGTGGTCAGCTCTAGGGACCAAACTTTAGGAGCATCAATAAGGGAGGATTTGGCTGTGGGGTCTAGAGTCTATGTCATGGGGAGTAGTTGAAGGGCCGGGGGTGGTTCAGCCTGGAGAAGAGCAGACTGAGGGGATATGGGAGTTGCAAGTATTTTAAAAGGTTTATCTACCTCATGGAAGAGAATTTAGATTTGTTCTGTCTGGCCCCAAATTTGGAAGTAGGAACAAGAGAGGAAACTCCCAAAGAGACAGAGTTAGGGTTACATCACCCCAAACCTTCCCAATGAGCAGAGGGACCCACGAGTGGAAGAGTCTGCCCCGGGAGGGAGGGCGATTCCCCTTCGCTCGACGTCTTCAGTGAGAGACTGGATGACCACTCATTAAGTATGTTGTGTTGAGAATTTTGGGGGGGAATATACTGGACTTTTGAAGCCCTTTCCAACTCTGCCCTTCTTGGATTATGCAATTCTCCGTGATCTTTGGAATCATATATTTCTGGGTCTCACCTTCCCCATCTTGAAATTGAAGACTATTCATTGTGAGAATCAAATAAGACGTTTTCTGGGTCTTTCAAATATTCCTTGGGTACCATCGTAATGGTCTCATGGGTGGCTTTTCTATTATTTGAAAAGGAGGTGGGGGAGTCAAGTAACGAACAAGCAGCCCAGCGCCCATTATGATGGTAGCCATGGAATATTTGAAAGCCCCAGAAATGCCCACGTCTTTTTTCCAAATCCACATTTTAAAAAATTCTATCTTTCACACGAAATTGCTTTGTATTCGTAAAGTGCCGTATAAATATCAGCTATTGTTATTTTGGTGACTTGTGGTTACTCACTAAAAGAAGGGCAGTGATTCAGATAACCCCAAACTTGGACAATTCAAAAGATTGTTGACATTTGGTTTTCTAATGCATGACAGAAGAGCTTTGATTTGTACACTAGACTTTGTTCTGAAGAATTGAACGTGATGGGTTGTGGCTAAGAAATAATTTAATTTTTTAGAATTAATTTAAATCGATTGAATGAATTTAAATAAATTAAAACTGATAGTTTTAATTTTTCACTGCACAAAGAGAAACAAAGATATCATTAAAATAGGAATGAAGGAATAAGTAAAAATGCATGTGCTTTAGGAGATTGGGAGTAAGTGCTTTAGTAAAGGGGTATTCGTCCCCCAAACCAGGCAGATGAGGGATTGCATTCTGTTGTGTATTCTAAGATCCTCTTTAGCATCAACATTGAGTTCCCTATTCTAAGCTCCTTCTCATCTCTAACATTTAGTTTTATGTTGTCACCACCCATTCAGCTCTGCCATTCTACTTCCTAAACCCCCTTGAAGCATTGACCGTCTCTGTTCTAACCTTCTTCCTGGTCAGACCATTTCTAGCACATCACGATTAGTTCTAGGGGTCCTGAGGGTCTAAAGAAGGCAATCATGATAGTGATCGTGCTATGTGAGCATTGATGAAAAAACAGCACCAGAAGTGACATGATCATTGTCTTCAAGCCTTTCTTAAAATTGTAGATTTTTAGGTGGAATGGATATCAGAGGGCAGCTGGGTAGCCCAGTAGTTAGAATTGAGTCAGGAAGACCTGAGCTCAGGTTAAGCATTTACTGGGAGGGAAGTTAGGTGACTTATTAGTTAAGAGTTCTGAGTTTAGAATCAGAAGAACTCTTCCTGAGTTCAAATCTGGCCTCAGACACTTAGTTGTGTGATCCTGGGCAAGTCACTTAACCTGTTTGCCCAAGTTCCCTCATCTGTAAAATAAACTGGAGAAGGAAATGGCGAACATTTGAGTAACTGCCAAGAAAACCCCAAGTGGGTCAGTCAGATATTGAATGAAAACTACTCATTTTACAGAAGGGGAAATTGAGGTCCTTGCCTTGGCACTTGCCCCGAGCCATACAAAAAGTAAAAAGCAGAATGTGGTTTTAATGTTCTTTGACTTCAAATCACCACCGGTCCCACTCATCCCAAGGAAGGATGAGTCTTGCTCTGTTGGGTCTTAGTGGATGCAACCAAGATAGAAGTTGTGGGCTTGACTAGCACAACGGACTGCTTTAACTGGCTGTGAATTTCCCATAAGCACAATGGGATGCCCACTTGTTGAGCATGTTGTGAAGGTTATTTTTTCTTCAGCTGTGGATCATGTGAACAATGACCTTTCAAAGCTGATAATTAGGAGCTAATTAGGAGCTGTAGAAATTGGGCTAGCTTGATCAAAGGTCCATCTGTGTTGGATTTGGGAGTCTATTTTTTTTTTTTAAGGAGCAGGCCTCTCTCATCAAATTAATTTAGTTTGTATTCCCAGAGGGTCCCCCGATGGATAATGAAGGGAAATATGGACAGACACATTGGTGGTAAATATGGAATTTTAAAGGTGCTTCTGAGACCCACAGGGAAGACATTGCTGGAGAGTTTACCTTTCTTTAATTTTTTTTGCTAAATTATTATAAATATAAATATTTATAAACATTTATTTATAAAGATAAATATTACAAAAATATAAATAGTATAACTGTGATTCTTGATCACATATTAGCTGGGCATTAGAAATACAGAACTAAAAATGAACAGAAACCAAAAATGAACAGATTTTGTTTAAAATAAAAACAACCAAAAAAACCTTGCTTTTCAACAATTACACTAATTAATTATAATTACATTAATTAATTTACATGACTGAAATTGATCTTTTCATTAGTTTCCCTTTAAGTATCCATTGAGATTATTTATCTCATCCCCTCTCCCTTTTTCTGTGGGGTCCCCGTTCTTTGAGTTTCTCTTTTTCACTTCACATTGTTTCACAAAGATCTTTCTGGTTTTTTGTTTTCTTCATATTTGTTTGTTTTATTTGCATTTTATAATTTAATCAGTTTTATTTGCATTATATAATTTAATGAATTTAATTTAATAATTTAAAATAAATTTAATCAAATATATAATTTAATCAGTTTAATGAAATTTTCATAGCTCTATTTTTATCCATCTAGATTTCTTCCATTTAATTTTTTTTTTTGCAAATATTCTATAAATATTTGTTAAATGACTACTATGTGCCAGCCACTATACCAAATATTGGGAAATACAAAAAAAAAAAAAGGGACAAAAGACAAGTTTTCCCTCTCAAGGAGCTCACAATCTAATGAATTTGAAATAATGTTGCTTTAAAAATCTCCAAAAGATAGTTTTTAATTTGTTAATTAATGAGCATATTTTAAAATATTTAAAAAAATTTATCTTCCTCCCCACTGAGCAAATTTTACAAAATGAAAAGTAAAACCCTCAACACATATCTGCAGAATCCAGCAAAATCAATTCCCACGTTAGCTGTTCTGAACATTTATGTCTCAGTATGCATTTTGAGTTTACCATCTCTCTGTTAAGAGTTGAGTGGTAGCTTTCATCTTCATTCTTTTGGACTTGTGGTTTATTATTATGTCGATCAGATGAACAGATAACTTTTTTAAAAGTATCTCTTTCACAGCGTATTCCCAACTGTTATTTTGGGGGTAAAGTATGAGGTTTTTTTTTTCCTCTTTCTTTTGGTTGTAACTTTTACTATGAAGTGTTAGATTGTTCTCCAAAAAGATGACTTGTTTGCAAATTTCGTTGGTAATGAATGAGTGTATAGCTTCTCCCTTCTCCCCCGCCCCCTGAGTTTCATTGCTGTTAATTATTCTTGTCAATTCACACTTCTTTTGATAATTTGTAAAATTGTGTATTTTTTCAAGTCCTTTTTTAATTTCTTTTTCTTTTCTTTTTTTTTTTTTTTGAAAGCTTCCTGTTCATAGTCTTTTACTATTTACCAATTAGGAATTGAAAGTCATAAATGTTAACAATTCTTTATATGTTTTAGATCTCAAGTTGTAATTGCAATTGTTTAAAAGTTTACTTGTTGCATCTGCCATGCACATTTTGTCTGTTATTTTTCTTTCAATTTCTTCTTTTAGAGACTTAAAAAACGACGTCAAATATATCTCTTTTGTTCCTAATTTGTTGTTACTGTTGAGTTGTTTCAGTTGAGTCTTTATGATCCTAATAGGGATTTTCTTTGCAAAGATATCAGAGTGGTTTGCCATTTCCTTCTCCAGCTCAATTTACAGATGAGGAAACTGAGGCAAACAAAGGCTACATTTGAACTCAAGTCTTTTTGACTCAAGAGCAGCTAGGTGACACAGTGGACAGAATGCTGAGACTGCAGTCAGGAATCCTCATCTTCCTTTATTCAAATCTGGTGTCAGACTAGATGTGTGACCCTTAACCTCTGCCTCAGTTTCCTCATTTGTCCTATATATAGGACAAATGTATTATATGGTGGCTCTGTGTTTTAGTGAGTGTCATTAGGGATAAGAGAGCAAGTCTGGTGGATAGATTGCTGGATCTAGAGTCAGGAAATTGTTGTTCAGTCATTTTCTATCTATAGAACAAATATATTATAACAGGATTTTTTTAACCCTTTAAGTTCTGGACCCCTTGGACAGGCAGTTTGATGTGGAACCTCTACTCAGAATCATATTTTCTAAAGGATTAAAATAAAGTGTATAGAATTACAAAGCACACCAATTATATTGAATATTTTTTAAAAACCAAATTCATAGACCATAGGTTATGAACCTCTTTATTAGAGGGATTAGATCGAAAGGGATCAAAATATAATTATTTGTAGATGACATGTAGATGACAGACTGTACCTGAAAAATACAAATGGCTTCACCAAGAAAATTAATAACAACAAATGACCTCAGCAAGGTCACAGGACACAAAATTAACCCATTAAAACTCTGCATTTGGGGGCAACTGGTTGGTGTAGTAGAGTTCCAGCCCTGAAGTCAGGAGGATCTGAGTTCAACTCTATCCTCATACACTTAACACTTCCTGGCTGTGTGACCCTGGGCAAATCACTTAACCCCAATTCCCTCAGCAAAAACAAACAAACAAAAACCCTGCATTTTAAATAATAAGGCATAAAGATTAAGAAAACATTATAAAAGAAGTTTCATGTGTAAAAGTAACAGAACTCATCAACTATTTGGAAATTAATTAACTAAAATTATATGTGATTTGTATAGACATAATGACTAAATTTTTATGACTGAAATTAAGAAGATAAATAATTAGAAATACATTCAATGTTCATGGATAGGTTGAATCACTGTTGTTAAAATGATTATATTTCCCCCAAATAATTGACATTTTATGTAATACCAATCAAAATCTCAAAAGGTTTCTTTATAGATCTAAATAAAATCATAATGAAATTTGAATGGGAAAACAAATGAGCAATAATATCTAAGGTAACAATTTTTACTTTAAAAAAAATTTCAATAGTGTTTTATTTTCCAAATACATGTAAAGATAGTTTTCAACATTCATTTTTGTAAGACTTTCTGTTCCAGATTTTTCTTCCTCCCTCCCTTACCCACCCCCCAAGATAACAAGCAATGTGATAGAGATGAAATACATGCAATTCTAAGGTAACCATTAAAAAATATAAAATAACTGGTATTGCACTCTCCCTCCCTCCCTCCCTCCCTCCCTTAATCCCCTTCCCCAAAATAACAAGTAATCTGATATAGATTAAATATGTGCAATTCTAAGGTAATAATTTTGTTTAAATAAAATAATTGGTCTTGCACTCTCGGACTTAAGAAATATTACAATGTGCAATATATTACAATGTATTACACAATATACTACAATATGTCACAATGTACAAATAATATCACAATATTAGAATTACCAGAATTATTACTAGGGGAGAGTGAAATCAACGGTATAGAATGTTGATACTGCATTTACACATCCAGTTAAATGTCTGAGATTAGGACCTTCTGCTACAGATAACAAAAACTGGGCTAAGGGAGGAGGAACAGAAGTTACTTCTGGCTGAAATGAGGAAACCGAGGCTCATAAGAAAGGAAGTGAGCCACATGGTGAGTGAGAAGAACCCAGACTCCCTTAATTGTCAGCAGTTCCAGATTCTGCCCTCAGATGCAGTCTGTTTGCCCTAGAGTTTTACTTGTTGGGCTTCTTCATGATTTAAAAGGAGGAAAAATGAGACTGGGCAGGTAGGAAGCTCATACACTTGTCCTAGGGAGGGAGGAAACTCACACAGGTAGAACGTAGCTCAGGTGGAGTTCAAACTAACGTCCCAGAGGCTCATTTCCCCATAGAGCAGGACTTGACGGAACATTCACAGAAAAACTGGGATAACTGGGGCTCCCCAGAGCAGAGAAGGTCTGAGTGCTAGAAAGGGAAAGGCTGCCAAATTAACCCTTTGATTAAGGCTCCCATTAACCCTTTGGAGATAATTAGTTTGTGTTTACTTATTCCTGGGGCTGTTTTGCTAGATTGAAAGTAAACCCAGTGGAATAAAGGATCTGAGTCTGGATGCTTTTCTCTTTCTATCCCCAGCCCCTGGCACAGAGCTGGGTAAGGGATTGTCCATCGCCCTTGGGGCTGGGAAGATGTGGCTCCAGATTTTGGACTCCATAGCTGTGTGTACCTGGGCAAGTCACAGCCTTTCTGAACCTCAGCTTTCCCATCTGTAAAATAGGAGTTGAGCGAGATGACTCCAAAATCCTTTCTAAGACTAAATCTTGGATCTGGGGATCTCCCGATGGATTGAAATAAGTTCCAGCGTGAAACTGAGCCCAGACCGAGACCCCCTCAGCACCTGTCAGCTGAGCAAAGATTTGGGGTGAGCTGAGGTATTGCCAGGCTCTGAGGTACGGTGGCCCCCGTCCCAGGCGTGCAACATGCATGCAGGGACCTCTGGTTTGCACACCCAGTCTGCAAGGGCTGATGCAACGCTGACGGTTTGATGGGCTCTCATGATGGATGCCTTGTGGGTGCATCACCTCCCAGCAAGCCGAGCCTTCAAGGCTTTGTGGGATGGAGGGGGGGGGGGAGGAGAAGGTGTCTGCATGAGAAGAGAGGTGGCTGATTGCCCAGCGCGTGGGAGTGGGTGGGGCAGGGGCCTCCGACACAGGCCCACGGTGTCAGAGGAAGGATCCTTCAAGGCAGCCTTCCGTGCCCTTCATTTCATGCAAGGGGTGACCAAGCTTGAGGCAGAAGTGATTCCTTCCGAGACTCGGTGGGACAATGTAAACTGTGATGGGTCTGGACTCAAAGGGTCATGGGGCTGAACAGCTAGAGCCGGAAGCCTAGAGCCTCAGAGGCCAGCCAGCCCTTATTTGAAAGATGGGGAAACTGAGGTCCGGGAGGGGAAAGGTCACACATAGGATCAAAGGTCCATCACATGTAAGATGACATAGCTAGACTTGGAAGGAACCCTAAAGACCAGCTAGTCAATCTCCTTATCTTACAGATGGGAAAACTGAGGCCTGGGGAAGGAAAGGGTCATACATAGGATCAAAGATCCATCACATAGAAGATGACATACCTAGACTTGGAAGGAAGTCCGAAGACCAGCTAGCCCCACCTCCTTATTTTACAGGTGGGGAAACTGAGGCCCAGGGAGAAAAGTGACCTAAGATCACACAGCTGACAGCTGCTGGAGCCTTCCCCCCTAAGTTTACTTTCCATCTCCTCTGACATATATTTTGTTTCCCTCACTCTGTAGAACAGGGGCTCTTTGAGGGCAAAAACTGAGGGGTGGGTTTGGGTTTGTTGTTGTCATCTTTCTTGGTCTTCCCAGGGCCTAGCCCAGTTCCCTGCACCTTTACTAAGTGGACACATGATTAAATGCTTGTTGACTGACTGATGGATCGAAAGCTGGTTGTGAGGACAAAGAATCATGGATTGTCAGCCACCAGTGCTGTAGGTCAGAGCCCAGGTGGCAGGACCCTAAGAGCTTGGCCTAAGGGCAAATGGGAACTCAGGTCTTACCAACTCTGCTTTCCATCCACTGTTGTCCTTAAAGCTGGATTTCTCCCGCATTGGGACGACCTTGGTCCATTGCCCAGGGAAGATGTGGGTCCTGGATAAGTGGAGGCAGACACTGCAGGAGAGTGAGCCTCGTGGCTAACAAGGAAGCTACACAGAGCCCTGTCCCTCCTGTTCCAAGAAAAGAGTAGCTTTTGTGATTTTTCTTTGCATGACATATTATGCACATATATATGTATGTATGTTTATACACATGCACCCATTCATGGTTTTGGTTTGTTTTTGGTAAGGCACTTGGGGTTAAGTGACTTGCCCAGGGTCACACAGCTAGTCAGCAAAAGTTTCTGAGGCTGGATTTGAATTCTGAGTCCACTCTAGCCACTGGACCACCCGGCTGCCCATCCATTCTTTTATAAACCTTGCATAAATTGACATCTCCACTCGCCCATTTAACAAGCTTGTATTAAGTACTTTCCGTGTTCCCAGGAATTTTGTTAGATGGATGAAAAGACAAAGCAAGAGTCTCTGCCCTGGAGGAGCCCCGGCCTAGTAGGGAGAAAGAACATGTGCCCAATTAAGCCAAAATGGGCAGAGTCCATCGTATGGGGAGGGAGTGGAAAGCACCACCTGATTGGGAGACAGGAAAGGCCCCTTGTAGGAGGGAACTCCTGCGCGGAGCCTTGCAGGAAGCTTCATTGCTGATGAAGAGGGAGAGCCTGAGGTACAGGCAAAAGCGTGGAGGCAGGAGGTGGATGTTGTCCATGGAGAACAGCAAAATGGGTGACTAGGCTGGAATGTGGGATGCAAAGAGAGAAGGGAATTTCCTATACAAGTGAAATCATTTGTCCAGTCCAGAAAACTTGATCTCCATTTGCCTCAGTTTCCCCCTCTGTAAAATGGGGCTAATAATAGTTTTCCTTCCAGAGTTTTGGTGAGGATCAAATGAGACAATAATTGTAGAGCACTTAGCACAGTGCCTGACGTGTAGTAAGTACTATATGTTATATGTGTGCGCTATGTAGTACACATGTGTGTATGTGTATATAATATGTAATATACGATAGTTGTTGTACTACCAGTGTATGTAGTACCAATAGACATAAAATAACTGATAAACCTATGAGTTTCTGCACATGTGTTCACATGTGAATGGAGGGAGAATTGCATACGGGCAGCTTTTCCTAATCCCCCACATGCCTTCAAGTCACTCCCTAATCTCTGTATACTTATTTTGTCTCTATCTTGTATTTCTTTGTTTATTTGTTTTACTCATCCAATAAAACATGAGTTCTGGGTGTGAGGAAATTGTTTTCCTTTCTACCTTTGTTTCCCTAGGACCTAACTCAATGCCCGGTACATAGTAGGTGCTTAAGACAGGCTTGTTGACAGATAGATGGGTACGTGGATGGGCAGATGGATGATTGGATTAAATGCCTGAAGGACTATGTCAGGATGGGAACTCTTCCAACTGAATAGAATGCAATCTTTTTTATGACTTAGAAAAGCACCCTCTAGGGACGCTACTTGATGTTTCAGAAAAGCAAGTGACTTGTGTAAGATCACACAGTTACTATATTAAAGGTAGAATTTGAACTCACATCTTTCTGAATCCTCTTTCTGTCCAGTCATCTGGCTTCTAGGACATGAAAGGAAATCGAGGAACCACAGTTCTGTCAGCATCCTTCTCTCTCCACGATGTGGAGTAGAACCTTTCGCTGCCCTTGTTTTTGTCTTTGGGTTATTCCCTCCAATGAGGGATGTGAAATCCATCCCTGAACTGGAGTCAGACCTTTTCCAGCAGTAGCAAACTTCCAGAAGCCAAGTCCATTGGGATGGTCTTAGAGGCCCTTTCAGGACTTCTTTTATTGGTGTAATTGTAGTGCCAGAAGTTGGTCTCTTTAGACATATACCCCTCCATGCATAGAGTAGACACGAGATTAACTCAGAGTCCACTACCCAGGATAAATCCTAAATATAAATCCTATGCAAGAGATACTCCCAGGTTCCCAGACTCTGGTTCAGAGCTGAGACAGCATCCCATGCAAACCCCTCATTTATAGTACTGGACCCTGAAGCTTAGAAGGAGAGAAGTCTCCCCATGAACTACTTTGCCAATTCAGCCAACGTTTTTAAAAAGTGTTTTCTGTGCTAAGTGTTGGAAATATAAATTCAAGCTAGCTGTATGACCCTGCACCAAAAACTTGCTCTCCATTTGCCTTCATTTTCTCATCTGTAAAATGGACATAATAATAGTTTTTCTTCCAGAGTTTTTGTAAGCTCAAATGAGAGAATTGTAAAGTGCTTAGTGCCTGCCATGTAATAAGTACTGTGTTAACTATCATTTTCATCATCATCATCATCATCATCATCACAAGTAGAAAGGGAGAGAATCTTCCTTCCAATATATAAAAGGCAATTGGGGAGAAAAGGGTGGTGGCCAGAGAAGCAGGGATGTAGCCCAAAGAGGAATGAAGATATGGCAGATTTGTGAGCTTTCTTTAAAATGGAGGTTCTGGGAGGGAGCCAATCAATTGTAGAAGGAACCAAAGGGGATGGAACCATACGTGCTCCAGGGAGAGAAGTCCAGGGGTCGAGAGGTTTAAATTCTTCATCCTCTTCATCACCGGCTTTTCCAAATACATCTGCTACCTGTTTTCTTCTTCATTTCCCCAGAACATGCCCTCTGCCCGAAGAATTTATTCTCCCCATTTCTTCTTTCTTTGCTTTTTTTCCCTGGTGTCAAAATTAGCAGCACAATGAAAACCTCACCAAATCCCTTTGTGAGGCCCATTTATTTTTCATTAATTATTTATTGATATCTTTTTTCTTATATCACTTCTATTTCTGAATATATCCTTTCCTGCCCCTGAGCCAACCCCTATAAGTAAAAATTAAAAAAAAAAGAAAAAAAATTAATCAATGTATCAACTAAGGCTGATCATATCTGCCATGTTCTATACCTATAGTCCTCACTGAGAAGCATTCTATATTTTTAAATGTCCTGTTTAGTTTTTCTATTATTTTTTTGCACTAAAAAACCCTTTTCAAGATCATTAGAAAGTTGGATGCTAAAAGACTTTTCTTGGGGAAATGGATCTGGAAGAATAACCAAATTTAATTCTGCTGATGAAAAAGAGAAAAGAAAAGAGCAAAATTAACCAATGAATCAATTCAGGCCGATCATATCTGCCATGTCCTATACATAAAGTCCCTCACTGAGCAGCATATATATTTTTAAATGTCCTGTTTAGTTTTTCTACTAATATTAAGAAATACTATTTTCTGCACTTAAAAAAAAACCAACCTTTCAAGTTCCTTGGAAAGGTAGAAAATGGATGACAAAAAGACTTTTCTTGGGGAAATGGATCTGGAAGGATAAGCAAATTTATTTCTGCTCGTGAAAAAAGAAAAGAAAGAAAAGAGTAAAATGGTGGATAAGAAAGACTTTTCTTGGGGAAATGGATCTGGAAGGATAACCAAGTTTAATTCTGCTCATATAATTGCCTCCCTGCAAGAAGTAGTTATATATAATAATTGTGAAAGAAAGGAGGCTCCTTTGTTTACTTGAGAGTCCAGACAATTTGATTATTCAACTGTTCTTGAATGCCAATTCAATCTATATTAAAATTTTTTTTTCTTATTCAAAATTCCTGTATTATGGGAAATATTGGGGCAGAGCATGGGGGACAGGTTGGCGCTCTCTCTCTCTCTCTCTCTCTCTCTCTCTCTCTCTCTCTCTCTCTTTTTCTCTCTCTCTTTCTGTCAGCTCAAAATGACTTGAATATAGATAAATGTGAAACTAAATAAAATTGTGTTTCTGGCAGACATTATGTCTAAATTACTGAGCGTTGGTGTTCAGTCATTTTTCAATTATGTCCGACTCTTCCTGACTCCATATGGGGTTTTCTTGGCAGAGATACTGGAGAGGTTTTGCTATTTCCTTCTCCAGTTTATTTTACTGATAAGGAAACTTATTTCACCGATGAGGAAAGCAGGATTAAGTGACTTGTCCAGGATCACACATCTATTGTCTAAGGATGGATTTGAACCTTGCTCCAGGCCCAGTCCTCTATCTACTGTGTGACCTGGCTGACCTACAATTACTAAGTACTTTCTTAGTATTACTATATTTTTCTCAGACCATCACTTGTCCAATGGAGGGAGGGAGATGCATGTCCTTATGCCATCTTGGAGACCTATCGTCATCATTATGATAATAATATGCTATTCCCCATATACATCAAGTCCTCTTGAGAGTTTCCTAGTTCTGCTTACTTCACTCTTCAACAACTCATAAAACTCTTTCCAGGTTTCTCTGAAAGTGCCCCTTCTATCATTTCTTACATCACAATAAATAATGTTCCATTCCATCCATAAACCATGTCTTCAAGTGCTCTCCGATTAATGGGAGACCCATTTATTTCAAGTAATATTGACACAAGGAAATTCCTGATGAACGAATGAATCATGGGGTTCAGTGACTGAGAAATCTTTGTTGTTTTCCTCATTTCTTACTTGTTTTCTGCTCTGATGTTCCCAGGGAGATAAACTCTCCTGAGTTTTTAATGGAATTCATTAGATTAGGATTATAAATAATCAGAGGAAGCTTTGATATGAAGTAGTAGAATCTGGTAGAGTCTGATAGTAGAAGAAAACTGTTGAATCGTAGAATATTTGAGCAGGAAAGACCTTAAAGATCATCCATTCCAATAATGTTATTTTACGTTGGGGAGGATTATGGGTACTGACCACGTATCACAACATAGTATTTTCGCCTTTTGTTGTTGTTTGCTTGCTTTTTGTTTTCTTTCTCATTTTTTCTCTTTTTGATCTAATTTTTCTTGTGCAACATGATAAATGTGGAATTACGTATAGAAGAATTGCGCGTGTTTAATCAACATTGAATTACTTGTTCTCTAGGGAAGGGGATGGGAGAAAAGGAGGGAGAAAAATTTGGAACATAAGGTTTTCCAATGGTGAATGTTGAAAACTATCTTTGCATATATTTTGAAAATAAAAGGATATTATTTTTTAAAAAGTATAACCAAAATTAATCACAGTGAGAAATATTTGCTTAGAAATGAGTGAGAAATATTTACTTTAAAAAATTCAAAGAAATACAGATGGGGAAATTGAAAAAGGGAAAACAGTTTGGCCAAATTATATAACAAGTCAGTGGCTGGGTCAGGACTATTGCCACCTCCCCTCCCCATCCTATGAATCCCAGTCTGTGTCCCCACTTCACAAATGACTCTCAATCTTCATTGCAGCATCCAGGGCTTTTGTTTTCACATCATTTCTCTTTCCCGAAAACTTACAGCTTGGGAGGCCTTGGGGAGCATTAGTGGGTGTGGGTGGAACTGAGGGGAGGAAATGGGGAAATGTGAAGTGACTTGCCCATAAGTATCTGAGGCTGATTTGGGTCTTCCTGGCCTCAGGTCTAGTGTTCTACCCATTGGACTACTTAGCTGGCTCTGTACTCTGAGGATCAAGGTCATTGTTCATCAATCTTACTGGAGCAGTTTTCCTGAAGATGTGTATGAATGTAAAGAGAGACAGCTGAGCCAGGTCAGGATATAGGTGGGCCCACCATTTGGGACAGGGCCCCCGAGCATCTTTCTGGCCTTGTTCCCTATTTGTCATTGGGACAAAAAGACATGGACCACACTCTGAACCTCAGTCTTCTAACCTCTTCTAAACTGTCCTCCTGGCTCTGGATTTGGGAGTCAGTTCCGGAAAGCCCTGAAAGCTAGGGACTAAAGATGGAAAAGCTGGGACAAAGTAGGTCCAGAGCTCAGAAAATTTGGAATCAGAAGTTCTTTGCAAGTCAGTAATTCTGGGTTTTCTGGCTCCCCCAAACACTTCCACTGACGCAGGCCATGCATGGACCAGCTCTCCTGGCTTCTCTAGACTTTAGAGGCCCTACCCAGCGAGCTCCAAACAGCTCCTGCATTTCTCAAGTTCTTCTTTTTCTATTTATTTATTTATTGCAAAGGGCCTATACGTCCATTTTTAAAAACTTTTGCTAGTATTTTATTTTTCCAAATATATAAAAATCGTTTTCAACATTCCCCTTTGCAAAAACTTGTGTTCCAATCTTTCTCCCTCTCTCCCCCATTCCGCCCTCCCCAAGATAACAAGCAATTCGATATAGGTTAAACATGAGCAATTCTTCTAAACATATTTCCATATTCGTCATGCTGCGCAAGAAAAATCAGATCTAAAGGGGAAAACCCATGCAGTTCTCAAGCTCTAAGGTCCCAAGATGCTGGCTTTGGCCTCCAGGGACTGACAGTCTAGAAGGAGAGACCCAAGCCAGGAGACAGAATGGGGTAAAGGCCAGGGAGAGGGTTGGGGATCAGCCAGAGACCCTTCCGTCTGATGTCTCTGGGACCCTGGGTCTTGATTTTCTAATGGGTAACATGAAGAGCTCGATCTGGATCAGGGATCCTTAGCCAAAGCTTTGTGAACTGATTAGCATTCAGATCACTGGCTTTTGCCATAATAGATTTCCTTTGTAACACTATGTATTTTAGACATTTAAAAACATGACTCTGAGCAGAGGCTTTACCAGTCAGTCAGACGGGTTCTGGATCAGAGGAGAGGGGCAGCTAGGTGCTTCAGTGCATGGAGTGTCAAGCCTGGAAAACTTTTCTTCCTGAATTCAAATCCAGTCTCAGACCCTTCCTAGCTGGGTGACCCTGGTCAAGCCTCTTAACTCTAGCTGCCTCAGTTTCCTAATCTGTAAAATGATCCGGAGAAGAAAATCAGAAACGGCTCCAAGAAAGTCCCAGATGTGGTCATGGCGAGTCAGACGTGAATGAATAACAAAACAACAATGTAGTCTGACACCCTCCCCCCATTTTACAGGGAGGGAAACGGAGGCCTGAGAGGTAAAGTGGAAAAGAATGCAGGATACAGGATTCTTAAAGCTGGAAAAGCTCTTAAACTTTTAGACCAAATGGTTCCTGCCTGCTGAAAATGCTGTGAGCTCAGAGAGTAGGAAATGTGCACTCATTCAAAAAATGTTTATGAAGCAGATATTCTGTGTGCTGGGCCCTGGAGAAGATAGAAAGTTTAGATAAGGCCTGTGGGACTTAGAGGCTAATGTGGAGATAAGGCACAGACTCAGATAAAAATATGACATAATTAGGGCCTTAGAGTAAAACAGGGGGCCATGTGAACAGAAGGAAAAGAAAGGGAACACACATTTATTAAACATATAATTATAATATAATTAATATATAATAATATATAATATAATAATAATATGATATAATTATTATTATATGTCAGGCACCGTGCTAAGTGCTTTGTAAACATCGTCTCATTTTATTTATTTATAAATATTACCTTCTTGTAAATGTGGATCTTCATAACTCTGGAAAGCAGGTGCTCCTATTATTCCCCTTTTATAGTTGGGGAAACTGAGGCAGGCAATGGTTAAAGTGACTTGCTAATAGCTTGTAAGCTTCTGAGACCGGGTTTCTAACTTAAGTCTTTCTGAGCTCTACTCACTGGGCCACCGAGCTGGCTGGCCCTGTACTCTGAGGAACAAGGTCATTCTTCATCAGCCCCATTGGAGCAATTTTCCCGGAGATTTGAGTTGGGTTTTTTAAGAGTGACCCTATAGCCTGGGATCCACCAGAGCAGTCCTGTAGGCTGCCTTGTAGTGGAACCTTCCTGTGTGGTTTGTGAATGCCCTGTGGGCAGGGAAGGACCTTCTCAATGTCCTGTTGGCTGTGTGGCTGGGGAGGGCAACGCTAGCCCCCTCCCTAGCCCAGTCCCAGCACCGGACCCCATCTTCTTCCAATCCCAGCAGCCAATTCTTTCTTCCTCCAACCCCTGCTCCAAATTCAAAGTCCCTCTTACAATGCCGTTAAATCTGAGGGGCACCGGGCTTTTTCCCTCACTCCTCATTCATTGCCCTTCTGCGATATACTTGACTTTCCAAAATCAGTCCTTTCATTTATGAAGGCATCGGTCAAAGGAGCTGAGTTCAAGTCTCGCCTTGGACTTCACAGAGTGTTTCTCCTCTGCAAAGTAGGGTTTGGGTTAGTTGATTTTAGAGGTGGGCCCATGACCCATCCGGGTCTATGACCACAAAAAGGTCCAATGAATTGACCATTTAGGCCCCTCTCCAGCCTTTAGTGGGCCCCAGGCTTACGTCAGGGCTGTGGCAATGGAAGCAAAAGCTGCGCGTCCTCCTGGGAGAAGAGACAAGGCACCAGGAAGTCTAGACATGTTTCCAGCGGGCTCTGGAAATCCAGCCTGGTTACCCAGTCTCTCAAACTAAATATGAAAGCGAGACTTGCAGTCCTGCCCACACAAGCCACAGTCCAACCTGCCCACCACCTCCGGAGGCTAAATCTGGCTTCTTCCAGAAGCAGCCACTGCCTCCAGGCTGCAGGTCCCACTTGTAGCTCCCTGCAGACCACAAGGCTCCGAGGACAGAAAGCCCGCCTCGGCTTCCTATAGTGCTCTGCAAAATGTCTTCCTTCTCTGAGAGGCAGATAGGAGTGAATCAGCACCCCCACTTTACAGATGGGAAAACTGAGGCTTAGCAAGGGCAAGTGGTGGAAGTGGGGTTTGAGAATGGAGTCTGCTTGCTATACTGAAGAGTAAAATTAAAGAAGGCATTGATTAATCGCCTGCCACAATAATAGCTAACATTTATAGAATGCCTACTAGATACCCCATACTCAACCTTTTACAATTATTGGGTTTTGGTTTTTGACCTTCATTCCATTACTTTCCCATTGTTGATGAAATAACTTGGTCAAACTCAGGTTAAATGACTTACCTAGTAAGTGTCTGAGGCTGCATTTGAACTCAGGTCTTCCTGACGATGCTCCAAACACTGCGCTAACCACTTTACATTTATTATTATATTTGCTCCACACAATAACTCTGGATGGAAGGTATTATTATTATTATTATTATACCCATTTTACAGATGAGGAAAAAGGCTAACAGAGTTGAAATGACTTGCCCAGGATCACACAGTTAGGAAATGTCTGAGGACACCAGAAAGGATGACTCCCTCATTTCCAAATGGGTAAACTGAGGCTCAGTGATTTTCAATTACTGGCCCACGGTCACTCAGCTGGTAGGTCTCAGAGGCCTGGCCTCCATCCCAGGTCTTTGGGTGCCAAATTCAGAACCTTGTGGTTGCCCAGAGGAGCCCAGACTGGGCCTTGAGTTGCCGGGTTGATCGGGGTCCAGGGCTCTCCCCACCTGAGACTCTCCTGCTCCCCAGGACGGCAGGGTGCTGCCCCAGGCCTTGCTCTGTCCACCCCTTCCCCTTTGAAACAATGGCCCCGAGCAGGAGAAAGGGAAAGGTGCCCAAAGGTGCTGAGCGCTCAGACCCTCCCCCTTCCCCCTTCCCCTCTCCTCCCCGCCCCCCTGCCACGTGCTCACACACTTCGGGCTGGTTGGGAAACCCCCGCGCCGGAATTTCCCCCATTCCCAGCCCTGTGGAGATATCCCAGAAACCACAGCGCAGGCGGCCCTTCCCAAAGCTCGGGATGCAGAAGCCCTCGGGCAGTTGGGAAGGCAGGGATGGAGGAGACTGGGTGGGGGGGGGAAGAGGGGGAAAGTAAGGGGAGAGCGGAGGAGGGGCGAGAAGGAAGGAAAAGGGGAGAGAGAGAATAAGGGGAGGAAGGGACAAAGAGAGGGGAAGGAAGCCAGAAGTGGAAGAGGGATGGAAAGCTCTCGTATCCCATAGAGGAGATAACCCGGGAGTGGAGGTGAGGGTGGGGGTGCGTAAGAGCTCTGCTTTTGTAGTCAGGGAAGCTAGGGTCCAATCACACTTTCTGGGGCTCACTGCCCTGGTGACTTTGGGCAAGTCACTGCCCCACTCTGTAAACTGGGGGAGGAATGGTTCCTTCCACTTAGCTATGGTGCTATAATATATCAGTATAATATATCCATCAACGGACATTTATTAAGCACCTTCTGTGTACCAGAGACTGTGCTAGGTATACAAAGAATGAAATCATTCCTCCTCTCAAGAAGTTTAGATTTCAAGGGGACAGTAAGTAGTCAGTGATTCTATATCAAATGAACTTAAAAAATCTACATGGGAAGAAGTTACCCATAGGGACAGGTACGAGCAGTTTAGGGCCACCAGCAGGAAAGGCTTCCCTGGGGAGAACGTTTCCCTTGGGCTGAGCTTTGAAGGCAATAGGAGATTCCAAGTGTAAAAGGTGCAAAGTGGATTTGTGGGGAGAGTCATCCAAAAGGCTTTCGGGATCTTGGAGCCTTTACAAAGAAGAGCCCTTCTTCCCCTCGGCTACATCACTGTGATTTTCATTCAGCAAAACTGGAAACCGAGACTTGGTGTGAATATGAATAACAAGTGGGATGAGCTCTTGGACCTAATTGTGTCATGACCCTATTCTCTAGTCAGTGAAATGGAGGCTTTTTAGTTATGGGCAATAATTCCTTTGGGCACAGTCTCTTAGATTGAGGTCTCTCTCTCTCTGTCTCTGTCTCTGTCTCTGTCTGTCTGTCTGTCTGTCTGTCTCTGTCTCTCTCTCATTATAGCTTTTTATTTTCAAAATATGTTCATGAATAATTTTCAGTATTCACCCCTAGGAAACCCTGTGTCCTAGTTTTTCCCCTCCCTTTCCCCCACCTCCTCTCCCAGTCAGCAAGGGATCCAACATATGTTAAACATGTGCGATCCCTCTATGCATATTTCTACAAATATCATGTGGCCCAAGAAAAATCAGATCAAAAAGGAAAGGAAAAAAAACGGAGAAAGAAAACAAAATCCAAGCAAACAACAACAAAAAGAGTGAGAATGTCATGCTGTGATCCACACTCAGCTCCCACAGTCCTCTCTCTGGGTGTAGATGCTCTCTTCATCATCAGATCATTGAAACTGGCCTGAATCATCTCATTATTGGAAAGAGCCACATCCATCAGAAATGATCCTCGTATAGTCTTGTTGCCATGTACCATGATCTCCTGGTTCCGCTCATTTCACTCAGCCTCAGTTCCTGTCAGCCTCTCCAGGCCTTTCTGAATCCTCCTGCTGGTCGCTTCTTACAGAACAATAATATTCCATAACACTCATATACCACAATTTATCCAACCCTTCCCCAGCTGATGGGCAGCCACTCAGTTTTCAGTTTCTGGCCACTACACAAAGGGCTCCCACAGACATTTTTGCCCATGTGGGTCCCTTTCCCTCCTTTAAGATCTTTTAGAGATTCAGACCCAGTAGAAATGCCTCGGAATCAAAGGGTGTGCACAGTTTGATAGTCCCAGGCTTGTCTCACTTCAGTTCATTTACAAGTCATCTTCCCCAGGTCACCTCCAGCAACTTGGTCCAAAGACCAGCAACAATGGCGACCCTAATTATCTTGTATCAGTCAATAGAAGAAATTGAGTGTGAGTTCAGCTCTATTTATCTGACAGAGAAGCAGCCAACCCAGTTCCCCACTCATAATCTTTCTCTGTCGATGAAAAGTTCATTTAGATGCAAATTATGCTTCCAGGCTGGTAAGATGTACTATCTACCAACAGCCTCTGGTATTTCCAAGGCAGGGATTTCTTATCAATCATTCATGAATTTTGCCCTTATTCTAGGTCATTTTCCGGAAATACTCTCCTACATTTGACTTTCAAAACTCAAATCAGTCTTTCAGGCCCTATTCAAATGCTACCTCCTTCAATCATTGCATCTTACCCTGGCCGGAACCTCCACAGGGGTTTGTGGGTCCGTGATATCCTCACCTCGTTCTTCCTCATATTGCTCCATTCCTAGACTTCTTCACATCCTTGTGTAAGGTGCCCCCCATGTCTGAAATGCCCTCCCTCCATAATCCTGCTTCATAGAACCCCTAGTTCCTCACTAAAAGCAAAGCTCAGGGGCTACCCTCCGTAATAAGAAGTCTTTCCTGACTCCCCTACCCAACCCTGCCATGGTTAGTGCCCTCGATCTTTTGAAATTAGTTTGTTTTTTTTTTTTTAAACATATCCAGGTCATGTTGTATGCCAGAAAAGAGGGTAAATGCCTCATGGGAAGCTCTATGTCTTCCCAATATGCGGCCCAGCTCCAGCCATAGAGGGTGTTGAACTAAATGGAATTATATCACAGGCTGGTTGCTCTGTGTCTACCCCCCCCCCCCCCGAGGATACCAATCCAGGAGCAATGGGTGGAAGTTTGGCACATTTCAGCTCAACTAAGGAAAGCCTTCCTAACTCGGGAGCTGTCCAACAGGAGAATGGCTGCCCTCCCCCCAGACCTCCCAGCAAAAGGGGAGAGGATGGAGAATGGCCATTTTTAGGGAAGATTGTAAAGAAGGTCCTTCTTCAGGTATGGGTTGGAGCAGATGGCCATTCCATGGAAGTTCATTCTGCTCTGAGACAGTTACTGGGAAAGACTTGAGAGACTTCAGAGCATCGCATGTCAGATCTGGGAGACAGAGATCTTAACTTGATACATAATTTACTTTAGAGGAAGAGCCTGGGGCTCAGAGTGGGCAAGTGATATTGTCTCCCTTTAGGTGAGGGAAGGGAAAGTGGAGGTGTGGAAGACATGTGTGGGCAAGGCAGAGGGAAGTTTTGATCTTTGCTCATCTCCAGAGGGTTTAACATGGAACAGGGCACAGAGGGGATGCCCAGTACAGCTCCTACTAATGTTCTGTTAGGTCTGTCCTGAAACCTGTAGGAACATGTTCCTTTTAGAGAGAAGTCACAGCTTTGCACGTGTGTAAGCAGTGTTTCGGTCTCTGCATTACCCAACTTTTATACACTAGGACCCGGGACTAGCCATATGCTGTCCCGTTTGCCACCAAACTATAGCCTGGGGCCAACCACTGCTCAGAGAAGAGGCTGCAGCATTGACTGCCTTTTCAATTCTCACCCTCAGGTGGGTGTCATGACTCCCCAAGGCAACCACAGCCTCCAAGCTCCGCAGGAAGTGGCTCATTTCTTTCTTTCTCTCATTCTTACTCTTTCTCTCTCTTTCATTGTCTTCTCTATTTTTCCTTCCCTTCCCTTCCCTTCCCTTCCCTTCCCTTCCCTTCCCTTCCCTTCCCTTCCCTTCCCTTCCCTTCCCTTCCCTCCTTCCCTTCTTCCTTCCTTCCCTTCCCTCCCTTCCCTTCCCTTCCCTTCCCTATTCTTCTCCTGCCTTCCTTCCCTATTCTTCTCCTGCCTTCTTTCCTTTCCCTTCTGTGTCCTTCCCTTCCCTTCCCTCTCAACTCCCTTAAAGTAGGAGACTCCTCAAGAAGTTCGATTACCTTGTTGGAAAAGCCAGATATGAGGAAAGCGACAGAGAGCGGTAGAATTTGGAGTCTAGTCAAGATAGTGAGGTAACTAACAAAGAACTCTTTCTGGGAGTCAGAATACTGGTTTCTAGACTCGAATCTGCCATTTACAAACTTGTATGGGTGTGGATAAATGAAACTTTCTCTCTGACCTCAGTTTCCCCCTCTGTAAAATGAGGAGGTTGGATTAGATGATCTTCAGGTTCAAGTTCTATAACCCCTTTCTTGGTATGGTTACCAAAGTCCCTTCCAACTCTGAGATACAGCGCTTCTCTGATCCCTGTTTTGTCTCTTGCCAAATGGAGGGTTGGAGTAGATGAACTCTGAATTCTTTCCTAGTTCTAAGTCTCAGAGAACTTCTCACACCCAAAGAATCGATAAATATGAAAAAATTAGAAACAGTCAGTGTTGGTAGGAGTGTGAAAAGAAAAAAAAAGCCCATTGTTGGTGGAGTTGTGAATTTTTCGAATAATTATGGAAAATAATTTGTAAATATGCTAAGAAAGTGATGAAAATGCCCATATCCTTTGGCCCAGAAATTCTAATTACCTCAAAGACATCAGAAACAGAAAGATCCCATAGGCACCAAAATAATCAGAACAGCACTTTTATTTTTTTTTTTTGCATATATGGTAGTAAAAAAAAAAAGCCATCCAAAAAACAAAGTTAGCTGCCCACCTCTTATGAAATGGCCAAACAAATATGGCAGTGAGTGTAACAGAATGTTATAGCACTGAAAAAAAGCAAGGGACTTGAAGAATACAGAGACTCATGAGAAGATTTATATGATGTTTAGATATATTGGATTTTACATATATTTTAACATGTACTGGATTGCTTGCCAGCTAGGGGAAGAGGTGGGGGGGGGGGGAAGAGGGGAAAGTCTGGAACATGAGGCTATGCAAGGATCAATATGAAAAATTCCCAAGCATATATTTTGAAAAAAAAAAGCTTTAATTAAAAAAAAAAAAGAAAAAAATAGAAGAGTTCTACAAGCTGATGCAGAGTGAAGTTAGCAGATTCTGGAAAACAAGCTACAAAATGTCTACAACAGTGTCAAAAGAAATAAGAACTACAGCAAAAACCGGACAACCCGGTATAATTATAATGATCAAAACTGCCCCGAAGAAGAGTTAAGAAAATGCATCCCCCTCCCTTCTTTGCAGAGGTGGGCGGCTATTGGGGTGGGATTTGTATGCACCCTTAGATATGGCCGCTGAGTTGTTTTGCTGTGTTTTTCTCTTTCTTTTAAAATATTCATAGTAAGGCATGGCTGTCTGAGGGTGTGGGGGGAGCAGGAAGGGAGAGACGTATTTGGAAATGAAGAAAAACAAGAGAGAAATAAAAATAAGACTGATCACTGAGACACTTCCCCTGAGAGATCTTTAAAGGTCCTTCCCAGCTCTGCAATCCTGGGGACAGGAGGTCTCGGCCAAGAAGTCAGGGCACCTTGGATCACATCCCTCCCCTGATGCTGACTTAAGCCGGGTCATGACCCCTTTTCTATGTTTAGGAGCTGAGCTCTCCAAGGCCAGCTCTTCTATACTAGTGCAAGGGCTGAGGGGGGAGCATGACCCAGCCTGTCCCACCCTAATGAGGGAGAAGCCATTTATACCCCCCCAACCTCTCTGATTTTGAATCAGTCACTTCCCTTCTCTTTCTCATCTGTAAAATGAGAGTGTCAGAGGATCCCTGCTAGCTCTAGAATCTGTGAGCCTCGATCTGGGCCTTACTTAGAGCGTTTCCTTGGCAGCCAGGGAGCACTGAGGAGTCTTGAGCTCTGCCCAAAAGAACCTGAGGAGCTCCCTGCGGAGGGAACTGTGCTTAGTGCCTCCTGCGATGAGCGATCTCCAAGCGCAGCCACAAAGAGCCCCGGGGTTTGTCATTGTCCCTCTCCTCTGTACTTGTCGCCCTGCAAATAGAGTGGGCCCTGAAAAAAAAAAAAACAGAGCAAAAACACAAAAAACATGGGCTCGACTCAGGGCAGAGTGGGAGTTGAGGCGGCCCTGGCTCTCCGTGAGTGCGCTTTCTTTTTCTAAGTGCTTAGAGACCAGGCAGGCAGGCACTAAAATCACACAAAAGCGAAATGCTTCCTCATTTGTCAGGCGCTGCAAGAGAGTCTCTGCTCTCAAAGAGCTCGCAGTCACACGGAGGAGGCAACGTGCAAGTGGCCTTAACCAGCAAATTACACACATCCATTTATGTGTGTCTCTCTGTGTTTCTGTGTTTCTGTCTGTCTCTATTTCTTTCTCTCTGTGTGTCTTTCTCTTTGGTGTCTCTGTCTCTCTGTGTCTGTGTTTGTCTCTCTCTGTGTGTCTCTGTCTCTGTGTCTGTCTGTCTCTTTCTGTGTGTCTTTCTCTCTGTGTATCTCTGTCTCTGTCTGTCTGTCTGCCTGCTTGCCTGCCTGCCTGTCTGTTTCTCTCTGTGTGTCTGTGTTTCTGTCTCTGTCTCGTCTATCTCTGTCTCTCTTTCTCTATCTCTCTTTCTCTGTGTGTGTCTCTCTCTCTTTCTGTCTCTGTCTCTGTCTCTCTCTCTCTGTGTTTCTCTCTCTTTCTGTCTCTGTCTCTTCTCCTTCTCCTTCTTCTCCTTCTTCTCTCTTCTTCTTCTTCTTCTTCTTCTTCTTCTTCTTCTTCTTCTTCTTCTTCTTCTTCTTCTTCTTCTTCTTCTTCTTCTTCTTCTTCTTCTTCTTCTTCTTCTTCTCCTTCTTCTCCTTCTTCTCCTCCTTCTTCTCCTCCTCCTCCTCCTCCTCCTCCTCCTCCTCCTCCTCCTCCTCCTCCTCCTCCTCCTCCTCCTCCTCCTCCTCCTCCTCCTCCTTCTTCTTCTTCTTCTTTTCTCTCTCTCTCTCTCTGTCTATTCCTCTTTTTGTGTTTCTTTCTCTTCGGTCTCTCTCTCTCTCTCTCTCTCTCTCTCTCTCTCTCTCTCTCTCTCTCTCTGTCTCACTGTTTGTCTTTCATTCTGGAAGAGGACCACGATATCAGGGAGTTTATACCATGACATGCAAGTAAACTGAATTTAAGTGAGAGAGGGCTGTGCAAGACCTGCTGCCTCGCTTTCCCTCCAGAACCATCTGGGGCCAGTGGCAAGACATAGATCAAGATGAGTGGGGATGGCCCAGGATGAAATGGGAGACCTTGGTCTTTTAAGTTAAGATCTTCAACGGGTCTGACTCAGTTTGACTGAGGCTGCACACACCCCCCCCCCCCCCCCCCCATACACAAAATCACTGAGAAAAATACTAGAATTAATCCTCCCTGTAAGATAGATTTCAAATCAGCAGATACTTGGGCATCAGCTAGACCAATTACCCCCAATCTTCTCCTTTTCCAGATTCAGAAACTTGAGGCCCAGAGAAATGAAGAGCCTAGAGGCCCACAAGGAATAGGTGACAGAGCTGAATTTGAACCCAGCCCCTCTGATCCCGAGCCAGCACTTCCCCTGCGGCACCAGGCTGCCTTATGAGTCCCACTCCCTTCATGGGAGCAGCGAGACTCGGAGAGAAATGGCTCAGATGGGAAGGCTCATGTGAGGAGAGCTGGGACCAGAACCCAGCCCCCCCGTTGCCATCCTGGCTCTGAGCCTCCTGCCGAGGGGGAGGGGGAGGGGGAGGAGGCCGGGCTGGGGGGAGGGGCTGCGTTCTCGCCCTCCACCATTTCCCTGCAGGGTGGCTCCTGCCACAGCTCCGGGCCACGCCGGGGCTCCTGCCTCTTTCCCTGCCTCCTCCCTCCTGCTCCCCGCTGAGCAAACGGGCTGCGCTTCGCCCCGGCTAACGGGAGCGGCCGGGTTCTCGCTGGCTGCAGCGGGGAAAGCGGCCCGAGCCAAACGTGGCCATTGGCCACCCAGGGCTGGCCCAGGGAGTCCGGGCTGAGGGATCCTGGCGACTGCCGGCCTCCATCCCCTGGATTCTGAGCCCTGCTCTGCCCTGCCCCCTCCCCCACCGCCTGCCTTCCCTGGCTTTCCTTTTTTAGCTGTGCGTGTGTGTGCGCTTGTGTGTTGTGTTGTGTTGTGTATTGTGTGAGTGTGTTGTGTGTGTTGTGTGTTGTATGAATGTTTTGTGTTTTGTCTGTGTGTGTTGTGTTGTATGAATGTGTGTTGTGTTGTGTCTGTGTGTGTGCGTGTATGTTGTGTGTGTGTTGTGTGTTGTATGAATGTGTGTTGTGTTGTGTCTGTGTGTGTGCGTGTGTGTTGTGTGTGTGTTGTGTCTGTGTATGCGCGCGAGTGTTGTGTTGTGTTGTGTGTTGTGTTGTATGAATGTGTGTTGTGTTGTGTCTGTGCGTGTGCGTGTGTGTGTTGTGTTGTGTGTTTGTGTGTGTTGTGTGTGTGTTGTGTCTGTGTGTGTGCGGGTGTGTGTTGTGTTGTGTGTGTTGTGTGTGTGTTGTGTCTGTGTGCGTGCGCGCGTGTGCCCGCGCCCGCGTGCACCCCTGTGCGGGGGGAGAGGGCAGTCTGCTATTTTAGGCTCCCTCCCCCCCCATCTGTGCAGCCGAGAGCAGCTGATGCTGTCAAAGGAGCCAAAAATTGCTTGAGAACTAGGTCAGTCCGACGGGCTCCGGAGCGGGCGCCCTCGTGTCAGTTACCGGCCCCGTTCTGTCGTGATCTGAAAACTCTCCCATGAGCGCCTCATGCTCCTCGCCATCTGCGGCCAGACTCGGCTTTTCCCTCCCTCCGCTGCAGCTCCCAAATCATCCCTGGAGGCTCATTGCCCCCCCTTTCCCCCCCCCCGCCTTCCCTGTCCCGGGGCACTCCCCACCCAAGCCCCTCAGCGGGAATGCGGCCCCTCCCTCTGAGCGCCGCAGGCAGAGTCCCGCGCGTGCCCGAGTAAAGCCGAAAGGGACTTCGCTTGTTTTGCACTCGGCTCTGCCCTCTGTGATCTCACGTGGGGCTTGCTTGGCAGAGCCTGAAGCTGTTGCCATTTCCTTCTCGGGATTATTTTCCAAATGAGGAAACTGAGGTAAAAAGGCTTAAGTGACTTGCCCAGGATCATACAGCTGGCAGGTGGCTGAGGCTGGATTTGAATTCAGGTCTTCCTGAGGGGGAGCATGGCACGGAGGAAAGTGTGTCGAATTTGTAGTCACAGGATCTGGGTTCAAGTCTCACCTTGACTCCCTTGGTGACTGTGGGTGAGCCACTAAACATATTTAGCCTCAGTTTCTTCATCAGTAAAATGAAGAGGTTGGTTTAGACCAACAGTCTTCAGCCTTTTGTGTTATGGCCCCCTGGGAGAGGGAGGGGAAATCTATGGATCCCTTTTCAAAATGGTTTTTAAATGCATAAAATAAGACACCTAAAATGACAAAGGAAACCAACTATCTTGAAATAATTATTAAGACATAATTTTTTTTGGCCAACATGTGCTAATTATATGTAGACATTAATAGGTACAATATATTATTTTATCACATATATGTACATATGGTTTTTTGTATGTGTGTTTAGGTGTGTGTGTGTGTGTGTGTGTGTGTGTGTGTAAAAACAATTTTTCAAACCCAAAGCAAAGAATTCCTAGCCTAGATCTGAGCCCTAATCCAGGATCCATGAACTCCATGAAAGGGAGAGGGAGTCTTAGGATTTTTAATGGGAAAAATGCCTTTATTTTCACCAAATTTGCTCTGAATTTTAAATCTTACTTTGAATTATTAATTTAAAAAAGAAAACCCATTTCTGAGAAGGGGTTCCTTGGCTTTCAGGACATGACACAGAAAAGGTGAAGGATGAGTGAATGAAGCATTTATTAAATATTCACTGGGAGCAGAGCCCTGTGGGAGATACGAGATGCAACAAGAAAACAAGTCAGTTGCTGCCCTAAAGGAGCTCCCATTCTAACATGTGAGACAACAGGACAGAATCTAAAAATTATTTTTTTAGTTATTCTCTAAAGTCCCTTTCATCTAAAAATCCTATGATCTTATTCACTCTGAAGAATTTCAGAGAATGAATTTCATGACAATGCACATTGTAGCTTTGTATTAATTGTGGGATGAGCCACTTCTGTTCTCTGGTGCCTGGTTCCATTATTTATAAAAGCAGGCGATTGGATCCAGTGGCTCCAAGGCCTCTTCTTGATCTAAATCGATATTCCCAGAATTCTAAAACTCTATAAAGGTTAGTTGCTCATAGAAAACTATTTTATTCACCAGTCAGTAATCACGGGATTAAAGGAAAAGGGGGCAATTAGTTTAGAGAAGGGAAGAGCTGTCTTTAAGTGTGTGAAGGCCTGTGAATTGGTTGATGGATTATTCTTGTTACTTTAGGGGAGAATCAGAAGCAGAGGAGGAAAGATTTTTTTTTTAAAGAATAGCTTTTTATTTTTAAAACTTATGCAAAGATAGTTTTCAACATTTATTCTTGCAAAACCTTGTGTTCCGATTTTTTCTCCCTCCCTCCTCCCACTCCCTCTCCTAGACAGCAAGTAATCCAATATATGTTAAATGTATATATATTTCCACATCTATCATGCTGTGCAAGAAAAAATAGATCAAAAAGAAAAAAGATGGGAAAGAAAAAAAGAAGCAATAAGAACTAAAAGGTAAAAGTACTGTGTTGTGTCCACATTCAGTCCCCACAATCCTCATTCTGGATGCAGAGGGCTCTCTCCATCCCAAGTCTATTGGAATTGACTTGAATCACCTCATTGCTGAAAAGAGCCAGGTCTATCACAGTCGATCATCACATAATCTTGTTGTTGCTTGGTACAACGTTCTCTTGGTTCTATTTGCTTCACTTTGCATCAATTCGTATAAGTCTCTCCAGGCCTCTCTGAAATCATTCTGCTGGTCGTTTCTCATAGAATATTATTATATTCCATAACATTCATATACCATAACTTATTTGACCATTCTCTAACTGCTGGGCATCCACTTTTTGCACATGTGGGCCCCTTTTCCTTTTTAATGACCTCTTTGTGATTCAGACCCGATAGAGACACTGCTACATCAAAGAGTATGCACAATTTGATAGCCCTTTGGGCATAGTTCCAGATTGCTCTCCAGAATGGTTAGATCAGTTCACAATTCCACCAACAATGTATTCGAGTCCCAATTTTCCCATATCCCCTCCAACATTTATCGTTATCTTTTCCTGTCATTTTACCTCTTCTGAGAGGTGTGTAGCAGTACCTCAGAGTTGTCTGAATATGCATTTCTCTAATCAATAGTGATTTAGAACATTTTTTCATTTGACTAGAAATGGCACTAATTTTTCATCTGAAAATTGTCGTTTCATATCCTTTGTCAATTGGAGAATGTTTTGTATTCGTAGAAATTAGATCAATTCTCTATATAATTTAGAAATAAGACTTTTTCTTGGATGTAAAAATGCTTTCTTAGTTTTTTGCTCCCCTTCTAATCTTGTCTGTATTGGTACAAAATCTTTTTAAAGTTAATATAATAAAATGATCAATTTTACATTTCATATTATTCTCTAGTTCTTCTTTGGCCATAAATTCCTTCAAAAGATTTTTTTACAATGTTAATATTATATAATTTGTTCTCTTGGTTTTGCTCGTTTCACTCTGCATCATTGCATACAAATCTTCCAGGTTCTGAAACTATTATATAATTTCTTACAGCATAATAGAATTCCATTAATTCATATATCATAAATTGTTTAGTTGTTTCCCAATTGTTAGGCGTTCCCTTAGTTCCCTATTCTTTGCCATTATAAAAAGAGCTGCTGTAAATATTTTTGGTGCACACGGGTCCTTTTCCTCTTTCTTTGATATCTTTAGATTATGGACCAAGTAAAGATGTCAATGGATTAAATGATATGCAGTTTAATAGCATCCAGATTTAGTTCCAAATTGTTTTCCAGAATGGTATTGCACGGTTTCACTAAGAGTGCATTTACATTCATGGTTTTCTATAGTCCCTCCAGCATTTGCCATTTTCCATATTTTCAATTTTATCAATCTGATGGATGTGAACTGGAACCTCGGATTTGCATTTCTCTAAAAATTAGTGTTTTGGAGGAATTTTTTTTCATATGATTATAGATAACTTGGATTTCTTCTATTAAGAACTGGATGTTCCCATTAAAAGTGCACAGTTCAGTTTGATTTGAAGGTTGGCTAATAATAAAGGTTCCCATTTCAGTAGCACTTTAAGGTTTTCCGTGGACTTTTCTCAAAATTACCTCCTAAAGAAGCGAATACAAGAATCAGCTCTGTTTTACAGACGGATGGCTCAGAAAGAAAGTGACTCATTGTCAGTAAGTCAGAGCGGGATATGACTACAGACTTCTATGCTCCCATACTGCCACTGCCTTTCTTGGGGAGAACTTAGATAAACTGAGGGGAGAAGGAAGAGAGAAGCGCCATGAGCCAAGCTGTGGAGGTGGGATGCTCAGAAAATATCCAGAGATCCTTGCGTGGATCAAGGAGGCTAGTAGGAGAGAAAGCTGAAAGGGAGACTAGTGGAGGTCTTTAAGTACTACAGAGGGAAGAAGGATGGATTTGGAGGCAGAGGACCTTCCTCGGTCTTGTTTCTTGTCCTCCTGTTCACCATCTTTTTAAAATGAAGATGTTGGACGTCATGATCTTGGAGGTAACTTCCTGCCAGAGATCTAAGATGCTATGAACCGGAACTTAATGTGGCAGTATAAATAAAGTCTAGATGCAGCTCATCACCCAGTACCTGCATGGGACCTTCAATTTCCAACCCTGAGCCCGAGACAAGGCCCCTAGATCAGAAGGGACCTTGAAAGCCTTTCAATTAATCCAACAGTAGAAATAAATCCTCCCCCAAACCATCTCATGGCCCGGCCTCCCATCCCTGACCACCAACTCAACTAAGTTTTGATTCTGGGCCATTGGGACACAGAGCCTTTGTACCTCTGAGCTTCCAGCATTGGCCTCCTCCCGCCAATTTCACAAAACTGGTTTCCGGTCGACATAGTCAAGCTGTGTGTTCCCGCCTGGCACCTCCCAGGAGCGAAGCATTCGGAGAGAACTGTGGGAGGTCCACAAGGCCAGAAATGTGGTTCTTGGAGCCCCTTCTGGGACCGGAGAGCGCAGTTCTGTGGGAGCATTGGCCAAGGACCGTGGCTTCCAGGAACCTTGGCCGTCTCTGCCCTTTGATGGTGAAATGTGAAATCAGGCAGGGGGGAGTGTTTGTGAGTGAAGTCATCTCGCTATGAATAAATCAAGGCAAATTGGATTTCGATGTTTTTGTTTTGCTTTCTGTTGCATGACTTTTGCTTCCTGAGTGGAAATGTAAAAAGTGATGAGTTTATTTTTTGAAAGAAAATTCACCTAGCCATGAAAAAAAAAAATCAAGTCAAGGGTGTTTAAAGAGAATCACAGGATGTTTGAGCTAGAAGAGACCTTGGTATATTGATAGAATATACACACTTACTAAGGAAAATAGTCAAGCTTGAAGGGATCTTGAAATGTCAGAACTGAGAGGGTACTTAGAGAAGAAAAAGTCAGAGGTGGAAGAAACCTTAGGACATAGAATGTCGTAACTGGCGAGAGTATCAGAGCTGGAAAGATCTTAGAATATAGAGGTGAAAGGCTCCTTAGAGCACAGAATGTCAGATCTGGGAGGGATCTTAGAACAGAGAATGTCAAAACTGGAAAGGAACTTAGAACACAGAGAACCAGAGCTGGAAAGATCTTAGAATATAGAATATGGCAGGTTTGAGGTGAAAGGCTCCTTGCAGCACAGAATGTCGGAGCTGAGGGATCTTAGAACAGAAAATGTCAGAATTAGAAGGGTCTTAGAACAGAAAATGGTAGAGCCAGAAGCAGTCCTACAACATAAAACAGAAAATGTTGGTGTATATGGACCTTAAAACATAGAATGTGGGATTTTAAAACTGGGAGGGATCTTAGCATATGGAATGTCAGATTTGGGAGGGACTTTAGGACACAGAACACAGAATATCAGAGCTGGAACATAGAATACTAGAGCTGGAATGGACCTTAGAATATAAATAGAAAATGTTAGTGTTTAGACAAATATTAATACGTAAAATGGGGAATATTAAAGCCAAAGGGGAGAGTCTTAGAACGTGGTGTACCACAGCTGGAAGGACTTTAAACATCATCCTGAGTAGACCAATCTCTTATTGTACAGACAGAGAAACAGGGAATGGTTCCCCATTTAAAGTATGACTCTTCAGGGTATTTGATTCAGGGGAGCTCTCTCCAAACCATCACTCTGGTTTTTCTGGTTTATACATTGGGGACAAACACATCTGTAGAATACAGAGAACCCTGAAAAGGAAATCTCACATTTAATGTCAAGTCAATAAGCTTGATATTTGGATGTCTCCATGTGACGTCCATTTGGATGTCTCCAGAACATGAGCTCTTTTGCTCACAGAGTCAGGCACCGAATTAATTCAATCAAGGTCAGCCTTACATTCAAGCCTGTACTGAGGTGATATAGTTTGAGGGACCCCGAGAAGGCTGTCTTGTCTAGAAATAACTGGGCCAAGAGCCTGAAATTTTTCCCCTTAGCAATCCAGTTCTTTGGGTTGATTTCTCTCTGCGAGTCCTGTTTTAAAATGAAAATATTAAGTGAGAGAAGGGTTGTTGTTGCATTCATTTCTCTTTTTGACTGGTCTGTTCTTGTCCCCTGGATGTTCTATGTGCCAGTGTCTAAGATCTCTCTCAAATCTGACATTTTATGTCCTGCTGTAACACAATGGGAGTCTGGGGCAAAGTGGTGGAGTGGACAGAGTGCTGGACTTAGCAGTAAGGATGATATTTATTCAGGTCCTACCTCAGTCACTAACTGTAAACAGGGACAGCCATTTAACTCCCCCCATCCACAGTTTTCTCAAATACAAAACGGCATATAGAAATCCCAGTTTAAGAAGTGGTTATTTGTAGGCTCCCAGTCATTTCCCTAAATGGGGAGGGAGCCTGGGGCGGGAGAGAAGGGGAAACCTATTTGGCTTCTTTCATAGTATTACCCTGAGCCAGCCCTGAATTTGGTACCCAGCACCCAGTGAAGCTTGCCCTTTCCCCTTCCCCCTTCTAAGTTTTGCTGCCCAAAGGGGCTGCCACATCCAATTGAAAGAAAGACACCACCAACATTGTGCAAATGAAATGGGGCAAAGAGTGCGTCAAGCTTTGTCAGCAGGAAATTGCTCTAGAAACGGAGCCATTCTCAAGGGTGAGGGGTGGAGAATCAGGAAAACGTGCTCAAGCCGACCTCAAACACTTAATAGTTGTGGGATCCTGAACAAGTCACTGCTGGGCCTCCGATTTCTCATCTATAAAATGAGAGGGCTGTAAAGGAGAGAGGAAGAGCTCCCTCTTACAGTCTCTTCCAGTTTGAAAGCTACGATCTTTGGTCCCTATGATTCCAAGAAAGAGGCTAGGATGTCAAGCGAGTTGTTCAGTCAGTTGAACAAGGAGAACATAGTAGATCTAGGATTCAAACTTGTTTCCTCTTCTGCTTAATTTTAGGCCCTTTCCTCTGTCAGATTATTTCATATTTATGCTGTTTATCATTTGTTTGTAGTCATTTACATGCTGTCTCTCCAATAGAATGTAAACCACCTGAAGCCAGGGACTGTTTTTGTGTTTCTTTGTATCTGTGTTTGTCACACATTGTATAGCACACAATAAATTCTTTTGTTCTGTCTTGTGAGGCAATTGGGGTTGAGGGACCTATCCAGGATCACACAGCTAAAAAGTGTTAAGTATCTGTGGCTGGATTTGAACTCTGGTCCTCCTGATTCCAGGGTTGGGTGCTCTAAACACTTTGCCATCTAGATCCCCATACAATAGAGTCTTTAAAAAAAATCAATCAATTAATTAATTTTCAATACATATAGCTCTGTTAATCATGTTGGGAGAGAAAAATCAGACAAAAGGAGAAAAAAAGGAGGAGGAGGAAAAAAAACAGAAAAAAGGAGTGAACATAGCATGTGTTGATTTATATTCAACCTCCATAGTTCTTTTTCTAGATGCAGATGACATTTTCTGTCCAAAGTCTATTGGGATCGTCTGGGATCACTGAGCCACTGAAAAGAACCAAGTGTGTCACAGTTGATCATTGAACAATCTCGCTATTACTGTGTACAATGTATTCCTGGTTCTGCTTGTTTCACTCAGCATCAGTTCATGTAACTCTTTCCAGGCCTTTCTAAAATCAGCTTGTTCATCATTTTTTATAGAACATTAATATTCCATTACTTTCATGTACCATAACTTATTTAGCCATTCCCCAATTGACAGGCGTCTACTCTTTTTCCGATTCTTTGGTACCACATAAAGAGCTGCTACAAACCACATGTGGGTCTTTCCCTCTTATTTATGATTTCCTTTGGATACTGCTGGGTCAAAGGCATGCAGTTTTATAGCCCTTTGGGCATAGTTCCAAATTGCTCTCCAGAATGATTGGATCAGTTCACAACTCCACCAACAATGCATTGTTGCACACAATAGAGTCTTAAATCTTTATTGGCTGACTCCAAGTTCAGCACTCCCACCCCCTTCACTTCTTAAGTCTCAGTTTTCCCACGTGATCAGACCCAGACTTTGGGGATATTCATTTGGCAGCTGGATGGAGAATGGTTGGAGGACTTGAGGCAGAGAGGAAGTTATTGCAAAGTTCAGGTGGCCAAAAGTGGCTGAGTGATGGAGAGAAGGAGAGAATCGGAGCTGGGAAAGACCTTAGAATATAGAATATGGCAGGTTTGAGGTGAAAGGCTCCTTAGAGCACAGAGTCTCAGAACAGAAGATGCTGTAGACATAGGAGTGACCAGCCTTCACATCTGAGTAACTGAGGAAGGGAGGGGGGGCAGTAATGAAGGAATGGGAGGACTCTTAAGACTTAGGAAAGGAATGATGGCACCTGGACAGAAATAGAGAAGTTAGAAGGAAGGAGTTGGGGGGAGGGTAATGAGTTCCATTTTGCAACATGGTTAATTTGGGACACAGAAAGGACATCCAGGTGGAGAAGCCCAACCAAATGCTGGTGGCCCAGGATTCAGGAAGAAGATGAAGGCTGTTAGTAATCGCTTAAAGACTTAGCCCCGGGAGAGTGGGGAGGAGGAAGCAATTTGAAGAGATCTCCCTTCCCTGCTGTTCTTTAGTTGTACAAAATACTCCATAGAGCTCCAGATTCCGCTCTCCTTTTGTCCCATATTCATTCAGGGGCTGCTTGGGCAGCATTTCCACCTACACCTGGCTGGTCCTGAATGCTTTGAAAATTTTAAACTGGGTCTCCTAAACTCTAATTTTATTTGGGCAAATGCTAATTAAAATCAAAGCTCTGTCCCTGAGACAATGGAGGAGGGAGTTGGGAGGTGTTGATATAGGGACGCCCCTCGGGGCAAGATCTGGAGTTAGGACTTTGGTTTTCTTTTCTGTGAAATGATGGACCAGATCAGGGTTTTTTTGGTTTGTTTGTTTTTGTTTTGTTTTGTTTTGTTTTTGTGTAATCTTTATTGTGTCATGGGCTCCTTTGGCTACCTGCTTCTCAGAATCATGTTTTTGTTTGTTTGTTTTCTGTTTTGGTTTGGTTTGGTTTCTTGCTGAGGCAATTGGGGTTAAGTGACTTGCCCAGGGTCACACAGTTAGGAAGTGTTGAGTGTCTGAGGCCGGATTTGAACTGGGCCTCCTGACTTCAGAGCCGGTGCCTTCTAGCTGCCCCAGAATCATGTTTTAAAGCACATAAAATCCACAGAATTACCCCCCCCCCCAATGATGCTATATAAGCAACCTTACATAATTAATGTTATTAAGTGATTGATAGAAATATCCTAGCTCTATATAATTAATCATATTAAAATAGTCCCCTCAGTAATTTTGCTTTTTACCAAGTGCGCGAGCCCCAGGTTAAGAATTCCTCCGCTGGACACGCTGAAGTGTCCTTTTCAGCTCCAAATCTGGGGTAATGGACTCCATTCCCGCCCTTGGGCATCTCACAGCCTCCTGAGGGAAACTTCGGACAGTCCGGCCGCAGGCGTCTCTTAAGCGTCCACTTCTACCTGCTTAAGCCCTGGGGAGGGGCAAAGAAAGGCAAAAGCCTGGCCCCGCCCTTCTCGAGCTAACGGAGAAGATAAATGACCGCCTACAAACTGGGTCTGAACAGGGGCTGCGGGGGTGGGAAGAGCCCAGGGCAGCGAGGCTACCTGAGCCCATGACGGGCCCGCCGGCTCCCGCCCTTTGTGCTGCTTTTTGGGAGCAGCAGGGAGTGCTCGGGGCGAGTGTCGGGAGTGCTCCCGGCATATGTCAGGAGTGCTCGGGGCGAGTGTCGGGAGTGCTCGGGGCGAGTGTCGGGAGTGCTCGGGGCGTGTGTCGGGAGTGCTCGCGGCTTGTGTCGGGAGTGCTCCCGGCATATGTCAGGAGTGCCCGGGGCGAGTGTCGGGAGTGCCCGGGGCGAGTGTCGGAAGTGCTCGGGGCGTGTGTCGGGAGTGCTGTGTCTGGAGTGCTCCCGGCATATGTCAGGAGTGCTCGGGGCGTATGTCGGGAGTGCTGTGTCAGGAGTGCTCCCGGCATATGTCAGGAGTGCCCGGGGCGAGTGTCGGGAGTGCTCGGGGCGTGTGTCGGGAGTGCTCCCGGCGAGTGTCAGGAGTGCCCGGGGCGAGTGTCGGGAGTGCTCCCGGCGAGTGTCAGGAGTGCTCCCGGCGAGTGTCAGGAGTGCTCGCGGCGCGTGTCGGGAGTGCTGCCGGCATATGTCAGGAGTGCTCCCGGCGAGTGTCGGGAGTGCTCGGGCGTGTGTCGGGAGTGCTCCCGGCGAGTGTCAGGAGTGCCCGGCGGGTCGGGGTCACTGGCGCTGCGGTCGGGAGTGCTGCCGGCATATGTCAGGAGTGCTCCCGGCGAGTGTCGGGAGTGCTCGGGCGTGTGTCAGGAGTGCTCCCGGCGAGTGTCGGGAGTGCTCGGGGCGTGTGTCGGGAGTGCTCCCGGTGAGTGTCAGGAGTGCCCGGGGCGAGTGTCGGGAGTGCTCGCGGCGCGTGTCGGGAGTGTTCGCCAACGAGTGTCGGAACTCCTCCCGGCCGCGAGGCTCAGCCCGGGAGAAAACAGGAAGTGAAATTGACAGCCACTGACCCACGGGTTTCGATTTCCACCCGAGGGAAGAGGCCGGGCCGCGCTTTGCCGGCACGAGGCATGACAAATCAATGAGCCCCGCGAACGGTCCTTTCGGTTTCAGTTAGGCGAGGCGTTCTTACCAAGGCAGCGGAGGGGCCGGTCTCCGAATGAGTCGGCCCCCGGACGGGGCGGCCCTGCCCCGGGCTGGTAAAGCACCGGGGAGTTTTCTTTTGTTCGGGCCGAAGGAGGGACGTGAAAGGGGCCGGGCCGGGCGGGCCGGGAGTGTGAGCGAAGCACGCGGCCTGACTAATTCTGCCTCCGCTGATTCACTCCTCGCAGAAAGGAAGGAAGGAAGCCAGAAAGAGCCAAAAACCCCCGGCGAGTCTCGCTCCCGAAAGAGGGGCCAAGCCCCGGGCTCCGAGACTCTCGCTCTGCCCACTACGGCACGTTCGGGGCTTGTGGTGAAAGCCGATTTCTCTTTGGAATCGAAAACGAAGCCAGTGAGTGGGGAGATCTGAGCGGAACCCGGGCGACGACAACAACAACAACGCGTTTCTCGGTTATCGGGCTTACTAGTCATTGGCCGGAAGCTCGGGGCGGAGGGGGGTGGAGAGGAGGGGGATGAAGCCGGGGGATTGCCCGCTCATCCCTGGGGCTTATCCACGAATTTCCATTTCCTCCTTTGTGATGAAGGCAGCGCGACACGGGGAATCATGAGCTGTTTTTTCCTAATACTGGCTTTTTCTTTCTTTCTTGGATGATGTGGAGTGGAGGGGTGTGAGTGTGTGTGTGTGTGTGTGTGTGAGAGAGAGAGAGAGTGTGTGTGTGTGTGTGTGTGTGTGTGTGTGTGTGTGTGTGTGTTGCGAGGGGGATGACATGTAGAGAGGAGTGGAGAGAGACCATCTGGTTAAGCTCCCGGATTGTGCCAGGGAAGGCTGTCAATATGGCAGAGGAGAAAAACATGGAAGCAGGATCTGCTCCTGCATTGATAACTCCCAAGTCATGTGAATTTGAGGAAGATTTTTTAATTCTTTGACTCTGTTTCCCCACCTGTAAAAATGAAATGTTTGGATTGATGAGCTCCGGGATCCTTCCCAGCTTTAACACACTACATTCCATGTTCTAAGGTGCTTCCCCATTCTATGTTCTAAGAGTCCCTCTGGTTCCAAAATTCTCTCTGTGTGTTCTAAGATCCTTTTCTTGGTCTTTCTTTCCTTCTTTCTTTCTTTCTTTCCTTCTTTCTTTCTTTCTTTCTTTCTTTCTTTCTTTCTTTCTTTCTTTCTTTCTTTCTTTCTTTCTTTCTTTCTTTCTTTCTTTCTTTCTTTCTTTCTTTCTTTCTTCCTTTCCTTCCTTCCTTCCTTCCTTCCTTCCTTCCTTCCTTCCTTCCTTCCTTCCTTCCTTTTTTCTTTCTTCCTTTCGTTCTTTTTTTTAATTTACAAAGCATATACATGGATAATTTTCCAACACTGACTAAGATCCTTTTCATCTCTAATGTTCTATCCTGTGTATTCTAAGGTATCTTCTAGTTCTAGTATTCTATGTTCTAAGGTCCATCATGAGTGTGACATTCTATATTATGTGTTCAAAGATCCCCTTTAATTCTAACCTTCTATGTTCGAAGGTCCCTCCTAGCTCTAACTTTCTAAGTTCTAAGATCCCTTCTAGTTCTAACATTCTGTGTTCTAAAGTTCCTTCTAGTTAAAGATTCTATGTTCTAAGGCCCATGCTGGGTGTGACATTCTATATTATGCCTTCTGAGGTCCCTTCTAATTCCATCATTTTATGTTCTAAAGTCCATCCTGGATATGAAATTCTATGTTTTAAGACTTAGAATGGGTCTAAAATTCGATATTATGTGTTCAAAGTTCCTTCTGGTTCTAACATTTTATATTCCAAGGTCCCTTCTAGTTCTAACATTCTGTGTCCTAAAGTCCATCCTGGGTGTGAAATTCTGTGTTCAAAGGTCCCTTCTAATTCTAATGTTCATGTTTTTAAGCCCCTTTTAGTTCTAACATGCTATGTTTAAAGACTCAGGATGGGTTTAAAGTTCTATGTTATGTGTTCAAAGTCCCTTCTAGCTCTAACATTCTATATTCTAAGGTTCTAGCTCTAATACTTCATGTTCTAAGGTCCCCACAAGCTGTAAAAATTCCATATTTTCAGGTTCTGGCTAGCTCTAACATCTTATACTTTGAGGTCCTTTCCAGTACTAATATTCTACATTCTAATGATCCTTCTAGCTCAGATATTCTATCTTCTGTCCTGAGGCTCTAGGGGGCAGTTTGGTGCAGTTGATAGAACACTTGGAATGATCACAATTTGAACGCAAATTCCTCTTTAGACACTTATTATCTATGTGATCCTGGACAAGTCACTTAACTTTTCTCAGGTTAGGTTTCCTCATCTATAAAATGGGGGAATAGTAGCTACTCCCAAGGTTGTTGTGAGGCTTAAATTTAATCATCTCCGTAAAGTTGTTTTCAAAGAGGACTTTATAAATATCAGTCAACCACGTCTTTATTAAACCCTTATTTTGTACAATATAGGACAGCTGGATGGCACAATCTAGTGTGCTAGACCTAGAATCAGGAAGATTCATCTTCCTGAATTCAAATCCAACCTCAAATACTCACTAGGTGTGGAACCCTGAACTAGTCATTTCATCTTGTTTGCCTCAGTTTCCTCATCTGTAAAATGAGCTGGAAAAAAATGGCAAACAGCTCCACTATCTCTGCCAAGAAAACCCCAAATGGGATCACAAAGTTATTCACCCCTGAAAAACAAACCACGACAACATGTACAATGTTAGTCATCATTATTATCGTAATTAATGTTCTTTTCAGCTCTAATATTCTATGTCTGCAGTGCCTTCCAGCTCTATTATTCTGAGTTCTAAGATTCCCTCCAATCTGCTATTTGAAGATACTCTTTGAACTTTTTTCCAAACTTGAGATCCATAGTTAAGCTATCCCCCTATACTTCCTCATCAAAGGCGTCCTTATTCTCATGTATCCTGGCCTGGAGAATCACGAATTCACCGGAAGTGTTTTTGTGTCAGATTACGGGTCATAGCCTGGACATGTGGCAGTGAATGTTCAGTGTGAAATGGAGCAGTGACCTTCTGGTGCAACAGAAATCAAAGCCCATTTGTCTTATGAATGAACACCCTGTGGTTTCATAAATGTTATATGTCCTCATTTAGCTGGTGAGCCAAGCCATACACAGCTGGTGTGGGGAGATGTTCCTGGGACTGGTTTACATTGCACGTTAGCCACCTGGAGGAATGATGTTGAATATAAGCCTGTTAGGGATCAGAAGATCACTTTATTGGTGGTACAGTTTTGATCTGTTCCCTATGAAAGACCCAGAGGAGAAGAGAGAAAGAAAGAGAGGGGGGAAATGGAAAAAGAGAGAGAAAGTGAGAGACAGAGAAAGAGTAATAAAGAGGGGGAGAGGAGAGAAAGAGAGGAGGAAGGTGGAAAGAGAGAGTGAAAGAGAGACAGAGAAAGAGTAATAAAGAGGGGGAGAGGAGAGAAAGAAAGGGGGAAGGTGGAAAGAGAGAGAGAAAGATTTAGAGACAGAAAGTGATAAAGAGGGGGAGAGAAGGAGAGAAAGAGGGGAAGAGGGAAAGGGAGAGAGAGAGTGAGAGAGAGAATAGGAAAAAAGAAGTGTCTCTGAAAGTTCTTGGTAAAAGGTTCCTATATACTCTTAAAATTGTTGAGACACCCAAAAGAACTTTTGTTTATTTGGGATATATTTATTGAAATCTATTGTAATAGAAATTAAAACATCTTATATTATTATGAAAATAATGCGACTTTGTAGAGCCCCTGAGAGGATCTTGGGGTAACTGGCTTAGCTTTAGGAACACTAAAGTAGTGGGGAAAGCAGCAGGCTAGCAGTCTGCTCAATGGAGTCCTAGTTGCAGTTCTGCTCATGCCTTTGAGTGAATGTAAAAAGGTCACTTTTCTCTGGATCTCAGTTTTCTCTAATAAGATGAACTCCTTGGATTCTAATCACTAAATAATCTCTTGATTGTCTTTCCTATCATCATCTTGTGATCCAGATTCAGGGCAAATGGAAGAGGGGAAACAAAAGGGCCTGGGAAAGGAGGAGGAAGAGAAGTGAAGACATATGGGAAATGAGGATGGAGCCTGAGGGACCAGAAGAATGAGATGAGAATCACTCACTGTCATTTGCTGAACATTGAACAAGGCCCTCTGGGCCCCAATTTTCTCAATCATAAGATAAGAGAATTAAATCAGATGATCTCCATTTTAGGGCCCCTCCCAGTTCTATCCCACAATGTTCTTTATATGTATATTTCATTCTCCCTCTACCCACTCACCCACTGAAAATTTCTTTTTTGTTGTTGTTTTCTCTTTTTTAACGTACATCAATTTTTTTAAAAAAAAAATACACATTTCTTTATGAATCATGTCAGGAGAGAAAAATCAGAACAAGAGAAAAATAACACGAGAGAAAAAAAAAAGTGAACACGGGAGGTATTGATTCCAAGATTTAGTTTTAAGGTCCTAGCTAGCTCTGACATTCTATGAGCATTTTGTTGGTCAATCATTTTTCAGTCATGTTCAATTCTTGGGATCTCTTTTGGGGTTTGCTTGGCAGATAGTGGAGGGATTTGCCATTTTCTTCTCCAGCTCATTTTACAGATGAAGAAACTGAGGCAAGCAGGTTAAATGACTGGTCCAGGGTCTCACAGTTAGCAACTGTCTGAGACTGAATTTGAACTCCTGACTCCAGACCCAGCACTTTATTCACTGCTCCAACTACCTAGCAGCCCACCAGCATAGAAAGTGGTTTAGGATTTCAAGTTTCCTTGATTTGAGCACTCTCTCCTCAGGGCATAAGTTCCTCTGTCAAACTCTTGGATTCTGTGAGTTCCTGGTCCAGGTATTTCACAAACTGTCCCCAGAAAACCTGTCCACTCTGCTGATCGCTTTCCTCTGATCTCTTTGAATATTTCAGATCTCTCGTAGATTGGTAGCACAATCTGGTCGATGTCTTAGGGCAGTAGAAAGAACGCCCTTGTATCCCTGGGACCATTTATCCATATGGATCCATAACTCTCACTCTCTCTAAATAGGAGCTTAAATTTAGTGTGAGAAGGGGAAACTGAGGCTCAGAAATGTCAAGTCACAGTGTGAAGCAGAACGGGACCCAGGCTCTAGTCCTTCCCTCCATACTCACTCACGCTTGGCTTGAGACTATGTTCCAGTTTTGTAGCTTATCCTCCCCACCCCCACGCCTACCCTTCCCCCAACACTGAGGACTCAGAGAAGAGAGGGAAGGAAAATGACTGATCCAATTGAATCCACTTTACCAACAGACTTTTGCCGAATGGAACTGAATTGTCCAGGGTCATGCAACAGGTTGGAGCTTTTATGGAATTCATGAATAAGAATCCTGCTTTCCATTCTATTGGGGCAAAGGGGTGTATAATTAGCTTCCCCGTAAGTGCCTGCTGGGAAATTCGAGCTTGAGAAATGCTCAGATATCTGCGGAAATTCTGGGGCCTTATCACTTGCTGACAATCATTACCAGCTCCTGAGGTGGCCCAGACAGACCGATGGGGAGAGCTGAAAACAGGGGCTGGGGCCCCAGTGGAGATGCCTGGGGAATGGGCACTCTTCCTGAGTGCCCCCTCAAACGGGGCTCTGGCTCGGTGCCCTTAGGAGATGGGGCCTCTGAGGGAAGGGGGCCTCTGAGGAGACTGAGAACGTGTTAGTGGAGGGGGTGGGGTTCGGTTGAGAATTGAGATCTCAGACTTTGGAGAAGACTTTAAAGAGGTGGCTTTGGAATGGAGGTTTAAAAAGTGATGGGGGGCCGAGAAGAGGGGGTAATGTGGTTTGGCAGACGGTGTTTCAGGCCGGGCTGCTTTTCGAAGTGTGGATGTCTGCAGTTTTTTCTCTCCAGGAGTTACCTTCATTTTCAAGGTGAAAGGAAGGAAGGGAGGGAGGGAAGAAGGAAGGAAGAAACAAAGTAAGAAAGGAAGGAAGGAAAGAAGGAAAGAAATAAGTAAGAAGAGGAAGAAACAAAATAAGAAATGAAGGAAGGGAGGGAAGAAGAAAGGAGGGAAAGAAGAGAGAGAGGGAGGGAGGAAGAAAGGAGGGAAGGGAAAAAGGGAGAGAGGGAGGGAGGAAGGGAGGAAGGAAGAAAGGAAGGGAGGAAGGAAGGGGCAAGGAGGAAAGAAGGAAGGAAAGAAAAAAGCAAAAGAAAAAGGGAGAGAGGAAGAAAACAAGCATTTATTAAGCACCTGCTAAATCAGGCAGCATGCTAAGTGTTTTACAAATATTCGCTAATCTCAATGATCCTGAAAGATAGTTACCCTAATTCCCCCCAGTTTATGGCTGACAATTGAGGCAAACATTGGTTAAATGTCTTGCCCAGGGTCACAGAGTTAGGATCATCTGAGGACAATTTTGGACTCGGTCTCTCTGACTCTAGGCCTTATTGCTCTATCCCTTCTGCCGCTTGGCTGTCTCAGAGGAGAAAAGAGTGAGATTTTCTCCTTTCTCTCTTGCTCCTTCAACTTAACATGGCAGATTTAACCAAGTCAAGAAAACTGGACACTCTTTTCAATGACTTATTGCTGGATTTGGGCATTCATCGAATGCTTCTGTGCTTCGGTTTCCTCTTCAGCAAAATGGGAATAATTAAGAACATCTTTTTCTACTCCATAGGTTTTCTATTAGGAAAAGGACCCCAGGGTTTTTATTTGTAAATGGACTTCTTTATAAAAATTTTGGATAACCATTTCATTTTATAAGGACAACTAGGCTGTTCAGTGGTTAAAGTTCTGAACCTAGAGCCAGGAGGACTCATCCTCCTGATTTCAAATCTGGCCTCGGACACTTATTAGCTGTTTGAACTTAAGCAAGTCGTTTAACCCCGATTGCCTCAGTTTCCTCATCAGTAAACAGAGTTGGAAAATAGCAAACCATTCCGATATCTTGGCCGAGAAACACCCAAATGGGGTCATGAGGAGTCAGACATGGCTGAAATTACTGAACAACAATCCCTGTAAAAGGTTTTGCAAACCTTCAAGCCTTATACAGGATGTCCCTGAAGTCACACCGTTGTAAACTTGAATAACAAAACAATGCTGAGGCTTTGGGCACACCCGGTGTAAATGCTCCCAGTTTTGTATCACTTGAGACCATCAGGTCCAGCTTCTCCATTCTGCCTATGAGGAAAACTGAGGCTAAGAAGGCCAGGACTTGCTTAAAATCCCATCTGCAATAACCTGAAGTCAGGCAGGGACAGAATTGGAGCCGAGCTTGAAGCCAGAGCCCCTGACTCTATTCCCGTATGTTTCCCGGGACATCCCGCTGCTGCCCCAGATAATTCAAGTGAGGGGAAAGTTCCTTTGGGTCTAGAACAGGCCGGATGCAGGGTTATGGCTGAGCAGAACAAGTCCAGAGAGATTTGCCTTTTTTGTCTTTGTTTTTGTTTGTTTCTGCTTCAGTCGTGACTCAGGTATTGGATGATGAGAGGAAAGCTGGGGATGATTGGGAAACTGGAGCCGATAGAGGCTCCTGGGCCGGAAAAGGAGCTGAAAGAAGGTCCTCGTTTCTGTCCCCTTTCTGGCTTCCACAGCTAGACCATCCCCCCATGCACTGCTAGAATAAGACTTTACGGTTCCTATAGTTTTTTTTTATTTCTCGGTATTTTGACCATAACACTGCTCTTCTGACTTGTGCACAGTTAGCTTGCTATCTGTTGTGTGATTGTTTGTTCTGATAGCATGACATGGACGTGAATTGGAATCCTTGGGAGAGGGGGGGCTTCCTTTTCACTACTTGCAATGATAGCGTAGACCCCTCTTCTTACTTCATTGCTTGCTTTAGTCAAGAGAGAAATACAGAGAGAAACAGAGAAAAAGAGACAGACAGAGAGCAAGACACACACACACACACAGACAGAGACAGAGAAAGAGAACGAGACAGAGAGACATAGAAGCAGACAGGCAGAGAGACAGAGAGAGGGAGAGAGAGAGAGAGAAAGCGAGCAAATATTAATTATGGCTCTAGTTCCAACTCTGACACCTTATTGATTGTGTGACACTGTCCAACTTATGCCGTATCTCAGTTTTTCTATCTATAAGCTATGGGTAATAAAACCATAACTATACAAACTTGTGAAACCAGTCCTTGGTTGTCCCTAGAAATGTGACTGATTATAATTTTGATCTCTAGACTATTTGCTGCTATACTTCCTCACGGCCTGACATTGAAAATCCTCTGGGCTGGCCAGATCGCCAATTCTCTGGGTAATAGGTGAACTACCATAGAGTTCTGCTACAATGAAAAGAATATTAGAGCATGAACTCAGAGGACCTGGATTGGAATCATACGTCTATTTACTAACGTATGAGAGTGAACAAGTCACTTTCTATCTCTGCGCCTCAATTTCCTCAGATATAAAATGAAGTGGTTGGACAAGAGGGCCTAGGAATAGGATTAAGGACCTTTCTAAGTCTAAATCTGTGATCCTTTGGTCTCTCCATTTTTCTCTCATGTTGACTTGACCCTAATTAGTCCAACACAGCTCTGAGAAGGAAAGTGGTGCTGGATTTAGCATCTAGGAGACCTGGGTTCAAATTCCACCTCAGACATTTTAGTAGCTATTTGACTCTGATCAAGTAATTTAATTTCTCTGAGCTTTAGTTCTTTTTTTTTTTTCCTGTAAAATGGGGATAATAATAACATTCTTTATTGGGTTGTTGTGAGAAACATGATATAGGTAAAATGTTTTTCTAGTTATTATAGGCAGCAAGGTGGCAAAATAGATAGAATGTAGTTCAAATCCACCTCCGATACTTACTAGCTGGGTGAACCTGGGCAAGCCATTTAACCCCTGTGTACCTCGATTTTCTTATCTGAAATAAGAATAATAACTCAGAGTGTTGTGAGTGTTGTTTTGCTAATTAAGTGATAAGCTCTGCTGTTTCTATGTTGCTGATGTCCTGGAAGGGCCATTAGTACTTCTAAATTCATCAGTTAGTCAATCAAAAGAATTTATTAAATGTCTGTTCTGGCAGACACTGCACTAGACTCTGGGGATCCAAATACAAAGAATGAAACAATCACTACGTGCAAAAAGCTTACATTCTAGTGGCAGAGTCTGAAAATGCATCTCTCTCGCTCTCTTGCTCTCTCTCTCTCTCTCCCCCTTCCTCTCTTTCCCTTCTCTCTTTATCCTTCTCTCTCTCTCCCTCTCCTCTGTCTCTCTGTCTCTTCTCTTTTTTCTCTCCTCTCCCTCTTGTCTTTCTCTCTCCTCTCTCTCTGTCTCTTCTCTTCTTTTCTCTCCTCTTTCTCTCTCTCTTATTTCATCTATTACTATATTTATCTGTCTCTATCTACATCTAGATACATAAGTGCATACTTAAATACGAGTTTTTTTTTTTAAATAATACCTTTTAATTTTCCAAATACACACAACCATTCAGCCTTGGAAAACCTTGTATTCCAAATTTTTCTCTCTCCCTTTCCCCCACCTCCCTCCTCTAGAAAGCAAATAATTCAATATAGGTTAAACATAATACAAAATTAATCAAGAAAAAATGTGTAAGGTAACTAAATAGACAGCAGTTTGGGAAAGAGGGCAGTGAATCTAGGAAGGCTTCATGCCAAAGGCCTGAACTCCATTAAGGAAGAGAAGGATGATATGAAACAGAGGTCAGGAGGGAGGGCAAGTGGGTTGGTCAGTATATAGACAGAGAGATGGAAGATAAAATGTCTTGTTGAAAAATAGAGAGAAAGGGGGGCGCCAGCCCTGAAGTCAGGAGGACATGAGTTCAAATGTGGCTTCAGACAATTAACACTTCCTGGCTGTGTGACTCTAAGCAAGTCACTTAACCCCAATTGCCTCAGCAAAGAAACAGAAAAATAGAGAGAAAGCCAGTTGCAGAGTATGGTAGGGGAAGTAATGTCCAATTAGGCTAGAAAGAGTTTAGGGCCAATTTGGGGAAGACTCTGAACATAAAATGGAAGTTTATTTTTATTCCAAAGGCAAGAGGAAGCTCTTAGGATTGAGTAAAGGAGTCACATGGACAGACCTCTCAACTAAGGAGTGGAGATGGAATAGAGAGATGAGATAGTGGAAGCAGGGAGAGTGAGACCCAAGATGGTAACCGTGGGAGAGGAGAGAAAAATCCTAGTGATCTGTCTTGCTTACACGTTGGGTTTTGAGATTGGAGATCCCACCACCTGGAACTATGGGCACTATGTTCTGTCCAATCTGGGTGGGGGGGTCTCCATTTTCGAGCCTTTGGTAATTTCTTAGTCAACTCAGCCCCCAGTTCTATAGTGTAGTCATTGTCACCAAAAAGGATTAATTGTGAACATGATCCAGGAGGGGCACTAGATGGCACGGTGGTTGGAACACCAGCCCTGGAGTCAGGATGATCTGAGTTTAAATATGGTCTCAAAGGTGGAACAATCGGGCAAATCATTTAAACCCAATTGCTTCTCTTTCTTCTCCCCCACCCCCCCATCCCCTCCACCACCAAGAAAGAAAGAAAGAAAGAAAGAAAGAAAGAAAGAAAGAAAGAAAGAAAGAAAGAAAAAAAGAAAAGAAAAGAAAGAAGGAAAGAAAGAAAGAAAGAAAGAAAGAAAGAAAGAAAGAAAGAAAGAAAGAAAGAAAGAAAGAAAAAAGAAAAAGAAAGAAAGAGAAAGGAAAGAAAAGAAAGAAAAGGAAAATGATCCAGGATAGGACTATGGCATATTGCCATTCTCTGTGGTATTTTTTCTTCCAGAGTTCTGGATCTGCTCCCAGCAAATCTTTACCCTGCTTTCTCGGGTCCTGTTCTTCCTGAAAGGCTATAACTAGGGACACCTCTTTTACAGACCCCAAAGAATCCAAGAAATGCACTTAAATTGAATTGTAACTTTCTTTCATGCGGAACAATTTCCTACAGTCAAGCCTCAGAGGGCTATTAGGTCTCCTATGCATTTTTAATTACATCCCTTGCCTGGGGCGTTCATGTATATAAGCCTGTAATAGATCTTTGGTGTTATTTTAAAATCTTTCAGATATCAAAAAGTTAAGCCTAGGAAAAAGTCTTTTCTAAGCCCCATATCCTCCCATCAGACCTGTTTCCTAAGCTTTGTTCCTTCTCCTGCAGGGATTTTGCCATTATGATGGAATAAGAATCCACCCCTGATAAGTTCCTTAACCCTCCTCGGTTTTCTCTGATGCCCAGACCATGAATCTGGAATTATACTTGAGTTCAAATGCCTTTGATGTTTATAACCTGTGCAGTAAGATAAGTAGCAACTTCTGGGGCCTTGAGTTGCTTCATCCAAAACAAGCCAGGGCAGAGTGGCAGACCTTGGGGTCCTTTCCTGCTTGCTAGTGGTTATTCCACAACACTGGAGTTCCCCATCTTGCCCTCTTGCCATCCCTTCCCTCAAACCTACCATCCTCTCAAAGGGGACCCCTGTGTGTCTCCCGGACATACCCTGCCATTTTCCCAGCTCTTTGTCTTTGCTCATCTTCTCTCTGTCCAGAATGCCCTCTCTCTCTTCTGCTTCAGCTGCTAAAGTCCAACCCCTCCCATAAAGCCCAACTCTATTCCACTTCCCAAGCACTGACCAGGAGAGATGTCAGGAAGAAGCCATTCGTTCAGTCAGACATTAGGTATTAGTTACAAGGCAAAAAATGAAATAACATTTTGACTCCTGGAAATTATCTTCTTTAAAGGAAACACTGTCTATTGACAGAAGTAAATATATATGATATCTATTTATCTGTTTATTCATTCATTTATTTATAGAAACCCAAACCATGCACGGTGGATGCAAAAAAGTCACGAGCCCTTCCCTGCATCATGTAATTACACAAGAAAGACCAGAACAAAGTGCTAAAATGAGGTCCTGGGGTGGGGATGATTATAAATAGTCAAAACCATCCATCACAGGAAGCAAGAAATACAAACGCTTTTATGCAGCTATAAGAAGGGATCTGAAAGGGTAGTGGTTTTCCCCCCCACAATCGCTAAGGTCTTGGTCTAGTAGAGCTTGGGAGGAACTTTCACCACATGGATTACAAATTGGGCCAGGGGTCCACAACTGGTTGATGCAACCAATTTCTACTCACTCTCCACACTCCAAATAAGCCGAACAAATTAGCTCTAACACAAAACCCATCGGTGGTCCTTCTGGTATTGTGGCCCCTAGAACAAATGTCATCTCCCACTTGCCATAGGTGCCCAATTCAGTGGGCAAGGTCTCGTGGAAAGGCGAAATCTAATTGTTTCTTGCTGGATGTGTTGTCTTGGATGAGTCAGTGCCCATCTCTCGACCTTTATTCCCTTCTTGGGGGAAATGAGCACTTAGGGCTAGATGCTTTCCAAGTTCCTACATCGGGGATTTGGGGGCTATGCAGCTGAAAGCTCCCCTTTCCTCCCAGTGGAAGGGCGGTTATTCTGTGCCCATCTGTACGTAAGGACATTTCACTAAAGCTCCATGTGTTTGTCTGAATCACCATGGGAGGCCCTGGGAGTTTAGTTTCTTTGAGTCTTGGTTAAAAAGGAGAAAATTGGCTGTTTGGCTGCCTAGACAGAATTTGCTATTTTTCCTCTAATGGAACTCTGCCCAACCTATTATTAAAATGGAGTCTTTGAGAAGCATTTAAAATCCCTGTTATTAAGGCTGCACCTTTAATAACAGGTTGGACTGGATTCTGTTAAAGAGGAAGAAGCTAAGCCCTTTCTTTAATTTGAAGGTTCTTTAATTGCTCAATAGCTGCCAGAATGGGATGTTCCCTTCCCCGCAATTTCCATTTAGTTGTATGGACAGTTTATTACATTGCTTTCTAAGGAAGCAAATTACAATTTAAAATGGCAAAAATACTCATCCTCATGGATAAGAGGCTTGAGACAGAGGTGCTCTTGGACCTGAAGCTGGGTCCTGATGTCCTAGAGCCCAATCGGTGGTTTTATTTACCCATTTCCTCTAGCTTTCCCCAGCATGGGGGAAGGGGAGTGATGGTGAGTTCTCCTTGGGAGTGTTGTTGGCTTGTTTGAGCCACTATTAGTCTGCAGCATCCCACATCTGCACCCACCCTGACAAGATCACTGAGGGAGAAGCTCTCAATCTATCTTCCATCAACAAGTCTCTGCTGAGCATCCCCTCCATGTCATCCCTGTGCTGAGCATCCTGGAAGAGACAAGAGAAGAAAAAAACCCAGTTTTTCAGAGAGACAAAACACAAATGTGAGATGCTGTGATTGCTCCTTATCCATGACAGCTCAGAGTACCAGAGGCCAGAGGAGAGAGGGTCTGTCAGAGCTTGAGAAGTCCAAGAGGGCTTCATGGAAGCAGCAGTTCTTTGGGGTGAGGAGGATTCTTCAAGAAGGGGAGCAAGGAGAGCAAGCCAGGAGGGAGGAAAAGTAACAGTAAATGCTCAGAGGTGGGAACAAACATGTGCCATGGCCACATACAGCAGAGAATAGAGACCTTCACTCCCTTTCTCCCCAGTGATTTACTTCTTCCTGACTTCCCCAATCTTCCTTGCACAACACTAATTTATGAACATATTCTATTCTTCCAGAAGACTGCATGCTCCCCGAGGATGCACTTATATGTATCTAACACCAAGGCACATAATACATGTTGATTGGATTATTAAAACATTTCAAACATTTGTTTTTCAACGAACAAGTTTCTTTCTTTTTTAAATTAGTTTGTCTCCTCCCCCAACCTACTCACCCACTACCTTCCCTCAACCTTTGAGCAAATTAAAAAAAAAATCCCCAAACAAATCATTCTACGTATATTTCTCATAGTCTGGGGCAAAACAAATTCCCACATAAAACATGTCTGAAAACCTATATCTCTTTCTGCATTTTAAGGTCATCACCTCTCTTTAAGGAGATGTGTGCTGTATTTCATCTTTATTCTTTTGGACTTGGCTTATCATTGTGTTGATCAATGTTCTACAGTTTTTCAAGGTTGTTTTTCTCTATAATGTCGCTCTCATCGCATAGAATGTTCTCCTAGTTCTGTTCCCTTTGCTTTATAAATGTTTTCCAAGCTGCCGCAGAAGCTGTCTGTTCCATTGTCTCTCATGGAGTCCATCACATTCATATGCCACAATTTGTTAAACTATTCTCCAATGGGAGGATGGCCCTCTAAGTTAACAAATTGTGGCTACTACAAAAGGCTGCTAGAAATATTTTGGTACAGAGGCAACAACAAGATTATACGATGATCAGTTCTGATGGACGTGGCTCTTTTCAATAATGAGAGGATTGAGTCCAGTTCCAATGATCATGTGATGAAGAGAGCCATATACACCTAAAGAAAGAACTCTGGGAACTGTGAGCATGGATCACAACATAGTATTTTCACTCTTTTTGTTGTTGTTTGCTTGCATTTTATTTTCTTTCTCATTTTTTTCCTTTTTTGATCTGATTTTTCTTGTTCAACAAGAGAATTTGTATAAATATGTATACATATATTGGATTTAACATAAATTTTAAATGTTTAACATATATTGAAATACTTGCCATGGTGGGGGGGTGGGGGTGGAGGAACACAAGGTTTTACAATGATCAATGCTGAAAAATTATCCTTGCATATGTTTTGAAAATCAAAAGCTTTAATAAAAAAGAAACATTTCGGTACATATAGATTCTTTCCTTTTTCATTGATTTCTCTGGGATATAGGCTTAGTTGTCACATAATCAAATAGGTCAAAGAATATAGACAGATGGTTAATCTTTTGGGCGTTGTTCTCAACTGTTCAGCTAACACCAGTTCCCAGCTCCAACAACAGTACTCTAGTGCACCTATTTTCCCACAGCCCCTCCAAATGATTTTTCCACTCACGAAATTTTTATGTGACTCTAAGAATATAGGTATATAAATCATATACCAATAATAAGTCACGATTTCACATTTAGATACATAACCCCATACTGAACTGCAAGTCACAGTTTAAGAAGCTTTGATTTAGAGCAATTTTTCATACGATGGTTAATAATTTAGATTTTTTTCCTTTGGTTGCTGCCTATTCATATACTTTGATCATTTATTTGTTGGAGGATGTCTCTTAATCTTATAAATTTGAATCAGTTCTTTATAAATCTTGGAAATGTGACCTTTAGCAGAGAAAATAGTTTCAAAAAACTTTTCTAGTTACTTATTTTCCTTCTAATTTTTACTACTTTAGATTATTTTTTATGCAAAAATTTTTTTTTGAAATTTCCTATAATCAAAACAGTCCGTTTTATCTAGCATGGTCCTTTCTTATCATTTGTTTAGTGATAAATTCTTTCCTTTAGATATGAACAATAATTTACCCCTTTATCCCTCGGTTTTGTTCCTTTTTTATGATGTGGTTTTTGATATCTAAGCCTATATGTCTTTATTTATATCTATTTAAAGCATATCTTAGTATAAAGTGTGAGATATTAATTTTTTTAAAAATCTAATTTCTTTCTGGCTGCTAGTTTTCCCAGAAGCTTTGCTACCACAGTGAGTCCTTTGATCAGTAATGGGGGTCTTTGGGTTTATCAAATATTGGGTCACTTTGTTAGCATCTGTGTGTTTTATACCCAATCTGTTCCACTGACATCTTTTTTTTCCTAAAAAAAGGAAAGAAAACGAAAATAGCAAACACTAAATCATTTTAATGATTGCTACTTCATAGTAAAGTTTGAAATCTGAATCTGTAACCCCTTCGTATCCTTACCCCCCATTATTATCCTTGAAATCCTTGATCTTTTGTTTCTCTATATGAATTTTATTTTTTTTTTAGTTCTACAGAATATTCTTTGAAGAGTTTGATCTGTAAAGTTCAAGTAAATCAATTTATGCCATATTGTCATTTCTTATTGTAATGGCTCCGCCTATACATGAGCAATTAATGTTTCTCCATTATTTAGATCTGTCTATTTCTGCAAAGAATGTTTTATAGTTAGATTCATACAGTCCCTAGGTGAACTTTAGAAGATATACTTCCTTTCAAGTTCACTTAGGGACTATATGGATCTAACTATAAAATTTATTTTAAGTTTTTATAGTTGTTTTAAATAGAATTTCAGTTTTTAACTCTTCCTGCTGGTTTTTGTTAGTTATATATTAAAAATGCTGATGATTTATATGGATTTATCTTAGATCTTACAACTATGCTGAAGTTATTATTTTAATTTCTTTTTACTCTTCAGGGTTTTCTAAGTAGGCTATCATATTATTTGCAAAAAAAAAAAAGTTATTTTGTTTTCTTTTTTGTCAGTATTTATTTCCTGGGTTGTTGTTGCTTGCTTTTTGTTTTTTGTCTATTGCTATAGCTAGCATTTCTAGTACTTATGTTAAATCGTAGTGATAATAATAGGTATTCTCATTTTATCACAGAAATTTTTAGAAAGGTCTCTGACTTTCTCCATTACACATAATGGTTACTCTCAGATTTAGATAAGTAATATTTATTGTAAGGAAAGATCTACATAGTTTTTAATAGTGCTAAGTGTTGAACTTTTGTCAAAAACCTTTTCAACGCATACTATTTTCATTTTTTTGCTGTTGTTTTCTCCTGGTGTTCCCCTTGTTCTGATTTTTCTTTCCCAACATGACTCATATGGAAATATATTAAAAATTAATTGTGCATGTATAACCTATATCACTTTGCTTGCTGTTTTGGGAAGGGATCAGGGAAGAAAGGGATGGAGGAAAAAAAGCAACTCAAAAATCTTACAAAAATAAATGTTGAAAACTATGTTTATTTATAACTGGAAAAAGTAATATATCATTAAAATTTTTTAAAAATTTAAATAAAATAAAGTACAGAGCTTTGAAAACAACAGATTAGTGGTTATGCTGAAGGTCTGCAATAGTCTTTAAACTTGATTTCTTAAAGGTAAAGATAGGTGCAGGAAAAGGAAGTAAGCATAGTAAATAATTAAAAATAATAAAACATAAAAATGTGGCCTAGTCTTCCCTCTTCTTCCCAACATTTGACATTATCTCTGGAATAATAAGTATATCTTAACACAAATCATATGATGTGAGGAGTTAACCTGAAAATAAAAGGGGAAATGTTTTTGTTTAATTGTTTTACTTCCCTAGTTACTGTGAAAAATACCCCCCCCCAAAAAAGGATGGAAAATTAAAAAAAAAACCTTTTCAGCATCTATTTGATATAACCACAAGATTTTTATTATTTATTATTATTATTATTTATATTAACTTAGTTTGTTATATTTATTTATGTTGAATCAACCTTACATTCCAAGTATAAGCTCAACTCATTATATTATATAATCTTTCTAATGTGTTGTTTTAACTGACTTACTAATATTTAGATTTTTTGCATCAATGGTCATTAAGGATATTGATCTAGAATTTTCTTTTTTGCTTTGTCTCTACCTAGTTTAGACATTGAGACTATATTTGTTTATTTATTTTTTAAAATAACTTTTTATTGACAGAACCCATGCCAGGGTAATTTTTTACAACATTATTCCTTGCACTCACTTCTGTTCTGATTTTTCCCCTCCCTCCCTCCACCCCCTCTCCCAGATGGCAAGCAGTCCTCTACATTTTAAAGAGGTTACAGTATATCCTAGATACAATCTATGTGTGCAGAACCGAACAGTTCTCTCGTTGCACAGGGAGAATTGGATTCAGAAGGTAGAAATAACCCGGGAAGAAAAACAAAAATGCAAGCGGTTTACATTCATTTTCCAGTAAGACTATATTTATTACAGAAAGAGATTGGAAGGATGGGATTATTCAATTGAACTACAATTGAGAGAACTTTGTGGAGGATGGAGGCAGGATTTATTATAAACCAATTCAATTAAATTATATTTGATGAACATTTATTGAGCACTTACTATTTTTCTGAACCTCAGTTTCCCCTCTTGTAACATAGGGTTAATCATTCATTTACTTTACACGCATATTTATCTCACAGACTTGTGAGTATGGTAGAACTTTATAAATTATAGAATAGTCTATAGAGGTCAGTGATTATATTGCTATATTGTTATATGAGTGATTTTGACCCAGTAAACTTATACTCTTAACGTAGGGTTTGGTGGTAGGGAAGAAAATATTTTTTCTAATAATAATAAGCAATTGGTGAAGATTGCTTAGACTTGACATATCGCATTGAGACACAGTCCTGGAAAGTCTGGACAGTGTCCTGGTGGGGGAGTGGTGGGTTTGAAGAGCAGGACTCAGAGTTCCCACACTCCCTTGGATGGCAACAAAGTTAGACCCCGGCTCTACTTCTGACTTCAGATTTCTTGCATTGCAGTGTGGGTTTATCTCCCAAATCTTGGGTTTCTAAATCTGCTGCTAAAGAAAAAGGGAACAGCTCAGAATAGCAGCATTGTCTAAAAATGAGTGAGTTTATATTTAAACTTACTTAGAGTAGAACATCTCAAGGTGTATAAACCTGAAATCTGAATATCTCTTTTCTGTAACATGATGTCTATAACTCGGGTGGGCTCCGGGTTATTCAGCCTAAATATAAGGAGTATTTAGGACGTCATTAATCGGCACTGTCTTCATTCCAAACACTGAGGCTAAGGGGAAGGGCCTTGAATTGCATTCATTCAGCAGAATTTTTCGGCCTCTCGTTACTTTTTCCATTACTCAAATCTCCAGTTATGGCTTCAATATGTGCGTGTTGTCATGGCTGTGAGCCCAGATCCTTGTGTTTTCGGGACAGAAGGCTGGCTCTCTAGTTAAAAGGCCTTGGAAGGATCTCACCCTCCACACTATAGCTCCCACTGCTATTGTGAGTGAGCCCCAAGTTCTTGCTGAGCTTCAGTGAGGTGTTTTCCCTCTCTAGCTCTGTGGTTATGATGCCCTGATTAACGGAGAGCTGCGTTTATGTTGCACAGAACAGCAGCCCTCCACTCTTGTCTTACTTCATCTCCTCCCTGATGTTCACCTTGCCCTATATGCATAAGGGATAAGTCGAAAAAGCCCTTTCCTGTTCACACACGCTGCGGCCGAGCCCTTGTGCTGGGGCTGAAAAGAACCAGTAAGATTGGATAGGTCTCTGGAGCCATTCTCCCATAGGAGAGCCAGGACAGGTGTGCAGAAATGGGTTCCAGGGACAGAAGAGCCAAATGCGATAAGGTCATGAGAGAGGCACAAATAATGGGGGTTGTTCAAAGGAACAAAAGCGTCACAAACGATTCAGAACTGATGACTCGTTGATTAGGAAGCCAGCACATACATAGCAACCACAGGGAGCTGGGCTTAAAGCCGTAATACATGCATTTAAAACACAAGTCAAAAGACAGGGAACAATGGGTAGGACTTTGAAGAGTTCTGTCAAATGAACTTGACTCGGGACTCCTCATTCTGAGCTCAATCACTGATGCATCGATGCTGGCCAACAACAGACTGCTCACATTTAGACTGAAGAATGGCTTGTCCATAGGACATGGTTGTCCACCACTGGCTAATGGGTAATTGTAATGAGGTGATGATGGCGGTCATAGCATCACAATCTGAAATAACGAGATGGAAAAAAAAAAAGAAAAAAAGAAGGAAAAAAAGAGACTGAAAATCACTAATCATTTAGAGCTTATGGCTTTCTATATGATCACGTTTTATGTCCTTTGTTCATTTGAATGTTTGTTTCTTTGGGTGGTTATAAAGGTTAAGAAGAAAGGGATTTCTGAAAGTGAGCTCGAACCTGTTTTATTCCCCAGAGCTATACAGAAAAATGCTTACTCTGAGTAGAAATAAAAGTAACTGTGGAGAGCTGCCGGATGTTTGTTTATAGAATCTCTAGGTAACATTTTAGAAAGAGTCTGCTACTCTGAACAGTAACAGTTACCCTTCAAATCCCACGCTGTCCTCCAGAGACTCAGAAGGTATCTGCTCACCTACCTCTCCAGGACCTTCTTTATCACAGAACAATCCCTGAATGGCCGAGATGGCATTAATAACATTTGTCCCCAGAGAATGGGTGCTAAGAGGTGGCTTTCCCCACCACGCCCAAGTAGGGACCCCTAAGACCCATAGGTTTCCTCAGCAGACCATGATTCCCTTCCTTTTTTGTCCTCTTCCCAGTCTGTAAGAATACAAGTTTTTTCACCGTGAGATAGTGACTTTAGTTTGCTTGGGGATCCAATGCTTCTTCACCTGAGGGATGAAGAAAATCATCAACTCATCAATCAACAAATGTGTGTTGTTGAGTCGTTTCTCGGTCGTGTCCAACTCTCTGTGATCCCATCTGGGTTTTCTTGGCAAAACTACTAGAACGGCTTGCCGTTTTCTTTTCCAACAGATGAGTATTAATCACTTACTCTGTGCTGGGTGCTGGTGATAAAAAGACAAAAATGAAGCAGTCTCCGGATTCAAAGTACTTTCATTCTATCAGGATATGATGTGGGTACGTTAATGTGTCCTGAATATGAGTAAGATAAATACAAGGTACTTTTGGTAGGGAAGCCACTAGAAGCTGAGGGGGAAGGGACATTACAGAAAAAAAAGGGCTCTATCCCTTCTTTTTCTAGATTAAAACATTTATTTCATTGACAACAAACTTGGAAACAAAGGAAAATTGGAGGTTGTAAAAAGCGATTGATAAGAAATCACCTGCAGGTGATTGATCCCTCCCTTGCCTGATGATGTTCCTGAAGAAGCTTTAGGTTTCAAAGGCCTCTGAGAACCTGTTCTACACGACTCTGACGATAAAAAGAAGGGAAGTCTCATGTCATTCGATTACCATATAAAGCTGTGTGGCAAGAAGGCCTTAGCCAGCCCACCGCCCCCGGAGTGAGCTTGTGGGTCTGTCGCCGCCACTTTCCTTAGCCCACTGAGGTGCGTCAGCCGAATGGCAGCCCGAGAGATTTCTGTCAGGTAGAAAGAAGAGATCGCCATCTTAGATGACGGGGGACTGAATGTTGGGGGGAGGCAGGGAATCATTTCCCCCAGGAGAAAGGGGGTCTCTCCTGTGTGAGGAGGCTGAACTCCTCAGGCTCTCCCTCTAAAAAATCAAGAAACTGAACTCCAGTGCTTCACACGGTGCCGAGTACACCATAGGTACTTAATAAATGCTTCTTCACTTGAGTAAGGCCCATGTCAGCTTTAAATTTTAGACTCCTATGAAATATGTTCCTGTCTGGAGGGAAGATGGTCAGTGTAATGAACTTTTAGGGTTCCCTTTTCCACGAAATAGTTGAGAAAAAAGTCTTTTGACCCCACCCTGGCCAAATAGGGGTCGAGGAAGGAATCCTTCATTGATCCCCCTTGGGATGGATCTAGCCCAACAATCAGGCATTGAGATCCTGGTCAGCTCTGCCCACAACCAGCACACACACACACACACACACACACACACACACACACACACACACTCTCTCTCTCTCTCACACTCACACTCTCTCACACACACTCACATTTACACACATACACATTCTCACACCATACACTCACACTTACACTTTCACACACACACTCACACTCTCTCACACTCACACACACACACACACTCACACTCACACACTCCAGCTGGTTCTTTGTGTCACTTCTCCCAAAAGACATCAGCTATTTTGAAGAGGACACTTGGAGAACTCAGGCTACTGAGACAAAGAAACGATTTTCTAAGGGTGGAATTTTTAGTGTCAGTGACAAATGACAAGGGAAGGCGGTGGGTGCCCAATGGACATCGGCGAATCGCCAGGACCTAAGGACGGCAGCCGATCTCACCTGGTCCTGCTGCTCCTCATTGTACAGCCAAGGAAGGTGATGTCAAAAGGTCTCCGGGGACTTTTCTAAGTCTTACAGGAAGTCAGTTACACGTTGAGATTGGAACCAGTGCCCCCTCCCCCTGCTCCTAAGCAGTCCGGAGCTTTGGTGTGGGTTTCGTCCCTCCCGCAGCCCAGCTCTGATTGTTAGCAAGTTTTCCCAAACCTCAAACCTCAATCTGCCCCCTTATAATTCACTCCTGGTTCCGTCCTCTAGGGCCAAACAGGAGAAGTCTACTCTCTCCTTCGTGTGAGCATCCAGAGGCTTGAACCTCTGGGGAGATGTTAGTGTCTACAATCAATAGTTATAGAGAAATTCAGAAGAAGAGAAGATTTCAGGGGAAACATAATAGGTTTAGGTGAGTACTACAGATATCATTTTTTTCTTTGCCGAGGCAATTGGGGTTAAGTGACTTGCCCAGGGTCACACAGCTAGGAAGTATTAAGTATCTGAGGCCGGATTTGGACTCAGGTCCTCCTGACTTCAGGATTGCACCGCCTAGCTGCTCCACTAGATATCATTATTCCCATTTTACAGATGAGGAAACTGAAGCATATAGAGGTTAAGAGACTTAGGCATTGCCCAGTTCCCATAGCTAATGTCTAAGTTGTAGATCCACTTCTTCCAGACCATAGTCCACCCCTCTGTCCATATCTATTCCATATGACCCTTCCATACAATCCTTCCTAGCGCCTTTCCAGACTTGAGTCTAGCTTGCTCTGTTAAGTTCCCACTTTTGTACCATTTCAAGATTTACAAGCAACTTTTCTCATATGATCCCTATGAAGCAGGGAGTAAGAAAGTATAATATTAACTCCCTTTCACAGATAGGAAAACTGAGTCTCACCGGGATTAAGTAATATTACACAATTACTACTCTTTGGAGATGGGATTTGAACCCTGGTCTCTCCTGACTTTGTCCAGTTTATCACCTCACCACACTGCCATAACACATTTGAAGCTGCGTGGAGTAAGGAATCAGATACTGGAATTGAAGTCAGAAAGGACAAAGTTTAAATCTTACACAACTATTTACTAGCTGTGTGACCCTGGGCATGACTCAGTTTCCCTATCTGTAAAATGAGAGGTTTGAATGTCCACTGTGATCCCGTATTATTCTAATATCTGGATATCATTATAGAACTTTAGGATTTTGAGCTTGAAAAGACCTCATAGGTCACCTTGTTACTATAATCTAGCCCAACTCTCCTCTACTAGACTGTAAGCTCTATGAGAGCAAAGACCATGTAAACATTTTGTATCCCTTCTTGTGCCTGCCCTGGACTTTGCACCTCCTCAATACACAGGAAGCAAGGTGGCCAGGGCATAGAGCTCTGGACTTGGAGCCAGGAAGATCTGAATCTGAATCAAACTTCAGACACTCACTAGCTATGGATCAACCACTAAATCTATGGGTATCTCAATTGTTTCATCTGTTAAATGGGGGTAAGAATAGTGCCTACTTCCCAGGGTTATTGTGAGGATCAAATGGGATAATAATTATAAAGTGCCTTCAAAACCTTAAGCACTCTGTATGTGAACGTTAGCTATTTATTATTGCTATTATTGTAATAAATTCTTGAGTCACAATGGGCATCCATTGCCTTGTCAATACAGTGGGCTCAGCAGAGCATTGCAGAGCAAGAATTAAAGCATATCATCTCTAAAATACGCAGCATGGACTAGGTTCCTTTCAGCTCTGAATATGGGATCTTATGATCCCTCATGGCCGTGCCCATAATGAGCAATATTTGACCGGAAGCCCTTTGAGGGCAGGGATTGTCCTTTGCCTCTCTTAGTCTCCCTAGAGCTTAGCCCTGCCTGACACTTCATAAATGCTTCCTAGTGGATCTGAGCGATTGGGAGTCTAGGGCTACCCTGCCCCATTCAGACTGCGGGCTCACTCTCCTGGCCTTGATTTATTTCAAGGTTTACTCTCCATGCCCTCCTGGCTCTCCAGCCCCTTGTGGGCACAGGCTGCCCTGGCTCCCACTGGAGGAAGCCTCCCAGACAAAGGCTCAGAGATTCCCCACTCGACCTCCCCCTCTCCAACCCAACCCCTCCACTTTTTTTCGCCAGCTCCTCTCTAGGGGTGGTGGCTGTTGAGATGAAGCTGATAAGGATGCAACCTACCAGGCAGCAATGTTTTCCGGTTTTCTTGTGGGCGTTTGGGCAAAACCACCTTTCAAAGGAAACTTTGATGTCCCTGAACTATTGTAGAACAAAATCAGGCCCTCTTCTCTCTCATCTCCACCCAGCTCATGGAGGCTAATTACTACAGAGGGAAGGGTGGATTGGACAGCCCCACAGAGCTGAAACATTTCTATTTGGGTTTGGGATCCTTTGTGTTTCTCCCACACATGGGTCTCTCTGACCACACTGGATTCAGGCTGATAAGGAACTAACTCTGGGATTGGGTGACAGCGGAGGCAGGATAGTGCAAGAACAGAGGTTCTCCTAGGATTATTTCTATGCCACAAAAACTATAGGTGAAAGTGGAACAGTGATAGGTACATTAATTACAGCAGACCACAATTCTAGGGTGCTCCATGGCTCCAGAGTGAGTTCCATATACTGTCCTACTTAATGCTCATAGTAATTTTGGGATATAGGGAGAGCAAGAAACACTCTGACCTGGAATCTAAATTTAGTCTGAGTGTATAGGAACTCAGTTAAATTGTGTGGACTTCTCACTTAGTATCTCTTTGGATCATGCCTCAACTCAGGCCTTCTTCCCTTCCCCCACCAAAAAAAAAATCAGAATTTGGCTTGTGCCTAGATCTCCACAGCAAAAAGAAAAAAGCTATTCAGCTTCCATGCCAGCCCTCAGCCTAATAAAACATCAAAGATAGGAGGGGCTTTATCTAACTCACCCCAAAGATGCAAAGAAATATCCAAATAACCAAGTTCCTCATTGCTTCCCCGATGAGAGCTTAGTTCTGACATTGATGATATATAATCTCCATAAGGAGATATTCCATAGCTTGTTGTTTGGTCATTTGGTCATGTCCAATTCTTTGTAATTCCATAAATCATAGCATATCAGGCTCTTCCTATCTGAGAGGCTCATCTTCCAATGTCAGGTCTTTTTTTTTTTTCTTTTTTTCTTTTCTTTTTTCTTTTTCTTTCTTTTTCTTTTTCTTTTCTTTTCTTTTCTTTTTTTTTTTTTTTTAGCATTTTAATATTATCCATGGGGTTTTCTTGGCAAAGATACTGAAGTGATTTGCCATTTCTTTCTCCAGATTTCATAGCTACTATAATGATATTACTAAAATGTGGGTCTTATCATGTTACTTCTTCCTCGCCCAAACTCAATCAATTCCGGTTGACAAGATCAGCTCTGATAATAAAATATGGCTTTGTCTGGCCCTGACTATTCCCCTGGCCACGTTGATTCCCTGTCAAGAATGCTTTGTCGATTCCTAGCTACTTCATATACCTGGACCATACTCTTAAAGGACAGAAAGAAACCCAGGGCCATGATAGACAGAGAACACCAGAGCTGCAAAGGACAGAGCTCAGGGGCTGCCCTGGGATTGGCACTCAGTTCCCTGATGTGGTATGGAGCAGGACATGTGGACACCTACAAGGTTCATCCAGGCAGTAGGGGAACGACAAAGAAAAAAAGCTGTTATATCAGAATGTGAGCCTAGGACAGTGGCGTGCCAATGACAAATCAGTGAGAAGTTTCTGAATCAAGCAGAAAATGGAACTGAGAAGCAGTGAGAGACAGAGGTTCAAACCCAGACTTTGAACTTAATTGGTACATTGGGTCATGTGGAAGCTGAAGATCCAAGGAAAAGGATAGACCCTCTAGTGATATGAACTTAGGGAACTGTCCAGGTGCTTAGAGGAGATGAGGCTGATCAAAGAGATCATGGAAAGCTTAACTATTCATAGAATCTGTTTGTAGACTTGGGTGCCAGTTGTTGGCTTTTCCTTGTGGGGTTAAATAAAATCTGTCCTTTATTTGATGTTTTGTTAGCCTGAGTGCTTATAGAAAACCTGCCCCTTTATTTGATGTTTTGTTAGTCTGAATGCTAGTACGTGGTTCAGGATTATATAAAACCTGCCTCTTTATTTGATGTTTTCTTAGTCTGAATGCTAGGACGTGACCGAGGACTCTCTTTCTTTTGTTGGAAAACCATGAGCTGAATGCTGATATTTCCCAACTATAGGGGAATGAGCCAAAGAGTGTGCAAAAAGCACCCCTCTACCTCACAGTCAAATCTAGTCCATGGAAACCTAGAGCTTCAGATCATTTAAAAACATTTCATTATCTTTTTTAAAAAGCCTTCATTATTATTATTTTTTATGCTGAGGCAATTGGGGTGAAGACATCATTATCTTCAGATCATTTAAAATATTTCATCATCTTCATTTCTATACAAATATAATTTCTCTCTATATACACTCACACATATGTGTAATGTTTAATGTTTACGAAGCACTTTATAAATTTTATCTCATTTTATCCTCACAAAAACACTAGGGAGTTGACAGTATTATTACCTCCATTTTACAAGAAAATTGAATGTGTATGTGTGTAAATAGATCATATGTGTATCCCCTTCTCTTCTTCAGCCATCTTGTAATTAGAAAAAAAGAGGGAAAAGCAATAAAACCAACCAACATATAAATTATTCACACCCAAAGATCCTCACTAAGAAGAAAAGAACCTGCAAAGAAGGGGAAAGAGGGACATTTATTCTGTTATTTCCCCATGCTGAGCTTGATCATTATAATGACACAGAATCCAGGTTCATTGCTTCTTCTTTCCATTTACGTTGATGGAGACACTCTGTGTATTGTTTTCCTGGTGCTGCTTCCTTCATTTAGTACCATGTCCGATATCTTTCCACAGTTCTCTGAATTCTTCCTATTCATCATTTTATGATCCATTCATATTTTCTTACATTCATGTACCCCAATTTTTGCCAATCCTCAATCAAGGAGCGCCCACTTTGTTTCCAAATCTTCCCAAAAAGAACTGCCATAAAGATAATAGTAGCCTTAAAGTTGGCAAAGCATTGTAAATAATAATAATGATATTATTTATTATATAATAATAGTGTTTATATAATATTTTCAGGTTCTGTTACTTTTTAGTTGTTTTTCAGTCCTGACTCTTTGTGACTTGATTTTGGGGTTTTCTTGGCAAAGATACTGGGGTGGTTTTGCCATTTCCTTCTCCAGCTCATTTTACAGATGAGGAGACCGAGGTAAACAGAATTAAGTGAATTGCCTAGGATCACACAGCTAGTTGATTATCTATGGCCAGATTTAAACTCAGGAATATGAGTCTTCCTGGTGCCAAGCCAGGGATACTATCAACTGCCCCACTTAGCTGCCCTGTTTAATGTTTACAAAACACTTTATAAATTTTATCTCGTTTTATCTTCACAAAAATGCTGGCAAGTTGACAGTATTAGTACCTCCATTTTACAAGTAAGAAAATTGAAGCCAACTTTTCCACGTCTCATAGCTAGTAAGTATTTGAGGGAGGGTTTGAATTTAGTCCAAACTCAGTTTGAGATTCGGTTTTCCAGACCCCACGTCTAGCATTTTTAGCCTTTGCTCCACTCATGACTCTATGAATCACCTCTCCCACTACCCGTGACTGCTTTGTTGTTTATAGGATATTTTTGTGTTGAAATGGGGCCTCTGGGTCAAAGTATGTGAAGATTTTAGTCCCTTCTGTAAATAAAATCCCAAATTTTGGTTTGACCAAATTTTGTTGGGAATGCTTGGAGCAGTTCCCAGTTTCATCAATAACATATTCCTTTGCCCGTCTTTTCCCACCTTCTTTGCCAATATGCCCTATTTGGGGACGTCCCTGGGCATTGTTCTGATGTGTATTTCTCTTAGTGATAATAGTTTGGAGAGTTCTTTTAGAACTTTTGTATAAATAGTTTGTAATTTTCTTTTGCTTATTCCCATCCTTTGACAACTTAGTCATTGGGGATTATCCTGGAGCTTCATTTCTGAGCCATGGACCATCTTGTGATCCCCAGATTACCATCTGTAAAATGGGAAAACAATCTCGGGGAGATTAAATGACCTGATCAATGTTGTATAGCTAGTAGCAGAGCCATGTGGCACTCTCTGGATCTCATGGTGGCCTGTGGCATAAATTCCCTAGATCTGGAATCAGAGGTTTAAGTGCCAGATCCTAGACAAGCCATTTAATCTTTCTGGGCCTCAGTTTCCTTCTCTGTCAAATATGGGGTTTGGACTCTATCATTTCTAGAAGGCTCCCTACTTTGGTTCTCTCTCCATTCCAGCCTATCTTCTTTGTTATCAAAGTGATTTTCCTGACTATGTGATCCCTCTGCTCAGTAAACTCCAATGCTTCCATATTGATTCTATGACAAATGGAAACTCTTCCATCTGGCACATGAACTCTTCAAACTCTAGTTTCCTTGTATGTGATTGTCCTGAAGACCATCCAGTCAATTATATGGAACATTTCTTCATCTCTCACACAAGCTGCTCCATCTCTACCTCCATGTAGCCCTCCTTGCTTCTGCCTCTTGGAATCCCTGGCTTCCTTCAAGCCTGAACTTCTACTTCCAGCCTTTCCTGGTTTTCCTACCACAGGTATTTTTTCTCCCCAAATTGCCTTGTGTGCCTCTTGCCTATCTTCTGTACATATAAGCAAGTGGTCTCTGCTAGATGGTAAACTTGAGGGCAGCGAGGTCATCCTGTCCAAACTTTGCATCTCCCTTAGCATCTAGGATAGGGAACACTGCACATGGTCGGGTTGAATCAACGCTTAATATAGTAAATTGAGCACCTTAGCTGGTCTAAGCAAAAAGAAAGCAAGAAATGAATGAGAGGAAAAGAAAACACGATGGAAATATAGCAAAGGAAGATGGCAAGAAAGAGGGATCTGGAAGGCACCTTGGGGGCCATTGAGTTTAATTCCTTCATTTTATAGGAAACTGAAGCCCAGGAAAGTTGTAAGTTGTCCAAGGGCACATAGGGAGCAATCATGGGAGAGCAGGCAGTGGAATATAGTAGAAAGGATGCTGGCTTTAGGGTCAGAGGAGGACCTGAATTCAAATTCTGCCTTTACCACTTGTCAAAAACATCATACCTTCTCTGGATTTCATTTTCCTCAGAGCCTCTGAGGCTTCTCCCAGCTCTGGATTTATGTTATGTTCTTAATGAGATGTTTGTTTTTGCTTTTCTTTGAGGCAGTGTGGTTCAATGGAAAGAGCTGGATTTAAAGTGATGAATTTGGGATTATAGAGTCTGAGTTCAAATTCTGCCTCTTCTACATAGCACCGAGGTTTCTCTCTCTGGGCCTCAGTTTCCCTTTCTGTAAAACGAAGAGGTTGCCCTCCATGGTCTCTCGGATCCTTTCCAAAGCTCCTACGAGGTTGGCCAAAATTTGCACCCAGGGGCTGCTGAGAGTGTTACGAAGGGTCACAGAACAAGACTGAGCTATTCTTATCCTCTCCCTTTCCCTCTCCACCCCCACCCTGCCCATTGTTCTTCTTCCCTCTGTTCTGGTTCTTTCTTTCTTTTCTTTGTCTCTCAACGCTTTGTTTCTATTTCAGTGTTTCCTTTAGACTGGTGGTGAGAGGGTGAAGCCTCTTTTCATCTCAGGATACCAGAATCACTTCGAACTGGTAAACAGCTGAAGGATGTGGTAGGGGAGGAATTTTCCATTGAGGCTGGTTTGAACTGGTCCCGTCCCTGCTGGGTCCCCCCTCATCCCGCTGAGCCCTGGTCCTCTTGATGGATCCCACTTTCCCAGGAGGCTGAGCCGGCCTGGGCAGGGGAGCCACGCTGGGAGCCACAGCCCGGCTCCTGCCCGTCCCCGGGAATCTGGGGAAGGCCCTCGCAAGGGCCGGAAATGGAAAGCCACAGATGGAGGTGATAGGGCAACTGAGTGATGGGCTGCCAAGATAGACATCAGGGCTGAGGCTTCCAGTGGAAAAGGTCACCTCCGCTGCTCGCTTGTGGCGGGGAGCATGCCGTCATATCCTCGGGAGGGACCATGGGCTGGGATGGTATCTACCCAGACCAAGAGAGCTGAGTCTTGGGGGAGACGGCCATTGGCTGGATGGATCTACCTGTCAACGCAAGTCATGGTCACAACCTGAGGCTCCAATGGGATTGAAAATGGCTATCACGTCAACTATGAAAGGCTCGGTTCTCGTCAGTGGTTCCGGGATCCAAAGCAACCCTTACAGACTCTGGACAGAAAACACCATCTGCACCCAGAAAAAGAACTAAGGAAACTGAATGTAAATCAACATATGCTCTGTTCACTTTTTTTTTTTTTAATCTCTCCCATGTAGTTTTTCTCTCCCAATATGATTCATAAAGCAATGTAGGTTAAAATAAATTTTAAAAATGAAAAAAAGGCAAAAGAAATTTAAAAAGAAAGAAAATGGTTATCATGTTGGTCCATTCTAAAATGTAGGTGTTTAAGGGGAAATATATCTTTCCATATTGAAGCCATAATAATCACTGAAAATATCTATAACTATTGTGTGTTGGGCTTTGAGCTCAAATAATATTTTCCTCCTAATATCTGAGTGTGGCAGGGGGATACAAGGATTATTTTCTCCATTTTATTGATGGAAAAAGGGAGGCTTAGAGAACTGGTATCCTGCCATAGGATACAGAATCACAGCACCACACACCATGCCATTCCAGAACTAGCACGATTCTTGGCATACAGTAAGTGCTTAATACATGCTGTTTTACTGACTTAACTGATTGAAAGAATCAGACTCAAGACTCATGGCTGTAAGTCCTGAAGTTTCTCCCTGCTCTCACCCCACCTTTCATCTTCAGGGTCACCCCTACCTCTCCATTGGTTTATTTCTCCTCTCCTCCCCCTGGCTACAGAAGACAAATAGAAAGTCTTCATAATCTACACTTGATTAGAAAGTGAAAGATGCCTTGACCAAAACAATGACTTATCTACACAAAACAAAGGGAAGGTGAAATTAAGGAGCTGGGTGTTGGTGGAGGATTAGAAAACTGAGCTTCTGGCTTTAATTCAGGCTATTACTTCTGATTTACCTGGCTTTAGGTAAACTTTAATACCTTGTTGGAAGGTTTCCTTTTCCTTTCATTCGGACTTTATGCCTTCATTTGTAAAATAAAAGGATTATGTAGGGGCCCCTTTAATTCTAGATTTTGTAATCCTTGCCTTCAGCTGAGTAGATTTCCTTTTTTTTTTTTTTTTTTTTTAAAGACTGTTAAATGGCAATTACATTAGTGTAACCTAGAAGAAGGGCAAGAGGTCATCCAATCCATTCTCCTGCCTCTAGAAGGCTCGGTGCTTCATCAGCAATAGATGCTCGCAGATTTTCTTTTTCCAAGTCAAATAGATTTATCACTTGAAGCTGATGAGCAGTATTGTGGATACAACTGAATGGAAAGAATATCGATTGCAGCTTCCTGCTGACAAGGTTACCTCACCCAATGCCAATCAGATGGGTATGTGAAGCTGACATTCATAGATAAAGACCACTGGTGACAAATCTTCAATAAGAATGGTAATGGATTGGGTCCCTTTGGACAACTGATCAATGGATGTTGCTCATAATGAGAAGTAACTCAACCCAGTCAATAGAGGGCTGACCCTGAAGACAGGAAAAATGGCGTTCAAAGCTGTCCCCTCAAAGCTGGTGACCCGGGGCAGGTCACACTCTGAACCTCAGTTCCCTCATCTGTAAAATGAGGATAAAAATACTTGAGCTACTTTATTGAGAGGCTCATCCCAGATAATCACAGACTGTGAGAGCTGGAAGGGAGTTGAGGGGCATCTGATTCAACCTGTGGTCACTTAAAGCCCCTGGGCCTTAGTTTCCTGTAAACGTTGGATTAGTTTAGACTAGATGGCCTTGAAGGTCCCAGCTCTGAACATAAGATGCTATGTAGAAGAATGTCTCTTGTAAAACACCGGGTGAGTCTCGTCCAGCTTCTGCTGAAAGACCCCAAATGAGGGGAAACTTACTGAGGGAAAGGAGAAGAAGCAGCTTCCTGCAGAGTGCCTACTATGTGCCAGGTATGGCATGAAACACTTTATAAACATCTTATTTGATTTGCACAACCATGGGATGTAGGTGTTCTCATTATCCTGATTTTACAGATGAGGAAACTGAGGCAGATGTTAAATAACTTGTCTGGGATCAAACAGGTAGTGTCTAAGGCAGGATTTGTACACAGGTCTTGGCTTCCCCCTCTTCCTTCCTCCCTTTTTCTCTCTTCCATCCCTTCTTTCTTCCCTCTTCTCTTCTTTTCTCTCCCTTCCTTCCTCCCTTCCTCCCTTCCTCTTTTCCTTCCTTCCTTCCTTCCTTCCTTCCTTCCTTCCTTCCTTCCTTCCTTCCTTCCTCTTCCTTCTTTCCTTCCAGCATAGAACAAGGAGGATGGGGAGGGGGAAGACCCTCAGGGGCCATACAGATGATATTAAAGCCAAAAGGTATCAATAACAACTTATTCCATAAAACAGCGTGCTGGAGACTTTGGAGAGTGGCTGTTTCAATGAAATGTTGAGGAGCAGACTACAAACCAAGGGGTTGAGAAAACAGGTAGTGAATATAAATAGGATCAAATGAGATAATAATGTAAAGCACTTAGCACAGTGTCTAGCACACAGTAAGGGCTGATGAATGTTAATTGTTATTATGAATTATTATTAGATAGCTGTTCCTGGGGGTTGGACTGGGAAGGCTAGGCGGCAGTATGGTGCGGTGGGAAAAACACTGTCTGGAGTCTGAGAATCAGGCTTTTGTTTTTACTTTGCTCCTCATTTTTGGCCCCTTTGACCTTACGCTAATTGTTTAACCTCTCTGTGCCTCAGTTTCTTCAGCTGTAAAAGGAAGGAGTTGTAGCAGCTAGTACATCCCATGAAGCTATAAATCTCTGATCTCTCATCCAATGATCCTGAGATGGAGGATAATAACTTAGTAGGAGCAAGTAAATGCTTTTTAAGGAAGGGGCAGATAATGGGAGTGTTTGCAGGCATTGGGCAATGGTCTAATGGATAAATAGAAGGTGAAGAGTTTAGTCTAGACACAAGGAGAGCTGATGGAAAAGATAAACAGAGGGGGATGGTGAAGGAGGTTGAGGAAGTGATGGAAAGGGCAAACTCTCAGAGGAGATGGAGGGGAGGGGATCTGGGTCTCAAGTAGAGAATTTGAGTTGGTAAGGGAACATCCTTCTGCCCATGTCCCCTCTCTGCGGTTCCAGAATTTCTCCAGAAAGGCCAGATGGCAGGAAGATCTGCCACTGGACACCTTTGACTTTTGTCTTCTCCTTTCATGCCCTTCCTTTCCTGCCAGGAGCCTTCAGGATCCATTGAAGTTCCTGATTGCTCATACAGCTTGGATGAGATGGAAGTCACCAGTTCTGTTCCTTTGGTGAGCCGGAGGACCCCCAGGTCTGTCTACCCCTGTCTTGGACCTGCGGAGCCTCCTTATGTTGGTGAAGTCCCTCTGAGATCACCTTGCATCTACGCTGTCTCTATCTTGTATGTATCCACTCTCCCTTTAGAATGGGAACTCATTAGGATCCCCAGGATTAATATTGGACTTGGTCTATTATGAACATTAATAAATGCTTGTTAACTGACATAATAAGTAAATCATAATGATTCATTGACTGGTCGATCGATTACTTGAACGAGTGATTGCCCCCAGTGTCTTGCTATCTGAAGAAGCCAGAATAATTCCCTAGAGTCAATTTTCTGAAAGGAATAATGGCTTTTAAAGAGCTGGTGATACTACTCTAATCCTTGGCTATAAATCCTCCCTCCCTAACCTCTCTCCCTCCCTGCTCCCTCCCTCCCTCCCTCCTTCCCTCCTTCCTTCCTTCCTTCCTTCCTTCCTTCCTTCCTTCCTTCCTTCCTTCCTTCCTATCCCTTCCTTCCTTCCTCCCTCCCTCTCTCCCTCTCTCCCTCCTTTCTTTCCTTCCCCCTCCCTCCCTCCTTCCCTTCCCTTTCCTTCCTTCCTTCCTTCCTTCCTTCCTTCCTTCCTTCCTTCCTTCCTTCCTTCCTTCCTTCCTTCCTTCATAGAAGAGGGAGGTCAGGGAGGGGGAAGACCCTCAGGGGCCATGCAGATGATAGTAAAGACAAAAGGTATCAATAATCACTTATTTCATAAATCAGTGTGCTGGAGACTTGTGCTGGATTGTAGAGAATGTTAGAGCAAAGGAAGCTGGGAGCATAGAATGTCAGAGCAGGGAGGAGCCTGGGAGCATTGAATGGCAGAGCTGAGAGAAGCCTCAAAATGTAGAAGAAAATTTCAGAACTGGAAAGGACACTGAAACACAGAGTGTTTGGAACTGAAAGGGATCTTGGAACACAATCTCCAAGCTGGGAAGGACCTTAGAACAGAGAATGTTGGAACTTGAAGGGATTTTAGAACATAGACTATTCATTCATTAGCCCTGAGGAACCTTGGGGTGTAGGGTAGGTTCAGGAAAGACTAGCTCCTCTGGCATGGGAAGGCTGCCAAGCCTTTTCAAGGCTACTTTCCACCTCTGCTGTCCACCTGATCCCCCTAACTCTCACCTGTGGCTCCAAGAAGCTCTCGTGTGCACAGCAGCTACCTCCCAGTGAACCTTTTGGCAGATGGGCTAACCCCGGTGGAGGATAACCGAAGGGTCAGGGGGTCCTGCTGTCCACCCCAAGCTTGTGAAGACTTTCCCTGGTGGGCTGGGCATGGGCTGGGCAGGTGAGAATAGTTCTTCCAACGGCCATGAAGGCGGCCAAAGTAGATGCTGTGGAGCGCTTGGGGCTTGACCAGACATTGAAGACCCCAAGGTCACCCACTGCATCTCAGACATCCCCAGTCACCTTGACTCTGTCCTGCCATTGGGCAGTGATGACTTGGAAGAGAGAATGGAGCCCAATGACTTTGTGCAGCTCTGTCTCAGTCCAATTTACACATGAATCAAAAGAATCAAAAGACCTCCCCCCTAAAGAGGGGGAAGAATATAGAAAATAGAATGAAATTTCATTACTTCTTTAATGTTCAGAAAATCTGATATTTTAACCCAGGTCAGATGCATTTGTTTCCTTATTAAAATCTAAAAAACAAGTGCTATGGTGGTCATTTCAGGGAGGGGGACTAGACAATGGGAGAGAGATTTTTAAGTCTTAGTAGCATTAAATCTCTCAGATCCCAGACTGTGCCCTTTGACGCTCCTTTGGAAAACCTCCTTTCGCAGTCACTGCTAGAGATCTCCAGGTGAGAGCCAGCCTGGCTGCTTCTGCTCAACTCAGGACCTTCTCCCGGGTGTCTCTCCCGTCCTCTCCCCAATTCCCTGCAATGGGAATGAAAGGGAGAGAAACCGGGTGGGTGTGGAAGGCAGGAATGGGTGCAACCAGGCTGGGTCTGGTCGGCCACGAGGTGGCAGTCACAGTGGCTTCTTGCTCATGTTTCAGATTCAGCAGGTGGGAAGTGTGTGTGTGTGTGTGTGTGTGTGTGTGTGTGTGATCAATCTTAGCCGGATTGGACATAGGTTTCCTTGAACCCCAGACTCCCCCCTTTCCCCAGGTCCCATCTCTAGCTCTCCTACCAGAAACTGCATAACTCATTTATAAATCAAGCATTAAAGTTCTCCAATGAAATGTTTTTTTTTTTCATCTTTTATTTTTAATACATATTGCTTTCTGAATCATGTTGGGAGAGAAAAAGCAGAGCAAAAGGGAAAATCCACGGGAGAGATTAAAAAACACAGAAAAAAGAAGTGAACAGAGCATGTGTTGATTTACATTCAGTCTCCTTAGTTCTTTTTCTGGATGCAGATGGTGTTTTCTGTCCAAAGTCTGTAGGGATTGCTTTGGACAAAGAAATTCTTTAATCACGCTCCCTTCTCCTGGATTTGTAGACTACACTGGCCACAGCCTCCCTAGACACACCTCCCTGCAGATGCTGGGAGGCTCAGCAAGAGCTCTAACTCCACTCCACATTATCCCTGCCCCAGTCTAGTGTGGCTGCTCTTTCCTTCCCTCTCCCTCTTTTCAGGAATCACCCAGCCCCCACCTCTGGGAAAGGCTTCAGAGAGTCCCGAGGATGGTATTGGGAGGAGTGAGGGAATTACCACATCCTGGGACAGTTATGTGGAGACTGCTAGCTGCTTCTGGGGACAGGTGAGAGTAAAACACAGCACTGACCCCCTCCTGCAATGGGAGCCCCAACCTGGGTCCCCAGGTCATTGTATGGCCAGGCCCATCACTGTAGCCTCCAGACACTCCTGTAGAGTAAAGAGAGGAGAGGATCTCCTTGGATCGTTCTCTTCTACCTCCTAATTCAACCTGTAAGATGAGGATGGGAATATTCAGTCTTAATTCTTTGTTCATTCTTGGTATGTCTGGCCTTGGGAAAATTTGGTTTTTGTGGAATCAGAGAACAGAGGATGTTGGAGCCAGGGAGGACCTTAGAGCAGAGAACAAAGAATATTAGGTCCTGGAATAGAGAATGTCAGAGTTTGAAGGGATCTTAGCCGAGAGAGCAGAAAATAGAAAAACTGGAAAGGCTTTAGAACAATGAAAAAAAAGGCTGTCAGGGAGGGGAGGGAATTTAGAACAAAGTATACAGAATCAGAGCTGGGAGAGACTTCAGAAGGCAGAAGAGAACGTTGAGGTGGAAGGATTTTAGAACATAGAAAGTCAGGGCTGGGAATTACCTTTGGATATAGAATGTAGAACAGAAGGTTTAGCTTATACAACTTAGCTTAGGCAGCAAGCACTTACAGAGTGCTTGTGCCAGACACAGCTGCTGGAGATGTAAAGAAGGGTACAGATAGTCCCTGCTCTCGCAGGGCTTGCATTATAATAGGGAAAATAGCAGGTTAAAATTGGGTGTAAACAAGTGATATAGACAGTAGCTGCCCTCTCGTAGAAGACACTAGTAGCTGGAGTTGGCAGGGGTGGGGGAAGGTCTCTTGCAAAAGGTAGGATTTGAGCTGAGTCTTGAAGGAAGACAGGGAATCTAAGGGGAACAAGTGAGGGGAGGCAAGAGAGCGAGAGAGAGATGAGGAGAGAGAGAAGGAAGAGAAGGAGAAGGATGAGAAAGAAGAAGAAGAAGAAGAGAGGAAAAGGGAAGGGGAGGAAGGAAGAGAGAGAGACAGAGAAAAACAGAGAGACAAAGACAGAGACAGAGAGAGAGGAGGAGGAGGAGAACAATAACAACAAGAAAAAAAGGGGGAAAAGAAAGGGAGAGAGATAGAGGGAAGGGGAGAAAGAGAGAGAGACAGAGAGAGGGGAGGAGGAGGAGAACAATAACAACAAGAAAAAAAGGGGGAAAAGAAAGGGAGAGAGATAGAGGGAAGGGGAGAAAGAGAGAGAGACAGAGAGAGGGGAGGGAGGGAAGAAGGGAGGGAGAAAGAAAGGAGGAGGAGGAAGAGGAAGAGGAGGAAGAAGAAGAAGAGAAAAAGAATAAGGGGAGAGATAAGAGTTCTAAAGAGGTTGGGGTGGGCAGGGGGATAATTTGTTCTGTCCTGGTCATGTTGAGTTTGAGATGTGTTTTTTGTCCAGGCCCAGAAGGCCAAAAGGCAGTTGGTGATATGGGGCTATATAATTCAAGCTATTAGGCTATAAGCTCTCCGGAGTCAGAGTCTTTTGTACAACCCCTGGTTTTTAACTCCTCTGGCTATATGACGGCACTGAAGGCCATTTGGGACCACAGGAGCCCTCTCCTGATCCTCTCACGTGCTCCCCCTCTCCCTCTGGAAACTACTTCTGCATACATTTATTTATTTGGGTTTTTGTTTCTGCCAGGGGGACACAAGTTCACTGCTAACATTTTGGGCGGCCACTGCCTGAGCTTGGCACAATGCCTGACATGTGGTCACTTCATACAAGCTCTCTGCTTTGGGTTTGACTGGGCTGATGATGATGGAGACTCGTGACTGGACGCTTCTCTAGGAGTAACCATGGGCCCAAAGGAAGAGCTTTCTCTCCTCCAGACCCCGCTCTCTACAAAGCTGTCCGAGGAAGGGGGAGAGGAAACCAAGGTCATCGTGTTCACCTTGGCAGAGCCTGGGGTGGCAGCTTAGAGCACATCCAAGGACACCTGACCGGGTGCAAGCTGGAGACTCGTCCCCAAAGGGAAGATGGGTTTGTACGTTGCTCATTTGTTTGTTTTTTAATAAAATAATTTTGCCTTGGAGATGGTACTTTATATGCTGCTGCTGTGGTTACTCTCCTTGCCATCTCTGAATTCTGCTCCCTTTTTCTTCGGAAGAGAGCCCCCAGGAGCTGCTGTAGCTCCTAACCCTTCCCTCCTCACTCCATCCCCAGCACACCCGATCATTAGCCTTTCCGAACTGAGCTGGGCAGATCCCATGATAACAGCTCTCCTTGGACTCAGCACTTTGCCAGGTTGGCAGGGCTGGAGCTAACTTTCAAGGGCTCATCCCCAGGAGCCCAGGGTCTTCTCCGTGTTATGACCCAGCTCTGGAGAAAGACTTCAAGGGAGATCCAACACACAGACCAAGCTTAATCGTGTTTACTGAACTGGAAACTCAGGAGAAAAGCTTCATTACGTCCCCCCTAATATTCTGACCTTCCCACAGTTGGTCCTTGGAACGGAGCTCTAGAAATCAGTAGCTTTTCCCCAAATGAAGCCCAGACTCGCACAGTGCTTTGCACATAGAGCGTTTATTTAATTCACTTGTTGACATCTCCACATATTTATTGGACAACATGAGGGGAAAACATGAGCAGCGTAGAACCTCGTTTCTCCATCTCATTAGACACTGGTTCCCTTCACATATTCTGATCCAGGCTATTCCTTGAATATAAGACTATGATTTCCAATCTCTGTGGCTTTGCATTGTCAGTCTCCCCTGCCTGATGGACCCTCCTCTTCATTTCTACTTTTTAGATCCCCCTGCTTTCCTTCAAGACTTTTCTTAAATCCTCCTGTATGCAGGAGGCTTTTCCTGCCCGGCCCCCAGCCCTTCTTAGCTTACCTTTATATATTCTGTGTCAAGCTTGTATGTAACCAGATATTTCTATACTGTCATTCTCCTCTCTCCCAATTAGGGGGAGTATGTATGTAGGAGTGAATTATTATTATTATTATTTTTACTTTCGTTGCATTGGGGTGCTTTGCACACATTAAGCACTTAATAAATGCTTAATGAGGGACTCACTTAAAGCCCTTGTTTACTTCCAGACTTAATGACAAGATGACAGTGTCTATGGGAAGCTTTTCTCTATCCCTGGCAATTGCTATCAGCCTCCCTCTCAAATGAGTGGTTTTAGGGTTATATATATGTACACACACATGTGTTGTCTATTTATATACATCTGTATGTATATATAAGCACATCCACACACCTATTGTGTGATAGAATGTAAGCTCCCTGAGGACAAGCAAAGGTTCACTTTTGGTTTTTTCCCCATTGCTTAGCATAGAGCCTCTTGCACATAGTAGGTACTTATAAGTGATGACCAATTGATCAACCGATCAATATCTCTCTCGGACATAGTCCCACCTGAGCCCTGTCCAGGGTCTGACTTGCGTCAATTGCAAAGTGTCTTGATCTTAAACCATCACATTGACTTCACGATCCATTTTTTGGGTTGCTGTTAAAAAGCCCATTTATTCTCAGTGTAGTCAGGAATGAGTGACCCAGAGTCTCTTCTCCTGTTTCTTTGGGATTCACTCCAGGGATTGAAGGAAACTATGTACAATGGTCATTTTTCTATAAGCTACATTCTTTTTGTTTTTAACTGAGCAGAGAATAAAACTGGCCTCTGCAAATCTCCTCCTGGAGGGATGGGAAGAAATCGTTGAGTTTCTGTCTCAGTTTTCTTCCATCGACATTCATTTTACTATATCCTCTGGCCCAGGCCCATGGTCTTATTTCTGGGGAACTGATAGGCTCTCTCTCCTAGGGACCAGCCAGAGTCTCCATTGGAAGCCATTGGTACCTACTAGGAATCCCAGGGCCGGTGCCTTGAGGAAATGCCCAGGAGTCTGGCTCCTGCTGGGGCTTCTGCTAGGCTTAGCAGGTACTATAATAGGGAGATTTGGGAAGACTTTTGAAGAAGGCAACAGTCTTAGAGATGACAAATTAAAGGATTTCAAGCTCAGATTCGAGCTTGATATCTGAGATCATCTAGTTCAATCGTCTTTCTCAGAGAGAAGGGACTTGCTTATCAAATAATAGAACCAGGATCCAGTCCCAGATCCTTTGATTCGAAATCGAGACTTCTTTCTATGATATTTTGGGGACAACTTGAGTGTAATCAGCTGGAGAATAAGGACCTCTAAGCAAGGAGGGAGATGCTGGCAGGCCACCAGAATGAGGAGAGGGGGTTAGAAGGGCAAGATGTCTCTTTGAGGGCCAACTGAAGGAACTTGGGATATTTAAATTTGAGAAGACAGAGGACATGAAAACCTCTCTTCAATGTCATATAGTAGAAGGATTTTTCTGCTTGACTCCAGAGGATGGAATGAGGAGCAAGGGTAGTGTGGGGATCTGATTTAGGCTTGATGTCTGGAGGAACTTCATGGAAAGCTGAGCTGTCCAAAAGTGGAAGGAGTTATCTCGGGAACCAGCAGGTTCCTTGCCTCAATGGAGATTTTCAAGTGGAGGCTGGATGATCATTTGTTGGCAGCGTCTTCGGAAGGGTTCTTGGTTAAGTCTGTGTTAGACTACGTGGCAGCTGAGGTTCCTTCCAGCTCTGGGATTTCCCCCCCACCATCCACTGAGGCACAGGCTGCCTGAAGTTTGTAGATTCATGGGGGACAGGGCTCAAGATGTACCCGCTGATGTTAATTGGTCGAAGGCTCAGGAACTTCAGGGTGGAGATGGCCGAGTTGAGGGTAGGGATTGGAATTTTTTGCTCCAAATCGATGGATCCCCAGATCTGAATCTGTATGGTTTTGTGGCCCTGGGTGATCTAGAGGGGAAGACGGGGAGGCAGCAATGGGAGGCTGGTAGAGAAGGACTCAACAGGCATCCTCTCTCTCTGGGTCTCGCTCTATGAAGCTCCGATGTCATCGTAATCTTCACTAGGCGAATCATCTGCACAACTGCCCCCTTTGACTGCTGAGGTAGGTGGTTCTGTTCAATCCAGAACATACAAATGATAAACACATTTACACCTTGAGACCATGGCATCCTCCGGCTCCCAGAACTCCAGTATGTTAGATAAGACCCAGAGAATACAACTCCTGGAGTTCTTATCTCCAATCCCTAACCACTCTTTGCTCGGTACATCTCCCTCCTTCCCTAGGGAATTCTGGGAGAATTATCTCTCCGATACGATTAATATTGTGAATCCCAGACCTCAGGGATAACCCAAGCGCTTCCACCCCTCAAGAACACAGTCCCTGACAAGGACATTGGGAAGGCCTGACTTTGTACCCCAAACCCAGAACAGGATCCCAGATTTGGAACTGGGGAGTTCCATGGAGTCCAACTCCCTCATTATATAGAAATGGGAATTAAGCTCCCTAAAGGAGAAGTGTCCTTAGAGACTATCTAATCCAATCCCCTCATTTTCCTGATAAGGAAACCAAGACCTAAAGAACTTATGTTACTTGTGAACAGTCATGCAGGTAAATAAGCAGCAGAGCTGGGATTTGAAAGCAATCCTCCAACTACAAATCCAAATTTCCTCTGCATTGCCCAGCCAATGGAGTAGCCCTGCCCCTCTAAGATGGAGCCCAAGTCATAGAATCAACTCCAAAGCAAAGGAACTTATCTCCACCTCTTGGGGAAAAGAAAATCACAAGAGCATACTAGATAGGCTCAGAGCCTGGAGTGCTGAATTTGGAAATAGGATAGACAGGAGATCAAATTCTGCTCAGCCCCACTAGCTATGGAATCTTGGGCAGGTCCCTTAACTGAGTCTCTCAGCCTTAGTTTATCCATCTGTAAAATGTTGATAATAATAGCCCCTATCTCCCAGGGTTGTTGTGAGGAGCAAATGAAATAATATGTACTTTGCACACCTTAAAGCACCATATAAATGCTATTGTTCTTGTTATTATTAAGATTCCCTGCCTTATTCAACTAGAGGAAGGAGAAAGAAGGTGGATTTATATACATACATACATGTGTGTACATAAATATACTTATCAACACATACATGTTTACATATACACAATATGCTTGTACACACACATATATGTATGTACACATGCATGTACACGTACATAGCTCTCTCGACCTTGGATTCATCCGTCCAAACCCTGCTCCCCGTTTGCTTATGCATGTTTCACTTTCTCAGTCCCCCCTCTATTACCTGGGCACACAGAGGACTCCACAGGAGGCTCCTGGGGTGCCTCGAAATTCTCATAGCACTCCCCAGAAGACGTGCTGGAGCTGTCCTCAGCTGCCGGTCCTGCAGAAACATCTCCAGAGCGGGTTCCTGCTGGGGAGCCAGAAACAAGAGAAAGTCTCTCTCAGCCTGGGACTGGGTCCCAGGGCATCTGATCCTGCTTGGCTTGGGGTGCAGGGGGGAGGGAAAGGGGAGGAGGCGAGAGAAAGTTAGAGTCACTGGGGGAGGGGCGGGTTCAGTAGAAGAAATCATTTCCTCGTGTTATGGCAATCCCTGAAGTCGAATTGGAAGGATCCCAGAGACCGTTGTGTCCAACTTGTGCCTTAACAAGGACCTTTGAAAGTGGTGGTTTAGCTCAAGACCTCAAGGGATGGGGAACTTACCCCTCACAAAGCAGCCCCCTGATTCTGTTTGGGGTCACTATTAGGGAGTCTTTCCTGATGTTAAACATAAAATCACATCCCTGCCACTTGGAAATGACCATTTTGAGTTTTCCCCTTTGGGGCCAAGGAGAATCAGCCCAATTCCTTTTCATGTGACAGGTTTTTAAATACTTAGGAGCACAGAATCATAGTTTTCGATCTGGAACAGACCTCAGAGGCCAGCTGGTCCAACCTCCTCATTTTCCAGATGGAGAAACTGAGTCTCAGAGAGGTGCATTAACTCACAAAATCATGCTGGAAGGGTCCCTACATGTCATCTGGTCTAACAGTTACATCTTCCAGATGAGGAAACTGATGTTCAGAGGAAGTGAAATGACTTGGCCAAGTCGCACAGACCTGGGTCTCTAAGTAGAAGAGTTGGGATTTTGAATTCAGATCCTCCAGGTTCCAAGGCCACTGCTTTAATCACTGTAACCACTGCCTTTTGTGAAATGCGGCCCTATCCTGCCTCCCAGACTTTGATTCTCCAGACTAATCTCCTCACTCCCTAAGTTTTTCACCAACAAGGTGGTATAATGCCCAGAGTGCTGTGGAAGATTCAAATCTTGGACACTCTCTACCTAAGCAGCTCTGTCTGCTTCAGTTTCCTCATCTGTAAAATGGGGTTAACTGTTAGAAACTTCCTGCCAGGGTATCTCAGTATCAAATGAGATCATATTGATAAAGTTCTTTATAAAACTTAGAACATTATCTAAGCCTATGTATTATTGTTAGATGCCACAGTGGTCTGGCTCCTCTCCTCGTTGTCACAGGGACACAAATCTGGCTGCTTGTGCTAAAGGGAAAGTTTAAGGACAAGTCTAAGGAAGAAACTGGCACCCCATGTAGAAAACGGACTTCACCTAACTCCCATAGACAGTCAGGGGTTGGCAAGCCTCCTGACTCTTGATTCAGTTAGAGGCTGGACTTGCTGCAGTCACAGGAAACTTTTAGCTTTACACATTTAGAGTTTTGTGATTCTCAGGACAGCCCGGGTTCATGCTTCCTCTCAATCAGATTGTTTTAAGCATAAGTAAGAATACTTTTTATTTATTTTTTATTTCATTTGAATTTACTTTCAGTTCAAAATTCTTTCTTTCCCTCTTCTCCTTCCCTACTTATTGAGAAGATCAAAAAAAGCATTAAAAGTATGTATAATCAAATGAAATAAATTACTTAGTCATGTCCAAAAGAAAGGAAGAAAGAAAGGAGGGAAGGAAGAAAGGAAGGAAAGAAGGAAGGAGGGAAGGAAGGAATGAAAGAAAGAAAGAAAGGAAGGAAGGAAGAAAGGAAGGAAAGAAGGAAGGAAGGAAGGAAGGAAGGAAGGAAGGAAGGAAGGAAGGAAGGAAGGAAAGAAAGAAAGAAAGGAAAGAAAAAGAAAAGAAAAGAAAGAAAGGAAGAAAGAAAGGAAAGAAAAAAGGAAGAAAGAAAGGAAAGAAGGAAAGAAAGAAATAAAAGGAAAGGAACGAAAGAAAGGGAAAAAAAGAAAGAAAAAGGAAATGGAAGAACAAAGAAAGGAAGGAGAGAAAGAAAGAAGAGACGGAGGAAGGGAGACAGGGAAGAAGGAAGGAAGAAAGAAAAGAAAAAGTTTGTTTTAAGCTGCCCTCTGAGGCCATCAGCTCTGTTTGGAGGAGGATAGCATGTTACATCATGAAGCCTTTGGAATTGTAGTCAAAACAGACTTTTAAAAAAATTAAAACTTTATTAAGTTTTAATTAAACTTTTATTAAATTAAAACCTCTCTCTCTTTTTAAAAATCAAAGTCATATCTTGTCTTTCATTTGAGAACTGTTTCTTCTTCCTATTCACCCTGTGAACCCTCTCTTGTAACAAACACCCCACACTCCCTGGAAAAAAGTCAAGCAAAACTAACTCGATGACCAGGTATTTTAGATATGCACCATTCTGTACCCATAGACCCCCACCCCAGCACTGCAGCCTCCACCCCAGGATAACTTACCAAGGAGTTTGGGATACTGCTCCGAAATATTCCTCTCTGAAGAAAACCCTGCTGGAGGCAGCTTGCTGGTGGGACTATTGCAGTAATCTTCCCCAGAAGATGTGCTAGACTCACTGTTGTGCCTCAGGTAATTCTGAGGAGCCGGGAGAGGGGCATCTACAATCCAAGGGGGAGGATTAGACTAGAGAAGAAGGTAGCAGGAAGGTTTCAAGTTAGACCCCTAGGAGAACTTCCTTTCTGAGACTCCTAGAATTTGGAGGTGGAAAAATCTTGAAGATTATCTAATTTACTCTCCCATTCCCATTTTACAGAAGGGAAAGTAAAGATCAGAGAAGTAGCTAAGAACTCACAGGTCTTTTTTTTCCTTTTTTCTTTTTTTTGATGGAATAAGGGGGTCTCCCCCGGATTAGCTTACTAGTCAGCGTGGCCCGGGACCCCGCCAGCTCCAGGTTGGGAGGCTGCTCCAGAAGGTGATTCTTCTCTGAAGAAAACCCAGGAAAACTGAACTGAGGCAGCCTGCTGGTGGGACTGTTGCAGTAACCTTCCCCAGAAGATGTACTGGAGTCACTCTTCTGCCTCAAGTGATTCTGAGGAGCCGGGACGGGGGCATCTGCAACACAAGGTTAAGATTTGGGTTAGACTAGAGGGGAAGGAGAACTTTTCTGAGAAAAGCAAAAAAAAAAGTAGTCGATCAGTCAATAAGCATTTTAAGAAGATTTCAGTTTAATCTAAAAATAAATAGATAAATAGATTTCTAGGATTTGATGCTAGAAGGGACCTTAAAGATCAACTATCCCTCCACTTAACATTTGGGGAAACTGAGGCCCAGAGAGGAGATCAATAATAACATATTGATATATATTTATTATATCAATTTGATATATCAATATAATATCTTTATAATGCTCGAAGGCATACAAAAAAGCAAGCCACGTGTTTCTACAGCCCAAAGCGAAGCAATTTGCTTAAAGTCGGTCAGTTAGTGGGTTGGTTGCCATCCTTCGTTCTCCAAGAAGATCAGACTGACATCACCACGTTAGAGTTGAGTCACAGTGTGTCCGACGGCTGATCAGATCAACGTGGGTCGGAACACAGGTCGGACGCAATGAACGATGGGGGGGGCTTCTCTAATTTTGCCCATTTGGTGGCTCCTTTGGGCTCACTGGGCTCTGTGTGGCTCGTGGAGCACAGCCCCTTCTCTGAGGGGGCACCACGCCGGGGGTCCCCCAGAGTCTCCCAATTATCCTAAAGTTCTTCGGGGAGCCCTTGAGAGTGTTCTTTATGGCTTTTTCGTAGCACTCGTGGGCGAGTTTAGTCACACAGATTGTAAGTGGCCAACAAGGCCTTTGGGGAGCCAACCCAAAGCTCTCTCTGCTACGTTAGCGGCCTCTGCTAGAGGCTCCACAGTGCGTGGGGAGGGAAGCTGCTGCTGGAGGCCCCCCGCTCATCCCCCCCATCTACGTGTCCCCACTGAAAGGTTCCTCTCTCACCCTCCTGCAGCGGGGGCATCTTAAACTTGCTCTGCTGGGCCATGTCCTCAGTCACGCGGTACTTCTGGGAGTCTGCAAGCAGAGTCCGCCGTGGGGATGAAGTGGGGAAGGGGTGGGGGGCACAGAGATCTCGGGCCCTGGGGGCCGTGACCAAGCTCGTGATGTGGGGGTGCGAGGAGCCCCAGAGACACTGCAGAACCACTCAGAGCCGGGGACTGGGTTTGAATCCTCCCTTCCTCTACTAGCAAGTCCTTCCTCTTGGGAACCGAGGGCTCCTTATCTGGAAACGAGGATCTGTGCCCTGATCACACCCTCCCTCCCCTTCAGGACTGTGTCTGGGATGGCTTGGTGAGCCTTCATCTCTCTGTTAAGGGCAGGGCGTGGGGTGGGGCTCGGTCTTTGGAAAGCAGATGCGGGGGGGGGTCCACAAGCATATCCAGGGACACCCCCCAGAGGCTCCTTAGCTTGGATCTCAGAGGGAGGGAAGCAGGATGGAGAACCAGAGCTAGAGCCAGCCCTGAGTTTGAATCCTGCATCTCTTATTTACCCTCTGGGTGACCTTGGATGAGTCATTGGTTTTCTCAAATACAAAAAGAGGGGGTTGACCTGTGGTCCCAGAGGAACGGACCTCTCAGCAGTGTGAGCCAAGTGTGGACCCTCTCGGGGGAGGTGGGGCGCTCCTCCACAAGAAATCGGGAACCTTGCTTGGACACCACTTTGAAACCCGTTCCTATTTCTCACCTTGTCCTAACCTCAGGGCCTTCAGTGGGTGTATGGGACTGGGGAGAGCAGGTGCAAGGGTCACCGGCTGAGGTGGGTGGGACAGCAGAGAGTGCCTGTGTCCTTCCCCTGGGCTCCGGGAGTCTGTCCTTCTCCCCCACCCCAGCTTGCCCTTTGAGTGGTAATATGGATGTGTATTTAAACAAAGGGTAAAATGGGCTGAGAGTCTTAAGGTTGGGGTGAGGGGCAAAGGAATACTGGGATAGAGATGATAATATCACCAGGAAGCAGGGGCGGTCCAGGAAGGGGAAGATGCCCCCGCTAAGGATCTCTCCAAATATGTCCTAGGCCCTTAGAGCATTTAGCACCTCTGCACCTACTCCTCTCTGCTCAAAAGCAAGAAAGAGTTCTCCCATTTCACAGAAGGGATCAGTGAGGCAGAATATCTAAAGTCCCATTTCTCAGCCTGGTGCCCTTTCTCCCATTTCACAGAAGGGATCAATGAGGCAGAATATCTAAAGTCCCATTTCTCAGCCTGGTGCCCTTTCTCCCATTTCACAGAAGGGATCAATGAGGCAGAATATCTAAAGTCCCATTTTCCGGCCTGGTGCCCTTTCTGGAATCAGGAGGGAGACACTCACTATAGAAGGTGGAGAGGGGCACTGGGGGCTGGCTGTGGAAGTCATAGTGCTCGTAGTCAGAGTCGGAGTCCGAGTCTGAGACTTTCCGGGGTCCCGCCTGCTGGGAGAGCTCGGGTGCTAGGAAGAAAACCACAATCAGAAGAGGAAAAGAGGGGAGGGACGTGGCCAACGGCTTCAGAATCACTGTTTGATTCAATGCCGTCCCATGTGCATTTATGAGATGCCTACTGTGAGCCTGGCACTGCGCTGGGCACTGGGGGGACCCAGACAAGAAAGAGAAATGGAAGCCCCAGAAGCCGCAGGCACCGTTTGTGACAGGGTAGGAAGGGGTCAGATTGGAACTCAAAGGACAAAGGTTCAAAACCAGCTCCCTTCCTTCCTCTCTGTGGGCAGGTTATCCCACCTGTATGTGCCAAGGATAAAAAGAGGGAGGGGATCCCAGGGGAAGAGAGTGGGAAGGCGGAAAGGTCGGAGGGGGCTCGCAAGGAGGGGGCAGGGAATCAGCCCAGAGCCGGGAGGGTCCTCAGAAGAATTACTCCTCCTTTTATACGGGAGAGAACCGGGGCTTGGAGAGAGCGAGAGGTAGGATTTGAATCCAGCTCTTTCCTTTGTAGTAGAAGTGAAGGAGAAGGGAGTAAGAGCGGAAAGCAGGAGAATGGGGAGCTATTGGGAAGGGGAGCTGATTGGCTGGTCTATTCTGAGAGGTGGAAAGGTCACAAGCAAGATCAGCGCAGGAACAAGATCGCCCTTTCATGCCACCAGATTAATGGCGCTGATTTCCGATACTCCCCTGGCTGTAGGAGGGGCCGCCCCATCCTGCCTCCCCCTCCCCGAGCTCCGGCCCACACCCGCCTCCATCTCCCACCCCAAGGTGGGGGCCCTCCTACCTCCTTCTTTGGGGACGGTGACAGAGACCTCTTGGTAGCTGTTGTCTCCTCCCAGGGTGGCGGTGGACGCCCGGTGGTTGTGATTCTCCATGACGGGCAGGGCTGGCACAGGAGGCACATGAGTGGCTGAAGGAGTTGGGATCAGGAGGCCGAAGGCCTGGTTTTGTCCCAGGCTCTGTCCCCCGCTAGCGGACTTTGGCTGGGACGCTTTTGCCCCCCGGGATCTCCGTCTGCCCCGTGCTCTCACTCTCCCCCCACCCCAGGAGAGCCCGCCCAGGGAGAGCCGCCTCTGGGGATGCTTCTCCTTCCGCGCCTAGTATTGGGGCACCGGGGACTCTTACCATATTGTCCTTTGGCCTTTTTATAGATGAAAATCAGAGCGATGAGTGACCCCAAGAGGAGGATTCCCAGGATGATGCAGAGGATGAGGAGGACCCGCTCCCGAAGCTCCTGCTTCCCCGTGTTGAGCAGTACAAAGGTGGCTAGAAGCAGAGGCCCCGAGTGAGAACCCGCAGGACCCCAGACCCGCATCTGTCACAGGGGACTGATCTAAGCGCTCACTGGGATCCCCTCGAGGAAATGAGTGAGTGAGGATTCCAGCGGAAGACACTGAGCTGAGTCGGCCCCGGCTATCACGGTATCCAGGAGGGGCTCCGAGTAGGAAGCACGCCCGCACCCCCAGCCAGCCCCAGGAAATCGGGCTTCCCTCCTCGGAAGACTCACCCGTGGTGGGTGCCTGAGGTCTGGAGGAGGTCTTGGGAAACAGCGAGCTGTTGAAAATCAGGGAGCCTGGCAGAGAGGGCAAAGAGAAAACACCGGGATTACAAACGGGTCCTTGCAGGAGGAAGAGCCAGGCAAAGAAGGGCTGGGAAACATGGCCGAGGCCCCGTTGCAGAGGGGTGAGGGTCTGGGAGCCAGGCCCACAGAAGGGGTACTGCCTTGTCCCCCCCTTCCTGCCCAGGCCCACTACTATTAAGGGACTGCTGATCTGCGATGGCGGCTTCTGTGGCCGGTTCTTCACCTGTCATTGGTCAGTGCCTTTGGCACAGGGGAGGACTGCATGGGCACAGGGAGGACTCTGGCCAAGGAACCAAGGGCCTGAAATGCTGCTCTTCTGCCCACAAGGCCCTCGCCCCAAAGGTCCCAGCCCATGTTCCTGATGCCCACCCAGTCTCTCTGGACTTATTTTAGAGGCACTTCTGTGTGCACATGCTGACTGTCAATGGTGGCCATTGTTCCTTTTCTCTCTTTGCACCCCCAAAGCTTAGTGCAATGTCTTGTGCTTAGTGGATTTGAATGCATCCTCTGGAGGAAGATTATGGCGTCATAGGAACCCGAGGGCACAGCAGACAGACCTGAACAAATCACACCGGCGTCCTCCTTGTGCCCGCAGTCGTGGCATCTCTGGGAAGGGCACTCCCACAGGGACAGCTCGCTCCCAGAGCAGTTCACCTCATCCAGGTGGATGGGCCCTGTGCCCTTCTGGAAGTACGAGCCCTGCAGGGCCTGGATGGCCGGGCCGCAGTTCAGCTGCTTGCACACAACTTCAGCATCCTGCAGGTCCCAGTCATCGTCACACACGGTCCCCCAGGAGCCTTTGTCCTTTAGCTCTACCCGACCGGCACAACCATCACTTCCATTTACCAGCCGCACAGCAAGGACTTCTGCAAGGGAAACCAAGGGAGGGAGAGAGGATGGAAAGGGAAGCATAGAGGAAGGAAGGAGAAAGGGATGAAGTAGAGAAGAAAGAAAGGAAGGAAGAAGGGAGGAGGGAGAGAGGGAAAGAGGGAGGGGAGGAAGGAGGGAAGACAAAGATAGGAGAGGGATAAGGGAAGGAAGGAAAGAAGGGATGAAGAAGAGAAGGAAGAAAGGAAGAAGAGAAAGAGGGAAAGAAGGAGGGAAGGAGGGAAGAGAAAGGAAGGAGAGGGATAGGGAAGGAATAAAAGAAGGAATGAAGGCAGGAAGGAAGAAAAGAAGGGATGAAGGAGAGAAGGAAGAAAGGAAGGAAGAAGGGAGGAGGGAGAGAGGGAAAGAGGGAGGGGGAGGGAGAGAGGGAAAGAGGGAGGGGAGGAAGGAGGGAAGACAAAGATAGGAGAGGGATAAGGGAAGGAAGGAAAGAAGGGATGAAGAAGAGAAGGAAGAAAGGAAGAAGAGAAAGAGGGAAAGAAGGAGGGAAGGAGGGAAGAGAAAGGAAGGAGAGGGATAGGGAAGGAATAAAAGAAGGAATGAAGGCAGGAAGGAAGAAAAGAAGGGATGAAGGAGAGAAGGAAGATAGGAAGGGGAAAGGGAGGAGAGAGGAAGGGAAAGGAGGAAAGGAAAGTCAAGGAATACGGGAAGGAAGAAAAAAAAAGAAAGAAAGGAAAGAAAGAGAGGAGGAGGAGAAGATAGAAAAGAGATAGATGACCAAGAATGTGGTCAGCAGGGAGAGTTGGAAAAAGATATGATGAAAGATATTTGAGGATCAAGTAAAAGATGGGAAGTTGGAGCAATTAGAGCAGAGAAATAGAGTGAAAGGAAGATGCGGGTGTGGAGATGAAGCAATTGGGAGAGTTGGAAAAAGAGGAAGGAATGAAAAAATAGAGAGGAAAGAGCTCATGAGATTGAAGATTTGCTTATTCATTTACTAGAAATAATTCCCATCTGTGAAGAGTTCTAGCCAACGAAGTATGTCTCACTCCCTTTTTTATGTTCTCCTCCCCTCCCCCTCCTTTCCTTCCTTCCTTTCCTTGTTATCTTCCTTCCCTTCCCTTCTTTCCTTTCTCCTTCTATCCCCCCTCCTCCCTCCCTTCTCATCCCTTTTTGAGCCCCTCCCGAGGAGAGCCCTGATTCCCACAGAGGGAGCCCATCATGGTTTGGGAGCCCAGAGGCTCCCTTGTCTCCAGGGGGATGTGCCCAGTCAGGGTTGGGGTCTTTCCTCACCTTCACAGTTGACCCTGGCGAACCTCCCACTGGGGCAGGCAGAGGGCTGTAGCTGGCAGCTCCCCCAGTTTCCCTGGTCACAGAGCACACGCAGAGGGGACCACTGCGTGTCATTGAGGGCCGCAGTCCTGTTCTCGGAAGGTAGCTGCTCTGATCTCCCTGGACCCGGAGGACTGGCGGAGGCCATCGGCCCCGTGCCCACGCAGCGCAGCTCCCTGCAGACAGCCAGGCTGGCTCGGTTGTTCCAGGAGTCCTCACAGGCAGGCTGCCAGGACCCCGCGACCTTGACCTGCACCATCCCATTGCAGGGATCAGTCCCATTCACCAGGTGGACGGGCTTCTTTCCTAGAAGGACAGAGCGGGAGTTACCTGAGCTCAGTGACTGCCCTAAGAACAGACTCCTGAGGGCCGGTGCTGGGGGGGGGGGATGGGAAGAGATCCAGGCTCCTTCTAAATGCCCCGTGACGTCCAGTCGAGGCACTGCTCGGCAGCGTGCCCGGAACGTTGGCTTGCAAATCCCAGCTCCCGAATGCAGTTTCCAGCCCGTCACTCATTGCCTTGGAACTTCCCCTGTCGTAACCTCATTTTTCTCATTTGTAAACCGACGTAGATGATTTTAATAATCCCAAAGGTCGCTTCCAGATCTAAATCTCTGGTCCCGTGATCCCCCTATAAATCCAGGGGGAGCGGACATCACGTCATGTAAATTCTTCTCAACATGACAAGCATCCCTAGGACTGAGGGTAATCACGCTGTCCTCCTCCTGGCAGGGACAGGAGGGACTCCGGGTGCAACATGACTCTTACGCTTTTGAGACACGGCCAATGAGGGGATTTATTTGGCTTATTTTTTACTAGAGTTTTGTTTTTCTTTCTTTTTTATCAGCGAAGGAAGGGAAAAAACAGATTTTGGTTCATCGAAAAAAACAAAAAACATTTCAACTTAAAAAGTTACTGAAAAAGATTTTGGGTTGAAAAAAAAAATGGGAAAAAAAGGGTTTGTTTTTTTTTAAAAGCCGAGGAAGGCCCCGTTTTCCTCAACAAACTTTTTTCATTAATTTTAAAAAGGTTTATTAAAAGATGGTTTAAAATTGGGGGGAGCCAAAGCCGGGGTTAGGAAGAAACTGGGAATGAGCCCGGGGGGAAAAGGGAATAAATCCTTTTTAAGTTTTTGGAAAGGTAAAAAATTGTTTTTTGCCCCCGAGGGCAGGCCAAGGAAGGTGTTTTTGAGGGGTTTTCTTATTAAGGCCCGCCAAAAGGAAATTCTTTTTATTTTAAAGTAGTTTAAATTTTTTGCTTTGAGAACGGGGGGGTGGGGGTTTTTTCCAATGAAAACTTTCCCAACAAAAAAGCCTCTTTTCTTCCCGGTGGGTAGGGCTAAAAGGTTTCTTTTGAGAAGGGTGGAAAAATTTTCCCAAAGGGAAACTTCCCTTTTGGGTCAGGTTAAACTGTGCCGTGTGGGTTGGGGGGAACTAGGTTTTTGGGCCAGCCAAATTTCCCATTGTAAAAAGATTTTCCTTGCCTTTTAAACCTTTATTGAATTTTTGGACTTTTGAAACTTCCAGCCAAATTAAATGGGAAAGTGGGGGCTTGGCCAAAAAAGTGGAAATGGAAAATATGGGGTTCGCCAAAAAGGGGATGGCCAAAGTTTTTCCCAAAGAGGCCCATGGAATGGGCGGGTGTGAAATATGTTGCCCCCCCAAATGAAGGTTGGGGAGTTTCCTTTCCCCCTGAGGGGGTGGTGAAAAATTACCTCCCAACAGGTTTTTTCCTGCTAAATTCCGAGGAGTGGTTTGTTCCACCTACAAAATTTCCTAAAATAAATTCGGGGAGAGGTTTTTCGGGCCAGTTTTTTAAAGAAAAATGGACAATTCAAGGGGGGTTTGGGTTCCCAATCCCTTTCGGTTTTCCAGATTTAAATTTTTCCCTTTTTTTTACAGGTTTGGGGTGAAAGTTTTTGTTTTAATGCCTTTTCGTTCCTGTGTCCAGGTTTTTTTAGAAAGTTGATGGGGAAGCTGGATAAGCTTTGGTAGTTCTTGGATGAGAAGATTGGTAGAGGCCTGAAGGAGCCTTTTTGGTCCCAAACCCTTTGGTCCTCCCCTTCCGCCCCACTGGTGGCTTCCACCGATATCCAATGTCGAGTTGTATTGTCCAGTTTTGAAAGGTCGAGGAGTTTAGGACCCTTTAAAAAAACAGAAGCGGAAAGGGTTGGAGAAAAGCACATCATGGTATGTGAACATAATGTTATCGTGCCATCAGAAATGGCAAAGGGGAGAGTTTCAGAGGAAGCGTCATAGAGTTCTAGCAAGGGGTGCAGAAAACTCAAAAAGGAACACTGACTCTCTGAAATCTCCATCCATTAGCTTTATCCTGGCCAAAGGCAGAGGAAATACAGAAGGGATCTTACATAAATCCCTGACTCACAACAAGTCCATTTTTCATGCTCCAAGGAAAATAAAGAACCTTAGGTGTGTGAAAGGAAGCCCTCTGGGAGTTCTACACACACATGGAGAGAGAGAGAGAGAGAGAGAGAGAGACAGAGAGAGAGAGAGAGAGAGAGAGAGACAGAGAGAGAGAGAGAGAGAGAGAGAGACAAGAGAGAGAGAGTGAGAGTGAGAGAGACAACAGAGAGAGACAGAGACAGAGACACAGAGAGAGACAGAGACACAGAGACACAGAGAGAGACAGAGAGACAGAGACAGAGAGAGGGAGAAGGAGAGAGTGAGGGAGAGAAAGTGAACAAGTGGTGAGATAGAATTGGAGCCATTTGATGAAGTCATTCTTGCTGTTCTTGGGGATGTGATGGAAAGACATGGACTAGGTACATCACAGTTTGGGAGCATCAGGACTAGTTCACAGAATCTTAGCTCTAGAGTTGAAAGAGACCTTGAGTTTTGTCTAGGTCAATCTTCTCATTTCACAAAGCAAAGAATATATTCTTTGCTAGAACTGGAAGGTCTAACCCTTTCATTTTTTAGAGGAGTGCAGAATAGTTAAATGACCTTTCTAAGATGGCAGCTAGTAGAGATCTAAGTGAGATTGGGACTCTGATCCTCTGCCCCCAGAAAGGGTTCTTTCCAAAGTACCCCACGTGGCAGGGACCAAGAGATGGTCGGCCCGGGAGGCAGCCTCCGGAGGAATATTTCAGACTTCTTTTCTTGGCCGTGTTCTATAGAATTTTTTGTCTATGACTTAGATGAAGACATCTACGGCAAGCTTACAGAATCTGCAGATTTCCTAAAGCTGGGTCTTAGCTAATGCTACAGATAACAGCCAAGCTCCCAGAAGGTCTGGTTGTCTAGATTAAATTAAATCAAATAAGATCAAACTGAGTAGGGATGAATGCAAAGTCCTGCAGAAGTTCAAACAAGATCAGAGTTTAAGTACAAGATGGGAAAGCTGTGGCAAGGCAGCCCTGCCAGTGAAAAAGATCTGGGAATCTTAGTGGACTGCAAACTCAACATGAGTTAGCATCATGATACTACAGCCAAAAAATAAATAGAACCATAAATAAAGCTAGTGATTCTTTGCCTTAAGAGAGCCCTAACCTGGGGAGGTGACAGTTCAGCTGTCTTCTCTCCAATGAAACATTCCATGTATTGGGTTGATTTCTGGGTGTCACATTTTAGGAAAAGCACAAATAAGTCAAGAAGCATTTATTAAGCACCTGTTGTATGTCAAGCAAGTGTTAAGTTCTGGCAGCTGGAGAACATCTGAGAGAGAAACCAGGATAGGGAAGGACCTTGAAATTTTGCCCTCAGCATCTACTGGAGAAACTGGGAATGTGTAGTCTGGAGAAAAGAGGACTCTGGGAAAACAGGAGAGTTAGCTGTCTCTCCATTGTCTGGGGGGCTCTGGTTAGGAAAAGGGAGTAACTTTGCTCCGCTGGGTCTCAGAGGGCCAGACCAGAACCAGATGGGGAAATGACATAGAGGTCGTTTAGGGAAAACATCCCAATAATTCCTGTTTTCTGAAAGCAGAGTGGGCTGCTTTGGATGAGAGAGGGGACAAGAAATCCTGCCTCATCAGGAATCATCAAGGGAAGGCTGGATGACCCCTCACCAGTCATACTTTAGAGGGCGATTCTTGTTCCGGGTCACCTGGGGCTGGCTGGTCTCTGATTGGCAGAGTAGGCGGGATACTGGACTGTGAACCAACAAAGTCTGCTTTCAAATCTTGCCTTAGATATTTAATAAAAAGCAATCGCCCTCAGCAAGTCACCAAACTGCCTGCCTCAGTTTCCTCATCTGTAAGGGAGCTTTATGCAATTGCTTCTAAGCTCTCTTCCAGCTCTAAATCTACGATCCTAAGGAGAAGGGAACAAGCATTTATTAAGCACCTACTATTTTCCAGGATCATGCTAAATAAACCAAAGGGCTCATTTGATAACCCTAGAGTCTTATAACCACTTTGCGCTTTGCCTTTCATCTATAAAACAAGAGGTTTGTACTTGATGACCTGAGAGTGGGAGTTTTTAACCTTCTTTTTAAAAATTATATCAATATCAGTAACTCTATGGATTCTGTTGTATGAATTTAAAAGCATTTTTCTTTTTTAATTGAAGCTTTTTATTTTCTAAAAGCTTCTTTTACCAGATAACCTAAATCCATGACTCTCTACCTTCTCTCTGACTCAGTTTCCTCATCTGTAATAACTTTTTTAAAATAGAAAATGCCTCAATCTATATTCAGACTCATCACTTTCTTCTTTGGGGAGGGATAGGATTTTCCATCCTAAATCCTTCAGAATTTGTGTGGATGACTGGACTTCTGAGAATAACATAGAAAATACTTTTTTTTTTCCCCCTGAGGGAATTGGGGTTAAGTGACTTGCCCAAGGTCCCACAGCTGGGAAGTGTTAAGTGTCTGAGACTAGATTTGAATTCAGGACCTCCTGACTTCAGGGCTAGTGCTCTAACCACTGGGCCACCGCCCCATTACTGAGAATAAGAGAGCCCTTGACATCCTAGCTATGTAAAAACTTTTTAATTCCTTGGGGTCTTTTCTAAATCTGCCCACGATTCTAAGAGTGCGCAGCCAAACCTTGTCCCGCCCTGGGTACTCTGGGAAGCAGAGAGGTTTGTCCCGGGCTGGGCGGGCTGGGGACTTGGGCTTGCGGAAGGAAGAAGGGGGATGAATCCCCCAGCTCCGGCCGCTCTAGCTCCCCCTCAGCCTCTCCCCCTCCCCTTCCACTAACATTGGGTCACATACTAGATTAGCATGTGTGCGCCCGACCCGCTCCTGCCCAGTCTTCACCTCCCCTCCCCTAACGCTTCTTCCTCCACACGCCACTGACTCACATTAACACGCTCCCCCTCAGTCCTCCCAGACTTCACACATACCCCCAGAGCTAGCGGCGCTTCACACACATTAATGCGCGCGCCCCCCCTCCCCTCCTGCACACAGCCCGGGGACGCCTCCAGCAGCCTGCGAGGGAGCCGTGGCAATGCTAATCGCGGCCCAAGCAGCGCCCTGGGGCGGCCGCTGACCCCCTGAAGCAAAACAAGCTCAGCGATCTGAGCGCAGAGCTCCCTGGGGCTGCCAGGACGTTCAGGGGAGAATTCTGAGCGCTCCATTTTCTGAGCCTCAGCATCCCGGTTCCCATAGCAACCGGCCCGCGGCCCCAACGTGATGTTTCTGTCTTCTGGTCCTGATGAACGAGAGACCGGGATGCTTGTCTGTGTGCAATATATGTGGGACCCAGTATATGGACTTTATATTTATTATAGTTATATTATAATAATATTATATCTCATTATAGACATTATAATATAATGTCTCCCTATTTATATGTATGTTAACATATGTGTCCACGTGTATGTAGCATGTACAGGTGTGTGTGTATAGGTGTATCCGTGATTATATGTATAAATATGGTTAATGTGTATAAATGATGGTTGTATGTGTGTATGTCTATATCTATATAGATTGTGCTTATGTCAGGGGGAGAATGTAAATATCTGCATGGATATGTGCTGATGTATGTGGATGATAGCACATGCGTGTGGTGAACATGTATGAAATTGTGCGTGTAAAGGTACACGTGGTAAGGATGGGTCAGTAATTTAACCAGTCAACAACTATGTATTAAATGCTTTGGGTGTTTAAAAGTTATATATATATATATATATATATATATGTATGAAACAAATTTATATATAATTATTGAATGCTAATAATTCTGTGTTTTTTATGAATTTGAAACATTTAACCCCAAATTTTAATCCCCCCAACATTTTAACCCCCCAAAACCCAAATGGGGTCACAAAGAGTCAGACCCGATCCAAACAACTGGGTCACCACAACATGTGCCGGCCACTGTTCCCAGAGCTGGTCCCTGTTCTCGAGGTGCTTACAATCTGATGAAGGGGATAATGTTACACGAGTTACATTTGGAGAATGATGGAGGTAACCTCAGAGGAGGGGTCGGCGTGGGCAGGGGAGACCAAAAAAGTCACCTTCTGCCTGTAAGGTTTGAACTGAGGCAGGTGTAAGAAAGGGACTTGTCCCCGGGATGGAGGAGAGCCAGCAAAGGCAGGGAAGGATTCCCTGGAGGGAATGTCCTATGTGAGGATCAATACATAGAACTGTGTAGTTGAAATGGATAATAAATGCAGGGAGTGCAGTATAAGAATATTAGCAAGGTAGGAAGGGTTACCAAAAAACTTTCAGTGTTGTTTTTTTTATGTCGTATTTTACCTTGGATGTAATAGGGAGCCACTGAGTTTATTGAGGAGGGAAGAGTGACACAGTCAGATCTTTATTTGAAGAAAATCGCTTTGGCAGCTGAATAGAGGAGAGGGTAGAATGGGGAGGGACTTGAGGCAGGGATCCATTTAGAGGTTAGTGTGATGATTCTGCCATGACTGAGTAACTAGAATGGGAGTTTGGGGCAATCCCGTAGCCACAATGTATTGAAATTTCAATAAAGCACTGATTTGTCAGGGGAGCATCGTGGGCTAGACAATTAGGTGGATTTATCTGCTTTACAGTTAGGTGGGTTGACTGCTTGAGTAACTAAACCCAGAGTGTAGTCATTGATGGTCAGATGTCACCACAGAAGGGCATCTCTACTGGAATGCCGCAGGGACCTAAGCGTGACCTTGTTCCATTGATCATTTTTATCAGTGACTTGGGTAAAGGCCCAAGTGACCTACTTATTGAATTTGTAGCTGACACAAGGCCAGAGGGCATGGTTATCACATGAGAGAATCGGGACGCAAAATGGTCTGGGCAGGCTAAATCGAATCCGTGAAATTTCAAAGGGAGACATATAAAGTCATAGACAGGGGTCCAAAAAAATCGGATTTGCAAGCACAAGATGGGGGAAGTCTAGTTAGAAAATAGTTCCTGGGGGTTTCGGGAGACCGCTGGATCAATGGGTCAATAATGTGACATGGCAGTCAATAATAGCTGATGGGATCATGGATTTCATTCAGAGTAGCTTCCAGGGGTCCAAGACTGGAGAGGAGACGTTGTGTTCCACTGTGATCGAGCCCATGCTTTCCCACAGAGTGTTACCTTGTGTTTCTGACAGAAAATAGGGGAAATTTTGGTGACTCACTTGTGCCTGGAGGATATGAGATCTGTGAAGAGGAGGAAAGCATCCCAGCCAGGTTCTTTTGCTAGTAATAGCGTCCCCCCAAACAGACGGCACAGTGGATGGGATCCCAGAGCTCCCATCTTGTCTGAAAGTCAGATCTCCCAGGTTCTCTTCCTGCCCGATTGCCTTGGTATTCTAGGGAGAAAAGAGATCTCCCAAGGAAATCCCTTATTCTAATTTATAACAATCACAAGTGATGCTTTCCTAGTACCTTGGATAACTCCTCCAGATAAATGTCATACCCAGAATGAGACACTATGGTAGGAGGGAAGAAATATAGGATTGGGGGGAGAGAGGGGGGCAGAGCTTCTGGGTCAGAATCCTGGTTCTGCTGTTTATGACTTGGATGTGACCTCTGGGTCCCTGACTTCCTCCTATGTAAAATGGAGCATGGAATACATGAGTTTTGAGATTCTTTCTGGCTGGGAAGTTATCATTGTGGACAAGTTCCTTCCCTTGTACTTTAATTTCCTGTTCTATAAATGAAGGGTCTATACTAGACAGTCCATAGTCACTGAACTGGACATATTGGTCTCCCCAATATGTGCCTAGTACTGTGCAGAATGTATATTCATGGAATTGAAGATGGGTAGGGCTGGCTGGGACCTGAAAGATCTTAAAGTTTAGCTTCAAAGATGAGTAGAGGGAACTCCAAGATCCTTCATCCAAACCTCTTAATAGGGGGAAACTGAGGAGAAGAAAGATAAGGAATCACCTTATATAGTGAATAAGTAGCAGAATGAGGATTTAAACTTGTTTCTTCTAATTGAACATCTAAGGTCTATTTTAAGGTGAGAGCGTTGCTAAAGTGTAAAATGGGGAATTTTGATTATTTTGTTGGTTTTTCAAATTAAAAATTTCTAGTGTAAATAAAAAATCTATACAGTCAAGAATAGAAGGGATTCAGGAAATATATTAAAAAAAAAAACCTTGTATAGGCCATCTCTCAGATAGGATTGGTTGGAATCTTGCTGTGGTGTAGGAAATGATGAGCTGGTTGGTTTCGAAAAACATGGGAAAAAACTGGAATTATGAAGGAAGATGCTCTCCATCTTCAGGGACACAGATGACAAGCAGAAATGAGCAGAGAGTAATCTTACATATATGTGTATGAGTGTATAGGTATGTATATATTTTATAGATGTGTGTGTCTACCCAAACTAAATTGTAGCCTTCTTTGGCAAGAAGCAGGACAGGGAGAAGAGAAATAAAGTAAAAAGTACACAGCAGAGAAAAAAGAAAACCTACAATGAAGGAAAGAAAAGCCAGGAACTTTAAGAATAATGTATCGTATTTATTATATAGGTTTTCTTGAAATGGAAATTTATAGCTCTTTAGTGAATTCTCTTATGTTTTGTCTTGTACATGGAAATTTTTTTTTTTCTTTTGTACTTGTTTAAATAAATTTTAAAATTTAAAACAAAAACAAACATCTGAGGTCTATTCACTGTTACCATACTACCCTATGGTGCAAAGTCCTAATTTTAAAAAAGGAGGAAATTGAGGCTAAGAGGGAAAGGGACTCTTTCAAGGTCACACGGTAAATTTGCATTTGTGGTTTTCTGAAAAAAAAATCCTGTTTGGTTAAAGAAGGATGTGGGTACATGTCATTTGATTCAGACATGCTACACACGTTTGCAGCAAGCAAAGATGTTTCTCTGTGCATCTCTTCCTCATGGGAGGTTCTTAATAAGTGTCTGGGATGTACTGCACAGCTGCATTTGGGGCTCCCTATTAGCTTATGCCATTCTCTGTTCCAATTTCTAAGGTCCCTTCGAGCTCTGTATTCTGGTTCTAAGTCCTTTTTTGTTCAGGTGTTCCATGTTCTAAGGTCCCTCCCAGCTTTCAGGTTCTATATTTGAAAGTCCCTCTCATTCTATGCCCAAAGCTCCATCCTCTGGTTCTAACACAGGTTTTAAGAGTCCTTCCAGCTCTGAATGTCCATATTTCAGTGTCTTTCACATTCTCTGTTCTTTGTTTTAAGGTTCTCCTACCTCTGATATTCCATGTTCTAAGTCCTCCCCCATTCTAGCATATTAAATTCTGTATTCTAAGCTCCTTTCTCTGTTCTCTGTTCTAAAGGATTTCCTAGTTCCAGCCTTCTAGGTTTTACTGTTCCTCCAAATCTCCTATTTTTGCTCTAAGATTCTTTCTACTGTACGTTCTTTGTTGTAGGTTCCTTCCCAGCTCTGCAAACATCTGTTTTAAGGTGTTTCCCAGCTCCAGCCTCCTGTGTTTTAAGGTTCCCCTAAATCTCACATTTTTTGTTCTGAGCTTCTTTCTATTCCATGTTCTATGTTTTAAGCTTCTTTCTATTCGGTTCTATGTTCTAAGGTTTTTCTTTTTTTTCCTGCTGAGGCAATTGGGGTTAAGTGACTTGCCCAGGGTCACACAGCTTGGAAGTGTTGAGTGAGGTCAAATTTGAACTCAGGTCCTCCTGATTTCGGGGCTGGTTCTCTATCCAGTACACCCGTTTTAAGCTACTTTCCATCCTGTGCTCTGTTTTCTATGCTCCCTGCCAGCTCTCTTCTGTATTCTTAGAATCCCTTCTCCTTGGCCTTCAGCAGGTCACATTCTGGTCCTTAGCTCCCCTCCCCCCCCTTCTTCTTTTCCCCTCAGCTCTGAGATGTCCTGCCTCTCCACCTGCTCCAACGTGAATCTTGGCTCACGAAGGCAGAGCTGTCTCTGTCCTCCCAGCCGCCAGCATTGATGGGAATGAGGACAGCTCCTAACAATACCCATGCTTCCTGAGGTTTGCGTGGAGCCCGGAGGGGCAGCCACGTGCCTGCTTTCCCCAGTCTGGACCCAAAGAGCCAGATGGCTCCAGAGGAGCATGGGCCAGCAGACGGCCCAAGGCTCCTCCACGCAGGCGGCTGTACCACAAGTGGCCAAAGGACTCCCTCTGATTCCAGTTTTAATCCCAGTGACAGAAGATCTCCACGCTTCTCAAGCTCAAAATATTTTTAGAAGCAGAAAGGAAGAAAAAGAATTAGACTCTCAAAGCGGGGTGGGGGAGGAGGGCAAGAAAAGTTGCTAATCAGTTGCTTATGTCTCCCACTTCTGGCACATGGGAAACCCTAAGAAGACCGCTGGGTTCTGGTGCTCAGTTTGCTAATCCAGAGATAAACCAGGACCACTGATTTTTGACAAACCAGAACAACCTCCAACATTTCTCCCAGGACCACTGATTTTTGACAAACCAGAACAACCTCCAACATTTCTCCCAGGACCACTGATTTTTGACAAACCAGAGCAATCTCCACCATTTCTCCCAGAACCACTGATTTTTGACAAACCAGAGCGATCTCCACCTTTCTCCCAGGACCACTGATTTTTGACAAACCAGAGCAATCTCCACCATTTCTCCCAGGACCACTGATTTTTGACAAACCAGAGCAATCTCCACCTTTCTCCCAGAACCACTGATTTTTGACAAACCAGAGCGATCTCCACCTTTTCTCCCAGAACCACTGATTTTTGACAAACCAGAACGATCTCCACCATTTCTCCCAGGACCACTGATTTTTGACAAACCAGAGCGATCTCCACCTTTTCTCCCAGAACCACTGATTGTTGACAAACCAGAGCGATCTCCACCTTTTCTCCCAGGACCACTGATTTTTGACAAACCAGAACGATCTCCACCATTTCTCCCAGGACCACTGATTTTTGACAAACCAGAGCGATCTCCACCTTTTCTCCCAGAACCACTGATTTTTGACAAACCAGAGCGATCTCCACCATTTCTCCCAGAACCACTGATTTTTGACAAACCAGAGCGATCTCCACCTTTCTCCCAGAACCACTGATTTTTGACAAACCAGAGCGATCTCCACCATTTCTCCCAGGACCACTGATTTTTGACAAACCAGAGCAATCTCCACCTTTCTCCCAGAACCACTGATTTTTGACAAACCAGAGCGATCTCCACCTTTTCTCCCAGGACCACTGATTTTTGACAAACCAGAACGATCTCCACCATTTCTCCCAGAACCACTGATTCTTGACAAACCAGAGCAATCGCCACCTTTTCTTCCAATTGCATTAACCAATCAGATTAGACATGGAATTCATTGACATTTCTAAAGATTATGTTGGAAAATGCTATGATAATAAGAGCTAACATTTCTAGAGAGCTTTAAGATTTGCAACTAACTTTACATCTCATTTGAGATGCCCACACACCTCCGGAGAATGGGGGTTCTGAGCATGATTAGCTCCATTTCATAGATGGAGAAATTAGTTCTGAGAGAAGTAAAAGGTCAAGTCCAAAGTCTAGTAAGTGTGAGATGTGGATTTGGGCCAAAATCTCCAATATTCTATGATGACACTGTGCTTCCTCAACTTCACCTTGGAATACGTAGCACAAAGCAGGCACCTGGGAAGTGTTAACTTCCACCACTACATGATGGTGGGGAGGTAATTTCCCTTCACTAGGGATAATGGAACAAAAGATGTAGTGATGGGAAAAGGAAGGATGGGAAGGATAGGGAGCAAACTGGTCTGGCATGAAGGGCACAGGAAGGACGGGGAGTGCACACTGAGGCTATAAAAGAGGCTGGTGCTCCAATCAGCAGGGCTTTGAATGACAGGATTGGGAGTTTATGCTACCTTTGGATGATTTCTTATTTTTGTGATTTGTTTTCATATCACGTTCATTTCCCAAGCGATCACAGGGGACCTCATAACCAAGAGGAAGAGAGAGGATCGGAAAGCAATCAGAAAGCTCCTGAAACAGCCTCTGTTATTATTGTTGTTGTTGTCATCATTCCCCAGATGGCCTCCCCCTTACTTCAACTCCGTAACTGGAGCAAAGTCTAGTAGGAAGAAGGTAGGACCTTGACAGGTTTTCTTGCTTGTCCCCAGACCCTAGAAAGGACAGTACTTAAATTTCAGAATGACAGCTACCGAGCCTTTCCCTGAAAGTCTCCCTTCTTCTTCCAGAGTGAATTTTCTCATGTGGTTTCCCATGTCCCTGCTCCCTGGCCCATCACCTGCCCAAGTGGTAGAGACTGGTCTTGGAGCAAGTTAAACCTGAGTTCCAATTCTGCCTCAGACACCCAGCAGCCACGTGAGTTGGGTGAGCCACCCAGTTTCTCTAAAATGCAGGACTTGGAGCCGGTAGCCCCCAAAGCCCATGATCTCATAGTTCTTTTCAAGGTCTACCTGACTTCCTCAATGTGGCCCTTCCTGAGTCTCCATCTTCTCATAAGAGACAATAAGCTCAGAGCAGCTAGGTGATGCAGAGCACCAGCCCTGAAGTCAGGAGGACTTGAGTTCAAATTTGGCCTCAGACACTTAAAAATCCTGGCTGTGTGACCCTGGGCAAGTCACTTAACCCCAATTGCCTCAGAAAGAAAGAAAAACAAAACGAACAAAAAAGAGACAATGAGCTCTTCCTTCCCTGCATTTTTCCCAGCTCTTTGTCTGGCTCCTTCCGATACGTAAATCGTTCATCATAGTAATTGGTCTACGTGTTGTGTCCTTATAAATAGACTATGCTACTATCAGATTTAGAGGTGATGAGATGGTTATTTTATGGACAGGAAAACTGAAACTCATAGAGTCTCAAGGTCATACAAATAGTAAACAATAGAATGTAAGATCATTGGCTTGGAGTCTAAAATTTCCTCCCTCTCCCACTGGCTCCCACCTACTTTTTCTCCACCAGTCTTATTTCATATATTTCATATAACTGCCTTTCACAACTCTCCCTTCAGTTTCCCAAAGGAAAAAGAAGAAAATAAGCACGTCTACATGCTAGATACCGTGCTAAGCACTTTATAAATACTACCTCATTTGATCCTCACAAGGATATGTGCCATTATCCCTATTTTACACTTGGGGAAACTGAGGCAGACAGAGGTCACACACCTGTAAGTGCCTGAGCTTAAATTTGAATTCAAGTCTTCTTGATTGCAGGCCTAATGCTCTGCCCACTGTGCTATCTAGCCCCTAGATAAAGCATTCTATCTCTGTCTCCTCACCTGGGCCTCCTAGAACCCCCATTTCGGGGCCTTTCTTGAGCCTCCTGCCTGCTGGGGCTCCTGACTCCGGGAGCTCCTTGCTGTTTCTTTGTGCACACACCTTTTATCCCCCCACAGTTTTATCTCCTTGAGGGAGCCCAGGGACTGTTTTCACTTTTGCCTTTCCAACCCCCTGGGCCCGGGATACAGTAGGCACTTAATAATTGCTTGTTGGAAGCTTGGCCCCCAAACAAGATATGAGAAAACGCTTCTTAGCTGAATATAGTGTCAGATTTTTCCCTGATGATTCAGTGGATCATTTGCTTATTATATTTTAGTTAAAAACCCCTGATTCTGAGGGTTAACTGTGGGCAGAGGACGGGAGGGAGACAAAAGGGAATTCAATGGCTAGAAAAACAAGCTTTTTTTTAAATGCTCAAAGAGCTGAGCTGAGGGCCCAGGCTCCACTGGCTTGAACATGATATGGCCCGAGATGTTATTCCGAGAAGTTCCAGGAATGTTGCTGATGAGAACAGCAGGCTCCCATTCCAGAGGGATGATGAGTCTCAGCCGGAGGCCAGGAGGGAGCCGGGCTGGGGTGGGGGTGGGGGCTGGACTGGGATAGGGGTGGGGGGCTAGACTGCAGTGAGGGTGGGGGATTGTCTTTAATTCCCAGATGGTATTTCTGGCAGCCAGACAGTGTGGCCATGGGCCCCCTTGGAGCCAAGGGCATATACTCAGGGGGAAAGTGTGCACAGTGAGCTTCTCCCACCCCCAACTCACCCCCTTCCACAAAAATAGGGTGACTTTTTTAAGGAAAATCGATTGCAAATGGTAACGTGGCGAAGAAAAGTTAGCAAATGGAATGAAATATTATTATACTTTCAGATGACGAAGGAGACAATGGAGGTTCCTGAAATATTTTTTAAGGCAGAGAAGAGAACAGAAGGAAATTCAGAAAAATAAAAAAAAAGAATAAACACGCAGGACATTTATCAAAGTAACACATTAAATTTAAAATAGACATTCTTGAAAAAGCAAGCGTTACAAAATGGAGATCGGAGGCCCCTTCTACAACCCTCTGTGTTCTGCTATGTATATTTAAATGTTATTTTAAATATGTTACTTTGTGGTTTTTTTAAGTTCAGAATCTTTAAAAAAAGAAAAGGAAAAATCTGACGAGAGAGGAGAGCGAGAGGACCAATGCTGAATCATATCTCCTGCTTCTTGGCAGGTAAAGCATGAGATATTCTATTTCTGGGCATGACCAATGTGTTGATTTGTTTTACTTGCTTATAATTATTTTTAATAAGAAGGGATCAAATTAATGAGTGTTAAGAGAGAAGAAAAAAGGAAGGAAGGAGGGAGAGGAGGGAGGGAGAGAGAGAAAGAAAGAAAAAAAGAAAAAAGGAAGGAAGAAAAGAAAGAAAGAGAAGGACATGGAAGAATGAAGAAAGGACGGAGAGAAAGAAAGAAGGGAGAGAGGGAGGGAAGGAGAGAGGGAGGACAGAAGGAAGAAAGAAAAGCAAGGCAGGAAAGAGGAGGGAGGGAAGGAAGAAGGAAGGAAGTGAAGAAAGAAAAAAGGAAGGAAGAAAAGAAAAAAGGAAGAAAAAGAGAGGGAGGGAAGGAAGACAAAATAAAAACATAAAAAACAAAGAAAATAAAAAAAACATAATGTGAATAAAATAAAAATCATGTGAGAAAGGGATGGATAGAAACAGCAATTTTGTTTCCATTTTGTTAAAGTTAATGTAGACTTAAAAATCACGCCGTATGTAACAAGTCCACACACAATCCTCTTCTGCTTTTTGTGTAATGACATGTTTGCATCTCTTAATTTGTATCTATTTCAAAACAAAAAGAAAACTTGGAAAATAAATGTGAACCATGGCATGGCCATTTAAGGGGTAAGGGGGCCTTGGGAAAATGACAAGGTTCAGAGTCGGAGCCGCCTTTGATTCCCTGCTCAGCCACTCACTGCCAGGGGCTGTGCCAGCCTCTTTGAGCCTCTATTTCTCCATCTATAAAATGGACACGGGGCTCAGTGCTGCTGTCCCTATTTCCTGCTGGTTCTAAATCTGCGAACCAGTCAGGACAACAGTGATAACGGTGGGGAGGGCAGTTCGGACCCGCGTCACGGCCAGAAGAATTACAAGGTTCCCTAGGGAGCCTCGCTCCTGTGCTGGATGCAGACGCGGGAGGAGAGCTCAGCACTTCACCGCGGGCGCAAATCTGGGCACCACCCGACATGTTGGGGGCTAGAACGATCCCCCAGCGGATCGCTATCGTCCTGGGAGCGACAGAGGATGAATCCTGTGCTGCAAACGGAGACCTTGAAACATCCTTGGAAACTCAACCGATAATCGGTCCTGGAAAGAGGATTATTACAGACTCTAACAATAAAAAACTTTAATCAGTCAGTCAACAAGCATTTATTAAACACCGACTGTGTGCCAGGCACTGTGCTGAGCCCTGGGGATACACAAAAAAGCCTTTGTTCCTTTCTCAAGGAACCTCACAATCCAACAAGGGAGACGAGTCGCCACCATTTCTGGGCACATAAAAATATCTAGGGAGTAAATGAGGCAGGAGGGAATCTCAGCCAGAAGGCACTGGGAGTGGGGAGGCACTTCAAAGGAGGCTGGGAACGGCCTCCTTTGCCAGGTTTGAGATTCGAGGCAATTGGGGTTAAGTTTGTCAAGTTTCAATTGTCTGAGGATCGATTTGAATTCAGATCCAGGGCTGGGGCTCTCTCCACTGGGCCCCAGAGCTGCCCCTTTGACATGAGTCTTGAAAGGAAGTAGGAGGGAGAAGGGAGGTGGCTCCATTCCAGACCCCATTTCCAAGCAGAGGGAAGAACAGGGCGCCCTTAACAGTCTGCACCCCATCCTGTGGGTTTTGGGATCTATTGGCTGCTCCTGAGCTCCCGGCTGGGCCCTCCAGCTCATCCTATAACAGGAGGATGTCACAGAGCAAAGGGGCTTGAAGCGTCTGGGGAAGGGGCAGATCCCCGGAGAAACAGGGATTATGTGGGGGAGGGCGCTGGCTGGGCTCCGAGGTCCCTTCTAGGTCAGGGACTCTGGGAGACACAGGCCACCAGACCAGGGGTGGGTCAATCCTGTTCCCCACTAGCCTCACAGGGTCCTCCCCATTCACAGGGAGTGTCCTGGGGCCTAACCACGGGAGGCATGCAGTGTGACTGAGAGAGAAGGAGTTCTGGAGGCAGGGGGCTTGGATTCAAATCCCGCTTCTGGCCCTTATTCTGTGTGACTTTTTTTATTTGTCAAGTGAGAGCAACTAAGCCCTGAGATAAGTCTTCTAAGCCCCCTTCCAGCTCAAACTATCTGAGACTATGGAGCATCCAAATGTGGGCTCTGTCTCTTTGTCCTTCCTTCCGTCTGTCTCTCTGTCTCTGTCTCTGACTTTGTCTCTGTCTTTCCTTTTCTCCCTTTCTCTCTCTGTTTCCTTGTCTATCTGTCCGTCTCTCCATCTCTCTTTCCCTCTTTTTCTCTCTCCCATCTCCCCCCCCCCCTTACAAAGACATCTCCCATCTTCTAGGAACTGGGGCTGGAGCTTGTGAAACTCAGGGATAAAATTCCCTAGAGGAGCATCCTGGAAATGGCCCCAAGGCCGGGCAGGAAGCTGACCTGCATGGCCAGGCCCCCAGGCCCCAGAATCTTGTGATTCTGCCCCTCCTAGGTCCACCCACACACAAAAACATCCTGGCTGGCGCCTGGGTGGTGGGTGGGGGTGACAGGCTAAGCTGGGGCCCAGGCCCTCCAGGTGCCCTTAGGCAGTGGTTCCCATAAGTCCTTAGTGTGGTCCTAAAAGAAGGTCCAGAAATAAGGCGCAGTGAAAGTTCCCTATAAGCACCAACTCCCCCTCCCTGGATCCAAGCTTTCAGGTAGTTCAGGTGAAGAAGTAAAGGGACGGCTGAATTCTCCAAGCTCTCTGACCTCCCCTAGCCTGGCCCACACCCACCCCCACAAGGTACCCCCCTACCTGGGCCCATCACTCCTGCCCCGCGCTCAGTGCTCACTGGGGCAGATCTCCTCTCCACGCTCTAACAACCTGCTCCCCACCCACTCTCTGAGTCAATCGAGCAGCCCCCGGGGCGGGCCAAGCTCCCCCTCCCTCTCCCCAGCGCCTTCGCTCAGGGTGTGAGATGCCCTCCAGATTGTCCCGGGATAGGCCGGCATGAGATAAGTGATGCTTTACACTGGTGGAGGAACGCCTGAAGACTGGTCATTTATACATTATATTATTGTGTTATATATTCTACATATTATATTATGTACATAGTATAGTATGTTATTTCTATATTGTATTTTTAACCTCATTTACAAATACATATCCATATTTATACATACACCCCTATATACCTGTGTTCCAACGCTGACACAGAGCTCTAAGGCTTTGCAGAGCACTTTACACGTTACCTCAGTGACCCTCACAACTCTGGGTGGCAGGGACTGTTATGATGAAGAAACTGAGGCAGACCGGGACCGAGTGACTTGGCTAGGGTCCACAACTAGGGAGACTGGTTTGAACTGGGGTCTCCCTGACTCCAAGCTCAGGGCTCTCTCCATATGTTCCGGGAAGCTCAGTTTCTTCAGTCATTTGCTGCTCCCTTGTTTCTCCCCATGATGCTTCACTTCAGACTCATCTCTTTTCCAGTGGGAATGAGGAGACAAAACCTAGTGCTGGATGGTTATTCTTTGTGTCAGTTAGGATCATGACGGGGAGCTTCTGGGGCCCAAGGGCAGCCCGGTTAAATATTTAAGAAGAATACTTGGGTTTTAGGGACAAGGCACATCTTTCTGGCCTCTTTATTCCAAGATAAAGCGGTTAGAGAACTAAATAATTACTAAAGTCTCTTCTAAATCTATAAAGAGAAGTTACAGTCTGGGTTCAGGGTCATGGAGATTTATTTGTCCGATTGCTCTTGTGAAGGATGCCCTATCCTCCTCTGGGGGAAGACTCTTACCAAGCTCTCTTGGGCTCTAGGTCCCAACTATAGTATCTTGGTTTGAAGTTCTTCCTCCTCTCCCCACTGACATGTCACTCACAGTATCATAGATTTTGAACTAGCGGGGACCACAGAGACCAATTAGTCTTTTTACAGATGGGGAAATTGAGGTCCCCAAAAAAAGTAAATGACTTGCCCAAAGTAAAAGGAATAGGTCTTGGACTCAGGTACTCAAAGGCCTATTTCTTTTCATTGTGCCACATAACTCGGTGAGTTCCAGAGGAGGACAGATGATTCTAGGGAGTTGAACAGGGATGGGAAAACTGGACAGCAAGAATCTCCCTCAAAAGGAGGGATGTCATTTTCTTGACCCCTTACTTAAGCGGTCATCCCCATCCCAACTCCAACAGGCTTCCTACCCTGGTTCTTCTGAAAAATAAAACTTCTGAAGCACATGGAGTCATGGGAAAATCCATCAGATTTCTGGGAAAGAACTTAGAGGTCATTGAGACTCATCCATTCATTTTTCACACAGGTAACACATTATAGTATGTTATTTACATATTGTGTATATATCTATATATCTATATCTTATTTATATAAGGATATGAAGAGATTTCAGTCAAAAAGTATTAATTTAGCACCTACCACGTACCAAGTATTGTCAGCTAATAAAATATTTTTGAAGTGCTTCCCTTGTTTCAGGGACTGTGCCAAGTTCCATAAATCCCGAGAAAGGCAAAAGCACATTGTCTGCCATCAAGAAACTAAAATTCAATTGGTTTGCCCAAGGACAACCACGCAAAAGAATATAGTGGTCTAGTCTCCAGACCAGAACATCTTGACTCCAAATCCCACTGCCCAAGTTGATATGGGATACATATTCTTTCTTCTTAACTACTCTGTAACCACCTGTGATCTAAGGAATGATGAACAGTGTCAGAGTGAGACTTTTCAGAATGACAAAATTCACAAAATATATGTTCTCTTCAACTATCCATCTATCCATCCATTTGTTCATCCATCCATTCATTTATCCATTCATCCATTCACCTATCCATCTATCCATCCATCCATTCATTCATCAACCCATCCATTTATCTATCCATCCTATCCCTTTGTCCATCCATCCATCCATTCATTCATCTATTCATCCATTCATTTATCCATTCATTCATCGATCCATCCATTCATACACTGCATCGTGATTCAATCACCCATCCTTCAATAGCTGCTCCTTAGCCACTGAGTACATTACATGGAGCAGATCCTATTCTAGGTCCTGGGGGAGGGTGAAAGTTTCAGTAAAACAAGGTCCTTGACTTCATAGTGCTCCCACTCTACAAGTCTAATAACAGAAGTTTCATTTCCCCTCCTTTAGGTAAACAAGTATGGTTGTAATTTCCTGGGTACCATCTCCAGGAAACTTCCCTTGCTTTCCTCCCCGCCTCCAATTCTTGGGTTTCCATTTTGTTACTCTAGCAGAGACACTTTCCTGCCACTAGACCCTTCACTTCCAAGACCCCAGCCTCTTCCCCCAGCTCAGTACGTCCCACAGGATACTCCAAGACTACATTTTCTAGCATCACAGCCAGTTGGGCGACGAAGTCTATACTTAGTGCTTTCAGATTCACTGAGTTGACAAAATCTGAGGCTCGCTGTGATGGGAGAGGCTGACGATGGTGGGAGAGAGCAGGGTAATTTTGGTTATTCTCATTATATGCATGAGGAAAGTGGGACTCAGAACCATGAAAGGGACTTGCCCAACTTCACACAGGTATTGAATCCTGTGCCCCAGGCTGGGGACTCGTCCTTCTACCGTGGGAGATAGTTCAGGAAAAGAAATTGTGACATCTCAGATGTCATGGAGGGAGAAGGGGAAAAATACCAAGGGGCATCTCTGTTAATCTTCTGGGAAGAGCCAGGACTTAGCTAGGTACAAAAAAGACACATTTCCTCCATTTTGTCAAACAGTAAGTGCTCAGCTATACTCTCACCTCTAGCCATTTATTAAGTATCTATTATACTCCAAGGCAAACCAACGATATTTCTTACATTTCTCCTGTGAGTCAAGTAAAGTCAAGCCAACATGCATTTATTGAGTGCTTACTGTGTACCTGGCACTGTGTTAGGCTCTGGGAATGTAAAGAAAGGGAATAACAGTCCCTGAGTCAAAGAGCTTGTGTTGTCTATGCTACATCTAATCCGTCACAGCTACAGAGCTGGAGGGACTTCTCCCACCATTTTCTTTTGTAGAGGAGGAAACTAAGATCAGAGGAAGAAAGAGAGCGGATGAGCTCCTGTGGGATCCGATTCCAGGCTATAGAACATAGATCTAGAGCTGGGAGGGGTCTCAGAGGCCATCCAGTTTTACAGCGGAGGAAACTGAGCCCAGAGAGGGGAGGAATGGAGAGGAAGCAAAGTTGGGCTCAACGCCCAAGCATTGCGAGTGACGGAGACACGGCCGTATCATTTTATGATTTTGTTCAAACCGTCGCACCCCTTTCACACAGGACGTGGAGGCCGTGCAGGGCGGGCCCATGAAAACCAGCGGGTCCGCTCAACAACCCCAGGGTCACCATCCTGCTTCCCCTAGCCCCAGAGATAACCTAGAATTAACCACCCTGAGGAACGCATCTGAGAAGGCTGGAAAGTAGAAGAGTTTCCAAGAACCTCCACCAAAGGCCAGTATAGACCAGTCCACACATCCTGCCTCCTGCCTTTCTGCAGAAGAGAATCTGAAGCTGACCTGCAGGCTCCTCTGCCCGACAGAAAGTGCCCTTTCTCATTCGGGTCTGCAGCGCTCCCCTGGCCCACTCGGCTCAGTCCAGTGGAGGCTCGCTAGCTCGGGACCACACACAAACATTCCCTCTCATGCTGTCTTTGCCTAAGGAACCCAGAATACATTCCCTCCTCCTCTCTGCCTTGTGCATCCCTGTTACTTTTTCCTTCAAGGCCAGCTCAGGTACCATCTCCTACCTGAAGCCTTCCCAATTCCTCCAACTCTCAGCATGCTCTTTCTAGAGAAGACTACATTGAATGACTGGTCTCTGTTGTATTCCCCAGTAGAATATCACCTCTCTGAGGGTAAGGACTGTTTCTTCTGCTTTGTTTGTTGGATAGAATTAAACAATGGTTTTTTTCTTCCTTAAACCAATGCCTCTTAAATTGTGGGTCATGACCTCATTTGGGGTCTTGTCTCTGGATGTGGAGATGGCCAAGTTATGATTTATCATCAGTAAATGTTTGATTTGTTTACCTATATACTAGGATCCATATAAAAATTTCTCAAACAAACAAAAAAAGGAGTCATGAATGAAAAAACTTTAAAAAGCCTTGCATTCAGCAACATTAAAAAAAAAAAAAACTTTTCATGGATTACTTTCTATGGAATGGGTGTTTTCTAATTCTGATAACTTCTTTTTCTACAATAATTCATTAATATTGTACGTCTGTGAAATTTAAATTCAAACACAAAATTCTCAAGTCTTTTGAACACTAATTACAAAGTCCTTTATGATCTCTCTTTTCTTATCAGCAAAGTTTGATTTCTTCTTGTGTAGTGAAAAACACTACAAAGAAATCCACAGTACAATAAATAAATAAAAAAGAAATTAAATGAATAATAAAATAATAAAAGAAAAATCAAAAGAATCTGAGTCGTAGATTGAAGCCGGCAGCATGCTTGGAGTTGGTGATGTCCAGCGCGCCATTTTACTGAGGTAGCTGAGAGCATGCAGTAGTTAAGTGACTGAAGGTCTTCAGGTTGTTAAGCACTGGTTGTACCATTTGAATCTAGTTCCTCTGCCTCCCGAGTCAGAATTCTCTTCACTGTTCTACATTGTACCCTAGCAGACCTTGCTAAGAAAACATGGGAATTTTGAGCTTCGCATCTGTAGAGTTTCATGCACCAAGAGTGGATGATACAAGAACTCTTGCTCCTACTTTCCTGTGCACAGTCACAAAGTGAATAAGTCATGTGGGGAATCTGAACTTAAATCTTGACTCGTGGACAGTGCGTATTCCACCGATATTTTAAAAATATGCTGTCCTTTCTGTAGGGCCATGATTTCCCACCCTCCTTTGGCAGAACAAGCCCACTCGATCCTAAGAGGCTTTGTTCCCTTCCTCCTGCTTTTCTCTCCAATGGGACCAGGCCATTTTAGGACTTCCATCTCCTTCCTGGGAAATGAGAGGCATGGACAGGATGGAAGCTCCTACTCCAACATATCTCCCCCTAAAAAGCTCCTTAAAGGCAGAATCCGTTTCATTTTCGAATCAGTGTCCCCAACGCCCCAGCCTTTCTCTGAAGCACAAGTACTTGGGATTCAGAATCCACAGTCGGTACCTCTGATCCCGACTGAGAACTACAGGAGAGCCAGGAGGCAAATCTATTGGCATATTTCTCCCCAACGCTGGACTCTTGGGTTCCAACCGTAAAAGTGTCTTGGAACTGGAAGAGAGCCGACTTAGTCAATAAGCACTTATTAGATCAGGCTTTGTACTAAGTGCGAGGGTGACAAAGGAAGGCCCCAAACCCCCAGTTCAGTACATTGCAGGCAGACTCAGAGAAAAGGCACTGATGTCCAGGACACCGGGAATGGCTTCTTGTACAGGGAGGTGGGATTTTAACTGGAGCATGAAGGACGCCACAGAATACTCCAGTCTGAGATTCTTCACCTTTTTTGAGCCGTGGACCCCTTCAGCATTCTGGTGGAACCCTTCCCAGAATTATATTTTTAAATATGTAGACCGTGCTTGTAACTACGTTACTACAAAACATATATTACATGCACTACAAAACTATGCGTTTTATACATATATTTCTACATATACCACAAACTATGTGTTTTATACATGTACTTCTACATATACCACAAAACTATGTGCTTTATACATGTACTTCTTCATATACCACAAAACTACATGTTTTACACATGTACTTCTACATATACTACAAAAACATAGAAGCTGGACAATGAGCAAAATGTTAAACAAACAAGAATAGTTCATAGATCCCAGTTTAGTTGAACTTTTTGATTTTATAGATGAGAAAACTAAGACACAGAGAAATCAATTAATTTCATTTGAAATAACTTTATGCAGTGTTTCCTGTGTGCAGAGCACTCTCCTGGCACTAAGAGAGATGTGAAGTTTAAATGTCTTATTTTTGAAGTCTCTATCCTGACAAAGCCGACAATCTAATAATAACAATAACTCATTTTAAACCTCTTTTACAGAACCCCACACAGCCAGCCCAGGAGACGGGTAGCGCGAGTATGTTTAAAACAGGGAAACTGAGGCCATGAGAACTTAAGTGACCTGTGCAGATCTGCCCAGACGGATTCAAAGCAAGATCTCCTGGGCCCAGCCTAGCCCCACCTTGTAGTCCAGAAGGCTGCAATAAGAGAGAAGATCAAAAAGCTGCTCAGATAAGGAAGCAACTGTTGGGCCCTGGCAGGACTCCCGAAGCAGATGGAGAGACGGGGCACTGAAGCAGCTGACGGGCTGCACACCTCCTCCTCGAAGATCCCCGGGAGCCAGGCGTGAGCCTGCCGGGGACTGAGTCAGAAGGCAGCGTCTCGCACACATGTAAAGGACGCTGAATGGCGATGAGGAGTCTGGCTACAGATCACGGGGCTGTTCCCATGAGCAATGGGCCAAGGAGTCTGACTTTGAATGGGGAGCAGAGGCACTGTGCTAAAAGTCGGGAGCCTGGCTCTACCAAATAGCATGCTCTCTCTTTCTCTCCCTCTCTCTCTTTCTTCCCTCCTTCTCCCCTCCCTCTCTCTCTCTCTCCTTTCTCTTTTCTCTCTCTCATGTAGCCTCATCTCTCTCTAGGCTACAATTTCTTTCCTTACTATAAGGGAAGATTAAAGGAACATGCATTTTTCAAGCACCTACTTACTATACGTCAGGTACTGCAACAAGCACTTCACAAGTATCTTTGGATCCTCAAAACAACCCTGTGAGGTGGGTGCTATTATTATTCATTTTACAGTTAAGGAAACTGAGGCAGATAGAGACTAAGTCCAAAGTCACATAGCTAGTAAATGTCTAAAAAAGATTGACACTGAGATCTTCCTGAGAAGTCCAATGGTCACCATCCCGGCCAACTCACTGCTCCTCGTGGATGTCCTAGGCCTTCTCTCATCATCTAGCCCTTTTGTGCCCCATTCTTGAGGTCTAGGATGGTCTGCTCTCTACTCCCCACCCAGACCCACCTCTACTTACTGCTTCCAAGCCCAAGTCTTCCTTGATACTTCCCTCTAGAAACAATCTCTGTGAAGGGGAATTCAGTAGGGGAAGGAGAATTTTAGCCTGTGTGATTATTTTACAGACTCGATTATAAGATTCATAATGGAACAGTGTCTTATTGTATCTGACTCCCAGTACTGAGAATAAGGTGCTACAAAATCTTTCTAGGGTTCAGACCAAGTGTAGAGGACTCTCACTATGGAAATTTCTTTTCTTTTCTCTTTTTTCCTTCTTCCTTCCTTCCTTCCTTCCTTCCTCCCTCTCTTCCTCCCTCTCTTCCTCCTTTTTCTTTCTTTTTTCTTTCTTTCTCTCTCTTTCTTTTCTTTCTTTCTTTCTCTCTCTTTCTTTCTTTCTTTCTTTCTTTCTTTCTTTCTTTCTTTCTTTCTTTCTTTCTTTCTTTCTTTCTTTCTTCCTTCCCTCTCCCTACCCCATCCTTCTTTCTCTGTCCTCTTTTTCTTTCTCTCTCTTCCTTTCTCTTCTCACTCCTTTCCTTCCTCCTTTCTCTTTCCCCATCTTACTTGGATTGAAAGTCTAGTGGTCACTCATGGGCCTGACCTCAATGCTGATTGCCACAGAGTTTAACCAGGTCCCCTTCTTCCTCACGTCCCCTCTGGCAGCCTGGTGGCCAGCTGCTCTTGGAGACTCACCATATTGGTGTTGGGTATAGTAAGGAAATGCAGTCAGCATCATCCACACCCCAGCTCAGAACTCCTGAACTTAAGCAATCCCCAGCTTCTGCTTCCCCATGTCTCCTTTAAATACCCAGGAGGCTGGAAGCTCTCTCCACTGATACATGTGGACAATTCTTCTCTAATCTAGTTTTGGAGAGATCCCTAAGGCCCTGGGAAGTTAAGTCTGTTCTGTAACCAGCCAGGATATGACTCAAACCCAGGTCTTCTCAGCTCCAAATTCTGCCTTTGCTAACAGAGCTTAATTCATTTTTTGCTGAACTGGATTTAATTCAATTATTTAACTCTCTTCCCCCAAGATAGAAGGATTTCCAATTTCTTTCCTTTGAGAGCTTCAAAGAAATCCTTAAATACCTGTGAAAAGTCTATTACCTAAAAAAATAAAGGCTTGACAATTGAAAAAAAATTAACACTTTTTTTTAAAAAAAGAAAAATTGCTCATAGGGCCTCTCACCACAGTCCCGACCAAACTGCCCACATTGCCTGAGCATTATCCTGGGCATTTTCCCCAACTCCCACACTATCCTGTGAGCCGAGCCACCCACTCAAATCAAGAGTGACCCAGTTTGTCTCCCTTTCCTTTAGCAGTCTACCCCAATGGCTGTCCCATTGGGCTCGGAGAGGGCTCAGCTTAGCTTTGTGCTTTGTGGCCAAGCCAAGTGGGGCAACTGGAAACTCACAGTCTGGGAGTTCTCCTCTGTCCTTAGCGCCTTGTGCTAACACACCTTGCTAAGCATGTTTGTGCCTCAGTTTCCTTTTCTGTGTAATGGGAAGAACAAGCTTTGTAGGATTGTGGATTTAGAACTGGAGGGGGACCTTAGAGAACGCCCATCTCCTCAGACAAAAATAAAGATCCGTTTCTAAGTAATGATTAAATATCATTCTGATGTATTCCAGATTTTCCTTATTGTTAGTCCCAGAGTTTTCTCTCTGTAAACCCAAACCTTTCTACAAAATGCGCAGACGGCAGCGTCGGTGCCCGCCATTTTCAAACAAAGCAATAGAAGTCTCCAAAATGGAGGATGGGAAATTTGGCTACTTAAAAATATATATATATATATATAATTTCTCCTCCTCTTTTTTCTCCTTCAGCTAACTCTGCCCTTTTTATCAGCCCTGAGGATGGTCTCCACCCTCTCAGTCCTGGGCCCCGACCTCTCTTTGGGGGCTTTCTTGGGGTCTGCATCCAGGTCTGGGGGACAGCCAGCCAGTTGTCCTGGGTACCAGCCTGACTGGTGATGGCTCATGGGAGCCAGCTCCAAAGGAGGAGATGAGACATTGTGGACGGGTAGGACAGTTGCTGCCCGTGGGATGAGTGGGATGGAAGGGTTGCTCATTTCTCAGAGGATTGTTCTCTTAGGAAGAAAAGGTCTAGACAAACCTGTCCCATCCCAGAGCCAGCCCCGTACAGCCTGACTGATGGGGGAAAGAGCCCAGAATGCACTGGGCTGATTTTGAGTGAGTCACCCTCTTCTCGGGCTTCTGTTTCCTAAAGCGAAATGAAGGCCCCGTTGCCATTTTCTTAGGTCCTTCCCAGCTCCGACACTCTCCAGGTTCTCCAGCTCCGACATCCTCTTTTCTAAGTCTTTCTCAGGTCTAATTCCAGGGCCTCTCCCTGTTCTAAGATTTGACATTCTGTGTTCCAAAGTCCCCTCTAGTTCTAACATTCTCTATTGGTCCGAAGGACCAATTATGAAACAGAAGGGTGGATGCACTCAGGAGGCCGAATGAGAAAAACGTTTCTGGACGTGACTGATGTAGGAAATGGTTTAAATTTACAAGAGTTTTTCTTTCAATGCAAAGAAGTAAAAGAGAAAGAAAACGAACTTGCATCTGCCTTTGAACAAATGAAATCAGATCAAATCAATATTCAATATTCCATATACTGAGGTCTGTTCCGTCTTGGACGTTCCATATTCTAGAACCCCAGCCTAGATACCATCTCCAGCTGTCCAACCACCATCCTTACCCCAGTCAGTGAGAGGTACGGGAGGAAAAGAAACACGGCCCCAAATTTAGGCTAAAAGGAACCATTTCCTACAATTGTCTCATCTTGCTCTGGGGAAGGAGGGATAAGATTGTCAGAGCTGAGAATCCACCCTCTCTAGCCAGCCAGTCCATGGACTCTTAGGGAGCTCTTGCTAGAAAATGTAATTTCTGACCTTGTCCTTTTGCCCTATACTATTGATATCTTCATAGAAAGCCCAGGATCCCATGGAATGGGGACACGGTGACTTTAATTCCATTGATCAGATATTTCTTGATGTTTGTCCTTGTGTCAAATATGGAGATGGATTCTCTTTCCCTTCCCTCCCTCTCCACAATTGAATCTAGCTCCAAGTACAGGTTTTGGGGCTCCTCAAGATCTGGAGGTGTCTGGTCCTCTGGTTTCAGAGGTGACGAAGTTCCTGCTGCTCTCTTCCCTGTCACCTCAGATACCCCCCCAGGTATGGGAAGACCCCTTAGACCCCCCCAGGCGAAGGCCTCCCAGCTTTCTGGGTTCAGCATTCAATCAGGGGACTTAGCGAATCGGGGGGAACCCTCCCCGGGGCCGGCGGCACAGCATGGGCCAAAGCCCAGACTTCAAGTTCTTTCTGCCTTCATCTTAAACTAGCCAGGTGAGCTCTGAGTCTCAGTGTCTTCATGTGTAAAATTGGGGAAAGGATGGTAATCTTCTATAGGAGCAGGTTGGAGGGATTCTAAAGGAAACACCAGAAGCACAAAATCAACACCTTCCTAAGCCAACAATCACCCATCACTAAACAGGAAAGAAATTAAACATAAAAATCTGTGTTGTATAATTGATATTAAATTAATAAAATCAGATCAATAACATAAAAATTCTCCGTTACCATCCTCATTAGTGATTATTATTATTATTATTATTATTTTGCTGAGCTAATTGGGGTTAAGTGACTTGCCGGGGATCACACAGCTAGGAAGTATTAAGTAGTTAAGATTGGAGTTAAGTCCTCTGACTTCAGGGACGATGCTCTATCCACTTCTAGCTGCCCATTAGTGATTATTTTTGCCATTCATCACTTGAGGTTTCTTTGTTATGATAGTATTTTTAGTATTACATAGATATAGTAATAGATAGCTATTTTATACATTAGATATTATAGTGACATCTGGGGAGCCCTCCGAAGTCCTCCTTTGGTCCAATGCCCGGCAGCGTTAACCCCAGCTCAACTCTGGCCTGGAAGAAGCTACATTTTCTCCCCAGTCGTCAGGGAAACTGAGGTACCACAACGGTAACAGCGTCCATTTCTGTGTGAGTTTGAAGCTTACAAAACACTCTCCTTATGACTTCCTTATAAGGCAGCGAGGGCAAATATTCTCACCTCTCTCCCATTTTGCCGATAAAGAGACAGGCTTGATAGGGGGGATGACTTAATTAGCTCAGGGCTAGTAGCTAAGGAGACAAGTTAGTGCTGGGGGTCCTAGAACCCACTCTGAGGGATCCCCCTTTCCCCCAAAGGGTGCCTCAGGTTCCTCATCACTCAGTTGTGGCCCCCTCTCACCCTATCCCCATTTGAAAATTAAAATTCAATCGGCTCATTTTGAGTGTCTATTAAACAGGGCCAGGAGATGGGTGGTACCCGGGATCCCGAGAAAGCTCCATTCTCGGGGGTAAGAAAATCCAAATTCAAAAGGAAGACTCTATGAGGTCAGATAAGAAAGAGAAATGTCTCCTGGGGGCCAAGGCCTGCTGCCTGAAAAGATGGGGAGGGATTGGCCAGGGGACAGAGTGAAGAAATGGCGGATGGCGGCCTCCCAAAGGGTAGCTAAGACAGAGGTTGAGGAGCCGAGGGGGGGGGTTTGTAACTGGCACTTCCCCAACTCCATTTAATAAGCTTTTACTGAATACCTACTATGTGCTAGCTCTGGGAGCACAAAAACAGACACAGAAGAATCAGGGCTTCTAGTCCACTGGACAGGTAGGCGGTGGGGAAGCAACATATAAACAGATAATAAATAAATACAAACTAAAAGTCGTGGAAATAGAAAATCATTTCAGTCCAGAGGGGATGGAGCAGCAGGAGGAGGGGAAGGACTGAAAGGTTTCCTGGGGCAAGGGCAGAAGCTTGAATGGAGGGAGAGATCCCAGGACATGTGGGGGAATCAGGAGCGTGCTCCAAGAACAGAATGCACACATTCACACACAACTGGCTCCTCTCCCAGGATTCCCCTTCCCCTTTGTCTTCTCCCAGAGTCCTCCATCTCTACTCGGCCAAAGTGAGGGCATATGTTGGGCAAAAACCAACCCCCGCACGCTGGAGTCGGCCGTGTCTGCCTCGGATGGCAACGTCCTGCTGCCAAGGCCGGTCCCTGCTAAGGGAAAATCTTTCCCGCTGCCCTCAGGGGTCACCAGCTCCATTAGCAGGGTCAGACTGCGGCTGAAAGCAGAGGCCCGTGGGACCATCTCCGAGCATCTCCGACACATTTGTACTGTATTGTGGGGAAAGCAGCTAATAGAGGGCCAGGCCGTGGAGAGAGAGCCCGAGCTTTTCCAGGAGGCTCCTGGATCTGAGAAAATGTGCCCCGCTGTGATCCCGGAGCTCGGGCAGGTAAGTCCCCTCACCTTCAGAGAAGCAAGTTGGACTCCATTTTATAGAGAAAGAAAGTGGGGCTCAGAGATGGAGGAGTTCGCCTAAGGTCACACCCCAAAAAGTGGCGGCACCGGGACCCCAACTCAAGCCTAAGCCCCCCCTGTGCCATGCTACCTCTCCATCCTGGGGATCCCCTCTCCCTTAGGCCCTCCATCATCCCCTCTAGCCAGAAGTAACAAAGAGAACCATGGCTCCTACAGGCAGAGAATTTAGATCCCGTCCTTTCGATTTAGGCCCTGAGTGACTCAAGCTCTCCCGAACCTCATTAAGAGTCCCCGAAATTTTAGATTTAGAGTGGATCAGGGCTCCTTATGGTCCACCCATGGCTAGCCATAGTTACTGCCTATCCATAACCAGACGGACGCTTCCCCTTTTGTCCTTTCGTATTTTCTCTATCGGCAGATACTAAAAGTACACTTAATTTTCAGTGGGGGCTCCTGAAATTTTGTGAAATTAAAGAGATCCTCACACACGAAAAAAGGTGAAGACTTTTATCCTAGAGACGACCACTAAGTTCAATCCATCAGTCAATCAATTACCTAGTATTTATTAATCACCTACTGTGGACCAGGCCCTACTAGGCACCAGGGATGCAAAGACAAAACTAAAAGTCCCGACCTCAAGAAGCTTTTATTTTAACATAGAAAACAACAGGACCTATATGAATTTATATATATGTAGAATAAAGATAAAAAACAAATGTTTAAAAAAAGATAATATAAATATTCTCAAATAAGGTGCAGAGAATTTTGTAAACCTTCACGAGCATTATAATTATTACCATGTTTACTATGACTGTTATTGTTACTGCTGTTTTAGGCGCCCTCCCCGCTCTGAGCCACGCCGCTCCTGCAGCCCTTGTGATGGATGCTCTTGGCCCCCTGTAATTTCCTCCCCCAGATTTCCTTTTTCTTTCCCGTCTTTCAGGTGTTTTTCATCGCCTCCCTCTCAATACCCCGGGCACTTCCTGCAGTGGAGAATGGGCAGGATGGGTGACGGATCCTAATCTAGACAACTCATCTTGTCTGGACTCTGTATTAGGACGACTGATCTGACGCCCAAGAAAACCAGAGCAAGGGATGGCCGCCGTCCCGGAGAAGCCAAACGGATATTTTTTTCCCAGATCATCAGAGTGGATTATTGTTCCCTCTGGGTTGCTAGGGTTAAGTTCAACCTAGAATCAGTCCTGAAGGCCAGGATCAGAGAAAGTCACTTTTTTTCTGTTTTCTCTCCTAAGCAAGGCCCTCTTGGGCCTCAGACTTATACAGGAGGGCTGCATGAGCAGGCCGGCCCCTGCTGCAGTCACTGAGGGTCAGCAGTGGTTCTGCCAGCCCACAACTGAGCTTGGACCCCCCCCCCCATCAGCTCAGCTTGCCTTAGGGCTCTGCTAAGGAAATCTTGCTTCCTTCCCCCGCGCAGAATGTCACTTCCAGGAAAAATACAGAAGGGGCCACTGAGGAGCCTGGAAGCCTCCTTTGGCCCAGTCCCCCTGGCCAAGCAGGCAGCGCATGAGTGGCTCGCTAAGGTGGATGCCAGCCATGGGGGTGAGTGGGCAAACCGGTCCTGAGAGCAAGGGCCCACCCAGCTCTGGGGAAGGGGGGAACGAGAGGCGCCGGGCACAAAGGGAAGGGGCCCCGGGGAGTCAGTACCTGAGACGGAGGCCAGCAGGCACCCGAGGACGGCGATGAGAAGCGGCATGTCTGGTCCCCGTTCAGTCATCCCGGCCGCCGGAAAAGCGAAGAACCATTCTGAAGATGAACGAGCTCTTTCCTTCCCCTCCCTGGGCTCCCTCCTTCCTCTGCCTCCCGCTCCCTGCCCCGCTCTTCCTCTTCGGGCTCGCTCCCTCTCTGCCTCAGTCTCTTTCTCGTGCCGCTCACTCTCTGACTTGTGGTTTTGGTCTCCAGGAAGCTGGGTCGGTGATGTATGGGAACCCCCGCCAGCATGCGCAGCTGCCCCACAACCCCAGGGAGGCGGAGGCCGGGAGGAGAAGGTGGGGAGAGAGATGGGAGGGGAAGGAAATATCGAGGAGGGGGGACAGAGAGAGGGGCCCCTGCCCCTATTTGTCAACAGCCTGCAGGCACTCGGTTAATGCTTCTATGGCCACACACTGTATTAAGCACCAAGTGTGCTAAAAGCACCGTACCCAAGTCACTTCCCCCCTTCTGACTCAGTTTCCCCTTCTGAAAAAGGAGGACCCAACCTCTCTGCTCACATGGGCACCCCCTTGGTTCCAGCTCCCCCTTCCTGACTTCTCCCTTCTCTAGTCCATCCTCCATCCCTGCTGCCAGAGCCACCTTCTCAGAGTACAAGTCTGACCCCAATTCAAGAAATTCTCTGGCAGAGCCCCACAGATAGGGAATTGCCTCCAACCAACCTTTCTGCTCTGTTCTACATTATTCCTCTTGCTGCCCTCTCCAGTGCAGCCAGATTGGTTTTCTTGCTGTTTCTCACACCCACCACTCCATCTCCCACCTCTGGGACTTTGCTCTGGCCATTCCCAGTGCCTGGAGGACGCAGCATCCCTATCTGGGCTCCTGACAATGTTCTGTTTGCTTCAGTTCAAGCCCCACTCACTCGCAGCTCTCTTTGAGAACAGAGGACAAACAGTATCTTCCACAAGAAGCCTTTGCTCACCCCCCTGCCAGTCCTGGAGGCGCCCGCCCTCCCCAACACCTGGATGTTATTTTACAGTTAGTCTCCAGAAGCTTAAAAAGACAAGTTGTCTCCTCAGAGAGAAGAGATACTTCTTAAGGGCAGCAGGGATTGTTTCCTTTCTGTATTTGCATCCTTAGCACACAGTAGGTGCTTAATAAATGCAGACTGATTCTCCTCTTGTTGTTCACTTTCTGGTCACTGGAGCTCTGGGCTGACTCAAGGTCCCCCCATTGTAACTGGCTGTTGAAGAAGGACGGGGACCCTGTGAAAGGCAGGGAAGTTCCAAATTCGGGGGGGGGGGTAGCAGACACAGTCCCCGCCCCCTTTACCTCAAAGCATCCAAGGATACAGGTGGAGCTTCCTTAGGCTTGCTCTGCGTTCTGTCCACTTGGGTGCCGTGGCTGGCGGGAGCCAGAAGGGGGTACTTTGCCTCCACACTGCCCAGTTGGGCAGTTTCCCCTTCCTTCACTCCCAGGAGCAGAAGCTGGGTCAGCTCGCTGAGCTTGAACTCCAGTGGATGGACCGCCTTGGAGCACGTGTTGGAGTGTGGGAAGGATGGCGTGGTTTCTAAAGAAGCCCTGAACTTCTAGTTGGGGTCCCGGGTTCAAGTCTCGATTCTGGCACTTTGTCCCAAGGCAACTGGCACCAGCCCCTTCTCCAAATTATGGTCCCGGGTTCAAGTCTCAACTCTGGCGCTTAGTCCCAGGGCAAACCTTCCACCAGCCCCTTCTCCAAGTGGGGTCCTGGGTTCAAGTCCCGGCTCTGGCGCTTAGTCCGGGGCAATCTTTGGCCATCCCCTTCCCCACTTCGGCTTCCTCTCCTGTTACAAGAAGGGTTGGGCTACATTTCTGAGGTCCCTCCCACCCTGGGGTTTGGAGAGTCTGGATGAGTGTTCCCCAGACTCCTTGGGGAGGACAAATGCAATACGACCGATGGGGAATCGTGACTCCACATGACTGTGGAGATCCTAATCTGGAGCTAGAAAGAAGGAGGTCAACTCGTCCAGCCCACTTATTCTACAGATAAGGAAACTGAGGCAAAAGGAGGCGGAGCAGGTGGTAAATCACTTTAGCACAGCAGGCTCTGGAGCCAAAGATTTGGATTCGAATCCTGCCTCAGACAGTGACCAGCTGCTGGACCCGGGAAACCCTCGCCTCCTTGGGTCTCAGTTTGAACATCTGTTACGAATGGCCGGGCCCCAGATTGAGCTCTCAGCCCCCTGGGAGAGGCTCCAAGCTTTAGGACCGGGAGCCCAGGTTCCTGCTCCGCTCTGCCCCCAAGCATTGCAGAAAGGCTTCCCCAAGCCCCCCTTGCAGGGGAGAAGGCTACAACCTATAGCAAAGTCCCAGGGCCCTGGGGGCTGGGGGGGGGGGAGGCTGGGGAGGATCGGCGCCTCTCTCCTGTGTTGGGTGGTTGACTCCCAACATGGCCTTAGTAACCGAGCCCTCAGCCGGCTTCCCATCTCTGACACTGGCAGGCGCTGCCCTCTAATGGACGAGAGCTCAAAACACAGGCTGGAGGAGGGCACTGGTGGGGAGGACGGCCGGGTCCCGGGTCTCCCCCAGCAGCTCCCTGTTGGGCACAAGGACCAGCCAGACTCCCGGCGCCCGGAACAATCCCAGACACATATCAACTTCCCATCTACCATCCGGGGTTGGAATACAGGGAACATGCCCCTGAATCTCAGTTTTCTCATCTGCAAGATGGGTACAATCATTTTTGTACCACCTGTTTCATGGGTGCCTACGTATATAAACTATTTCCCAAACCTTTAAGATAAAAGAAAGGAGGAACTTTCCTGTTCTAAATCCTATAACCGATTGGAAATCAAAAAGAAAAGGAACATAAAGCCCTTTGGAAACTCCCAGGTACATGTTTAATGTATATCTTGCCATCTAGGGGAGGGGGTAGAAGGGAGAAAGGGGAAATTGGAACACAAGGTTTTGCAAGGGTCAATGTTGAAAAATTATCTTTGCGTATGTTTTGAAAATAAAAAGCTTCGATAAAAAATAATCAAAGAAAAGAAAAAAAAAGAAATTTCCAGGTACATGCTTAACATATATTGGATTACTTGCCATCTAGGGGAGGGGGAAGAGGGAAGGGAGATGAATTGGAACAAAGGTTTTGCAAGGATTAATATTGAAAAATCATCCTCGCATATGTTTTGAAAATAAAAAGGCTTCAATTAAAAATAATAAAAGCAAAGAAAAAAAGGGGAAAAAAAGAAATTTCCAGGTACTATAGGAATATGGGCTCTTCTTGGTATTCCAGCCCATTCCTGAGCTTCCCTCCCTCCCACATATCCTCTCCTAGTCCCTTCCTCTCCAGTCTTTCAGCCAGTCCTCATCTGCTCAGCCCAATTTATCTCCCTCAGATTCTAGCTGGCATCTTCCAAAGCATTTCCATATACGTGATCTCATTCGGTTCTCACATGAGAAAATCAGCTTCATGCTATTTTACACGCTTCGCAATTTGAAACAACTTGGTCTAAAGAGATAAAATTCACAGAATTACAGATTCTGAGAGCTGGAAGCCATCTCAGGAGCCACCGAGCCCGATCCATGTACAGCATGACTTCCTGAGAAACAGTCACATAGACACTGAATAAGGGAAGAAGCCCCATGTTCTCCAGCAGACATTCCACCGCTGGACAGCTCCCTGTTGGCCACAAAGCCTCAGTTGGCCTGTTGGCAGCTCCTGGACACGACTCCTGGTGCTCTCCTCTAGGGCCAGATGGATTAAGTCTCTCTTCCATGTGCCAGCCCCTCATGTACTTTAAGACAGAGATCAGATTTCTTCTCTAGGCAGAACAAGCCAGCTCTTGCTCCCTCATAGGACACGAATTTCTGTCCTTTCACAAACATCTTGCCGTTAGGTGGCCAAACGGATAGGGCCCAAGGCTTGAAAGCAGAAACACCTGAGTTCAAATCTGACTTCAGAAGTGTACTAACTGTGTAACCCTGTGCAAACCACTGTTTTCCTCAGTTTCCTCTTTTGTAAAATGGAGATGATCATAGCACCTACCACACAGGATTGAGGTGAGGTTCAAAAAAGAATAATAATTGTAAAGCACTTATAATGTGGCTGACATATAGAAAACACTGTTGTAGATAACAAACGTTAATGATGATAAGAATGATAATTATAATTATTCTCCACAAATCATGGCACCCAGATAAATATATTTAGAAGAATTACACAAGTTTAACCTATATTGGATTGTTTGCTTTTTTAAGGAGGGAGGGATAGAGAGAAGGAGAAAAATTTGGAACAGAAGGTTTTGCAAAGGTGAATGTTGAACTGAATATAATGCTGCAGACCTAGTCTGGCAATGGCAGTGTCCAGTAAGGTCATAACAGGGACATGCTAATAAATGTTTAACAACCAGGTCTCTGGAGAGGAAGAAAGTGCATGAAAAGCACCTTTTTAAATTTAGTCACTATTGTTGCAATTTTCAACAAATCAATAAAGAAAAAAAAATCAAGCATCAATTTGTAGCATTTAACTGATTTTTGTGGTCTAAATGCTCACCCTGGAAATTTAGCAATCATTTTTGTTTTCACTTCCCTATTCCTGCAAGCTGTGCCCTCTTAATTCAGCACAAAACTGAATGAACTTTTTGGCTGCCACATTTTACTGCTGACTCATCTGGGCCTTACAGGTCACTAAAACCCCCTAAGTTTTTTTTTCAGAATCACTACTGCGTAAGTAGATCTCTCCCATCATTTACTTTTGAAGTTGACTTTCTCATGCTCAAGTGTAAAGCTTGACATTTATCCCGACTGAATTTCATCTGATTCAATTCAGTCCCATGCTCTAGACTCAAGATCTTTTTGAATTCACTGCATTTAATTGTCCCTCTCAGCTCTGGGGCATCTGAAAATGTGAGGAAAATTCTGTGTCTTTATTCAAATCATGAGCAGTAAATGATTGATGGGCAACCTATGATTGATGGGTTGGTTGCTGTCCTTCACCCTCGAAGAAGATCAAAATGACATCATTATGTTGGAATCAAGATACAGTGTGTGACTGTGGATGATCAAACCAATATGAGCTCTGAATGCTTTGCCACAGATCAGGCACAGATGAACATCTGGAGTGGGAGATGGTTCTAAATTTATACATCTACTTTTTCTTTTGAGCTACTGGAATTCTGCTTTGCTCATAGAGTCCATCACCTTCTTCGATGTGGGCAGGCCATGCTGGGTGGTCCCGTGTCCTGGTCTTTCATGGCACACAATAGATTTAAACTTCTTCTGAATTTCTCCATCATTTTAATTCAATGAGTCTTGATGTTTGTGATTGTTCTGGCCCAGTGGAGTGAAGGCAGAGCAGGATACCAAATCTTTGAAAGTTGCTGACTCCTTCTCTGTTCCACTGTTTTTAACCATGGGTTGGTTTAACTTTCCCTTCAAGTTATACAAGTCACCTGCCAGGAGAAACATTCTAATCTGTGGACATGAATTCTTCTGGTAGTTAGTTGTCTTGCCTTGGAGCCACCACTTTTGCTAAATGTGAATCTTTAGCTTGGAGAGGATAAGTCCATGATCAGTCCAGCACCCTGCACCTCACATTGCTTTGGTCACTCTCACATCTGTCTCTTCTCCCTACAATCACAAAGTTTGTTGCAAAGGGGCAGCCACAAACTTTTACTGCATTTAGATAAATGGAAGATAGTATTGGTGATGAGAAGGTCTTGAGATGCACAAGTCTTCAGGAATAAGAGACCATTGCTGTTGCCGTTTCCAATCCCATTCCTTCCAAGGACTTCCTACCATATCTGGTAGCATTAAAGTCATTCAGAATTGTGGATGCCAATTAATTGGGGAATGGCGGAGTAAGTTATGATATATGAATGTAATGGAATATTATTATTCTAAAAGAAAAGAAAAGATGGTTTCAGAAAAGTCTGAAAAGACTTACGTGAACTGAGGCTAAGTGAAGTGAGAAGAACCAAGAACATCATACACAGCAGTAACAAGATTATTTGATCATTAATTCTGATGGACTTGCCTTTTTTCAACAATGAGATGATTCAAGGCAATTCCAATAGACTTGTGATGGAAAGAGACAACCTCATCCAGTGAGAGAAATAGGGAGACTGAATATGGATCAAAGCATTTCCCCCCTTTTTGTTATTGTTGTTTATTTGCTTGGTTTTTTTCCCTCCTGTTTTCCCCCTTTTGATCAGATTTTTCTTGCACAGCATGATGCATATGGAAATATATTTCGAAGAATTGCCGAAGTTTAACCTATATTGGATTGTTTGCTATTGTGGGGAGGAGGAAGGGATGGAGAGAGGGAGAAATTTTTGGAACAGAAGGTTTTGCAAAGGTGAATGTTGAAAACTATCTTAATATGTATTTGGACAAATACAATATTATTAAAAAAAATAAAACCACTCAGAATTATAAGCTTGGCTTCTGTTACATTAAGGATAAGGCTCTCCAGATCCTCATAAATATTTTTCTTTGAACTCATCAGGGTTTGTCATGGTGGGATCATACACACTAATGATGTAGGAAAACCCATCGTTTCCTACAAGTGCCAGTTTCATTGTCATGAACCTTTCATTCACGCCTTTGGCGAGGCATATGAGCTTGTTAATTGTATTAATTTCTGTTGTAAAACATCAACAAGCTTCACAGTGCTCCCCATCACTGTGAACCCTCCAGAAAAACGTGGTTCCAGCTCCCATCTCAGTAAGCTGGCTTTCATTTGCCAGCCTTGTTTCACTTAGGACTGCTACTGGGATGTGATTCCGGCTGAGTTCTCTTACAGCAAGAGCCGTTTGTCTTTCAGGTCTACTGGGATTTTGTGCAGTCTATAAGGCTCACACATTGCATGTATCAATAGGGAGTGGAATCATTTTCGCAAAAGTTTTTGTACTATTACTTTTTTGGGGTATTTTCGCCACTGAGTAGGATCCTTGCCTGCTGCAGTAATCAGGCAAGTGATCCCCAAACATACCCCTTCCTCACACTAGCAGGTAAGCAGGATGGTCTTTAAAAGGCTGCTCTGACCCCCGGGGGGGCTGCCAAATCCCACTGCTGCTTCCAGCGAAAGGACAGCCCAACAGCCTGGGCTGGGTTGTGACCACTGCTCCTGCTGCTTCATCACTTACCTGTCCCCACATGGCTCTCAGGAAGGAAAAAATTCTAAAAGGGAACCGGGGGATGACTTTTGATCTGTGTAATAATTGGGTTTAAGCGAAGCAGAGCTAGAAAGCTGTCTGCATCAGAATCCAGCGGTAAGAAGATTGGCAGTGGCTTAGATTGCAGCCAACGAGCTTGGCTTTGAGCCCAAAACATCACCTGCTTTGACCATTTCCCAGGCCTGGAAGGATCTTTCTCTTCCTCTCCATCTTCTGGCTTTCTCCAGTCTTAACTAAAATCCCTTCTGCTACAAGAAGCCTTTCCCAATGGCCCCTCATAATAATGTTCTTTCTCTGGGATCCAGTGCATGTTAAACTTTGAGTTCCTTAAGAACAAAGACTGAACCCAGCCTTTCTTTATATCCCCAGCATTGTGCTGTAGACACTAGGTGCTTACGTGATAATAAAACAAAGACCTTACAGCTACTAGGAGAGATATGTGCTATTATTATTCCCACTTTACAGATGAGGAAACTGAGGTTAAAGGACTTGCAGCTAAGTAAAGGGCAGCTTACTTCTCTGACTCTACCTATTGTACCATCTTGGGGAACCTACTTCATACTTCCTAGCTATGTGACCCTGGGCAAGTCACTTAGTCCCAATTGACTCACACTAAAAAACAAAAAAACCCAAACATCTTGGGGATCTTTCTACTTGTTGACTGATTCATTCACTCATTCTGTAAACTTGTCCAAAAGGAAACGAGGTCAGGCTAACATGACCCGTTCTTGGTGAAGCCGTACTGGCTCGAGGTACTCGCCCCCACTTCCCCTTTTCAGACAATTGCGAACCAGCTCTCTGATGAGTTCATCTAGAATTTGCCCAGGAATCCCAGTCAATGACCTATAATTTACAGATGTTCTCTTCCCTTTTTTTGAAAATTGGGACATTTGTCCTTTTCCAAACTGTGTCTCCGTCATGCCGATCTCATTGTTGTTTTGCTGAGAATCCTGGACCATTACTAGCGCCACGCCGGAAACTAATCGCTTCCATTTGGATTGTCTTAGGAAGATGCTGAAGATCCCCTGGCAGGAGAAGGTACCAGACCCCAGGTTCTTTCTTGAACTAAACCGCCAAACGATCCAACGTTGGGCTGACCACGGGGATAGAATACCAGCGTGTGTTTCCCTAAAAAACCACCGAGGCTCAGAGATGCTATGAAGTCAAATTTGCTTCTTTGCATTAGGAACCCCAGTTTTTCTTTTGTATTGCCTGAAGTTTGAGCATTTGGGTACCAGATCTTCAAAGCCAGAGGTTTTTACTCTTGGCTTGTTTCTAGGATTTTGTCTCTGGAGAATTTCTGGATGTCTTGAATGCGATTCTTTCTGCTTCTTTTGCAGCAACATTCTAAGGTAGGGATTCTTATTGTGAAGTCCCATAAACTTGTTTTCAAGAAATAGTTTGCTATTTAAATAGAATTGATTTCCTTTGTAATCCTACGGGTTTGAATTTTTGCACTTAAAAAGTGTTATTCTGCAAAAGGGTCCTTGAACTTCACCAGTCAGACGGTCCAAGGGACCCATGACCCATGACCCAAAAAGACTTTTGCTTTTGCCCACGATGAGGTAAACAAATAGTCTCATCCCACCCCAATCTTTTACTTTAAAGCCATTTCTATTAGATTTGCAAAACACTGGTCAAACCCATTCTTAAGTTCATGGAACCTATACAAAAATTGCCCATATATTAGAACCACCACCAGATGGTGGCTACCAGCCCATAGAGGATGTGGCTGGTTCTGGTGTGGGAACCTGGTGATGCAGGGTTACCGAACCCACTGGGTTTTAGTCAGCATGTATGTGTGTGGGGGGGTGTTGTGAGTGTACAGGTTTGTGTATGTGTGAGTACATATGTGCCCATGTTCTCGTGGGGGGGAAGAGACATGGAGGATGCCGACGGCTAATTTTCCCTCAGATCAGCCAGGCGTTTGATTCAATTTGGCGCCTTTCTATGAAATGTCTCATTCCCTGGGAACGTGACTGGCGCTGTCTGTCTTTTCTCACCTTGGATGGGATGGAACTGATTTTTAAAAAAACCCATTCTCTATTTCATGTCTGTCTGTGCTTTGAATATTGAGCAGGAAGCTGGCTCTCAGCAGCTGCTCTAATTAATTAGCTTGATTATATTTAATACAGTTGCAGTCAGGGCCTCTTGAACTCAATTTACAAGCTAGAGGCAAATACAGTCTGAGACCTGGATGGTGCTTCATCACTGAGAGCTCAGGCTATCTTAACAAATTGAGCTCCCTCCATGCACAACACACAGCAGGGGCCAGATAGATGGAATACTGGTGATTTATTCTGGGATTTCTAACTCAAGAAGAACTGGGCCATACTTCTCTCATGCTGATGGGATCAGTCATTCAGACTATAAACATTTATTAAGAATCTACGAGAGCAGCTAGGAGGCACAATGGATAGAATGCTGGGCCTGGAGTTAGGAAGACATCCTTTTCCTTCCCTTCCCTTCTCTTTCTTATCCTTCCTTTCCCTTCTTTTCTCATCCCTTTCTTATCCTTCTTTTTCCTTCCCGTCTCATCCCTTTCCTTCCTTTCCCTTCCCTTTCTTTCCTTTCTTTTCCTAGTCTCTTCCCTTCCCTTCCCTTCTCATCCCTTTCTTATCCTTCCCTTCCCTTTTTTGTCCTTCCCTTCTCATCCCTTCATTATTCTTCCCTTCCTTTCCTTATCCTTCCTTTCCCTTTTTATTCTCCCCTTCCTTATTCTTTCTTATCTTCCTTTCCCTTCCTTTCCTTAGCCTCCCCTTCCCTTCTTTATTTTTTCCTTCCTTTCCCTTCCCCATTCCCTTCCCTTTTTTCCTTCCCTTTCCTATTCTCTTCCCTTCCCTTCCCTTCTTTTCCTTTCCCTTCCCTTCCTTTTCTTATCTTCCCCTTCCCTTTTCATTTTTCCCTTCTTTTCTCTTCCCTATTCCCTTCACTTTCCTATTCTCTTCCTTTCCCTTCACTTCTCTTCCCTCCCTTATCCTTCCCTTTTCCCTTCCCTTCCTTTCCTTTTCCTAGAATGTCAGTGTTGGTAAATACACATGTGAAGCCCTTTGCAAACCCTAAAGCACTATATAAATGCTAGCTATTGTTATCCCTGTTATTATTATTATCATTATTACTTTACCTGGTCCCACATACAGTTGAACAAGGATTCCTATAACACCCTCAACAAGTGATTTTGCAGACCATGCCTGAAGATCTCCAGTGCTAGAGAATCCACCGGCTCTCCCAGTTTTCCCATTCTATTTATGGAAGTTCAGCTGATTAGGAATCTCTTCTTGACACAAGTCTAAATTCATCTCTTTCCCACTTTCCCCTACTGCTCTTAGTTCTCATCCATTCAAATCCAGTGTCACCTCCTAGAAGTCTTCGTGGTCACGCCTCTTCAGGAAAGCTCTATCCTGCCTCGGACTCCACAGAGTTGGCTCTCTTGGGCTTTCTTGCGAGTTCTGTTGTGGTGGCTGCGGTGGGTTCCTTTGGTTTCAAAGATCAATAGCAGCACGACACTCATGAGTGATGCATTGATCTGTATGTGAGTTGGATTTAAAAGAGGCAGAGTAGCTCAGAGTTGTCAGCCTCTCTCTCAGAATCATCAAAATTCAATGGATGACCACAGATGACCTTGATGTCCTCACATCCCGGCAGCTGGGAAACTGGGACTTCCTCGCTGCTGAAAGGGCCGTGTCGGGAGGCACCAGTCACCTCTTCATTGTCAAACCCAGAAGCCTTTTCTCACTCCTCATTCTTCTTGAACTCTATGCTGCCTTGGACCTAATTGACCCCTTCCTTCTTCCGGACACTCTCTGAGTTTCCATGACTTGTTCTCTTGGTCCTTCTCTTGCCAATCTGACCACTCCTGTTTGGCGTATCATCATCCATGTCCCCCATCCCTAACTGTGGTTGTCCTCTAAAGCTTTCCCCTTGGCAGTCTTCTCTGAATATACCGCCTTTTGATGAATTCATGCCCTCCCAAGGGAGTTCTTCATTTAGGTGGCTCCCAGATCTCTGCATTCAATCTGATTTCTCTCCTGAATCCCAATTCTGAATTACCAAATGCCTAATAGACATTTCAAACTAGAGATCTTGTATTCAGATATCGCAAACTCAACATGTCCAAAACTAAACTCATTTAGCTCCAACTTTAAATCACCTCCAGACTTCCAGGCTCCCAGAATAGCCATCTCTACCAAACTCCCCTACTTCTGCTGAAAGCTCCCCTATCCATGGTACATTGGATAGAGAACTGTTTTTGAAGTCAGAGGTGCTGAGTTCAAATGCTGACTCTGCCACTTACTACCGGTCTAGTTTTAGGTAAATCTCTTTTGCTTTCTGGATCTCACTTTCTTGATAAGGTTGGACTGATGGCTTTTGAGATCACTCAGATCCATAAACCCCAAGTCATCTTCACCTCTTCTCTCTCCTGTAACCTTATAGCCAATAAATCAGCCAGGTTTTGTCCGCCTTGCCTCCTCACCACCTGTCACAGCCATCCCTCTCCTACCCTCATGGGGCCATCTTCTTGGTGTGGATGCTGATCACCCTCTCCTGGAGCACTAGAACTGATTGCTCTTCTCTCCTCATTCCCCTTTTCCACCCATCCCCTGCCAAAATGATCTTCCTAAGACATGTCACTCCTCCTTGAGAGCGATTCTCCATTACCCACACGGTAAAATGCAGACTCTTGGCATTTATGTCCCTTCCAGGGCTGGTTCGGATCTACTTTTCCAGTCTTCTCTCAAACCACTCTCCTTAAGGACCCTGTTCCCCAAGTCCCAGGCTTCATCCATCTCTAGTTTGCACTTGGATCCTCGGATTCCTTCAGTTCGAGAGTCACCTCCTTGATTCTTTCCTTTCTGAATATGTAATATGCCCAGAACCACCATGCTCATCTAGACCCCTGTTCTATCCTTCATTGTCAAACCCAGAAGCCTTTTCTCACTCCTCATTCTTCTTGAACTCTCCCAGCCACAAGTAGATCATCAGTAACATTTTACAGCCTCTTGCCTGCCTTATTCAGAAGAGCCTTCCTTTTCATCCCTTTCCAGTCCTGGAAACATAATCAAATCAATACTGCCGTTACTAGAAATTTAGACCTTAGGGTCAGGAAGATGAGTTTGAATAAATTACATTTATTAGTTGTGTGTTTCTGGGCAAGTCATTGACTCTCTAAACCTCAGTTTTCTCATTTGTAAAATGGGAATAATAAAAGCGCCAACTCCCAGTGTTGTTGTGAGGATCAAATGAGATATTTGTAAAGCACTTTGCAAATCCTAATAGGCTATATAAATGCAAACTGTTATTATTACTCTTTTTTTCTTTTTTTTTAAATTATAGCTTTTTATTTGCAAGTTATATGCATGGGTAATTTTACAGCATTGACAATTGCCAAACCTTTTGTTCCAATTTTTCCCCTCCTTTCCCCACCCCTTCCCCTAGATGGCAGATTGACCAATACATGTTAAATATATTAGAGTCTGTTATTATTACTCTTGTAAAAAGTATATCCACCTATTCCCCTATGACTTCAGTCGACTACGACTTTCTAGACCCATGACCCGGTTCTGGTCACAACTCTCTCCTCTACGTGTTATCCTTCTTGATTAGAAAATAAAATTCTCAACGACAGGGATTTGGTTTTGTAAATATCCCCATTCCTTAGTACGGGGCTTGGCAAAAACTATTTTTTTTTCATTCATTTGTTCTTTGAGGACAAAGAACTGCTTCATTTTTGTCTTTGTGTGGTCCAGAAACATCGATGTGTTTCACGAATGCTACTTGGCATTATTTATGTCCTGGTCTTTCCTCTCCAGCAGATCCCCGTGAGGACTTAACTTGTCTCTTACTCATCATCGATTCAATTCATGGGATTATAGGATTTAGAACTGGAGGCGACTTTAGGATCTCCTAATTGAAATCCTCTTTTTACAAAGAAGGGCAGCTAGGTGGCGCTGCAGCGGATAAAGCGTAGATCCTGGAATAAGGAGGATCTGAGTTCAAATGTGATGGTAGACCCTTGACTAGTTGGTGTGACTCTGGGAAAGCCACTTAATCCTGTTCTGGGAAGTGACTCATTCAGGGCCACACAGCTAGTAAGTATCTCAGAGCAGATTTGAACTCGCTTCCTGGTTCAAATATTTTTTTTCCCCTGAGATAATTGGGGTTAAGTGACTTGCCCAGGGTCACACAGCCCCGGAAGTATTACGTGTCTGAGACTCGATTTGAACTCAGGTCCTCCTGACTTGGGGGCTGGTGCTCTAACTACTGCAGAACAGCTACCAGCTGAAGCAAATGGGCGGCCTGGAATAGAGCGGGTGCTGGTCTGCTCCTGGATGACTGGCCACTTGCTATTGTTCTAGGGCCAGCTGGACACTGAGGTTTTGCCAGCCAGAGGCTGAGATTCTGGGACTCGTTGGCTTGAGCATGGAGGCTTGCTCTTAGTCCTGGCAGACAAGCCATGTTCACATGGCCTTTTAAGTGCATTTCCTCATCTGATCCTTATAGCTCCCTTTGCCTTTTTGTTTATAGGCAAGAAAACTGAGACTCCCAGAAGCCCCCGGCTCCGATAAGCACTAGAGCTGAGACTCAAGCCCGGGTCTTCCTGATCCCAGGACATCAGGGCTGGAGGACACCTCGGCCATCAGCAGGGACAGCCCCCCTCCCTCCACGCCCCACACCCCCCTCCCCAACTTATTTCCCAAGAGAGAAAACGGAAGAAGCCATCTGCTCACAATCGCAAAGCCAAGTCTGGCTCTCTTTGTTCTGATTTCAGCCTCTTTCCATTACTCCGGACTCTTCCTCAAAAGGAAAGTTTCAGAAAGTTTTCTCTGTCCTCTCACAGCGCCTCGCAGAGGGCTCCACATAAGGATGTGAAGGGACATTAGAGATCAGCCAGCCCCAACCCTCTATTTTACAGAGAGGGAAACTGAGGCTCCAGGAAGGGAAAGCCGGCTTAGCTGCAAGAGCTTGAAGGCGAGTCTTTGGATGTGAAGAAACAGCAGCTTGTTTGTTGTGGGGTGGGCGGGGAAGCAGGAGAAACGAAAGTGGATGAGTTCATTTGGCTTTGGGCTCCAGCATCGGGAGGGGGGCCGGTAGGGGAGGGGAAGGGGAATCCGGCAGGAAGGGGATTTAGAAAGCTGGATGGGTCAGCAGCCTGGCCTCTGACTTTCATTTCTCGTTAGGGAACATCATGTGATGATATTGGTCTGGGAGGAAAAGGGGAAGTGAGGAGAACACACAGAGAGAGCCCAGAGGGTCACACAGAGACAGGCTCCAGAGTGCTCAAGGACTGGGGAGCTAGGCCGGGCCGGAGGGCTGCAGGGGGAGAAGGGAGAGAGCTGGAGGGAGCTGCCACTGAGCCAGGGCCACTCGGGACAGAGACAGGGCGTGGGGGAAGCGGGAAGGGAAAGGAGAACCAGAGGAGAAAGGAGAGCCAGAGGAGAGAGAGTGGGAGCAGACAGGAGGGAGAGAAGGGGGGAAAGAAAGAGTGGAAGCAGGCAGGAGGGAGAGAAGAGAGAGAGGGGAAGGGGGGGGGGGGTAAGAGAGGGGGAGCAAGGAGGAGGGCAGAGAGAAGCCAGTTAGAGGCGGAGGAGGGCAGGCAGGAAGGATGAAAGGGTAGGAAGGAGTCGGAGGGGAAGGAAGGGCCAGAAGGCGGCCCTGTGGGAGCCATGGCTGGCGATGGAGTGCCCGGGGAGCACAGGCCCCTACTGGGCCCCTCGCCGAGGAGCCTCACAGCTCTGGGCCGCCGCCGCCAGGCTGCCTGTGCCGCCGTGCTCCTGGCGGAGATGCTGGAACGAGCCTCCTTCTTTGGCATCTCCTCCAACCTGGTGCTCTACCTCAACAGTCTCAACTTCAACTGGGACGGCGAGCAGGCGACCCGGGCCGCCCTGGTCTTCCTGGGGGCTTCCTATCTGCTGTCCCCCATCGGAGGCTGGCTGGCGGACGTCTACCTGGGCCGCTACGCCACCATCATCACCAGCCTGCTCATCTATGCCGCGGCCTCCTGCCTGCTGCCCCTCACCGCTTTCCCCGATGGCCGCCAGTCCTTCTGCGGGGGGATGCCCACTGCGGTCATCCAGCCCCCCTGCCCTGGCCAGGACTGCCAGAGGGAGTCTCCCAGCCCCTACTGCGCGCCCACCATGTACGGGGGCCTCCTGCTGCTGGCCCTGGGCATCAGCTCAGTGAAGGCTAACCTCACCTCTTTCGGGGCTGACCAGGTAAGAAGAATCAAGGCTGAGACTGAGGGTGTGTGTGGGGGTCCTCAGGCGGGAGACCTACAGCCACTGTGGCCTCCATCCACCCAACAGTTCTTGTTCCTTTCATTTTTTTTAAAGTGACTCATTCAGGGACAATAGATTTGAAATCGGGGCTTTATCCACTGAGTTTCCCAGTTCCCCCTCATTTACTGAACATTTCTAAGTAGCATGGGAGGAGGCGCCCAGGCTTTGTGGCCTGGCACTCTGGGCCAGGAGTTTGGCCACCCCGTGGCAAAGGCCAAAGTGACAGTGGCCAGTTCTGGGGCTGGCTGCTCAGACCACCCTGTGGGGTGGGAGGAGGCGAGAGACACTGGAAAAAGGCTGGTTTAGAGAGCCCCAAGCTGATACCAGCCAGTCCCACACCCACCTGTGTCTTTAATGTCCCAAGAAAAACAGGAAACGGTTCTGGGAAAAAGGGATCTGTCTTCTCTTGCCGTCTTGGTGGGGCTTCAGAGGAATCGCTAACTGGGAGACGGTCAGAGGTGGGCAGCTGGGAAGTCCAGCTGCTCTCAAGTCCAGGTTGGGTCGTGGAAGAACGGAACATATTTAACTAGGAGAAGAGGGAGCCTGAAGGGATGTGGACCCCCGAGGGCTGGCCTTTGGAGGGCAATGAGCTTGTTCTGCTGGGCCTCCAAGCAAAGCTAAGAGTCCGGAGGGGAAGTGGCGGCAGATGAACTTGGGCCCGAGGTCAAAAAGTAGCCTGGTTCCAGTTTTGGACAGCCCCAATAATTGGGGAGGAGGTGAGGGAGGAAGCTTTAGCTCCTCAGAACCAGAACTCTCGCCACGACCCGGCTCTTCTGCCGTTAATGTCTCTTTGGGTAGCTCTGGGAAGCCATTCTCCCTCTCTCTGGGTCTCAGGAGACCGCTAGGCTACCATGTACTAGATTATAGACGCCTACATTTTACCGGAGTTGAGAACAGGGTGGAAGGAAAGGACTAGGGCCCTCACCCATCTGCACCTGGTTCGGGAATCAGGGAGGAGTCTTCAACAACATTGGGATTTTCAAGGGGAGAGCAAAATGCATGAAGACCTGTGATAAATATGGCCTCTGCTTTTGAATAATCCTAGGGGTACATCAGTGAGAGAGAGAGGAGGGGAAGGAAAAATAGAAGAGATAGAAATGGAAAGAAGGATGAGGAGAGAGAAAAAGAGATAAGTGAGAGAGAAAGAGAAAGGAGGAGAGAAGGAGAGAGAAGAGATAGAAATGAAAAGAAGGATGAGAAGAGAGAGAGGAGGGGAAGGAAAGAGAAGAGATGGAGAAATGGAGAGAGACACAAACTGATATAGAGAAGAGACAGACAGACAGAGAGAGGAGAGAGGGAGAGAAATAAACAGAGACAAAGAAAGAATATTATTTTCTGGACAAAAGAACAAGAAAATGAGAGCAGAAATTCTCTCCTTTTAAAATCTCCTGAGTGGATGGCTTGATGGTCAACTTGCTGCTGTCATAGGACTAAGGAACCAAGAAGTCTGTTAGTCATCCCAAAGTACATATTCTTCAATGCTTTGTCACATGCAGCACCAGAAAATGGCAGGGGAGGCCTGCTGGGGTTCACAAATCCTCCCACTGGGGTGTGTTCTAGCCAGAGCAAAGCAGGAGCCCCCGGTTATTCTCATTGCATCAGCCTAGTGTGTGCACAGCGTATGCGTCACAGATCTCTTCCCATAGTCCTCCCTTGTCTTCTGGAGGCCATCTGCTCTCCCACCCCCAGAGCCTCCCCCATTTCTTCTTCATTAACTTCACAGAATTATGGAATCTTGAAAGTGAGGGGGATCTCCAATTGGATCATCGAACCCAATCTGTTCCACTCGAAGAGCTCCATTGCAAAGGAATCCACCATCTCCCAAGGCAACCCAATCCACTCTGAACTAAGAATCCGGCCATTCTTCCCAATATCCAGCCTAAATGTGCTGCTTTTTATCTTCTTCCTAACTTGGTTTTGCCTTCTGGGGCCCAAGAGAACAAAGCTGATCCTTCTTCCAAAGGACGATCCTTCAGATCCTGAAGACGGCAATCACGTTCCTTCCAAGTCTTCTCTCCTCTGGGTTAAATATCCTTAGTTCCTCCTCTGATCTGTCTAGGTCTTACAGATCTTGGACCATTCCTGGCCACTCTCTGAGGCATCCCCCGGCTCTTTCTGGAAATAGGGTCTAGAACTGAAGTCATTCTAGAGCTATGAACTAGCACTGGACATCCCAGGGTAGTCTAAACCAAGCCCAAGAATTGAATCAAATTTCTAAGGAGTCATGAAGCTGTAGCCAATGATGGCAGGTATGGACCTAAAAGTTCTCTCACAGATCGACTCAAGAGCCAGTGGAAAAAGGGGGAACGACCTTCAAGAGAAGCTTCTCTCAGCTAAATCTATGATTGTGCAGATGGGAAAACTGCAGATATGGGTGTTAGTAATTGTATTTCTAGACTTTTGTGGGTCTTAACAAGCTTTTTCCTCACTATGAGTGAGTGAAGCATGGAGCAAGTTTTGCAGATGCATGAAAGCTGAAGAAGTCAATGGTAGGAAGGACAATAACCGCCATTTTTATAGCACTGGAATGGTAATGGAGTGGGAGCGAGCCCAGCTGTGCATGTGCTAGTGATCCCCATTGTGACATACTCCAGCTGCAAGCTGCCACCCACCCTGGGCGTTGGGGATCACGGGAAAAACCTCCTCCCCACAAAATATATCCAGAACAGAAGCAATCTCTCCTCTTTTTATAGCCTACTGAGGGGAGGCTGGCTCAGTTGCCATTAATCTTCAATGGAAACCCCTAGTTGTGAGGGGCAATCGAGGGTCCCAAAGCAAGAGGGCTTTTTTGGTTGTTGTAACAGACTCTACATCCCTGTCAGTGGGCACCCCCACTACATTTCTATGAATGTTGGAGGGGATGTGGGAAAACTGGGACACTGGTACATTGTTGGTGGAATTGTGAATGGCTGTGAAGGGCTGTTTCTCCCAATACTACTATGAGGTAGAAAATACAAAGACTGTTTTTTATGGATGAACCAGGTGAGGGCCAGGGGAATGGAGGAAGGTAACCAAGGTCACACAGGCAAGTGACAGGGGGAGAATTTGGCTGCAGATGGCTGGGACTTCAAGACCAACACACTTCCCCTTGCATCTGTGCTTCCCTTGTGGGCAGATTTGATCATCCCAATGACCCAAACATCCTGTTCTAGAGGAAATACATTAAGACAAGTCTAGTCCTGGCTCCAGCAATGCTCACTCCGGGCAAGTCATTTCCCTTCCAGATCTCAATTTGCTCATCTGTTGAGTGGGGACAATAAGATGTTGTTTTCACTGAGTAGTTATAGGCCAATAGTCTATAGTATTATAAGTGTATAAACTCTCAGCAGCAGGGTCCCTATGATCTAATCTCAGGGGACATAAGGATTCCTATTCTTTATGGGGGGGCTTGCCAAGTGTCTGAAAGGGTGAGGCGATAGAAATACTGTAGGAGGGTTGGTATTAATAGCTGGATGCAATCACATGCTCAAAAGAGGAAGTTGTCCAGATGTACCCTAAGAGATATGGTCCGTGCCCTTTTCTCTGAAGTTTTGCTAAAATAATAGCTGTCACAGTGGATAGAGCACCTGATCTAGCAAGACCTGAGTTTAAATTCTGCCTCAGACTCATACCAGATGTGTGACCTTTTACCTCTCTCAGTCTTAGTTTCTCCATCTGTAAAATGGGGATAATCATGGGACCCGCCTCCCAGGGTGGTTGTGAGGATTGAGTGAGGTAATATTTGTAGAGAGCTATCAAAGTGGCAACTGTTACAATGGCAGACTTTTAAGTAGAAGCTTTCTTGTAAGATCTTCTTGGAGATTCACAGCCCTATAAAATGGGTGCTGCAGGAATTCTGTAGTCTGGGCTTGAAGACCACAGAGATTAAATGGTTTGCCCATAGTGCATAGACAGTAAATGTCAGAGGTAGGATTTGAACTCTCTCAGATCTTCCCTGCTCCCGATGCCAGATGTAGAGATGCTCCATAGACACTTTGAGGGCCTCCACAACATGATGCTGCCTCCATGGCTCAAGGAATATGAGCTAGAACATATATACACCAAGTGGTATAGCATCTAAATTCCTAAAGAAGTTGAGAGAGCTGCAGGAAGAATTAGACAGCAGAACTATACTAGTGGGGAATCTCAACCTCCTTCTTTCAGAACTAGATAAATCAAACCACAAAATAAATGGGAAAGAAGTTAAGGAGGGAAATAGAATTCTAGAAAAATTGGTGGAGCAGGGCAAGTGCGCTGGAGCTGAAGATGAGGGCTTCAAACCCCACATGTTCCCCTCACCTCACATCTGCCCCCCTCATTCCCTGGCAGGTGATGGACCTGGGACGAGATGCCACCCGACGTTTTTTCAATTGGTTTTACTGGAGTATCAACCTGGGTGCAGTTCTGTCCTTGTTTCTGGTGGCCTTCATCCAGCAGAACATAAGTTTCCTGGTGGGCTACACCATCCCCGTGGTCTGTGTCGGTCTCGCCCTGCTCGTGTTCATCTGCGCAGGCCCCCTGTTCATCACCAAGCCCCCCACAGGCAGCCAAGTGTCCTCCATGCTGAAGCTTGCCATCCAAAGGTGCTGTCCTCAGTGCTGCCGTTGTTTACTCAGGTAAGGTGCCTTGAGCAGGCGATGGTGAAGGTGGTGACCACAACTGAGTACCAGAGAGCTTAAGGGAAATGCCAGGATGAGAATCGGTCAATCCAGGATAGCTAGGTGGCGCAGTGGATAGAGTACCAGCCCTGAAGTCAGGAAGATCTGAGTTCAAATCTGGTCTCAAACACTTGACACTTCCTGAATGTGTGACCCTGGGCAAATCACTTAACCCCAATTGCCTCAGCAAAAAAAAAAAAAAGAATCAATCAACAAGCAATTATTAAGCACCTACTAAGTCACATCCAACTCTGTGACTCCTTTTGGGTTTTGTTGGCAAAGATATGGAGTAGTTTGCCATTTCCTTCTTCAGCTCATTTTACAGATAAGGAAACTGAGGCAGAAACAGAAAGTGCAACAGTCTCAGCACTCAAGGGCTGCCTAAATACTCTGCTGACCAAAACGATGCATGCATTGTTCATAGCCTCTGTTGGAGACAATCAGGGGGCAGTGGAAGTGTTCAGATCTTATCTATCTAAATGTATTCCTGAAACATGGACCAATCCAGAGTCCTTATGGACCATCCTGCAAATATAAGTAGACAAAAATGGACACGAAGTCCATTTAAACTGATATGGGAGGAGCCCTAGCAGCTGGAGGCAGGGGTTACAGTGGCAGGAATCAGGAAAATCATCAAGTATGTAGAAAGTAGTGATTGAGCAGAGGGAATTGAATGGTTTTAAGAGAGAAAGAGAAAGAAGACTACATTCTAGACATGGGGAAGGGCACTGAGACCCAAGATGGGGAATCATGTGTGAGAATAGAGAAAGCTAGTTTTTTTAAATAGGAGGGAAGTAATCTATGTACATCTGGAAGCGGGGCGGGGTGGGGGGGGGGGGTAGGAACCAGGTTGTAAAGGGCTTTAAAAGGCAACATTTAAAGTTGTACTTTAATACTTGATACTAAGGGCAATGGGGAACCCCTGGCTTTTATTGAGCAAAATTGTCCTTGGAAAATTATTTTAAAGATCACGAGAAAGACAGGTTACAAGGAGGAAAGGCTCGAGAAAGGGAGACCAGTAAGGAAGCCATTGTAATAATCCAGGTGAGAGGAGATGAGGGTCTGAACATGGGAAGTGTCTAAGTGAGTAGAGAGATGGGAGATATTTGTGAAGGTAGAAATGCCCACATTTGATGATTCTTGGATGTGAGGCGTGAGGGGGAAAATTTGAAGATGGATGGAGTTGTGAACCTGGATATCTGAAAGATGGTGATACCCTCTGCAGGAATAGGATACTCCAGGAAGAGGGAGATGGTGGCAGGTAGACATGAGTTAAAGAAAATAAATTCTATTTTAGAAAAGCTGAGTTTGAAGTCCCAATCCAGGGCGAAACCTCCAACAGGTAGCTGCTTATAGGGGAAGGAGCTCAGGAGAAACTAGGATGATAGTGATCATACATTGAATTTCATCTCCTACCTCCATACCTTTGTACAAAGTACTTCTATGCCTGGAACACATTCTTTCTCCACTTCTGCCTCTTAAGATTTCCAGATCCCTTCAAAGATCCCTTCCTGCACAAGACCCTTTTTGAAAGTCTCGATTGGTAGTGCTCCATTCCTAAAATTCTACGTATTTTCTATTTCTTCACAAACGTTCACGGGGCGTTCCTCCATCAGACTGCCTCGGAAGTAGGGCCTGTGTGATTTTTTGAACCCTTCCCCCCCAGCATAGCTCATTTGAGGCCATTTAATAAATGTTTGTTGAGTAACCAGTGGGGATGAGGATGGGGTGGGGATGATGAAGGGGGAGATGGAACTCCATCGGCTGTGTCTGCGTGCTGCTTCCCTTACAGACCCTCCCGAGATGAAGACGAGCTGCCTGGCAGACGATGGTCACCGAGGGGTCCCTCCCACCACGAAGATGTCACCAACTTCCGGGTGCTGGTGAGGATCTTGCCCGTCATGTTGACGCTGGTGCCTTACTGGATGGTCTATTTCCAGGTGGGTCCACGTGCCCCTCCTCCGCTGGGGAGTTTACCAGCCATATCTCCCCTCAGGACCCACTGTTAAGACAGGAATATGTGCAGGGCAGGAAGGGGAGCTCATGGATGCAGACAGTGATGACGAAGCACTTTGTTGTCTATGGCACTTTTAAAAATCAAATTTACTAAGGGTTTGTCTATTTTGCTGGTTTTTTCATAGAACCAACTCTTAGTTTTCTTAATTAAAATTCAATAGTTTTTTTACTTTCAATTTTATTGATCTCTCCTTTTATTTTTAGAATTTCAAGTTTAGTGTTTGACTGGGGGTTTTGTTCCTTTTCTAGCATTTTTAGTTACAAGCCCAATTCATCGACCTTCTCTTTCTCTATTTTATGCAAGTAGGCCTCTAGAGATAGGAAATTTCCCCTTATTATATGGCACTTTTTAGCAAAACGACTAAAAGGGGCCATAGACTATGCAGTAATATCAGGACTAAATATACATGTACCAAATGGGAAAGCACTTCGTTGTCTATGGCATTTTTTGCAAAAAGATGTTTCCCTGCTGATCTCTTTTCATTAGGTTTATTTTTGCTTTTGCTTTTCTGAGATCAGGATTACTACCCTGCTTGTTTTTTATTTTTTAAGCTTCAGCCCCATTCTCTTACCTTTACTCTGTGTGTGTCTCTGTTTCAAGTGTGTTTCTTGTAAACACGTTGTTGGATTCTGGTTTGGAAGCTCCCTAAGTTACCCTGGCAATAGTGGGCTGAGAGCTGACCATGGAAAGGGAAACCTGGGTTCAAATCCTACTGTCCACACTAAGGGGCTGGGTGATCCTGGGTTCAAATCCTACTGTCCACATTAAGGGGCTGGGTGATCCTGGACAGGTGTCACAGGTCACTCTCTATGTTGCAGGGGAGATTTTCTTGTTGGGAGTTCCCTACACTAATGGAACCAGAGGACTGGCCAATACTACAGGCACATGTTGATGGTTCAATTGTAGGAAAAGGAATCCTGGGAAAGTCTCCCTTTTTCCTGATGCTAGAAATGCCTCCCATTCTGTTTCTTAGTACTCTCAGGCAGAAAAGAGCCGAGTGGAAGGTGGGGTAGCATCCGGGAGGATTCTGGGAACTCCTCATGAATCCTGGGAAAGCGGGAAGTCTGACTCCTGTTCTGTCCTTTCTCTCTCTTCCCCCAGATGCAGTCCACTTATGTCCTACAGGGCTTGCACCTCCAAATCCCACACATTTTCCAGAACCCATTGGACAATGGGAGCAACAGCAACAAGCTTCCCCAGGACAGGAGCAGTTACAGGGTGAGACAAAGTCCCGTCCTTTCCAACTGACCCTTCCCCTGCCCCCAGGACCAGAAACAGAAACAGCCGAACCCTATCACCAGCCCCCTGAGGCTTCTTTCTGGGGGACGGGGAGCCAGCCTGGTCAGCAAGAACTTGGCTCGATTCCTGTAATTCCAATGAGGGTAGATGGGAGAGGGAGAGGATGGGGGCAGAGGGATCGACAGGTCTGACACTTAGTAGCCATGTGACCCAGGATGGGCAGCAGACCCACATGCTCTCATTGGTAGCGTGGACTTCCTACCGACCAGGGGCGACGGCAGTATTATGGGTTCCTAGGAGCCAGAGCTCAGAGGAACCTGCGGATGGGGAGTGTTAGAACGAGACGAGATCGTAGAAAACAGAACATGGGGTGGCAGACTGGGAGAAACTTCAGAAAACAGGGCTGGAGCCCACGGAGAAGCCGAAAGTCAGAGCTGGGAGAAACTTGAGAATATTGTTACCTGAGCAGAGAACATAGAATGTCAGAGCTGAGGGGGCTTAGAACAGGGGATGTCAGAGTTGGGGGGGGGGGACTTTAGAACAGGGAATGTCAGAGAATATGGAATATTAAAGCTGGAAGGAATCATAGAACACAATGTTAGCACTAGGCAAGACCTTGGCCAGATTCTAAAATGGAATATTGGCGTCTGAAAGGGGTTTTCAGTATGTTAATGTTGAAGAAGGTCAGAGCATCCGCAAACATTAGAAGGGAGCACCGAATGCTGGAATTAGGAGGTCCCAGAGTCCATCTACTCCAGCCATTCTCAAGCTGTGGTCAGGGAGAAAGAGGGTCTCCTATGGGTCCTAAGACCCTGTTAGGGGATCACGAGGTCAAAATTTGTTCATGATAATAACACTAATGATAGAAATATCGTTTCTAATATGGTAAATGTGGGTAGAACTCCCAAAGCCCTTGGGAGGGGGCTGCAGAAACTTTACAAAGGGGTCCTCAGATCCCAAAGTTGGAGAACTAGAGGTGCTCAATCAGTTCAGTTCTTAGGCCCATCTGCCCTGTAGGGAGCATTAATATCCCCATTTTACCTATGAGGAAACGGAGAGCCGGAGTTCTTTGCAAAGCTCACACAGCTTCTGTGGGTCTGGTGAGAACCGGCTCACATCTTGATTCCAAATGTAGCATCCTCCCAGTTTCATCCCCCCCTTCCCTGAATGTATTCCCTCCTTTCTGTAAACAGAGCCCTTCCCTGGGAGGAAGTTCAGGGGCCTTGGCTCTGTCCGGAACCTGGGGCTCCCAGGAAGCCTCTGCGGGGCTCCCCACTGCCTTCTGCCCTCCCTCTCTGTCGGACCGGTGGCTGCCGGGGGTGGGGGTCCTTTACTGGGTGGGGGCGTCCTGAATCTCCTCTGACCGGTGACCCGAGCTGGTGACGGGCATCCCCTTGCTGCTCTCCGTCCCCGACACCCGGGGGACATGCCACCTGGGCGGCACCGGCCCTGACCCGGCCCCCCCTCTGCTTCCCAGGCGCCAGGCTAGGCCCTGATCTGGTTCCCTCCCTCCCAGTTTCCGGAAGCTTGGCTCCTTCTGGCCAATGTGGTCATGGTGCTGGTCCTGGTCCCCCTGAAGGACCGTCTCCTCGATCCCTTCCTGCAGCGCCGGAAGCTGCTCCCCTCACTGCTCAAGAAGATGGCCCTGGGCATGTTCTTCGGCTTTGCTTCTGTCATCGTGGCAGGTCTTTCTGGGGAGGGGGCGTGAGGGAGGGCAGCTCAGCAGCCTCTGGGGGAGTAGGGGGAGCTGGGGCCAGATCTGGCAGTCCTGGGTCCAGAAAGCAGGGGTTCCGTGCCCGCCACGAGGACCACGGGGCCAAATCAGACCCCGTGGTAGGAAGGAGGGAGCTGCTCATCCCTGCACTCGAGAACCTCAGGCCAGGAACGGATGGCCCTAGAACCCAGGGCAGAGTATTGGAGCTGGATGGGACTTGGTTCATGGGGCGCAGGGTGATGGAGCTCAGGACATGGGGCACAGGGTGATGGAGCTCAGGACACAGGGCACAAGGTGATGGAGCTCAGGACACGGGGCACAAGGTGATGGAGCTCGGGGCGCAGGGTGATGGAGCTCAGGACACGGGGCACAAGGTGATGGAGCTCGGGGCACAGGTGATGGAGCTCAGGACACGGGGCACAAGGTGATGGAGCTCAGGACACGGGGCACAAGGTGATGGAGCTCGGGGCGCAGGGTGATGGAGCTCAGGACACGGGGCACAAGGTGATGGAGCTCGGGGCGCAGGGTGATGGAGCTCAGGACACGGGGCACAAGGTGATGGAGCTCGGGGCACAGGGTGATGGAGCTCAGGACAAGGGGCACAAGGTGATGGAGCTCAGGACATAAAAGGTGACGGAGCCTGGGCGAGGGATGGAGCTCAGGACACGGGCACAAGGTGATAGAGCCTGGGCCAAGGTGATGGAGCCCAGGACACGGGCACAAGGTGATGGAGCTTGGGGCACAGGGTGATGGAGCCAGGACAAGGCACAAGGATGGAGCCTCAGGGGGGTGATGGAGCTCAGGACACGGGCACAAGGTGATGGAGCCAGACACGGGCAAGTGATGGAGCTCTGGGCACAGGGTGATGGAGCCCAGACACGGGGCACAAGGGATGGAGCTCGGCAACAGGGTGATGGAGCCGGACATGTGGCCAAGTGATGGAGCTCAGGACAAGGCCAAGGATGGAGCTCGGGTGGGGTGATGGAGCCTCAGGACAATGGCACAAGGTGATGGAGCTCCAGGGTGATGGAGCTCAGGACCGGGGCACAGGTGATGGAGCGCGCAGGGTGATGGAGCTCAGGACACGGGGCACAAGGTGATGGAGCTCAGGACACGTGGCACAAGGTGATGGAGCTCAGGACAAGGGGCACAAGGTGATGGAGCTCGGGGCGCAGGGTGATGGAGCTCAGGACACGGGGCACAAGGTGATGGAGCTCGGGGCACGGGGCACAAGGTGATGGAGCTCAGGACACGGGGCACAGGGTGATGGAGCTCAGGACACAGGGCACAAGGTGATGGAGCTCGGGGCGCAGGGTGATGGAGCTCAGGACACGGGGCACAAAGTGATGGAGCTCGGGGCCTTGGATCATGGAGCACAGTGTTCCCCACTCACTGGCAGGTAAATTAGGTGGTAGAGGATGAGGCCATAACCCACAATCCTGCCGATTCCCAACAGGCATCCTGGAGACCAAGAGGCTCCAGTACATCCACCGCAATGAGACAGTGGCCCAGGAAATTGGGCTGGACGTGTACTTTGCAGCCCCCCTGTATATCTGGTGGCAGATCCCCCAGTATCTCCTCATTGGTATCAGCGAGATCTTCGCCAGCATTCCAGGTACCGCGGCACCCCCCCTCCCCCGGAGCCCCAGCAGAGGCTGGCCCCGGCCTAGCTCAGGCAGCAGGGCGGGGGCGGGGCCGTCCTGGCCTCCCAGGCCCCGGAATCGGGCCCTTCCCCCTGCTCAGGGTCGGGCTGCAGTTCTAGGGCCTCCCAGGGGCTGCGGCCTGGCCGGGCCCCCTCCTCACCCCTCCCCCTCCGCCCTAGGTCTGGAGTTTGCCTACTCGGAAGCGCCCCGCTCCATGCAGGGCGCCATCATGGGCATCTTCTACTTCCTGTCTGGGGTCGGCTCCCTGCTGGGCTCGGGCCTGGTGGCCTTGCTGTCCCTCCCGGCAGGGGGCTGGCTGCACTGCCCCAGGGACTACGGTGAGCGCGGGGGCTGGGTGGGCAGGGGGGCGCGGAGCTGGGGGGGGGGGGGGGTCCCCGCCCACCCTGTGCCCTCAGGCGCGGAGGGTCCCGCGTCCCGGGGTGAAGCCTTGGTGTTAACGTCACAGTCTCTAGTCCCGTCCCCGGGTGGGAAACCGAGGCCCAAAAGCAGAAGCAGCTCATGGCGCCCTCCTGTGGGGGGAGGGGCGGCTCATGGTGCCCTCCTGTGGGGGGCTCATGGTGCCTCCTGTGGGGTGGTGGGCCGCTTGGCGCCTCCCGTGGTGGTGGGGGGGGACTGGCTCATGGCGCCCTCCTGTGGGGGTCCGGCCATGGCGCCTCCGTGGTGGGGACTGCTCATGGCGCCTCCCGTGGTGGGGGACTGGCTCCATGGCGCCTCCTGTGGGGCGCCTCAGGTCCTCCTGTGGGCAGTGTGTGTGGGCCGCCATGGCGCCTCCGTGGCGGGTGTGGCGGCCCGCCGGCGCCTCCCGTAGGAGGCGGGCGCCATGGCGCAGCCCCCACCATCACTTCCCAGAGGGGGAGCCAGGCCGGCGCCCGGGGCGGGCAGGGCCCACGCGCGGCCTCGGGTCCGCAGGGAACATCAACAACTGCCGCCTGGACCTCTACTTCTTCCTGCTGGCCGGCATCCAGGCGGCCACGGCCCTGCTCTTCCTGGCCATCGCCACCCCCATGCGCCGGCCCGGCGCCGGGGCCGAGCCCGGGAGAGGGGGGCAGGCTGGCCCATCCCTTTATTTGTAAACCGAATAAACATTTGTCAAAAAACGGGAGCGGCCCGGGCCCGCCCCGCAGGAGGGGAAAGGGGCAGGCGGGCGAGGCTCGGGCCGGGCCTGGGGACACAGGGGCGGGCGCCCACTCACCCCGCAGCCCCAGGGGCCGGGGAGGGGCCGGAGCGCCCCATCCTCCCATGTAGCCCTCGCTCGCCGGGTCCCGCAGGCCCATGTCCTCACACACCCAGCGGATGTCGTCCTCCCCGGCCACCAGAATGGACTGGACGGCCCTCGGGCCGGGCCGGGCGCCAGGTAGAATCCACCCGCCTCCGCCGCCCGGCTCCTTCCGGGGCAGGGTGGCCCCCGGGCGGCCGGGCCCGCCGCCCGCAGCGGCCCCTCCCGAGGCGGGGGGCGGGCCTGGGGCCTCCTCCCGGGGCCGCCCCGCCGCTCAGCCTCCTGGTCGGTGCCCAGCCAGACCCAGTTGTGGGGCCGGGGATGCCCCCCGGGGCCGGGGGTTTTTGCGCGGGTAGGAGACAAAGACCACGCCCTGAAGGAAATGAGGATGGCCAGGCAGAAGATGCTGAGCAGGGCGAGGCCCCAGCCCAGGTCCGCACCCCGAGGCCCCACCCCTCCTCCTCCTCCTCCTCCTCCTCCTCCCCGCCCGCCCTCCTCCGCCCTGCCTGCCCAAACTTGCTCCTCAGCCCCTCCCCCTCCCCGCCCCCCGCGCCCTGGCCCCACCGGGCGCGGGAGGCCCCGGGAGCGGAGGCCCCGGGGAAGCCCGCCCGGGGCCTGGGCGGCCCCAGCCAGGCCGTGGCCGAGGGGGGCGGGGCGCGCGCAGGGCCCGGGAGGGCCCACCCGCAGGGCCCTCCCCGCCTCCCCACCCACCAGCCCCCCGGAGTTCCCCGGTCCTGGCGGCCGCCGGGAAGGCCCGCTCGGGGAGACCAAGCCGGTCCCGGGTCAAACAGTCGGCCGGGAGTGGCGGAGGGAGCCAGGAGAAGGCCAGCGCCTGCGGGGCGGGGAGGGGACACAGCGGGACCAGAGACAAGAACAACACAGACGCCCAGAGCCAGACAGTGACAGAAGCAAACAGGGAGAGAGGCCGCGGGGTTAATGGCCTCCTGCCCCCCTCCCCCGTGCTCCACAGGGGGCCCAGGCCAGCCTCCAGCCCCTGAGCCCACAGGGGCCCCCTGCCTCGGCTCCAAGGGCCCAGTCCCTCCCCCGAGCCCACAGGGGCCCCCAGCCCAGCCCCTGAGCTCCACAGGGGCCCAGCCGCCTCCCCGGGCCCACAGGGGCCCAGTCCCCCTCCCCCGAGCTCCACAGGGGGCCCAGGCCAGTCTCCAGCCCCCCCTCCAAGCTCCACAGGGGACCCAGGCCAGCTTCATATACTTGAGTGGGGTCCGGCAGACCCTTCACTACTCCATCGGGGGCCCAGAGCCAGCCTCCAGCTCCCCTGGCCAGGGGCTATGTAGAGCATTTTCCTTTGGGTGGTCACTGAAGGGCCTCCCTCTTCCCTCTCTCCCACCTCCACCCTTCTCTCTGGAGCCCCTGGCCCCGTCTCCCTCTGGGGAGGTTGGCTGCCCATCCACGGACCATCTCCCCCCTGGCCTTCACCTGTTTGGAGCCGGGCGGAGCTGTGTGTGCCCGGCACGTGGCCGTGATCTCCCCAGGGTGGGCGGTGCCCCGGCTCAAGGCCAGCGAGATGCTCATCACCGGCTGTACCCGAAGCTCCAGCACGGACACCTTTTCATCGGTCACGGACAGGGTCTGCTCTCCCAGGATGGAGTCGGACACTGGCGAACGGACCTATGGCAGGAAGTGGAGCTGAAGGGGGATGGGCTCCAAAGCCCCCGCCTCCATCCCCGTCAGCTGCTCCTGTTCCCATCCTCCCTCCCTCCACTCCCTCTCACCTCCAGAGAAGTAACCCCTGGCTCCCGGCCAACCAGGACGCTGCCAGCCTCCAGGGTGGCCACGCGGGGGTCTTGGACACGGGCGTGGGGTCCCACGAGATGAGTCACATCCAGTAGCCAATCGGGGCCCAGGAGATAAGTAAGATGGCGACCTCCATCCTGAGGATGGGCAACGAAAGGGACGAGGAACCGGACGCCAGCACGCTGGTATTGCAGCCGGCAGCTCCGGGCCCGCCGGTCCGCCTCCTCGCCTCCTTCCTCGGGCTCGATGGGGGCGCTACCCAGCCAAGGACAAAGCGGTCAGTGGAGGAGAGCGGCCTGGAACTCCCCGCTCTGACCCACACCACAGGCCGCTCTTTAAGCAGACCATTCTAGGACACTCCCGATCCCATCCCCTGATAGTATCTACTCCACGGCTCTTCACCCACCCTCTGCCCTGTTCCCGGCAGACTGGCCCGGAAGAATCCAGAGCTTCTTAAGCTTAAATGAACATCTGATAACTCCATGTCCCAGAACTGGTTTCTGTTTAAGTGCTAAGCAGCCTGGTTTGTGCCTTTTAAAACGTGGCTCTGAGAAGGGCCCCTCTGCTTCCTCAGACTGCCCAAGGGGTCCAGCATCCCCCACACATAAAAGGTGGAGAGTCCCTGAGGCCGTAGGATCACAGGATCTGGGGCTTTCGAGTTGGAGGGGATCTTATAAATTAGGATCTAGAGGAAAATCCCAAGGGCCAAGGTCACCCTGGGACCTGGTCCTGCTAAGAGGGACGGGGAGAGTCGAGCACGTCCACGAGGAGGCGGCCCTGTTGGGAACGGCTGCAGGGTCGCGGCCAAAAGGGAGCTCGGGCTCCAGCCGAACCAGGGGCAGAGGGACCAGAGTATGGGCATGTCCCCTTGGGGCTCCCAAGAAGGGCTCTCCTGAGGAGCCACAACAGGCTCTGGCCAAGGAGGGAAGGAAGGGCCCTCCCACGCCCACACCCAACACAGAGCTCCAGGCTGGGCCTGGAAATGCCCCGGAGAGACAGGTCCACAGCTCACCCGCTGGCCGTCCCGGGGACCCTCCAGCCTCGGACTTGCTCCAGAGTGGTGTCCGTCATCTCGATCCTCAGCGGCAGCAGCGGGGCCCACACGGTCACCCGCAGGGAGGCTCGGAGCCGGCGCCACCAGAAGTCCACTTGCACGCCCCGGTTCCCCTGGCTCTCCTTGCCTTCCACAAACACCTCGCTACAGGCCTCCGACACCTGGGGGAGGCAGAGCGCTCAGGAGGGCAGCCCGTACCCAGTCCGGCGGGCGTGAGGAAGCGTGGCGAGGGTCCGCTGGGTTAGATCAAGAGACCCGTAGTCTGACCCCAGGCTACAGGAGAGTTAGAGGCGGGGGGGGGGGGGGGGGGGGGAGAACCGGCTCGTCCCTGTGTTCAGAGAGGGTGCGGCGAAAGCACCTTCCTCCGAGCCTGACGGATGGCAAGACCCAAAGGACAGCGCGCTCAAGTGGGAGTTCCACTTACTAGGCGGCTGACCAGGCGAGTCTCTGAGGCTGCCTGCCTCAGTTTCCCCAGAATGGTCTCGGGAAACCTTCCAGCTCTAAATCTAAGATCAGCAGGAAAGCTCCTCAGAGACCATCAGTTACCTTCCAAAGAAGAAATGTGGGTTCTGGGGGGGGGGGAGGGAAGGTGGCCATACAAAGTGGCCGAGACCAGCCTCCACCCAGGCCTCGTGGCCCCCGACGCGTCTCCTCGTCCGCCCTCCGCACCCGGCTTCTTAATCATGTTCCACATGGGCTGACGTTCAGACTAGTTCTCGGAGGCTCATAACAAGGGGCGCAGCCCAAGAAAAGGTGGCCATTCTGCCCAACTGTCTCTGGCTGAAGGTCGCCACTGTCCGCTCTCTACTCCGAGCTCGGGCCTAATCCCCGCTACGGGGAGCACTGGACGTCACACCTGAACTTGCCCTTGCTCAGAGGGTCTGGGTAGGGGGACTATGATGGAAGGATCTGAAGGCCATAGAAGCACATGTGAAAGGTCTCCGGAGCCCATCTGGTCCAACCCCCTCATTCTACAACTGGGAAACTGAGGCCTGAAAAACTTAACTGGTTTCTAGCTGTGTGAGCCAGGCAATTGCCTCATTTAAAAAAAAAAAACCCAAAACACCCCAAAGTTGATTGGTTTGGCCAGGGTCACACCGCCAGCGCCTGGACCCACGCTCCAGCCCAGCTCTCTCCCCGGGTGCCGCGCTCTCCCAGGCCGAGGAATCGGGTGCACAGCCAGGAGGAGGACACCTCTTTTACCACCTGCCCCCCCACTCCCAGCTGGGAGAGAGGTCAGCTTTGTTCTGTTGACCCCAGCGGGCAGCCCCGGGAGCAATGGGAGCCCCAGAGGCCAGGGAGGCGTCCTTGGAGCCATCCAAGGGTGGAAGAGGCGTCTGGGGAGGAGGAGGGCTCCCCACCATGGGAAGGTCCTTCTGGCCATGAGAAGGGGAAAGGAGCCTGGTCTCTGGGTGGGCCTGAGAGCGGGCTGTGGGCAGAAGGGGCAGGGGCGGGAGGGGGGGGGGGGCCGAGGGAGCCGCGAGCCACTCACCTGCAGGACTTGCGTGTTGGCCGACTCGCAGCCCACCTGCTCGGTGACCTCCGCCACAGCTCCCCCCGTCGCGACGGTGACCAGGCGGATGGGCACTCTTTGGGCAATGCCAGTCAGGGGGGAGGTGTTCACCAGCTCCTCGGTCTGCAAGGCAGGGAGGACTTGGGTTACCTGCTGGCAGTGCCAGCTGGCCAAGGTTGCTGTGCCCATCCTCAGTTCCAGGTGACACCCTGATAGGGCTCTGCCCCTGGGGAATGCTAGTTACCTGGCACTCACTGGCACTGGGCCCCGAGCCCTCCTTGAGTCGGAGACCCACAGGCCACAGACAGATGGAAGCTTTACAACCATAGGAGCCCCGAAGGCCTGACACACTCCTAACACCGTCTTGGCAACCCCAGGGGGCCTGGCGCTGAATTCTGCCCCCCGAGCTCTCCCAGAATAACCCCAAGAAATCGCCCCTGCAGATGCCTGGCACCCCTCTTTCTAGCTGCCCCTAAGCCCCGGGATCCCCTGGAGTGTCCCAGTAAGGGTGGAGGCTCTGGCCCAGGGCACCCCGCCCCCGGACTGGTACCTTTGCCATGGGGACGAGGGCCCGCACATCCCGTTCGGACACGAGGATTTCCCACACCATCTTCTCCTTCTTGGCCTCGGGGACCTGGCTCGGGTATTCCAGCTGCCACGTGACCGGACGGGTGGACGACGTGGCTCCTGTACCGTTCTCCACGACAAAGTCCACCCACAGGAACTCGGAGAATCCAGGCAGGCTTCCAGGAGAGGGAGGAGAGTCAAGCCAGAAGAGGAAGGGGGAGCAGGGACCCCCGCGCTTGGAGACCGCCTCGTCCCACCGCCTGTTTCTGTCCCACCACTGCGCCTCCTTCCTCACCCTGGATCCCAGCCCCCACTCTCCCAGCAGCAGCCCCGACGTGGTCACAGCCCTGGCCAGCCAGGGGACACCCAGGGCCGCCGAGCCCGCCTCAGTCTCTCCCTTGAGCCCTGCTCCCAGTGCTCAGTTTTGGGGGAATGATCCCAAACTCCATAGTCGGAAAAAAAGCTTGTGGCCTTGGGCTTCCCATGGCCCAGCCCTCGTCCCCCGCCCAGCTTTCCTGCTCTGGTCCAAGGCACCGACGTCCTCAAACCCCCGGCCTTGGCTGCCACGTTGGCATCCCCCGGACTCCCCCCCCCACTCCCGTGTCTGCTTGGCGCTCACAGTGCGCCATTCCCCCACTCCCCCCGCTGCCATGTTAACGCAGCCCCCAGCTCTCCCCGCTGTCATATTAATGCAGCCCCTGGCTCGCCATTCCCCCACTCCTCCCGGCTGCCAGGTTAACGCAGCCCCCGGCCCGCCATTCCCCGGCTCCCTCTGGGACAGGGGGCCGGCCCTACCTGGTGTCCGGCCCCGGCCCCGTGCGCTGGCAGGTGACCAGCAGAGTGGGATGCTTGGAGCCCTTGAGTTTTTCCAGCTTGGCGGTCCACAGGGCGGGGTGGGCGGGGCGGGCGGCTGTCACCTGCAGCCCCTTCTTCACCTTGATCCTGCAGGGAGCAGGGCAGCCATTGGTCACTTACCTGCAGCCAGGCGTCCTGGAGGGACGGGGGATGGGCAAGCGGGAAGGCAGCCCCAGGGGGCTGATGGGTCAGGGAGGGAGGCAGGAACCTCAGGAGACCGTCCCAAGGGCAAAGTGGGCACAGAACCCAAAGAGCTATGACCACCAGGCCTGGAAGTGGGGGTGCAGGGGGCGGGGAGATGGAGAATCCCAGAAAACCCGAACCAGGGAGGCCTCAGACAGAATGTAAGAGCCCCCAGAAATGGCCGTCCAGTGTCCCCCAGCCAGTGCCTTCTGCCCGGTCGCCGCCAGCTGGCCCCTGGGATGGGGAAGGCTGGCCCGAAGGAGGGGGCGGGGGCCCCGACGACTCACCAGAGCGTTAAGGAGCCATCGGTGAAGTTGTTCCTCAGAAGGATGGTGGCGTTGAAGGGCTGCCCGGCCCTGACGGCGGCATCAGACACTCGAAGGCGCACGGCGGCGTCCAGGGGCACCTCTTGCTGGCGAGGGGGCTCTGCCTGCTGGATCTCTACCCAGCCCACGGGCAGGGGCTGGGCTGGAGGGGTCCCCTCCCCCGCCGGGGCGCACTGCCCGGGCTCCTCGGCCGCCGGCTCCAAAGTATAGGCCAGTTCGGCTTTGGTGGTGGCTGTGCTCGAGAACCAGCGCCGCGGGAACTCCATCTCCACCACACACGCCCCCAGGGATGGCTGTGGGAATGGAGAGGAGCCCGAGCTCTGTGCCCGATCCCGCCAGAGCCCCAGGCTCTGCATCCCATGGGAGCCCAGAACTGGATCCCACTGGAACCCCAGGCTCTGCATCCCACCAGAGCCTGGAGCTCCCCCAGGTTCCCCCCTGAGCCTCTTATCTGTCAGGGACCCCCAGCTCCGCTGCATGAGGGGCCTGATCCCTTTCCCATCACCCCTGTCCATTTGTCCTTCCCAGCCCCAGAAGGACCTTCCCCCCCACTCCGCTTCTGCCATCCCTGGAGACCCCCCCCAGGCATCCTACTCACTTGGAAGCGGCAAGCCCGGTGTATGGTGCCCAGGGGGTGGATGGCATGAAGCCGGGCACAGGGCAGATTTCGGGGGCTGGGCTGCCAGTCCTGCCCTTTGAGGTAGAAGAGGACCCGGGCATGGGGCTCCACAGGGGTGAGGACAGTCTCCACCGACACAGCCCGAACGTCCCAAGCGGCCAGCGGAGCCCTGGGCTCTGTGGCCCAGGCTGGCACGGCCTGTAGGGGCAGAGAAGAGGCTGAGTGGGGCAGGGGAGGGGAGGAAGCCAGGCACTGGAACAGCAGGGGCACAGCGGGGGAGGGGAGGAAGCCAGGCACTGGAACAGCAGGGGCACAGGGGGCTAGGGGGTCCTTGAGAAGCATCGGCCCAGATGTCATGCTTCCACCCAGCAGAAACCTGGTGCCCGGACACCGGGGACCCACCCAAATCTGGGGAGGGCCTCCCAGCTCAGCCCCTCTCTGTGCCCACTTCTCCTGCTACACGGGGAGGGCACGGAGCTGGCCCTGCACGACCCCGGGGGCAGCCTCCTCACCTGCTGGGCGCTGAAGGGTGGGTAGGATGCCCGGACCAGGGGCTGGGCCCCAGGCCGAGGGTGCAGGAGCAGGAAGCTCTCGGAACGGGAGCCCAGGGAGGAGTTGGCGGGAGGGTAGCGCCCGATCTGCTGGAGGCGGAAGTGCTCCGGGGCATCCAAGAGCTCCAGAGTGGCCGGCAGGTAGACAGGGTCAGGGGGCTCGGTGTCCCCACTCCCTAAAAGAGGGGCGAGAGCCGGGGGTGGGGGGCTGAGGAAGCCAGTGGGAGCCAAGGCCCCTCACACAGAGTCAGAGGCCTGCCACCTGTGACTCTTGCCAGTGGCTGCTGGGGACAGGGAGCTCACTACTGGGCAGCCCACTCAGAGCGGGCAGTGGGAGCCCCCGGGCCACGCTTCCTCTCCCCCCTCGGTCTCTCCCTTCCCACCCCTGCTGCGCTTCTTCTGGCTGAGCTGGGAAGGCTCCGGGGGTCCCGGGGGGCCCTTCTCTTCGGGAGGATCAGTGATTGTCATCCCTGCACAAGCTGGGAGTCGGGGGGACCTTCTCTCTCAAGGCCGGGCCCCCTGCCCTTGCAGAAGGTGGGTGGTCAAGAAAACAGGGTCGAGAGATCGGATTCTACTTCTGGCCGGAAAAGAGACATGTCAGTGTATCTGAGGGTCTTAGTGGACCACCGACTGAGATGCCTTTCCTCCCCCCCCAGGAGCACCCACCCCCCCCCCCCCCGGGAAGATGTAGTTTAAGGCGGCTTTGAGAGCCCAGGACTGGGGGCTGCCCTCGTCCGCCTGGTCAGGCCTGATGGGAGTGCGCTGGAGAACCCAGGGCAGTCGGGAGGCCAGTGGCTTTGAGCCCTGGCCATATTATACCAAGAAAGAGGGCTGGGGGAGGAGGTGGGAGGGGGAAGACAAGAGCTGTCTTCAAGCGTCTGAGGGCTTGCGTGGGAAAGGGGCTCGCTTTATTCCATTTGTGCAGAAGCTGTCCGGAGGAACGATGGCTGAAGTGACAAAGGGGGAAACTGAGGAAAAGCTTCCTAAGGATGCAAAGCAGTGGGCGGCGCCTCGGGCTGGGAGACTTCAAGCCAAGGCTGGCCGCCTCCCCGCCCCCGGGGATCCCAGCTCTGAGGCAGGTTGGATCAGGCCGCTGCGGGGGCGGCTTTCTGAGCCTTGACTTTCCCATCTGTAAAGGGGGCTAATAACCCCCGCCGTCCCTAGCTCTGGGGCACACAGCGTTCTCACAGGCTGGCCAGGCGGCAGGTCCGAGGGAGGGGCCCCCCAAGGGGAAGGGGGACCGCGTCTGGGGGTCAGGGCGGTTCTCCGGCCAGGTCCTGCAGCCGCCCGGGAGACAGGCGGCCCCGCGCCCTTCGCCCTTCCCCCACTCCCCCGGGGCCATTCTGCTTCCCGTCTGCCCCAGAGCTGGATCCCGCGGGAAGTGCCCGGGGCGGCCTCGGCTCTGGCCTCCCGCTCCCTGCCCCACCCCACAGCCTGGGCCCGCAGGGAGGGAGGGGCTTCCCCGAGTGACCGGCAGCCTCAGGCCCCAAACTGCTTCATCCTGTTTGTCCAACAGGTGGGGGAGGCGTCCGCCCGGGGCCGTGTCACCCCCTCCCCTTCCTTAGGAAGGGCCGGGGACCCCCAGGGAGAGCGCGGGAGCCCCAGGGAGAGCGCGGGAGCCCCAGGGAGAGCGCGGGACCCCCAGGGAGAGCGCGGGAGCCCCAGGGAGAGCGCGGGACCCCCAGGGAGAGCGCGGGACCCCCAGGGAGAACGCGGGACCCCCAGAGAGAGCGCGGGAGCCCCAGGGAGAGCGCGGGAGCCCCAGGGAGAGCGCGGGAGCCCCAGGGAGAGCGCGGGCCCTCCCGGCAGCAGAAGATGTGCGCCCGGCTACTGCAGGTAGGAAAGTTGGGTCCAGAAACGCGGGGAGGCTCCCTCGGCAGAGGGGGAAGGAGGGGGACACCCAGGAGCCCGGCCTGGGGAGGAGCTGGGAAAGAAGGCGCCCCGGCAAGCTGGGCATCTGGGGAAAGAGGGGTGGGACCCCCGGGGGGGGGGAGAAAGAGGGGTGGGACCCCCGGGGGGGGGAGGTAAGTCCCGGGAGGGCAGAGGTGTGTGGGGGGAGAAAGAAGGGAAGGAGCCCCGGAGGCCACAGGTATGAAGGGGAAGGAAGGCGGGAGCCCCGGAGGGCAGAGAGGTCTGGGGGAGAGCATGGTCACAGGCCCCGGACACCGGAGGTCCCGGGAAGAACGAAGCTGCCCCAGCCTCGGGGATCCCGGGGTCTCTCGGGGGCGCGGTCGGGGATCCCGGCCGCGGATGCGGAGCGGGGTGAGCGGGGCTCCCCGGCCTCGCAGCCGAGCCCCCCGGGGCCTCCCGCCCCCGCAGCCCCCGCAGCACGCGGCAGCCGCCGAGGGCTCCCCCGTTCCGCCCCAGGGGCCCCCTCACCTCGCACGGTCTTCAACGCGAGCAGGGCCACCCAGAGGCAGGCGAGCGCGGGCCGCGCGGGGCCCCGCAGAGGAGCGCTTCGCGGGCGGCCGGCGCCCATGCTCCCGGCGCAGGCTTCAGGGGGCGCCGCTCCGGCCGCCAGCCCGGCCCCGCAGCCCCGGGGCCGCCGCCGCTCAGAGCCGAGCAGACAATGGAGCCGGAGCGGGCGGGCGGCGGGGGAGGGACCCGGCCGGGGACGCCCCGCCCCCGACCCGCAGGGTCTTAGCGCCCCGCGCCGCCGCCCCCGACGCCGGCTCCGGGTCCCGGCTCCTCCCGGCCCCGGCCCCCGCCCCTCGGGGCCCCTCCTCCGGGAGGGGAAACTGACCCTGGCGGAGGGTGGGAAAGGGGAGGAAACCGACGCGGGAGAGCAGAGGGAGGGGCCGGGGGGCGGGCTCGGGACCTGGGCGCAGACCCGGGGGTGCCTCGGGATCGTGGGAGAGAGATGGGGGGGGGGGGGAGGAGGCTTGCTGTCCTGGGGGTGTGAGCGTGTGTGCGGGCAGGGGAACGCGGGCCTGGGGCTTGTACAAAGGTGTCTGCGAGCCTAGGGGAGAGCGTGGGAGGGAGGGCTGCCCCGGGCCGGGGGCGCGCGCGTGTACATATGGGGGGGGCACTAACGTGCGTGCAAGAGCATAGGGGAGAACGGGAGGCAGGTTTGGGCCGGAGCGTGTGCGCGGGCGGCCAACCTCTGGAGGTGAGCCCTCAGGTGGGGCGTGCGCGCCCGCGTGTGTGCTAGGAGAGCGGGGGCGTGTACGGTACACCTGTGCGTGCCAGAGCGCAGGGGAGAGCGCGGGAAAGCCAGTCCCGGGCAGGATGTGTGCGCGTGCACGTGCAGCCAGCTTCTGGAGGTGAGCCCTCAGGCGGGGCGTGCGCGGTGCGCCCCCGTGTGTACGGGCACTTGTGGGAAGTGGGGGGAGGCTTGTCCCAGGTAGGCGCGTGTGCGCAGTTCTGGGAGGTAGGGGCGGAGAAAGGCTTGTCCCAGGCAGGCATGTGGGTCTGTTTACCCTGGGGGGCGGGGGGAGCCGGGGGTAGAGGGGACGCCAGGCCCGCCTGCCCTCCCTCTCGCCGCTGAATCTTCAATCTTTCTCTGCCCCAGCCCAGGAGCCCGCTTTGGTATCGCGCAGGCGCAGCTGCGAGATGGGAGGGGCGGGGGGGCGGGGGAAGGCCGTGGCGGGAGCCTTGTTCGCGGCCCCGGGCTGCAGCCATCCCAGCCCCGCGCCGTTCCTCCAGCTCCCCCTGGTGGCGGCGACTGGAACTACGTGGGGTTTCCGCCCCGCCTATGGGGGACAATGTTGGGAAATCAGCAGCCACACGAGAGACTTGGATTACATGTGTTTTATGGAACGAGATAAAATAGCGTGCGTTTCTTAATTTAAAACCCAATGAGCTCAGCTTCGATAAAACCTTCCCTGGCAGCTGCTTCCTCCTCGGTCGGGGCCCTCTGCTTCGGGCCGGAGCCCCCCCAGGTTCCGGGCAGAGGCTGCGCCGCCCCCCTGCCCGCGCTCTCCCAGAGAAGTCGGTGGTGTCCGAGCCTGGGGGGCAGCCGGCTCCGGGGGGCCACCTGATTGGCCGGCCGGGCAGTGACGCTGGCGTGGGGCTGGCTCGGGCCGCCCTCCTGAAGGAGGAGTTGGGGGCCGGAGCAGGGGAGGCTGCGGGGCTCCCTCGCTCGCTCACGGGGCTCTTTGGCTGTCGGTGTCGGGTTCTAGGAGGCCGCTCCTGTTCCGGCTCCAGGACACCGAGTACGTTCCTACCTACAGCAGGCGAGAAGCAGGCACCGCTGGCTTAAGTGAAGGCACTTGGCACAGATTTGACACTGGCGGCCCTAAGACCTGGGGTGGGGGGGCTTCGGGCCCCCCGGGGACCACTCGTGTCTCCTTCCCACCGAGGGCGGTGCACAGGACACGTGCCCCAGAGCAGGGGGAGGGGGGGCCGGGAGTGGGAAGCGGAGGGGGAGGGGCACTGAGAGGGGCGGCCGCCGCCCCGAGGTCCGTCCCTGCCCGCCCGAGGTCTCGGTCAAGGCCACAGCAGAGTGTGCTTGGGGGTAGCAACAGGAGCCGGAGGAGGCCGGGCCCTCCCGGCGGAGCTGGCCGGGCGCCAGGGGGGCGGCGGGAGCCGATCCAGCAGAGAGCCGCAGGGACGGGCGGGCCTCCCGGGGCTCCTGGGCTCCGGCCCGGCGCCTACTCCTCGGCGCCCCGGGTGGCCTTGGCGGCCCGGCGCTGCCTCCAGCGCAGCTCCTCCACCTGCCTCTCCAGGCCGCGCACTTTGGCCTCCAGCTGCGCTCCCGAGGCGCGGCTGCCGCTCAGCCGGCTCAGCAGGGCGTAGAGCGTCAGCAGCCCCAGCAGCATCAGCGCCCGGATGGAGGGGTCCGGCCCGGACCTGACCACGGCCACGAAGCCCACGAGGAAGAGGACCAGCTTCAGGCCCCACAGGATCCGGCCCAGCAGGGCCAGCAGCAGGCCCAGGAGCAGGGCCAGCACCCAGTAGGCCACGAGGGCCCCCGCTCCCCAGAGGAGGAAGGTCTGCACTTGGCCCGGGCTCAGCTTCAAGCCTTGTGTGAGGTGCTCACCTGTGAGAGGGACAGGGGGCATTAGCAGGACCCGCGGAGAGGCCGGGGACCCTCAAGGACTCAAGGGGCCAGAGGATCTCCCCCGCCCCCGAGAGGAAGGGGCTGATCCTTGGAAGGAGGGACGCCCAGAACCCTCCGCCAGGACAGCCAGAAGCTGGACAAGTGCTCAGGCCTCGAGCTGTCCGGGGCCCACGGCCGGTGCCCACCGCCCGCCACCCGTGTCCCTCCTTACCATGCAGCCCCATGGCGCTCAGCAGCTGCGCAGAGATCCCGGAGAGAGCGAAGCAAGCCACGGAGAGGGCAGAAGAGACGGCCCACAGCACTTGGGACAAGGTCTAGGAGAGAGCAGGGCAGCTGGGTGACTCGGGGCAGGGGCACCCAAGAGAAGCCCACCCGTCTCCTGCAGCAGGGAGGGTCCCCAAAGGTCCTGGCAGAAGGGCCAGGGATGGGCCAGGAAGGACATCTTGGTTTTCAAGAGCCCCTAACTGAAATGTAGCCTTTCATCCTTCAGTGATCAACATGGGCTCCAAAGCATGGTGACATCAGGCCTCCCAGGCAGACTGGCTGGGGGGACACACCCCAGGGAGGTCAAGGACCCCTGCTCTGGGTGGGGGGTGCGAGGGGAAGCCACAAGCCTGAGATTCTGGACAGCTGGGCCGATGGGCTCCGGGAGCCCCAGCAGAAGCCCTCCCTTCGGTCTGCCCGCACTCTGGCCAAGGTCATCATGGGCCTGCTCTCTCCCCATTAAGGGAGGCTCAGGGAGTCACCTCGGTTAAAAGCTCCGAATGTGGAGCGGCTCAAGGAGCAGGCCTTCTGTCAGCCCTTCCCCCACTAAATGGTGTTCTCAGCCAGGGCTGAATCCCCAGATCTCCCTCTTCTCTACCAAGGGAAGAGTCGGGGTCACAATAGGTCAAAGTGGCTTGGCCGATATTTGGGCCCTTTCCCCACCTTTTTCCCTGAGAGAAGGGAAGGAACCGGGGAAGGAGGAAGTGGAGACTACCCTTGAGATCAGGGACCACAGAGCAGCAGGGTGGGGTCCCCCCAGTCCCCCTTCCAGGCACACGCTGACCCGGTTCCCCCAAATCTTCCCTAAGTGCCCAAGAGGATACGGTCGCCCGCAGCCAGCCGCCTCCGCTCGCCCAGCGGGAAGCCTCCTCACCTCGGCCACCACGTGCATGACCTCGGGCCCAATCCAGGCGTCCATGGTCTCCCGAATGGCCCACCCTGTCTGGGACAGGAAGTCAGTCGGGGGGTGGTCCTTCTGCTGTTTTCTTGACTGGAAGTCTTGCTGGGAATTTGCCACGTGCAGGACGAGGAGGAGGGCCACAAAGGCCGCCAGGAGGGCCTTGGGCACAGCTCGCCCCATCAGGAATCTGCTGCCCAATCTCAGCATGGTTCTGCCTGCCAGTGGGAAGGGGGAAAGGCATCGCTGTAGACTTGGAGCCCCGGGGACCCCGGAGACCTCCTCCCGGGAATGGTCAGCCAGGCTGGCCCACAGCCCAAACCCCGATTCTGGAAGACGACCCAATGCTGGCTGGGAAGGATTCAAGATGGAGACTGCAGGGCCACACGGAGCCAGCATTAGCCCTGGCTGACAACCAAGGCTCCCTGGACAGTGCCCAGTGCTGAATTCTGGTGGGGGGGGGGGGACACAAAGGTGGGAGGTGGGCCAGCCCACAGGGGGCTTAGAAGCCAGCACACGGCTGCCTCAACCTGGCGTTTTCGAGGGCCTCCCGAGAAGGAAGTGTCAAGGAGGCCCAAAGGAGACCAGGGGGAGGAGAGGAGGCCCAAAGGAGACCGGGGGGGAGGGGAGGCGGCCCAAAAGAGACCGGGGGGAGGGGAGGCGGCCCAAAGGAGACCAGGGGGAGGAGGCCCAGGAACAAGAGCGGACTGATAGACACCGGCTTGCCCTGGTGTTAGTGTCTGGCCATCACAATCCGGCCAGACTCTGGGCTTTTCTGGGTTCGCCCTTTCTGTCTCCAGCTCATTTCACAGATGCGGCCAAGAGGTCACAGCTAGTGATGGAGGCAGGATCCAAAAGCCCCTGGGAGACTGGGCTAGCAAGAAGAAGAGTGGCTGGGAGGGGAGAAAAGGCCAGGAGCACGAGGGCCTCTCAGAGAGCTGTGCCGGATGGCACCAGGCGGGGGCGTTTCTTACTGAGGGTCCTACCACCAGTGTGGGTGACACAGCCAGGGAACAACACTGGGACAGAGAGGGGATGGGGGGGGGAGGTGGCTCCCGGCTGTCGGGCCCAGGTGAGCCGCCTGCCTCCCATGGAATTCCATTCATCATCGGGGGCCCGAGGGCCGGACTCAGTGACCTCCGAGGCCGCCAGGAGCCGGCCATTATCAGCCTGCACGATCCTCTGATTCTCCAGCTCACGTGGGCTTCCCTCATACCCGGGGGCAGGTGCTGTGGTTTATTTTACAGATGAGGAAACTGAGACTGAGGGAAATGACCAAATGACCTGACCGGAGATTTGCCACAAATGGCAAAAGGCAGGACTTGCCGCCCGACCTTTCAGGTCCAACCCTCTCTCATTCTGCCCCACTGCCTTCTTAGCTCATGGGCCTCAAAGGGCGGGCTCTCACACCCCCAGTGGATGAAAAGGGACTGCAAAGGGAAGGCAGAAAGCACAGAGTAGTGAGCTCCCCAGCGGCCAGAGTATTCGAGAGCAGAAAGTGGCAGCCGGGCTAATTCACTTCACAAGCACAAAGGAAGGGAAGCTCTGGGAGGGGGCCGTGCCAGCTCCGGGAGGGCGGCCGGCCAGCCCTCTTCTTCCTCTTTTCCTCCCCTCCCGGGGCACAGAGGGAGGAAGCGGGAAGGGGAACCTGGAGGCTTCAGGGCGGTTCCATGATTCACCTGCTAGCAGATGGCAGGCCAGCCAAGTTTGCTAGTTACCATGGCACCCAAACAATGAGCTGGAAATCTCAGCCTGGGAGCCGCCGAGGGGCCAGACCCCGTTTCCCAGCTCTCCCGGCTCTGAAGGAAGAGGATCCGAGGTGGGCCAGCAGCTGCTCTTCCCTGTCCTGCTGCAGACAGGGAAATGGGCCGGGGACAGCTGCCGAGGAGGCAGCCTGAGGAGGGAGGCTGCCCCAAGCGAGCCTTCGCCGGGGACAGACGGCCAGCGGCTGCCAAGGCCGAGAGGAGGCGAGCCAAAGGCGGAGGCAGCTGGGTCGCAGCCAAGTCAGGAACTTGCCGGGGAGCGCTGCCAAGTGCGAGTTAAGATTTGCTATCAGACACCCCCCCCCCCGCCAAGAATGAGGGGACACATCGCCGCCTCCACCTGAGAAGGTCAGCGGCGGCGATCGCCTCGCTCGGCCGGCTGGCTCAGCCTCCGCTCCAGCTGTGGGCACAGGGAGGAGATGCCCGCGGAGCCCCCTCACACCGAGTCCTTAACTGCCCTCCTTCCGCTGCACTGTCTGACCATTAGCTTGCACTGCTTGGCACCCAGGGTGCAGGGGGAACCCAACGGGGCTAAGATGAACTGCGAATGAGAACCCCTGGGGAGGGACCAGAGAGATCACTGGGTCTCTTTTATGAGCTGGGACCTGAGGCTGAGAAATGGCAGAGCGGGGGAGCACCGGGGTTCCAGCCTCTCCTCTGGCCACCGGAGCTGGGGGCCAGCTCTGCTGGCAGATGGCGGCTGCCTGGGTCTTTTTCTCTATTAGGTCCTGACACTAAGGAAGTCACAGGAACAGAGTCCATGGGACCCATTTTACAGATAAGAAAACTAAGATTCAGAGACAAAGGGACTTGTCCAAATAAGGCAGGTTTTTCTTATCTGGCCTGTGGGTCAAAGGTTCACCCAGGAGTGGGAAGGCCGGCAGGAGGGGGCTTTGGGGGAATGGGCTGACATCCCGACCAAGGGGATCAGGTTTTAAAGAAGCTTGAGGCATTAGGCAACACAGCCAGCTCGAAACAATAGAGGCCAGCCCAGATAGACTGGGGTGACAGCCAAGCCTTGGAAGGCCCAAAGCCGGGGCTCCCAGTTCCTGGTTTTGTGTCGGGCTGGCGAGGAGACAACGCCTCTGTTTGGGAAGGTGGTTCCACCAGTCCCAGCCAGGGGCCTCCGTGGCCAGCGGCTCCGCAGCAGGGGGAAGGCTCTCGCTTCTTCAGGCAGGGGAGAGCAGGGTGGGGCTGCCCGGCTCCCGCTGGTGCCCCCAGTTCCTTCCTCCTTTCGGGGCATCTTCGCATTCTGAGTCACTCTCTGCATCGTGGTTAAGGCCACTGACTTGCAGCCCCAGAGGCTCAGGGGAGATGCTCGGGCCAGGAAGGGGGCCAGATAAGAGGTTGGAGGCTGGAGCTGCAGGGGTGAGGATGAAAGGGGGGCCAGAGGAACGAGCTGATAAGAGGCTGGGGACTGGACCTGCAGGGGTGAGGACGAAGGGAGCCAGAGGCACTGGGGTGAAAGGGAAGGAGAGCCCACACACTGGGTACTTAAGAAACGCTGGCTGAATGGAACTGAATCCAAAGGCTACAACTGAACGGGCTGCAAAGCCATCATTGGGGGCAGTAGAGCGGGAGGACTCATCCAGCCTCAGACACTCACTAGCTGTGTGACCCTGGGCAAGTCACTTAAGTGACACACAAGTCTGCCTCAGTTTCCTCATCTGTAAAATGAGCTGCAGAAGAAAATGGCCAACCCCTCCAGGGTCTCTGCAAAGAAGTCACAACAAGCTGGACCGACAGGAAAAAAACCGCCTGAGCAATAAATAGCCCCGGCTCGGAGCCTCAGCACTCTGGGGCGGAGGATGGGTCTGAGCTCCAGCAGCAGAATTCCAATCCCATTCCTGCAGGTCCCACCTGCCCGCTGCGCTACGGGGAGGGAGGGGTCGCGAACGCCCAGATGTCAGGGGCGTGGCTCCGTCTGCCCTTGGGCTTCCAGGCTCCTCCCCAAAGGGCCGGAGGTCCCCGGGCATGGGGGCGTGGCTCTAGCTACCCGCGGGTTCCCGGGGTCCCCGCCCTCCCGCTGCCCCTTCCCAGGGGGCCGGGGCTTTTAGCCGTCGGGGGCGCAGTTCTGGCCACTCGCGGGCCCCGGGGTGCACGCCCTGCCCCCCCACCCTGTCCGACACAGGCCTTGGCAGCCCGGGCCAGACAGCAGCTGTCGCGGGGGCAGCTCCCCCGAGCCCGGGCAGCCACCGGAGCTATATTCGCCCGCGGGGCGCGCTGCCAGAGCGGGCTGGGCGGCGCCTCCGGCGGGGCAGGCTGCGCAGGCGGGGGGGGGGGGGGGGCCGGCGGGCGTGAGGACCCCCGCAGGGGCGCCTCCGGAACGTTCCCGGTTTCGGGGATCGCCGAGCCCCGCGCCTCCCGTCCCCCTCCCCCCGCGCCCTCGCCCACTTCCTTGTGGCCCCCAGGAGCGGTCCACGGGGGCGCCCGGGTCGCCTAGCAACGCCACCCCCAGTTGCCTAGCAACGGGGCCCCGTCTCGAGCCCTTCCCGATCTTCTGACTCGCTCGGGCTAGACTTCCCCAGACCCCGCGGCGCCTCGCTCCGCATACGCGAGCCCGCCCCGCCGCGGTAACCAGGCGTCTCGTCCCTCCGGCCCGAGACGGCCCTCCCCGCCTCAGTTCGGACTCACGGGCTCAGGCGAGGTCGGCCCTTCACGTGGGAATCCGCTATAACCGCGCCGTGGCCGGCTCAGCCGCCTCAACTTGGGAGTCTCAGTGACGATTTGCGCCTGCGCAATGCGGGAGGCCAGGGAAAGCCGCCCGCCCCGGAGAGAAGTCTGCGCATGCGCCCTGACTCAAGCAGTCCCCCACACACGTCAATTGCTCTTCCCTGCGATCGCATTCCCCAGCCCCAGATCCTGCAACTAGGCGCATGCGTTATGACCCGTTACCAAAAAAAAAAAAAAAAAAAAATTCGGGAGGGCTTGGAGTCCCTCCCTCTCCCCGCCTCGCCTCCCCGGTAATTCCCTTCGGAGGGACTGTCAGTCCCGCTCCAAGACGCGCATCCCTTCCAATCGGATCGCTTTGTCCGGTGGCGCCCCGCCGCGCCCCCCGCGTTTGCCAGTCTGCGATTTTGCCCTCGAGAAGCAGCGAGAACGGCGCAGTCGGGCCCGAGCCTGGGTCCCAGCCTCCTCGCAGCACGCAGGCACGGACCGCCCCCCGCCGCCGCCACCGCCGCCGTCGGGGGCCCGCGGCCCGGGGGTCCTCCCTGGAGGTTGGGTGGGCGGCCCCTGCCCCGGCGGCGCCGCCCGTCGCTACCGTGTCCCTGCTTAAGGCCGGCGCTCGCCCCCGGCCCGGACATGTCTAAGCGCCCGGGCTCCAAGCTGCCCGGGGGGGGCGGCGGCGGCGCCGGCAAGCGGAAAGCCCTGAGCATCAAGGAGAAGCTGGACATCATCAAGCGCTTTGAAGGCAACGAGAGGACGTGCGACATCTCCCGCGCCACGGGCCTCAAGGAGTCGACGCTGCGCACCATCCGCGACAACGCGGTCAAGATCAAGGAGACGTCCCGGACGGGCACCGGCGCCAGCGCGGCCAAGTCCATCCGGGGGCGGCCCAGGGAGATCGAGGAGATGGAGAGGCTGCTGAGCCTGTGGATGGAGGGCAAGCGGTCGGGCACCACGTTCCTGACCGCCAAGGGCAAGGCCCTGTCCATTTACGCCGACCTGAAGCGCAAGTCGTCCAACCCCGGCGAGGTGGCGCCGTTCCGGGCGAGCTGCGGCTGGTTCAGCGGCTTCAAGCACCGCTACAACTTCCAGAGCCTGCAGCTGCTGGGCGAGGCGGCCAGCGCGCAGCTCAAGGCGGCCAAGGAGCTGCCGGCGCTCATCCAGAAGCTGGTCAAGGAGGAGGGCTACACGCTCGACCAGATCTTCAACTTCGACGAGACGGGCCTCTACTACAAGCGCATGCCGCGGCGCACCTACATCTCCAGGGCCGAGAAGCACGGGCCCGGGCCCAAGGCGGCCAAGGACCGCGTGACCGTCCTGCTGGGCGCCAACGCCAGCGGGGACCTGAAGCTCAAGCCCGTCGTGGTGTACCGCTCGGCCAACCCCCAGGCCCTGAGGGGCGTCGTCAGGGCCAGCCTCGGCGTCCACTACCGCTACAGCAAGAAGGGCTGGATGACGGCCCAAGTCTGCATCGACATTTTTGCCGAATTCTTCCCCGTTCTAGAGGATTATTGCAAGAGAAAGAACTTGGCTTTTAAGATTCTTATAATTATCGATAACGCACCGAGCCATCCCCTGACCATCGCAGAACTCAATCCCAATGTCAAATTCATCTTTCTGCCCCCCGAAACCACCTCCCTGATCCAGCCCCTCGGTCAAGGGGTGATAGCCCTGTTCAAGGCTTACTACCTGAGGCGAACATTTAAGATGCTGCTCGCAGCCACCGGAGGGGAGAATGCGGAGACCGTTATCGAGTTCTGGAAGCGATTTAACATCAAAATGGCCATCGACATCATCGTTGAAGCCTGGAACGATGTCACCAGAGAGTGTCTGCACCGTGTGTGGAAGAAGATGCTCCCCGACTTGATTCACGAATTTAAAGGATTCGAACCTTCGGAGCAATTAAAAAAAATCAAGGCAAGCTGCGTGGATCTGGCGAAACAAGTTGGATTTGAGGGGGTCAAGAAGAAAGACGTGGACGAGCTTCTGGAGGCGCCCCCCGATCGCCTGTCCTCTGAGGACATGCGACAGCTGGCTGCCGAAGGCCAGGTTGAGGCAGAGGACGAGGAAGAGGAAGACAGCCCGAAGGCCGCTCCCAGGCAGCTGGACACGGTCCAGCTGTCGGACGTTTTAGGGGTGATAGAAAAGCAGCTGCAGTGGCTGGAGGACAACGACTACAACGCTGAACGCAGCAGAATAGTGGCTCGTGGCGTCCGGACCAATCTGGAACCCTACCGGCGCCTTCAGTACGAGAGGAGGAGGCTGGCGAAGCAGCAGAAATCCTATGTGTATCTTAAGAGACGAGAAGTCAATGGCCCGAGCACATCTGGGGGTGCAGCTTCTCGCCTGGCTTTGGACACCCCTCGATCGGTCATTCCACAGTAGCTGGCAGGCCCTTTGGATGGAACCCACTTCAGCCAGCAAACTTCAGGTCTCTTTCAAGGTGAAGTGCCATTTAACATGTATAAAACTGTGCCACCCTTTTAAAAATTGTGTCTATTTTTTGTAATGTGTTCTCTACAAAGTTTTTGAGTGTGGTACCCTAACTTCCTTTCTCCCATAGGTCCCGTGGCTTTTATGGCTGGATTTTGCATAGGGGGAAGGGGGTGGTTTTTAGGAACATGTAGATCCAATTATTGCATAATTATGCAATGGCAAATGGCTGTGTTTTATAAAAAGGTGTCTCTGTGAAGGCCCCCGAATTGGGGGTGGGGGCACAGAGATAAAACAGACAATGGACCAATCAGTTGGCATTTATGGAGTACTTAGTAGGAGCCAGCCAGCCAGAGAAAAACAGCGTTGCCCCTGTCCTCCAGGAGCTTACAGTCTTAAAAAATAAAAATAAAAATAAAAATAACTGCTTGGTGCTCCTTGTCTTTACACTTTCCAACATCCACTTCAAAATAGACCTCGAAGTATAGCCGATCCTCGCTCTGAGGTTCTTTCCCTACAGAGCCATATTCCACAGCCACAGAATGGTCTCTCTGTGGAGAGAAGGGAGGTGTCTTTCCTTATCTGCTTTATTCCCAGGTGCAGGGCCAGTTTTAATACTTTCTTCCAGAGACATTATAGCTAACGTTACTGCGACATGCAGAAGCGATGGAATCTTGGAGTGACAGTTTGTCATTGGATGAGGAGACAGAGTTTAAATGTGATTCTGGAGTTACTGGATCCGGTGATGGCTGAAGCCAGGGCCGGGAGAAAAGGAGTAAGGTCTTATTTCTTATGAGAACCGAGGGGAAAAGTGGAGGGATTTTGAGGGACAGGAGTCTGAGTTTTAGTGACTTTTAAGAAATAAAATTTAATTTTAAAAAATTGCATCTTCCAAGGAAATCTGTTTCCTTAAAATCAACAAGCATTTATTAGGTATTTGCTACGATGGGAAGGCAAAAAGTAAACAGGCCTTGTTCTCAAGGAGCTTAGATTCTACCTGTAATAAATGGGGATTCAGGTAAACAGAAAGTCAATACAATATGCATGTTGTAAATAAAAATAATTTGGGGGACAGGAGAGAGAGGAAGGACACTAACCATTAAGAAGGGTCTCAAGTAAGAAGTGGTTGAGCTGAATCTTAAAGGCAGATAGGGAGGCAAAAGTGAGATTTTGTTCCCAGACCTAAGACAGCGCTTAGAGTTATGGTTAAAGAGAACTTTGTGTGCTTTCCGACAGCTGACATAGTGCAAATTATTCTTTACATATTTGTTTTTATTGCTCCTCTAATAAATTTTACAGCCAGTAACCTTGATTATTATTCAAGTCTAGACAATTAAAGGAGTTGAGCAAAAAGAAAAGGGTGAGAGATCACAGATAATGGATTAAAGATGTAGCAATTTTGTGTAATGTATATACTTTGACCTTCTCTCCTGAAGTCAGGAAGGTACATCTCTCTCCAACCTCAGGGGATTGGGAATATCCGTTTTCTTTGCCAGCAGCAGGAGTCCCACCAGCAGTGTTTCCCACATTTTAAGGGCTAGTGAACAACATCCCAGTTGTTTAACCAGTTAAACCTCGATCAGCTTTGTAGAAGGCTATTTACTTTGAAAATATTGCAAAAGCAGACATCGATAAACATTTCCCCACCATCCAGTGGTGTAATGTCCCCTCTCCCTCCCTCTTCTCTTCCATAATATCTAGTAGGGCCGTCTGAGCTTCGTTCAAGTGACTTCACAGCATGAGCCATACCAAAATCATGTCCTGTTGAGCTGAGTCTCCAAGGTCCCTCCTTGGGGCACCGATGCCAAGCTGGACAACACCTGGGCTAGATTTCAACATGCAATGCCTAGATTCCTATAACTCTCACTCACTCCTGACCTAGATAAGAGGCTCTACTCTCTTTCCTTAGAACAGAAATGAACAAGCCAGAAGAGAGGGGAGGTAGGAGGCCTTTTGATCCTTCTTTTTACCCCCTGGAATCATTCTTGATGAGGGTCACAGAGTCCCTCCAGGAATGAAGCAATAATGAGCCAACATACTGAGTTGGGATTTTTTGAAGACATAATCTTTTCTAGATTCAAAACCTGTAAAACAAGTCTCCCTCCAATCATGTTGGCTGATCAACTGGAACCTGTTACAGGACATTCATGCCCGCTCTGGTCCTTCCAAAGTACTTCCCTATATCATAAGTAAGATCTGAGTCTCTTCAGTCAGAATGTCCCCACTTCAGGTGGTTTGGGCACTTGCCAGGTCTCAATTACACTTGCAAATTTAGGACCCTGTTTCCTGCTTTACTGAAAAAAAAATTTTTTTTGGAGGCCATTCTGAAGGAGGTCCCTGCTGTCACATTTTCTCCATCTCATGACCACGCTTTCCTCCTTCCTCCAAGACATCCTTCTTGCCAAGGCCAGTAAAAACCTCTTCCTATACTTCGATGCCATCTCCCCGTGTCTTCTCCAGCAGATTTCAATTCTTCCCTCAATCTTCAGTCTCCCCCTGTCACTTGGTATACAGAGTACATTTAATTGGAGGGAATCTCAGAGGGAAAGAATCTTTAGCCTTGTAGGAGACTCACTCCTCAACTTTCAGCAATCTGGCTTTCCACCTCATCTCTTGTGCTTCTAGCTAAAGTTACCAATTGCCAAATTCAATGGTTTTTTTCTCATTTCTTACCCTATCACCTGGATTTGAAGTGGTTAATCAACTTCTGAAAACCCTTCACTCTTTCTTTTCTGCCTGTCTGATGATTTCTCAATCTCCTTTACTAATTCTTCAATCTAATACCTGTGTTATCCCCTCTCTCTAAATGTGGCCATTCTCAAGTTCTTTCTTGGGTTTTGAGGCAGCTGGTAGCTCAAGTGTCTAGAGCAGTGGTTCTCAAACTTTTGTTTTCAGTATCTTTATCCTATTAAAAATGATTGAGGATCTCGCCAAAGCATTTTTGTTTATCTGGGTTATATTTATAGACATTTCCCATATTGGAAAGAAAAACTATTCTTGAATTTGTAGACCCTCTAAAAGGGTTTCAGAGATCCCCAGGATTCTCTAGACCATACTTTGAGAACCACTGGTCTAGAGCTTTGGACCTAGAATTCAAAACTAGCCTCAGAAAATTATCTCTATGAACCTTGGTAACTCACTGATTTGCCTCAGTTCTGTACAATGGAGATAATAGACTCTACCTTCCACAGTTATGAGGATCAAATGAGATCTTTGTAAAGCATTTAGCACAGTGCCCGGCACATAGTTGGCACTATATAAATGCTTATTTCCTTCTCTTTTTCTCTTTTCCCTCTACCCTGACCTTTTACAAAAAAGGTAACATGGATCCCTTTGGAAATCTGATGAAAGCTATGGATCCCTTTTCAGAATACTGTCTTCTGCATGGAGCTTTTCCTGATCTCCTGACCACTAGTGCTCTTCCACCTGAACTAGTTTAAATACTTTGTATATAATTATATTTGTCTACATTTATGCTGTCTATATTTTTATACATACTTCTCTCCCCCATTAGAATGTAACCTTCCATCCCCATTAGAGTAGCAATTATTTTATACTTTGTTCTGTTTTCCCAATACCTTGTTCAGTTTCTGGAAAATAGCAAGTTGTTAATAAAAACCTGTTGACTGACTGAAAAATAAAAACAGGATAAGAATAAATAAGGAATATGAACTAGAGAGAGGAGAGAGAGAGAGAAAAAAAAAGAAAGGGAGAGACAAAAGGAGAGGGGGAGAGAGGGAGAAGTGATTATTGCCATTTGGGTTATCTGTAAAGGTAGAACCTAAATCCTTTTTATCCACTTCTTCATTCAACAAGCATTTTGGGGCACCTGCTATGTCCCAAGCACTAGGCTAAATGCTGGAGATACAAAAGTACAAAGAAGACAACCCACACTTTTAGAAGACAGTTAGACTCTCTCGAGGGAGACCCCAGAGTTCATTCATATGCCCAGATAAACATAAAAATCTCTACAAAGCAAGCACAAAGTAGCTCCCGAGGGCACAGGCTGGGAGGACATGACTTCTTCAGGTGAGAGGCTGGGCTGGGACTGGGCTTTGAAAAAAGGCAAGAAATCAGACGGATATGAGAGCAGAGGGTGTCCCACACATTGTAAAGAGGTTGACCGGGTCACTTGGACTTTGGCTCTCTTTTAGCCCTGGTCTCCTTTACAATGGCACAGTGGAAACAGTGCCAGGACTGGTGTTAGGAAGACTGAAGTACTAATCTGCCCTTATGTACTTATTAGTCAAGTCACTTCACTCTGCTGGCCTCAGTTTCCCATCTGAGCTGGAGAAGGCAACAGCAAACTTCTGTATCTCTGCCAAGAGATGAGATCCTGAGGAGTTGGATGCAAGTGACCAACAACAAAACATTTACACCAGATCAGTGGTCCAGGCCTCTCCCTAACTCTGAGCTCACATGGTCCGGGTCCAGTCTTAGAACATGGATCCAAAAGGCTTATTTCTCTTTAACGGCAACTTCATGATGTCTCATATGGTCCAGAAGAGGTTGTGTCTAATGCTTGAAGGTAGGAAACAAGGTCCATGGCTCCTGGGATCTCCAAAGAACATGGGTATTGGCTTTGGGACAGACTTTATTTCACTCCCACCAAAAATGCAGAATCCACAGATCCAGGGAATGAACAAAATGATCAAAGATTCCTGGATGGAAGCTGTACTTGGGCTTGCCAATGGAATGACCCTTTGATGTGACTGGAAGCCCTTCTTTCCCACAGAATTCTACCTAGAATCCCATAGAAACCTACTTTGGGGGCTTTTGAAAGCGCTTCCCTTGCTCCCAGACATGCCCTGTCTAAATAACTCATATTAATGGTGGGAACTGTCGTGGCAAGCTCTACATCTCCTCCCCCAAGTTAGGGCCTTATTCCTTCATTGTGAGAAGCATTTTGGTGATCCTGTCCCTTCTCCAGAGCTTTTTTTTTTTTTTTTTTTTTTACTGCCAAGATCCTATTTTCAGACCTGCTTGGCTTTTAAAGTCCTGATCACCAAGCCCCTTCCTTTATTTACAGGTTCTTTCCTCCTTATCTTCATTTGTCATTTTCTTCCTACTTGACTCTTCCCATTCTCCCAATTGGCTGTTTTATGCCTGGAATGCCCTTCCTTCATCTCTGCCTCCTGACTTCCTTCAAGTCTCTGCTAATGTACCATCTTCCGCCAGAAACCCTTCCCCATCCTGAGCTTACCTACAATTTATCCTGTCTATATGTCATGTGCACATAATTGTTTTTCCCCTTAAATTGTGAGCTTCTTGAGGACAAGAGCTCCCCAAACTAAGCACAGAGCCTGGAATGCAGCAGGCACTTACTGTCTGTGGCTTGACTTCTCCAAGAAGCATCCAGTTAGGGAAACCTCCCACTGGCCAGGAGTTTACCTGAAAATTCCACCCACTCATTCCGGGTCTATGGATTTCTTGTGTTTCTAATGTGTTGATAATTGAATTTCAGTACAGATTGGTTTCCTTTGTCATCCTAGGGAGTCTGTTTAGTTCACTTCTATCATTCTGAGAAGTGATCCATGGGTTTCATCTGTAACACAAAGAAAGGTTAAAAATTCCTATTCTAAATAGGTGGTGGCTGACCTCTCAAGCAGGACCCATGGAACCTGGAAATCTCAAAAGGTGGGGATACCTACGAAGCAGGCACGCTTTTGCCCCGTGCTTCTCCAGGACATCTCTCAGGGGCCTGGCTGCTATTATGTCCAGAGCTGGAAAAGTCTCCTCTCAGGATGCTTGGCTAAGAACATGTCGTTCGCCTCGGGCCTTGGCCCTCATGTCAGGCATTTTCAGTTGGGAGGGGAAGGAGAATTCTGTCCTTTATCTCCACAGTATCAGCCCATTCAGCTGGACACCATGTTAACAGAATTTTATGGTCTTGATCTCAAAAGTGTGAATAGCTAGAGCCACACTGAGCAGGGCCAAGGGGCAGGTTTTAGAGATCAAGTAGCAGTTTAATCATTTTTAGAATGAGAAATACAGTGTGCAAACTGGAAGTTCTGGGCAGATCATCTTTGTTGCACGCAAGGTAGAGATTTTATACACAAATCATAAATGGGAAGAGGAAAGAGGTAGATTACATTACAATCATTTCAGGGCCCAATTGATTTCCCATCACAAGCCCATGAATCAGTTATCTTGGAGGCAGCCCAGGTCTTTGAAACCCAATGAATAGTTCTGTGAGTTCTCTTAGCAAACCATGCTGACATTCCATAAGGAAGATCCCTTAGACACCACAGCTGCTTGATCTTTTTGTCATGGACACTCTGGGCAGCCTATAGACACTGTTCAGAACAATGTTTTTAAATGCATAAAACATAATCCTTAGGACTAAGAGAAAAAACCAATTATAATAAAAATAAAATCATCTTTCTTTAAACCACACAATTTTATAGATCCCTACTCCACACCTACTCTTTGACTGGAGAAACACATCAGACTGAACACTGACTCCTCGGATAAATCCTCCTCTATTGTGATTGGTGCTCTTATTTATGCTTTTTGGAATCATTCATACAAATCTTCCCTAGCCATGCTGCGCTGTGAACACACTCCCGGTGACTGCTGTCCACTGTCCCCGATTCAGAAACAGAGTTTTTGCCGAAGTGACAACATCAGATCTTTTCCCTTTTTCATCCATTCACGGTCGTCCTCCTAGTTTCATCTCTGAATTCCCTAGGAATGATTTTGCCCAGTTATGTCTCTTGATAAATTTTGGTGTTTTACATGGCCAGACTGTTCACAGTCTCCCACCACACTTCTCCACTGGATGTTACAAATGGGGATTGCTCTTGGTCTCCACAGTTCTTTTCTAGGCAAGGAAATCGAGCATTTGCTGATGGCAGAATCGAGTTCTTTCAAATCTTTGATATTTATGTGAAGGAGGAGGAAACAGGCTTTCCCAAACGATGCCCTCCAACAGACCACAACTTTACAATCACACCAATGATTAACAAATACAGAGAGGAGAGGCTCACGGGATGCTTATTGTTTCTTGAATTTAAGGAAGGATTTGATTTGGCTGAGCCAGACACCATCTTCGGGGCTCTTTTCCAACATGGAGTCTCCCACATGTGTCAAAATCCTTAAGAGAGGTAATGATAGGGATAATTCTGGTTGCTACTTCCAAATTTAGCCAAGAAAGACAAGGCAGGGAGATAAATCAAGCTTGCCAAAGGCCCTGGAGAGAGAAGCCAGTCAGCTTTCGACTAACAAACAACCACTTCCTTTGTGCCAGACCCAGGTTCTCCTAGAAATGGTGAGATCTTCCAGATTTGTCCTTGTCTAGGAATAACACTGGGCCAACTGGAGAAGGGGGAAGGGAAAGGAATGAGAACTTACATAATGCTCAAGATGTACCAGGCACTATGATCCAAGCTTTTTTTCCGTTTAATTTCGCACCACAACCCAAGAGGTAGATATTATTGTCTCCATTTAGACAGGCGAGGAAACTGAGGCAGACAGTGTTTGAGTGACTCGCCCCAGAGTCACACAGCTAGGAAGTATCTGAGACTGGATTTAAATTCAGGCCTTGAATCCAGGCCAAGCATCTGTCCACTCTATGCCGACTGCCTCAACAGCAGCAAACTCTGCAACATTTGCCTCCGACGACTCCTAATCAATCAAGAGAGTCTAGTTTAACTAGTGACACGCAACAAGCTCAGTGACTGAAGGATGGATTTTTTTGGTATCCCCTACATTTAGGGCCATGCTTGCCACTTGTCCAGGTGTATAAGTCAGGGAGCCAGTCTGGGAGGAGGCACGTGCATATAGATAAGCACACACACAGATGTGACTCCAAGGCTACTCCTTTTTTGTCCCTGGGCCCCGGCCTCCTTCATGTGCCTGTTTGTGACCTCTTTTGGTGCGTGCGATGACTGAAACCCCAGAATTAACGCTGTCACTAGTGACTATAATATTGCGTACTGTTATTACGCCATAACACCCTGTTACATATATAAGCTACACAGTGCTGTGCCCTAACGATGAGCGATAATGCATGGGAGAGAGCGCAAAGAGAAGGCGCCTGCCCGGCAGCCTGCGGGGATCAGACGCGGGTGACCTCAGAGAGAGCTTTCAAGTCTAAGTCCCGAGTTCCAGCTCCGGATCCCGGGACTTACCCAAGGGCATTCAACCGGCAAGCCAGAGGCGCAGACCTGGGACGCGGAGGCGAGGCTCCTCCTCCTTGCTCCCAGCGCCCGCCCACGTTCCCAGCTGCCTCCCGGCCCGGCCCTCCCCCTCCCCCGCCCTTTTCCTGGCTGCCCAGAGCCAGCCCCGCCCCCCTCCCCCCCTCCGGATCGCTGCCCCCCCACTTTTCCAGGCTAGAAACCACCCCCGAGGCCCCCGCTGCTGCAGCAGCTTGCACGTCCCGAGCCCGTCCGGCAGCTCAGGCCGGGGACCCCGTAGGAGCGGACCCTGCAATCACACTGAGCTGCTGGGCTGTGGCAGAAGGCGGCGAAGGCCGCGCTCCCCTCCCCCGGGGCTGGGGTGGGAGGGAATCATCTCCTTTCACGGTTCGGCTCCCACCCCCTCCGCTAGGGGGCGTTCCCGGCCCGGATTCTCCCGCCTTGTCACTGTCCCCGCCCCCCGCCCAGAGCCACCTCCGAAGCGGTCTAGTCCGGCCCTCCACTTCCCAGATAAGGGGGAGGGGCTTGCCCAAAGGCACACCCAGGGCCCAGAATCCCGGCTTTGAAGCCAGTCTGAGCCCCCATTTCCCACCCCCTCCGCTAGGGGGCGTTCCCGGCCCGGATTCTCTCGCCTTGTCACTGTCCCCGCCCCCCGCCCAGAGCCACCTCCGAAGCGGTCTAGTCCGGCCCTCCACTTCCCAGATAAGGGGGAGGGGCTTGCCCAAAGGCACACCCAGGGCCCAGAATCCCGGCTTTGAAGCCAGAGTCTGAGCCCCCATTTCCCACCCCCTCCGCTAGGGGGCGTTCCCGGCCCGGATTCTCCCGCCTTGTCACTGTCCCCGCCCCCCGCCCAGAGCCACCTCCGAAGCGGTCTAGTCCGGCCCTCCACTTCCCAGATAAGGGGGAGGGGCTTGCCCAAAGGCACACCCAGGGGCCCAGAATCCCGGCTTTGAAGCCAGTCTGAGCCCCCATTTTACAGAAGGGGAAACCGAGGCACAGAGAGCTCCCCACAGCCACGAAAGTGCCGAGGCCGCCTCGCTGCTGCACTAGGACCAGCGGGGACCGACGGTTTTGCCAACATTGCACATGGTGGCCCCCCAGGGACTGATACACTGACCCATGTGGGGGCACCCACGTTTACCCAACCGAGCTCGCAAGCATTAGTAAGCAGTAACTAGGCGCGTGCCAGGCACGGGCCGTAACCTCCGAGCGGGCTCAGTTTACCCATCTGTGAAATGGAAGGGAGGCGGTCTAGGTGGAGGCCCCGCCCTGCTCCACCTCCGTGGTCCTGAATTTTTAAATTTAATACTAGGCTGGCTGAAGCAGACCCAAATCCTCCCTCTCAGGTCCAAACAGTTGGAGTGACGTCAAGACACGGCGCGTTTTAACGCCAAGGACTCCGCCCCGGGGCGTCAAATCTCGCGGTCTTTCAACCTTTCGTATTCCTCTCGGGAATCGGACGGCCCCCTACTCTCTTTGCATCATGGGAAATGTAGTTTCTGGTCCCATGTTCTTCCGGAAGAAACCGAGCGTCCTCCGGAAAATCCGGATAGGAGGCGGGAGAGCTCCTTCCGGTCCCATTGCATGCCGGGAAGGACTCGTTTCCGTTAGTTGCCCAAGGATCCCGCGCGCGACGGCTTCCCCCACGTGAAGCCCCGCGTGCCCGGCCCTCTTCTTTCCCCCTCTCCCTCCTCGAACCGGAACCACCCCCCGGGAGAGGGGGAGAACCGGAAGTAGAGGCGTCGGCCCCGGAAGCAGAGCCCGGCGGGAAGGGAGCCCCAGCGCGGCGGCGGCGGCGGCGGCGCCATGTCCCTCATCTGCTCCAGTGAGTAGCGGCCTCCGGCGTTCCCGGCCGGGCCTCCCCAGGCGGAGCCCAAGGCCCGGCCTCTTCTTGCCGGGATGCCCCGGGGCCAGGCGCTCCCCCGCCGCGGCCAGGCGCTCCCCCCGCCGCGGCCTCGGTCTCCTCACCTGTAAGGCGGCCCCCGGGGGCTGCGCGGCCGCGGCCCGGAGAGAGCGGCGCGCCCCCGTGCAAGCGCTGAGTGAGCCTCGGCCGCACGTGGTGCTGACCTCCTGTGGGAGGGCCCGGCGGGGATTGGGGGAAGGGGGAGGGGCACGGGGGCGGGGCAGCGAGGGAAGCACCCCGGGGTCGGGTGGCAGAGCCCGAGGCGGCGGCGCTGGGCGGGGCGGGGCGGGCAGAGCTCCTCCGGGGGAGGGGCCGTGAGCATCCTTAGTGGGGGCCCTCTCCTGGCACGGAAGATGCGCGCCCTGGGGGGGGGGGGCGCGCCGCGGGGAGTTCCTCCAAGTACGGAGGGAAGATGTCCACCCCCCCCTCCCCAGCAGGTGCTCTTCTGTCCTTGTGGGGTCACCCGTGGTCATGGCGGGAGAAAGGTCAGAAGGGGGGGTGAAGACAGGCGGGAGCGGCGGCTTGTTCTCCCTTAGGCTCAGCCCTTCCCCCTCTCCTCTCCCCTAAAGGGGAACAGGGTTCTCAGAGTGTGGGTTAGGGAGTCCCGGGGCGTCAGAAGCCCTTTCAGGGGGTTTGCCCACTCAGGCTTTGTCCCAAACGTGGTAAGTGTCGTGCCCGAAACATCAGGGCCCCGTGATCTCTAACAGGGCCGGACTCTGGTCCTCCACGCTCCAGGAGGACAGGGCCCTAGAGCTGGCTGGGGTCTCGCCCGCTAGAGCCGCCCTTCGTCCCCTTTGCCTGACCCCCTGATGGGTCCCTGCCCTGTGGCCTGTCCCAGAGACTCTGACACCCCGTTGGACCCTCTGACAACCTCTAAGTCGGGGGTCCTTCACTTTCCCCACTCGTGACCCCAGAGATTTTTGGGTGTCCCCAGGTACATGGGAATATAAAATAGGTGCGACATCAAACGTTTCCCGAGGACGCGTCATGACTGGGTGGCCCCACGTTGAGTTGTGAGAGCCCATGGAGTCGGGACTCGGACTTTGAGGAGCTGGGCCTCGGGGGTGGGCGCTGTTCCCCTCCCACCCCGAGCCACGGCAGCGTCCGAGAGGCCGGACCCGAGCTCCCCCGTGGCCCTTTTGCGCTCGGCTGGTCGGGGAGTCGGCGGACGCTCATGAGTCCCGGGCCCTTCTTCCCAGTCTCCAACGAGGTCCCGGAGCACCCCTGCGTGTCCCCGGTCTCCAACCATGTGTACGAGCGGAGGCTTATCGAGAAGTACATTGCAGAGAATGGCACCGACCCCATCAACAACCAGCCCCTGTCTGAGGAGCAGCTGATTGACATCAAAGGTACCCCCTCCCCTCACCCCAGGGGCTCCTCCCAGGCTGCCATGCAGGGGCCTTGATGAAAAGCCCGGGGAGGAAGGGACGCGGGAGGGCCGGTCTGTGCCGGGAATCGCTCACGAGCCCTCTGTCTCTCGGATAGTTGCCCACCCCATCCGGCCCAAGCCGCCCTCTGCCACCAGCATCCCGGCCATCCTGAAGGCCCTGCAGGACGAATGGGTGAGAGCGCGGGGCTCCTCTGTGCAGGGCACTGGGCCCGAGGCGATCACGCCTGAGGTGCCCCCTGGCAGTTCAGATGGGTCGGGGGGTTAAGGGCGACCCTGTCGGCTCACTTCGGCCGCGGCCTTCCCGATGGGGCATTGGGAGTGTGGGCCCCGGGAGGCCGAAGCAGCAGATGGAAGGCCTGGGTCGGCACTGGGAGCGGGGTTCTGTCTGTGCCTGGGGCTCCCGGAGGAATGTGGCCGGAGCAGGTCTCCCCGCCAGCTCCCCCTCCCCCATTGGGCCCAGGGCCAGCCGCCTGCCCCGTTTTAGCCACCCCTCTCCCCCAGGACGCCGTCATGCTGCACAGCTTCACCCTGCGCCAGCAGCTGCAGACCACCCGCCAGGAGCTGTCCCACGCGCTCTACCAGCACGATGCCGCCTGCCGTGTCATTGCCCGTCTCACGAAGGAGGTCACCGCTGCCCGAGAAGCCCTGGCCACGCTGAAGCCCCAGGCCGGGCTCATCGTGCCCCAGGCGGTGCCAAGCTCCCAGCCCAGTGTTGTGGTGAGTGCTCCCCTGGGCATGCCCCCACTGAGCGCCGGGGCCCCTCCTCGGGCCTCCTCAGCCGCGGTCTTCTTTCTTTTAGGGCGCCGGCGAGCCGATGGATCTGGGAGAGCTGGTGGGAATGACCCCCGAGATCATCCAGAAGGTAGGCACCTGGACTGCCCCCCTGGGACCGGCGGAGTGCCCGGCTCTTGGGCCTTCTCCCTTTCACCCTCCATGATGGCTGCCTGGGCAAAGGCTTGGTGTCCTCCCCTCGAGAGCCGGGCTGTCGTGCTAAGCCCCAGCTCCCCCCATTGCCTCCTGGCCTGGAGAGAGAAGTGGGGGACACCCTGTGTGGGCGGGCAGGCGGGTCTGCAGCCGGGTTTCATGGCCTTTTGCTCTCCTCTTCAGCTTCAAGACAAAGCTACGGTGCTCACCACGGAGCGTAAAAAGGTGAGTCCCGCCAGTGGGGACGGGCACCTGGAATGGGGGGGTGCCATGGAGGGAGGGGGCTGGGGGGGATGGTGTGGTACTGTGGAGGAAGGGATCTTGGGGAGGTGGCCTTTGACACCACTCACCAGGAGCCTTCGGGGGCGGTTCTTGTTGACAGAGGGGGAAGACGGTGCCGGAGGAGCTGGTGAAGCCAGAGGAGCTCAGCAAGTACCGGCAGGTGGCATCCCATGTGGTGAGTGGTCCTCCTCTGAACAGACCCCAGAGGCCTGTGGTAATGGAGGTCTGGTGACCCCAGGAACCAAGCTTCCCTCTGTTAGTGATGGGGTGGGGGGCATGCTGCTGCTCCCTCAGTGAGGTTCCTGCTGAGGGCAGGAGGAGAAAGCCCCGACTTTAGCCAGGGAGGTAAGGGAGGACTGGCTCTGGGCCGCACGCTAGCTCCAGAATCTGGGCTCAGATGGCGCGGGGCCACTCTTCTCTCTGCAAAGGGGCTGCACAGCGCCAGCATCCCGGGAATCCTTGCCTTGGACCTCTGCCCGTCAGACACCAACAAGATCCTCACCGGTAAGCGGCAGGCCGAAGGTGGTCTGGGGCGGGGGAGGGCAGACTCTGGGGGGGGGAGGTCCCAGTGCCTCTCCTCACGCCTCGCTCTACATCATCCTCAGGAGGGGCGGATAAAAACGTGGTCGTCTTTGACAAGAGCTCCGAGCAGATCCTGGCCACGCTCAAAGGCCACACCAAGAAGGTCACCAGCGTGGTGTTCCACCCGTCCCAGGTGAGGCCGTCGCAGCTCTGCCAGCCTGGCTCCCTCGGAAGTGACCCGGACGGTTCTCTGGGTTGGGTTGGGTTGGGTTGATGTGAAGGTCAGAGGTCAGTGGGGTTACTCTTTCCCTTAGTGACCTGCCTTGGGTCTTGCTGGAAGGGCTGAATCTCCTCTGACAGATGGGAAAACTTGGCCTAAATTGTGGGGAGGGGAAGGGGGGTCTGAGGTCCCCAGAAGAATTCCTCCGGCCCCCCGTGTGCCAGCTGCAGTCCCTGAGTGATATTTAAAGGCTCAAGAGGAAACTCTCCTTAATGTGCCCCTCAACTGGCGGGGAAAAGCAGAGTTCCACCCTCACAGTGAGGAGAGTCTCTGGTCCTCACAGGCAGCCCTGCCCTCCCTGCTATGGGAAGAAAGCAGCTCAGGGTCCTGAGCCCCCCCAGAGGCAGGGCCCCGGCTCCTGCCTCTGCCTCTTCTGGCTTCCTGGGACTCTGGGCCCCAGGTCCCTTATCAGTAAAATAGAGATGAACCCGGGGCCTTCTAGCCTCATTCGATGGTCCCATGTCCGGTAAATGTGATGACCCTTGTCCCTGCTGACTGCGTCTCTGCCTGGGCCTTTATTGTGGCTTTGGGGGCTTCTCAATCCCGGGGGGCAAGGGGACCCTGGGCCTCCTTGGGACCCATGGATGGGAAGCAGCCTCCTGTGCTAGCCTGCCATTGCCCACCTCCGCCACTGGGTGGCAGTGCCACCTTGTTGTCCAGATGACTTAGTGGTCTCTACTGAGCCCAGACTTGAGGACTTGGGGGGGGGGAAGCTTCCAGCACCCTTCCAGAAGAGACCAGACATGGAGGGCTGGGCATGGGTGAGGTCCTGGGGGAGGCGGCAGGATCCCAGCAGGGAGGAGAGCATGGTTGGTTACTCACGGAGCCGTGAAGGGAAGGGCTAAAAAGTCAGGCCTGGAAATGGTGGGACTTGTATTGCTGAGGGTGAGCCGAGGGCAATCAGCCAGGGCTGGGGCAGGGAGCAGAACTGGCTCTGGGGAGGACAGGGCCTGCCTCGGGGCCGCCCTGGGCTCTGCTGGCAGCTCTCACCATCGGACCCTCTTGTTCCCCCCCCAGGACCTGGTGTTTTCTGCCTCCCCGGACGCCACCATCCGCATCTGGTCGGTTCCCAACGCCTCTTGCGTGCAGGTTGTCCGGGCCCACGAGAGTGCCGTGACTGGCCTGAGCCTGCACGCCACGGGTGACTACCTGCTGAGCTCTTCGGATGACCAGGTGAGCCCTCCTGAGAATGCTGCTCCTCGGACCCAGAGCTGCCCAGCCCGGGCCCTGTGTTCTCACACGCTCCAAGGGCTTCCTCCCCCCTCATCCTTATTGTCTGTTTGTGCCTAGTACTGGGCCTTCTCCGACATCCAGACGGGACGAGTGCTCACCAAGGTCACTGATGAGACTTCGGGTTGCGGTGAGTGCTCCCAAGGGCCGGCCCCAAACCCCCCCCTCTGCCCCGGTGGGCAGGTGCTGACTCGGCTCGTTCTCCCCTCCCTCTGCAGCTCTCACCTGCGCTCAGTTCCATCCTGATGGGCTCATTTTTGGGACCGGGACCATGGACTCTCAAATCAAGATCTGGGACCTGAAGGTAGGCGGGAGGCCTGGAGCGCGCCGCTGACCTGCCAGCTTTGTGCCTGGCAGCCATGGCTGCTCCCGGGAGAGAGGGAGGGCCACCAGGACCCTTCTGCCCCGGCCTCTCGCTTCTGCCTAAGAGGCTCTCCTCCCCCCACGGTGGGATCCAAGGAATTTCTGGGGCTGATGTCCTCCGGCTCCCCCACAGGAACGCACCAACGTGGCCAACTTCCCAGGACACTCTGGGCCCATCACCAGCATCGCCTTCTCGGAGAACGGCTATTACTTGGCTACTGCGGCCGACGACTCGTCCGTCAAACTCTGGGATCTTCGCAAACTCAAGAACTTCAAGACGTTGCAGTTGGACAACAACTTTGAGGTGGGTGGGCTGGCGGGCGTCCTCGGCCCTACCTTGAGCCGGACCCTCGGGCCACCCCCGGGCCAGGATCCCCAGCCTCCAAACCCAGTTCTCTCCGTGACAGGTGAAGTCTCTGATCTTTGACCAGAGCGGCACATACTTGGCCCTCGGAGGCACCGACGTTCAGATCTACATCTGCAAGCAGTGGACAGAAATCCTCCACTTCACAGGTAGGGGGCGTGGGACGGGCTGGAGTGGGGTGTGGGGCCCTCTGGGGCAAAGGAAGGGCGCCCCGGGGTCTCGTCGGCTTCTGTTCAGCGTCCGAAGCACATTGGTTCACAGCCCAGGACAGAGTCCTGATGGCCATGCAGGCCACACAGAGGGCTTGATCATAGCACGGGCACACGGGCCTTTCTCCTAGCCCGGGTCTGGGGCCATTTTTGTGTCTCCTGGGGCTTGGCGGCCGCCTGGCACACAGCAGGCAGTGAATGAGTGCTGGACAATGCCCAAATGCCCGTTCTCCACAGTCCCTCCAGCACGCACATTCCCGCCATCTTGCTCAGGACCCTTTGGCACTGTGTTGGCCGCCTCCTTTTGAGAGCCTTTGGCTCACCTTTGACGTCTCACCCACAGGGAGCAGCTCACTCTGCTGAGGGCCAGCTCCCTTATTGGGATTATCGGGCACATGGGGTTTTTCACGTCCAGACTTGGGCTCCGCTGTCGGGGAGCACTTCCAGGGCTGAGAGGGTGGCTCCCGGGGCTCAACTCCCTGCTGGAGCCTCAGCTTCCTGGGAGGGGGGGGTCCCACACTCAGCCCAGGGGTTTGTCCCGTAATTGGCGCCCTCTCTCCCTCAGAGCACAGCGGCCTGACCACAGGGGTGGCCTTCGGGCACCACGCCAAGTTCATCGCTTCGACTGGCATGGACAGGAGCCTCAAGTTCTACAGCCTGTAGGCCCTGTCCCCTACAGATCCCGAGGCCTTGTCTCTGTAGTGTGGGTAGCATTTAGGGTGGGGGGTGGGAAGGGGAGAGAGACTGAGGGGAGGGGGGAGGACTTTGGGGAGGGACTCACAGCATTTCACTCTGGTCTGAACGGTGGCTCAGCCAGTCCCGACTGTCCTAGAGGCCGAAGTCGCCCTGCCCTGTGCCACCGCCTCTGGGCACGGGGCCTGCCCCAGAGCCAGCGCCCCCGGGGAAGATGAGCCGTTGCCCCGGGGCACCACAGAAGGGGCCTGGCCTGCCCACCTCCAGCTTGCTTTAGCTCCCAGGGAGGCCGAGCCCAGGGGGAGGGGCACAGAACATGGGCAGGTTTTTGTAAGCAGTGATCTAGTTTCATTAAAAAAAATAAATGAACGTTTTCTCGTCTTTGTAGCTGAAATGCCCATGGAAAGGGGCTGAGCTTCCCGGGGAGAGCAGGGGTGCTCTCAAGGGAGGGTGTTTGTCTCCATTGGGGACGGGGGACCTGCAGCTCCCTGACTGCTGGAGGCCCCTATTTGTTCCACAGGCAGTGGGGGCAGTTTGGGGGTCCCCAGGAATGGCCTTCAGAAAGGAGCGAATCCCCCATGGCAAGACTCCCAGCCCAGGGCCTCCATTTCTGCCTCTGGGAGACCTGCAGGGGGCCTTTCTGACCCGGAGGTCCGAGCCAAGCTCTGGGGAACCGGAGGGAGCGCTGAACAGTGACTGTCCTCTGCCCCAAGACTCTTGAGGGGAGAACACCTCTTCCCCCTACCCAGAAGACACTCCTCCATGTCGGTGCTTGAACCCAGTGCTTAGCTTCCCCCAGAGACCCCAGGCCCATGCTTGGAGACGACCCGAGCTGATCTTCGGGAGCCTTGGGGGAAGTTGCCCAGTAAATGGAGCCTGGAGCGACCTGGCTGGGGTGGTGTTTGAACCCGGGTCCCTCCCGGGCCTGGTGCTGCCCTTGGTGCAGGTGCCCCTCCAGCCCTCCCTGGGATTCTGTAGCTGGGCCCCATGGGCCGGCCTGGCTCCAGACACTTGTGCCCCTTAAGCCTCCAATCCCAACCTTCCCGTGATGTCCCCGTCCCAGACACTTATCTGTGTCTTAAGGCCCCGGGTGCCGCCCTGGTGCGGGTGCTGCTGGTGCTCCGTGACAGGTGAGGAAGGGGCGGGGAAGCCCGGCGGCAACCCAGGGTCACCGAGCCAGGAAGCATGGGGGCGAGATGAGCTCCTCCCAAGCGGCCGGCCTTTACATGGTGCTTTTTGGGGATTCGGGGGCCCTGTGCCAGCTTAAAAGTGGCGAAACAGGCTGAATTTAGACACTTGGCAGACTCACAGCTGGACTGCAGGACGCCTGAGTGCTGGACAGATGGTCCTGGCAATCTGCCCCGAGCTGGGCTTGGGGCCCCAAACCCTGACCAAGCCCCAACCATCCTGGCGCCCAGCTGGGGCTTGCACAGATGGCAGGAGGTCGGGGGTCTCTGGGCCAGCGTGAAGGGCACAGGGAGGCCCCGGACCCAGGGGGCTGCCCATCAGCCAGGGACAGACTCCTACCCCCTGGCCCCCTCCCCTCCACACCCGTCTCCCTTTCATCCTTGGGCCTGGCCTAATGGCCAACCCCAATGGTGGTCCTGGGCTCGGGGTTATGCCCCAAAATGTCCACAAGGGGGCAGTAGGTCTATGTGCCAGAATCCCAGCCTGGGCTTAAGAGGACTGGACAGCTCCTAATCCGGGCTCCCAGGTCCTGAGGTGCCCCCCCTCCAACCTCCCAAGAATCCCGAGGTCACCAGGAGCCTCCCAAAGTGCTGAGGGACCCCAACCTCCCAAGGTCACCAGGGCCCCCACCTCCCCAGAGCTTCCCTTTCTAATGTCATCAGGGGTCTTGCCCAGGGCAGCCCTGGACCCCTTCAGCCAGTTCTGAGCTTAGGCTGGGAGCACCCCTGGGTGTGGCCCCCCGACTTGCTTATTCCAGGCCCCGGCTCTCGCTCCTCATGAGCCCAGGGAGGTCTCAGCGGAGAACCCTGGGGTTCCTTCCTGGCCCCAAATCTAGGCCTTCTCTGAGCCTCTGGGCTGGTGCCCCTGGATCCTTGTGCCCTCGGACAGCGGGACCCCGGGCCCTCCCCCCATTCTAGTTACTCCCAGACCAGGCCCATTTCTAAAGCACAGCCCCCCGAATTGGACCTGAGATACAGGGTCCGGCAGGGGAGCCCGAGAGGCTCGGGCCGGGGGAGCCGGGCCCAACCGGTGGCCCTGCCTGCCTGATCCGAGGGTGACATGGAGGCCGGCTCCAAAAACATCCACAGCGGGAGGGCCGGCGTTTGGGAGCCGGTGGGGACGGCCTGAGGCCTTCATCTTGTCTCCCCAAAGCCAGGCCGGTGCCCTCGACGCCCTCCCTGGCCAGCGTTTCCCTCTGCTGCCCCGCAGGTGCCCCTGCCCTGTCCCGCCATCGTCCCGTTCCTGATTGGCCAAAAAGAATTGTGTCGTTTATTCTACTTACTGAGAGATTCAGAGCCGAGGGGACTTGAGATCATTTAATGTGACCCATTTTACACATGAGGAAACAGGATGGCCTGCAACATGGTACAGAGCGAGAGGGAGGCGACGAGCATTTATTAAGCACCTACTAAGGGCACTGTGCTAAATGCTTCACAAATTGGATCTCGAAAGAGCAGCGACAGGAGAGGAGGGAGGGCCAGATCCCAGCTGATGCTTCCTCTTTGTGAAGTCTGGGACAAATCAGGCCGACTCCCAGGTCTCAGTTTCCCCATCTGTAGAATGAGGGAGCTGGAGATAGACCTTGAGCACGGATCTGCCAGCTTAGGGCCACATTTAAATACAAAGTACACCTGAGGTACTGAGCAAATAGCAGGAACTCAATCCTGGCCCCCTCACTGCCAGGCTAGCCCTTCTGGGACCTCCCTCACTGCCAGGCTAGCCCTTCCCGGACCTCCCTCACTGCCAGGCTAGCCCTTCCCGGACCTCCCTCACTGCCAGGCTAGCCCTTCCAGGACCTCCCTCACTGCCAGGCTAGCCCTTCTGGGACCTCCCTCACTGCCAGGCTAGCCCTTCCCGGACCTCCCTCACTGCCAGGCTAGCCCTTCCGGCTACTTTCCCCCCAAAGCAGCTTCCCAGGCCGCAGGTTCGAGGAAGCCTTCCACGGGGCAGCCCAGCCTCACGTGCGTCCCAAGGCGCCCTCCCCCGGCCCGGGAGCCCAGCTCTGCCTGTGAAAAGTGGGGTTTGTGGTCAGGTGGCGGAATGGGGGCCTGTGGCGGCGTGGGGGGGGGGGGGCTGGAGAAGAGAGAGGAGCAGAACAGGCCCGGGCGCCGGACCTCCCTTGGCACTGCCGAGGCTAGCCCGTCAGGACCTGCCCTCTGCCAGGCAGCCCTTCTGACCTCCCTCACTGCAGTGCCTTCCCGACTCCCTCACTGCCAGGCTAGCCCTTCCGGCTACTTTCCCCCCAAAGCAGCTTCCCAGGCCAGGTGGGAAAGCCTTCACGGAGGAGGCCAGCCTCGCCGTGCGTCCCAGGCCGCTCCCCGGGCCGGGGCCCAGGCTCTGCCTGTGAAAGTGGGGTTTGTGGTCAGGGTGCGGACCAGGGGCCTGTGGCGCATGGGGGCTGGAGAGGGGCAGGAACAGGCTGCAGGCTGGGCCTCCTTGCCCCAGAGGCCCCGTGGTTGCCTCTTTACTACACTATCCCACTCTCCTTGGGCTGGGCTGCTCCTTCTCCGTCGCTCAAGTCACACAGAAGGTTGGCAATGGGACGAAGGGAGGCCACAGGCCCGGATGCTCCGGGCCGGCTGCACCTGGGGCGGGGGGAGGGGCGCTGCCCTAGGGCTCTAGCTTTCCAGGGATAACGCACCCCCCATTCTGTACTGGGGGGGAGGGGCCTCAGGCTGCTCTCTGTCACGATCCTTGCACCCCTGCTGGCGGAGGCTGCTGGCCACGCCCCAGGCCCTCAGCCCCCAATTCAATCCCAGCAGGGATCGCAAGGCCCGGCAGGGGACTACCCTGCCTGCCAGAGGAAGGGCCCCGCCTCCCTCCGTCTCTCCAGACCACAAGCATTTACTGTGCCCTGCAGACGTGCAACAGCCTCCCGGCAGCTTAACCCGTGCAGGACCCTCTGCTCCCAGGCCCCGGGCCGCTCTGCTCCGTCCGTCGGGCGCGGAGCCGGCCTCGGGCGGGACTCCCTGCCTCCCCCGGACCCCCTGGCTCCCCTCCCCCAGGACCCCCTGTCTCCTCCAGGACTCCCTGCCTCCCCTCCCCCAGGACCCTCTGCCTCCCCTCCCCCAGGACCCCCTGGCTCCCCTCCCCCAGGACCCCCTGTCTCCTCCAGGACCCCCTGCCTCCCCTCCCCCAGAATCCCCTGCCTCCCCTCCCCCAGGACCCTCTGCCTCCCCTCCCCAGGACCCCTCCTCCCCCAGAACCCTCTGCCTCCCCTCCCCAGGACCCCTGCCTCCCCAGGACCCCCTGTCTCCTCCAGGACTCCCGGCCTCCCCGCCAACTGCTCGGTAAAAAGACTTAGCTTTTTTAGGTGGCGAGCTTATTTCTAATGCACACGGCTCCTGAGTCCCGCTGGGAGAGAAAGTCGGAGCCGGCGGGAGATTCAAACACCAAAGGGAAGAAGCGGCTTGATTTGCAGTCACTCTCCCAGATCTTTTAAATAAAAATAAAAGCCACTTGTTTTGATAGCGCCGGGAGGCTGGCAAAGCACCTTCCCCAGAGTCCCACGGGATGGGAGGCGCTGCGGTGAGCCCCATTTTATAGATGGGGAAACTGAGGCAGACTAAGGGGCTCCCCCAGGTCACAGAGACAGCCGGTCTGGGGCCGGATTCGAACTCGCGTTTTCCTGATGGCGAACCCCACCCCTGTGCCTTGTAGCTGCCCCCAATCCATGCTGCGGCCGGTGGGTCAGAAACCAGAAGGACCACACAGGACAGGGAAAGCCGCCAGGAAAGGGGGGGCTCTTTTCTCTCCACGGGGCCCCCCCCATCAGAGCTCGTGCCCACCAGCCGCCCCACAACTGTCAGGAGAGAGGCCCGGAGGCGGGGCAGGAGGGGCAGGGGAGCAGATGCTTGTTGACTGACCCGTGGAGCGCAGCTCGGTGGGAGGTCCCAGGGATTTGGGTCGTAGCCCCACTGTGTGACAGGGCCGGGGAACGTGACCACTCTGTTCCTTGTCCGACTCTTTAACGGGGGAGGGGCTTGGGAAGAGGGGAAAAGCTGGCAGCGCCCCAAGTTCCGGGGCCCCCCAAGGCTGTTACCAGCCACCCAGTCACCCGGTGTCTACACAGCCGGGCCCGCTCAACTAAGTCATCTGTTACTTAGACCCATAAATCTAACTTTTTTTCCCTCTTCTTTTATTAATGCACTGGCTGTTATCAGGGATCCAATTACCTGGTGTCTACACAGGCCAGCTTATTCAAATAACTCAGCTAGTGTTTGGATCCATGAATCTAACAAGCTTTATTATTATTATTATTTTATTAATGCACTGGCTGTTATCAGGGATCCAATTACCTGGTGTCTACACCCAATTTGTTATATTAAGTCAGTTGTTATTTAGACCCATGAATCTAACAAACTTTCTTTTAATATACTAGCTGTCTACACAACCCAGCTTGTTACATTAAGTCAGTTGTTAGATACATGACTAGCAAGCTTCTTTTATTACTATTATTAATAATACACTGGCTGTTATCAGTGATCCAATTATCTGGTGTCTACACAGCCCAGCTTGTTACATTGAGTCAGTTGTTACTTAGATACATGATTCTAAAAAGCTTCTTTTATTATTATTATTCTTATTAATATACTGGCTGTTTATCAGTGATCCAATTATCTAGTGTCTACACAGCCCAGCTTGTTACATTGAGTCAGTTGTCACTTAGATACATTATTCCAACAATCTTTCTTTTTTTATTAACACACTGGCTGTTATCAGTGATCCAGTTACCTGGTGTCTACACAGCCCAGTTTGTTAAATAAGTCAGGTATTTAGACCCATGAATCTAAAACTTTTTTTTCCTCCACATCGATGGAGCCGTCATCCAGTTGGCTGTCTACACTTGCTGTATGAATGTCGGCTGTTACCTAAGCCCGATTCCCCCACAAGCTTTGTTTCACGCACTTGGATGCCGTTACATGGCGTCCCCAGCCCTTCGCCGTCGGCCGTCAGACCCACTATCCCATGAACCTTCTGTTTCACGCGCTGGGGAATGAGCCCAGAGAGGACCAGCGGGTGCCGGCCCAGAGCAGATGCTCGCCGGCTGAATTCGGAGCCACGATCAGATAAGGGCTCTCCCAAATGGCCCCGAACAGCTCTGGAAGACACAAAGTCTAGATCAGACCCGATTAGAGGACACGGCAGCCATCTTGATCTTGGCCCCCTGCAGAACCTGCTTCTCCTGGCCAGAGAAGCTAGCCAGTCCCTAGTAAACTGAGGCCACAACTAAGTTTCTAGGAAGGCTCACTGGGGCAGGAGCTTTCCTCCCCCATACTTTTCACCAGTTGGTAAAGGGTTTCAGGACTTATGTTCCTGTGCTTGGTGGGAAGAACAGTCTGGATCTGTCTGTTCCCCCTTTCCTGGGTGATTATGGCCAGGCCCCTTTGAGCCTCAGTTTCCCCTCCAGGTGGGGAAGGGGTAGGACTGGATGGTTTCTAAGGAGTTTCTCAGCTTGTGTGCTTTGGAGGAAACCTGAGGTTTCTACACAGCCAGCCATGGCCCCTTGCTTCCACCCTGATCACCAGTGAAACTGTTCCCCAGCTTGGGTCCTCTTGGGGGGGTCTCCCCTGGTTCTCACCGAGTCACCCTAGCTCAGTCAGGCCCCCTTTTCTGTCCAGATTTTCCACCAGCTCCTTCTCCAAACATCTGGCCCCAGGCCCCTGCTGCCTTTTAGATCTGGCTCTCTTTACTTGGCTTTGTCCTGCCATGGGTCCCTTCCCTCTTGTAGCCCAGATTACAGTCCATCTCTCTCCTGCCCTCTGCATCACCAGTTTCCCATAACCTGCTTAAGGAACCATTTAACCCCCATCAGCCAATGAGACCCCATAACAGGCCAACCGCATTCAGAGCCATGAAAAGGAAGGAGCTTCTCTAGAAAGGGAACTGGGACAATGAATGCAAAAATAGAAGCTCATGTTCTTCAGGCTGTTCTGCTCAAACAAGAAAGCTCTTCCTTTTCTTCTTCCTCCCCAAGAGACACTAAAGGACAAAGGAATACCCCTGGGGACCAGGGGAACCATGTGACTGCCTCTTTCTGGAAGAAAATTTAGCACCTCAAGTGTGACTCCTGGTCAGTTCTGGCTTCAGAAAAAGCCTGTTAGAAGGAACAGCTATTGGCCTGCAGGCCCTTTTGGGTTGGGGGTGGGTCTCCATCATTAGCAGTCCCAGCGCCATTTTACTTTGCATTATGGGGGAGACTGAAGAGATATCTTTCATCCTGGAGCTCTGTGCCCAGTGGTCTCATGGCCAGCCTTGGTTCAGCAAACTCTTGGCCTTGGGATGGGGGGGGGGGGCAGGGTAGAGAAGATGGATTTAAGGCAATTTCTTTTTTGAAAGACCCAAATTGACATTCAAGAAAAGAACTATTTTAGCCAAGACAAAACAGAGGAAAGGCCAACAGGCGGCATATTACACAATGAAGAAGAGCCCTAGAGTATAATGGGGGGGGCATGAACAAATCCTATAACGCGCCATGGGCCTGGACATCCGAGGGAATCAGGCGATTCATCTGATCATAATCAGATCAGAAACTTGCAGGGTCTTTGTCAGCAGAGTCAGCCTGATTGTAGGCATAAAGAACCTCCCCCAAGTTAGAACAGGACACTGTTGGTGCAAAACATCAGAATTCTAATTTATTGCCCTTGTTCACATTCCCTGTTCTGTTCTTGGAACTTCTGGCCCCTTCCAAGGAGAGCTGCCACCATCAGGAAAATGGTGATCACCACTAGGCAGAGGGTCACCCACAGCAAAGGTCTCATGATAGTGTTCCAGGAGGATCCTTCTGGAAGATGGGGTTCCGAGACGTTGGGTCGGGAGATGATGGATCTTCCCATTGGGTCGGCCTCCACGGAGAATGAAGCTATAGGGTTTATAAAGCCCTCCCATTAATAAAGACTCAGCATAGTCCCAAGATTTTAGCCAAAGGGATCAATAACTCATTTAAGCCACATTTGTCAAGGTTCACACCAAATATAGACCCAGAGTCATGGGGAACCTCTAACCCCTTCTATTTCAGGGAACCTTCCAAGCCACATTCTGGGGTAGTTCCCAACTCAAGATCTCTCTCCTTCTCCCTTCTCCCCAAACCGCTATCACACACCTTCATTCTGTAAGGTGATCCTCTGTTCTCTAGGATCCCCAAATGCCACCGGTCCTGGAGACCCTACGATGTCCTGGGCGCCTTCCACGTCGTCATGCTCATCTATAAAACGGCGCTGCTCTGTCAAGAGAGAAGTCTCGTTTAAATCCCTGGCCATCTACCTCCGAGATATTATACATTAGCATCCCAGCAGGGAGGGACACATCTGCCAACTGGATGATCTGTTACTCATTCCCCCCAAAGCCCCACGTCTAAAAACTAACTCACTTGTAGCCCCTGGACGACACACGGTCCTACAGGTCTCCGTCTCAGAGGGATAGCAGGCAGAGGCGCTACAAAAGAAATAAACCTGGGCCGAGGGAGGAGGAGGGGAAACGAGAAGTCAGCGCGCCGTGACGTGGCTGCCTGGGTCGTCAGCAGCCCTTCACGTCAGCAGAATTTAGAAGTTCTGTGGGACCATCTCTTGGAATTCTGGGATCAGCTTCTAGGGGCCAGGAACCAAAGATGGCAGTCCAAGAAAGGGATGGACCCTTTGTCCCATCTCTTGGGGAAGCCATATTGCTTCTCCTACTAGTTAACTAGTGTTCCTGGGGGGGGGGGGGAGTTAATTCTCAGCTACATCACAACCTTCCTTCACATACCCTGGCTCCTTGGGACCAAATCTTAATATGAACTTAAGGCAGGGAAGGTCAAATGAGTCTGTTTACTCAAGTAAATTAATTAGAACTGACTCATAAGAACCGAATTCCAAGTTTGGGCAGTCTATTAGACTTGGCCATGATGGAAAGGTTCTGTCCTGGTGACTGGTAGGAAGGAATCCAGGGCCCCTAAACACTCTAGCAGATGCCAGAGGTAGAAGGCTCTTTATTCCTGGGATCTCAGCCAGGAAAAGGGAACCTTCTAGTCCAAGGCTTCCAAGACTTGTTCTTTTCCTGGCTACAAGCTCCTTCCTACTCACATCATGGCCCTCAACTGGCCCCTCACCATCTTTTAACTGCACTATTTTCATGGTCTCTCTGCCCCAAATGTCTCCTCACAGCAATCTATCCTCCACGCTGCTGCCCAGGGGGATTCCTGAAGCCCACAGGACTGACCGTATCAGCCCTTCCTGTTGGATAAAACCCAGTAACTCCCATTTCTTCTCTAATGGAGGTACTGATTCCTATGGCATATAAATCCCTTCACAACCTCTCCCCGCGCTTGTGGCTTCTATATACCTCGTCATCCGGTCACCCTGGCTGTTCTGTCTCCCATTTCTATCCTTTCAGTCCCTCAGAGGGAGATTTTCCTCATCTCTGTCCAGAACCGAGCCGTGGTTCTTACCGGTCCACCGAGAGCCCTCTGGGAAGCAGAGTCCACGAAAGTAAATGTGGCTACAATGAAACGCTGATAATGAGTTGGGAAGGGGGACTCTGAGATATTCTTCTCGGGTACCAACTGGGTCTTGTAGCCATCTCCAGAAAATGGGCATCTAGGAAAGATATCGGCGAGATCTCAGCTGCGATCTGCTAAGAAGTCAGGCCCTGTCCAGAGTCGGCCCCAACTAGCCACTCACCCATCGAGCAAAAGCGGCCACTGAGGTTCCTTGAAGGGGTTGGTGCTGGGGGTGGCCCAGCAGTGGTGCAGAACCAGCACCAGGCGGGGGTCCGTCCTCTGGAGGAGTCTCACTTCTACGTGGATGGGTTCCTGGAGCGTCCTGAAGATGGGGAAGTCTTCCACATGATAGTAGGAGCCATATTTCTCATCTATGGTCAGGAGAGAAGGAGGGTACTGTGAGCTTTTAGGTATGGATGCTAAAAAAAAGGTCTGGGGATGGCGGGATGGGGATTTCATTACCCTTGGCGATTCGGAGCTCAAGATGCAAGGGACCGGACCCAAGCACGGGGGCAGGTGGTGACGGCAGGAAGACTTCCAACTGGAGAGGCAGGAAGTTGCTGACATTGTAGATACAGCGGGCGTGGAGGCTGTGGCAGTGGGGAAAAGTGGGTCAGCCCCCGCTAACAGTGTCTCCAACTCCTTTTGTGATGAAAAGCTGAATTTATGTAGTCTCAAGGAACTGGGACACTGCCAGCTGATTGGTACTAGTAGAATGGTACCGTAGGGGAAAAGCTAGAGTCCATCAATGAAGTAGCTAGTCCTTACCCAGCAAGGAGGCTCATCTCCCTTCTGAGAGGTGGTGGACTATGGGGAGAGAAGGAGGCAGCCTGGGCTTGGGGGCCCCCTTTCTCCCTTGTAGAGTTGGGATAGACAGAATAAAAGGCTATTTTCCCCCCTTCATTCTCCACCCTTCCCAAGCCAAGCTTTAGGAAAGAAGTCCATCTTTTTTTTCTCTCAAATTAATGTCCCTGTTCTATTCTCACCTCCCCTTTTCACTCTTCTGGGGAATATTGCCCAAGATTGCCTCCAGTGATCTAGGGCTGAGAATAGCTTCCAATTAAACGGTACCTTAAGGTTTGACAGCCCTACTTGCCTCCCTGCCATGTAAAGAAGGTACCAAAATCCCCCCCATTTTAAAGGGGCCCAAAGAACCGAGACCCAGGGTTAGATAACTGAAGCATTTGAAGTTAAGCTCTTGCATTTCTAGCCTTTGTTAACTTGGTGCTGCCAGGGACTGAACAAGCTGGTGGTAAGGGGGCATGGACACAAAGCATTTGGGGGCTGTTGCCAAGAAGGGTCAATGAGCTAGCATTTGTGAAGCCCCTGCTGTGTGCCAGGCACTCTGCCGAGTACTTTGCAAAGGCTCTCACTGATTCTCAAACTTGGGGGGTACCATTTCATGGAGGAGGGAATTGAGAGAAATACAAGTTAAGGCCTTCAAGTCTGGCTCAGTGCTCTATCCACTGGATTCCCTCAATGAGATTGGTTCTTAGAAGCAAGTTTCAGACCAACGGCTTGAAGCTTGTTTCATGTACAAAGTGAGTCAGAAGGTTCATTTTTACTGTTGATCTTCTATGATAAGTAGAACTAGCAGACGTCAAAGGATTCGGGTTCAGGTATGGACGACGTTTCTAGTCTAATTTCTGCAGGATTGTTGCAGACTTGGCCATAAATTCACAGCTCTAAAATTGAAAGGGAACTTAAGAGACTGTCTAGTTCTTTAATGTCTCAGTTTCTCCATTTGTAAAATAAAGTTAAATGGGGACAGCTAAGTGGCACAGTGGATAGAGCACCAGCCCTGAAGTCAGGAGGACCCAAGTTTAAGTCTGGCCTCAGATACTTAACACTTCCTAGCTGTGTGACCCTGGGCAAGTCAATTAACCAATTGCCTCAGCAAAAAAATAAATAAATAAATAAAATAGAAATAAATAAAAATAAGTCAGTAATCTGACCTCAGACACTTCCTAGCTGTATGAACCTGGGCAAGTCACTTAACTTTTTTTTTCTTTTTGCTGAGAAAATTGGGGTTAAGTGATTTCTTTAAGGTCCCTCAGGTGATAAGGACAGGCAGGATTTGGACGCTACTCCTTGGATTTGAGTGACAAGATTACCCGACCGCTTCCCTGAACGTTATAGTTCTGTCACCCTTCCCAATCTCATCCCCTTAGCTAGATTATATGCCCCCTGAAGGCCAGGGCTGGCACAGTGTGCCAAGCAGGGTGACTCCTAAAGAAACCCAGGGAATTTCAGGTGGTGATTATAGAAGGACAGATCTAGTTCCATGCCCTTTGGAGACAGCGAGCCCCTTGCCACCTCCAAGTTCTTAGGACCTCACCCAGCAGTGGCAAGAGACTCGCTACCTCCAAAAAGCGGGGTCTGCCATGGCCCTTGCAGAGATGGAAGCCCCAAGCCCCGATAGGGCCTCTGTACCCCCATGCCCGTCAGCTCCTGCAAGGCTTCCGGGCAGAACCTGTACCTTTGGCTTCCTGTTTTTAGGGGCCAACTCGACGTTCCTTATCATACAAAAACCTCAAGGCCATTTGCTGCATGGAACAAACACCTTGCTTTCAGATTAAGGCTTGGGCTTCTGACTACAATTTCTTGGTAATTAAATCCCCGACCGAGGCTTCTGTACGCCTTCTGTCAACCAAACCCAGATACCCATCTTTGTGCTAAAGGGTAGCCTCCCCCCAGCACCATCCCCCCCCTTACCCGCCATTAGGGCCCAGCTATGACACAGCACAGAGGCGCTGGATCCCAGGGCCAGAACAGACAACTTCCCGGGGCACTGGGGCTAACACCTCTGTACTATGTAACTCAAGAGCCCCGGGTGCTGCCCAGCCTTCAGAGCCGGCCAGAGATCTTACTCACAGGTAGGTGCTGTCCCGCGTGATGGCACCTTCTGGCCCCGTCTGGATGCCCATGTCCGACACCAGTTGGTTCTCATAGATGAGTTGGTTGTTGACCAGCTGGGGAAGGGGAAGCAGATGAGGGACTTCCCGCTGCGGGACACCGTAGCCACCCGGAAGGCCATCCCCTGCCCCTTACCTGCGTGGAGGTACCACACTGGGTGACCAGAAATCGGAAGACCACGAAGTCCTGCGTCCTCTGGGTCGGGGCGCAGCCATCCGAGGCATAGGCTAGCCTGACGCTCTCAAGACTGACCCGCTTTGCCGAGGTTATATTCCGGGAGAGCACCAGGATGAAGTAGCCATCTTCAGAACACTGGACAGTGGCTGGCCAGATGACCAAAGCAAGTTAGCATCAGAAGGGTGTCCGGGATAGGAGGCCTACAGCTGCTCCTGATAATCAATAGCTAAGGGCCTTGGCCCAAACACGGAGATTTTTCCTGCCTCATTTTTAGGAGTCTTTGGAGTGCAAAGTTAAAGACATAAGCACACGGATGCTAGGATTAACCCCTCCAAGGCTTCTCGGGGCTGGTGATCTTTGAGACCAGGGCTGCTTAAACTTTTTTGCCTAATTCTTACATGATCCAGGTATATAAAACAGGTCTAAAAATCAAATATTTACTGATAATCATGATTTCACCCCCCCCATATTCAGTTACAAGGCCCCAGATGGGCTTGGGAGCCACAGCTTAAGTTGTGTTTGAGAGCTTTTCAGTTTTTCTAACACCTTCTCTTTGTGATCACACACACACACACACACACACACACACTAATTTTACATTCATGCTATATATATTGTTTTCATTATTAAGCTCGCCAGATAATAGGAACTATATCTTTGTACCTACACCCCCGGGGCCTAATGCTCTTTAATAAGAGGAGCAATTACTTAGGGATGCTAGTGCACCTGTGTTGCCATAGAAACACGGGATCTCCTCATCTGTGTGGTCAAAGCAGCAGCCAGCTCGGAGACAGGCTTCGGGGCTCGCACCTTCCGCACACGGGAGGCGGCCAGAGCCCACGCGGCATCGCTCCGGGCTCGGAGGGTCGCGGGGGATCGCGGGAAGTCCGTCCTGACCTACAAGAGGCGGCCGGCCCGATCTAGGGGCATCCCCTGCCCCAGCATCAGGCCGCCCTGTGGAGGTGCTCGATGGCGGCAGGGGCGGAGCTCGCCTAGAGGAAGAGTCCGCCAAGAGGCCCCCCCCCCCCACCGGGCAGAAAGGGCCCCCGGGAAGGAGCCGGACTCACCTGGCTGCGGCGGTAAGATCTGGTGCACCGGAGAGCCGCGGCCGGAGGCTGGAGGCCAGGTGGGCGGCCAGGTGGGCTGGATCCGGGCCGGCGGCCGGGTGCCATCAGCAACAGGTGGGAGGGATGGACGTCTCCACTCCGGGTGGATAGGGTGAGGGGTAGAGGGAAGGAGAAAGCGAGGATGAAGATGGAAGCTGGCGGGGGAGGGATGAGGAAGGGGGGCCCCCAAGGTGTTGGGAGGCGCAGGTCTGGGGCAGATCAGGGTCACGACGCGAGTTTCATCAACGTGAGCGCCCAGCATCTCTTCCACGAATACCCGTAAGTGGTACTGATCATCCTGAGGTAGAGACAGGCCAGAAGCTGGGACTGGGGGGGGGGGGGGAAGGGTCCCACTTTCCCCCTTCCCGGGTCCCTTCCCCCTTCCCTCCCCAGATTCTCCCCCCCCCTTTATATCAGGCTGCCCACAGGCAAGGGCACCCTGAGGCTAAGAAGTCTGGTGCAGGGAAGAGGACACTTGTATCAAGTAGAAGTTCTGGGTTCAAGTCCCACTCCAGACAGTTTCTACTCGACTGCTTCATACAATGGTCAATTTGTTCAAGTCACATTCTGGGCCACAATTTTCCCCTCCATAAAATGAAGGGGTCGGTTAGTTGGCACGTGAAGTCCATCTAGCTCTAAATAAATAATCTGAGCCTCAGTTTTCTCATCTGTGAAACGGGTCACACAGCCAATGTCTCCCCCCTAGACCTTAGTCCCCCAGCTCAACTTTCTGTTCTATACTGCAGAAGAACCGGGTCCTGCCTTGGACACGGGCAGCCTCAATGACCAGCAGGAGAGGCTCTTGACCCATACGGCCCTGCCAACACAACAGAAGGACAGCCCACCTTCTTTGTGACGTGGCATCCATGGTAACCTGCCGAGAAGATGGCGGGACCCTGGGGCTTGGAGGAGATCCAGTGGAGACAGATGGAGCAGTTGGTCACTTCAAAGCGGGTCCCAAACTCATCTGGGAAAGCGAGGCCCACAGAGCCGTCACTCCGGCTGTGGGCGCTATACTCGGGTAAGCCAACGGGGATCGCCCTATGATTCCCACTAGGGGGCCAGCCTCAGAAGGCTGTGTGCTGTTGAAGAACCCAAACGTTTATTAAGCACCTACTGTGTTCCAGGTGCTTGGGAGGCAAAGGCAGAAGCACCTGCCCTCAAGAAGCTTATAGGCTGTCCAGCTGGAAACTCACCCACCACCTTGAAGCGGATCATTCGGCCCGGCCTTGGGAAGACCAGCAACTGCATGCTGTAGGAGCCACATTCGAGCCTGTGCTGCAAGCCCCCGGCTCCAGGTGTCTGACCCAGGAAGAGACCCAGAGTCGCCAGAAGCAGGAACTCTGAACACTTTCTCCCACTCATCGAAAGACCTCCCAGACCAAGCCTTCCGACAGGCCCCATGCTGCCTCCTGTACTGGCAAGAGAGCCTCCGGGCCGCCTTATATGGATTGTCTGGCCCAGGAGGAGAGCGGGAGCACCTGGAGAAGCCCCCACCTACCTCGGGGAAGGGGCTGTGGGGAAACTACCACCCTGGGGGAGGGAGGAGAGGAGCCCTCCCTGCAGAGAACCCGGTCTGCTCTCCCTCCCTGGGGCTCTCCGTCTATCACCTGAGAATGGTCCCCAATCTGGAGGGCTTCAGCTGGAGCACACCTGGTGTGTGTGGGAAACCACTGACGCTTTGGGATCTTGCTTCCTCTGCAGGGAAATGCTCAGAAAACAGGGATCAGTGCAGCTCTGTCCTGGCCCTCCACCCACCCCCAATCCGCCTGATGCCCCTTGGGTTTCCCCTAGGAAGGGAGCTGGGAACTTAGATCTTCCCTCCCTGGCTCCCACCAGAGCCAAATGACTTTCCTTCTCTTGTTTCCTCTTCTGTAAAATGAATGGTGGGACTAGACTGGCTCTCAATTACTTCCTAGTTCTATGATCCTGTGATTCTCTAAGATTGGAGGGTCTGACCACTTCTCTACTATTGTTATTCTTCATTATAGGGTTATGGATTGATTGGGGAGGTAATCAAGGCTAAGTGACTTGCCCAGAGTCACACCCCTTATAAATATCAAATATCTGAGGTTGGATTTGAATTCAGATCCTGATTTCAGAACCAAAGCTCTATTCAATGTTCATTCATCTAGCTGTCCCAAATATAGTGTTATTGCGTATTAGTATTTTTAAATCGTGTTTTAAGATTCAGGGAATTATTTTTCTCCAAATCAACAAACACTAACCAAGTAATACACTGGATACAGGGATATCCTGCCCCCTCAAGGAGTTTATGTTCTACTAACTCCTAACTGGGTGAGGATAATTAAAGGTAATTTGAAGAGAGAGAGAACATCCCCTGCTGGGAGATCAGGAAAGGTTTCCTAGAGGAGAAATCACCTGAGTGGAAGGGCCATCTCCACTTTCCTGGTCTATGTCTTGTCATTGGACCCAGAAGGCTCTGGAGGAGAAAGTGAGACATGTGACCTTGCCCAGCCCTCCCTCACTTAAATCCAACTCACTTGCATGTCATGGCATCCCCTCCCTGATGTCCTGGTCCTCTTGGAGAACGAAAGACAAATCACATTAGTGGAGTCTTGACAAAAGCCATCCCAGACTGTGTGGGGAGGAGGAAGGGAATAGTCTGTGCCCCTACAGAGGGATGGGAAATGGGGCTTCGAGGTTAGGAAGCTGCCATGGGTCCACTTTGACAAACATCATAGGGGAGAATAATGTAAAGTAAGTCTAAAAAGTGGATTGGAACTAGTTGTAGCTAAAGAGTTCTTTTACAGGGAACCTGTCGCTCAAGGCACTCTAATTCTAAATAAGACCAGCTGTAATTTGGGACACTGACTCCAAAGATACTAGTTTCTTTTTGGCTTAATGCTCTTATCCAAATTAATTTTGGGGAAATCTCTGAACGTAGCTTGTGTCTAGGTTTCTACAATGTAAAGAGGGTCCTCAGTTCCCTTAAAAGCACTCAGGGGAACACATTTTTTGGGAACAGATGGGATATTACTCCTCAGATGCAGAAGATCAGGAAAATCAGAAGGAACTCAGAAATTATCGACTCCAAAGAGGACTGCCACAAACATTTTTGCACACATGGGTCCCTTTCCCTCCTTTAGGATCTCTTTGGGAGATAAGCCCAGTAGAAACACTGCTGGATCAAAGGGTATGCACCGTTTGATAATTTTCGAGCATAGTTCCAAATTGCTCTCCAGAATGGTTGGATTCGTTCACAGTTCCACCAACAATGTATCAGTGTCCCAATTTCCCCACATCCCCTCCAACATTGGTCATTATCTTTTCCTGTCATTTTAGCCAATCTGACAGGTATATAGTGGTATCTCAGAGTTGTCTTAATTTGCATTTCTCTGAGCAATAGTGATTTGGAGCACCTTTTCATGGGGCTACAAATAGTCTCAATTTTTTTCATTTGAAAATTGTCTGTTCATAATCTTTGACCATTTATCAATTGGAGAATGGTTTGAGTGAGTTCTGTTTCTCTACTGGGCTCTTATACACCTGTGGACTCAATGTCACTTCATGGCATGGGCTTCTTCAGAAAGGACCTGAACTTGGGCTGGCCAGTTGGGAGACTCCCACACTCTCCTCCAGATTTGTAGTGCTAACTCTCTGTGGTTGGACTGTCTGCACTTTATCCATGTGGGTCACAGAGGACAAGTGAATTGCCTAGAAGAATACATCTATTAAGTGTTGAAACCGAGATCTGAGACCATATGTCTTCAATCCAATATCCTTTTCACGGCACCAGGCAGCCTCCCCCAGGCCTAACCGATGGATGCAAGCCCAGGAAACGATCTTTCCAAAATAAACCAGTGTGGATGCTCCTTTGATCTTAAATATCACAACCACTTTCTATTGTCTCCTACTTCTTTATAATGGGGAATAATGAAGATTATGCTATTAAACACAAAATGAGACTGAAGGATCTTTGGAGTCCACAGCAATAAGCAAAGGGTCCAGTGACCTACAATATATTGGGAGGATGAAGAGCTCTGAGATGTTTGCTATGACTCAGGAAATAAATATTAAAGCCACTTTGGACTATTCCCTGAAGACTGTCACTCATGTGCAACACTCTAATAAGGATGTCAGTGCCATGAGGGGCTGGAGAACATTAATAGGAGGGTGGGAGCAAAGGAGCAAAGTGGGGTGAGGATAGGGGATTTGGGGGGGGCAGGGAGATCATTTTGTCTGGAACATAGAGGCTAGGGATGATATCAGTGAAAAGTATTGAGTGCCAGATAATGGGAAACTAAATTTGGCTTGGTTGGCAAGACCATTGACAATTAGATCATATGATGGATAATGAGTCTCTAAGGGAAAATAGAGTGTGTGGGAGGCAGGGGGAGGAGCGATTGGGCACATTTTCTAGAGAACTCAACACTCCTACTCCCTGGTGGCCAAATTCTTAGAAGGAGCCAGAAAGCATAAAGGATTGATGTCTTATTCCTAATACAGTCCCCAGGGAAGAAAAGTCATGGAATTTGGCACAGGATCCAAGGGATCTGGTCCTTGACCATTCTTAGGGTTCAAAGCTATTTGAGGGCTGCTATGACAAAGTCCCTTGACCCATCCTCCACCCTGCTGAAATGGACTGATTGCATGTGGTGTGGGTAGGCAAATCTTCTCTAGCTCTATTAAGGGAACTGGTTAGAGCAGGATGTTCGACATAACGCAATAAAGCAAAAAACAACCCCAAACTTCTTCCTTTTATACCTAGAAATGGGTTACTTAATATAACAACATTGTGGGATAGGTGTTTTAAATATCTTTATTATTTCCAATTCATGATGTTGATGTCTTTTGTTATAGATATTTCCTACCCCATCTCTATTTTGGACCCTGTGACAAGGAAATAAATAGAAAGCAAAATTAAGAAAAAAAATTAAGCAAAAATATTAAATACCTGTGCTTATAAAAGAATTTTTTGCAGACAATATTCAGTTCTGGCAGTCCTGGATCTGACCTGTGCAAGAGGAGAGGTTTTGTTATTTCTTTTCTAGAATCTTTATTGGGGTTTTCCCCAGTTATTCTGAGTAATCTTTGAGCAATCTTTTCATTTACACTGTTTTACTCATTGAGTATGATGTTGTTTTTCTTGTTCAGTTTAATCAGCCCTTGAGGAAGGTAGCCTGGTCTAGTGGAAAAAGAGCCAGGAAGACTTGAATTCAAGAGCTACCTCTCATGCATACTGTCCAGGTGACTTTGAAAAAAATTGTTTACCTACCCAAAGTTCAAAGCAAGTCCCTAAGATGAGGTGAAGATCTGCATGAGTGAAGGGAGTTTCCTCATCCGGGAGTCTCTTATATCAGTGAAAAAACAGTGTTCCTATTCTCAACAAGAATAAATTGTTCTCTGCTTCCCTAAACTCCCCTACATTTGTCATTTCTTATAGTCCAACAATATTCCATTCCGTTCATATGTCAGAATTCCAGTTGTTTCCTAATTGATGACATGGGCTACCCATCCTATTAATACACAGAGGGCTACTGGTAATATTTTGGTGTTGGACCTTTGTTTTTCTCTTGGTGCAACCCCAGGAGTGGGATTCTTGGACCAAAGGGGATGAGCATCGGAAGCATCATCTAGCTCACAAATGGGCTCCTTCTTCCTGCTTTCTTTCACATAGACCTCAGTTGACTTTTTTCTTCCCTGTCATTGCTTAGCTTCCCTTAATAGGTCTTCTGCAAACCTCTGGCCACAAAGCAATGTTCTCTGGGTGTTCAGAGGTCATAAAACATTAGAGCAAAGAGAGAAGTTAGAACAGAGGATGGCAGAGCTGAAAGAAAACTTAGTAGAGAGGTTGTTGGAGTTGGGAGAAGCCTTATAATGGGACATATCCAAGTTGAAACAGACCTGGGGGACATGTAACATAGACTTTCCGAAATTCTGAAAATTCCGAATTTAATTTTTTAATTTAAAAATTTAAAATTTATATTAATTATAAAAATAAAAATTAAATATAAAAAACATAAATTATATTTAACATATAAATATTTATTTAAATATAAAATATATATAAATATAAATTTAGCTATAAAATATCAGAGCTGGAAGGGACTCCAGAACACACAAGAGGCATTTGCAGAGCAGTGGTTCTCAAACTGTGGACCAGTGAAATCCTTTCAGATGGTCTGCAAATTCAAAATGAGTTTTTATTCCTGATTTGGTAAATATCCATAAATATAATTGCCATAAACAAAACGCTTTGGACAGATCTTCCATAATTTTTAATAGTATCCAAATATGGAGAAGAAAAGTTGGAGAAGCACTAATGTAGAGTATGCATTTGGAAGAGACTCTAGAATATAGACTTTAATCTGGTTTAATCTGGAATATAGAAAATCAAGTATTAGAATTAGGATATAGGATGGAGAATTTCAGGATTTGGAACAGTTTTTTGAGACCATCTGGTCTATCCCTCTTATCTGACAGAAGAAGAAACGGAGGTCTAAAGAAGAGGGACGATTGACTCATGATCACATATCGATTTGGATTGGATAACATTTTTTCCTCTTTTCTTTGTGAGGCAATGGGGTTAAATGATTTGTGCTTAATGTCAAGCCTCAGAGATTGAATTTGAACTCAAACCCCCCTGACTCTAGGACCAATATTCTATCTAATTAACTGCCCCTAAACCACTTTATTTTCAAAATCTGTTTTTTCCAAGTGAGCTGACCCAAGCCATGAGGAGCAGGGAGGGAAATCTCTGCCTACACCCCATTGGGTGCCTGAGAGAAACCAAAGGATGGAGAAGCCGGGAGGGACTGAGGGACTGAGTTGGCCACACACTAACCCCTATCCTTCCATCAAAGATGGGCTGCTCGGCCCCTGGCAGAATTACGCTATCTTCAATTTTTAATTTTCTCTTATTTCTTCCTCATCTCATCAGTACCTCACCACATCTCCAGGTTCTCTGGTGCCCTAGAAATCTCAGCAAAGGGGATGGAAAGAGAAAGGAACAGAGTTGGGAAGCAGAGCTCAGGGACTCGGAAAAGACAGTGCTGTAGATCATAAAGAATGTTTACCTGGCAGTCCCGGGGCTTAAATTCAAATTCCAGCTCAGTCATTTATCACCTGAGTGACCTTAGATCAGTCATTTACATTTTAAAGAATCTCAATTCCTCATCCGAAAGTGAAATGACTTCAGTTTGCCTTAAACTATCCTTCCCCAGAGAATTAAAAGTGAGAGCAATACACAGTCCCACAGAAGAATGACTAAATCAAGCAATCCACAAGCAATTATTAAGCACCTACGTAGTTCCAGGCATTGTGCCAAGTGCTAGAGATATAAAACAAGAATGAAAGAGTTCCTGCCCTCAAGGAGATTACAAGGAAGGAGAAGACACAATATATGGAGATACACTGTTGCACACAAAGCTGACCCAAGCCAAGGGGGGGATCTGCTGGAGGGAGAATGGGAGGAGAGAAGGTTTCCTCCAACCAAAGTGGTGATTAAGCTGGAAGGAAAGAAGAAATACCAAGTGGTCCAAGTGAGGGAAAATCAAAGACCAGGAGATGGAGGGGAATGGGTCGTGATATTGGAGGGGAGAGGGGTGAGGAGCAGGAATAGAAGCAACAATAATGAGAATCGTCCCCACTTCTATCAGACTTTAAGATTCACAACAACCTCGTGAAGGTGGAGAGTGAAAGTACATTTATGTCTATTTTGCAGATGAGGAAACTAAGCCCCAGAGTGGTTACAATCCATGCAAGAGAGGTGTTCATGGCTAGACCGCTAATATGCATCAAAGTGGTATATATAGACCACTAGGATTAGATAATTAATAAGTGAAAGCCATACCTGGATCTCCTAATTCTGTTTCACTGTACTTTGTGGGGGGGAAGCGGGGGTGGGGTGGGGTGGAGGAGGATATCTGGGGGAAAGGCAGGAGCCCCTTAAAAATATCACTAGTAGCTTTATAATGCTTTGAAGTTTGGGAGTACTTTACAAATGTTTCTTTTTTTTCCCTCAGAACAAACCACAGAGGGAGATGCTGTTATTAATAATAGCTCCTTTATATTGGAAGAAGCTGAGTCAGTTAAGTAAATTGGTGGGAGTAATAATAGTGGTGGTGATAGTAATAGTAGTGGTAGTTGTGGAGTAGTAATAGTAGTAGTTGTAGTAGTAATAATGGTAGTTGTGAAAGCGTAGTAGTAGTAATAGTTGTGGAGTAGTAGTGGTAGTAGTAATAGTAGCAGTAGTTGTAGTGGAGGAGTAATAGTGGTGATGGGAGGGGAAGTAGTAGTAATCATGGTAGTTGTGGAGTAGTAATAGTAGCATTTGTTGTAGAAGTAATAATGGTAGCTGTGAAGGAGTAGTAGTTGTAATAGTTGTGGAATAATAGTAGTAGAGTAGTAGTAATGGTAGTGGGGGTAGTGGTGAAAGTAGGGGTGGTAGTAGTACTAGTTGTTGTGGAATAATAACAGTAGTACTACTGTAGCACTACTACTACCCACTGGCAAATGCTCCAAATCTGAGTCTGATTTATCATTTTGTCGGACTGTTCCCAATGCAGATCCAACACTTTGAAGTTTGCCGGGCTCTTCTTTCCCAGAGGGCCAGTTGTTGAATATCTGTCAGCACATTCTTGATTTGAGCTGTCCCAAAGTGAAGGGGCTGCCTGGCTCCTCTCTGTTGGCCATTTTCCTGCAAAGGTTGCACGAGCACTTGTGGGAGGTGGTGTAAAAGTTCTTGACAAAAGAGTGGGACGGATGCTGGTGTCTCTTCCCATTCTTTCATTCTTTGGGACTCTGAGCCAAGCACTTCAAGTCTATTTCTCTGCCTAAAATTAGAGTAACAGACAGAGTTCCCCGTCTCATGTCAGCATCAAGAGTCACATTTTACAGAAGCAAAGTTTAGTTTAAGACTTTGTAGCCACAAGGATTCCCATCCATTTCCGATGTCTTGAACTGCTTTGTTTGTATTTCCAGTGTAAAAAAAAAAAGTTGTTTGGAAGCAAAATGTATGTGATTTCTAAATCTACGCCCACTAGAGATATCTCATAGTCATGAAGCTTTGCTGTCTTCATCTTTCATTTCCTCTTCCCATCTTGGCTCCGTTGGGATCATGGGAACCAGATTTGGTGCTAGAGAGAGCCTTAGAGATGATCTCATAGTTTGACAATGGAGGAAGCTCAGACAGTCACATAGTCTCAGGGGGAGTTGAAGTGAGAGATGTCCCTCCCAACTCTGCTCTCCCATCTTTTGTACTCTGAGATGTCTTCCAGGTCTTACATGCTGCACCTGAACTTTATGACTCCAACTCTCGGCCTGGGCTTTTATTCAGACTGCCTCCCAGATCCCACGATAACCAATTAGATTGTCCCCCAAGATGGGAAACACATCCTGATCTAGTTAATTAATCTGGATTCATGAGAAGCACGCATGGGAGTACGTGCTCGAGGGCCAGGAAGCTTGGTGGAAGAGCAAGACCAAGAGGGCTGTGGAAAAACAAACACTTTGTTCAGAGAGATATGTTCCCTCAGAGTCCTCACGTCCTACCAGTTTCTCATGTTATATTTCTGCCAGGTGGGAGAATGGGGGAAATCCAGGACTGGAGATGAGGATGATGGAGAGGGGAGAGGGGCCAGCATTTCACCCAGGAAAGAGAGGTGGCTAAGCCCCCCAGCTTTGAGGGGAGGGGGTTGAAGTCTGTGGGATTAGGGAGGGAAGATCAGCTTTCCCTGAAGCCAGAGCACAAAGACCGTAAGGTTTGAGATCAAAAAGAGGAAAGAAAAGGTCAGTGTTATGGTTTTGAGCCAGGAGTCAGGAGACAAAGGTCCAGGTCCTTGCCTCCACTGTGTAGCAGCTGTGTGACCCTCACTGCCTCAAATAATGGTATTATGAAGATGGAGTGAGACACCAGATATGAATGTGCTTTGAAAGCTCTGCAGGTCAGACATCATTATGAGCATTCTCAAAAACTCTGGGGGATCTGGGATCTTATCAATTCAGGGAACTACCAATAATCCATCCAAGCTTGCCTATCTTGGGCAGCCCCTGTCTGGGTTCTCTCAAAAGTCCACTTAGCATGCTGGAGGTATGAGGATCAGAGATGTTTCCCCTTCCTTCCTATTGGTCCCGTGTCCTAGAAGTGCAACAGCCATTCATCCACTTGGTCTTTCTTGTGTGCATGGGCAAGCCAATCTCCTTTGAATATTGCAGATCTCTTCCAATCATAATCTATATCCTGATTGATACATGTCTCCAGTAAAGTCTTCCTCTGATACTTCATTGTGGCAAGGAGGGCATTCTGGGGGTCTCAAAGGCTTTGCCATTGGAAGGCAAATTCAGGCAGGTTCTAGTGAGCTGAGAAGGCTTGGAGTTTATTCTGAATAACAGATTGTGGCTCTTTTGTTTTTGTTTTTGTCTGAGGACCAGCCTAGTTAGGTCTGAAGGGGCTCATCACCACGCTGGCTTCAGGAAGGTGAATTTTTCAGCCCTGGCAATTCTCAAAGCCGATTTACCGAAAAATTGGAGAGGAACAGAGGTCCACACTGGTGAATGGAACGTCCATGATTGTCCTCAAAGTATGGAAATAGCGTTACTACAGTAATTCTTTTTTATTTGTTTGTTTTGTTTGTTACTATAGTAATTCTTAACAAACTTTCTTAAGCTTGGGCAGTCTGCCTGACACCGTGGGCACTTTCCCAGAATAATACTTTACAGATGAGGAGAACAAGATCCAGAGAAGGCAGCAGCTTAGGTCGCACTTGAGGTTCATCCTTCATTTTCAGAGATCAATAACATCACGATATACTAAGTGATGTCTTGACTTGGGTGCTATTTGGATTTAAACAGGGGCAGAACTGTACAAAGTCATCGGCTTTCTTCTTCTCTCGCCTCAGTTTCCTCATTTGTAAAATGAACAGGAGAAGGAAATGGCCAATCATCCAGTATCTTTGCTAGGAAAAGCCTGGCTAATGGGGTCACGAAGAGTCAGGCAGGACCAAAAAATAACTGAACAAGCCTTGTGTTAAATGCTGGGGATAGAAATAGGATGTAAATCGGGGATATAAATAAGTAAAGCAAGGAACTCCTTGATTTAACTGGGGGAGATGACACTCAGCAGAAGGCAGTGGCAGTTGCAGGGCAGGGCAGATGGCAAGACCTTCTGGTTCTTCATCTCTCCCTAAGGAGACTTAGTGGCATCTCATCCCAGCAGTGGAGCTTCCCAGATGGACCCCGAGTGGCTGCTAGCCTGGGATTAGGGGGGATTGGGCATTCCATGGTGGGATTGGAAAAGACACTGAATATGGAGTCAGAGAGCTTGGGGGCTCTGCTGCTTACAGCCATTGTAACCTTGACAAGTTGTATAATCCCTCAAAAGAATAAATTATGTCCTTTTCCCTCCCTAATCACAATTGACTCATGTATCAAATGGGGGGAGCCGTGTACTTGGCTTCGAAGGCTTCATTCAGTTCTGATCCATGACTCAGCAGGTTATCAGCTGCATCCGGGAAAGTGGGGGCCTTGCCAAGTGGGCTCATACATTCCCATGCATTCTTATTTGTTTTTGGTGGAGAAGGGTGGGGTCAAATCCTTTTGCAGTGATTCCCTAATCACCAGCCAATCACTAATCACTAGGGGTTCTTGCCAAGGGAGAGCTGGTCTCAGGACCCCAGCCTTCAGAATAATCAGGAAGCCAAGTCACTGCCTCCCAGAGAGCATGGAAATAGCATCCAAGCATCTACTCAGTGGAGAACCTTCCACCCCTCTCCGTCAGGAATCCTTCGATCATCTCCACCCCCCTTCTAGTCTTCATGGGGAGCTCCTGTAGCTTATAGGACCACCCACTCTGGTCAGCTCTCTATCCAGTACTCCATTATTATAGAGGTCTGAGAACCTATTTTTTAAAAAATATTTTGATAAGTGAGTTTCAATAATTGGCTTCCTTTTTATGCTATGGATTTTATTTTATGCATTTATAAATATTATTCTGAGAAGGGGCCCATAGCTTCACCAGACAGACTGCCCAAGGGTCCAGGACAAAAAAAAGATTAATTCTTAGCCTATAAAGGATTACTGTATTAATATTATGTCCAGACTTCGAGGTCTCCAATTACATGATTAGGAATATTCCATTCACTAGGATAGATCCCTATTCCTCTCAAACTTCTCAGTGCTGAGAACTGCTAGAGTTGAAAAATTCGTCTACCTCCCAGAGTTGTAATGAGGAACAAAAGAAACATAGTTGTAAATTCTTATTACTATTAATATCTACTACATAGGACTGTAAAATATGATTTCTTTTATTCTTCATTACTATTCTGGGAGGTAGGTTCTATTAATAATCCCTTTTTACAGATGGGAAACTGAGGCAGACAGAGGTTAATTGACTTGGCTAGGATCATATAAATAGTCAGCAACTTAGGCTAGGTTTGAACTCAGGTCTTTCTTTCCAGTCAACTAAGAAAAATGAAGCTGAGAAGTTAAATTACTTGTTCACCGATATAGGACTAGTCAGTATAACCCATAGCTCAGCATTCTCAAATCTGAGGCTTATGAGAATTCATTGTGATTTTGGAGGCTCCCATAAAAGGTCACTTTCTCTTTTGCTCCTATTGATGACACCCAGAATTTACTCCAGAAAAAATCACTGATTATAAATCGTGTCTGTTGTTGTACAGTCACGTATGACTCTTTGTGATCCTATTTGGAATTTTCTTGGCAAAGAAACTGGGAATTTCCAGTTTCCAGAAGGAAACTGGCCATTTCTTTCTCCAGCTCATTCTACAGCTGGGAAACCTGAAGCAAACAAGGTGACTTGGCCAGTCAACAGCTAGGCAACATTTGAACTCAGCTCCTCCTGACAGCTCTATCTTGCCTGGTGCTCTATCCACTGCAGTACCTCACTGCTCGGGAATATTATTCCATCAATGTAAATAAGAAAGTCCTCAAGTCCTATAGAAGCCCTCAAGCTAAGAGAACACTACCACCAACAATATATTAGTTTGATGTAGGATTACCTCTATTTCATCACCACAGAAATTCAGAAGAAGGATGTAAATAATACACAAAACTCATAAAGGATTTACAAGAGTCTGTAAATATTAGAATTTTTTTTTTAGCTTTTCAATGGATCTATTTTAAGAAATCATAATCAGGGGCCTGCCCACAGAGCAAATTATTAAATTTTCAGTGTAAGCATTTACACTTTGGAAATGCTACATTGTTTTTTTACCTTCTAAATTTAAGAAAGTGCTAAGAAAAATGATAACAATACAGATTAAATTTATGTGTCATGCCATCATTTCTTCCTTGCCCCACATCCTTACTTACATCCCCAAGAGCTGGTTGTTAAATATTTTACCAGCACATCCCCGACCAGTCTTCCACATTCAGTCTCTGTGGTTTGGACTGCTTTCAAAAGGGAACTGAGCTTGGGGTTGTCAGCAGGACAATCTCACCAACATTCTAATGAGTTCCCTTTTTCAATAGGGATCTAAGAAGTCTGTCCACCTCAGAACACTCCCTGTGGTCTAGACTTCTGGAGCTTCTGGAAAAGCAGCAGCGTTTCCTATCTGGTCTTCACAGCCCAAATAACTCACTTTCATAATGGAACGCAAAGCTCAGATTTCTTACCCCAGCCCCTGGGTTTGGTCCCTGGCTCCTTCCAGCACCAAGAGCCACTGAGAAGATCGTCTTCTCTTCCCAAGAGTCCCTCAGCTCAGGGAAATCTTCTTTTGGTAAAAGTCCTGATAACCAAACTCTTGTCCCCTCCAGTTACTGACGGGGCAAATCCTAAGGTAGGTCCTGCTGAAGGAAGCTCTCCACTTTGGGCAGAATATTAGCTTCCAGGATTTTGTTGCTTCTGCCTCTTATAACTAGGAAGGATGCCCTCTTGGGCCATGTGGACGAGCACATTTGCCTTCCTACTTTTCTATTTAGAATCATTACAACTCTTAGGGGGAAAGGAGGTAATTAGTGCTGGACTTTTATTCCTTCTAATATGAGGGTTCTTAACCAAGGGGCAGTAAAGATAGATTTCAAGAGATCTCTTTTCTCTCTGTTCCTCCTTTGACAATCATATTGAGAAAAAAAATGACATCTTTTCATTTCAATATAATGACTTTTTTGTTGTTTAGTTCTTTTTCATCATGTCTGACTCTACGACTCTGAGGTTTTCTTGGCAAAAATAATGAAGTGATTTGCCATTTTCTTCTCCATTTTTACAGATGAGGAAACTGAGTCAGACAGAGGGAAGTGGCTCGCTCAGAGTGACACAATTAGTAAATGTTAGGTCTCCCTGACTCCAGGCACAGTATTCTATCCATTGTGCCAGCTAGCTGTAGCTCCCCATTATAATATCGATATGGTTTAATTCAGTACAATAATTGTAACTGTTTTTACAATTGTAATCTCATGTATTTTATTTATTTAAAAACAATATTCTGAGAAGGGTCCATAGATCTTGCTATCCTATTCAAGGTGTCAGTGACACACAACTGTAAGAAGGAAGATAGAAGGGAAAATACAAACATGATTCCTTCCAGCTCCCCTCCTGCTTTTTTGTACTTTGCAACCTCCTCATCAACAGCCTTCTCAGCCTAGAGATGCATCCTCCCTTTGGCTCTCTCCTGTGGCTGGTGAGTCTCTGGCTTAGATTGCCTTCCTCACCACTCCCATTCTCACCCCTGGCCTCCTCTTCATCAGCCTTGCCCTTTCTTCTTCAACTTAAAGCTCCTTTTTTATGCATTGTTTTCCCTCGTTAGGATGTAAACTCTTTAAGGGACTCTTTTTCACTTATATTTTATGTGTCAGTGTGTTAATACCAGACACATAGGAACATTTAAATGCTTTATCTATCTGTCTATCTATCTGTCTGTCTGTCTGTCTATCTGTCTATTTGTTTTATCTGTCTGTCTACCTATCATTTATCTATCCATCCATCTCTTTCTCCTGTTAAATAAACAGAACTTTTTGGATGTTCCATAGGCAGTCCAAAGACTGATAGCAAACTAGTAGAGAAGGGCAAAGAGAGATAGCCCCTGCATTTCTCCAGTCCACCTGAGGGTCATCTCTCTCTCTCTCTCTCTCTCTCTCTCTCTCTCTCTCTCTCTCTTTTTCTCTCTCTCCCTCTCTCTTTATCTCTGTCTCTTTGAGTCTCTCTCCCTCCCTCTCTCCCCTGCCTTATCTCTCTGTCTTTGACTCTCTGTGTCTCTGTCTCTTTCTCTCACGCTATCTTCCTCAGCTCTTGCTTTCACTAACACACTTACATCCACGGTGTCTGATAAATCCTGATGAGGTCAAAGATAAATTTTATGAAGACCTGGAGACCCTTATCATCAATGTGCCAAAAAAGGACACGCTTAGAGTTAATGCCAGAGTAGGCTTAGAATACCAGAGATGGCAGGGAATCCTTGGGAGGAATGGAGTTGGAGACAGCAACAGCAATGGTCATTATTACTGAAGACTTGTGTATCTCATGACTAAGAAGAACAGCAGGAAGACCCAGGTCCTCCATCAGCAGCACTCACCATCCAGATGTGGAACCATCGGTTACAGGAAATGATGAATTTTAAAGGCTGTGGATAAGTTCACTTTCCTTGGCAGGATACTTTCTAGGAATGTCCAAATGATGAGACTGACCCACGTTGCCAGAGCTAGCTCAGTGTTTAGGAGGCTCTGAAGGAAAGCGTGGGAGAGAGGTATTAGACTGACTGCCAAAAGTTGTGCTGACCTCATTGTTGTATGTCTACAAAACCTGGACAGTCTACCAGCGCCATGCCGGGAAACTGAATCGCTTCCATCTGAATTGTCTTAAGATGATGCTGATGATCACCTGGCAGGAGAAGGTACCAGACACCGAGGTCCTTTCCCGAATTAAACTGCCAACTCTACTGCAGAGAGCACAACTCTGTTGGACTAGGCACATTGTTTGAACGACCAAATGTATGCTTTCCAAAAAAGACTTTTATGGAGAACTCACACAGGGCAAGCGCTCACAGGGTGGTCAGAAAATGCAATACAAGGTCTCTCTTAAGAACTTTAGAATCGATTGCATGACATGGGAGACACTGGCCCAGGATCGCCCAGCCCGGCGTGCCCTCATCAGAGAAAGGGCTGTGCTCTAGGAGCAAAGCAGCACTGAATCAGCCCAAAGGAAATACGGAATTGGCAAAATTAGAATCCACCACTATTTGTGTCTGACCTGTGGCAGAGCATTCCGAGTTCCTATTGGTCTGATCAGCCACAGTCGGACACACTGTAACTCCAGTCTAACCTAGGGATATCATTTTGGTTCTCATTTTATGACTCTTATGTATTCTCCTACCTTCCCACTCCAGGCTTTCACACACTAGCTGGGTGAACTTGGTTGATTTATTCTAGAATATTATTTTATTCTATTCGAATCTTTCTGAAGCTGTCCCACTGATTTTTCTCATATAAACAGTTTTCTTCTCCCCTTAACTTTTTTAAAACATTGATCTTTTGCTTTTATATCCCCTCCATTTCCCTCGATATCCCTTCTCGGTTTTCCTTATAACAAAGAATAAGCAGTTTAGGAACCCTAGAACATTAGCTGAATCAAGCTGATTTTTTTTTACATCCATCATTCCCCATTGCTGGGAAGAAAGGAGGAAGGTTCATCTTCCCATCTCTTTTGGGGAGCTGTTTGGCCAGTCTCATTATACAGTGTTATTTTTTGGATAGTGTCCCCCCCTCCCCACTCCCACTCCCCATTCACGTTGTTGTCAGCATTGTGGATATTGTTCTGCTCACCAGAGACAGAGACACAGAGACAAGGAAGGGGGAGAGATATAAAGAGACAGAGATAAAGGTGAAGGGGGAGACAGAGTGACACACAGAGATACGACCCTCAGGACCAGGGAAATGCAGATGCTCTCTGCCTTTGCCCCTCTCTGCTACTTCTGCCGTCTGCCTTATAAGAGCTCCCCCAGAGCAGGTGGAGAAACAGAGCCTGGCCGTGGGCTGGCAGACCCCCGAGCTGGCTCCCTCCCTTTGCAGCCCGACCACAAAGTTTTTCCTCCCTGTCCTTCAATCCCCTTCTTTGTCCAAGTGGAGATTTCCCCACATGGGCAAGAAGCCCCAGAGCGCGTCGGGTCTGCATACCCTCTGCCCCCGGCTGCCCCACCCACCCACTTGGGGCCGAGGGAGAGGACCATTTGTGTCTTAAGGCAAAGGCTCAAAAATGCCCCCTGCGGGCTTCCTAAAGCGCAGCCTGCGAAGGGAGGGGCTCGGGGCTCCCCGCGCAGGGTAAATTAGGGGCGGGCTGGCTGACGGCGGACTTATCTGGTCTCCGGGCTGAGATAAGGCCGCTGGGACCGAAAGCGGACAGAGTTAACCTGCTACAGAGGCTCCACAGCCCCGGGCAGCCTCGAGATGGGAGCCCTCAGCCTGGCAACAGGGGCTCCCCTCCACTCCCACCTCTCATTTGCACCTGGGACCCAGGTAAGAGCGGAAAGAAGCCCGGCAAGCCGGGGGGAGAGCCGGAGACCCCGCACCGGGGGGAGAGCCGGAGACCCCGCACCGGGGGGAGAGCCGGAGACCCCGCACCGGGGGGAGAGCCGGAGACCCCGCACTGGGGGTGTCGGCTTCCTCCGCGGAGGTCGGGACGCAGCCAAGTGCGTCTGAGAGGGAGAGCGGAGATTAGGATGCGGACTTGAAGTCCCAGGTTCCATTCTGCCGCTGATACTTGATTTCTCTCTCTCCGACTTTCTCTGCATGTGCTGTCTCCGTCTCCCTCTCCTTTCCTCTCTCTCTCTCTCTGTCTCTCTCCCCTTCTCCTCCTTCTTGTTCTTTCTTTTTCTGTCTCTCTCTCTGTATTTCTCTGTCTCTTCTTCCTCCTCCTCCTCTTCCTTCCTCCTCTTCTTCCTCTTCCTCCTCCTCCTTCTTCATCATTTTCTTCTCTTGTCTTCTTCCTTCTTCTTCCTCTTCTTTCTTCTTCTCCTTCTCCTTCTCCTTCTTCTTTTCTCTCTCTCCAGAGGGACTCCGGGCTGGATGGGCACTGTGAAAGACCGTGGGGGGAGACTAGGCAGGGGTCACAGTGCTTAAAAACTTTCACTTTCCCCTCTTACTTTCTTCTTGGGAAATAAATTGGCCGGACCCGGGGACTGCCCAGGTGTCCTGCAGCCAGTTTCCTCAACTGTAAAATGAGGGGATTGGACTAGAAGGTCCCTTCTAGCCCTATCTCTGTGGTCCTCGGAACCCCTTCAGCTTCCTAAGGCCAGCACTGTCTGCTTTTCTACCCCGTTGTCATCAGAGGATGGGCTCATACAGAAAAAAATGCCTGGGAAGAGCTCATGCTATAATCAAATGAATTTCTGACTTGTGGGCCATTTACTGCCAAGGAACACCAGTCCTGCCATGGCTCCTTAAAGTCTGAAAAGCAATTAACAAACATCTCATTTGATCCTCATGAAAACCCAGGAAATGAGAGTATTGTAAACTCCATTTTACAGATGGGGAAACCCAGGCAGAAAGTTTAAGTGTCTTGTTAGAGTAGGGTCAACTGTCTGAGATAGGATTTGAACTCAGAGCTTCCTGACTCTAGATGTAGATACGATGGAAACCATAATTTATGCTGCAGGCTATCAATCAAATGCTAAACTGTTAATAATATGAATGGCTTTAATTCTCTTTTTAAGAACCAAACCCAGTTTTTAGTTCTTTTCTTCTTTTGGATTTCTAGTATCTGTAAAGTTACTAGCGTCAAGACAGAATAATTTTATTATATATTTAAAAGGGAGAGCAAGTTGTGCACGGGAGATTTGTGGTTTCATGTGCAGACATTTTTATTCTACTATATTATGGAAATGCTTTTTTGTTTCATAAATAAAAGACAAAATGAATTTTTAAAAACGCCAGTCAATAACACATGTATGAACATCCACAATCTCAACTTATGATGGAGACATCATAAGTATTCTGATCTCTATTTTACAGATGAGGAAACTGAGGTTCAAAGTGACCTTGGAAGCCTTCCTAGTTCTGTTTATGATCCTAGAACTAAAAATGATACTGATGGGTTTGAGGGGACATCAGGCGTTACCTGGATCTGATTTTACAGGCTCAGGGTGCCATAGTGACTAATTGTGGAGCCTTCGTCTCCAGTTTCTGCTCCTGACACGGCCCGGCTTGTGACAAGAGACCCTTAGCTCTGGCTGGTCTAACCACCTTCTTTTATAGAGGGGGGATTCTGAATCCCTGAGAAGGGGAGATGGCGTGGCCAGGGTCACACCGGTAGCAAAAGCCACCCTCAGGATGGGCATGGTGGATGAAGTGTTGGATCTAGGGTCGGGAAAAGCCGAGTTCAAACTGCGACAGATACTGCCAAGCTATGTGAGCCTGGGAAGGCCCTTTATTTTCCTGAGCCTCGTTCCCTGTCTGTGAAATTGGACTAAATGCTGTCAGAACCAAGTGGGCCGGTTCAGGACAGAAGCTTTGTAGGCCTGAGAACCTGAGTGTGAGCTGAGATTCTTCATTCTGGGCATTTGGCAGATCCAGCGACGGCCAGCTGTGCTTTGTCCCTTGTTTGGGGGATGGGATGCTATTCCTATCCTCTGCCTGTCCACATCTCCACTTCCCTCCTTCCCTCAGCTTTGCCGCTTCCTGTGTGACCCTGTCCTACACCCTCTCCTTCCTCGGTTTCCTCATCCTTAAAATGAGGCTCTGTGACCCTTCAATGTCTTTCTGCCTTCCTGAATTCAAGGCTCAGCTCAGAACCTTCTCTGATAGCTCTCTCTCCCCCATGTCATGGCTCCCCCCAGCCTAGAGGCAGAGAGTGCTGGACTTGGAATCAGGAAGAACAGGTGGAAGTCCCTCAGTCCCAAGAGCTGTCTTCCTGGGGACCTCAGAGTGCCCAGTATGGGCTGGGGACACGCATGTCCCCAGTATTTGAGGAGTGCAGTGGGCCACGTCCTGCTCGAAGGCTCTCTGACAGCCTGGCCCTTGGTCTTGAGCCTTCGGGAACTGGAGGATCCATTTCTGCTGCCCTTGTGGGTGGGAAATAACATCCCGGCTATCCAGATATGGCCCCTTTCCTCCCCCGATGGGGCAGCAGTCTTCCTAGCTGGGCTTGCGTGTGGGGAACCCTTTTCCTTCTGCTGTTGTTCCTATCTCACTTCCTCTTGGCATATCAGATGGGGGAGGCTGGCACTGCCAGCCTTAGCCATCACTGGGCCTGCAGCTACTAAGCCACTGGTGGGGACTGTCTGGGTGCCCATGGGAGCCAGGGAAAGACCCGAAGCCCTTGGCTGCAGGATGACAGAGCTCCCTGCCCTTTCCCTCATCCATCTCCTCCTTCACCGCTGCTTTGCCAAGGCCCGGAGCTCTCAGGAAGAGCAGGTCGGAAGCAGGACTGCCCCGTCCCCTCCTGCCACCTGAGGGGGCAGAGCACAGACCTGGCTTTCCAGGAGTGGGGCAGGATGATGGTTTGAGAAAGCATGGCTAAGGGAGAATTTTGTTTTGACTCTGGGGGTGATGGGAAGGAGACAGGGGAGAGATGGGAGTGGAAGAGAAGGAACAGTTTATTAGGCAAGCCCTTTTTAGGGGACAAAAGGTAGATTTATGTAGGGAAGAGTTTACAGACAAAATGAAGGGATACACTAGACACTGGAAATGACAACTATGAAATAGAGTGGGAGAGCATATGAAAGAAAGGTTCCCCAGTGGAAATCATAATTACAGTAGAAAGGGAGCCCCAGGAGGGCAAGCCCTTAGCTGGCACATTAGGTGAATTCTTAAACTTAAGGTTTAAATGTGGGGAGCGAGATGTGGGAGGGGGAGGCTCTGTCAAATTGTTTTTTAAAAAATGTTTTTACAGCTTCATTTCAAGGACTGTTTTCCTTTGTGATCCTACGGTTTTACTTTATGTATTTGACAATGCTATTTGGAGAAGGGGTCCATGGGTCTCATTAGACTGCCCAAGGGGGACCGTGGCACAAAGCTCGAAGGACAGGGAGGGAATGGGATGAAGGCAAACTCTTTGGAGATGAGGTTGGATGTTCTCTGTAAAAAATATTTCAGGTCCGCCTCAGGGCTTTTGCTCAGACTGTGCCCCATGTCTGGGACCCTTTCTCTCTTCCTTTCAGAATTCTTAGCTTTCCTTAGAGCTCAGTCCTAGGACCACCTCCTACTCAGGAAAGCCTAACTACACCCTCCCCCCCTCAGGGGGGGATGCCTCTCCATCACAAACTGCATTAGGTTTTGCATTTATTTTTCTGAGTAGGTTGGGAGACCAGGGGGGATTGGTTGGGAGGACAGACAGGAGGGGAAGACTTCCAAGGGCAATTTAGTGGGAACAAAGAGAAATGGGATGGGATGATCCAGGACAGCTGAGCTGTAGAGCATGGAGAGCTGGGAAGAGGCAACCCAGGAGGGACGAGGGGCAGGAATGCCCGGAGAGGATGCTTGAGATGCTGACAAAGATGGTGGGCAGGGATTCTCTGCAGAGGATGCCACCCTGCCTCCTCCAGGTGGGGCCTCCTCAGTGGTTAGAAGCAATGGAAGGAAGTTCTGATGCTGTATTCCAAGCTTCTAGGTCTTTGGGAATCCTGGCTTGATTTCTTACCAGAGTAAAATCAAAAAAGTAATAATTTCAAAAATAAATCTGAAATAATTAAAAAATAATTTGAAAGTCAATCAATAATAGTAATTTAAAAAATAAATCTGAAATTGAAAATAATTTAAAAAGCAATAAAATAAAAAACAATCTGAAATAATTTAAAACCAAGAAAATAATTTTAAAAATGAATCTGAAATAATTTAAAAATCAATAAAATAACAATCTAAAAAATGAATCTGGAATAATTAAAATAACACTTTGGAAAAGCCTGAGCTGCGGGTGGGCCGAGCCCCAGGAACGGCCCCGCTCGGAGGTCTGAGCCAGGGCCCCGTCTTTCCCTCGCAGGGCCCCAAGAAGCTGTGCCCGGTGCTGCAGTTCATGAGCGACCTCCCGGCACACACCAACACCAGCGGGCGCTACATCGACTACGCGTCGGTGACGCTGCACGGGCTGGTCTCTCTGATGGGCATCCTGGAGAACGCGGCCATCCTCTACGTGGTGGGCTGCCGCATGCGCCAGACGGTGGTCACCACGTGGGTGCTGCACCTGGCGCTGTCCGACCTGCTGGCCACCATCAGCCTGCCCTTCTTCACCTACTTCCTGGCCGTGGGCCACTCGTGGGAGCTGGGGACCACCTTCTGCAAGCTGCACTCCTCCGTCTTCTTCCTCAACATGTTTGCCAGCGGCTTCCTGCTCAGCGCCATCAGCCTGGACCGCTGCCTGCAGGTGGTGAAGCCCATCTGGGCCCAGAACCACCGCACCGTGGCCGCGGCCCACAAGGTCTGCTTGGCGCTCTGGGGCCTGGCCCTGCTCAACACGGTGCCCTACTTCCTGTTCCGGGACACCATGCGCCGCAAGGATGGGCGCGTCATGTGCTACTACAACCTCCTGCTGTACAGCTCGGGGGGCACCGCCGACGGCCAGGCGGTGTGCGGCCGGCGCCAGGTGGCCCTGGCCGTCAGCAAGTTCCTGCTGGCGTTTGCCGTGCCCCTGGGCGTCATCGGCGCTTGCTACCTGGCGGTGAGCCTGCGGGTGCGCCACCGCTGCCGCCGCCAGCCCAGCCGCTTCCTGCGCCTGGTGATGGCCGTCATCGCGGCCTTCGTGCTCTGCTGGCTGCCCTACCACATCTTCAGCCTGCTGGAGGCGCAGGCGCACCACGACCCCAGCCTGCTCCCGGTCGTGTGGCAGGCGCTGCCCTTCGTGTCCAGCCTGGCCTTCATCAACAGCGTGATCAACCCCTTCCTCTACGTGCTGACCTGCCCCGACGTGCTGACCAAGCTGCGCCACTCGCTGCGCTGCGTGCTCGAGAGCGTGCTGGTGGAGGACAGTGAGCTGGTGTGCGGCGGCGGCCGCCGGCGCCGCAGCTCCCAGGGCGGCTCCCTGTCCAGGTCCTCCTCCACCCTCAGCTCCGTGGGCTTCCCCCGCCGCTGGCTCCCCTGCCTGGGGGCCAAGGTGGCCAGACAGCTGGAGAAAGCCCCGCAGCCCAAGGGGGTTCCCCTGAAATGAGGCCGGCCGGGCGAGGCTCCTCCAGATCACACCCACTGTCCTGGCCCGAGCATCTCCCGTCCCCATGTCCCCATCTCTGGCGGCACACAAACCTCCGCCCCTCAACCCAGAGATAACTCAGAGCAACCCCTGTTAGAGATGGGTAAACTGAGGGCTGGAGGGGAATAAACTTGCTAAAGGGGAGCAGGTTGGCAAGCAGGGGTGAAGCTCTTCCGATCCTAAATTACTTTAAGCCATTAACACTTGGGAGGGAATGAGTTTTGGGGGGTCAATTTCTCCAGAAATGGGCACAGGGCCAACGAAAACATGGACCCATGACCTCAGTGGTTCAAAGCAGCGGCTCCTTTGCTCCTAGCATATCCCCCCTTCCCAATCGACCAAGGGCTCCTTCCCTCCCACTCATATCCTCTCCAGAGTCAGGAGGAAACAACCCTGCTTTGTTGGTTCTCCCTGGGCTAGCCCATGAGCCCTCAAGCTTTAAGGGCAAAAGCATCAGAAAGCATGTGCAAACATGTCTGTGGGGGCAGGAACTGAAGCTGGGTGGCTGCCCAGCAGTGGGGGACGGCTGACTAAGGGATGGTATATGCATGGATATTGTTTTGTAAGAATGATCAGTGGGATGATGTCAGAGAGGCTGGAGAGACTGACAGGAACTGATGCTAAGGAAGTGAGCAGGACCAGGAGATCATTATATACAACAAGATTATACAATGATCAATCCTGACAATGTGGCTCTCTTCCACAATGAGGTGATTCAGGTCAGAGCCATCTACAGCCAGAGAGGACTGTGGGAACTGAGGGTGGACCACGACATAGCATTCTCACTCTGTTTTCTTTTCCATTTTTCCCCCTTTTTGATCTGATTTTTCTTGTGTAGCCTGATAAATGTGGAAATCTGTATAGAACTGCCCGTTTTCATACATATCACTTGCTTTCTAGGGGAGGGGTGGGGGAAGGGTGCGGAAAAATTGGGAATATAGGGTTTTTGCAAAAGTGAATGTTGAAAACTCTTTGCATGTATTTTTGAAAATAAATGCTATTATTTAACAAACAGAAAGAAATGCAGCAGCTCTCTCTGCAGCAACTCCCCAAGGGGTGGAGGGTCCCAAAGTGGGGTATTCACTGCTGGTTGGCAGCCAGATGCCCTCTGGGCCCCCACTCCTGCCTCCAAGATAGTGACAATGACATGTCTCTCAGTCTGGAGTCCAAAGAAGGTCTGCTCCCCTCTCGCCCCCAAGGTCCAAGCCCGGCTTCCTCCGGGTGGAGCGAGTCCCTATCCATGCCCGGAGGTGCCAGAGGGCTGGGGCTAGAAGGAAGGGGACAATTAGGCCCCTGCACCTGCTCAGTCCTTGGCCACTAGGCGCTGTGGGGGCTGTTTCTGCAGAAGCGCCAAGGTGTCCCGCTTCTCGATGCGCCGGAGCTGCTTTTTCTTGGCCCGCTTGAGCTTGGTGGGGTTCCGGATCTAGTGGGGAAGAGAGGGAAGATCTTTGAGAATCCTGGGCCCCCCTGGCTTCTCCCTCCTTTCCCAGGACTCTTGGGGGTTGGGGTCAACGTTCCCCTGGTGCCCAAAACCCTGACAAAGGGACAACAGGAACAGAGCCGCCCCCTCCTGCCACCAGGCACGGGGGTCCCAAGTGCCCTCACGGGGCAGGGGCGTCCCGGGACACTCACCACTTGCACAATCTCTGCCTTCCGCTCATTCTCCAGGCGCCTCTTTATGTTCTCCGCTCGCCGCTTTTTCTTCTCCTGGAAGGAACAGCAATGAGGGGGGGCAAGGACTCGGGAGGGCAGCCCGGCGGGCAGTGCCCACCTCTGGGCCCCTCTCTGCTCGGCTGGGAAAAGGGTTTCGTATTCTCCTGAGCTTCCTCACAGATCCTGCCATTTCTCCCAGCGCTGACATCTCCAGGTGTCAGAGGGAAGGTGCCGGACCGGATCTCAGATCCAGTCTGGGTAACTCTGGCTCAGTCTCTGGTTACCCCATTTCTTTCACAGTCAAAGGGAAACAATACTCGTGCTTAGTTCCCAAGGTTGCCGTGAGGCTCGAGTGACACAAGGTGTGTAAAGTGCTCTGCCAATCCCACAAGTGCTACATAAATGTCACTCTTGTTACCTCCCCATCTCCGATGCCATGTTCACACCTCACTCCCTGGGGGCCTGGGCATGGGGATGGGTGAGGTGGAGAATGAGGGCAGGGCCAAGGAGTCTGGGAGGATGAGGGGAGCTAGCCTTGAGCTGCTTGCTCTCAGCCATGAGGCACAGAGACCGGGGCACCACCCAGAGCCTCCAGCCTTCCCTGACCCATCTGTGAGGAAGCTGGGCTTGTCGCCCACTGTCTCCTGGGCTGGGCAGCAAGGGGAAGGGTCAGGGCTGTCTCTGAGCCCCCAGTCCCCACTGTTTTAGACTACCTGCCTTCTGCACTTGGAGAGGAGATAGGCAGGTTGGGGAGGGGTCTCAGGCAGGCCCTCCTGGTGACCCCTGCGGGCCTTCATCCCATCATCCTCCCAGTCTAAGGCCGTGAACTTGGGAGAGTGCCTGACGCTTGGACAGTCCAAGGACAGGCAGCCTGCAGGGTTTCCGGGAACTCTCTCAAGTCCACGGCCCAGGCACGCCCACGGCCACCAAAGACCCATATTTAGCTTCCCTTAGATGGGCCTTCCAGTCCCTTTGAAGCCCCCCAGGGACAAGACAGCAACTGACTCCCCAGTTGGGCCCATGCTAGAAACTTCCTCGTTAACACCCAAGCAAAATATCCTGTTTTCCGTCTTTTTTGATTTGCCCATTTGCCTTTTCTTTCTCTGGGCCTTCCCCTTTTGTTCTGAGTTTTCCTTCACTACATGACTAATACATGGCCAGAATGGCCACACGTGTGCAGCCGTGGCAGACCACTCGCCGTCTCTGTGTGTGTTTTCCAGTTGCACTCTGGGTTTCTATATTTTTTTTCCCCCCAGTTCCAGTAAAGAGAGTTTTCAGCATTCACTTTTGCAAGATTTTGGGTTCCAAGTCCCCCCCGCCCCCTGGCAAGCAATCTGACAAAAAGGGTGAAAATGGTATATTCCCCCGCCCTCTGCCTTGAGAGGAGGTTCAAACTTGGCCTCCCCCACCAGCCGGCTGACCGTGGCTAACCTGCTTGATGGCTCGGAGCAATCTTGTCCTGGGTGACCCCGCAGGACTCCTCTAGGGGGGGTGTGGGACTTGTAGGAGATCCTCCCAGAGAATGGGAGACGCAGACCAGAAAGTCGAGGCCCGCGGTACCTTCCCTGAGGGGGATTCCAGCCCGGCCCTCCTCTGCCAAGCCTGGCACTTGAGGCTCCTGGCACTGCCACCTCCTGTCAGGCCGGCTTATATTCATGTCTCCTAGGCCTGAATCACTCTACCACCTCCTCCAGGAAGCCGACCCCGAGTTCTACCTGTCCAGAATCCGGCCGGTTCCCTTCCCAAGAGTGCCCACTGGCTTCTAAGTCTTGTCCCATCTCATCTTGTTTTGTGCCCCCCTGCTTCCAGTCCAGGGGGACCTCCTTCCCTCCACCCCCTCCTGCCCTTACCTCTTTGCATCTTTGCTTCTCCTCCTCCAAGTGTCGCGCAAAATCCTTGGCCAGCTTCCTCTCCTGGCGCTCCTTCATCTTGCGCTCCCAGGATGTCCGGAGTGGCTTGTCCTGGACCATCTGGGAAAACCTGGAGGCGGGGGAGGGAGGGTTCTGAAGGTAGACCCGGAGCACCTCATCCTGTACAGAACCCCCAGCATTCATTCAAAGCCCTTCCGGATGTGCTCTAGCAGCCCATCAACAAGCACATTTAGTGCCAAGTGTTGGGGATTTAAAGGCAAAAGCCCTGCCTTCAAGGAGCTTCTTCTCAGGGTGTGGAGCCAACATGGCACCAGTGGTCTATGTGGGAAACACAGGCAGCAGACAAGAGGATCATCTTCGAGTGGAAGGAAGCAAGCATTTATAGAACGCCTACTATGTGCCTGCTTATACCAACAAGATCACTTTTGAGGGAAAAGAAACAACATTTAGAGCAGCTACTATGTGCTTGCTTAAACCAACCAGATCATCTCTGAGGGGAAGGAAACGAGCATTTATAGAGCACCTACTCTGTGCTTACTTACACCAACCAGATCACTTTTGAGGGGAAAGAAATAAGCATTTATAGAGCTCCTACTATGTGCTTACTTACACCAGATCACCTTTGAGGGGAAGGAAACAAGCATTTATAGAACACCTACTATGTGCTAACTTACACCAACCAGATCACTTTTGAAGGAAAGGAAACGGCATTTAGAGCAGCTACTATGTGCTTGCTTAAACCAACCAGATCACCTTTGAGGGGAAGGAAGCAAACATTATAGAGTGCCTACTACGTGCTTACTTAGACCAACCAGATCACTTCTGAGGGGAAGGAAACAGGCACTTATAGAATACCTACTACATGCTTACTTATACCAACCAGATCATCTCTGAGGAGAAGGAAACAAGCATTTATAGAGCACCTACTATGTACTTACTTACATCAACCAGATCATCTATGAGGGGAAGGAAACAAGCACTTATAGAATACCTACTACATGCTTACTTATACCAACCAGATCATCTCTGAGGGGAAGGAAACAAGCATTTATAGAGCACCTACTATGTACTTACTTACATCAACCAGATCATCTATGAGGGGAAGGAAACAAGCACTTATAGAATACCTACTACATGCTTACTTACACCAACCAGATCATCTCTGAGGGGAAGGAAACAAGCATTTATAGAGTACCTACTCAATGCTTCCTTACATAAATTCTCTCATTTGATCCTCATAACGACGCCCCCTCCTCCCCCCCCAAGGAAAAGAGCCTGAGGCTGCACTCAGACCCAGCTGGCCTCCATCCAATGCACCCTCAGCTGCCTCAGGCCAGGGCCAATGGGGGTGGGAACCTCCTACCTGACCTCTGACCCTACTGAGCCTTCAAGGGTCACACACCCTCCAAGTTGGAAGGGCCCTTGGAGAGCATCTCACCCAAGCAGGACCTGCACACTTCCAGGGATGAGGAGCTCATCCTCATATTGCCCAGGGTCACGCAGGAGCTGGGGAAGCTGCCTTCTCTCACAGGTCGGGCAGAGGAGGCGGGTGCCCAGCTCAGATCCTCAGCATAGGCTCCTGAACAGGCTGCCTGACAATGGGCAGAGGGCAGCGGCGTCCCAGCCTGTGAGAAATGCCTTCCCCAACCTGAGCCTTAAACGTGAGGGTTAGCCGCCAGCATCCCTTTCACTGGACATGAGGTGCACAGACAGGGACAGTGCCGCCTGGTGGGTGGCAATCAGGGTGCCACCTCTGACCCACCCTGGCCGGCTGTGGCTGGCCAGTGAGCCCCAGACTCTAAAAGGAGATCTGCATGAGGGGACAGACTGTCAGCTGAGGGCTGCCTCAGTTTCCTCACCTGTAAATTGGGTGATAAGACCGGCAGCTCCCCCCCAGGCTGGTCTCAGGGCAGAGGGCCGGGGAGGGGAGTTAGGGATGCCCAGGCCCAGCCAGCTGAGAGTGATTCACAATCCTGGACTCCGGCACGCCCGGGCCCGCACAAGCTTTAGGCCCCCCCGGCTGTTACTAAGTATCGCCTCCTACTATGGTTACTTTGTTTCCCAAGCGCTGCCGGGAGCTGTCCCAGCGGCGCCCTTCCCCCCCCTCACCTTTTCTTGTTGCGATCCTTCCACACGCGGCCGGATTTGGGCTTTCCTTTGGGAATGACCAGGGCCTCCTGTGTGGCCTTCTTGGGCGCTGGGCTGGGGGCAGGAGAGCCGCCCCGCTTCTTGGCTTGGGGGGCCCGGGCCCTCGGCAGGGTCTCTGCGGCTCCATCCTGGGGCAGCACCCCCGATTTGGGGGTTACTGGCTCGGGCTGACCCAAAGGGCCCTCTCTGGGCTGTCCTCGATGGGACGCGGAGTCCTTGTCTCTCAGACTCTGGGGCGACGCCGAGCTGGCTTCTGGGGCAGACCTGGGGCTGGGCTCCCCGTGACTCTTGGGGGACCCCACACACGGCTTCTTGGGGCTTTGGGAGGGTCTCGGGCCTGGCTCCCTTTTGCCGCCAGCGCCCTTGGCCTGCTGATTCTGCTGGCTTCGGGGGGACCCCAGACTAGACTCTGGGTGATTCTGGGGGTCCTGATCCTTCCTCTGGGGGGACCCCAAATCCTGTCCCTTAGAGCTCTTGGGGGACCCCAAACCAGGCCCTCCGGAGTTCTGGGGGGACTCTGGGCCCGGATCCTGTTTCTGGGGCGATCCCAAGTCCCTGCCCCCATTCTTAGGGGATCCCGGGCCCGGCTCGGGGTGACTCCGCGGGGATCCCGGGCCCGCTTCGCCCGCCCCCGCCGCCGCTTCCGGGACCGGCTCTAACGCCGCCGCGGCCTCGGGCCCTAGGAGGCCGCGCCGGGCCTTGCGGGGCCGCCGGGACGGGGTCGCCGGGCTCGCGGGGACCGCGGGGCTCTCGGCCTCCCGCCTCCCCAGGCGCCGGCTCCTTCGGGGCGTCTCCATGGCCTCCCGCCGCGCCAGCCGAGCCCACCAGCAGAAGACCCACGTGGAGCGCCTAGGTTCTCCGGCGGCCGACGCTCCCAGTGACGTCCAAAAACAGCGACAGCCAACGAAGGGCTGGAAGGCGTGGTGCCCCGTCGGCCATATTGGTGAGGGGCAAAACCCCAGCGCCGCACTTTCCGGGAGCATGCGCCTTCCTGCTCCTCTCCGAGCAGCGCATTTGCGCCTGCGCAGATCCCATCGCTGGCCCCAGATGGTGCTGGGCTTCCGAGGGTCTGGGGGACGGACGGGGAAGGGCACCGGCGGACCGGGACCGGGACCAGCCCCCGGACTCGCTTCGTTCGCGGGCCTGCTGTGCGCTAGCGCGGTGCTGCATCAAGCATTTCTTTATCTGGGCTTTGAGGGCTCGAAGAAAAAGGGCGAGGAAGAGGTCCGGCCCTCAGGGAGCTTGCACTCTGCCCGGAAGTGGGAGGTTTACCCAAATAGAAACCCTGCGCCCAGGGGTGGGGGCGGGGCAGGAAAAGCTCCCCGAGGCTGCGGGCGGGTGGAAGGGCAGGAGTTCCCTACAGACCCGGCGTGAGGTGCGGGCAAAGGCCCGGGGGCGGGAGGTGGAGGAGGAACAAATGGGGGGGGGGGGAAGAGAAGGGAGCAGGAGGAGCCGGTCAAAAGAGCAGGGAGGCGGGAAGCCCGGGGCCAGGGGGTTTGCTTTTACACCTTCTTGATGCTGGAATTTCACTCTCGGTGGCGATGGCTTTTGGTTTTTTTTAAATAATCATTTTTTTTTTTTTTTTTTTTGGTTATTCTGAGCTTGAGAAACAACAAATGTGGATATTTCTAGGAACAGAGATGCGCGCGCACAGGAAGAGCCTGCGTTGCAGTCATACGGAGTTTGTGCATTGGCCGGTTGGGAGTAATCCTTGTTCTAAGAGGACCAAAGTAACGTCACTGTATTGGGCTCACGGCGCCACGTATCCTACTGTGGAGGGCCCTCCTCCAGGGGGGCCCCGTGCTCACGTTTGGAGAGGAGATGACTCCGTTTGTACCTCTCACGTTTCTTGAGCAATTCTGCGTCCTGCACAAAGCACAAAGCCGCCTTTGACTCTGGGCACTTGGTGCTGCTTGACCCTGAGACCCGTAGTCTTCCATCTTCCACAAAGGGTTCCAGAGTTCTTCAGAGAGACCTTGAGAGTGTCCTTGTATCCATTCTCTGAGCTCCATGTGAGCGCTTTATGTGAGTTCTCCTTAAGTAGTCTTTCGGGCCAGTGCGTGTTTGCTGCCAGGAGCTTCTGGAGAGTTTGAATCATCAGCAGTTGCGCTTGAGAAAGGACCTCGGCGTCTGATTCAGCCTCCCAAACATTGAGCCATCTCTGGCCACGTGTGGGCCAGTCTCACTGTCAGTGTAGCCATCCCTGGAAAGTGTCCTGCCAAGGAAAGGGAACTTATGCCCGTGATTCAAAACTAATCCGTTTTCCGTAATCAACAGTTCCGTGTGTGGGGCTGGCCGGTGGAGAAGTTGTGTTTTCTTGGCGTTAATTGTTAGGCCAAAGTTAGCACAAGCAGCAGTATTATGTGTGTGTATATGTATGTGTATATATATATAACAATATTATACTATACAATGTTACTAATATATATACTGTATATATATTACAATATTATACTATACAATATTACTAATATATATATATATATATTACAATATTATATAACAATTCAAACTTTGATCTTGAAGCTGTCCTGATAATTTTTCTGCCCTGCTTTCTTGTTTCTCCTGTGCTTAAAAAAAAAAAAATCTTTTTTTTTTCTTTCTCACAGCATCATTATTGCTTCTGATTATTGCACTGAATTCTTGAGTTTGTCCGTTTTCTTTACAATGCTGTAGTTATACATACATCGTCCGCCTGGTTCTGCATCAGTTCATTCAAATCTCTCCAGATTTCTCTGAATCTAACCCTTCTTCACTTATGTACCAGTACATTCATATCCTGTGATTTGCTAAGCCACTCCTTACTTGATATGGATCCAAGGTCCCCCATCTGGAAATCCCATAGCTTCCTGTTCTTCCCTACAACAAAAATTGCTGCTGTTTGACCTTGTAGAGATATTTGGCTGAGAGTGTCAAAAAACACACTTATCCCCAAGCCCTTTATCTTGGAGTCTGTTAAAACCTCAGTTTTACTTGTGGAGAAGCGGAGGTCAGTCTGGCTAGAATATAGTCTGTAAAGGGGAGGAAATGTGAAATGGCTTTAGAAAGTTCCGTTGGAGCCAGATGGTCAGATGCCAAAGAAAGGAGTTTTTATTTGATCTTAGAAGCACTGGGGGAAAGATTTGGGCAGAGCTGTGCTTGGGAATATCCAGGTGGCAGAAGTGTGGGTTAAGAAGGGGAGCTGAGAAAGGGAAGCAGAACCAGGATGAGAATCCAGGGTCTCTGTATGTAGATTCACTGTTTTTCTTTTTCTTTTTTTCTTTTTTTAAAATTTTATTTATTTATTTTTAAATAACTTTTTATTGACAGAACCCATGCCAGGGTAATTTTTTACATTATCCCTTGCACTCACTTCTGTTTCGATTTTTTCCCCTCCCCCAGATGGCAAGCAGTCCTATACATGTTAAATAGATTACAGTAGATCTTGGATACAATATATGTGTGCAGAACCGAACAGTTTTCTTGTTGCTCAGGGAGAATTGGATTTAGTGGGAAGAAGAACAAAAATGCAAGCAGTTTACATTCATTTCCTAGTGTTCTTTCTTTGGGTGTGGCTGTTTCTGTCCATCCTTGATCAATTGAAACTAAATTAGATCTTGTCTTTGTTGAAGAAATCCACTTCCATCAGAATACATCCTCATACAGTATCGTTGTTGAGGTATTCACTGTTTTTCTTTATTCTGTTTTCCTTTTAGATCAGCGTTGTTTAATATTCTATAAGATGTCTGGGAAGAATCTGCAATGAGAGGAAAGGCTGGTGAGCAGACAGTTCTCCACGTGAGAATTTCCTGGAGGGTTGTAGAATGGAAGAGGTCTGTTCCCTGATTTGGATCACTCCTAGACATTCTGAAATTGATTCTGTTTTGCTAATCACATGATGAAGAAGTAGTTTTAATGGATAGTGTATTCAGAATCAGAGTTCATTTAAAAGGTACTACTTGGCCAAATTGAATCATTCCAACCTAGCTGCTGTTCTTTTTCTTTTTAATTGTTTTTTTATTTATTTCATTAAATATTTTCCCAATTAAGTTTTTAAACTTAAGCATTTCTTTTTTTTATTAAAACTTTTTAATTTTCAAAACAAGCATGGATAATTTTTCAACATTAACCCTTGCAAAACCTGGTGTTTCAATTTTCCTCCCCTTCTTCCCACTCTCTCCTCTAGATGACAAGTAATCCAATATATGTTAAACATGTTAAAAATATATGTTAAATTCAATATATGCATACATATTTACATAATTATCTTGCTGCACAAGAAAAATCAAAAAGGAAAAAAAATGAGAAAGAAAATAAAATGTAAACAAACAACAACAGAATGAGTAAAAACGCTACATAGTGATCCACACTCAGTTCCCACAGTTATGTCTGGGAGTAGATGGCTCTCTTCATCACAAGATCATTGGAACTGGCCCGAATCATCTCATTGTTGGAAAGAACCACATTCGTAAGAATTGATCATTGTATAATCTTGCTGTTACCGTGTACAGTGATCTCCTGGTTCTGCTCACTTCACTTAGCAACAGTTCATGCAAGTCTCTCCAAGCCTCTTTGAAATCATCCTGCTGCTCATTTCTTGTAGAGGGCTGAAACTCTTGAGTCAATGCATTGAGGTCAGTTAGAGAATTTGAAACTAACCACCGATTGGACAATACTCTATGGGCATGTGCTTGGGGAATGGCCCTTCCCACTATCCTCTGCTGGCTAGATAATTGGTGTATACAGAGAATTGTAGGGAGTGGAGTAAGACTAGCCAGGGTCACTTTGGCAGTAGACGAGGGAGGAGAAAAGTTGTGGAGATTCTGCTTCCATCCAATTCAATCCTATGTCTAAAAACCAAGAGTAAAGACTAAGGACTTTTTGCTTATCCTGACTCCGGCTGATTCTAAGGTATCCAGGTGCTAACGCGGTCATCACAATTTTTTGTAGAACAATAATATTCTATGCCATTCGTATACCATAATTTATTCACCATTCTCCATTCGCCACTCTCCAGCTGATGGGCATCCACTCAGTTTCCCGTTCCTTGCCACTACAAAAAGGACTGCCACAAACATGTTAAATATTTATTTTTTAAAAATTTTGAGTCCAAATTTTCTTTTGGCTTCTCATTCCTTGCTAGAGCAAGCAATGTGATGTCAGTTATATGAGTGAGAATATGCAAGACGTAATTCCATATTACTGACAGCTGTTCTGGGAGGGAGCTGGTGCTTCTGGAGAAAAGGCCTCAGACCCTCCCATCAGAGACCAATGTGTGGTCCTTGAATCTAGAACTCTTTTGGCCTTTGATTTGCTTTTTTTTCTGTAGTGGAGGCCCCAGTGATTTTGTGAACTATAGGAGAATGACCCACCAGAAGCCCAGGAGCTGGAGTCTGTGCTGGGATTTGTGGAAAGCCAGGTGGTAAGGATCTTGTAAAGTGATCTTGACCTGAGACTCTGCCCCTGTTGGAAGTGAATTTGGCAAGACAAGCCATGTTTAGTACAAACTGAGTTAAACTTAAACTCAGACTGCTTTTATTTCTATTGCTCTTTTAAAATCATAAGAACATTTTCCTCAGATGACCTATATGTACAAAAAATAGTCATAGCAGCTCTCTTCTCAAGGCAAAAAAATTGGAAATTGAGGAAATGCCCATCAATTGGGAAATGGCTTAATAAACTGTGGTGTGTGTTTATGATGGAATTTTATTGTTCTATGGGAAATGATGAGCAGGATGCCCTCATGAAAAAACAAACCAACCCTGGAAAGTCCTCCATGAGCTCAAGCAAAGTGAAACACATTGTACACAAAGTAATATCAATGTTCTGGGAGGACCAGCTGTAAATGACTTTTCTATTCTCAGCTGTAGTCTGAAGGATTAAGGATGAAAAATCCTATCTATGTTCAGAGAAGGAGCTGGTTATGTCTGAATATAGATTGAAGCATTCTCTTTCTCTTTTTTAAAATTCTTCTTGAGGATTTTTATTTTCATTAGGGTGGGAGATCTATGTTTTGTTTTGTTTTTCATAAAATGACTTTTATGGAAATGTTTTGCATGACTTTGACAAGTGGTTTCTTGATTGTGGGTGGGGATAAGAGAGAACTGGAACTCAAACACTGAAAAAAAACCAAATGTAAATAACTGGGGGAAAAAATGTGTATATATAAAAGAATACTTCCCTCACAACAGTCCTGTAATGTGGATAGTTCAAATATACACAGAACCAGAGATTTAATTTTCACAACTCACATTTATATGTCACGTGAAGGTTTGCTAAGCACTTTATAAGTATTACCTCATTTGATTCTTACAAATATCCTTTATTATTTATCCCTATTTTATAGAGGAAGAAACCGAGGCAGACGGAAGTTAAACTGAGTTACTATTCATTTTCTGAGGGCCCATTTGCTCTCAGATCTTCCTGATTCCAAATCCCCATTCAACCCACTGGGGTTGACTAAGTGACCACTGGGTCACTTAGCTGCCTCTAGATTTAGGGCTAGAAAGAATCTGAGAGGTTCTCCCTTTAATACAACATGTCGGGGTTTCAGGCGAGAAACCATGTTGGGGGAGATTGCTGCTTCAACTCAGCTTGGACTCCTCTGCCTTTTGTGAGGGGAACCAGCTCCAGACTGACAGCACTCCCCACAGCTCCCGGAATCTTGCTCTTGGTACCTTGGGTTCTCTATCAGCCTAGGGCTTCTCTTCAGCCACCACTTTATCATGCAGGCTGTCATCACTTTTCATCTAGACAGTTATTAATCTCACCCAAATGAGTTCTTGCCTCAACTCCCCACTCCTGTCCCTCCTTCACACTTATGGTGGGAGGGCTTAGACCAAAATTATGTTCTGCCTTTCCCTCCCTCCTCATATATCATCTGAGCCAGTAAGCAAAGTGTGAATTTATCTGAGAACAGATAACTGGAATAGTAAAATAGAGTGAGGGGAAGAGGGGAAGAAGGGACAGGAAAAAATGAGGTTGTAAAATGTAAAATACAGGAAAAAACAAGGTTGTAAAGTGTGAAATACAGGGAAAAAAAAGGTTGTAAAGTGTGAAATACAGGAAAAAACAAGGTTGTAAAGTGTAGCTTTCCTCTCACGGGTTCTGTTGTGACTGTTGCCTGAGCAACAACATACAGCTAGACAGATGCAGCATTTGGGGGCAAGAGCAGCCGCAGGGTCTATAAATGCGAGCTGGCTCCTGGGTCCAACTGAGTGAGACTTTCCCACTTTGTGCTGAGGTCTCAGACAGGAAGATGAATTTCCTTGACCATCTCCACTGTGCTTGAGTAGTATAGCGTAGGCGCTTAATACTTATTTATTGATTGATTCCCATTGTAGATTAGCCTGGAATAGAGGGTGGAGAATAGAGTAGTTTGCATAAATATAAAGACCTTTGGGGCATGAAATAAGGGAAGATAGATGGCACAATGGATGGAACTGGTAAACCTGGAGTCAGGAGGACCTGAATTAAAATCTGGCCTCAGACACTTCCCAGCTGTATGATGCTGACAAATTACTTTTCTGTTTGCCTCAGTTTCCTCATTCCTCTCTCTTTTCTATCTCTCTGTCTCTTAGTCTCTGTTTCTGTCTCTGTCTCCCTATCACTGTCTCTGTCTCTATCTCTGTCTCTCTCTGTCTCTTCTCTCCCCAGTTCTGTAAGCCTCACGGAGGGCAGGCACTAATTCATATCCTTGTGGTGGCTCCCTTGCTGCTTGCCACACAGCAATTTCTGAACAAATTACTTGTTGATTGATTCCATTTCCGCCCTGATTCTTAGGGAACTGAAGCAGAGAGAGGCAGAAGGATACACACAAAGTAAAACAAGGAGCCACAGCAGAGATGTAGAAATAAGCAATCAGGACATTTCAGTGGCAAGATGGAGGCAGGAGCAGTAATGGGGAGGAGGGGAGAGAGCTGGTTTACTGTTTGGCTAATTGGGCTGACCACATCCTTGTTAAGGTTAGATGGATCTGGCTATTTATGGAGACAAAAATATGGCCTTCCTTTTTGGGAAGGATTTGTCTGCACTGTGTGGACTTGAAAGAAAGCTTCCCTCTGTGGAATCAGCAGGAGGGGCTTTGTGGGTTAAACAGATTATAGTTGCAATTAGGGACAAAACTCTCATAAATATTGTAGCTCGGTTAAGAATGATGTGACAGACTTGCAGTCAATTGCACATTCACACGCATCCTGCTATTCTGGCCACATCCTGAATATTTCAGCCTATTCCCCCTAATCAATTTTAGTAAAAATTCTGTGTGTGTGTGTGTGTGCGTGTGTGTGTATTTATAGTACAAGTCTGAGAACTCCAAATATATATAGCCCAAGTCTTGAGAACTCCAAACACAACAATATGGGAATTGTGAGGACTCCCAGATGGGAGCCTTAGAATCTCTCAGATTGCTCAGCTGGGCCAGCCTTGGCATTTTGTTTTTTCAGTATCCTTTTTTTTTAGTTTGTTTAATAAAACCTTTTTATTTTCAAAAGCTACACATTTTCAGCATTCACCCTTAGAAAATCTTATGTCCTAAATTTTTTTCCCTTTCTCCCACCCCTCCCCTAAGACAGTGTGTGATTCTTCTGGCCATATTTCCACAATTTTCGTACTGCACAAGAAAAATCAGATCAAATAGGAAAAAAATGAGAAAGAAAACAAAAAGCAAGCAATCAGCAATAGAAAGCGAGAAAGTGCTATGTGGTGAAGCCCCCACAGCCTCTCTCTGGCTGCTCTCTGGCTGCCCAGTGGTCCTGGGACGGGCTTGGATCGCCTCATTGTTGGCGAGAGCCACGAGAGGACCACATTTTTGACTTAGTGAGGAAACCGACAGAGCAGGTGGCCGGGGCTCTCTTCTGTAGGCACTTGCCTCCCCAGGCAGATTAGCCGCTTATTACATAGAAGGATGTTGTCTGGCAGATTTGTGGTGATTTGGGGTTGGGGCGTCCCGGCTTCTCTCACCGATTCTCAGAGCTGGGTGCCACACTGGAGGGCGGAGAGAGAATTGCTAGATAACCCAGCAGCTGCGGTTTCCTTGTGGTTTGAAGCCTGTCTGGCCCTTTGCATCGTCAGAACAGGTGGAGGCTTAATGGTATGACTCAAAGGACACGGAAGGTCCCCTTGGCCAAAGGGGTGTGTGTATGTGTGTGTGTGTACACAGTGTTACTGTAGCTACTGATATTTCTTATATTACCCTTCTGATTGGTGACGTCAGATTCAGAGGCCCTGAAGGTGGTGGGGCAGAAGTGATTGATCCCTGGGTCCTCCCCCCGAATCTAAATCAGCATCAGTGTTTTAAGATCATCGTGGACCCTTCCACCAGTGGGGTAGATCACAACTCATTCATACCTTCTTACCTGTGATCCATTTCTTCCCATCAAATTCCCATAAGGAATATGGCCAACAATCTTTTAAAAATAAATTTTAAAAATCTCTAGATCTTTTAAAATTCCTTGGGTACCAGGATAGTATCTAGATGCCCTCATTCTCCATACTTGATCTACTCATTTCTTTTTACGATAATCTATTTATTCCTCTTATGAGGAAATCATTGTTGGCATCCAGATTGCATCCAAATGGCAGATAAGTTTAATGTTGGTTTAAAGCAATGGTATCGAATAATAAGCAGCAGATCTTTATATAAGGATCTTTTTGAGATCTTAATTTTAAAATGTAATATCTATACTGTATTTTTGTTTATTTTGTTAAACATTTCCCGATTGCATTTTAATTTAGTTCTAGCATGCTTCACTGAGTGTTGTGGGCCTTATAGAGCTACCTTTGGTTTACAGCACAAACTCAGTTACAAAGCTTTATAGTGGAGTGGAGTGCAAGATTGGAAAGCTTTTCTCCTTAAAAACCATAAAACAACGGAGGTGAAGGTGAGTGGAGAGAAAGTTTGGAGCTATGGATAAATTAGATATCTCCAAAATCTTTTCTTTTCAAAAAAGTATAAACTACACAAACATTCAAATATGTAAGTCAGAGTTAAAAAGAGTATATGACATTACAAACTTCCATAATTTAGAGCTTGTTTAGAAAAAAAATTGTTTATATTAACTTCAGCAAGGTATTTTTTTACACAATAAGATTTTTTTCCCTAAATTATATGTAAAGATAGTTTTCAACATTTACTTTTATAAAATTTTAATTTTCATTTTTTTTCTCCCTCCCTCCTTTCTTTCCCCTCTCTCCCAGACAGCAAATAATCCGATAAAGACTATACTTCATATTTAGCATACTAAATATATTTACATATTGGCCATATTATAAAAGAAGACCAAAAAAAAGGCAAAAAGAACAAACAAAATAAAAGAGAAAATAGTCACTTTCAATCTGCATTTAGACTTCATAGTTCTTTCTCTGGATGTCGATGGTATTTTCCTGCCCAGGTCTTTTGGGATTGTCTTAGATTATTGTATTGCTGAGAAGAGCTAAGTGTATCATAGCTAATCATTACAGTGCTGCTGTTATTCTGTACAATGTTCTCCTGGTTTTGCTTACTTTATTCAGCATCAATTCATGTAAGGCTTTCCAGGTTTTTTCTGAAATCTGCCTGCTCAACATTATCTTTATATATTATATATTAAAATTATAGAATAATAGTATTCCATCACTATCAGTGTTGTGTGCTTGTGAAATCTGGACAGTCTACCACGCCCTGCCAGAAAACTGAATTGCTTCCATCTGAATTCTCTTGGGAAGATCCTGAAGATCACCTGGCAGAGAAGGTACCAGATACCGAGGTCCTTTCTGGAACTAGACTGCCAAGCGTTCCAGCTCTACTGCCGAGAGCACAGCTCCGTTGGGTTAGCCCTGTTGTTCGAATGCCAAATGTATGTTTGCAAACAAAAAAAAAAAAATTTATGGAGAACTCACACAAGGCAAGTGCTCATAAGGTAATCAGAAAAAGCAATACAGGGATCCTCTCAAGGTAACTCTTAAGAACATTAGAATCAATTATATGACACAGGAGATACTGGCACAGGACTAGCCAGCTTGGTGGGCCCTCATCAGAGAAGGTGCTGGGCTCTACGAGCAAAGAAGAATTAGCTCAGAAGAAAGGCGAGATGGGCAAAGTGAGAGAAACTAGCCCGGATGTAAATATGGATTATTTGTGGCAGAGCCCTCTGAGCTCATACTGGACTGATCAGCCACAGACAGACACGCTAACAAATGACCCGATGTCGTTTTGTTCCTCTTCATGAACGAAGGATAACAATCACCATCATATCCCACAGCTTGTTCTGCCATTCCCCAACTAATGAGCATCCCCTTGATTTCCAATTCTTTGCTTTCACAAAGAGAGCTTGTCTCCCTTCTCAGTTATTTTTTCCTGTGATTTTTTGCCCCAGATTTTGTTACTATTTTTATTTTATAGTCAAAGTTGTGTTAATTTCAATTCCCCTTTCTTCACTTTGCATCCATTCCTTTGTGTTTTAAAGATATTTATGTGGGCCAATTTCAATTCCCCTTTCTTCACTTTGCTTCCATTCCTATAAATCTTTATATTTATTAATGATATTTATAATTTGTCATGTTATTTTAATATTCTATTGATTTGTCAGCTATTTTCCCAATGGACTAAGAGGGTTTTTTTTAAATGAATAATGGTCCCAGGAATATTTTTGTCTTATTTTCCTGTCAATAACCTCTGATGATACATACAGAAATATACAGAAAATGTAAGCAAGTCCAGTGACAGACAATGAAAGAGGGGCACAACCCCATGAAAATAGCGTTAATGATGCTGAAGCTAAGAACGAGCTAAGGCTGATGAGGGAAAAGTCTCTATTAGGAGAAAAGAAAGTTTTCTTCTTGAAGTAGATGGGACAAAGAGCCCCCCACAGGAGAAAGCAAGGAACTGGAAACTGAGTGGATGCCGGAGCTGGAGAATGGCTGAATAAGAGATGGTATTGAATGTAATGGAATATTACTGTTCCATAAGAAATGACCAGCAAGAGGATTTCAGAGGTCTGGAGAGACTGACATGAACTGATGTTGAGGGAAGTGAGCAGAGATCACTGTACATGGCAACGATGACTAACTGTGATGGATGTGGCTCTTTTCAACAATGAGATGATCCAATTCCAATAGACTTGAAGAGAGCCATCTGCACCCAAAGAGAGAACTATAAGGACTGAATGTGCATCACAATATAGTATTTTCACCTTTGTTGTTGTTTGCTTCCTTATTTTTTTCTTTCTCCCCCCCTCCGCCTTTTTGACCTAATTTTTTGTGCAGCATGATAAATGTGGAAAATGTTTAGAAGAATTGTACATGTTTAACCTATGTTAGATTACTTTGCCATCTAGGAGAGGCGGGAAGAGATAGAGGGAGAAAAACTTGGAGCACAGGATTTTGCAAGAATGGATGTTAAAAACTATCTTTGATAGCATGCATTTAGAAAAATAGAAAACTATTGTGAAAAAACAAGTACATAAAGAATAATAAAAAAGAGCTGTTCAGTTTTAATTTGCTTTCTTTTTTCTTTGGCAAGGAAATTGTCTAGAAAGAGCAAACAAAAATTTTGATAGGGATGTGATACCCAAGCTGAGTGAGAGGAGAGAAAGAAAAACCTTCAGCTATAGTGATGAGGCAAGTCTTTAGCCCATCGTGGCTGAGATACTGCCGCAGACATTTGAAAGGTCTTGGGTGATCAGAGAGAAAAATAAAAATAAAATAAAAAGATAAAAAAGAAAAAGAAAAATGAAGATCAACTAAAAAGATAAAAAAAAATCAGAGAGAAATAAAAAATTTGGCACAAGAGGTTTATACACAAGATTGGAGAAGAGCAAAAGTCTCCGATTTTTTAGAGGGAGGTTCTTATGAGATTATGGTGATCTTTACAATTTCCCTTAGGGAAGGCTGTAAACTTAGAGAACATATTCATGGAAAAATGCTATCAATACCATTTTTAAAGATCAGTACTGCTGTGTCCTCCAAATAACACTTTTCCTATTGACATTTAAAACATTTTCTCTCTGATAATTAACCCCGAATAATATTTTGCCCAATTTGGTCAGCTCCAGGGAAGCCAAAATCATGGTGTTAGAATCTTATTCTCAGAAGAGCACTTTGGAGTCCAACCTCCCCTTGAGTGGGAACACAGCTCTTGACTGGAGTACCCCCTTCTTGCAGAATGGATTCTCCAATACAGAGCTGCCCTTATTCGAGTTACACTCATGTTGGTGTGTATGGCTGATTTGTATACTGGTCCCCTTTCCCTCTTTCCCCTTCCCTTTATTTCCCAAGGTTTGCAATAAAGCTTTGCATTGAACTGGTACCCATTGTTTTACATTTCCTCAGCATCCAAACCCATTAAAGGCTTGACAGCTCAAAGGCCTTTCCTTAGACAGAAACTGGGCATCCAGACAAGAACTAACTAACATGGTGGAGTAAGATACTGTGAGCGGTGGATGGGAGAGATGGAAAGCAAAGGTGGATAGGGAACGCCCACATCCTCCCAGGAGGGACCCTGTCATGCCGGAGGACTATTACATAAAATAATTGGCACAAGCAGCAGAGTCTCAAAACAAGAGAAGGAAGAAAGCAGAATGTACGTGATACAAGCTAGAGACCTTGGCGTGGATCATTCAAAAATTCTGAGACAGCTCATTAAAGAGATGGTGAATGGCTGGAAGGAGAAGCCAGGATGACAAGGGACAGCATGGCTCTCTTAAGCTTTCCTTGTGACAGGATCATTAACTTAGTACACAAAGGGAATCTGGGCGTATATTCCTGGATTTGAGCAGTTTCTGGTGTAGTGTCTCAAAGTATTTTGTTGGAAAAGATGGGGAAACATGGACTAAGTGATCCTAAAATTGGGTTGTTTCAAAGTTCTTGCATAGGGTAGTTGTTAATAGATATTTTTAATTTACAAAACAGACGCATGGATAATTTTTCAACACCCTTGCAAAACTTCCTGTTCCAAATCTTTCCCTTCTTCCCTCACTCCCTTCCCTAGAAGGCAGGTAGTCCAATATATGTTAAATATATTAAAATATATGTTAAATCCTATACACACACACACACACACACATTTATATAGTAAAAATCAGATCTAGAAAGAAAAAAAACCTGAGAAGGAAAATAAAATGCAATAGTCGTTCATATTTTAAAGTCATTGTGTCAGAAGGGGTCCAGTGGTATTGCCATTACTATTGCTGCTCCTGCTTTTTCTACTACTACTGCTGCTGCTGACAGCTGAAGGTGACAATGGAGCTATGAATGAGTATGGGACTAGCTCCCAAATTTAAGCAAAGACTGACCCCTGTTGGGGGGGTCCATCCAACTTTTTCCATACAGAATGGGGAATGGGTCTCTCTCTCCCTGTGCAAAGTTCTCCCAACAGCGCCCAACACAGGCTTGCCAAGATGGTAAATGTTACCTGAATGGTTACAGAAGCGGGGCAGAACCTTTGTGGAAGCTTGTAGACCATCTGAACGGCCATGATTGAGCAGCATTTTGGTGGTAACCAGAACAATCGATGGAATACAAGGAGTTAGAAAAACCCAGGTTTGAATTTATTTTGTTTCTATGAAATCTTACTTATGATCTATTTTTTTATGTTTCTACTTTGTCTTGACATAGGCTTTTTGAGGGCAAGGTTTCCTCTCATCTCACTATCTCCCATATCTGAAAATGCTTCGAAGTAGATGTTTCATAAATGCTTGCTGAGTGGAGGGTGTACTGATAAGAATCAGGCCTCTGAAACCAGCTACGTGCACCTCTTATAATTTCTCTAAACCTCAATTTCTTCATCTGATAAATGAGGACAATGACATTCATTTCCTAGGACTGTTGTCAGGCTTAAATGAGGACTGAAACGTGGATACTTAAATTCAAATACATTGTGATCTTCCCAGCACCACCCAAACCCATAGGCCAGAAGATTCTCAGTTCCTATAAACTAGTTTATTTCAAGATAAAGTTGTTTCATCTTTCCCCTTTTTTGGTTGATTCTAGCTTTGATTTTTGGAATAAAATGAGGAAACTGAAGTTCTGAGCAGGAAAATGCATCTGTTTCCCTCACTCTTCTCACACTACCGTTGTCTTTAGGCCCTCGTCACCCTAGGTCTCCCTGCCTGTAGCCTCACAGCTGTCCAAAGCAAGTCCCTTTAGGACAGATCTGACCTTTGCCCAATAAGCCGTGTTCGATATTCAGCCTCTAGATCAAATCGAAAGCTCCTTGCTTAGCTTTTAAAGTCTTTCACAACCTGCCTTTCTTGCCGTTCTTATCTCTCCCTTCCTGCCTTTTCCAATCTGTTCCTGTTGCCTGGAACCTTTCCACACAGAATCCTTTTACTTCTTGACTTGGAAGCTTTTCCAATCCACCCGACTTCCACCCCGCTTGGTGATAAACCTTGGGTTTATCTGCATAGATGGACATGTCTCTCCTCTCAGCTCTCTGAGAGCTGGGGTTGTTGGGAGTATCCCCCATACCAGGTACAGGGCATTGTGGGAGTAAAAGGGAGTGCAGAGGAGTAGACAGTAGCATGCAGCAAATACAGAGCAGTGATGCAGGTTGTGGATTAATTGGTGATTAAAGAGAGTTGTCCGGGGAGTAAAGGACTGAGCCAAGATTGTAATTCAGGACCCGGGACTGATTTGTATCAACCAACCAATCAATCAGCAAGCACGCATTGAGTGCCTACTATGTGCTAGGCCCTGAGTGCTGGGGACACAAAAAGAGGCAAAAGCTAGAACCTGCCTCAAGGAGCTTATGATGGTCTAATGGGGAAGACAACTCTTGGCAAGCTATACCTAGGATAAGTGGGAAATAAATGAGTTAAAGTGGGAAATGTAGTACAATTAAGAGGAAGGCTTCCTGTAGAAAGTGAGATTTTAATTGGGATTTAAAAGAAGCAGGGAGCTCAGGAGTTAGAACTGAGGAGGGAGAGCATCGTAGTTGAGATCGATTTTTCTGTTACTTGTCAGCAATTGACTCATCCAGGTGAGGATGTTAAGTCATAGAGCCATAGACTCCCCCCTCTCCTGTGCCTACCTGGAGTAGGAGGGGTCAACAGAGGTTATAGGGATCACAGACTATGGAGCAGAAAGGAATCTCAGAGACCAACTGGTTCGACCCACTTATAGATGGGTAAACTGAGGCAGGGAAGGTGCCTTAGCTTTGGTGCTACAGGCCCTAGATTCAAATTCTCCTCCTATGGTTTCCTTTAGTACCTGATTCACCTGTTTCCTCATCTGTGAAGTGATGAGGGTCTCAGTTTCCCCCAAGTTCTGGATCCTTTGCAGACCCTCCCCCCACCAACCCCCTGTCCAAAGTCCCTTTTTCATTTCACCTTCGTCATTGCCTGAATGTCCTGGCCTGGAAGCTCCCCAAAGGCGGGTCCTCGCTGCTGTCTGTTGGCTCCCAGTGTCCTGCACTTAGTAGGTGCTTAATAAATTCTTGTTGACTGTTAGATGGGTAGATGGGTCCTCACAGAAGAGTCTCTACACCTTCAGCAGGAGTCTCCCTGAGGCATCCTCTAGTGTGTCCTCATTTAAGTAGTCCTAGGAAATGGATCTGATGAGCCCATTTCACAGGTGCAAACTGAGGATCAGAGGGGTTAAATCGGATATCTAGTGTCAGAAGCCTTATTCAGATCAGTCCACTAAGCATTTAGGGAGCCCCAACTATATTTCAGATGTGAAGATAGATATTGAAGAGATCTATCAAGGGACAAAGTATACCCATAAAAGCATAAATAAAGGCCTGCAGAGAGGGACAAGGGACACTGGGCTGCAAAAGCTCCCGGCCAGCAACAATCTATGCGGAAGCATCAGTCCAGCACTCCATTTTGTGGGTCAGGTCTGGAGGGGGACAAAAATAAACACCCTCCCGAGGGAGACAACAGGTAGGTACACACACAGATTATACAAGCTTGGGGTGACAGCCAGCGATCCTGGACCTAGAAGGGGGAGCTAGTTCTGGGCTTTGAAGGAAACCAGGGATTCTCTGAGGCAGAGAGGAGAAGGCAGGGAGGGCCTTCCAGGCTTGGGGAGCACAGTGCAAAGGTCTGGAGTGATGGGGACAAAGCCCTGGAGAGATTTTCTCCTTTGGTCTTCACAAGAGCCTCTCATGATGCTCAATTTTATGGCCTTTGCAATGTCTCTGTACAACAAACTGAAACAAAAAAGCTCAAGCTGATGTTTCTCTGATGCATTGTCACCTTTTTAAAAGCTTTTCCTTTGGACAACCCTATTCTAGGGTTTGGTTTTGCAGCACTGCATGGACCTGCAGAAGCCGGCTTGTCCACCTCATGAAAAAGAGGAATTCTCCAACAAATGGTCACCCAGAGCCAGGTGCTTGACCATCTCCTGATGTTTCCAAGGCAGCTCCTCCCTCCTTGGATGAGCCTGAATTGTGTGGAGTCTGACCTCTAAGAACTGGAAAGTTTGAGATTCTCTGACCTCTGAGAATTGGAGAATTTGAGTTTTTTCTGAAATCTAGGAACTAGAGAGTTTGAATTTTTCTGCCCTTTAAGAACTGAAGAGCTTGAATTTTTCTGAACTCTAAGATCCCATTTCTCATCCTCTGATCTTTTAACTTTCCTGAGGTCTTAGTGCTAGAGATGGACAGAATTGGGATTCAGTTGAAATCCTGAAAATGTCCTAGTGTGAAAGAAACTTGGGTCTAGATTCAGGTTTAAGTGATCCAGCCATTTTCTAATTGGTTTGTTAATCAGCAACTCACTTAGCCTCTCTTGGCTTCTTCCTTATCTCTTCTGTCTCTTCTCCAACATTAAGATTGGTTATTACATCTACCAGAGTTTGGTTTCTTTTAACTTTTAAACAACAATTAGCGGCCCTCAACAGGATTTTACAAGAAATGAAAATGATTTTATCTTGCTCGGAAATGACTGGATACCTATGAGTACATGTATGTGGTCAGATTATTGATTTGTTAGAGTAAAGATCAAAATCGACATCAAATTAGAAAATTGAAAATAAGCAGGGGTGACATGCAATTAAAAGAACTCCAAACTGATTATTGATACAAGCTCTTAGTGGGGAAAAACAAAAAGAGTGGAAGTAGATAAAAGAACAGACACTGACGTGGACAATCACTATGTTCTATGGATGTTTCACTGATGTTAGTGTTCTATGTTATAATAAAAGGAAACTCAAGAAATCACAGGATTTCCAAGTTGGAAAGGACCTCAGAGATATCAGTCCAATTTGGACCTGGACAAAAAGTTCTTTCTACAATTACGTAGTGAATGTTTGCTGGTTCATTAGTTGAATCAATGTTCCATTGTCTGTTAGAAAACTTCAAGTGAGAGAGAATTCACTTCCTCCTAAGACAACCATTCTACTGTTGAATATCTCTAATTTTTAGAAAAATGTTTTTCATATCTATAGCCTAAATCTTTTCCTGTTCAACTTCTCTATGCTCAAACTTTTTTTCTTTTAATCTTTTCAGGTCAAAGAGAATCCATCCAATTCCTTTTTCATGAGAGTTCTTTAAATACTCAAAGACAGCAATAATATGTCCTAATTCTTCTTTTTCTACTTTTTTCAGACAACTATAGAATAAAATAATGGGACTGGAATCAAGAAATCTAGGTTTAGATCCTGTCTTGAACACTTATTATTTCGCAACCCACAGCGTCACAATTTTTCTTACTTAATCTGTAAAACTGAAATAATAATGACTCATTCAGGGAGTGAAGTGAGTTTGCTGGATCAAACAATTCAGCTTTTTTTTTCTTTCTTCCTTCCTTTCTTTCTTTCTTTCTTTCTTTTTTTTTTCTTTTACATAAAGTGCTTCATAAATCTTTTTTTTTTTTTTTTTTTTAAATTTTTTTTTTTTTTTTATTTAATAGCCTTTAATTTACAGGATATATACATGGGTAACTTTACAGCATTAACAATTGCCAAACCTCTTGTTCCAATTTTTCACCTCTTACCCCCCCCACCCCCTCCCCTAGATGGCAGGATGACCAGTAGATGTTAAATATATTAAAATATAACTTAGATACACAATAAGTATACATGACCAAAACATTATTTTGCTGTACAAAAAGAATCAGACTCTGAATTATTGTACAATTAGCTTGTGAAGGAAATCAAATGCAGGTGTGCATAAATATAGGGATTGGGAATTCAATGTAATGGTTTTTAGTCATCTCCCAGAGTTCTTTTTCTGGGCATAGCTAGTTCAGTTCATTACTGCTCCATTAGAAATGATTTGGTTGATCTCGTTGCTGAGGATGGCCTGGTCCATCAGAACTGGTCATCATATAGTATTGTTGTTGAAGTATATAATGATCTCCTGGTCCTGCTCATTTCACTCAGCATCAGTTCGTGTAAGTCTCTCCAGGCCTTTCTGAAATCATCCTGTTGGTCATTTCTTACAGAACAATAATATTCCATAATATTCATATACCACAATTTATTCAGCCATTCTCCAACTGATGGGCATCCACTCAGTTTCCAGTTTCTGGCCACTACAAAGAGGGCTGCCACAAACATTCGTGCACATACAGGTCCCTTTCCCTTCTTTATAATCTCTTTGGGATATAATCCCAGTAGTAACACTGCTGGATCAAAGGGTATGCACAGTTTGATAACTTTTTGAGCATAGTTCCAAACTACTCTCCAAAATGGTTGGATTCGTTCACAACTCCACCAACAATGAATCAATGTCCCAGTTTTCCCACATCCCCTCCAACAATCATCATTATTTTTTCCTGTCATCTTAGCCACTCTGACTGGTGTGTAGTGGTATCTTAGAGTTGTCTTAATTTGCATTTCTCTGATTAATAATGACTTGGAGCATCTTTTCATATGACTAGAAATAGTTTCAATTTCTTCATCTGAGAATTGTCTGTTCATATCCTTTGACCATTTTTCAATTGGAGAATGGCTTGAGTGCTTCATAAATCTTAAAAACTTATATAAATATGAGCCATCAGAAGCATTAGAGAAGGACATCGTGACAGAGCAAATTGAGAGCTGGTTTTAGAAAACCATTTTGAGTCTTGTGCTTCTGATACATCTGGGCTGTACTTTCTTGAACACATAGCCTAACTTCTTAATGTGTTAGACAAAACTCCAAAGAAGCTGCAAGGAAGATCCTGGTCTGCAAAGGTAAAGGGAGTATCTGATATAAATTAAATCACTATTCTGGCCCCTAATCCCATTAGTATTTTTGGAAATAATCTTGAAGCCTTTTACCACCTTGGTTAGATTTATTTGCATGGAATCCAACCTATGGTCTTAAAAATGGGGCTGCCAGCACTGAGCCCATCATTAGCTGTGGTCTGACCAGGGCTGGGGCCAGCAGGATAATTGCCTCCTAAATCTCAGACAGGTAGTTGCTCATCACATCTAAAACTATATTGGCTTTTGTGGTTGCCATACCATGCTATTAATCTATATAGAGGAGGCAGCAATTTATCTAGCCACATTTCCTTATCTTCTATTTGTAAAATTAATTTTTTGAATTGCAATATATGCATTTACTATATGCTAGAATCTAAACATATATTTGCATGTACATTTATTAAGTATACCCATTTTCTTTTGGGGAGGAGGGGAAGAGAATAAACATTTATTAAGCACCTACTATGTACTAGGTTCAGTGCTCAGTGCTATTTACAAGTATTATCTCATTTAATCTTCACGACAATCCTATAAAGTATCTGCTGTTATCATCTCTGTTTTAAAGTTGAGTAAACTGAAGCAAATTGAGGTTAAATAACTTGCACAACTCAATTAGACATATTTTGCTTTTCTTTTAAAGTATAAAATAAATTGAACATGTAACTTTTTAGATTCTGCTTATTTATTCTTCTGGCTTTCCCTCTGTTCCCTTCTGTGCCTTTTAAAGACTGTGTTTCCTGTTTTTTTTTGTTCCTTCTTCTTTCAATTATCTTCCTAGCTTTCCTCTTCCTTCTACTTTCTCCCTATCTTTTTAACAGATATGTATAGTCAAGCAGATCAACTCCCCACTTTGACTGTGTCTAAAGATATGTCTTTTTTTGTACCCTGAGTCCATAACTTTTTTTTTTTTTTTTTTTGGTGAGGAAACAACTAGTCTGCTTCATTGGTTTCCTGCAACATGGGTGGTCATTGCATTTGATCCAAGTTCTGAAGTGTTTCAGTTATTTTTCTTTCCAATGTTGTTATTGTAGGAATTGTTATCTTAGTTCTGCCTGCTTCACTGTGCATCAGTCCATTTTAGCCTTTCCAGGTTCTCTGAAAATGTCCTTTTTTATTATTTTTATGGTGCAATAATATGCTATTCATTCATATATTATATTTTGTTTCCTATTTGATATGTACCCCCTTAATTTCTAGTCCTTTGCTATAATCGCTACCCAAAATGCTGCTTAAATGTTTTTGTATATATGGGTAATTTTCATCTCTTTGGAGCATAAGTTTAGTGGTGGGCAGCATTGGGTAAAAGGATATTATTTAGTGACTTTTGGCCTATAGGTTCAAATTTCTTTCCAGAAAGACTGTATGTACCAACTCCTAGTTCCTCCAACAATTTATTAATGTTCCTGTTTTACTTTAGCCCTTCCAGCAATCGTCAGTTTCTGTTTATATCATCTTTGGCAATATGATGAGTAGAAGGTGGAATTTCAGAGTTGTTTTAATTAAACATTTCCAATTGTTAGTGATTCAGAGAGTTTTTTCCTTGTTAGTGAGTTGGAGCATTCTATTTCCATTTCAATAGTACTTGGTTGATTTCTTCCTTTGAAAACTGACTGTTTCTATCTTTTGACCACTTATCTATTAGGGAATGATTTTTATTCTTATGAATTTGTGTCTTAAATGTCATAGCTATGAGATTTTTATCAGAAGAAGTTTGCTATAAAATTCCCTTCTCCCCTATACTCTCCAGTTAGCTCTTTCCTTTCTAATTTTAGCTGCATTGGTTTTGTTTGGATAAATTTTGTATACAACTAAAATTTTCCATTTTATCTTCTGTGATCATCTCTATTCATTTATTGGTGATGAAATCTTTTAAAAGCTCCTGTCTATTAAAGACATTTTCTTTTTTGTTTCTCTAATGTGATTATAAAATGTCCTTGTATGTCTTAGCCAAGGATCCATGGTAAGTAGTTACTGCTAAACTATTTATTGGTTCCCTCAGAAATTTTTTTTTAATTGAATAGTGAGTCTTTATACCATGGGATGGTAATTTCTACTAAATTTTATAATATGAGATTTAGCCCAGTCTTCCAGTCTATAGAGGGTTTTTTGGTTTTGTTTTTGTTTTTTTGGCTAACTAACATTAGCTTCCCCACTAGTTTTGTGTCATCTACAGGCCATCTATGTCTCTCCACATGCCAGTGAAGCTCAGGGGCAGCCCAGGATAGACTCCCTGAGACACTCCAACAGAGGTTTTCTTCCAAGTTGGTAAGGGTCCAACTAGCCAGTCAGTTCTGAATAGATCTAACTACAATTTTTTTTGTATGTATTTATTTAGTATTTTATCCTCCCTCCAGTTATATGCAAAACAATCTTTAGCATTTACTTTCAAAACTTTGAGTTCCATTTTTGTACAGCAAAGTAACTGTTTGAAATTGTATACATCTATTGTATTTAACTTATATTTTAACATATTTAACATGTATTGGTCAACCTGCCATCTGGGGGAGGGCATGGGGGAAAGGAGGGGAAAAGTTGGAACAAAAGGCTTTGCAATTGTCAATGCTGAAAAATTACCCATGCATATAACTTGTAAATAAAAAGCTATAATAAAAAAAAAAAAACTTTGAGTTCCAGATTCTTTCCCTTCCTCCTTCTCATTCCCCACCCCCTCACTGGGAAGGCAAGAAATTTGATATAGGTTACACATGTTCCTTCATGCAAAACATTTCCATAATACTCATCTTGTGAAAGAAAACAGACTCCCATGATCATCTCAATAGATGCAGAAAAAGCATTTGATAAAATCCAACATCCATTCCTATTAAAAACACTTGAGAGTATAGGAATAAATGGACTTTTCCTTAAAATAATCTGCAGCATCTATTTAACCATCAGTAAGCATCATATGTAATGGAGACAAACTGCAACCATTCCCAATAAGATCTGGAGTGAAACAAGGTTGCCCACTATCACCGTTACTATTTAATATTGTATTAGAAACGCTAGCTTTAGCAATAAGAGCTGAGAAAGAGATTAAAGGAATAAGAATAGGCAATGAGGAAGCCAAATTATCACTCTTTGCCGATGACATGATGGTATACTTAGAGAACCCCAGAGATTCTGCTAAAAAGTTATTAGAAATAATCCACAACTTTAGCAAAGTTGCTGGTTATAAAATAAACCCACATAAGTCATCAGCATTCTTATATATCACTAACAAAATCCAACAGTCAGAGTTACAAAGAGAAATTCCATTTAAAGTAACTACTGATAATATAAAATATTTAGGAATCTATCTGCCAAGGGAAAATCAGAAACTTTATGAGCAAAATTACAGACCACTTTTCACACAAATTAAGTCTGATCTAACCAATTGGAAAAATATTAAATGCTCTTGGATAGGGCGAGCAAATATAATAAAGATGACAATATTACCTAAACTAATCTATTTATTTAGCGCTATACCAATCAGACTCCCAAAAAACTATTTTAATGACCTAGAAAAAATAACAACAAAGTTCATATGGAAAAACAAAAGGTCAAGAATTTCAAGGGAATTAATGAAAAAAAAATCAAATGATGGTGGCTTAGCTGTACCAGATCTAAAATTATATTATAGAGCAGCAGTTACCAAAACTATTTGGTATTGGCTAAGGAATAGATTAGTTGATCAGTGGAATAGATTAGGTTCAAGGGATAAAACAGTCAACAAATATAGCAACCTAGTCTTTGACAAACCCAAAGATCCCAGCTTTTGGGATAAGAACTTACTGTTTGATAAAAATTGCTGGGAAAATTGGAAACTAATATGGCAGAAACTAGGCATTGATCCATACTTAACGCCGTACACCAAGATAAGGTCAAAATGGGTTCATGACCTAGGCATAAAGAATGAAATTATTAATAAATTAGAGGAACATAGGATAGTTTACCTCTCAGACCTGTGGAAGGGGAAGGTCTTTATGACCAAAGCAGAACTAGAGATCATTACTGATCACAAAATAGAAAATTTCGATTATACCAAACTGAAAAGTTTTTGTACAAACAAAACTAATGCAGACAAGATTAGAAGGGAAGCAATAAACTGGGAAAATATTTTTACAGTCAAAGGTTCTGATAAAGGCCTCATTTCCAAAATATATAGAGAATTAACTCTAATTTATAAAAAATCAAGCCATTCTCCAATTGAAAAATGGTCAAAGGATATGAACAGACAATTCTCAGATGAAGAAATTGAAACTATTTCTAGTCATATGAAAAGATGCTCCAAGTCATTATTAATCAGAGAAATGCAAATTAAGACAACTCTAAGATACCACTACACACCTGTCAGATTGGCTAAGATGACAGGAAAAAATAATGATGATTGTTGGAGGGGATGCGGGAAAACTGGGACATTGATGCATTGTTGGTGGAGTTGTGAACGAATCCAACCATTTTGGAGAGTAGTTTGGAACTATGCTCAAAAAGTTATCAAACTGTGCATACCCTTTGATCCAGCAGTGTTACTACTGGGATTATATCCCAAAGAGATTATAAAGAAGGGAAAGGGACCTGTATGTGCACGAATGTTTGTGGCAGCCCTTTTTGTAGTGGCTAAAAACTGGAAACTGAATGGATGTCCATCAGTTGGAGAATGGCTGAATAAATTGTGGTATATGAATATTATGGAATATTACTGTTCTGTAAGAAATGACCAACAGGATGATTTCAGAAAGGCCTGGAGAGACTTACACGAACTGATGCTGAGTGAAATGAGCAGGACCAGGAGATCATTATATACTTCAACAACAATACTAGATGATGACCAGTTCTGATGGATCAGGCCCTTCTCAGCAACGAGATCAACCAAATAATTTCTAATGGTGCGGTAATGAACTGAACTAGCTATGCCCAGAAAAAGAACTCTGGGAGATGACTAAAAACCATTACATTGAATTCCCAATCCCTATATTTATGCACACCTGCATTTTTGATTTCCTTCACAAGCTAATTGTACAATATTTCAGAGTCTGATTCTTTTTGTACAGCAAAATAACGTTTTGGTCAGGTATACTTATTGTGTATCTAATTTATATTTTAATATATTTAACATCTACTGGTCATCCTGCCATCTAGGGGAGGGGGTGGGGGGGGTAAGAGGTGAAAAATTGGAAACAAGAGGTTTGGCAATTGTTAATGCTGTAAAGTTACCCATGTATATATCCTGTAAATAAAAGGCTATTAAATTAAAAAAAAAAAAAGAAAACAGACTCCCCCCCAAAAAAAATTCCTCAAGAAAAATAAAGCAAAAAAAAGTGTTTCAATGTGTGTCCAGACACCATCTGTTCTTCCTTTGGATATGGGTAGCATTTCTCATCATAAGTCTTTCAGAGTCATCTTGGATCACTGCACTGCTGAGAATAGCCAGATCGTTCATAAAAATTGATCATTTTACAATATTGCCCTTACTTTGTACCCAGAACATCTCACTTTGCATCAGCTCATGGGAATCCTTCCAGGTTTTTTGGAGAGTGCCCCGCTCATCATTTCTTCTAGGACAATAGTATTCTATCATAACTGTATACAATGATTTGTTTAGCCAGTCCCCAGTTGATAAACATCCCCTCAGTCTCCAGCTCTTGCTTCCAGAAAGGAGCTGCTATAAATATTTTTCCTTTTCCTTTTTGTCTTTTATTTCTTGGAATACAGACTTAGTCGTCTGGGTCAAAGGGTTTGCATGTTGTTGTTTTTGAGGGAGGAAGCATAATTCCAAATTGCTCTACAGAATGCTCGAATCTACCTGCATCATTTTAAGGCCCTGCCGTTCCTTTTTCCCACAGGTGTGTGGGATATATTCCAACATTTTTGTGTCCGACTCTTTATGACTTCGCTGAGCACCAGAGTGGCTTGCCATTTCCTTCTCCAGTTTATTTTACAAATAGGGAAACCGAGGCAAACAGGGTAAAGTGACTTGCTCAGAGTTATGCATCTATTAAGTGTCTGAGGTCAACTTCAAACTCATGCTCTACTTCTTAGTTTAAGATCATTTGGATTGCATTGGCAAAATTCCAGTCAAATCTGTTTTTAATACTTGTTACTGGAGATAAAAAATAAAAAATAAATTAGTCCCTGCTCTAGACTCTATCTATCTATCTATCAGATCTATATTTATGTCTATCACTCTCTGGTTCTCTGTGTGTCTGTCTCTATGTTTTGCTCTCTTTGCATGTGTGTGTGTATTTGTGTATATATCTGTCTCTGTGTCTCTGTGTCTCTGCTTCTGTGTCTCTGTCTCTCTCTCAATCTCCTCTCTCTCTGTCTCTCTTCTCTGTCTGTCTCTTTGTCTTTCTTTTTCTGCCTCTCTTTCTCTGTGTCTCTGCCTCTATCTCTGTCTCTCCTCGGCGTCCAGCGCGCCTCCAAGGATGTGACCCAGCCCCAGTCTCGCTTCTCCATCTCCTGCAAGGCTCTATGTCACCTCCGTGTTCTTGTGATAGAAAGAACTGCCTTTGGAGCCTGACTTGGGCCCAGCCTTAGTTTGGCTGTTGGATAGCTGTGTGACCTTGGGCAAGTCTGAGAGGGGAGGGGCTGGTCTGGCTGAATCCCGAGCATCTCTTAGCCCCGAACACTCATATTTCATGGCTCCAGCTCTTCCGAAGGGGAAACTTTGCAGCTGACTTTTCTCTCTAGAACTGGTGGACGGAACTCTAGATCTAGAGTCAGGAAGACCAGAGTTCAAATCCGGCCTCACACATTTACTAGCTAGGTGATCCTGGGCAAGTTCTCAGTTTTCTTATCTGTAAAATGGGAATAATAATAACCCCTACCTCATAAGGATGCTGTGAGGATCAAATGAAATGTCAGAGCCAGTGGAGGCTTTAGCACTTTAATCAGGGCTAGAAGGGACCTCAGATAGATAGAACAAGGAATGTCAGAGGAGAATGGTCTTGGAATACAAATTATTAGATCTGGAAAGAACTTTAGAACATAGAACATGGAATGGCAGAGCGGGAGGATCTTGAAACCTAGAACATGGAATGGCAGAGCTGGAGGGACCTTGGAGCCTAGAACATGGAATGGCAGAGCTGGAGGGACCTTGGAGCCTAGAACATGGAATGGCAGAGCTGGAGGGACCTTGGAGCCTAGAACATGGAATGGCAGAATTGAAGGGACCTTGGAGCCTAGAACATGGAATGGCAGAATTGAAGGGACCTTGGAATCTAGAACATGGAATGGCAGATCTGGAGGGACCTTAAAACCTAGAACTTGGAACATCAGCGCTGGAGGGACCTCGGAACCTAAAACTTAGAATGTCAGAGATGAAGGGACCTTGGAGCTCAGAGTTTCAGGGATGCATTTTGGAAGCTCAGGCTTGCATGAAGTCAGCTGGGGGATGAGAGGCTTCATTTTCAGATAGCTTTCAATAACTCTTTGGAATAAAAACAGTGCAGGTAAAACATTCCCATTTTACAGATGACAAAAATGAGACTCCGAGACCCTAAATGCCTGAAGCAGTGTTTGATCCTTTTCCTAGCTCAAGTTCAGCCATTTTCCACGGGGGCACATTGCTTCTGAGCTGGACGAGATCTCACCCAATCCCTTCATTTTACAGAAGAGGAAGCCCGGCCTTGTCCCAAATCATACTATTCATGGCAGCCCCTCATTTCTAGCATTTTTTCCTACTCCATCATCAGTGGGATGGCCTGGACAGCCTGGGACGACCTCGCAGCCTCTTCATTGTTGACCTCCACCCCTCTGGTCATTTATTGGGCCGACTGAATCAGTCTGTGAGCCTGATCTACTTGTTTATACCATGGGACAGTTCCCAGAAAAGAGCTCGCTCAGATCCGAGGCCTGTTTCTAGCCATCCCTGGGGGAGGCCCTTTTCTGGAGAAGTCTAAGTTGGGAGCCCTCCCACACCAAGCTATTTCTGGCTAATCGGCAGGACGGCCCGTCTTTGGCGTCCGGCTTCCCTCGGTCATGGCAGGGCTGCTCTGTGGCCCCAGCGGCACCGGCCCGATGCTGCTTTGTTTGGTCAGAGAAAGGAGACCTTTAGCACGGGAGGGTGGACAGAGCACCTGTCCAAGCCACCTGGAGCTTGGCAGAGAAGGCAGGTGAGGGGCTTGGGGAGGAGGAGCTGTCTACCAGAGTAGGAGCTGTCTTTGGGGTCAGGGACCTCGGTTAAAACCCCAGCTTTGAGGGAAGAAACGGGGACTCGGCTCCCTAATCTAGAAAGTAACCCATTGGACAAGGTGACCCCTGAGCTCTCTTGCCCCTCTAATCTATGATCCTATGAAGTCTCTATCTATAAAGGGAAGGGAAATTTATGTTCAATAAATATTTTATTAAGCACCTACAGTGTGCCAGACACTGTGCTGGTCTGTAGTGCTTTGATCCTGTGCTGTCATTTAATTTTTCTGTGCCTTAATTGTAAAACGAGGGGGGAATTCAAACTGAGACATACATTTCAAATCATGGCCAATGTGTGTGTCTTTCTCTGTCGCTGTCTCTCTTCTTCCCTTCTTTTTCTCTGTCTTTCTCTCTTGTCTCTGTCTCTGTTTCTTTCTCTCTCTGTCTCTCTCTCTCTCCATCTCCCTCCCCCCATCCTTCTTTTCCTCTTCAGAGTCACACAGGTAGTAGAATTCTATGACCATAGTTCATGCATTGAGAGCTAGAAAGACTGACTAAGGGCATCCTAATATCTACTGTCCCCACTTTTCAGGGGTCAAAAAGGATCCAGATCCAGTTAAAAAAGGGAGGAATAGCTTGGGATGGAAGCCAAGTGCTCTGTCTCCGGATCCAGGGACAAGATGGCGCAGAGGTAGAGCAGCCCCTTCCCAATCCCTGGCCTGGCTCTCACAGTGATTACCAGTCATGGGTTCCCAGTGAGCTACCTGGTCGCTATTCTTTAGGACTTCTTGCCTTGCTCTGGGTGTCTCCATGAACCACCGGGAGGTGAGTCTCCAAGTAATTAATGAGTATCTTGTTTTCTTAATGGAAGGAACTTTGAACCTTGCTATTAAACCCTTATCAGTCTTTGACTGTTGGACCAACAAGGGCAACGAGTTATTCCCTTCTGTTGCATCCGACTTGAGCCATTGGGACTGATCAATGCCCCGGGACCAGGGACAAGTCTCAGGACCCCTAAACCTCAGGCATTCCCATCAGCAAGACCGATTAGATTTAGGATAGTCCCAGGCCCTGGAGCAGCAAGGAGACCAAAAAGTTGTCCAATTCAACTCCCTTCTTTTCAGATGGGGAAACTGAGGCTCGGTGAGGTCGAGGGATTTTCCCAAAGTGATGATCTCTAAGGGCCCACTTCTGATATTCTATTCTGTGAGAAAGGAGAATGGAAGAAGGAAAAGGGGAGAAAACACCTGCCTCGGGGTTGTAAGAAAAGTGCCCTAGAAGCCTCCGAACACTGGAGAAATGGGGGTTATTCTTAGAAAAAAGAAAGAAATGGCATCTTCTGGACTAATTTCTCTTTTGATAATATTTTCCCCTAATTATATGTCAAAGACAATTTTTGGCATTCAGTTTTACAAGATTTGGAGTTCCAAAGTTTTCTTCCTCCCTCCGCTCTTATCTTCCAAAAACAGCAATTTGATATGGGTAACACGTGCTATCGTGTGAAGGATATTTCCGTTTAGTCACGTGTGAGAAGAAACAGATAAAAAAAAAAAACAACTCGGGCAAAAGAACAAGGTAGTGAAGTAAGTACACTTTGATCTGCTTTTAACATCCATCAGATCTTTCTCTTTTCCTTTGGACTAATTTTTTTTTTTACTAGTTTTCTATTTTCCCAGCAGTTTTTGTCGAATGGTGAATTCTTGTCCCAAAGCTGGGGTCTTTGGGTTTGTTAAACACTGGATTACTATGGTCATTGATTATTTTGGACTAATTTTTTAAAAGGTTTTTTTTGAAGCCTTTAGTTTTTTTTTTTAACAACATAATTATTTTCTGATATATTTCCCCTCAACTCCATTGAATTCTCCCTTTTAACTAAAGAAAACTGCCAGAAAACAGAATCACAAAATGCCCGTGTGTGAGAGTTGACAGTTCCCCATTCTCTTGTCCCCGACCTCTCTCAAATAAGAGCAATGAGGATCATCGGGTGTTCTCTGGGTTCTGGTTTTCTTATAGTGAGAATGGCAGGATGGAAAGGGTTACTTTCGTTCAGGAGTATGAGCTTCTGGTCGTACACAGGACATAGATGACACATTGAGAGAACCAAGAACTGGATCTTCCAAGGGAGAATCTTTAAATCCTTCCCTTTCCTCTCCCTGGTTTCTCTCCAGTTTGCACCAAAGAACACGTGCCAGTGTATGTCCCCATTGGGTAAAACCAATACGTTCACAGACAAAAATCGGCAAAGTGGTTTGGGAAGCCCTGAGGAGAAGGGGATTCAGGAAGGGACCTGATGCTCAAAGCGAGCCCTGAGAGGAGCACGGGGCTCCAGGAGGCAGAGGGGCAAGAGCTTCCAAGCCTCGGGGTGATCCAAAGGTGGGAAATGGAAAGTGGTCTCTGGGGAGCCTCCATAGAGCAGTGTACTGTGATAAAGACTGTGAAAGGGGTGCTGGAAGATCACTCTGGAGAGATACACAATCTGGCACATCCCTATATACCAGGGAGCTAATTGTCTTTGTGCCAATTCATTGACGTTTCTTGAGCACGCAGGCAATATTGGCTTGGCCGTTCTGTGGATGATGACCTTTGGAAATGAGGGGACACTGGAGGGAGGGAGGGAGATGGGCTGCTAGGGGGTATCCAGGGTCAGGGATTCACAAGCTCGGACTAGTTTCAGACACTCACTAGTGTGACCTGGACCACATGCTGGAAGGGAAGTGGTTGATGAAAGGCTCCAGGATATCATTTTGGGCAAGATAAAAGAATTGTTTGCCTGTTCCCTTGACTTGTGCAGTCTGCAAAAACCCATAACGGCTTCTCGCAGCGACTGAAATTGTGGCTGGTCACCACATTGATGAGAGTTCTGAAGTTTTTCCAAATTGCCTTTACAATATTATTATATTCTCACTTTCCTCTACATCAGTTCTTGCAAATCTTCCCAGATTTCTCTAAAGCCATCATTTTCATCATTTCTTATGGTGCAATAATTTTCAATTCTTTTCTATGACAAGTCACCTAACCCTGTTTTCCTCAGTTTACTCACCTGCAAAATGAGCCGGAGAAGGAAATGACAAACCATTCCAATGTTTTTGCCTAGAAAACCCTAATGGGGGTCACAAAGAATCAGACATGACTAAAATAACTCAACAACAACTTGTTTAAGCATTGTACTAAGTCTTGTCCTGATGGGAGGACAGATTGACAAGATTTGGCAACTACTTGGATACATGAAGTGAGGAAGAGTGAAAAGTTGGAATAACTCCAAAATTATGAACTAACTGCCAAGATGAACTAACTCAATAGAATTAGGAAACTTAGAAGGAATGGGAAGCTTAAGAGAAGAGATAATGAACAGCTTTGAGGCGAATTGAATTTTAAATGTCATAAGACACCCAGGGGGAGATTTCCAGAAGACTTTTGAGTCCGGGGGGTGAGGAGAAAACTGGCTAAGTGGATTTGAGCTCCATTTGCACAGAGATAATAATTAAACTGATTATGAGATTGTCAAGAGGGAGAGTGTTGAAGAAGAAAGGCTCTGAGACAGACCCAGATGTAGGTGTGGGAGATGAATGATGATGCTACAAAGGAGACTGAGAAGGAAGAACCCACACAATCAGGAATGTAGTCATTAAGTCCAGCCTACAGACTAACAGAATCCCCACCGTAAAATAACCCTTATTAGGGGCCATCCAGCCCCTGCCTCAAAACTTCCAAGGAAGGAGTCAGCCCAACATCATCTACTTTTTTCCTTACTTCCAACCTATTTCTGCCTCTGAGATCTTTGTCACATGAAGATGGACTTTGGAAACAAACCACTTTTCCCTAGACATTAGCGAGAAGAAATGATTTACTTAAGACCACTGGGCCAGGCAGTGGCAGGGCTGGGACCCGACCTTCCCCTTCCTTCTGTCCCAGCTCCTTCCTCTTTCCCTCCTTCCCTTCCTCTCTTTCATGTCTAGTCCTCCCAGCAAACACAGTATTTTGGTTTCATTTAAGTTTCTAGAGTGTACCCTGAATAACCAGGACCACATGCTGGAAGGGGAGTGGTTGATGAAGGGTTCCAGGATGTCATTTTGGACAAGATAAAAGAACTGTTTGTCTGTTACAGTCTGCAAAGACCCCTAAAGGCTTCTTGCAGTGAATGAAATTGTGGCTGGCAACTACATTGATGAGAATTTTTAAGTTTTCTTTTTAAGCTTTTGCAAACTGTCTTTACAATATTATTGTAAGTTCTTTTCACTTCCCTCTACATCAGTTTTTGCATGTCTTCCCAGGTTTTTCTGAAACCATCACTTATTTCTTTTGGTGCAATAGTTGCCAGTTCTTTTCTATAACAAAAAGAGCTGCGATAAATATTTTTATTTACATGAATAATCCTTTTCCTCTTTCTTTGATCTTTTTCAGAGAGTTCAAGTGACTTGCTCAAATCATCTTGCCTCCTTTTCAGGAGAAACATTATATGTATATGTGAATACTGCATCTCCTCCCTAGCACTGAGGCTCTGACACTTGCTAGCTACAGGAGCTTGTACAGGTCCTCTTTCCCTTTGCCTCAGTTGCCAAATAAGAGGATGTTGGGCTGGGTGACTCCTAAGATCCCTTCCAACCCTACAGCCTTCGGCTTTTCCAAATCTCATCCATCCTTCGGGCAACAGTCCCCACTTTACATCCTCCCCGGTGCCTATTTCAAACTCCCATGTTTCTTCTTTATATTCTTCTTTTCCTATTTAATTCTTCTCCAAGCAAAATGGGTCATGTTTGTATCTTTTCTCCCTAGAGGGACTTTGAATTCCTCAAGAAGAGCATTCATCTCATCTCTTATCTCTGGGTTTCTCCCACAGTGCTCAAGTGCTTAATAAATATTTATCTTTTGATGAACTATAAATCTCTGGCCAAGAGAGTCTAGGACAGTGGGGTCATCTGGGTACTGTGTGAATGGAGACAGTAGAAGGTCTGGCATGGGGAGGACCTAGCCATGTGAACCAAGACAGTCTCTCTTGTCATCTTCCATGTCAGTGAAAGGAGAGGGCTTGGACTAAAGACCCTTTCCAGAGCTGATCTTCCCTCCCCTCCAATTCCAAAGAACTCTCATTGTTATGAAAAAGTTTTCTAAAAACCAAAATTTGTATTGTATGGCTTATATATGTAATTGCTATGCTATTGTTTGCCTTCTTAAGGGATGGGGAAGGACTGGAAGAAGGGAGAGAGTTTGGAATCCCAAAATTTGAAAAATGAATGTTAAAAAAATGAAGCTCACATGGGCTTCTTTGCGATTCTACTTTTGGTTCTGTCCTTGGACGCCAAACAAAACTAGCCCATTTCTTCTTCTACGTGGTAGTTCTTCAAAGACTGGAAGACGGCTACCTTTGAGTCATCTCTAGGCTGGGGTCCTCTTGTTCCTTTAACCCCTCCCTCTTTCTTTGCTATGGAACCAAGGGTCTTCATCAACATGGCTGCCCTCTCCTGGAATACTAACTCTCTAGGGGATATGGTCTTCAGAGGTCCTCCTCTAAGCCCAAGCCCAAAGGAGACACCATGTTCTCCCTTTTATTGGGGGAAACCTTAAGACAAGAGGGTCCCGTGGAGAGAAGCTCATTGTTTGAGGTTCTAGGCTCTGGAGATTTCTCCATCCAAACCCCAATGGGATGGAGGGGTGGGGGATAGAAGGAGTCTGGTAAGGGAACCAACCCCAGCATTTTATCTTGGATTTGCTATTATTTATGCCAGGAAGACTTTGTCTCCTCTCATACCCGTTATGGGGAATTTGCACCGTGGGGTCGTGAAGGTTTCCTAGGGTTGGCAGCCAGCCCTATTAGAAATGAGCCCAGTCCCCCCCCCCACCATGGTGGCAGCTGAGGTGCTAGGGTCTCCGGTATCATTCCAGAGTCAGAAAAGGGAGAAGGCAAGGTGAGGGGCACCTTTCTGTCTCCCGTTCCTGCTGGGGAATCTCCTGAACTTGGCAGCTCTGAGCTAAAGCGGATCGGGCATCTTCACCACGTCCCATGATGGAGGAGGAGGGGGGCAGCCTACCTAGGGAAGGGGGGCTGACCCGGGGCAGAAATGGAGCAGACTGAAGCTTCCGGATCCACTGTGGTGCGGGGAGCGAGATGGGGAAGTCAAGGGTCCAAAAAACCAAAGAACAAAGGGGAGAAGTGAGGAGATGGAAGGAGACAGCTGGGTTTTGGGGGCCAGGGCCCAGGACTTAGAGTTTATACTTGGAATAAACTAAGTTACACAGCTCTTCAAGCTCTTTACCACCCTTCCCATTTCTTCCGATATTCGGACGGGGCTTCCTCACCAACCAACACAAGGGGCACTGAGTGGGGCCAGCCTCTTGTGCGTGGTCAGTCAGGGATCTGCCGTTTCTGTCTTGTTTTCAAAAATCACCGCTTCGTAAGGTGGAGGAGGGGAAGCCGGCTCAGCAGGGTACTCTGGGGGCGCTATGTCCATGGGGAAGTTGGCCATCATCTAAGGAAGATAGGAGACGAGGAGTGAATCACGGCTCCCATTCATGGGTGGGGATGCCATGGAGGGGAAGAAAGCAGATGGGGATGGAGGATCGGTGATTTAGAGCTGGTGGTACTGCCGAGGCCGGCTGCTCCAACCATTCCTTTTACAGAATAGGAAACTGAGGCCCAGGGATAGTGGGGGAATTGCTCAAGATTACGTGTCTCAGAGGGAAGGATTTGAACTCAGGTCCTTGTTTTTCTAAAAATCAGAACTATTCCATAGTAGAACGGATTCTCCCTCACAAGATGTCTTCCAACAGACACTGGGATGTTGACTCAATCAACCAATTGGCAAACATGAACTAAGTAGGCTAGATAAGTAGACTAGCTAAGACAACTAACTTGTAGAAAGGATTCTTGTTCAGGTACAAATTGGACTGATATCACAGAAAAGGAAACTGAGGTTCAAAACCCCACAGGTAATAAATAAGTAGCAGAGCTAGAATTGGAACTCAGGCCCTCTGCCCAGAGATGGAGGTTCTTTCTACTATGTGGTGCTTCCCTCAAGAGGACAGAATTCTCCTTCAAATTCTGCCACCGATGAGAAGCCTAATCTTGGGCAAGCAGCCTAATCTTCTGTCCCCTGAACCTCTGTTTTCTTCTTTGTGAAATGAGGAAACTGGACCGGATGGCCACAGTTACTCCGGAGGGAGCCCTTGAGGTGATGTTAGGAATTACTGACACTGAGTTTCTTCAGGCTTGGAAGGCGTCTGTGAGTCAGTGTCTCTGTCCCCAGGGCTTTCCTTCCATCTTCCTCCCAATTATCTCCTGTCAAGTCTTCCATCCCTAAAGTAAACATGACACTCGAACCCAGAGCATCTGTCTAGAGGGCTACCGAAGTAATCAGTGATTTGGGGTCATGGTATTGAGGGAAGGATAGTTCTAGTCTTTTTTGGACAAGGTGTGATAGGTCTAGAACTGAAGTTATCATACTTATCAGATCTAGAACTGCCAAAGTTATCGTAGATCTAGAACTGAAAGGGACCTCAGAGGTCACTGAATCGACCCTCTCCTTTTACAGACGAAGAAGCGGAGGCAGACAGGGTATGTGAATTGTCCAGAGTCACATTGCTAGTAAATCAAATGGGATCACAGATCTAACCTTAGAGTACTCTATCGATACTAGTTATTCTTCTTTCTTTCTTTCTTTCTTTCTTTCTTTCTTTCTTTCTTTCTTTCTTTCTTTCTTTCTTTCTTTCTTTCTTTCTTTCTTTCCTTCCTTCCTTCCTTCCTTCCTTCCTTCCTTCCTTCCTTCCTTCCTTCCTTCCTTCCTTCCTTCCTTCCTTCCTCTAGTAATTGGGGTTAAATGACTTTCCCAGGGTCCCACAGTTAGGAAGTGTTAAGTATCTGAGGTCAGATTTGAACTCAGGTCCTCCTGACTTAAGAGCTGGTGCTCCATCCACTGCACCACCCAGCTGCCCCCATTACTGTTAATTCAGGGCTAGCTATGATTATTGTTGTCTAAGGTGGGACTTGAATCTACATCTTCTGCCTCTCTTTCCCGTTCCTTACCCCCTGGGCCCCAGGATACCTCCCATTACACCCTTAGCCCTGCTGGCTTTTTGTTTGCAGTTTCCCATCACAAACTTTCCATGTTTCCCCCCCCCACACAATCTCCCGTGGAATCCTGCTTCAGGGGCCCTCACCTTCGATGACAGGTTGGTCCTGTACAACAAAGTCATGGCGCAGATTAGTGTGATGAACTCAAGGCTCGAGCAGATCAGCAATCCGAATTCAAGCCTCTGCAGGTGCACCTGCAACGAGAAGCAGCAGCCTTGCTCTCCTTCCTAGGGACCTCCCAAGTGCTCCCCCACATAACTCCAAGGGTGATGTCGTGGAGGTCGGTGTCACCCCCTTTCCTGGATGAAAAAACTGAGGCAAGGAGGTGACTTGGCCAGGATCACACAGGCAGCCCATCTTGGGGTTCCCGCCTTTCTGAGAGGTAGCATCTGGGTCTGCCGGACGCCAGCGGCACAGCTGTGACCCACCCCAGGAGGGGTTCAGTCACAAAGGGAGGACATGGCTCAGTGCTCTTACACCTGGGGAGGTAGGGACGCAGAGAAGCAGGAACTCTTCCTGCCTATTTTGGTTCCATGGAACGTTTCTAAGGAAAATTAAGCAAATCCTAGCGAATTCTCCCAAAGGGACGTGGAGCAGAACATCTTTTCTTGCTGGCTCATCTTTGTCAAGGATTCGGGGTCCCCATATGGCTTTGCTCTTGGTTTGTGAGTGTTTGCTCGTTGATAAAAAGTGGAGGGAGTTTAAGGCAGGCTACAGGCTAGCCAGTCGGGACTCCCCAGAAGCCCCAAACTCGTACCGAGCTCATGAGACAAAGGGTCTTGCTGCTGGTTATCACGGTGGTCAGACCTAGAACTGTCTAAGCTGTCACAGACCCATCACAGACAGGGTGACGAAGCACATGGCCAGGGGACTGAGCCGAGCTCCTGAGGGTGCTGGGGAAGAGTCGGGAGGGCAGCTGAGAAACCGAGGGAGTGCACTCACCGTGGCCGTGGGATAGGGCCTCCAGATGGGGAAGTCAAAGGGACATTCCCAGAATAAATCCTTCAGGAAAACAAAGAGCCCACCCAGTGTGCAGAAGCAGCCAATGGCGTTCACAGTCATGGTCAAGATCTTCTGCAGGGGAAAAATCAAGGGAGCCGACGTTAGGAAGTCGGAGGTGGACCTTGGCTTCTGCTCCAGGTCCTGCCTGGATCCTTAGTCCCTGGTCTATAGAGGGAAGGTGTTGGGCCAAGAGATCCCTGAGGTCTCTCCCAGCTCTGCCGGCCCTGACAGCCTCAGCCTCAGATCCTCAGCTACTGAAATCTCCTTTTCCAAGATGATGGGCCTGGCAGCTCCTGTGATGGGTGAGGGGAAAAGGGCAAGTCTCAGCATCCCTAAACTCTGTGTTCACCGATTCCTGGCCCCGTGCTCCTAGCCAACTCATCGATGGTCCAGATGAGTTTGGGCCCCTTGGAAGGTGTTCGGCAAACCGGAACCCCTTCACGAGCACACGGCCTGCTCGGGGCTTGGATTTACCCGGAGACCCCGCAGAAAAATGGAAATTACCTTCCCTCTCCCCAAAAGAGTGCACTCTCCAGCCTGCTTTACCACCTCTGTTGGGGGGACCCTCCAGGGCTGAGCCCTGCTGCAAGGACCATAAAGACAAAAAGCCCCAGTCTTCATTTAGACCTTGCCACTTTAGGGGGGCCAGGTCCCTCACTTTTCCACAAGGACACAGGAAGGGGAGGCCGGGTCCTGAGATGCCCAGGGGACCCGCCATATTCTTTAGGGTTTTGCCCAGGGCACTTTCCTCAGGCAAGACAGACAGTGGTCTGGTGGACTGGCGCCTCTGGCCTCCTTCCACTCTGCCCATTTTAGGGAACTGGACCCAGGAAGGAGGCAAAGCTGAAGCAAACCAAACAATTTCTGGGCCAGACTAAATAGAGGAGATCTTCCTGTACTCTGTGGCCACTTGGGACTCATCCTTTTTTGGAAATCCTTTCTGAGCATCACCACCGCTCTGGGACTGGGAAGGAACTCACCAGCTTCCTGTGCCTTTCCACGATGATCAATAAGATTCCTGAACAGAAGAACTGTGGACAACGTTGGAAATCAGAAGAGAAGTCATCAGAGATTGTAGGGCTGAACTTGTCCCTCTCCACCCCGGGGACAGAGCCTGGGGCCACGTCAGCTGTAAGGCTGCATTGCCATTGGCTCTATGTATCCCCCCAGACTGGGAGAGACCCCAATGGCAAGCCCCCTGGATTTGGATTAGAGCTCTGCTTCTCCCTTTGCTCCATAAATCTAGTCACTCGTGGTGACTGGGATCCCCTTTAGTAGAACTGGAAATAAACCAGCATTTGCCCAGAATTCACCAGAGAAGACTCCATGGTTCATTTGCCTTACAGTTTCTCCCATGGTATAACTCTTTTTTGGGTAGCATGGGCAAGATGTCTGCTTGGCAACACTAGGATGCAGATTTAAGCATAACTAATGTATTAATAATAATTGAATGAAAGTTTAACAATGTGAAGCTCCACAGTGAAATGATTCAAGGGCTGGGCTAGCTGGTGATCCCTGGGCACTTCAAGTCATTATTCATGTTCTCTCTAAAATTATAAATTACGAAAAAGTTGCTGATCCGCCTCCACAAAGGGAATTTTCACATTAAAAATGAAATCGAAGCCCCCTCTGCTCTTCTTCACGCAGGTCCCTTGGACACAGGAGTAGAGAGATAACAGGATATAAGTACCACCTATTTCCCCCCACCCCCACTCTTTCATTTTACAGAAGAGGAAACAGCCAGCCGGCCCTTCCCTCCAGAGCACTCACTAAGCATCCTCCCCAGAATGGGTACCCAGACTTTATCGCAACTACATGAAGATTTTTCCCAGCAGTTGCCAAGTAGATTCCTGTGAAAATGTGGAAGAAGGCGTTCATGATCTGAAAGGCCTGGGGACAAAGAAAGGGACAGTCAGCGCGACGTTTGCAAGGGGACTAAGGAGTCTGAACCGATAACTATGAGACGTAACAAGATGCAGTCCTGTCTGAGAGGAAGTCCTGGGGTCCCAGAGATCCTTATTTACTCTTCTCTCCCTACTGGCTCATTGAAACAAGTCACATTGACTAGGAAAACATATAGCAGATTGGATCTTCTGCCAATCCTCCGTGCCCTGCGTCCAACCCATCCAGTTCTTGTTGAGAAGGAACATCCTCTCAAGGGGTCTTTAAGTCTCCTTGGAAGATATCTGCCACTTCTGAAGGCATCTGTCTCGAGACTGGACGCCTCTGATTTTGGGAAGTTGGTCTTCACCTTAAGCCGAGACCTACCTCCTGTACTACCTGGACTACCCTCTAGAGCCAAGTGGGGTGAGGGTGCTCTTTCATGGGACCCCCTCTGAAGTTTGGAAGATAGCTCTTGGCTTCCCCTCAGCCTACCCCTTGTTAGGATCCCTTTCCCTCAGCTGAAACCTACTGCTCTGTTCTAAGAATTATATATATATATATATATATATATATATATAACATACATATAATATTACATATATTATATAACACACATATAATTATATACAATATAATAATATATAAATATAATTATATTTTGTATATAATCATATATATTCTATATAACATGATATATTGAATATAAGAATATCAAAGATATGAGATGATAAAGAAAGCCAATTATAGCAAAATACGGTGATTAACTTTTTTTAAAGCCAGATTCCTGGAGCGCAGGTTAAGAACCCTCAAGCATTCTGACTTCTGGACTAACTACTGTCATTCCCCAAGGAATGGTACGGTCCCCCAGGAATCATCACCAGAAGAAAACGTTACTTACTCCCAGCTGTACGAGGAGCCCTGACTTCCTCCATGTTCCTCTAAGGAGGGATCCAGAGTAAGGGATCCCCAGCGCCGGCTTCTGATCCAGGACTCTCTGTGTTTGGTGTATCAGGTCCGCAGGGACCACCAGGCCTCTGCTGTCACCAGTAGCCACGTAAAAGTTCTCTCCGGCAGCTGCCATTGTCCTGGGGCCCCGGATGCTGCTCTACTCTGGGGAAGAAATCCAATTAGTGCTCGCTATCCTTCTGAGGGCCAAGACTGCATTTGGGATGTGAATTAGAATTAGAATAGAATTAATGCTGAAGTCTTATCCTTTTATACCAAGGGTTGTATGAAGAACTTCCAGCTCTTACAGTAGTTTTTGCTTGTGCCTGATGTGTGTGTGTGTGTGTGTGTGTGTGTGTGTGTGTGTGTGGAGGGTCAACTCCAATTCAAATGGACTCCAGTCCTGACCCTGTTCTGGGGAAAAATCTGGAAAAAGACATTGGAGCATTTTCAGCAGAAATAATCATAATAATCAAAATAATCAGAAAAAATCATAGCCTCTAGGGAGCTTCTAGAAATGTATTTCTTTTGTTTTTTCCTTTTTCAATTTGTTTCTGGTTATACATGTATATTAACTTTTTATTAAGGTTTTTTATTTTCAAAACATGTGCATGAATAATTTTCAGCATTCACCCTTCCATAATCTTGTGTTTAAAATTTTTCCCTCCCTTTCCCCCATTCCCTCCCCTAGATGGCAAGTAATCTATGTTAAACATGTGCAGTTCTTCTATACATATTTCTACAATTATCATGCTGCATAGACATATCAGATCAAAAAGGAAAAAAAATGAGAAAGAAAATAAAATGCAAGCAAACAACAACAAAAAGAGTGAGAATGTTATGTTGTGATCCACCCTTAGTTCCCACAGTCTTTCTCTGGATTTAGATGGCTCTCTTCATCATGAGATCATCGGAACTGGCCTGAATCATCTCATTGTTGAAAAGAGCCACATCCATCAGAATTGATCATTGTATAGTCTTGTTGTTGCCATGCATAATGATCTGGTTCTACTCAATAAACTTAGCATCATTTCCTGAAAGTCTTCCTAGGTCTTTCTGAAATTATCCTGCTGATCCTTTCTTGTAGAACATTAATATTCCATAACATTCATACACCATAACTTATTCAACTGTTCTCCAGCTGTTGGGCATCCCCTCAAGTTTCCAGTTTCTGGCCATTCCAAAAAAGAGCTGCCACAAACATTTTTGCACATGTGGGTCCCTTTCCCTCCTTTATGATCTCTTTGGGGATATAAACCCAGTAGAAACACTGCTGGGTAAAAGGATATGTATGTGTATGTATGTATATATATATATATATATATATATATATATATATGCTTTTTAAATACACATTGTTTTTATGAATCATGTTGGGAGAGAAAAATCAGAACAAAAGGAAAAAAACATGAGAGAGAAAAGAATAACAGGAAAAAAGTGAGCATAGCAAGTGTAGATTTACATTCAATCTCCATAGTTCTTTTTCTGGATGCAGATGGCATTTTCTGTCCAAAATCTGTTGGGATTGCTTTGGATCACTGAACCACTGGGAAGAACCAAGTCTGTCGTAGCTGATCACACATTTTTGCTGTTACTGTGTACAATGTATTCCTGGTTCTGCCTGTTTCTCTCAGCATCAGTTCATGTAAATCTTTCCAGACCTTTCTAAAATCACCTTATTTTTTAAATAGAATAATAATATTCCATTTCCAATTGATGGCCATCCACTCCTTTTCCAGTTCTCTGCTACCACATAAAGATCTGCAACAAACATTTTTGCTGATATGGATCCTTTTCTCTCCTTTATGATTTCCTTGGGATACGGAGCCAGTAGGAACACTGCTGGATCAAAGGGTATGCACAGTTTTATAGCGTTTGGGGCATTGTTCCAAATTGTTCTCCAGAATGTTTGATCATTTTACAATTGCACCAACAATGCATCAGTGTCCCAGTTTTCCCACATCTCCTCCAATATTCATCATTATCTTTTCCTGTCATTTTAGTCAGTCTGAGAGATGTAAGGGGGTACTTCAGAGTTGTTTTGATTTTCATTAGAGCATTTTTATATGACTATAGATGGCTTTAATTTCGACACGTGAAAACTATTCATATCCTTTGACCATTTATCAATTGGGTAATGACTTGTATAATATGTTTCTTTTATAAGGGGAAAAACTGCCCCATTCTAGAGAGTTCTCAGGAACTCCATCCTGAGAAAGGGAGGACAACCCTGTCAAAATGAACCTCACTCCATTTGTTGAGCAGTAGCTCAGAAAGACTACTCCCCAACTCCACGATGATTTGGTCAATTTGCAGCAACTTTGAAAATAATCTTTTCCCTACTGGGGCAAGAATTGGTGTCAGCTCAATATGGAGTTAGGAAGACTGCTTTTGTCAGTTGGATCTTCTGTGGGAGGAAGACAACCGCTGGTAAGACTTTATATTGTCTGGATGGGCTGGTTTGGTGTGCTGTATTTGCAAACAGATAGTGCTTTTGTTGATTGATCATTTAAAGATATCCAGACATAGGAGAGACAGCCCCGCCAAGTCCCCAGCTCCTTGCTGTGTCTGGTTTTTCAGTCATGTCTGAGTCTCTGTGACCCCTTTTGGGAGTTTTCTTGGCAAGACACTGGAGTGGTTTGCCATTTCTTTCTTCAGCTCATTTTACAGATGAGGAAACTGAGGCACACAGGGTTAGGATCACTCAGTTACTAAGTGTCTGAAGCTGGATTTGGAGTCAAGAAGTTATATCTAGGTGCTACCTCTCTGCCTGGCATAGAGTCTAAAGCAAACAGGTTGCTTCCTTGGCCACCTGAAGAATGCCTTTTGAAGCATCATGGGGCATTCAGGTCTTGTAGTAAGGAAGCCTTGGGTTCAAAATCCAACTCTGATATCTTACTCTAAAGACATAGAAGAAATAACTCATCTCTCTGGATGATAGTTTCCTTATCTGCAAAACAGAGATAATCTTGCCAGTGAGATTCTATTTATTTTATAGGAAGGCATAATGAAGTTCAAGGATTAATCTTTTTTTCTTTATAATAAAACAAGTAAACAGAATAAGAAAAAAAAGAATAGAAAAGGAATACAAAACAAAATAAAACATTGCCATATTCCCAGCAGAACATTAGGGAGGATTCAAAACCAACAAATTACCAGCTCAAGAAGATATATATATATAATATGTGTATATATATATATATATATATATAATTATATTGATGAATGCCTATTTTTCTTTATTTCCTTGTAAGCTGTTCTTTTTTTTTTCTGTGCTGCTCAGCTTATTTACTTTATTCTTTCCCTTCCTTTCATCCCCTTTGCCTCCACGCAAAGAAAAGATATATTTATGTATACATATATGTAAAAGTTATGTTTATGTATATATGTCTACACTTCCCAATACATATACACATATATCTTTTCTCTTAAAGAATTAATCTTATAAAGTGTTTTGCATCCCTTAAAGAGTTTTAAAAGCATTATTATTATTTCATGTGAGGAAATAAGAATCATAGAATTTGAACTGGAAAAGACCATGGAGAGCTAGTTCAGCCCCTTCACTGAACAGCAGAGAATGAAGAACTTGGGTCTCTTGAGACTCAGATCTCTTCATTGTACCAGCAGGAAACTGGTGTATTTGGGGTTGAGGTGAGTATAGTGAGTGTGCAGCTTGAAGAGGGATGGACTAAAGAGTTTTAGTCTTGAAGGCATCAGTAATTCAGGGGGACCCTCGGTGATCTCCTTCAGACAGGAGTAACATGCTCCCTTGGGGAATCATGGAAGGAGCTTCGGACTGGGACCTGAGACTAGGTTTGAAGCTACTCGAGTCACTATCGCCTCTTCCCCAGAGCCTTAGTTCCTTTATCTGTAGAAGACCCTGCTGTGGGACCAGAGCACTTTGTAAATATGATGGTCAGTATACCCCTCATCATCCTCAGACCGTGACTTAGGACTGCCCCAACATGCAGGAGATGGAGGCGACTGAGGCAGGAAGACCATGCAGAAAGCCCAGACAACGATTGCAGTGAGAGCTACTGTGAGCAGACTGAATGCAAATCCCAGCTACGTCCTGGACCCCTACTGACACCCCGGCCCACGGGCCCTGAGGAGACCACCATGAAGCCATCCCTTGGAGTTTTGAAAAGGGGCTACTCACTTGGCTGGCAGGTTGCTCTGCTCTCAGGCGTTCTTCTCCCTCCTCTTGCCTGCTGAAATCAAAACAAGAAGGACTTTGGATCCTCCTCAGTTATAACTTTTGATTACGGTGCTGTACCAAAGTCCCCTTTGGTATAAATTACTCTGGGTGATCATCCAGCAGCATCACTTCTGTCTCCTTATCCTTATCTGGTGACGTTTCTCTCTCTAGATCAGATTGGATAGGAAAGCTCCCTTGGATTCTGGAGGGTGTGAGTAGGTTTGAGGGAGGAACCGTGGGATATCAGGACCTTATAGACTGATGATGTCTTGTTTACTTTTTTTTTTTCATTTTTAATCCCTTCAATATCTTTTTCTCCTCTTATTGCTATGGCTATCATTTCCAGTACAATATTGAATAATAATGGTGATCGTAGACATCCTTGTTTCACCCCTGGTCTTATTGGGACGGCTTCTAGCTTATCCCCATTACAGATAATGCTTGCTGATTCTTTAAAAATTATTTTTGTATTATACCCCAAAGAGATCATAAAGAAGGGAAAGGGACCTGTATGTGCACGAATGTTTGTGGCAGCCCTCTTTGTAGTGGCCAGAAACTGGAACCTGAGTGGATGCCCATCAGTTGGAAAATGACTGAATAAATTGTGGTTTATGAATATTATTGTTCTGTAAGAAATGACCCAACAGGATAATTTCAGAAAGGCCTGGAGAGACTGACAGGAACTGATGCTGAGGGAAATGAGCAGGACCAGGAGATCATGATATACTTCAACAACAATACTAGATGATGACCAGTTCTGATGGACCTGGCCATCCTCAGCAATGAGATCAACCAAATCATTTCTAATGGAGCAGTAATGAACTGAACCAGCTACGCCCAGAGAAAGAACTCTGGGTGATGACTAAAAACCATTACATTGAATTCCCAATCCCTATATTTATGCCCACCTGCATTTTTGATTTCCTTCACAGGCTCATTGTACAATATTTCAGAGTCTGATTCTTTTTGTACAGCAAAATAACGGTTTGGTCATGTATACTTATTGTGTATCTAATTTATACTTTAATATACTTAACATCTACTGGTCATCCTGCCATCTGGGGGAGGGGGTAGGGGGGTAAGAGGTGAAAAATTGGAACAAGAGGTTTGGCAATTGTTAACGCTGTAAAGTTACCCATGCATATAACCTGGAAATAAAAGGCTATTAAAAAAAAATTTTTTTTTTGTAAAATATACTTTATTTTTATTTCTAGTTTATTTCCTATTAGAATGTAGGTCCCTTTTCAGCTCTGAGCAAAATATGTACTGGTTGCTTAAGTAACAGCCCACTTCTTTTCTTACTTTATGGTGTGTGTGAGGTGGTTAGTGCAGACATTCTCCAATACCCATCTTATAGATGAGAAAGCCGAGGTTTAGAGTCACCTAACTATTAAGTACTAGAATTAGGACTAGAATTCAGGTCTTCTGGCTTCAAGTTGTTTATTCTTGCTGAGTGTTTTGCCTGCTGCCTACTCTGGGTCAGAGCCAACACATGCTTGTTGCTTTATTAGCTGTGGGATCCGATCCCCAATATCTGCCCCCAGCTCTGTTTCTAACACATCGCCCCTCATCTCCCTCATCCTGTAGGAGCCTAGATTCAGATTTAGATTTCTAAGGTTATTTCTACTCATTTTACGGATGAGGAGCCCAGAGAGGGATTCGCCAGCCAGCGTGGGATTTGCACCCGGCTCTCTGACATTAATACCAAGTCTTCTATCCATTCCATCCAGAAGAAAATGCCTTTGTCGGAGACGGTGACAAGGAGGGACTTTGCTAAGCTCCCAGTGGGGACCCCTGCATCCAGCAGGGCTAGCTAGCCCGACTTAAGCTTCCTCTCTGCGATCTGGCAGCAGAAAGCCCCCCAGGAGCTATTAGTGACTATTGCCAAGAAAGCAATTATCTCCTACTGTTGGTGTATTTTGTTATACTTATAAACCTTCTGCGACAGAGAGCATGGGCTTCTGCTTTACATCCGTGGAAAGGAGACCACAGAATTTGGAAGGGATATAACCCCCAGAGATCACCCAGTCGAGTTCCCTCATTATTTGGATGACAGTACTGGCAGGCCACAACAGGGTGAGCAAGTCTTATTATCTTTTATTTATCTATCTATCTCTCTATTTATTCGTTTGTTTATTCATTCATGCATTTATTTATAATACACATTGCTTTATGAGTCATGCTGGGAGAGAAAATCAGAGCAAAAGGGAAAAACCATGGGAGAGAAAAGAAAACAGAAAAAAAAAAAGTGAACAGAGCATGTGTTGATTTCTATTCAGTGTCATAGTTTTGTTTTGTTTTTTTCTGGTTGCAGATGCCATTTTCCGTCCAAGGTCTATTGGGATTACTTTGGATCACCGAGAAGAACCGAGCCTTTCATAGTTTATCATCACACGTTCCTGCTGTTACTATGAACAGTATATTCCTGGTTCTGCTTGTTTCGCTCAGCGTCAGTTCATGTAAACCTTTCCAGACCTTTCTAATCAGCTTGTTCATCATTTTTTATAGAATAATATTCCATGACCTTCACGTACCACAGCTTGTTCAGCCATTCCCCAATTGATGGGCATCCATTCATTTTCCAATTCTTTGAACTGCTACAGATATTTTTCCACATGTGGCTCCTTTTCCCTCCTTTATGATTCCTTTGGGATTCAGGGAGTCTGTTATTATAAATGCAATTAATAACTTGATGTTGTGAAATAATGTTGTTCTTCAAACTGGAGAGATTTTCAAGACCCTTTAAATTTTTTTCTTTTATTTTCTTCTCTAGCTGATATAATTTTAAGAAGTTTTTTGTTCCTTCCCCTCTGATTGGGCATCTGAAAGATACTCCTTTTCAGATATTCTTATTGTCTTTAAAGACACAAGTAGACTAAGAGAAATAATAGGTAACACAGTACCTACTATGAGCTAAACACTATAAAATCTTGAAGCAGTCCTGGGAGAGAGGTGAAGTTATCCCCATTTTACAGATGGGGAAACTGAGACCAGCAAGTGCTCAGGGTCACATAGCTCATGAATATCTGAGGCCAGATTTAATGCATGTCTTCCCGAGGCCAGGCCCCGTGCTTTATTCACTGTACTATCTCGTTAGCATTTTCTCCAAAGACCAATTGGTTGTTCCAGTAGCTGGCCAGTGAATGAGGAGAACTGATTTTTTATTATGGCAGCCAGATGGCTCAGTGAATGGAGCATTGGACCTGGAACCAGGAAGAGCTGAATTCAAATCTGACTTTTCTCAGCCTCAGCTTCCTCATCTGTAAAATGGGGGTATTAATAACACCTGCCTCCCAGGATTGTTGTGAGGATCAAATGGGATCTTATTTGTAAAGTGATTTGTAAACCTTCAAACACTATATAAATGCATTTGTTGTTGTTATTGCTAATACTATTACCACTAACTCCTCTGCAGCTTTCCCAAAGAGACTCTTTATCAGTTTCTATCTTCCAGAAGCCTGAGGGTCCCAGACCGAGTAATCAGTACTGCTCTGGATGGTGGGAGCAGAGGGAATAGAGGCTGATGGGGGTTAAGAAGGTCTAGAGTACTTGTCATTATCTGAGAAATGGGAGAGTAAAGCCATGTTCTCCCAAGGAGAACAGAAGAAATTGGGACAACTGGGTGGTACAGTGGACCCAAGCCAGCCCCAGACACTGTAGGATCTGGGAAGTCCCTTCACCAGTTTTGTCTCAGTTTCCTCATCTGTAAAATGAGCTGGAGAAGGAAATAGCAGATCATCCCAGGATCTTTTCCAAGAGAACCCCAAAGGACTTGGACACAACTGAACAACAATCCCATTGTGAGATCTGAGCTCACAGTTTGAGGGCTTGAAGGAGCTTAGAGGGTTTTGTTTTACAGAAGAGGGAAAACAAGGCCGAAATGTGAGTTAATTAAGCTCTCACAGGCAGTGAGCCACAGAGGCAGCATTTGAACTCAGTCCCGATTCCAAGTCTCCATTCGGCTCTGCAGAATCCGAGTTCTAGTCACTGTTTGAGAGATCCGAGCCCCGGGTGTTCCATGGCCACACTCCAGGCCTTCTGCATTCGGGTCTAGGTTCTTTTCTCATCGTAGCAGCCAGGCTCCTCCTCAGGCCGACCGCCTGCCCACCGCCCGAGTCGTGGACCGCGAGATGTAGGACCTCATCAGCCAGAGCACAGAAGTGACTTCTCAGGGCAGGTAGGTGGTAAGCGACCCACGGAGGCAGGGGTTGGATCTCAGGCCCGGATTCCAGAGGTAACGCTCTTTCTTCCTTTTATTAAAATTGTATTTTCTCCCTCATTTAGCAGGTGTTTTATTTTCTCTTCCCCACAAAGAAATAAAGCCCTAGTAACAAACAGGCATTGTCGGGGGAAAAAAATCTGTTCTTGTGTAACTGAGAGTGAACTGGAAGGGACCTTGAGATCATGTGTCTGGCCCTGCCGTTTTACAACTGGGGAAACTGAGTCACAGGGCAGGGATGTGATGCTACATAAATGGGTCAGTGGATATCTAGACCATGTCCCACTTAACTCGACTTCGAAATCCAGTATTCCTTGTTTTATGTCTTCCCTCAAATCATCAAGTTCATGCTCAGGGTGAGTCGCTATCAGTGCTCTCCTAGAAGTGGGATCCTTGGAGGTTCTCCTTGGAGACGAGGCGGCCATTCGTCAGGGCTGTGAGAGTGGAAGGTTCGCCATCCAGGGAGATAAACTTCCACGAGAAATTCCAACTTTAGAGAACATGGGGGTCCTTTCTGGTCCTCCTGGACACCCCGAGTCTCCTTTCCCAGGAGGGCCAGCCCTTCCCCCTTCCCCCCCGCTAGCTGGCAAGGAGCTTTCCTTTCAGCGGGCTTCCTGGCCCAGGCTGTCCTGCCCAGCCCAGATTGAGGGACTGGGGGCTGGGAAGCTAAATCAGAACCAAAGGGACTGCTCGGGTCAGTCAGCGCCGGAGGCAGCGGGACCACGGAAAGGGTGACGGATTTTGGAGGCAGCCGCCGGAGAGAGGAGCTTATTTCTAGTTTCCTCCACATTGAAGTCCCGTCACGCTAACCCAGGAGCTGAGGAAACCAGTCAGATGAGGAGCCCAGTCAGGTTAGGGCCTCTGTCCCTAGAGGTCACTGAGAAGGAAGACCAGGGGAGGGAAAGGAACGGGGATGTCCGTGGGAGAAAGGCGAGGGTCAGGGAGAAGGTCCGGGGGGCAGGGAGCGCTGGAGAGACTCCCACTGGCCGGGTGGCTGCGGTCCAAGGTCTCCCCCTCACGCCTCCGGCTGGCAGGGCGAAGGCCGGCGACCCCGGAGCTTATGTGCCATGGAGAGTCACATGCCATGTGACTGCCATGGGAGGGGGAGGAAGGAGGGAGAAGCTGGGATGATGGCCCCGGGCTGGCTGACGGTAATTCTGGTCACGGCTGGGAGTTCCTGTCACTGATACAGGGACGTGCAGACACAGACAGACACACAGCGCCCTCGCACCCGCCAGCAGCCAGGACTGGCCTGCGAGGGCCCCGGCCCAGCTGCCCGAGCCGGACCGTGCTGGTGCCCTGCCACCCCGGGCCTGTCAGGGAGCTTCCCAGTCACCCCGGGCCTCTGGCTCTTCCTTTGTCCGAGCTCTTCAGAGCAGGGTCCGGATCCCGAGGGGAAACTCTCTCTGGAGAAGATCTAGTTTAACCTCCCGCGCTCTTTCCCATTTCACAGAAGGGAAAACCGAGGCTCGGAGAGAGGAAGTCGCTCGCCCGCCACCGAACAAGTTTTATTTCTCAGACTGGGGACACGGGGCCGGGGCAGGAGCGGTTCCTCCGGGGCTGGAGGAGGATCAGGCTGTGCGAGGCGCGCTGTGAGGGTCTCCCAGGGGCCCAGCGCAGCATCGGCCGCCAGAAACAGGGCGCGGCTGGGGAGGGGAGGGAGGAGGCGGGACGGGGGCGGACCGGAAGCCGGGGGGTCCTGGGGTGACTCGCGCTCCCGGAACTCCGGGCGGAGGAACCTTGGGGCCAGAGGACGCCAGCCTTGGTGCAGCGCCCGAGCCCCTCAAAGCTTCTCACGGCGCCGACTCGTGGGTCCCGCCTTGTAATGGGGAACCCGAGGCTGGGAGAGCCTCCCCGACAGCTGCAGGCCTGGGGGCAGGTTCTGGTCTCGGCGTCTGATTCTGAGGCCGCGCTGCGCGCCCCAAGCGGAGATGCCCTGGAGGGGGGGGGGTCAAAGGGGGGGGCGCTTAGCCTGGGGGAGGTCAGAGAGTTCGGGTCCCAGAGTGTCAAAGCCGGGCCGCGGAGCCACGGCAGGGATGAGCCGGACAGGGCCTTCCTTCCCAGCCACCGTACTGGAGACAAACTGGACAGGACCTTCCGAGCCACCGTATGGGGAAAAGGGGACAGGGCCTTCCGAGCCACCATCCGGGGGATGAGCCGGACAGGGCCTTCCGAGCCACCGTAGTGGGGAAAAGGGGACAGGGCCTTCGGAGCCACCGTCCTGGGGGACGAGACGGACAGGGCCTTCCGAGCCACCGTACGGGCATGAGCCGGACAGGGCCTTCCGAGCCACCGTAGTGGGGAAAAGGGGACAGGGCCTTCGGAGCCACCGTCCTGGGGGACGAGACGGACAGGGCCTTCCGAGCCACCGTACGGGCATGAGCCGGACAGGGCCTTCCGAGCCACCGTAGTGGGGATAAGGGGACAGGGCCTTCCGAGCCACCGTACGGGGATGAGCGGGACAGGACTTCCAAGTCACTGTAGTGGGGATAAGGGGCAGGGCCTTCCGAGCCACCGTCCTGGGGGATGAGCCATTATATGGGAGATGAGCCGGACAGGACTTTCCCAGGTAGCTACAGAAGCTCTTCTCTGAACCATCCGTTCCTTTCAGAGGAGGGATCGGGGTCCAATAATCCGCCCCGGATTTTATTAAGCTGGATTGGCGGCTGCAGGGCTGGGACCTTGGAAGCCCCGGAGCCCCGGGCGGAATCACGTGACTCCTCCCCCCCCCCCCCCCCCGGGAGTCTCTAGGGAAAGGAGTGACTGGAGGAGCAGGACGCCGGTCCCGGCCCCCGGGGAGGCCCTTGCCCTCCCAACGGGGACCTCGGCCCCGGGCCTGCTGAGCGGGGGGCCGGGGAGGAGGGCCGGGGGCTTCTCCGGGCTGGGGGGGGGGCGGCGCCTACTGGGGCCTTGAGGTGTAGGCCACGTTGTCGTAGGCGGGGGGCGGGGTGGCGGCCGGGCTGGGGATGTTGAAGTCGGTGCTGAAGGCGCTGGGCAGGAAAACCATGGACCGCTGGAAGGGGGAAAATACGTCAGAGCGCCTTCCCGGGAGTCAGCCGGGCTCCCCTGGGGCCACGGGCTCACGCCGAAACCGAGGGGTTGGAGTCCCAGCCGACCTTGTACCAGATGGGGAAACTGAGGCACAGAGAGCCCCCCCCCCCCCAGGCCCTCCCCCGAGACCTGCTGGTCCTCCCTGACTGCAAGTCCGGGCTGTGCCCCGGGAGGACTTTTTTCCCTTTTCCCCCTTTCCCCACCCCTTCTTTTCTCTGTCCTCCCACCCTTTTTTCTCTTTTTCTCCCTTCTTTCTTCCTTTTCTTTCTTTCTTCTCTCTCCTCCCCCTCTTTTCTCTCTCCTTTTTTCTCTCTCCCTCCTCCCCCCTTTTCTCTCTCCTCCCCTTCTCTTCTCTCCCCTTTTCTTTCTTTCTTTTCTTCCCTCCTCCCTTTTTCTTCTTCTTCTCCCCTACCCCCTTCTCTCTCTCTCCCCCCTTTCTCTCTCCCTTTTCTTTCTTTCTTTCTGTCTCTCACCCTCCCCCCCCTCTCTGTTTCTCTCTCTCTCTCTCTCTCCCCTTCTCTTTCTCTCTCCCTTTTCTTTCTTTCTCTCTCTCCCCCCCCCTCTGTTTCTCTCTCTCTCTCACTCCCCTTCTCTCTCTCTCCCTTCTTTTTTTCCCCTTTTTTTTCTTTCTCTGTCTCTACCCCCTTGCCCTTCCCCTTCTCCCCTTTTGTTTTCCCTTTCCGTGTCTCCGTCCCTTATCCCTTCTCCTTTTTTTGTTTCTGTATCTGTTCCTCTGTCCATCTCCCTCCCTCCTCTCTCGCATCCAGCCCCCCTAAAACACCGATTTGAGGACTGAGCACTTTCCCACACCAGGCCCCGCGTTAGTCTCTGGGAATCTGAAAATAAAAAGGTTTAAGAATCGCGAGCTTTCATTGTGGGCTGGAGAAGCAACCCCGGGCACGGATAAACCGGGCACATCTGCCTGTTTGGGCCACACAGGACTTCCCGCAAGGCATTTTTTACAAAAATCCCATAAAAGGGGACCCTTTGGGGCCGGAGGGGACCAGGAGGTCGGGGGGGCCAAGGGGATCAAGGAGATTGGGGACCAGCTACTGATGCCGAATGTCAGCAGCGCACACCCGGCCCACTGGATCTTCCCCCACGTGATGAAGGCCCTAAGGGCAACGGAAGGCCCGTTTCACGGGGAGGAACACTGAGGCTGAGAGATGCCATGGCCGGCCCACAGCCACACTCATCTGAAGGGCATTTGAAGCCAGGTCTTGCCTGATTCTAAATCCAGAAAGGAACTTTTTGTTAAGTGTAAACTGATTGAGGCCAAAGTGACTGGGATCCCCTGTCCCACGTCCCGTTGGGGATTGGGGGGCCCCCATGTTCAACCCCTGAAACAGTTCCCCTTTTTTGGCGAAGGGCCTTGGGGGCCCCTGGGGGGATGGGGAAAGGGGAAAGGGGGCCCCTGAAAGAGTTCTGACCCCAACGGGGGGGTTTGCCAAGGGGGAAGCGTAAGAGAATGAGACTTGGGGGGATGAGCCTGAGGGTGGGAACCTGGCCATGAACCCCGCCAGCAGAGTCTGGGGGGAAGGAAGTTTTCCGAGCTTTTATTTGGATGCCTTCGACCATTTGTTTCTCATTTGTTTAGAGAAAGTAGAAGAGACCACTTGGCGTAATAGGAAGAACACTGGGTTTTGAGGAAGAGGAAGAGGGTTCCAATCCTGGCTGTGGTTCTTATGGCGCCTCCCCCCCTCCCCCCCATGGGTCTTTGCTGAGTCGCTGGGATGGTTGTTTGAGTTTTCAATTTAAAAGTGCATCGTTGGACTCCATGGTCTCTGGGATCTCCCTGCTCCGGGCGCAGCAGAGACGCCATCCAGAGCCCAGGCCTGTCCCTGAACGCTGCCTCCCTGGAGTCCTTCTGGCCACCAGGTGGGGCTCACATCCCAGGGGCGTTTCTCCTGGCCACTGCAGCTGTCCCGAAGGAAGGGGCAGGAATTGTCCCAGAGTGCCCTCTGCCCCAAAGCCCGACAGACCCCCAAAGGGCTGGAGGACTCACTGTATTGGTGCTGGAACGGGTCGCCTGGCACCCGAAATAGGTGGCAATGACAGCAATGAAGAACTCCAGGATGGTGAAGATGGTGAGCACGGCCAGGTAACCCCGGCCCACGTCCTGCAAACGCAGAGCCACGGTCACTAAAACCGTTAAGTCAAAGGTGGTTCGGAACTGTGAGGAGCCCTAGAACTTAGCATGTGGAGTGTCAGAGCTGGCGGGGGCCTTAGAACATGAGATAAAGTGTCAGAGCTGGTGGGGATGTTAGAACAGAACATGCAGTGTCAGAGCTGGCAGGGGCCGTAGAACACGAAATAAAAGTGTCAGAGCTGGCGGGGATGTTAGAACGTAGAACATTGGATGTCCACAGCTGGGAGGAACCTTAGAATGTAGAACATTATAGCTGGAAGGAACCTTCAAACACAGAATATGATACTTCAGAGCTAAAATCTCAGGATTGGCAGGGACCTCATCTCCTGCCCCTTACAATGGCCATTTAGCACCTGTGGAGATCCCCAATGGCTGGGCCACCTCCACGTGCAGTCATCTGGAGCAGAAGGCAGCCTCCTCCGACCCCCCCACCCCCACCCCCCTGACCGGAGGCAGCAAGAGCACAGGGAAAGTTTCGGATCCCTTTCTCTCCAGGCCTTTTTATACTATAAGGGCCCCAAACTCCAACTGGACCACACAAAAGCTTGCGTTTCCAGCCTATTTGGGTAGCCTGCTGAACGTGGAGTCAGGAAGACCTGAATTCAAAGCCTTCCTCAGACACTCAGTAGCTGTGTGAGGCTGGGCAGGTCAGTTAATTTCTTTCAGCCTCAGTTTCCTCATCTGTAAAATGGGGCTAACAGTAGCACCCAGATCCCAGGGTGGTCGCAAGGACTGAAGTCCCCCGGGTAAAGGGCTCTGCAAACCTGAGAGCGCCTTATAAACACCGACTGTTGTCATTATTCGCTCACCTGCCCCTGGAGCCCTCGCCTAGTGTGGGAGCCGGGGCCGGGAAAGGAGAGAGAAATTGGGGGCGAGGAAAGCTGCCTGCCAGTCGTCCATAACCCAAATCCCACCTCCCCGGCACCGGCAAATTACAAATAGATCAATATGAGAAGGTTAAGGAAGGAGAGAGCTTTTAGGGCTGAAGTTGGGGCAAAGGCTTCTGGGAGGAGGTGGCAGCCGAGGCTGGACCTTGGAGGTCAACAAAGGGATGTGGGAGTGTTCTCGGTGAAGGGGAAGGAAAAGGGAAGGAGACAGGAGGGGGAGGGTGGAGGATATCCCGAGACAACTTCTGAGTCTTCGCTCAGAAAGGCTCGCACAGCTTTCCTGCGGAGCGGGTTCTTTTGGGGTGGGGAATGAGTCCCCAAGGTTCTAGCTCTGATAGATTACATTCTGGGTTAGAAGGTTCCTAATCTGTAATGTTGTGTGTTCTACATTATCAGGCTCCTCACAGCTATGGGCATCCTGTACTCTGTCTTCTAACATCCCTCCCACTTCTGCCATTCTGTGTTCTAGGGTCCTTCTCAGCTCTGCCATTCCATGTTCTCTATGTCCCAACACTGACTGGAGGTAGGGTGTTTGTGTGTGTGTGTGTGTGTGTGTGTGTGTGTGTGTGTTTGCATCCCAGGCCCAGGGCTTTCAGGATTCAGGCCTCCCGGTTTCGCTTGGCCACTCACTCACCCAGTTAGTCACCCCAAAGTCCATCAGCAGGATGGCCGTGGCAGCAAAGGAAGCGATGATGTTGAGGATGTTCATCCCCAGGCTGCTTTTGACCTGAAGGGGAGAGAAGTGATGAGGGGCCTCTCTCTGGGACCCAGAAGGAGTCCTGTGGCCCTCACTGAGCTCCTCGAGCCCCCCAAGAAAGGCCAAGCTGCCTGGGCAGGGCCTCGCTTTCCAGGCAATGTCCGTCCCTCAGCCACATGCCCTGCTCCATCATCTCCCACTTCTGGCACTGTCCGTTGCTGCCCCCTCCGGGCCCGCCTTCAATGTCCCCCTCCAGGCCCGCCCTCGGTGCCCCCTCTAGGCCCCTCTGGGCACTCACCAGACAGCTGGTATGATGCTTCTCTGCAGCCACCGAGAGGGATCCAGAGATGATGAACTAGGTGAGGAAGAGGGGAGCACTCACCATGGGGCAGAGACCAAGTTCCAGAATGGGCAAGTGGGGCCCCAGGCTCCCCTAAGCAGCCGTGCCCAGCCCCAGAGCCCTGTAGGAGGGCACCTTCCCAGGGCTGGGGGCTCTTCTGCTGCCGGGTCCCCTTTATCTTCTCCTGTTTCCCCTTCTCTCTCAGGCCTGGAGCAATGCCCTTGGGCCAGAGGCTCCAGGGCCCCTCCCTGGGTCCCCCAGGTCCCCCAGCTCTTCCTGAGGATGAAAGGACACTGAGCCAGACAGAAGGAGACCAGAACAGTCCTGGCTTCTCCACTTACGAGGGAACAATGCCCAGAGAGATCCTCAAACATGTCCAAGCTGCCACAGTGAGGGGAGACTTGAACCCAGGACTTTTGACTCCAAATACAGGATTTTCTGTGTTTTTGTAGAGTTTTGCAGCCCTGAAAGGGGCTGTGACTCAGATGGAGTGGGGGCGGGGGTGCAGGGACTCCCCTGGGTCTCTCAGGTAGGGACGGCTGCCCTTCTTGTGCCGCAATGTTGGCTCTCCATGTGCATTAAAGTCCTGCCTGCTTAGGGGTAATTTGGTGATGGGGCTGGAGCGGGACCTTAGGGGGAGACGACCCAGCCCAGTCCCCCGGCCTCTCTCCTGTACTCACACACACTCCTCCCCAGAAGGGGATCCCTCCGTCCACGAACAACATGCCCACGTAGCCCCTCCGGAACATCAGCAGGACGCTGCCGAAGCTGATGTAGATGAGGCCGATCAGGATCTGGACCGTCTGCAGGGAGCCCGGGGGGCAGCGGAGTCAGGGAGGTCCGACCTCCAGCCCTGGGCTCTGGGGGCCTGGCCTTGCAGCTTCCTTCCTCCAGCGGCCCTTCTGGGCCCAGACTCAATTCAACGAGTGTGTGTGAGTGTGAGAGTGTGAGTGAGTGTGTGTGAGTGAGTGTGAATGAGTGAGTATGTGTGAATGTATGTGTGAGTGTGTGTAAGTGTGCGTATGAGTGAGTGTGTGTGAGTGAGAGTGTGTGTGTGTGAATGAGTATGTGTGTGAATGTATGTGTGAGTGTGAGTGAGGGTGAATGAGTGATTTTGTGTGTGTGAATGTGAGTGTGTGAGTGTGTGTAAGTGTGTGTGAGAGTGAGTGTGTGTAAGTGTGTGTGTGAATGCGTGTGAGTGAGTGTGTGTGTGTGTGTGAATGAGTGAGTATGTGTGTGAATGTATGTGTGAGTGAGTTTGTGTGTGTGTGAGTGAGTGTGAGAGTGTGTGAGTGAGGGTGAATGAGTGATTGTGTGTGAATGTGAGTATGTGTGAGTGTGTGAGTGTGTGTGAGAGTGAGTGTGTGTAAGTGTGTGTGTGAATGCGTGTGAGTGTGTGTGTGTGTGAGTGTGTGTAATGGGGGCTGTGGTTTGGAGGTGAGGGGGTCTAGCTTGGGACCTTTACTCTCGCCACAGACTTTCTGAGTGGCAGATTTGGATCGCTGCCAGCCCTTCTCTCCCCAGAGTGAGGTCAGAGTGTGAAGGGCAGGGGTGCGGGGCAGGGGGAGCAGAAGGCGCCAGGGCCGCTCCTGGACAGAAGGGCTTTGTGTGGAGGAGGCTGGAGATTTTATGTGTTTGGCCCCAGGAGGAAGAATCAGCCCCGAAGGAGGGGAGTTCTAAGCAGCCGGGGGAGGCGATGTCAGGAAAGAGGCCCCTCCACCTGCTTTCTGGAAGTGGAATGGGCTCCCTCAGAAGGCAGCGACCCCCCCCCCCCAGGGTCTACAAGTGGGGGCTGGGCACCTACATCAGGGATCTCTGGTGAACTTCTGGTTGAGATGTGGGCTAGAATCACTCTGAGCTCTGGCCAGCTCTGAGATCCTTGATGCTCTTTCTTCCCGGAGCTTCCCTCAATCCCTGCCCCCCCCCCGAAAGCACCTCCTTTCACCCCCCATCACCCAAAGCAGACCCCAAGGGGGCTCACCCCTAAGGCCTTGGGCTCCCCGTTCAGGAAGGTTTCTGCGGGTAGAAGTCTCTGAGGAGGCACGTTTCCGGGAGGCTGTGAGCCCAATGGTGGGTCCTCAAACTGCAGAGTCCCCGGAGACTGGCACAGGGTCCTGGGCAGCATGGCTGGGCCCGGCTGGATTCCGCTGGCGTTGTTGGGGGGGATGACCACAAACACCCCATTGGTGGCCGGGGTTGAGGTCATGGTGGCCAGAGAGGCTGGAAAAGAGAGGATCATATCGGAGAGGGACCTTTCCCCTGGGGATGGAGGTAGTGTGTTGGAGAAGGAGCCCTGCCCCCAGTGCCCTCGACCACCTCATCCCTGAGGGCATTGAGAGCCCAAAGGCTCCTGGAGCTCAATGAAGGAGCCCCTTCCTTACACAGAGGAGCAAACTTTGGCCCAGCTCTAAAACTTACTCATTTTTGTAAAAAGCTTATTATGAGAACGTGGTCTCATTCCCCGCCTAATTCACTTGAGGACCTACTGTGAAATGGCCTTTCCTGCTCTTGAAGACGGCCCTGGAGCACTTGAATCCAGCCGGGCCCTCCCAAAGTGAGCCACAGAGACTGACTGAGCTCCTGAGTCTCAGCAGCAACGCACTTTGGAGACTGGGAATTTTTTTTTGGCTATCGCCCATTATTCCACCTCTGACTAACAATTTCCCACCTGTTTTCCTCTCAATTTTCCCTCGTTTTTCTCCCTATCCTTGTGTGGGTCAGTCACCAGCCATGAGCGGAATTCACCCCGACTTCCACATCCTATTCTCTCTTTCCTATTTTCTTTAATCCTTCCCCACCAGAGTCCCCGGCCAGCCCAGTTTCTTTTCTGTGCCCACTTTAATTCCTGTTCCCAAATGAATAAGCTGCCCTTTCTCTCACACTCTGCCATTATTGGCCCTCCCTGATCCTCCATGATGGTATCTCCGCCCCACCACTGGCTTTCCTTCCCACCATGGCCCTCCATGAGGAGTCAGAATACTCCTTACTCTCCACAGCTACTCCCAGGATCTCCTGGGAGTATATTTTCCTCTTTATAAATTCATTCAAAAATTATTAATCCTTTAAAAGATCAAAGCAATCCGGATACTGTTGGCTGTTGTATCCCATCCCTAGATTCATTCTCCCTCCTTTCTCAAGGAGTCCAGCCCCATCCTCACCAGCTTCCTCTCCTGTCCTTCCATTAATTAGAGGATTTCTGCAACTCCCTAGCCTCTGAGTTCTTCAGCTTCCTTAAATCCCGTGACACTCTACTCCAGCTACAGAAAGATGTTCACCCACTAGTTCTCCTCATCATTCCATCGCTTCCAGTGACTTATCCCTTCTAAACCCATCTGTGTCCTCAGCAAGAACTTTCTTTTTTCTTTTTTCCCCCAAGGCAATTGGGGTTAAGTGACTGGCCCAGGGTCACACAGCTAGTAAGTATTAAGTACTGGGACCCAATTTGAACTCAGGTCCTCCTGACTTCAGAGCTCTATCCCCTGCACCACCCAGCTGCCCTTCTCAGCAAGAACTTTGATCCCTTTGCCCCTTAGTATTTTCTCAGCTCTTTATCCTTGCTCGAACTTCCCCTTTTTTATGTTTTTTATCTTATCATTAGCCAATCCTTTCCCTTAAGAATCTTATCACTGATTACCCCTGTCAGACCTCAGCCCTGGTTTACAACTGGGGGAAATCTCACCACTGTGCTCCCTGAGTACATTCTAAATTCCCTGGGTCCATCTCCAGCTGGGCCTTCGCTGTGGCAACGCAATCCTTTTATTCTTCCCTAATTCCTTAATTTCCTAATTCCTTAGAGTTGCTACGTGGTGCGGTGGATAGAGTGCTGGACATGAAGTCAGGAAAACTCATCCTTCTGAGTTCAAATCTGCTCTCAGACACTTACTAGCTGTGTGACTCTTGGCAAGCCATTTAACCCCGTTTATCTCAGTTTCCCTATCTGTAAAATGAATTAGAGAAGGGGATGGTCAGCCACTCCAGCATCTTTGCCAACAAAACAAAACAAAAAGAACCAAAAAAACCCAACCCACTGAATGGGGTCACAAAGAGTCAGACATGCTCGAACAACTGATCAACAACAAACATTATCTTGAGCCCCACAAAACCTTTTTCAACCTCTTCTCTCCTTGAGATGCAGACCCCCAACTCCCATCTCTCTCATCTGATTTTTGACAAATGAAGGGAGTGGGGCAGAGATGGGAAGAAGAGAGAATAAATGCTTGTTAATTTAAAAAAAGAGAAATTGGGGTCATTCTACATGAGCTTCCTCTTCTCCTTTTCTCTTTATCTCAGATCCCTTATCACTGACCCCAACTCTTCAATGAAATAGCCTTTCTTCCCACCAAAGCCATTTCCTTTATATTTGTTCTTAATACTATCATGACATCCACTCGTCTTCTCTAGCAATCTACAACCTCCATCATCTTCACTGTCTGTCTCCATTTCTCTCTCATTCTCCCTCTCTCCCTTTCTTTCCTTCCATCCTCTCTCTCTCCCCCTTCCTTTCCCCTCTCTCCTTCCCTTTTTCTCTCCTTCCTTCCCCCCTTTTTCCCTCCTTTCTTCTCCCTCTCTCCTTCTCTCCGTCTCTCTCTCTCATCTCTGTCTTTCTCTCTCAGTCTCTCTCTTTCCCTCTCCCCACTTTTTCATCTCCTCCCTCTCTTCCTCCTCACCCTTACTTCTCTAGGTTCCTTCACATTTCTTCCCATCTTCACTAGACTCCGTCCTCTTGGATTACTGGCCTATATCTTTTCTCTCAGTCAGTCAAATTCCCGGAAAAAGCTATTTATACTCTTTCTCTTTCTCTTTCTCTCACCCCCTCTAAAGCCTCTTGCAATCTGGTTTCCAAGCTTATCACTTAACTGAAACAGCTTTATCCAAGGCCATCTGTCATGGCTTAATTGCCAAGTCTCTTAATTTTTTGATCTTTATCCTTCTTAGGTAACCTGTTACATTTGACATATTCAATCACTCCCTCTTCCTGGTTTCTGTCTCCTCTGTCTCCTTTGTTGGTTCAGCAGTCAGATCCACTGTCTCCTCTGTCTCCTTTGTTGGTTCAGCAGTCAGATCCAGCTCCTAAATTGTGTTTCCCCCACCCCACAAAGCTCTGCCCTAGACTTTCTTTTTTCTCTCTCCATATTTTATCTTGGCGACTTCATCAGTTGCTATAGATTTAATTATCACCTCTGTATAGGGATGGTAGCTAGATGGCTCAGTGGAGAGATTGCTGGACCAGGAGTCAAACAGACCTGAGTTCAATTATGGCTTCAGATACTTACCTGAACAAATCACTCACCCTCTATTTCTGGAGAAGAAAATGGCAAATCTTTCCAGTATCCTTACTAAGAGAACCTCATGAACATTATCCTCATGAAGAATAAAATCCAATTATCCAGAACTATATATCTCTTTCTTGCGCTTCAGTCCTTTATTTCCCCTTAGATATTCCAATTTGTATCTCTTGGAGATTCTTGAAACTAAATGTATCCAAAATAATGCTTATGATCTCTCTCCTTTCTTCAGAACTTCCCTATTCTCCTTTTTCATCTCTTTCCTCTCTTCCTGGCAATGGCACCACCATCTTTCCAGCTTCTTGGATTCCCAATCTCACCATTATCCCCAATTCCTCACTCTCCCTCATCCGACATCTGACATCCGACATCAAGTTAGATGCTCAATCCCACTGTTTCTTGCTTTGTGATATCTCTAGCATCCGACCTCTTGTCTCTACTCACACTCTACTTACATCTTGGTTCAGGCCCTTGTCCCTTCTTGTTTAGATTATTTATTACTCTCCCGGTCTTAAGTCTCTTATCATTCTTGTATATTCTACAATGACCAAAGTGATTTTCTTTAATTCTTCCCCACCCAAGTCCCCCTCCATCCCGGTTCTTTTTCTGTGCCCACTGTAATTCCTATTCCTTAATGAATAAACTGCCTTCATCCTGAACCTTTCTCTCACACTCCGTCATTATTAGCCCTCCATGATCCTCCATCACTTTTACTCAGTAAACTCTAGTGATCTCCTCTTGCATCGAAGATAAAACATAAATGCTTCCATTTAACTTTTAAAACCCAATCTCATTGATCAAACTCATTGGCCATTACTCTCCCTCCCACATTTTGTGATGTGACTAATTGTCTCAATTTCTCTTTGCTTTTTCCATGGCTATCCCAGTTGCCTTAGAATGTCCTCCCTTCTCACTGTTACCTCAATGAAACTCTCTCCCTTCAAGACACTGCTCAACTATTGCCTTCTACAGGAAGTACAGGGAGACTTTCTTGATCCCCCAGAAGCTAATGCCATCTTTTCCAAACTATCTTGTATGAAATTATTTAGTTTTTAGTCTCTTTATACTTATTCTGTGCATGCTTACACAGATCCTGATTGCCTTCCCTATTAGGTCCTTGTGAGTTTGTTTTTAAGTTTTAAAATTTATTTTAAACTTAAATACAAAATACAAAAAGAAAAAAAAATTGCCTAGTACACAGCAGAACGTGAGAGGATTCAATCTTTCAATGTCAAGAAAACCTACATAATAAATAATACCCATTTTTTCTAAAACTGATTGCTTTGCTTCATTGTTTTTCTTTTGTTCTCTGCTATGCCCTTTTTACTTTATTTTTCCTTTCCCACCTCAAATAAGTGTAGACATGTCCATACACAGCTATCGATAAGCATACACGTATATACTCATAGACACTCACACCCATATATGTAAGATCATATTATGCTTATTTTCACTTGTCATCCATTTCTCTGGGGGCAAATAGAATCCTCCATCATAAGTCCAAGCCCTTCCATGTTTTTCTAGCACCTCATATTTCCTACACCACAGCATTATTCCAATCCAATCACATTCTAGCTAAAAGGATGTCTGAAAGTCCCCCCCCCCATTTTCTGCATTTTTTCTAATTTTCGTTGCATAAGTTTTATTTATATGAGACATTTTAAAATCCTTTTTTATTGAAGTTCTTTTTATTTTCTAAACATATGCAAGGATAATTTTTTCAACATTGACCTTTGAAAAACTTTGTTCCAAAATTTCCCCTCTTTCCCCCTCCCCTAAAGAGCATGTAACCCAATCCATGTTAAACATAGTAAAGCATATGTTAAATCCAATATAGACATACATATATATAATTATCTTGCTTCACAAGAAAAAGCAGATCAAAAAATAAAAAAAAATGAGAAAGAAAATAAAATTCAGGCAAACCACAACAAAAAGTGAAAATATTATGTGGTAATCCCTACTCAGTTCCCACAGTGCTCTCTCTGGGTGTAGATGGCTCTCTTCATCACAAGATCATTGGAACAGGTCTGAATCATCTCATTATACAAAAAATTTCAATTTAAAATAATAAAAATAACCCATTTTATACTTCATCAATGCTCTCACCTTACAATGTAGTTTAAGGTCTGACACCTTAATCTACTTCCTTTACATAATTTCCCCCTGGTTCTTTGGAGTTTTTTTACCTTTTTGTTCTTCTAAATGAATATCGTTAATATTTTTTTTATTCGATGAGAGAGTTTATTATGAGATTGTTTCATGTGTCATCTCTATATCTCTAGTACCTAGGACAGTGCCTGGTGACAAACAAGTGTTTGTCGATTATGTGCCTGATGTTATAAAAGTGCAAGTGCTTTGGATGGATCTTTTGCTGGGAATGTGGGTCATGGGATGATGGCGGACCCAGGGCCTGTTGTGAGCCAGTTATGTAAACATGGCAAGGTTGAAGCAGTGTGCTGAGAGAGGAAGTCTCCTCATCTGTAAAAGGGATGGTCATCAAGTGAGGAACTTGCCTTATCAACTAAGTCTCTGAGATCAGATCTCGAGGCTCTAGGCCAGACTGCAGTTCCCATTTATTAGTATCATTATCATCATCATTATTGTCAGGGAATCTGGGTTCAAATCCTGGCTCTTCCTCACTGTGTAAGCTTGGAAAAATCTCTATTCCATATGATGTCAAAAGTCTGAATAAAAGAAAATAATAAATATGAATCCCGAGAAATTGGATCATCTGTCCTGTCTGGGCAGCTTTTAGCTCCCTGACAATGTGGCAATGTTGGATGCAGTGACCTGCAAAGCCCCACTTCTGAAGAGTGAGCCCACCATATAGGACCAGGGAGTTCACTGAGATTCATCCCACACCAACTGTAGAACGGACATCAATAACAGTTGATGCCTTGGCTATTTTTTGCAGCATTTATAACCTGAAAAAAGCATTTCCACATCTGTTATCTCCTTTGATGCCTCGGTTTATTTTTTGGTATAACCAGAGGACTGAACTAGAGAGTCTCATATGGTTATGATATTTCTGTTGACTTGTCTCTTAGCTGGTGGATAAAGTGCTGGAAAAACCTGAGTTCAATTCTTGCGTCTGATACGTGTGAGTTGTATGATCCTGGCCAAATGGTTTGACTCCTTTGGGCTTCAGTTTATAAACTGAGAGAGTTGGCCCAGATGCCTAGCTCTCCATCTAAAATCTAAGATTCAATATCCTAAGGTACCTCCCAGCTCTAACATTCCCTGTTCTAACATCCTTCCCAGCTTTGACGTTCCTTATCTAAGATCCTTCTCAGATCTCAAGTTCCCTCTTTTAAGATCCCTTCCAACTCTAACAAATTCAAGCTCCTGCCCCAATTCTAACATTCCACATCCTAAGTTACCTCCCAGCTCCAACATTCCCTGTTCTAAGATTGCTTCCCACCTTGGACTTTCTATATTCTAACGTTTCTTTCCACCTTCCATCTTTGTTTTAAAATTACTTCCAAGATCTGGATCAAACAAAAATAACATTTATGAAGCGCTTTGCAAATCTTGAAGCACTCTATAAATTATTGATGCTTATTATAAGAGCATTAGGAATGATCTATGTCCTCAGGTTCCAAGGTTCCTGCCAGCTCCAACATTCTCTCTTCTCCAGTTCCTTCCTAAGATCCCCCAACTCTAGTATTTAGGGTCCAGGTGGCAACATGTGATTGGTGGCTCAAGACAATGGTTGAAGAGCTATCATGGGCCACCCGGGGTAAGCGCCCAGGGAGTGGTTTTATGAGAACTGGGCTGAAGATGTCCTCTCCAGGCATAGCCTTTCCAAGCTGGATTCTGTCTTAGAGCAGATCCTTATTCGTGAAGGAAAGAAAGAAGGGAGGGGAGGGAGCAATGCCCTAGTTCACAGGTTGTTACTAACTTGGGAGGTGTGACCAGAGAGGGAGAGAGGCTGTGAAATCACAGCTTGCTTTGCTGACACATCTGCCAGAAGGCTCTTCAGAGCCCAAGAGAGGGGACTATGGGGGTCTCACTTGCTCCTTCCAAGCACTCAAGCTCTCCATCTGTTAAGGGGTCTAAGAACCTTGAGTCCAGCAGAGCTGCCCTATAGTCTCTAAACTTGCATTCAGGAAGACCACAGCTGGACCCCTTCATCACTTCCTTGCTTCTCGGAGGTCCTTCTCTGCAAAATGGTCATTACAACAGGGCTCACTTCCCAGAGCTGTTGAGAGGCTCCATTGAGAGGATGTGTGGAAAACACTTGGTAAATCTTAAAAGGGTCCAACAAAAAAGGGAGCTCTCATTTTGGGAGATTAAAAGCCTTCTGAAGAATTTCAAATCAATTCACCAAAGCTTTATGGGAAGAGCCCGTGTTAGGAAAGAAAAGGAAAGGAATCTTGACTAAAGAGATCTTTGGACAAGATGTGAAACATGGCGACCAAGGTGTGAGATATGGCGACTACTGATAGCTGCTGGACCAATGGTGGCTAAGATCTCAAAGTCTAACCTGGATTTCACTCCTTCCCATAGTGTGCAAACTTGGTTCACTTAGCAAGCTCTGGCTTCCTTACTTCTCAGTGAAATGAGCATTCTTCCTCCTCTCTGGGGTGGCCCGAGTTAGGAAGGGGAAATCTACCTCCCCTCTGCGCTTTGTCCTCCTTCCCTCAAACCCCAAATATCCTCCTGGAGGAGGGGATCTGACACACTTACTCTCATTCATTTGCTGCACTTCACAGGGTAAAGTTGTTGCTTTCCTTTCCATAAAAAGTAAAAATTAGAACACAGCAGGAAATGTGGACCCATTGGCAGCCTGGTCATTCTTGGAATCATGCTTTTAAGTGCATGAAATAAAATATATGGGATTGCTTTTTTGTAATTAAAGTTTTTTATTTTTCAAAACATCTGCGTGGACAATTCGTTAACATTATCCCTTGCAAAACCCTGTGTTCCAATTTCCACCCCTTTCCCCACTCCCTCTCCTAGATGGCATGTAGTCCAATATATATTAAACATGGTAAAAATATATGTTAAATCCAATATATGCAAATAAATATATGGGATTTCATTCACAATTGTGATGAAATAAAGATGCCTTTTTTACCTCCCATCTACATTTATGGACTGGATTGGTTCTGACAGGCAGTGTTATGTTCCAATGAGTCCCCCAGTGCCTCTGATTCTAGGGTGTTGTGGGAATTTGTATATTTAACAGCAGAGTTTCAATCTGGGCTTTCTCTTTCCTTGAAATGTACAGCAAGGCTAGCCAAGGCTTGTTCCCCAGGATTTATGGGTATCATTCAAAGGGTGGGACTTTAGATCCCAGAATGTCAGCCCTTTGAGGGTCCCATAGGAAGCGGGAGGGCTCTTAGGAAACAGAGCCCAACGCTGGAGCTGGGAGGGATCTCAGGACAGAGAATTTCAGAGCTGGGAGGCTCCTTCTTCACTGAGACAGAAATTGAAGTAAGGAGAAGGGCAGCAGCCCATTATCCCATGGTTTCACAGCAAGTTTGTGGCAGACACCTCAACTGTCCCCGAGCACTGCTCTTCTCTTTGGGGGAGCTGCCCGGCTGGCAGTTGACTAATTCCGACACCATTTCCCAACCCTCACCTCCCGGGTGGGAGAGTAGCCTCCACCCGTTCCCTAAGATGATGGGATATACCGTCCCTCCAAAGAAGGCAGAGCTCCCCCAGCTCCCTCATCAGGCTGTTACCAGAAGGGGTTCTTTGAGGGTTGGGTTCCGGCCTAGCATCCAGGCAGATGTCCCCCATCCATTCCTTCCCGTGTCTTCCTCCTTATCCTCCACAAACCTCTTTACTCTCCACCATTCCAATATGCAGAAGCAGCCCCCTTTCTAGCTCGATCCCCAGCCAACACTAACTCTGAGGACATCCCCAGATCCCAAGAGAGCTTCTGGGGGGTGGGGGCTAACCCGTTAGTTAGCCAGACAAAGGATCCCTCTTCCTTATCACCCGGGTCCCCCAATTAGTCCATCTCCCTAAAGAAATATCCAAAAAATTGGGTACTCACAGGGCTCTCCGATGATCCCTGACTGCTTCCTCTGCCGCCTCTCTACACTTCTATTCAGTCTCAGCTTAGAGTTCACACATATTCATGTGAAATGCTTTTTATTAGTGTGTGGCTTGAAAATTGGTTCAAGTTGTGATTTTGCCCACTTTTCTCCTTTCCTCCAGCTTCCTGGGAAGTTAAAATAAACCCAAACCACTTTCTTGGTTTAGTGAGGAGGTGGTGAGGTGCAGTGGGTAGAGTCCTGAGGTTAGGGTCAGGAGGAACTGAGGGTTAGACCCTGCCACTGCCCCTTACTAGTCAGGAGACTCCTAGGCAAGTATGTCCATCAGTTTGAGTCTTCATTTTCCCACCTAGAAAATGGCAACATTCATGGTACTTCTTAATGTTATCATGGAACTCTAGTCAGATGGGCAACAACCATTTATTAAGTGCTTCCTGTATGCCGTGTGCTATTCTAAGCTCCAGAGTCACAAACAAAAGCAGAGAAATCTGTTCCTTCCTTCAAGGAACTTATGGTGGGAAGGGGTGTGCATGTGGGTGCTGGTGGTGGAAGGAAGTACCTACAGGAGAGCTGATGTTAAAGTTCAGAGGGACAGAAATGTAGATAGGAAAGGAAAATCCATTGGGGAAAATGGCACCTTGGAACCCAGCTGGAGACCAAGAGGATACCAGCTCACCCAAGAACAATCTGTCTTATTATTAATTAGTAGTAGCAACAATCTCCTCATCTTTTTTCATGGAATAACCGTATTTCATAAGAATAGTTTTAAGACAAGCTAAGATGATGTGGATATGTTAATAAGGTGGCTCAGATAAAAGTTAGTTGAACCCCCAGCAAAATCCTATAAAAATAAGGGCATCAGCCCCACAGCACTGATTGGCTGCAGCTCCATGCTGCCTGAGTGCTCCTAATCCTGATCCATGGTTATATGGGCCCCTCCCCACTCTGGTCCCCACACTGCCTCTCCCTCTCTCCATCACCCCATCTCCCAGCCCCATGGCTTAACCCTCTGTACTCCACCCCATATCCTCCATCAGTACTTTCTGTATCTTATAAAAGTGTCATTAAACATTAATCCCCATTTGCTTCCACTGTGATCTTTCTCAGCAAGAATACCAAGAACCAAGCTTGTCTGCTTGAGGGACTCCTTTAGAGTTTCATTCTCTTAGTCACAATTAATCATCCCATAAATTAATGACTAATTCAGCAATCACTTAACAGAGTTCGTTATTCACACTAATAAACACCCAGCCATGAGATTATTATTTATCATCTGGAGGCTCACTGAGAACGTGGCCCAGGGAGCAAACACTCTCTCGACACTCTGGAGTTTGTCCTGAACCAGATTAAAATGTAATCAGGAAATATTTAATAAAATAAATAAAACCACAGTAAAACAGAAGTCGATATCCTTAGGTGTACTTTAATCATCCCTAGATCTATTTAAGCTTGCCATCATTGACTGGGAACATCTTTGGGGAATAATGATGGGCTAACATTTATATAGCACTTTAAGGAACACTTTTCATTTGCCTCATTTGATCTAATTTGACGCCTCCAAATAATCCAAATAGGCTAAAAAGGATGATAAATCTACATCAGTGGAAATGCTAATCTCTTTATCTCTATCTATCCACATATCTTTTTGATTTTTCTTTGTTCTTATATAGTTTTGAATGGTTCCAGAAAGTCTGTATTTTGAAAGCTTTCCAGCCATGTAGTGTGGAGATCGCCAGTATCTGGTTTGATGACAGGTAGTCAAGAAAGAGTCTTCTCATGTTTTTATGGATCAATGTTATGCATGAGTGACCATGGTCAAAAATTCAATCTGTGATGATTCTCCAACTCAAAGATTGTTTATTGATTTAATTACCAAGGACATTGTTGGATTTGTGTATATAACGCCCAGGGGTTTCACATTGATTATCATGATTATGATTTTTAGGGAAAAGACAAAAGGTATTTGACGATGCTTCCTGAGAGTCAAGAAAGAGTTAAGAGATCATGAGATGTTGATGAGATCCTGACTTGGGTGTTGGAAGAATTGTCCTAAAGCGACGTTTGGTGCGTCCGCTGGCAGAATTAGAAACTCCCCTCTCATGTGTCTAAGTTCTTTGTGGTTAACTTCCAAGAGAAATTATCAGTGTAATGGTAGTAATAATAATATTAATAATAACAACAGAATAAAAGCCTTTGGGGAGAGAAAAAAGGGAAGAGGGAGAAGAGGACAGAGAGGAACAAAGGAAAAAATGGGAGGGAGAGAGACAGAGACAGAGAGAGATACAGAGACACACACAGACACAGATACAGAGATAGGGATAAAGAGAAAGGAAAAAAGAGAGACATAGAGACTGAGACAGAGAGAAAAAGATAGAGATAACCATAGAGAGATAGAGACACAGATTGAGAGAGAGAGAGAGAGAGAGAGAGAGAGAGAGAGAGAGAGAGAGAGAAAGGGAAAGAGACAGAGAGACCGAGGCAGAGCAAGAAAAATAGAGAGGAGAGAAACAGGGATAGCAAAAGACAGACAGACAGAGAGAGAGAGAGAGAGAAAAAGCAGCGAGAGGGACAGACAGAGAGAGACAGACACACACAGAGGGACAGAAACAGGGATAGGGATAAAGAGACAGAAAGAGAGAAAGGGAAAGAGAGACAGAGACTGAGACAGAGCAACAGAAACAGAAAGACAGAGACAGACACAGAGAGAGAGAGAGATAGAAAAAGTAGAGAGAGGGACAGAGACAGACAAACACACACACACACACAGAGAGAGAGAGAGAGAGAGAGAGAGAGAGAGATAAAGAGACAGAGAGAGAAAGAAAGGGAAAGAGAGACAGAAACTAAGACAGAGCAACAGAAACAGAAAGAGATAGAAAAAGACAGAGACAGTCACACAGATAGATAAAAAAAAGTAGAAAAACAGAGAGACAGAGGCAGAGAGAGATAGATCCAGAGACCGAGATAGGGAAAAAGAGACAGAGAAAGAGAGACAAGACACATACACACACAGAGACAGAGAACCACACACAGAGGGAGACAGAGAGGGACAGAGAGACAGATGGAGGTGAGACAGAGAGCTGGCAATGGCTATGCGACCTTGGTTTCTTCTATAATGTGAATTACTCCAAAGAGATGGCCCTTGGAGGCCCAAGCCTAACAGAACTAAGGTGATCCCTGGGGGAAGGGGCAGATAGGGTCAGGGTCCTCCTCTGGGAGGAAGGTGGATCCTGCTGAGTCAGCGTCCAAATCCTTATGCCCTTGGTTGGGTCCCAGTGTCAGGCACCTGCCGAGCCCTCTGTCTCTCCCAACGTAAATCCTGGGAATATTCCCCCGAAGGTAAATCCTGGGAATATTCCCCCGAAGGTAAATCCTGGGAATATTCCCCCGAAGATAAATCTTGGGAATATTCCCCCGAAGGTAAATCCTGGGAATATTCCCCCGAAGGTAAATCCTGGGAATATTCCCCCAAAGATAAATCTTGGGAATATTCCCCCGAAGGTAAATCCTGGGAATATTCCCCCGAAGGTAAATCCTGGGAATATTCCCCTGAATGTAAATCCTGGTTATATTCCTCCGAATGTAAACTCTTGGAATATTCCCTCGAATGTAAATCCTGGGAATATTCCCCCAAAGGTAAATTTTGGGAATATTCTCCTGGATTTAAGCCCTGGGGACCTCCTCCCAAAGATAAGTCCTGGAGACCTCCTTGAGGACATAAACCCTGGGGAACTCCTTGAGGACATAAGCCCTGGGGACCTCCTCTCTGTAAACCCTGGGGACCTCGTCCCTGTAAACCCTGGGGACCCCCTCCCGGAGATAAGCCCTGGGGACCTCCTGGACGTAAGCCCTGGGGACCTCCTCCCTGTAAGCCCTGGGGACCTCCTCCCTGTAAGCCCTGGGGACCTCCTGGACGTAAGCCCTGGGGACCTCCTCCCTGTAAACCCTGGGGACCCCCTCCCGGAGATAAGCCCTGGGGACCTCCTGGACGTAAGCCCTGGGGACCTCCCCTGTAAGCCCTGGGGACCTCTTCCTGGACGTAAGCCCTGGGGACCTCCTGGACGTAAGCCTTGGGGACCTCGTCCCTGTAAGCCCTGGGGACCTCCTGGACGTAAGCCCTGGGGACCTCCTCCCTGTAAGCCCTGGGGACCCCCTCCCGGAGATAAGCCCTGGGGACCTCCTCTCTGTAAGCCCTGGGGACCTCCTCCCTGTAAACCCTGGGGACCCCCTCCCGGAGGTAAGCCCTGGGGACCTCCTGGACATAAGCCCTGGGGACCTTGTCCCTGTAAGCCCTGGGGACCCCCTCCCGGAGATTGGCCGCTTTGCTGCAGGTTGCTGGCCGTGGTTCTGCTCACGTTTAACCAGTTTGGAAAGATCTTAGCGGTCTGAAAGGGAAAGGACACGTGGTTACCATTGCCCTCTTCCTCAGGCAGGGGAAGGAGGGGTTGGGGTGGGCTAAGGGGAGGGGGAGGGAACGAGGAGCGGCATTCTGGAGTCCTTGGACTTCTGGGCTCTTCTCCTATGAAGGGCCACACACATTTATCTCTGCACTTTAAAGCCCGACAAAGCTCTCATTGGAGCCTCACAACAACCGCATAGGGCAGAGTGCAGGTATTATTATTATTCTCCCCATTTCACAGATGGGATAACTGAGGCTCCGAGGGGTTAAATGATTTCCTATATTGTTGAAGGTGGGATTTGAACTCAAGTCGCCGTGCTGTTCTCCTTTCTTCTCTCCTCCAGACTAACCCACCCAGACATCCTGCAGCCGTATCTGCCCCCGCTACTCACCCACTCCTTCCACTCGGTGGTCTTAAAACCAAAGTAAGAAGCTATACAGGTGATCAGACATTCCAAGAGACTGAAGAGGAGGAGGACGCCTGAGATAAGGTCATTCATGTTCTAGATCCAGAGAGGAAAAAGAAAAGGCTTTCTCAGCTTCATCTGCCCACATGGCAGAAATCGAACCTTTCTGGGCCTCAGTTTTCCCAACTGCAAAATAAAGAGGCTGGGCTATATGACCTCTGAGGTCCCCTCCAACTTAAACTGCTTTGAGCGGAGGTTGTGGATTCCCATTTTACTCTATGGTGAGCTCCTGGAGGTTAGAAACTTTCATTCAAATTTCGTATTTCTCCCAGGACCCTCCATAATGCATTCAGTTGCTTAACAGATTTTTTTCCCCCAACACTGAAATTTCTATTTATTCTATGGATTTTTGGGGGCATAATCTGTGAGGTCCAAGCATTATTCTTCCCATTTTGTGATGAAGACACTGAAATCGAGAGGAAGGGAAATGATCTACCCCCAGCCAGAGAGCTGGTAAAAGACAATGAGAAAGCTCTGACTGGATTCTTCCTGACTGTAAGTTTAATGTTTTTCCCACTATGTTATTCTATCTCTCAAAAGGGTACAGAAAGATCTCTTCTCCTTCCTCCTGAGTATTCTCCAGACAGAATTTGTTAATGTAAGTATCTTGATATCAACAAAATGCCTTCTTATTTGTTTTTTAACTCTTTTTTTGAAAGCTTCTGGTAGGCTAGACCAGGATAGTGGTTTCCAAACTTTTTTGATGATGTATCCCTTAAGTAAAAAAAAGTGGGCATGCAACACCAGTGTTTATATGTTTACTTATTTAGCCAACATACCCAGTATTTATATCTATATAATTTACATGCATATAGCACTTTTGCAAAGTGTTTCATATTACTTCTGAGAAGATGCTAATTTTATCTCCATTTTACAGATGAGAAAACTGAGGCTAAGAGACTCATTTGAGCTCAGGTCTTCCTGATTCCAAGTTCAAGACTTTATCCAACATACCCCTTAGCTGATCATAAATTGTATATATGTTAAGTTATACTAATGATTATATACATTATAACAAAAGTCAATATTCAAAAAGTATGAGATATCTTGTGCAGCAAAATAACTGTGTGGCCATGTATCATATATTGTATTTAACATCTACTTTAACATATTTAACATGTATTGGTCAACCTGTCATCTGGGGGAGGGGGTGGGAGGAAGGAGGGGAAAAATTGGAACAAAAGGTTTGGCAATTGTCAACGCTGAAAAATTACCCAGGCATATATCTTGTAAATAAAAAAGCTATAGTAAAAGCTAAATAAATTTTAAAAAGCTAAAAATAAAAGCTAAAATAAAAAAATAAAAGTATGAGAAAAAGGCCAAATAATATGTGAGGACGGAGTCAATATGTAGTCACTGGGGCTTACTGGGTAGGGAAGTGACATGGTCAGACCTGCCTTTTAGACCCGTTTGGTAGCTCTGCAGGGGATGGATTGAAGAAGGGAGATACTTGAGGCAGGAAAACCAGGGAGAAGGCATTGTCATAGAACAGGAACAAGAGAATGGTGACCTGGACTGGCTTTAGGAGTTAGACAGAAGGGGAGGGATTCAAGAAATTCTGCTAATTGATTGAATAAGTAGGGTCAAGGAGAGTAGGGAGTCATGGGCAATGTCAATCATTGTCCATACCTGAGTTATTGGAAGGACTTTGGAAAGAAGTTGGGTTTTGAATGAAAGGTGATGAATTCTTTTTGAGACATGTTAATTTAGGAGAAGCCTCATGGCTTAGTAAATAGAGCACTGAGTGCAGATTTAGGAAGAATTGATGTTGAAGTTTGGCTTTAGATCCTTACTAAAAGTGGGTGGTCCTGGACAAGTCCCTTAAACTCTGTTTGTCTGTTTCCTCATCTGTAAAATGGGGATTAAAAAAGGACCTAAATCTCCAAGTTGTGAAATTTAAATAAGACTTAAAATGGTGTTTGGCACATAATAAGCACTCTACAAATGTTGTCGTATGATTAAGAGACTAGAAGTTCAGAATGTTCAATAAGCAATTGGAGTAGTTTCAGGTTAGGGGTGGATAGACAGATTAAGAAGTTATCTAGATATGAGGCAGCGAGGTGGTGCAGTGGACAGAGCACCAGCTCTGAAGTCAGGAGGACCCAAGTTCAAATCAGGTCTCAGACACTTAACACTACCCTAGGCACAATTGGTAACCCCAACTGCCTCAGAGGAAAAAGTTATCTATATAAAGATAATAATTAAATGTAGAGAAGTTGATGAGGTTACCCAATAAGGAAATGTACAGAAAAAGGAAAAGACAGAGCAGAGATCTGGGGGAGTACATTCAATTATTGCTTCAAGTGGGTGGAACATGATCCATATTCCCACCTTTTGCCTGGTTGATCACAAACTCCTGGAGATCCATCCATGACCTCCTGGGAGTCACCTTAAAGTCTTCGTCTTTGGAAAACACTAGCATAGACACTCACCTTCCCTCCCTTCCGTAATAAGTCCATTATAAGCAATAATATCCCACTAATAGTGATTACGACTCTGACGATATTCATTCCCAAATGGCCTCTCACCTGAAAGAGAAATAAAAGCATCAGCTGTTTGGGTTGAGTAATAATCAACATTTATAAGACACATCAAAAGCTGCTGGGACTTCATGAGAATTCTCATTTTGTCGATAGGGAAATGGGGGCTCTAGGCACGTGAAATTGTGTCCACAATTCCACGGCTAGTAAATAGCAAGATTTGAATCCAGATCGGTTTACAGGTTCCACATCCTATAGCTGTCATATCAACTTAGGACTTGAAAGTACCTTAGAAAGTCTGGTCCAATTTTATCTTCCTGATAAGAAGAGAGATTTCTTGTAAGTGTTCAAGTAACTATAAAAACCTGATTTTCACACAATCCTGGGCACTGCCAAGGAAGGAGATGGGACTCCTAATTGACGGAATATTGAAGCCAAAGGAACACTGGGAGCCTGTGGCAGGGGTGCAGTCAGAGCTCCATCAGGCAAGAAGGACTTTTGAATAATTGCTTTCTCGGGAGGGAATATTGTTAATATGCCTCCTGTGGAAATTGGAGTAGTCCAGAGTTAGAAAAGATTTCAGAGGTTCCCAACTTCAAGCTGTACCAGGACAGAAATTGGTTCTTTAGCAACCCCAATGGATAGGCGTTTAGCTTCTGCTTGAACACTTTCAGCTATCTGAAGGCAGCCTGTTTAGACACCTTGTAAAAATTCACTAGACCATGACTTGTTATTTCCTGGAGTCTGCCATAATTCACATGGATTTGGGGCAGGAGAAAGGATTTATTTCCTTCTCTCCCCACCAGCTAATTAAAAACAGAAGATGAAAGAGAAATAACAGATAAGCTAATGAATTACAAAGTCCTGGGCACAACATATTATCCCTTTACTCTCTGTTCTCAGATTGAATTATAAGGGAAGCTTGGCCATTGACTAGGAAAAAAAATCCCCCTCTCCCCTTTTAAAAGTCCAGTCTACCAAGCCTTTGTCAGTCAAACAGTCCAAGAGGTCTAGGCTTTTGAGGAATAGGACCTCCTGTACCCCATAAAATGAATTTTTTGGGGGAGAGGAGGTTTTCCCTTACCCCCTTCCTATTGGTCATGGCATTGTGCTGGAGGAAGAGGAGACGCATGTCACTGAGGAATAGTGGGGAAGGAAATAGAGACATATGGTTGGATGGTAATGGCTGTTGTCCTTGTTCTCAAAGAGAACCAAATGACGTTAGTACGTTGGAGTTGAGTTACATGTGTCCGACTGCAGCTGAACAGACCCATTTGAGCTTGGAATGCTCTGCCATGGGTCGGACATGAGTCTCCAGTTAAACCAGAAACAGAAAAGAAGCAGTTTTGAGGAACAAAAGTTTTGCTGAAAGAGGGGAAAGCTAAATATGGATTCAGAAGAGAACCAACCCAGAGAACCCAGCTGAATAGTCCACTGGGTAAAGACACTTCCCCAAGGAGGGAAGCATCTTAGTCTCTGAGGTTATTGATGCCTCCTAGAACACAGTGTCCATCCATCCTTCTCCATAGTAACTCCCAGAGGACAATTCAATGAATGGCCATCTTGGACACCATCAGACATTGCCAAAAATACTGGAAAGAAGAGATGGTTTTATCTAGAAGGCTACATGGATCCTGAGGAAGTTCATCAAATTGAACTCTTCATACGTGAGACTGGTAACTTACCATGCATGGTATTGGTTCTTTTTTAGCTAATATTGAGAGAAATCCAGAAGCAAGGAACTGTAAGTTAAAAAAAAAAAGACAACCATTTATGCCATGAAGAACCCCAAACATTTTTCTTAACTAGATCCTCTGGTTGGATTATGGTTCTTTTCCTATACTTTAAGTTTCTTAATAGGCCTCCCACAACTTGGTACTTCTCTCCCTTGCCAAGCTGACCTTGAAATATACTCCTTTATACCTAGGGCAGCTATGTGGTACAGTGGGTAGAGCACTAGTCTTCCAGACTCATCTTTCTGACTTCAAATCTGGCTCAGACACTACTTGGGTGACTCTGGATAAACTGAGCTGGAGAAGGAAATGGCAGAGCTCTTTACTATCTATGCCAAGAAAACCCTAAGTGGGCTCACTAAGATTTGGATATGACTGAACAACACCAACATTTACTATGCTCCAGTTAAAAGAGTAGGGTTTTTTTCCCAGGTCAGTGCCTTTGCTCAGGCTGTGCCTTCCTCTTAGAATCCTTTTCCTGACACCTTTTCCTGACAAAGGGCTTTCTGCCCTTTGAAATCTTTCTCATGTATCTAGGCCCAACTCAAGCAACCCTACCTTTAGGGTGCAGACTCTCCAACAAGAGAGCACAGCACTTCATTCTCCCTCTTAATTTCTCCTTGTTCCATTCTCTTTTTTTTTCCTTAACGGCATTGCACAATGCTGGACTATTGTAATCTGTTTAATTTTGTTATCTTCTATTTGATTCTATACTGCTTTGGTTATTATATATTTTTCATCTAGCAGAGCATATTTTAACATAGAATCAATTTCCTAACTTTTCTTATAAAGTTAGGCAGAGGGCAGAGACCATGTCTCAATACATGAAAAAGGAGTGAAGGAACTACAATCAGAAATCTTGTGTTTGGATCCTGCCTCTGACACTAACTGTGTAACTCTGGGATCATTTAACTGCTATGTATCCCAGTTAACTTCACTGGACTTATCTCCTAAGTTATAGAAAGACCACCAAAAATGAGTTGATGATGATAAAAATCAGAATTATTCCTAGACTTATTTTGGTTTATGATTCAAGAGAGTCTGTTTCAAGGAGTGGACCTGAGAAAAGGGATTTGGGTGTTGGAAAGTATAATATAAAGGTAAACTGATAATTGAATTGGGTTGAAATATTACCTCCTTATTCAAATCTCATTCTCATTTTTTTCAAATGATTTTCAAGCAGGACAAGTCACTAGCCTGCTATTATTCTTTCATATTCAAAATTCACTGGACTATCAGAAGGGACAAAATAACAGCTTCTTTTGGTCCTTGATGAAAAGTATGAGGATTTATATTCACTCTCTTTAGGGTCACTGAAAGCATCCTTGCAGCAACCCCAGCAGAAGATAGATGATAGGTATTTCTTTCTGTTCCCACGAGAGGTTGATGTCTCTTGCTAGATCTCTATATATTGAGAGATCTTTTGTTCCAAGTAGCTTTAGGATTATGAGTATTTGACATGACAAGACCTATTAAAATGGTGTGGACTTTTTTTTTTCAGTTTAAATGGATCAGGGATAATTCCTATTAATTGTGGTCAATAGTATATTCTGTGACAGGAGTCCAAATCCAGTATAGTTTCTTGGTTGTTTTTTTCCAGCATATTTTAATATTTTTTATTTATAATGGGTATAAGAGTAGGGTGGGGATTGTCGTCCATTAGTCTATGGAAGATAATGAGCTTCTGATCATAATTCTGGCCATCAGGTCATGTCATGCTAGGTATTCAGGAGATACTAAATTTCTCTTGCTTACAATTATGTTGTTACACACTTTATACTGTTTCCTTCTGCAGTATTAGCTCAGCCATATCTCCTCTAGGTATTCCTAGAAGTTGCTGGATGTTAAAGATGGATGCTTCCTAGTTTCAGGCAGAAATCTCCTAGAGTACTTCTCTTTGGTTCAAAGAGATTTTCCCTGACCTTGGGGTTGGTGGAAGGGCTACCTTGAATTTATGAGCTATTGTGGGAAGAGAAGAACCTAGGGAATAGGGAATAGGAAAGACTCAGCAGCAATATAGCAGGAGAGGGGTTGTAGCCATGAGGTTTCCAGGATAGGAACTTGGATCCAGGGTATATACAGCTCCATATACAAGTGCATAAAGTATACTGAGGTGTATCCCACCTTGCTGAAAGCAGTATGGGTTGCAGATCTAAAGGAGGAGTCTCCATTTTCCTTTTCCCTTTTCCTGCTCTCTCTTCCTTTTTCCTAGGATTAGGGAAACTTCTGCTGCTGTAAAAGTTTGTTTGCCTTTTTATGCTTAAATATGTACTTTGCATCTTAATCCAATAATTGTGATTGAGCTGTTAGCCACTTACATTGCTAAAATATGTGGGATATTGGATGGGCAGGGGACTAGAAACACTGTTTATCAGCCTATGAAGAGAAATTTAGACTGCAGCATTTTTTCCAAAGTGAAATCTCTGGGTGGGAGCTCAGAACTAGTTAAATGAATTATTGATTCATTTTTACAACCTCCCAGAGCAGAGAGAAATTATTTTTTTTAAGGTTTCTTTAAGGAAATGAGATAGTAAAGGTGAGAAGCTGATTGTCCTGGTTGACATGAAGAAAGGATCCTCCATTCCCTCTCAAGTAGCTGGGTGCAAAGAGCACCACGCTGGGAGTCAGGAAAACTCATCTTACCCTAAGTTCAAATGTAGTCTCAGATACCAGTGTGACTGTGGGCACATTATTTTACCACGTTTGCCTCATTTTCCTCATCTGTCAAATGAACTGGAGAAGAAAATGGGAAACCACTCTAAAATTTTGGTAAATAAAACCCCAAAGTGGGATCACAAAGAATCAGGCATGATTGAAAATGACTGAACCACAATTGTTCTTTTTGATCTTGATTTGTGTTTTCATCGGAATTGAAAACTCCCAACAAGGAAACTCCTTCTATCAGTGCTAATTAGTGAATTATTCTGTAATTTCTTATCGTAGAGAATTGCAGAGAGGTGGGACTTGCTAAAGATTCTACAACCAGTATATCAGAGGTGGAACTTCAAATCTTTATTGTTGATCCCAAAGCTGCTTGTTTATTTACTAGGACATATTGATTTCATTAAAACATAATGATGAATATTATTAAGGTATATGATGAACGATGATGATACTGAGGGCTAGTTCTTAGGATTTCCATCTTAGAGGAGTAGAAGCAGAGGAACATATAGAGATAACTTGATGCCATTCTCTAGGTGTGTAAAATGATGCTATTCTTCCCACTTCCACCTTTTCCTCCTTTTTCTATTCCATCTTCTCCTTTTTCCCCTTCCTCTTCCTCCTTCTGCTTACCTTCCTCTTGGTCTTTTTTTCATTGTTTCCCTTTCTCTTCCTCCACTGGCCCAGGCCACCCCCTGAAGACCACACGGCTTTGTTCTACTTACACACAATCCTCCCCAGAATGGATATCCCGTAAAAAAGAGTAGTCTGGATGGTAAATAATAGACACCAAGGCCAAAGAAGATATGTATCAGGCCAATCATGATTTGTACAGCCTGTAGGGAGAGAAGAGGGCATTAGACAAGAGTGAGATTAATTCTGATCTAGAGGGATTTGGGATCATGACTAAAGAAATCTCTCTTCTTTCCAATGGAATCATGAGGAATAGAGAAAAGCTACCTTCTTCTAACAGTCAGGACTGCCCAGGACAAGGGAAATCCTGGTCCTTATGTGGTAGAGGGAATGAACAAAGACTCCAAAGAGGTCATAGGGTTAGCCCTTTTAGAGCTGGAAGGGACCTCAGATTTCATCCAGTCTCATCTTCTCTTTTACAGAGAAGGAAATTGAGGCAACTGAGAAATTAAGTGACCTATGCCAGACATTGCAATTTTGTTGGAATTGGGAGATATGTACTGGAGTTCTGGTTGAATCCCTTACTCTTAGTTGTGTGAGACCTTGGGCAAAACTCTAAATCTCTGTGAACCTCAGTTTCCTCATCCTGAAAGGGGGATAAGCAGTACTTGTATTACTGACCACACAGGGTTTTTCATGGTGAACATATTTTTTTTTTTGTAAAAAGATAATTAAAATAAACAAGCATTCATTTTCTCTTTCTCCTACCTCACCCCACACTGCACATGAAAAAGAAAAGTCATAAACAACATGTATAATATATCAGTATGATGTATACAATCATTTTCTGGATGGTCCACGTCCAAAAATATATGCCTCATCCTGCATCCTGAGTCCATCATCTCCATCAGGAGCTAGTTCACATTCTTTATCATTAATGATGGAATCCTGGTTGGCCATCGTATGGATCAGAGTTCTAAAGTCTTTCAAAGATATTTTTCTTTATAATATTTTTGTATAAATTATTTCCTGGTTCTACAGTAGTAGTGCTGCTATCTATCTATCTATCTATGTAATATATAGATATATATTAAACACATCAATCGTTTCTTCCTTTCTTTGATATCTTTGGGAACAAAGGACTATATCTATTATAGCTGGATCATAATAATATATGCAGTTTATTGACTTTGGGGCATAGCTCCAAATTGCTTTCCAGATTGGCTGGACCAAGTCATATGTCCATCAATAGAGCATTATCGTGTCTGTTTTCTCATAACCCGTTCACCTTTCGTCAACGTTACCAATGTAAAGGTTGTGAGGTGGAAACTCAGAGCTGCTTGAATTTATATTTTTCAAAATGATTAGTGATTGGAGTATTTTTTCACATGCTTATTAATAGCTTGAAAATTTGGAAACTTCTAGTTGTATCCTTTGGTATTTCTATCAATTGGAGATTGACTCATATATTTAAGTTAGTTCCTTATATATCTTAGAAATGAGAACTTTATCAGAGAAACATGCCACAGAGATGTTTTTTTCTCCCAGTTAACTATCTCCTTGATGAAAGAGTTTTGTAAAGCTCAAAGTGTTAAAGAAATGTCGATTATTATTGTTGTTGTTGCAAAGTATAGTGGATAAGAGTTCAAGTCCCGTTTTCAATATATACTGACAATTTGACTCTAAAGGACAAGTCATTGTCTATTCCACTCTGTTACTTCCTAAAGATTTCACCCATAAATTATTGATTTGCATTGGTGAAGTTTCTGTTCTATGAGATTCCCAAATGGATAAAATTGATAAAACCTTTTCTTTTTCCTCTCTGGATCTTAATGTTTTAAGCCAGTCAAGAAAAGTGTTCCACGACCTGCCATCTGGCTCTTAAGTTTTAGAAATTATCCCATTGATGGGCGCAGTGTCCAATCACCTGGAATCCTCTTTCACCATTTCTCTGGTGGCCTGGAGGAATTCTGGATCATAGCATTTTGAGTTAGAAGGGACCTTAGGGATCAGCTAGACCAATCTCCCCTTAAGAATCTACTTGACATTTATTAGAGAGATTGGATCATTGGCTCAGGGTCCCATAATTAGTCAGTGGCAGAACTGGGAGGAGCTGAGACTTTGACCTTGATTTCAAGTCCTGGCTTTTCTGATAGGGTGTGAAGTGATGTGGATATAGGACATGTAGGGAGTTAATCAGTAAGTTCATAAAATCACAGCTTTAGAACCACAAGGGTCACAGGTTGGCACATTGTAAATGCATAATAAATGCTTGTTGACTGATTGATTGACATCAGTCTTTCCTCCTTTTTTTTCCTTTTTTTGAGGCACTTTCAGAGATCAGAGCCCTGAGAACTGACCCTACTCCTGCCTGGGAGAGCCTCCCACATTTTTATAGGACCCCAAGGACCAACTGACCACACCCCCTTCCCCCCCCAAGTCAAAGAGATGACAGGATCCAGGCAGGACCTTTCAGAATTTCCTTGCTAAGTCCCTGGGCCCCAGTACTAAAGGGACAGATTCAAAGCCATGCATGATCTCCAGATGCAAAACGTTGAGGTTTTACCCCACATCCTGCAAATTGACAAAATTTCATCATCGTATTGGAGGGGTTACGGAATGACAGGTACATTGTTGGTGGATATGCAAAATGGTCCAACCATTGTGAAAAGCAATTTGGAATGATGCAAATAAAGTGATTGAAATTTCTATTCTCTTTGAACCAAATTGCTTTCCAACAGGATTGTTTTGATTCATGTTTCACAGGGATTATGTCTCCTATGTGGGAGGGTTGATTAAATTTGTATATTTGTGATTATACCTTCTGAAACAAATATTCCTTTGTAAAGAAAAAAATACACAGGTATACTTGGAAAGGGCTTTTCTGGAGTTTAGAATCAAAAGATCTCTAGCACCCAATTTCTCCCTGATGTCCCCTCTGCAAATTTCCCCTCTTCCTTTATCCAGATGCAACTTTCAGCCCCTTTTAGGAGAAAAAAAACCCCTCAAAACCATACTCACCCCGAAAGAGTTGATCTCCTCATTTACGAATTTCTTGACATCAAATTTAGAAAAGTCTACAAACGAAAAGGACTGATAGGATTGATTCATAGTGTGTGTGGCTTCTGGGTTAAGCACAGTGGGATTCTGGTTCACCATGGGTGAGTTCTGTAGGTTGGTTGTTCCTGTCACATTCATAGCCGCCATTGGTGAATGTTGGAAATTCGCCATTGCCACGGGATCCTGGATCACCATGGAAGGACTTTGAAGCTCTGTGGGTGCATTTGTCAAGTCTGACATGCCAGGGGGATTCTGGAGCACCATCTGTGGACCATTGAGCTCCATGGATGCCTTCGGTGAGTTTGGGGTGCCTTTGACATGTTGCATCACACTTACGGGGAGCTGTAAGTCTGTCACCCCTGGGGCTTGTTCATAGCCTCTGAAAACCACAGGTTGATTGGTCTGGGTAGCGTTTGCATTGTCTGAGATGACAACCATAGGAGTTCCATTAACAGCAAAGCCTGGGGATGCCATGTTATTACCGATTTCTGAAAGGGACAAATTAAGGAAATACATTTTCCTCTTGGAGAAGATTTGATTTCTTTTGATTTCTAGCATCTTCATTAAGAGACAAAGGTGCTGGGCCTAACTTACCTCCCCTCCAAAGGAGTACACAAACCCAAATATCCCTGCAATTCGATTGATTCAATTCTGTTCTACAAACATTGATTGACTGTCTACGTGGGGCTAGGCGAATCAAGAAACCCTGAGTTCAAGTGTGGTCTTAGATTCTTATTAGCTTCATGATTGTGGGGCAAGTCTCTTACTCTCTTCCAGCCTCACTTCTCTGAAAAATGGGGATAATTATAGAACTTTATAGAATAAAATGAGTTTTTTTGTAAAATACTTTATAAAATCTTAAAGTGACATAAATATGAATGACTATTGTAACTCATGTACTATTTCTGTGCTAATTGGTCCTATTCTTGTGGAGTTTCCATCAGATAAAGTCAACAAGTATTTATTAAACACTTACTATCTGTGATGTGTTTGGTATCTGCAGTCAGGGAGACTCATTGTCATAAGTTCAAATCTAGCCTTATTAGTTGAATGACCGTGGGCAACAAAGCCTTGTTTCCCCAGTTTCCTCTTTTGTAAAATGAGCTGGAGAAAGAAATGGCCAAGCACTCCACTATCTCTGCTAAGAAAACTCCAAGTCTCAAACTTGGACACAACTGAATAACAACAACAATGATTTAAATGCTTTAAATACAACTCCTGTCCTATTCCCTCCGTTCAATCCTGCTTTTTAAAACTTATAAATCATGGAAATAGAATTAAAAAAAGAGAAGGAGGTTTCCTTAGTGTGATGTCTCTGGTTTGCAGGAAACGCTGAGAAGATGATCAGGATGAAATCGATTTTACTTTATAGAGACAGAGAGCTCCGGCTCATAAGGGGTAGGTGATTTGCCCAAGATCACACAGAGAGAAGAAATGAAAGTGCTGGGAATGAGAGACAGGCTTTTTGTTTCCCAGCCTACCATCTACACTGGCTCCATTCTAGAAACCCTCATTTCTCCTTTTACTAAAATAATGGAGGTGATTAGAGAAGTTACATCCTAACTTCAAATACCATGTCCCCTCCATTCTGTATGTTCTGCAAATTGTTTACACATCTGCTGCTTTTATCTGGGCTAATTAAGTTCTCAGAGTCAAGGTCTAGAAACAGTGGGCTACATTTCATTAACTCTTTGGGGGTAATTCCATAGACTCCACTTTCTGGGACATAGAAAAAGGAGTATATAACGTATGTGTGTGTGCATGGTGCAGCTGCAGGTCTGTTTGCACATCTGGATTCTATATTTGTGCCTGCATGTTTGCAAGTGTTTGGCTAGAGGGTTTGTGTGTCTGCATGTACCTGTGTGTGTGTGTAAGTGTGGATGCCTTTGATACGTATTAACTTATTCTTCTCCAACTTTAATTGCAACTCAGCCGATCGTAACTCACTTCTCAATGAGCAAAATATGGCCCAGATAATTGACCAATCAATAAATATTGATTACTATTGATAGTAATAACTAACTTTTCTGTAGCAATTTGAAGTTGGGAGTTTGTTGTTGAGATTATTTCTAGAAATGTATGGAAATGTTCATCCTCCACCCAGCTGTCAAATAGTCTTCTAAAGCACCGATCACATCACCCAGCTCCCTCCTATCCCTACCCCATGAAAGCATTATCAAGCATTTACCAGTTTTAGGCAGGGGCAGGGTCCTCAAAGCTATGATGCTATGCTTTTAAATACCCTCCACATTTTCTGAGCTGGAAATGCACTCTTGGACTGGATTAGAAGCCAGAGCTGTTCATATTATCCAGGTTCTCTTGACACGAAATCCCAGAATTCTGTGAGTTCTATATTTATCTTCTTGTTATTCATAGGATTGAGAGGCAGCATAAATGACATTGGATTTGTAGTTAGGAAGACCTGGATCCAAATCTCATTGCTGACTATTGATGTGACAGTGGTTAAATTTCCTTATCTATAAAATGAGGGGAGTGGGACTGGAGCTTTCAGCTCTAAACTGAAATGATGAAATATATCCTTTCCCTTCAGTTTACAAAAGGAGAAACAAATAGAGCCCTAGCTTTGGGAGAGGACTTGTCAGGAATATCCAGTAAATACAGAGTCCGGAATTTGCATCCAGGTTGTCTGACTCTATAGCTATGATTTTTCCCAGGAAATAAGCCATGATTATTGTTGTTGCTGTTTGTTATTTTTTATCTTTCCAATACAGAGGGTTAGAGTGATGGAATCTCTTGATTAGAACCCAGTCAAATGCAACAAAGCCTTTCCTCCTTAAAACCTTTAAGGGATCATTCGGGTTCTCATCTCTTCCCCCTGAGACTCAGAGCATCCCCCCTGTTCTTTGCCATCCTTTGTATCCGAAGATGACCAAAAGGACATCACTATGTCAGAGTCAAGTTACCGTGTGCCCGACCAATATGAGCTCAAAAGATTCTGCCACAGGTCGGACACAAATAGTCCCATGAACGTTGGGAGCAGAGTCTCTGATTTTGCGAATGTCACGTTTCTTTTGAGCTAATTCAGGTCTGCTTTGCCCCTAGAGCACAGCCCCTTCTCTGATAAGGGGACGCCATGCTGGGCGGTCCTGTGCCAGGGTCTCCCGTGTCATACTATCAATTCTCATCTCCTCCCCCTGAGACTTAGAGCATCTCCCTGTACCCAGTCCTTGGATTACCACCTAGCAGAAAGAATGAGGTTGTATAGACTCACCACCCTGCTCCAGCTATCGCCGCTCAGGTCTGGCACCCTAGGGGCTCTGTGGGCTTCTGCAACCCTGACCCAGAAGCTCAGAGTAACAGGGCAAAAAAATGAAATATCTCCTGAAATTACAAAGTCCTCTCAATGGTTTCGTTTTTTGTCAATAAACTCCTTATCGAATTTTACTGTTAGCTTTCTTTCACTTTTTAGAGCCTTGATAGACAGATGGGGTTTGGGTCAATAGTTAATGTTTAGACCCATTATTAGATTGGGATTACTTAGAAGTAGGAATGTCTCTCTGTAGCAGAAGGTACAATTTGAAGGTAGTCCAAATGATATTGTCAGATTCCTTCCAACCATTATCAGTTATAATAATATTTTTAGCTACCATCTACATAGTACTTTAAAGTTTACAAAGCACTTTACACATCCCATTGATCACAGCATCCCTAGAAGAGAGGAGCTATTATTAGTCTCCATTTTATAGAGGTAAAGTGACTTGCCCAGGATCACACAGCTAGTGAATGACTGAAACTGCATTTGAACTCAGAGTTTCCTGACTCTAGGTCCAGCATTCTATCCATTATGCCACTTGTCTCTGTTCCCCTCAAGCTTTCCCTCATCCTCTAAGAGAAAAGAATATATAGAGAGAGCTGAATGGAATCTCAAAACTCATCTGGTCATTTTACAGATGAGGAAACTGAGGACCCCCAGGACTTAAATGATCTATTCAAGATCACGCTAGTAGTTAGTAGAAAGCCGCAACTTCTTTTTTTTTCCTCCTCAGTAATATTTTATATAGTTTCCAAAACTCATTTTTGTAAGATTTTGAGTTTCAAATTTCTCTTCCTCCTTTACCTCTCCCCTCCCCAAGATAGCAAGCAATGTAATACAATATTTATCATAGTGTACAAGAAAAATCTAGACACAAAAAAGGAAAAAAAAACACAGGAAAGAAAAAGCAAACAAACAGAAATGGTGAAAATACTTTGCTTCAATCCATATTCACTCTTCACAGCTCTCTTTCTGGATGCAAATGGTACTTTTCATCCCAAGTCTACTTGAATCACTGCATTGCTGAGAAGAGCCAAGTCCATTCTTTGGCTCTTTTCCACAAAGAGGGGTTTCAGACCATAGACTTGTGATGGAGAGAGCCACATGAACCCAGGGAGAGCACTATAGGGACTGAATGGATCATAACATGATAATTGCATTTTTTTGTTATTGTTGTTTGCGTGTTTATTTTTCTTTCTCATTTCTTTCCCTTTTTGAGCTGATTTTTTTTTTTTGTGCAGCATGATAATTGTGGAAATACGTATAGAAGAATTGCACATGTTTAATGTATATTGGATTATTTGCTGTCTAAGGGAGGAATTGGAGGAAGGGAGGGAGAAAAATTTGGAGCACAGGTTTTGCAAGGATAAATGTTGAAAACTATCTTTGCATATAATTTGAAAATAAAAAGCTATTGTTAAAAAAGAGCCAAGCCCAACACAATTAATCATTACATATATATAATTTATATATATGTGTGTGTGTATATGAATGAGGTTCATTTTAAAAATATATAGAGAACTGAAGTCAAATTTATAAGAATACAAATCATTCCCCAATTGATAAATGGTAAAAGGATATGAACAATTTTCAGATGAAGAAACTAAAGCCATCTATAGTCATATGAAAAAAATACTCTAAATAACTATTGATTAGAAAAATGAAAATTAAGACAACTCTGAGGTGCCATCTCACACCTCAAGATCTCAAGAAAAGATAAAGATAAATGTTAGAAGGGATGTGGGAAAACTGGAACATTGGTGCATTGCTGGAGTTATGAAACGATACAACATTCTGGAGAGCAATTTGGAACCCTGACTGTGCCCGAAAGGCTATAAAACTGTGCATACCCTTTGATCTAGCAGTGTCACTCTTGGGTCTGTATTCCAAAGAGATCATAAAAGAGGGAAAATGACCCCACACCATCTGCAAAAATGCTTGTAGCAGCTCTTTTTGCAGTGGCAAGGAATTGGAAAATGAGTGGATGCTCTTCAGTTGGGGAATGGCTGAGTAAGTTATGATCTATGAAAGTAATGGAATATTATTGTTGTATAAAGAATAGGCGATTTCAGAAAGTCCTGAAAAGATTTACATGAACTGATGCTTACCAAAAAAAGCAGGACAAAGAATACATTGTACATAGTAACAGCAAGACTGTGTGATGATCAACTATGATAGACATGATTCTTCTCAGTGGTTCAGTGATCAAAGGCAATGCCAATAAACTTTGGGAGAGGGAATTATGGAGACTGAATATAAATCAGCATATGTTATGTTCACTTTTTTTGTTTTCTTTTTTTTCCATGTTTTTTCCCCTTTTATTCTGATTTTTTTCTCCCAACATGATTCATGAGGAAATGTGTTAAAAAAATTAATGAATGTACATGTGTAACCAAAAAAATAATGTTGTCTTAATGTGCATCAAAAGAAAATAAAAATAAATTTCAAAAAAGAAACAAGGTCTTTATCAGAAATATTGGCTGTAAAAATTGTTTCCCAGATTTTTCCTTTCCTTCTAATTTTGGCTGCATTAGTTTTATTCATGCAAATCTTTTTTTAATTTAATGTAATCAAAATTATCCATTTTGCATTTTGTAATGTTCTCTATTTTTCTCTGGCCACAAATTATTCCCTTCTCCACAGATTGACAGACAGACTATCCCTTGCTCTACTAATTTGCTTATATATGATTTTATCTTGGAATAGGGTGTGAGATATTGGTGAATGTCTAATTTTTACCATACTATTTTCCGATTTCCCTGACAAATTTTATCATATAATGAGTTTCTATTCCAGAAGCTGGAGTTATTGGGTTTATCAAACATTAGATTACTCTAGGCATTGACTATTGTGTCTTGTGAAACTAACCTGTTCCATTGATCAACTTCTCTTAGCCAGTACCAAATGATTTTGATGATTGCTGCTTTATAATATAGTTTTCGATCTGGTAGGCCTCAGCCATCTTCCTTTGTATTTTTTCTATTAATTCCCTTGAAATTCTTTTTGCTAATATTTTATTTAGGATTTTAGCATCAATATTCATTAGGGAGATTGGTCTGTAATTTTCCTTCTCTGTTTTGAACCTACTGTCCTTGAAATTCTTGACCTTTTGTTCTTTTAGATGTTATTTTTTTTCTAACAAAGAGCCACAATTTGAACTAAATTCAGCTTTCTCCCCACTGTCCTATGTTTCTTTTGAGTGTGAATTTGAATCCCAACTCTGCTGTTGACTCACTGTGTGACAATGGTAGTCACTAATCTCTCACAGACTTGATTTCCTCATTTGTAATATAGGGAGAAGAAGAGCACTTACTTCATTTTTTTTTTGGGGGGGGGAAGAACCCATGAAATAATATGTGTTATGAAGTGCTTTGTGAACCATAGATCATTATATGACTATTAACAATTATTAACTTTTATTTCCATAGGACCTTAAAGTTTACTTTAAGTAAACTTTAAGGTTTACAGAATGGTCTCTGGGAGCTAGGAATTAGCCTAGATAGCTTCGTTTCTCTTCCTTGTATCTTGGGGACATTTGGAGGGGATGTCGGATGTAAGGCTTAATATAAATGCAACTGAAGTTCTTTAGAAGCATTGGAGCCAGAGTTCTATGGGGACAGTGGGTGCCTCACACAGAGGGGGCTGTATGAGGGTCTTGTTCATAGGATGATAGATGTGAATTTGAAGGGAACCCCAAATGGCTTCCAGCTTAGAACCTCCAATTTAGATCATGAGTTGACATCTGAAGGAGGTTCATGACTTCCCACGCTGCCACAGGTCATAAGTGATAGGGCTGGACTAGAATGAAAGGCATCTGACCCCAAATCCAGAACTCATTTTTCTGTACCATACAGAGGACAGAGATTAGTCTAGTTTGGCTGGAGCCTTGAATGCATAAGGCTGAGAGAAGAGGATGAGACAGTGGGGGGAAGGTGGGCCTGGAGCCAGATTGTATTCACTCACCAATAGGGAAATTCCTCTAGATGCAAAAATGTTTATAGCAGTCCTTTTTGTGGTGGCCAGGAGATCATTGTACACGGCAACAACAAGATTATACGATGATCAATTCTGATGGACGTGGCCCTCTTCAACAATGAGATTAATCAAACCAGTTCCAACTGTTCAGTGATGAAGAGAGCCATCTACACCCAGAGAGGACTATGGGAACTGAATGTGGACCACAACAGAGCATTTTCACACTTTCTGTTGATGTTTGCTTGCATTTTGTTTTCCTTCTCAGGTTTTTTTCTTTCTAGATCAGATTTTTCTTGTACAGCAAAATAACTATATAAATATGTACACATATATTGGATTTAACATATATTTTAACATATTTAACATGTATTGGACTAACTGCCTTCTAGGGGAGAGGGTTGGGGGAAGAAGGGAAAAATTTAAAACAGAAAGTTTTGCAAGGATCAATGTTGGAAAAATTACCCATGTGTATGCTTTGTAAATAAAAAGCTTTAATAAAAAAATAGATTGAGATTATTTTTTTTTTTTACCATGAAGGGATTCGGTTTATAAGATGCCTCTAGAAAAGGGCATTCAAAATTCTGCTATTCTACACAGACAGAGCCCCATACTTTTTTCACTCCAAGAAAGCCACTTATCTTTCCTCATCCTCAGTTTTTCTGGCTGAAAAGTCAAGACAACATGTCTTAGAGTGTGAAAATCTCTGCTGCCCTTTGAAGAGGGGCGGCTACTCTGGTGTTTTCTGGGAAAAAATAGATGCCCATCAACTAGGGAATTTCTAAATACACTGTGGTACTTGAGTGTCATGTGCTGAAAGAAATTATGGATATGCTAAGTACGGAGAAAACCTAAGGACTGCCATGGAATGAAATAAAGGAAGCCCAGAAAAACAGTGCACACAATGACTTCTACAGTGTAAGTGGCTGGAAAACCAATGATAGGGCAAGTGAAATTGAATGGCACAGAATTATAATGGCTGAAGAAGAGACAGAAGAAGGTCTTTCCTCTTCCCTTCTTGGTAGAGGTGGAGGCTATTGATATAGAACACTATGTATCATGACAGATGACCCCCTTTTTGGGGGATACATTAGTTTTGTCAAACTATTTAAAAAATACTATTGCTATATATTTAAAATACTACATTTTGTGTAGAGTTAGGGTTAATGCCATAACTTTTCCCAGAATCCCTTACTTTAGTGTCATCCCATTAACCAAGAATTTTTTAAAAGAAAAAAAATATTAAGTGGAAGGAAAGGGAAAAACCAAGAAGAAATGATCAAATCATTGAAAAAAAACCTGATATACTGTTACACACTGATGATCTATTCTTTCCTCCATATGTACGAAGGAAAAATAGTTTCTCTTTCTCTTTCTTTTAAAATTCTTTATTATAAGGGATTAGTTTCTGGGAGACAGAGGAAGTGGAGGAAAGGGAGGAATACATTTGGAAGTTATGTAATGTAAAAGGATATTAATAACGGTTTTTAAACCAGAAAATACATAATAAATAAATCATTTTTGAGCTAAAAACAAAAGAAGAAAAAATTTCCCAGAGATCATGTCTCAAATCAGCGTTTTGCACATGCAAACTGTCCCGACCTGGAAAGGCCTGCCCTCAAGGTGACTTGGAGTCATTTTCTCATTTTAAGACGTGGAGGATTTGCACAAGGATTTAATGGGAAAGGAGAGTGAGTGAGGGCTGCCCATGAATCTATTCAGTCTTCAATCATCTTTGATTCTTGGTCTAAGGGTCAAACTGAGGTACCACAGCCAGGACACTCTTGGGTGTAGGCAGCTTTTATCCATCACCAAGAAGGATGGAAATGGATTAAGAAGATTCAGGAGACCTGGGAAGGTATCATTTTTTCCCCTGGGAAAAGTTCCTCCTTGGACTGGATTATGGTTGACCATTGACGACAGTCAAGGGGGGCCTAGATGCAATTTGAGGGATGATCATTGGATTTACTATGGGAACCGGGGGAACAGTTGCAGCTCCAACCACCTGAAATTAAGAGAAAGAAGGGATGATGATGATCTCCTTCACTCCCTGGGACTTTCTTATAGTTCCTTGCAAGGGCAGGAAGAGTAGATGTCATTGACTCGTGAGACTGGAAGAATCCCAGGACTCACCTGGTTGGACTGGAAGCAGACTATGAGGCATCCAGAATGAGAGGAAATGCAGGTGATGACCAACTCCAGGATAGAAAAGAGAAGCAATGTGGATGAGATCCCCTTTCCTGAGGGCTGAAAACAGAAAAAATAGGGAGCGTCCTCTCTGGAGGGACTCAGGACGGTGACTTTTGTCTCCAGAGAGACAAGTGTTAGTTCTCTCTGGCTGCTCTCTGCAGTGTAAGGGCAATACGGCAGCTTGAAGGGTAGTGGGGGTAATGGATGGTGCTGGGCTCAGGAGTGGAGTGGACCCCCCCCAAGGCTGCTGGGTTACAGGGAAACCTAGAGACTCACCACTATATAATAGGAGGTGTGGGGGGAGATGGGGTAATGATCAGGATAGAGGCTCAGCTCCATGATGAAGAAGATGATACCTATGATTGAGAAGATGGCACTGATGATGTTCATTCCCACGCTCCTGCTCATCTGAAAGATACAATGGGGCGTGGGAACTGCTGAGTGTGGAAGAAGAGGTGTGTGTGAGTGTGAGTGTGTGTGAATGTGTCATTGTATGTGTGTGTGTGTCAGTGTGTGTGTCAGTGTGTGTTTGTGTGAGAGTATGTGTGTGTGTGTGTCAGTGTGTATGTGTCAGTGTGAGTGTGTTTGTGTGAGAGTATGTGTGTGAGTGTGTGTGTGTTTGTGTGAGAGTGTGAGTGTGTGTGTGTCAGTGTGAGTGTATTGTGTATGTGTGTGAGTATGTGAGTGTGAGTGTGTGTGTGAGTGTGTGTTTGTGTGTGTTTGAACCAGCCCAGATGGGAAATGGAGCAGGTCAGAACATGTGTAAGAACAAGTGGGTGCACATGAACTTTCCCAAATACTCACAAAGCACACACACACATACACACATACACACACACACACACACACACACTAATATATTCATATACATATTTTACACAGGTGATTGACTGAAAGTTTGTTACGCGCCCTTTGTGTGCCAGGAACTGTGCCCGGTGAGTGGATGTCTGCCCACGGTAGCCCCCCTCCCTGTCCACAGCCCCCCCCTTTGGGCCCACACATCCGATGTCCAGCTTTTGCAAGCAGTCGGAATGATCCTCAGGCAGTCTCCGGTCGGTAGGACTTACTATGCAGTAAGTGGCAGATGCCTTCTGGGATAGCACAGAGAGGGTTCCGGAAATGATAAACTGGCACAAAAGAAAGAAGGTGCGTTAGCCGGAGAGCAGCTGGCTCCCCCTTTTGAAACCCCCCCTGGGTCCAATGGTGCAGGACTAGGGGGTCATCTCTATGACAGTCCTTTCTCTTCACCCACCCTCGGTCCCTTAGCATACAGGACCTAGAGAGATGGGCAGTCCGCTGCCCTCCCTCCTGCATTTCCTTCCTTCTCCAGGGGAAGCTGTTTTAAATTCCATCCCACTCTTCGTGACTCCATTTGGAATTTTCTTTTTGGAGATACCAGGGTGGTTCTCCACTTCCTATATCCATTTTATAGATGAGGAAACCGAGGGAAAGGGGGTGAAGTGACTTGCCCAGGATCCCACAGCTAGGCAGTATCCGAGACTGGATTAGAACTCAGAAAATGATGATTCTTCTTGACTTCAGGTCCAGCACTCCACCCACTGGGCCATCCTGCAGCCAGGGATAAGTAGGGGACTTCATTCCTTAAGTATCCCCTCCCTGGCTACTCCTTGCCTACCCTTTCCCTACCATGGCAAAGGGAGTTATATTTGTGCCCCAAACATCTACTTGGTCTTTGAGCTCACGCTCTGTCTGCTTTGGGGCATTTGGGAACATCTGGAGGAATGATTAGCTTCTTTTTTTTAATCCAGATGTTCTTATAGATATCAGGGTCACCTCTTTAGTTACTCATTTTCCTTTTCAGTTCTTTCCTCTTCTCTGCCCAAGACTTGAGACCACTATCAGAGAGTCTCCCCTTAATCCTGGTTCTATCACTTATTACTGGATGACCTTGGATATTAAACTTACAGTTTCCTCAAAAGATTAAATGAACTCTAACTTAATCCTTTCAGCTCTAAATCCATTAAGCTATAGCCTCGCTCTTTATCCCTACTCCATATTTCTTCTTTCTTTCTTTTTTTTTTTTAATTAAACCTTTTTATTTTTAGAATATATATATGGATAATCTTCAACATTTACCCTTACAAAATCTTGTGTTCTAATTTTTTCCCTCCTTTCACCCCCCAACCCCTCCCCTGGCTGGCAAGTAATCCGATACACGTTAAACATCCTACTCCATGTTTCCTTCCCATTTATTCCTGGCTGGTTTCCCTCTAAAGTCATAGTTAGTGCCGCTGATAATTAGGACCAGTAATACTGGACCTTGACTGGGAAGCTTGAGGAGTCACACTGGGACAGAGGGAGGAGCAAATAGATTCAGCACCCAATGTGTGAGCTTGGCTGGAAGAGGCCGAATGCAAGGTGGGGAAATGTCTGGACTGGACGTGCTCTGAAGGCAGTCACTGTGTTCTATTTGATCTCCAGATTCCCAGTATCTCTTGCAGTGCTAAATGCTATAAAACATGTACCGATTGAAATTTTATCATGTAATAAAAAGAGGAAAAGTTAAGGATGGAAAAGGAGAAGGAAAAAGGGAGAGAGGCAGGGATGAAGAGAGAAATGAAGAAGGAAGGATGGAGGCTGAGATGAGAAAGGACGTCAGCTCCATTCAGCAAATGTTTATTAAATTGTGCAGGGCAGGATGTTGTGCTGGCTCTGCAGATACACAGATAATTATGCTTCTTTAAACATTTCCTTTCTCCTTATGGTAGCCTGAGATGTGTCTGGAATTCCCCCTCTATTCTTTCCCTCATTAACTTTTTGTTTTTTTTTTTAGCAAGAAAATTGACGTTAAATAACTTGTTCAGGGTCACACAGCTAGTAACTGTTAAGTGTCTGAAGTCCTCCCGATTCCAGAGCCAGTAGATTTCTATCAACTGAGTCAATTAGCTGAGCCCTCATTAATTTTTTTTTTCTGTGTTTTCTAGTTTTTTGGTAGGGGTTTACTAGTATACAATTTTTGCACATGACAATGATTTTCATTTACAAGAATACTTTGAATATGTTGATCATCGTTAACAGCAACAACAATTAATAGCAATAGTTAATAGCAATCTACTTACTGAAATTCCTCCCCAGTAGGGATACCCTCCGAAAAAAGAGATTGAAGTGTATCCCCTGATTACTGTAGTCACTAGAACAGTTCCAAAGCCAATGTGCAGCAGTCCAATTATGATCTGGATGGCCTGTCAGGGGAGAACACAACTGAGACACATTTCATTCAGATGAATTTAACCTCTTAGATCTTGGTTGATCTTCCCCCCCAAAACCATTTGCCACTAACTTTCAACAAACACAGAATTTTGTGGGGGAAGGAATCTCTGAACTCTTGTGTTCTTCAACTTCCTTTCCACCTTTCCCACTGACTTTTAATGTGGGTTTATTTAAGGAGGTTTGGTTGTGTTTAAACATTACTTTTTGAGCCCTTTTATTCTTACTAGTTTCTTTGTCTCTGAAAGGAAGGTTGTCCTTTCTTGGAATCCCTTAAAAGAAATGGTACCAATTTAATAAACATTAATTAAGCATATATTCAGTCTTATTATCTCTCCAGGAGATTATCTTGTATTTACAGTTTGTATCTGCTATTCTGTCTGGTTTCTACTTCATGGAACAAGATGCCCCTCCAAAAATTAACTCTTCACTTCTAATCTCATCATGATGCTGCCAACTCAAGCCTTGACACCATGTCCCTCAACCTCTCCCCAGATCCTAGAGCTGGAAGGTATAGTATCAATTCCTCTAAAGCTTTCCTTTATGGGAGGCAGATAATGGGCTTTCAGTTCATTCACTTTACAGCTGCTTTTCTGCCTGGTCTTAACTCCATGGAAAGAGATGCATTCAACGTATCTCTTGATGCCTCCACCTTACTTTCCCACATCCCTTTGCATGATTTAGTAAACTCATTGAGAGTAGAAGACTTTCTTTTTCTTATTTGTATCATCAGCCCTTAGTACAGTACCTAGCACATAATAGGCACTTAATAAGTGCTTTTTGTTCCTTCATGGATCACTGTCTTGTTTTGGGAGGGTTTGTGCAGCTCAATGAAAGTCTGGAAATTATGGCTTTCAGAGGTACCTACGATGGACAAGTCATTGGGTAGAGTTCTGACAAAAAGTGATCCACCGGAGAAGAAAGGAAGTAGCCAACCACTCCAGTGTCTTTGCCAACAAACCTCCATGGGCAGTACTAATACGATAAAAGAAATGATATTGGAAGATGAATCACTCATATTGGAAGGTGTCTAGTTCGCTCCTGAGGAAGAGGATAGATTAACTACACGTAGCTCTTCCTGTGACTCAGATCATGAGCTTCTTATTGCAAAATTCAGACAAGCAGGGAAAAATAATCAGACTATCTAGCTTTGATCTGGATAACATCCCTTATGAATATAAAGTAGAGGTGATAAATAGATATCTGATAGGTAAAGAGCTTGAAGAACTCCTGGATAGAGGTTTGCAATATTGCATAGAGAACAGCAACAAAAATACATTCCAAAGGAAGAGAAGAGCAAGAAAACAAAATGGCATCTGATAAGGCTTTAGAAGTAGCTGAGAAAAGAAAGAAAGTAAAAAGTAAAGGAGATTGGGAAAGCTATACCCAACTAAATGCAGAATTTATTTTCTTAAATGAGCTATGCAAAGAAATAGAAGAAAACAAGAGAATCGGGAAAACAAGAGATCTCTTCAAGAAAATCAGAGATTTCAAGGAACATCTCCTACAAAAAAAGGCACAATAAAAGATGAAAAATGTAGGGATGTAAAACAAATTTGTGTGAATGACAACAAAATGTGGCAAGTCCTCAAGAAGATGGGAGTAGCAGACCCTCTTACTTGTTTCCTGAGGAACCCTTATGTGCCTGAAAAGGAATATGGGACAATTGATCGGATTAGGATCAAAAAAGGAGCATGATAAAACTGTATATTGTCACCTTATTTAACTTATATGCAGATAACATCATGTGAAATGCCAGGCTGGATGAATGAAGACATGAATTAAGATTGCTGAGAGGAAAATGAACAATCTATAGACAACATCACTCTGATGGTATAAAATGAAGAAAAATTAAGAAGTCTCTTGATGAGGGAGAAAGAGAAGAGCATAAAAGCTTACTTGAAGCTTAACATCAAAACCCAACAATAACAAAAACAAATCTAAGATCTTGGCAACTGATTCCACCACTTCCTGGCAAATAGAGGGAGAAAAAAATGGAAGCAGTATCAGATTTTATATTCTTGAATACAGAGATTACTGTAGATAAGAAATTAAAAGATGTTTGCTCCTTGGAAGGAAAGCTATGACAAATTTGGACAGCACACTAAAAAAAAAGCAGACCACCTTGCATCCATATAGTCAAAGCTTTGGTTTTCCAGTAGTAATTTAGGCTGTGAGAGTTGGAATATAAGGAAAGCTGAGCACCATAGAACTGATGCTTTGAGAGTCCCTTGTTCAGCTCTTGGGAGCCAAGGGAGTCAAACAATCTATACTTAAAGGAATTAATTCAGGCTATTTATTGGGAGGTCAAATACTGAAGTGGAAGCTCAAGTACTTTGGCCACAAAAAGAGAAGCCAGAACTCATTGGAAAAGAACCTGATGTTGGGAAAGATTGAAGACTAAAGGAAAAGGGGAAGGCAGAGGATGAGATGGATAGAAAGTGTTATGGAAATAATGATTGTGAATTTGGAGAGAATTTAGGAGGTAGTAAATGAAAGAAGGGCCTGGCCCTCAAATGGCCTCAATGGCCCTCAAAGTCATGAAGAGCTGGATAACAACTTGAATGACTCAACTATAAAACAACAACAAATTGAATATTGTCACTTTATTGTTAAACACCTCTTCCTCAAATAATCAATTAAGAAGCATTTATTTAAAACTCTATTGGGCACTGGGAATACAAAGACAAAAATTAAACAATCTTTATCGTGAAGGAGTTTATCTTCTATAAATAAAGATAATGTGTATATACAAATATTTGAAAAATTACTATAAGGTAATTTTGTAAGTGAGTCACTAGAAGCTGGGAAGACCAAGAAATGACATAGGAAGTGGAGCTTGGGCTGAGCTTTGATAAAAATTAAGGATTCTTAGAGGTGGAATTGGGGAGAAAGTGCATTTTGGGCAGGTGCATATGCAAAGGCATAAAGGTAGTTACTGATCTACAATCAGATATCCCGGAGAATGAAGTCAAGTGGTAGTCAATTTAGGGAGACTATACAGAATATGAAGGGAGTAATATAGAATAAGTCTGAAAAGGTAGGTTGTAACCAGAACACGAAAGGCTTTGAATGCCAAACAAAGAAGTCTGTATTTGATCCTAGAGGCTGTCAAAATATTTTGGAGGTACTGTTTCCCAGAACTAAGGCCAAACAAGCTATCTAGGCCCTGAACTTGGCATTGAAATAGACCTTTGCCCTCTTGGTGATATCACTTCTTGGCAAAGTGTTTTGCTTGCATCAGCACCAGGTGTTCCCTGAGGAATTTATCTCTAGGCCCCGGAGCTTTCACACAATCACAATCCCTGTTCTCTGTAACTTCGTGCTACGGGACTCCTGTTCCTGTCACAGAACTCTGGTTCTGTACTTAGCAGAGTAATTAAGATCCCCAAGATTTGAGCCAATGACTGTTTCCATGGGAATGCCATCTAGACGTTGTTCCAAGAAATGCCAACCAGAAGAACTATCTCAAGACCTAAGAACGATTATGTTGTGGTCCAATTCATCAGCCCTATTTGTGTCTGACCTGTGCTAGAGTATACCCAGCTCATATTGTTCTGATCAGTCACAGTTGGACACACTGTAATTGGATTCTGACATAGTGATATCATTTCGATAACAAAGAAGAGCTAACCAACTAATCAACCAATGTAAGTGTCCCCAGCCTCAGCAGCATTCAGTCCTCCCTCTTAGGAGGTGTATGGGGAGGGACTTCCACTTGCAAATTCTGTTTTCCTCACTCAGAAATTAATTGAATTTCTTTTGTATCCTGAGTTTCCTGCTCTGACCTGCTCTGGTCACCCACACAGGTTAGAGGCTGGTTCTGGTTTGGTTGACATGGTTTATTGAGCAAGGGAATGACGTAAGAAGACTTTTACTTTAAGAATATCAATTCAACAGTTATAGGGATGATAGATTGAAGAGGGCTGAAACTGCATACAATACACTGAATTTGCAGGTTAAATAGGTAAAGATTACTAAGAGATCTGGACTCATTTCTCTGGAAAAGGGCAGCTGGGGCAGCTAGTTAGGCGCAGTGGCTAGAGCACCAGCCCTGAAGTCAGGAGGACCTGATTTCAAATCCCACCTCAGACACTTAAACACTTTCTAGCTGTGTGACCCTGGACAAGTCACTTAACCCCAATTGCCTCAGGGAAAAAATGGGCAACCAAACAGCATCAGGGAATTTCCCCTCCTGGTCTGAGGAACTCCCCTAACATTTATAAGACAAGGGTTGTCCCCTCCAAAGGGAAGTCACCCTTCAATTATTGGTTGAAACCAACAAGCTCCTGCTGGACCTTGAAACATTCATCAGGACCCAAACTTCCTACACCTGGCTAAGTGGGCCACAGCATTCCCCCTGCAATCAGCCACCTGTGCAGAAATGAACAAAAGCCCTCCTGGGGCCCATTCTTGTTAGGAGGCTACTGCAACTGCCTGGATGAAGAGAAAAAAGGTGGATGGAGTTAAGAAATGTTATGGAAGTGAGACTTATAAGACTTGAAAACTAATTGAACAAAATGATGAGGGAGAGTTTGGGGCTGAAAATGACTCTTCAGCCTCTCAGTAAACCTTCTACTAATTGGTTTCTTAATTAACATAAGAAGGAGGAAATTGGAGTAGTTCACTAAGAATGTACTCAGAGGAGTAGTTCTCTCTCACTAGAATTTTTCAAGCAATTTTTCTTTTCAAGAAAGAAAGACTTTCAAGCAAGTCTTTCAAGCTGAAAGACTTATTCTTGGGGTCACTGTAAGGGGACTATTCCCCCAGGTCTGGGCTCCACCAGACGGTTTGGAGTTCCATTCCACCTCTGAGATTCTGGTATCCTGCTATTCCTTTGCCTGCTGATTGATGGAGCAGTCTCAGCAACAGGCATATGCCTGCAGGCCATCTGTAACACACGCGCGCGCGCGCACACACACACACACACACAGAGCTTCTATCACAAATGCTACATTACTCACTCTTAAATTCCCAGATGAGCTGCCCATCAGTAGGAGTCAAATCACTGACCCATGTGCCTGTTTTTTGAATGCTCCAAATTATCAATAGTGTGCATTTATTGATGACTACCAAGTGGTGCCAGAATACACAGATTGCTGGCTTGGAATCAATAAGCCATCTTCTTGAGTTCAATTCTGGTGGCAGACAACTACTACCTGTGTGACTTTGTACAAGTCATTTAACTCTGCCCAGAATCCTCATCTTTAAAGTGTTCCAGGGAAGGAAATGGCAAACCACTCCAATATCTTTGGCAAGAAAACCCAAATGGGAACAACTGAACTAAAACAACTGAAAAAGAAAAATGACACGTGAATTCATTGATATTCAAAGAGAAATTCAGCTTACCCCTAATACTTTGCTTTCTTTCCAGATTTTCTGTACTGTATCCTCCTCCCTATATGGTGAGATCATTTGGATTTGGTACCCATTATGTAGATGAACTGGAGGTTGATTATCAGAGTATGGAGGTGCAGGAAGTGGCACAAAAGAGATAGTTCTGGAAGGAGGCACCACGAACACGCTGTTCTGGTCAGGGTTTGATGAGGTCATCGTATTAATTTCTGGAAAAATACAGGAATGATCGTTTTGTTCAGGGAGAAATGAAATGGGTCACCAATTTAAAGAGTATTTGACCTGTAGGGATAATTCTGTGATTAATGGATACCTGAAATTTGTTAGAGACTTGCTTGTATTATATTTTAATTGGGAAGACAGCCAGGGCATATAAAAATAGATACAACATAAATATAAATATCCATATGTTGCTATCTAGCTATACAAATCAATGAAATACAAAGTAATTCAAGATGGGGAAAGCGGCAGAAAAAGCTTCATGTAGAAGATACTATTTGAGCTGCAGCTTAAAGGGAGAGATGAACTCTATGGGCTGGAGGTAAAGATGAAGTGCATTCCAGGCATGGAAGGTAGGAGATAAGAGCTTGTCTTTGAGGGGTAGAGGGAGCCCAGTCAATTATGTGAGAAGATGAATGATGTCCAGTGAAGATGGAAAGGTAGGTCGCGCTCAGTTTGTGTGGGATTTTAAAAGGTAAGCAACAAAATTTATGTTTTAGAGACAATAGGGAGCCTGTGCATGTGGTTGAGTAGAAGAGACCACTTTCTAGCTATGCTGTATAGGTAATTCCTTTTGGATATGGAAGGCTACCGAGATGCCTTCTGGCTCTGGTATTCTACCAGATATTAGCTTTCAAGCAAATCCTAAATTGACTAAAGAAGTTTAAATCCCATTTGTGCTGCACATATCTGCTATTTGTTTGATTTTTGGGTAAATTTCTGACCTTTCCTGGATTTATTTCAGGGATTCAACTAGATGACCTTTGAGTTCCTTTCCAGCTCTGCATCTGTGATCTGCTTCTTTTTCAGCCTCTTGGCCAGAATTGATTTCATCTCTTTCCTCTAAATCACTAATAGCCTCAGTCAGCCTGGACATTTATCTCGTTCTCTTTCTCCATTTTAAGCAGACAGGTTGAGTAACCTTTGTCCTCTGTGTTAGTGGAATAGGGCATGACCAGTTATAGAAATGAAACTTGGCTCGAAATAAAAAGAAGCAGGTGGAAAAACTGTTAACGTGTTAATATTTCTCTTCATGGGAGAAGAAGGGGAAGGCTTAATGAGAAAACCAAAAAAATTTGTTCCCAATGACCCTAGCATCTCCCTTTCTTAATCCCAATGAAATTGGAAACCCTAGCCTGGCTTGCCATTAGAACAGGAAAAAAACCTCACATTTTAGAGTACTCATTTCATTAAGCAGAGACTTCATAAGTAAGGTGATTTGCTGCCAGTCTCAAGAGTAGTCATCAGTGATTCAGTGCTAACCTGGATGGCGGTCTCCAGTGTAGTGCCTCCAGGATCTTTATTTGGTCCTTTTAATCAATGACCTTGATATGGTTATCTCTGCTATGCTTAATTAGATTTACCGACGATTCAATTATTATAGGAATAAAGCCCACATTGTGTGTGACTCAGTTGATATCTAATAGGTTCTCGATAGGAAAAAATATTCCCATTTTAGAGTACTCATTTCATTAAGCAGAGCCTTCATAGGCTTAAACTGTCTAATAAGAAGAAATGAAATGGGGATAAATGTAAAGTCTGGGACTTAGGTATAAATAGTTAATTTCACCTATATAAGAAGAGAGAAGTATTATGAGACATGGTTTCTTTTGAAAAAATCTCCAGGGAGTTTTAGCAGAGGGCAAATACTAGATGAGGCAATAGCTTCATCAAGAGGGCTGATATCCCAGACTAAGGACTTTTAAAGGGACATAGCATCCAGAATTAACAGTCTTACTGCCTCTGCCCTATCAGACCTCATCTGGATTCTGGTATTCAGGTTCTGGGTCTATAGTTTAAGAACGATATTAATAAATTGGAGGCGTATCTAGAAGAGAGCCACCAGCTTGGGGAAGGTCCTTGAGATTATGTGACTGAATTTAGCTTCCCTTTCTAGGTCTAGCTTGCAAGAATAATTAAACTAGGAAGCTAGAATCTTCAAACTGAGGGATGAATTAGTCCAAATCCCTCATTTTGGAGTCGAGAAACTGGGGACCATAGGGAGGAGGTAGCCTAGTTAAGGGAACATAGAGAGTTAGAGAAAGAATCGACCTCTGGGGTTCCAGATCTGGACACTCTTTAATCCCATTTCATTTCCTTTTGCATTTGCTTCATTTAATATCTGGTTTGGTAAATTCATTTACTTCACCAGATCCCAGGCAGTGTCCGATAGGTGCCCAAATGATCTGTCTATGGTTTCTTATGGGCCTGATCTACTAGGGAAGAGGATGAGGCAAGAACTTCGCCATGACCGTCACCACCACTACCACCATTATCATCCTCTTCTTGGCCGCCATTACCTTGATCGTGCACAGAAATCATGGTTAGATCAAATACTCACTGTGTTCCATCACTGTCAAGTGCTCTCCCCTTTCCTTCCCCTGCTCTGGGTCTCCCTCACTCCTCCACTGTGTTTACTGAAACAAACTTTCAACATCTGAACATTACCTTGGATGCCGCACAGAAATCATGGTTAGATCAAATACTCACTGTATTTATCACTGCTAGCTGCTTTCTCTCTTCCCTCGCCTGCTCTGGGTCTCCTTCACTATCTCCAGGGTGTATTTACTGAATAGCTCACAAAGAGCTTGGGTGGTTACTGAAAATCCAAAGTCTACTTTCCTTTTCCTCTGCTCTTGGCAACCTGCCACTCATATCCTACCCATATGCCTTTACCCATATATGCCTCAAATCAATATATACACATAAAATAACAAGTTAATAAAAATAAAAGTGGAGGTTCTGGGAAGAAGCAGCCAATCCATGGGAGAGGAGGAGGAAGGGGCAGAAAGTGTTTCCACTCCAGGGTGGAGCAATCTTTTAGGGATCAGTTTCTATATTGGGGATGACAAAGTTCTGGAACAAGGCAAGGAATCCAGCCTTCAGAGGAATGAAGACCAAGAAGAAATGATCCCTCTTCCCAAGGAATTAATAATTCATCTGTGGGAATGTAAACTTGTAGTTGACCTTGGTGTGGGAGACTGGGATGAAAGTCGGGGGCCTGGCCCACTTTCGGACTTTTCTTCAGCCTTTTGGCTTAAATACCTCCCTTCTTCCATACAGGAAAGCTGAGAAAGTGCATGAGGGATTCCTGCTCCATCCCTTTATCCTATTATCTTGTACTTGACATCCCACTTGCAAAATATAGAATTTAAAAATTTTTAATCTAAAATTTAAAAAAAATGTTTTCAACATTTACTTGTATATTTTATTTCTACTTATTTTCCTCCCTCCTTCCCTCCTCTCCGCCCTCCCCAAGAGAGCAATCAATCTGATATAGTTACATAGAATTCCTAGTACTCCAGGTAGTCTGTGATCACATCTCTAGATGCACCTTCTTTGGTGCAGATGGCAACCTGTCTTTTCTTGTCCGTGTTTTCCAATACATCTTTTGTGGAGGATATTAACACCACAGCACTGGAGCTAGAAGGGACTTCAGGGACCATTTGGTCTGACCCTCTTCATTTTCAGATTGTTGGAATCTTTACAAAGTGTTAAACCATTAGAATTGATAGAAACAATAATTATCTAATTTAGCATGGTTCAATATGATTGATTTGATCTTAGAAGGAGACATTTTGGGCCAGAACTTGAAACAAGGTACTAAGTACAACTGATAGACAATAATGCTTGTGTTCACACCTCCCTTGAAGTTCTTAGGGCCAGAGAGAACTCTGGGAGATAACCCAGAATCCCATTCTCTCTAGGAGGAGTTGTTAACCTTTGGGAGATCATATATATAGAGGAAGCTCTTAGAGCTGAGAAGAATTTCTCCAGAACATTGGCTGGGGTCGGAGAGGAGCACTCTGGGAGGAAGCCCACAAGCCCTCTCTTTGAGGCAAGAGAGATACATTGCATCTTCCAACTTGGTGCTGGCTGGAGGCTGAAGAAAGCAGAGGCAGAAGCCAAGGACAAAGCTGGAACCAAGCAGAGAGATAGGCCTGAGCTAACCGGGCTAATTTGGAAGGAGAAATAAACGTTTGCATTTTTACCAGCTGGCTGCGATTTTTGGGTGATTATTTACTTGTAACAGAGACTAAGGCTGCCTCCAGAAAACCTCCCCAAGAAACCTTCTCCCCCAGAGAGAACTATTATATTTTAAAGAACAAAAACACCAACATCAGATAAGAAAGCAAAGACCTCAGGGGATTATGTCTTTCCCAAGCTCACACACACAGTAAGATTTGAATCCTGGTTCGGTGGTCTTGGGAGCCAGTTCTCTTCCCAGCATGCTATTATGCTTTCCTTTAGATCTTTTTTGTATTTCCTGGATACTAATGGTGCTCTCAGGCTGTTCACATGCCCCGTGACTGGCCTAAATTCTTTTCCAACCATCCATTCCCTTGATATCCCCTTATGGCACTTTTTGTACACAATTCACCTTGCCTACATAGTGCTATCTTTTGAAATCCATCCTATGTCTCTCTGTTGTCCCTTACAGTCCCCTGTAACTTCTATTTGTCAGTTGTTATGGTTCGCAGCCATCCAGCATTACAATGTTAAGAGTGGGATTTTGTGTCAGGGACAAATCAAGTTTGTGAGAAGCAACACGTCATTTCTTAAAAATCAGCCATTTCCTTTCTTCTTTGACTGAGCTCTGAAGTTCAAATGATCACAAGCAAAAGCCTATTGAAAAAGAAAAATCGTGGGGTAGCTGGGTGGCACAGTGGATAAGCACCAGCTGTGAAGTCAGGAGGACCTGAGTTCAAATTTGGTCTCAGACACTTAACATTTCCTAGTCATGTGAACCTGAGCAAGTCACTTAACCCTGATTGCCTCAGCAAAAAAAAAAAAAAAAAAAAATCTATTAAGTCACATGGAATCTGGAGTTGAGACCTATTTTCAAATCCTGGTTCTGTTATGATCCCTGAGATCATAGGAAAGTGACTTCTTTTTCTTTATCTTCTTCTCTAGTTCTCCACTCCCATTCATTCTCCTCTTGCTCCCCTTCCCTCTCTACTTTCCTGGTCCCTTTTCCCTTCTTTCCCCTTTCTACTTCTCTTTTCCCTTCCATTCCTCCTCTCCTCTTAGGAAGATGATTTCATGTACATGAATCTCTATCTGACCCTGAGAGATAATCCAATACATCCATTGTCTTTCTGGAATAATTTTATTATAGCTTTTTATTGACAAAATATATGCATAGGTAATTTATCAACATTGATGCTTGCAAAAACTTCTGTTCCAACTTTTCCCCTCCTTCCCTCCAACTCCTCCCCTAGATGGCAAGTAATCCAATACATGTTAAATATGTTAAAGCATATGTTCAATACAAGTATACATATTTATACAGTTATCTTGCTATACAAGAAAAATCGGATCTAGAAAGGAAAAAAAAACCTGAGAAGGAAAACAAAATGCAAGCAAACAATAACAGAGTGAAAATACTACGTTGTGGTCCAAACTCAGTTGGGAATAATTTTTTAAAAGATTAAGGATCCTAAATCCATTATATAGAAGTCATTATTGGTAGATTTGCATGTTGAGTTAATGATTTCAGCTTTAATTCTGGAGACTTATAAGGTAGTCCATTTATTGTGGATTTCAGAATTCCCTTAATCAAGCATTAATAAGTGTTCTTGAAGTGTTGGGATATATCCTAGGTGCTGATAATTCATATGATTTATCATTGTCATTAAACAAAGCCACCATCTTTCTTTTGGCAGGATTCAAGCAGGAGTTTGAATTTCAAGGCTTATGAGATTACAGCCCCCCAGATGCTAAGAGGACTGTGTTAGATTCAACAACAGCTGGTAGAAACTAGATTTTTATCCCTTTTTCTGCAGGGTCATATACTCCCCATCATGAGACCTTTGGAACTAATAGTGGTTTTGATTGTTGTTTTCACTTGTTTTTCAGGGTTATGTCATCGTAGTCATAAATAGGATTTTCCTGGTTTTTATTTCTCTTGGCACAGGTTCACACAAATGTTCCCATATCTGATTTCCTTAAGCTTTTCATTCAATAGGATACCACAATTTGATATAATTGATAGACATACTTTCTTCCTCCTTTTTGCTACTATGAAAAGTACCACTTTTTGTCACTGATCTCCTTGGGATACTCGTATGCCCATTTGCTTCCATCTATTGCTAGTAGCATTAAATTTACTGGATCTGAGGGTGTGAATACTTTAGAAAATCTCTCTTCATAATTACAAATTGTTTCCCAAAAACAGTTTGTAGCCTCTAAAAGCAAATTTTCATATGTGTATTTCCACAAGAAAATAATTTTGGTGGGTAGGGTTTTATAACAGGGTTATTGAAAACATTATTTCTATGTTATCAATTTGAGGATATGAGATGATTTCTTAGGTTTAATTTCATTAATAGTAATGTGGAGAATTTATCACATAACTCTTTAGATTTTGCATTTCTTTTTGAAAATTGTTCAGATTCTTTTAACATTGGGGAATTACATAGGATTGGGGTTTCCTCCTTCTCATTTCTTAGCTTCTTTTCATATTCTAGCTGCATTTTATTTAGGCAAAAGTTTTTAAATTTTCTTTTATAATCTACAAAATATCTTGTTGGGTAATTCTCCCCTAATTATAATTGTAAAAGCTGGACTCTTCCCTTTTCATTAAAAATAAAGACCCTTTAATATTCCAATCACTTTTCCATCTGAAGTTTTTTAACACATATGGTTAACATGTCAATCTAAGTTTATTTATTTTTGCCAAAGTACTTTCCAGTTTTCCAGGCAACTTTTATTGAATATTGAGTTCTTCCCCCATTATTTTGTATCATTGAATTTATTCAACATTGGGCTAATGGGCTAGTTATGCTTTGCTTATCTAATTTATTCTACTGATATTTTATTAATAGAATAATAATATATAATCTATATATATTATAGAAAATAATGGAATATAGTAGATATAAATCTATTCTAATTAAGGATGAATAATTCTAATTATTCTAATTTTTAAAATGAGGAAACTGAGGTCTGAAAGATGAAAAGTGACTTACCCATGGGCACCCACCTAGTCAGGACCAGAGAGACAGGAACTGAATCAAGAGCCACCTGATTCCATGTCCAGCTCTCTAGCCAAATCAGGTGTAGATATGGGCAGGATGGAATGAAAGCTGCCTTACCTTCATTCAGATTCTTCCCTGAACCAACCTAAGGGAGTCATTTAGAACCACAGAGCACTTACCAATACGCACTGAGATTCTAATTCTAATCTGATTCTAATTTGGGCAGAATGAGGTGGCTCAGTGGATAGGGTCCTGGTGTAAAACTGGAATTGAAATCTGTTTTCAGACACTTACTGGCTGTGTGACCCCGGGGACATCTCTCCTCAGTTTCCTCATTTGCCAAAAAATGGGGTTGATAATAGCAGCACCTGCCTCCCAGGGTTGTTGTGAGGATCAGTGGAGATGATTGTAAAAAGCTTAGCATAATGCCTGGCCCATAGGAAATGATATATTACTGTTATTATCGATCATCCATCTTTTGTCCATTAAGAATTAATAAAAAAAAAAGCAAACTGAAAATTCTGGAAATATGGTGGAAGAGGTTGGTAAATTTCAAGCTCTCCAGATTTCCCCCACAAATAGAACAAATTTGTGTCTCAGGCAAATATATCCTGGTGAAGAATCAAGAAGTTTTGGGGCAGAACAGGGGTCCTCTTGACAATCTGAGGTGATCTGAAGAAAGAACCTAAGCTGGGAATTAACCTGCCTGAAGTACAAACAGGTCTAGAAACATGCAGTGGGGACCTTTCGGGCCTGGAGTCTCGAACCCCAGAGACCGTCTCCTCTGGGACTATTTGTGTTGTCTGGGTCTGAATCTGCGAAGACTAAGGGAGCCTTGGCTGACTGGGAACACCAGGCCCATTTGGGCTGCAGGGATGTGGCCCAGGATGAGAAGGAACCAGAACACTGGGAGTGCAGAGGCAGAGGGGGCAGGGACACTGCTGGCTGTGAGGAGCTCTTGATTTAGGGTTCCTGGTCAGAGGGAAGAATTAAAGTGAAGCCATCCCACTATTGAAACATGGGAACAGGAAAAACCAAGGTTTATCTCCAGAGGACAACACTAAAGTAAAAAAAGCTTCTATCTAAAGAGTCATATGAAATGGCTCTCTGCCTAGAGAGAATTTATAGAATTCAAAAAAGAATTTAAAATCAAATGAGATATATTAAGGAAAAACTTTTAAAGCATCCAAGAAAAACAAGAAGATTATGAAAAAAAGTTTACCAATTAGAAAAGGAGGTTAAAAAGTCTCAAAAATGAAAATAACTCTTTGGAAATTAGAATTGTGCAAGGGGAAGCCAGTGAAGCTATGAGAGACCAAAAAATAACAAAATTGATTATGAAGAATGGAAAAAAAAATAGAACAGAATGTGAGACATAAGAAAACGACAGATCTGGAGAACAGATCAAGAAGAGAAAATATAAGAATAATGGGACTGTCTAAAAGTTGTGAGCAAAAAATGGACCTTGATACGATAATGCAAGAAATAATCCAAGAAAATTGTCCTGAAGTAATAGAATTTGAGGGAAAGTAAAAATAGGAAAAACCCACCAATCGCCACCTCTGTGAGATCCTTTGTGCAAAACACATAGCAGCATTATTGCCAAATTTCCAAACTCCCAGATCAAAGAGAAAATTTTGCAGTAAACAAGGGGGAAAAAAACGCTATGCTAAAATTACATATGCTAAAATTACAATTAGAATTGTACAGGAGTCATCAGCAGCCAAAATAAAAGACATCAGGTCCTGGAATCATATCTACCAACAATCAAAACAACTAGGCATGTGGCCAAAAATATCATATCCAGCAAAATTATCTCTAATATTGGACAAGAAAAAAAATATATATTCAATGAACTTGGAGATTTTCAGGACTTTAGATCAATGAAACCTGAACTTAATAGAAAATCTAATATATAAAAGCCAATATCAAAGATCAATTTCAAGGAACTCAATGTGGATAAATTGTTTTTCTTTAAGATGGAAAATGTATAACATGTTTAAGATAGAAAATAATAGGGCAGCTCAAAATAAAGATTAGGACAGAGTTAAGGTAAAAATAGTAATGTCATATAAATCAGGTACAGAGGAAGAATAGACACAGAGGTATTAGAGGGGAGAAGAGGGCTTGTAGTTCTGAAAATCTATTCACATCAGGAATGGTTTAAATAAGCACCCTCCAAAATCTATAAAGAACTAAGGGGAGAGGGATGGGTGGATGGGGAAGCAAAGGTGTGGGAAGAAGACAAAGGAGGGATCCATAGGTGGGGGAAAGTTAAGTAATAGGAAGACAAGTTGGGAGCAGAATTAAAGCAGGGATAAGAAAGATATGTGTGTATGTAATCTATATATCTATATATGTATATATAAATATATCCTTTCTTAACCTTAGCCTGCCTGGAGGTCATGGGGGATAAAAGGGGGGGGGGAAGAATAAAGTAAAAAAGATGCACAGCAAAGAACAAAAGAATAATTTATAGGGAAGCAAACACACTCATGAATATAATTTCTTCTACTAATCTATCTACCCATCTATCCTTTCTTGATCTGGTAATTCATTGTTATATATTTTGAATCCTCCCTGATATTCTGCTGGGCATATGACAATGTCCTTTTGTTTCATTTTGTTTTTCTTTTTCCTCACTATTTCTTTAAATAAATTTGAAAAAAGAAGCAAACTGTCTTCATTTCACTTTTATTTAAGAAACAGGGGAAAAAAATTAGAAAACACTGTGCACGTTTTCAAACGCTTGCCCATTCTCAGCTTTCCAGTCATTCTTTATTGGGGATTCTCAATGGTTTTCTTTGCTTTTAAATGGGGGCTGGATATTCACAATGAGCTGTGAGTCACCTGACGACCCTTGTCCACGAGCCTTGAGCAAGGGTGCTTGCTATTTTGTCCGCTCAGTGGGAAGCGCAAAGTAGCCCGGGATTGGGAGGCCATGCACACCGTCCCAGAAGGACGCCTTCCTTCGCCCCAGCCGAGTCTTCAGTGACATCCTTGTTGTCCTTTCTGGATTTGGCTCCAACCTGGACACCTGGGAGCTGGGTCTGGGAGGGCAGGAAAAGTGAACATCATATCCTCCCCCAAACACCCCCACCATTGTCTCAATGATAGCCCAGTTACATAAGCAGGAGATGGCATAAGACAATGAAGCGACTTGCTAGACCCGAGTTGGAGAATCTGAGGTTGAACTGGAAGGTGCTTTAGAGGTCATTTAGCTTAATCCTTTCATTTTATAGAGGAGGAAACTGAGGCAGAGAGAAATTCAGTGACTTCACAGGATAACCCATCTGGTCTCATTTGATTCTCCACTAGTGACAGCTGGGGATACAAAGCTAGGCCCAGTGACTCTTGGGTTAGACCCCCTTCCTTTGCACTACCCTGCCTCCCACCTAGCTGTGTTGCCTCTGTCAAGTCCTTTCAGTAGCAGAACGTCAGTTTTTACCTCCCAAAAACGTGAGAGAAGTTAAATAATTTCCAGGGTCCCTTCTGACTCTGCCTAGGATCCTTTAAGAACTCAAATCAAAGCATTTTCCCCACATCCACCTAGTAAATGTACCAATTATTCCCTTTTTTGGGAGAAATTGAGGCTCATGAGAAATGACTGATTTAAGGTCATACAATCAGGAAACCTTAAAATCTTAATTAGAACTTAGGTCTCCTGACTCCACTTCCAAACTTGCTTTTTTGGGCAGAAGCCAAAATAGCCACTGTACAAGGGAGGACTCAATCCTCCAGCTTATTCTTCCTTCTGCTTTCCATAATACAGAGGATATAAGACTCACACTCTGGGCTTTTTTAGTGAAGGGTCAGGAGGGGATAGAAAGCCCCTCCCTCTCTTTGCAAGAAATGGCCCCTGCTTGCATGTGTCAGCTAGAGTAGTGGCCTTCCTGGGGGAGTGTGGTCCGGGATTTCTGGTAAAACTGCTCCTGCTTTTGGTTTCTTTCCCAGTTGTTTTAGCTGTGTCTGACGTTTGGGGACCCCATTTGGGGTTTTCTTGGCAATAATACATTTGCTGCTCCTTGCTCAGGGGGCTACCTTCTTTTCCCAAGAAGCCTTTCCTGATTCTTCCCTTTCTCCTAGGGCATCTCCACAAATTCTCTATGTCCCTGACATAGCCACAATCATACCCCAAACTCCGGTCAAGTTTTTTGTTGTTTTTGTCTGTCTTTATATTCCTGGGACCTGGCAGACTAGCCTGGCCTAACGCATAGCTGGCACGTAACAAATCTTGTGATATTAAATTGAATTGACCCTTGTGAAGTAAATCATCAATATTCTTTTATAAATGAGGAAACTGAGGCTCGAAGCTCTTCAGTGACTTCTTGACCAATTGCATTTGTTACCTAAGAACCTTTGGAAATAGCAAACTTTAGCACCCTAGGAATTTTCTGGGATTCCCTTTTACAGATCAGTGGAAAGGGGAATAAATAGGAGGAAGGTGGTTCTGTGTGAACTTTCTGGCTTCTTGAGTTTCTCCCACTGCGCACCTGAGTGGTGTAACCTCTCATGGGACCTCCAAGCTCTGACATCCCATAGAAGAGGGGAGTCTAGAGGTACGGCTTCATGAGTCTGCCTTTGAAAGAGCTTTGGCAGAATACCAATCCCCTCTGCTTTCTCCCCTTTTGTTGCTTTACCCTACAAAGAAGGAGCTTTGACCTTTTCTATTCCCCTGCCTCCCCCCAATCTTACTTGCAGAGAGAAAGGAGACATTTGTTCAAAAAGACGGGCGATACATGGCTCTGTGGTTCCATCTGAGGATGATCCATGAGATGACCACATACACGATGGTGTAGAAGAACAGATAATTGGAAAGTAATTTAATAGAGCTCTAAAAAGTGAAAAGAACACATTTCTTGTTAGTATCTCGAGTGCTGAGGGCAGCCCACTGGCAAGGCTAATAGACCTGGAAGGGATCTTGGCCAAAAAAAGTCTCATTTCTCAGACCCAAAGGGGAGCCAAGCGGGGAGCCAAGGGGGAGTCAGTGGGAACTAAGGGGAAGCCAATGACTGGCCAATGGGGAGTCAACAGAACTAATGGGAAGCATGGCTGGACAGCTTTCCAGCACCACTGCAGCGTTCACACGAGGTCAGCCCTTTGCCGGTCACTACCACTTGTCTTTTGATATGTTTATGTTTCATTTCCCATACTAGACCTTTAGCTAAGGGGAGAAGGGTTTGAGCCTCTGTGTCCCTCTACATGAAAGAGTCATGAAAAGAATTCATTAAAGATTAATCCCCTAATTTTACGGATGGGAAAACTAAGACCAAGGGAAGTTCAATTATCTTCCTTAAGATCATACGAGTAGTGAAAGACACAGAGAGAAAATGAACAAGACTTTATTAAGCACCTTTGACGAGGCAAACCAATGCTTTTTCTACTGTGCCATGCCAGCTCACCAGAGGACTTGGGATTTCTTAGATCCCAGGTCAAAGGGCGGAAGCCTCCTCCTCCCCCCAATCCTCAAGGGCATCTTTCCCAAATCCCTTACTTTATTGCTGAGGAAACAGTCCAGCTAGTATCCAATACGGGACTGAATTCAGACCCAGCAGTCTATTCACTGTGGCACCACCCAGGTACTGTTTACCCTTTCTCTTCCTCGCAAAAGATGGAGGTGGGATTATCAAATTTTGCAGGGGCAAGAGGATGGAATCCTGATGGAAAACTGGGCCAAGGGGATAGGATTATAAGGGATGAATGTGGAATTTTCAACTTGGGTACAAACAACTAACTTTGCAAGGAGGCAATTTGTCTGGAAAAAAAGAGCCAGGGATCCTAATGGCCTCTAAGCAGAATAGGAGTGTCAGTTATGTGTTATGGCATAGAATGCAACCTCTAGCCATCTTAGAAGGAACTGTCCAGGACTCATCAAGCACCCCTTCTATGTGGGAACTTCCCCTTCCTCTCTTCCCCTGCCCCCATTCTTCTTAACTCCCTTACATTTTTTCCTCTACATACTTATATGTGGACATGGCATCTGTCCTGATAGAATGGAAGCTCCATGAGAGGAGGAGCATGTTTGGGGGTTCAGACCTTCACCCGCAAACAAAGTTTATCTGATAAGACTCCTCAGACCAGAATATTAGGGTACCCCATTTGTAGAAGGATTTTGATTAAGTGGAGTGAGTGACCATCATCGGGATTCCGAAAGCTCTGAAGGTCATACTATAGGGGGATCCGTAGAAGGAACCAGGAATGTTTTTGTTAGACTCAGGGTTTGGGTGGGGGGGAAGATAGTTTCATCAAAGGCTAGTCCATACAAGAGGGAGCAGACTCCAGGACAGAGCTGAGAGTAATGGGTTCGAGTTCCCAAGGGCAATGTGGAAACTCAGCTCTCAGAATCCCAGTGGCCCCAGTGGTTCATTTTTTTTTTTTTGCATTGGGGTCCACTGAAGGCACTGGTTTTACTTTGTCATTATCACTCCCAGAAGTGAGCTCTGCTCAGCCTCAAATGGACCTGGATCCTCAGGAAAGAAGGGGAGCCCAGAACTCTTGAGTAACCAGAGGCAATCAGAGCCACCACGCCTTCAGAAATGGAGGTCTGACCATTGAACCAGGCTACTTACTTCAGACCAACTGTACCGCAGAACCTCAGACTGATAACTAAGAAACTCAATAATTAATGTTATCAGCCCGTAGAGGGAAAAAACGATGCCGATGACGTTAATCCCCACCGTGATCTTTGCCTGAAATGAACATAACAGAAACCGGAGTTAGCCACCGCAGCCCAGGAGCTTTGAGGAAGGTGCTGTCCAGCACTTTCAGCAACAGCCGGTGCCTTTTAGTGGAAGAAACGCTCCCTTCTCCAGGATTTCCCACGGGTGAGGAGGGGTCTTTTCCCACAAATGCCCTGGGGTGTATCCCCCCAACACACACACAAAAGGAGCTCAGAGCCAGGGGAAAGGGGCTTTTTAAAGACAAACATCTGGACTTACCAGGGAAAGCCGGCGCTTCCTTTCCGTAACTATGGCAAAGATTCCCGAAATGATGTTCTGGGTAGAAAAAACAGCAGCATGTACACACACACATACACACACACACACACACACACACACACACAGAGAGAGAGAGAGAATGGTTACATGTGTCCTCTGTAGGTTTTCCTTCTGCACTTTCTTTGCCAATGGCAGCCCACTAAAAGATTCACAGAATTCTATGGAGAGATGGGCTCCCCTCTGCTTTTCCAGGAGACATATGGCATTCTAGGTGGAAAGAGCAGGAGCGGCCAGGATGTGGCATGGGAAGAACACAATGCAAAAGTCATAGGATTGTAGTCATTTAAGCCAACTCCATCTGACAGAGATGAATGGTGAAAGGAGAAAAGGACCATCTATCAAGTATTATAAGGGACCCTTCAGAGGCTGTCTCATTTTTCACTAGAGGACCCAAGGTCCAGGTCTCAGAAATGTCACATCCCCATTAAGTCTCCTAGCTGGCCAGGCATTGTGCAAGGCTCTAGGATTCAGAGAAAAAATCCTCCCCAAAGCAATCCATTCCTGCCCTCCAGGAGCTTACATTCAAAGATAAAGCAGCCACAGGGGCTGCAGTTAGGGCTGAGTCATTTAAAGTATTTAAGCCTGGTGCTGATTCCCTCTTGCAGGCTGGGGATGTATCCTATCCCTTTCCCCAGCGTTATTTGCCATAGCAACCAAAAAGAATAGTTTGGTTTGGTTTTTATAATGTAGGGCAGCTTCATCAGGTGCATGGAAGGGGAAGAGTTCCCAATGTAGATTCAGTGGGCCTAGTTGCAAATCCCAGATCAACCTGTATGGACTAGACCTTCTTAGCTTCCGAGATGACTCCCTATCACCCTTTGTATCCTCCCTGACAAGCAGTCATTCAGCACTGACTTCAAGACTTCACAAACGAGCAACTTTATCTCCAGATGCAGCCTGTCCCATTTTTTCAGATATCTTTCAATATTCGGAAGTTCTTCCTGACCTCGAGTATGAATTTTCCTGTACCCATTATTCATAGTTTTGTCAAGGAGAACAAATCTAGTCCCTCTTTTATGGGGGCCTGCTATAGATTTCCCCCTAAAGACAGGACCCTTATGGTCTAAGCAAGCATCTGTCAATTACAGCAAGGACTTGGGTTACTCACAATAGGTGCTGCAATTAATGGATATTTTAAATTAAAAATAAAAGTTTTGTAATTCATAGGAGACTCGGGAAATTGCATCATTTTGATAAAGGACCACAGGCTGCCCAAGAGAAGGTGAAATATGCCGATGTTGATTTGGAGAGTCTGTGGAGAAAGAATGATATCAGTCAGGATCAGAAAGTCAGATCTGGGAGAGGGAGAGGGGAAGGAGAGGAGAGAAAGGGAGAGAGAGAGAGAGGAGAAAGAGAGGGAGAAGAACAGGAAGAGGGAAAGGGAGACAGAAAGAGACAGACAGAAAGAGAGAGAAACAGTGACAGACACACACACACAAAGAGACAGAGAGACAGAGAGGGACAGAGACAGAAAGATACACAGAGAGAAGATACTCCAAGAATGGATGAGGAGGGGTCAGTTGATTTCACGGGGCTCACTGTGAGGACTGGGTTTTTTATAAGGGAAATGGGCTCCACTGCAACGTTGGAGGACTGTTTACCAAGGATGTTGTCCCTGGAGTAACTGATTAGTGCTGCCTGGTCCTGAAGGCCCTCCTGGCTCAAAGATTCTGTCTCCCCCTATCCCTTCATACTTGTTTTTTAGGATGTGGAAAGGGCACAGTTCATGAAGGAAAAACTCATTGTTCCCCAAGATCTCATCAGCCCCCTCTCAGTGTCCTCTGATCCCAAACCCCCATTTCAAGAGAGTCCAACTCAGGACTTCTCTGAGATATTTCTGATTTCTCTATTTTGCCCTAGGATGGGGAGTTGTTCCTGCCCCATTCCCCCCTTTTCAGGTTCAGGTTCAGGTTTTGTGAATAGCCTTTCCTCATTAGATCTAAAGCTGGGACTGTTCTCCCCTCCATCCTGTTTGTAGGATTTGTAGCTAAATGTATAAAAGTAAAAGAGTTCCAAAGGAAGCCAATACACCTATCAAATATATACAAGTGTTTATGAACACACACACACACACACACACATATATATATATATACACATATACTTGATAGCTGTGCTTATATATTTTAATATAGATTTGGCAGTGTATGTGTATACATACATACATATATGTCTATATATGGGGATATGTGTGTGTATATATATATAGATATATAGATATCTCCACATATTTTTAAAGGTATACACACACATATATAGAGTGAGATATAGATAAGCAAGGTCATAGATTCCAGGTTAAGGAACCTTGGTCTAGTTATCTCCAAGTTTCTATCTCTAAAAACTTATTTTCTAAGATTTTTCTTTTGCTACACACTTCCCCCCCCCCCCAATGCAGCATTTAGCACAGGGCCTGGCACCTATCAGGGTTTTTGTTTGCTGACTGTTAACTATTAATGCTTCTAATTCTGTCAGCCCCAGGTTCTTCAGTTATAAGATGGAGATAATAGCATCTCTTGTCTAGAAACTGTCATGAGGATAAAACATTTGTAAATATTTGTAAAGCCAGCAGAGTTCCTGGGACCTAATAGGGGTTTAATCAATGCTGGCTCCCTTCCCTCTTTTCCCCCACTAACAACCAGTTGCCATGCTAAGCACTGACAGACAGAAGCGCATCTTTCCCATCCTCAAGGAGCTCAGTCTATGGGAAGAGACGATACAAGCACACCATTATATACAAGTGATGGGGAGGGAGAAGAACACTAGCTCTCAGAGACTGCTGGGAAGGCTGACATTGGGGTTATGTCCATTCCTTGAGATCCTGAAGGGGAACAGCTCAGTGGCTTCAATCAAAAGATTCATTCTGGATTGTGTATCCTCATCTGCAGAAAGAGGTAGCTGAGTAGGGATGAGGGCAGGATGTGTTTTGTATGTTCCTGATCCTTGGGCAATCTGGTAAAGTCTATGAACTCTTCACACAGAATTATGTTTTAAATAAATAAAAGTAAAATACATAGAGTTCCAAAAGAATCCAATAAACTTATATATATATATATATGCATATATATATGCTATATATGTGTGTGTGTGCATGAATACATCTATACACATATGTGTATATATAATGCCTATATTTGATATTTATATATTTTATTTATATTTTTAATTTATTTTATTAATATTTGATATTTTAATCTAGATTTGGCAGTATATATATATACATATATAAACATATTTTTGCATATATACATATGTGTATATATATATATATATATACACATACACATTCAGATAGAAAGAGGCATAGACTTATATAAAGCAAGGTCATCCACTCAGTTAAGAAATCTTGGACTAGTAGTCTCCAAGTTTCTAAAAACTTATTTTCTAAGATTTTCCTTTGGTTACCCATTGGCCCTCCCCCCTCCCACGATTAATGACATATTAAAATCAATCTCTTTTCCAACATATTTTTCCCCCTGGGAAGAGGGATCTCAGTTCTTACTTTCTTTTCCAAATACACAATCCAACCATGACAGTTCTTTCCAAGATGATAAAATCCCAACAGGTTTGCCTGCCTGCTTTTCTATAGCTGTACGTATATATCACAACATGTACATATTTCTTTATACACATATTTAAACACATGTATATATTCACACATATGGGCACTGTATATATTTATATATGTGTGTGTATGTCTTGTCTATTTTATTCACAGGCTGTAAAAGAAGTTTCACATTTTTATTGGTCAGTCAGGGGCACTGGGCACTATAAATGCTTTTTGAAGTCAGAAACATTTAGGAGACCCTGACTCTGTTCCTCCCCAAAGCTCCCCCATCCTCAATCCTGGGCACCATCATCATAAGATCTTAGTTCTTACCCCCAAAACTCGGATTTCTTCTCTCATACAGAGATAGTCATAGACTTCCATTTAATCTGGGAAGCAAGAAAGACAGGAGAGAAGGACAGTGATTGAAATGAAATAATCTATCTGAGGTTCTTCATTAAATCAAAACCAGTAAAGCTTATTTTAAATTAAGATTTTGCCAGATATTATATACAGAATAAGTTCCTCCCTCATTTTTTCCCCAAAGAAACAGTTTTAACTTTCAACTGAACTGATGTATTGTATAAATGGAATAAATGTATTGAATTCTAGACAATTCAAAACAAAATACTGAGAATTCTATTGCTGCAGTTCATTTCCATTCCTCAATTTTCACCACCTTTTACTCCCTGAAAATTAGCTTTTCTGCTAACCTTTTCTGCTGACCCATCCTTGGCCAAAACCTAAAGTCTTCCCTAAATAGTGACTTTTGCAGCCCCACCCCTCAAAAAACCAGTTTCTTACACCTAGGGGTTTAAGAAATGCTTTTTGAATGGAATAAAATGTTTATTATTGATCTCACTTTCACTTGTGGCTCCTTCTGCAAACCTTTGGCGATCTTTGTTAGCCCTTTCTCACAGTTACATGGTGACTGCGACTGACCTATTGCATTTTGTCTTATAGTCATCCTTGTTGGTTTCTTGCCTCCTTAACTAGACTGTAAACCCCATGAGAGCAGGGACAAAGTTGTCTTATTTAAACATTTCTTCGGGTGCTTGGTCCTGTAGGAGCTCTATACAGACTAGGCACTTAAGCTATTGTGTCAAAAAGTCTATTATCTTTCTTTTTCTGGGATTGATAGTAAAGTCCTTGAAGGCAGGGACTATTTCATTTTTGTATCTCCAGGTACTTAATATTTGCATGCTTGATTTCCTGATGCTGCTTGTTGTTGTTTTTATTATTTTTGTTCTTCCTCTTCCTCTTCTCATTCTTGTTCTTCTTGTTTTCCCTCTTGTACTTGTGTTCCTGTTCTTATTCTTGTTTTTCTTCCTTTTCTTGTTCTTTTAGTTGTTCTTGCTCTTCTTCTTGTTCTTTTCCTTTTGTTTTTGTTGTTCCTATTCTTGTAGTTCTTGTTCTTCTTCCTCTTCTTGTTTTTGTTTTTCCTCTTATATTTGTGTTCCTGTTCTTATTCTTGTTATTCTTCCTTTTCTTGTTCTTGTTTTTCCTTTTGTTCTTGTTGTTCCTATTCTTGTAGTTCTTGTTCTTCTTCCTCTTGTTGTTTTCTTATTATTCTTATTTTTCTTCTTGTTCTTGTTCCTGTTATTCCTGTTTTTTCTCATTGTTCTTGTTGTTCTTGTGCTTATTCTTGTTTTTCCTCTTATTGTTGTTGTTCTAGTTGTTTTTGTTGTTCTTGGTCTTCCCATCTTCTTCTTGTTTTATGCATCTTCTTGTTCTTTCTCTACTTGTTGTTTTTCCTATTGTTCTTGTTGTTCCTGTCTCATTCTTATTCTTGTTTTTTCTTGTTATTATTATTATTTGTTCTTATTCTTGTTCTTCTTCCTCTTTTTATTGTTCTAGTTGTTCCTGTTGTTGTTGTTCCTCTTCTTCCTCCTCTTGTTGTTTTTGTTCTTGTACTTCTTGTTCATATTGTTGTTCTTCCTCTTCTCGTTTTCTTGTCCTCCTCTTCCTCCTTCTCCCTCGTTTCCTCACTTACTTGGGAGCTGTGAGCAGGGCCCAGGAGAGTCATGGTTCTCAAACTCTTTTCTCTTTCTTTTGACTACTTTGGGATTTCTTTCTCTCTCACACACACATGCTACCTTCTAACCAAATGAGCCTCCTCCATGTTCCCTAACAGCAGAAGGAAGAGAAAGTACCTCCTAGGGGCCAGGCACTGGGCTAAGTGCCTCTAAAAACTATCCTCATTCAATCATCACACCTCTGTAAGGCAGGTGCTGTTACCACCACCATTCTACAGTTGAGGAAATTGGGGCAGATAAGGGTGACTGGGTGGTGCAATGGATAGCGCACTGGGCCTGGAATCAGGAAGTCCTCAATCCAAATTCAGCCACTTCTAAGCTGTGTGACTCTGAACAAGTCACTTCACTCTGCCTCAGTTTCCTCATCTATACAATGAGCCTGAAGGAGGAGATGGCAAAATCACTCCATGGTTTTTGCCAAGAATATTCCCAATGGGGTCATGAGGAGTCGGACATGACTGAAAGCGAGTGAACAAGAGACAGTGATTAAGTGACTTGCTCAGTCCAGCAGCTAGTAAAGGTCTGCCTTTGAACTTGGGTCTTTCTAACTTCAGTCCCCAAACTTTGTGCCTTTAGGTGCCACCTAGTGGTCACTGTGCAATCTCCCACCTCTGCCTTTGCCCTATTCCTGCAAAGCCCTCCCTACCTGAGAGGTTTCCTGACTCCCAGGTTCCTTCAGGAAGGTGGGTGGGAAAGTGGAGGGTTATGGGGGAGAGGGGAGGGATTGGCCTTTGTCAAAACACTGTCCAGCTCCAGGTGGGCACCGAGGAGGCATTTAAATGACTTCTGTTGAATCACAGCGGGCATTTGAGCCGAAATTCACTTCCAATCACCAAGTCCCAATTTTATCTGAGCAGAAAAAACTATTGCCACATCACAGAACTCAGGTATCGCAAGGCAGCTCCTGTCCATGAACACGAGACACATCTAGATAGCTGAAGGCAGTTCTCCTGCCCCCTGCTCCCCACCCCAAACTTAAACACGTCCAGTTCATGCACTGCCTCCCCGATAACATGTGCTTCTAATTTCCTTTAGAACTGCACCTGAGGGAACGAACACTCAGTAGGACTTGCATTGGTAAAGTCAAAGCAGTTGAGCATCCATGGTGCAGTTTGTACTCTTATAGGAATCACTGGGGCACTCACAGGGGAAGAGACTTGCCCAAGGTCTCTAAGCCAGCATGTGCCTGAGGCAGGAAGCATCCCCAGGACTGATTACCCACAATACTATCATACTGAGGTGTCCCATATAGGCAAGCATCACAAATTAATTCCGATTAATTAGAGAGTAAGGTAGGGAAAATTCGAAATGAGATTCCAGAATAATAAACACTCACTACTGAAAAGGGAATGTGGTTTTCTTCCTTTTAAGGGTGACTGCAATCTGCAATAGCCAGTATTACCTAGAAAAGCAGATCTCTTAGAAGGCAGCAGACAAGTCTCTGATGTAATTAATTCCCTGGGGAGGTGTTCCCTATTTCAATCAAATCATGGTGCAGCAAACAACAAACAAACAAACGAATGAATGAATGAATGGATAGAAAAAAACACCAGAAATGAAGAAGACAAAGATTTGTTTCTTTTAAAAAGCCCCCAAATGAATGACTTTGGGTATCCAAGGAAATAATCAGACTGTAGCTGGGGTTAAATTGCTTAATGGCGATCAGGAGTCTAGCAAATTTAGAAAATGGATTCCAGAGCATTCTAGACTCAAAAGAGCCTGTCTGAAGATTGCACTCCCCCCCAGGGGTCTTTCAATTCAAAGCCAATCTCAAAATTGATCACATCATGTCCAACAGAATTTGTAATGTGACAGGGCAGAAAGGTGAAGGAAGCTCGCTCAAATCCATAATTATCAGAAGCTTAGTGAGATGCCGCCTTCCTGAACAATCCATACCTACCACTTTGGGCCTAGACGAGCACAGGGAAGGAAAAGCTGCTTCTTCTCCTTTGGGTCTCCGGGACCCCCAAGCATCCAAGCCCGATGGAGGCTGCTTCAGTCAAAAGCAAGAAAGAGTTGGAAGGGGTTCCTTCAATCGGTTCCACTTCCCAACCTTCCCTTCAGGAATCCTCAAAAACTGGGACCTCCAAAGAAAGACAGATGAGCCTGTAAGAAGAGGGGATTTGGAATTCGAGGACAGACTAGATAACTGGGGGGCTCCAGAAGAAGCTTGTGATCTGGCAGCCAGCTAGGTTACCCTCTGTTTCAGGGAGAACTGGGACATGAGCTGTGTGACCGTCCCTACCGTCCCAGCCCAACCCTAAATATTGTGATCCTGTCCAAGAGACAAAATGATGAGATGGATGAAGAAGGTGGAAGCCCTGAGTTCGAATTCGGTCTCCTACTTAAAACAGCTGTGTGACCTCAGGCAAGTCACAACCTCCGTGGGTCTCAGTTTCCACGTCTGTAAAATGAGGGGGTGGACCGTGCTGCCCCAGGACTATTGGGGGAAACACTGGGAGCGGGATGGGGGGGGACCACAGAAGCTCAGAAGCAGGGTTAGCAGGAATTTGAGGCGCCCCCGGCCACGGGCTCTCCCTCTTAGTCCAGGGGTAGAAAGTTCCTCGGGGAAAAGCCTGGTGGGGGAGTTAACGCCGCCCCACTAACCAACCGCCACTGTCTCCCCATACAAAGTCCCGCAGGAATCCCCAGGGCGCAGGGAGAGCGCGAGCGTTTCCCTCGTGGGGCTGCGGGGTGTGTGTGGGGGTCCGCCGAGCTAAGAGCGCTCAGCCGCTGCCAGGTCGGGGGAGGTGAGCGATGCAGGGAGCCCCCTGCGCCGCCCCTCCCCTTCCCGCGGTCCCCCCCCCCCCCAGCCCAGGCAGGGACACGGACACACTCGTCTGGGGGCTTTTCCCCGCAGTCCCGCATCGTGGAGTTAGCAGCGGGCTCGGACTGAAGAGCGGCGGTCGCCTGAGGGCTGAGGGCTCCAGCTCCATCTCTTACAGTCCCGGTGGCTTCTGGCTTTTAATTTTCCCATCTGAAAAATTCAGGGTGTTCAACTTCTGAGCTTGTTTCAAGGTCTAAAATCCGTTCAAGCGGATCCCTTTGCTTGGCCAGAGAAGAGGAGATCGGATCAGTAAGAACCCGAAGGAGACGCTCTCCTCGAGCCCTCTCTGCCCGGGACCCCCGTCCCCAGGCCCTGGCTCGGAGGGACCCGGCTCTTCAGGGGCGTCCTCAGGCTCCCTAGCTAACCCCACTTTGATCACGTTTATCACCCCCCTCCTCTAGGGGACTTCTCTGCCTCCTACTTCAACTAGGAAAGGTCCCTTCCCTTTCTTCCCACGTTCTGCATAGATCCTCATAACCTGGCTCCTGACCTTGTTATTCCACCAGAACTGCTCCCAAAGTTGCTGATGACCTTTTAGATGTCAGATCCCACGGGCTTTTCGGAATCTTCATTCTCCAAGATCTCTCTGCCGTCATCGCCCTCTCCTTCTCCATACTCTTCTTTCACTCACCCCTCTCCCCCCTGGTTCTCCAGCTCCCTCTGACACCACCCTCTAGGTCTCCTCCAGATTACACCTTGTACAGGTGTTCCTCAAGATTGGATCCCCGGTTCTCTTCTTCCTCTTACCTACTTCACGTCGTGATCTCATCAGCTCTAAGGATTTACTTTCCATCTCTATGCTTCTCCTGCCTTTCTTGCTCTGACCTCTCTGGTTGCTTCTGACTTCACAGTTCCAACTACCTTTTAGCCACGTCAAACTGGACGTTATAAGTCCATAAATATCTTCCTCCCTCTACATTCCCTCACACCCACCTTCCCTAAACCTGTAGAAGGCAGTTGCCATCTTCCCGGTCCCAGATTCACAATCTAGGAGCAATCCCAGAGCCCTGGCTCTCTTACCATCCATATCCAAACTGGGGGAACCACCTCTGCAGCATCTCTTGTGGATGTCACCTGCAGCACTCCCTGAATACTCCCCCTCTCCTCTGACACCCCCTCCCACAGATCAGATGCTCTCACACACATACACACATACACACAGACACACACAAACTGCTGGTGGGAGGATCTTCCTGTCTCTACGATCTTCCCACTAATCTGTCCTCCATTCTGCCATCAGAGTGATTTAGTGTCTCATGTCACTCTCTCCATGTCCTCCTCCACATAAACGTCAGTGGCTCCCTATTGCCTCCAACAAAATCTCTACAGCCCTTTATAACCCAGCCCCCTCCAAGCTTCCCAGTCTTCTTACACCTTGTTTCTATCCATAGTCTTCTGTCCAGTGACCACCCTGGCCTTCTGGCTTGTTTCAAAAACAAGCTTTCCATCTCTCTGGCTATCTCCTCCTCTCCAGCTACTAACCCGACTCCTGGCTTCCTTTAGGTTCCAGCTAAAGCCCCACCTTCTACGGGAAGTCTTCCCCAAGCCGTCTTAGTTCCAGTGCCTTCCCTGCTCATTCCCAATTTACCCTGGGTAGGCTTGTTAGAATTAGCCGTTTTCATGCCGTCTCCCCATCCCATCTTGAGCATCTTGAATTCAAGCAGACTCTTTGGCCTCTTTTCATGTGTACCCCTTGCTGAGCCCAGTAAGCACTCAGACCGTCTGCTACAGTTCCTGAACTTTGTGCTCCTTTTGGTGACTCCCCAGGGCCAGGAATGTCCTCTTCCAGCTCCTCAGGGTCCTTCCCTTCTTTCTCGATTCCCAGCCCCTCTCTGCTCATTGCTCTCTCCCTCCTCCAATTAGCTTGTGTTTCCTAATGTACACAAGCTATCAGGTGCCCCAGAATACCGCAGCTCACTGACCACCCAGGTCTATTTTATTGCCTCCTCCCCATAACCTTGGCTCTCCTATTTGCTGGTATGTACTTTTTCTATTAATGGATTAAATAGTGTGCTGGAAATGTGAGTGATTTGACTGCAGAGGAAGCAGGGAATAACGCTGAGAAGAGCGAGGGCCAAGTAGTTTTGTTTTTTTCTCATGGGGGGTGGTGGTGGAGGGCCCTTTGGGTGGAAGGCAGGAAGCCTGATTCTTGCTTGGCTGACCTCAGCCAGCCCATTGCCCCAGTCTGGGCCAGGCTCGTGGACTCACCTGTAACAGGCAGAAGGGGCAGGACGGAGGGGAGAACAAAAACCACTGACTCTGGAGTTTAAGGTGTGCTGTCTTTGTGAACTCAGACCCGACTTTTCCCCTCTAAGAGATGAGAGGGCCGGCCCAGAGAACTCAAGAGGGCGCTGCAGATCTGGCTCGGCGATCCTTGCTCAGTGACTTCGAAGGGCCCTTTCAGCACCAGCTGAAGAAAGGACAGCTTCATTTGTAGTGTCAGGAATGGTGAGGTTCAGGAGTTAGGGCTGGACGGGACTTCAGAGGAGAGCAAGTCTCATCTGTGTCACTATACGAATGAGAGAACTGGAGCCCCAAGAGCTCCCAGAGCCCGTTAGGGTCAGAAGCAGACCTCGCTGACTCCATCCAGATCCAGGACGCTCCCGCTACGCCGAGAGACGCTCTGGAGAGAGCCAGAACAGGAAAGAGAGAAAGGAAGAAGACACAATTGGACAGCAATGTGAGCCCATTAACATGATTTATGTGCCTGAACCAAGGCTTCCTGGGCGACTGAACCATGTGGAGGAAGGGGAGCCCCCCAGACTGAGCCCAGATCCATGGGAAAAGCAATGAGTTGGTGGTTCTAAGACCAATAAAACAGGTGATCAAGAAATGTCAGGAAGCAGGAGCGTACAGGAGGAGACCGTCCCAACAGGAAGATCCAGCTTTGATCAGATTCCCAGCCTAGGCCATTTGGGGGCAGGTCCAGGACCAGAGCGAGGGGCTTGAGTGGAGAGAAGCCCGCCCAAGGCTTTGGGAAGGGCCCTCTTCTATCTGGAGGTTGTTGAGGACACACCAGAGTCTGGGCTGGGCACCAAGATGGTAAGCTCTGAGAATATGACACGGAGGGAAGCGTCCCCCTCTGAGCCTGGGGACTTCCTGTGTACCAGTGGAAAGATGGAAGAGTTTGCATTTCCTTCTGAAGAAGGTGCCAAGCTCTGGGCTGGGAGCGTGGGATCCCCCTGAGCTTTCTAAAAGGCCGCCTCTAGTTTCAGCTTGCTTTTTCCGTTGTCCTCCAGCTGCTCTTTCTCCTCTTCCACCTTCTTCTCCATCGACCACTCTCCATCTTCCTCTCTCTTTTTTTCTTTCTCCACTTCAACACACGGTGTCCCTTGGACGTCAGGGCCCATGTCTGTATGGATCATGTGCTTTTGCATGAGGCTATCCTAGGAAAAAAGACAAGCACCTATCAGAGAGGAGTCCAGGCAAAGAGGCGGCTGTGGTCAGTGGGGCCCCCATTCCTGGGGGTTCCAGCCAAGGCCACAGGGTGCTTGTGGGGGAAGTGTCATCCTGGACTGATGGCTGCTGACCCCCACTCTGACCCGTGGCCTGGGCTGCTGATCCCTCCTTTTCTAGAACCTGGCTCTAGTGACTTGCCTGGAATCATACAGGAACCAAAACTCTTTCTTGATTCATTTTTCTCTTCCTTTTTGCCTGCTTGTTTTGTGCTTTTTTAAGGATTGAGTTTTATTATGATCCTTTCATTTATTCAGATAAGAAAGCAGAGGCCCAGAGCTTGGGGGTGCACTGCCAGGCCTGGGACCTGTTCAGTCTTTGATGCCCCTTTCTTCCAAGACCTGGCCATCAGCTCTAGCCTCATAGGGTTCTTCTCCATTTCAGGGGGTCTGTGTGCTTAACAGTGACACCTGTATTTGCAGGGAGTTGGTTTACTTTGTGATTCTATATATTTCAGTATTATTTTTTATTTAAAGTCATAGTTCTGAGAAAAGGCACACAGATTCAAGGCTATCCAAGGAGTCCAGACCAAAAACAAAGTTCCAAAGCAAAATGATGCTGTATGAACAGTTCTGGACTTGGGGGCACAGGAGCTGGGTTCTGTCACACACTGGAAGGTCACTGCCAGCTCTAAATCTCCAGCCCCTCATTCTTGTCCAGCTCTGCTAGTAACTGGGTGACCCAACTGGTCCAGCTTTCTCTCAGGACCCCAATTTATTCATCTGCAGAGTGAGGACATTGCTTTCAGCTGTGCCTCCTGGTCCTCCCCAATCTCTTCCACCAAGTTTCTGATCCTCTAGAGCTATGGTCCCTGCCTTGGACCCAAGCCTAGGAAATGGTTGGTTAAAGAGAAATATACAGAACTAGATTTATTTGAGTTAAAGAGCTGAAGAGAAAGGCAAAAAGAAAAGGTAAGGTTGGAGAAACAGAGAGAGAGAGAGGAGAAAGTTCAGAGAGAGGAGGGAGGGAAGGAAGGAGGGGGGAAGAGAAAGACAGAGACCGAGAGAGAGAGAGACAGAGAAGACAGAGACAGAGAGACAGAGAAGACAGAGACAGAGAGAGAGAGAGAGAGAGAGAGAGAGAGAGAGAGAGAGAGAGAGAGAGAGAGAGAGAGAGAGAGATATGTCCAGACTGAAACCAGGCTCAGCCTTGAAGATGGCCTCTCCTTTGGTACCTGGAAGATCCTGGATCCCTGAGGAAAGCTCCTCCTCACCCTTCCTGCTCCCCTTAAGCAGACCGGGTGGTCTAAGCAGCCAGGGCACGTCAGCCCCACGCTGAGGATGGGAATGCTGGACAGCATGAGGAGGCAGGCACAGCCACGGCCCCTGGGAGACGATGGGAGCAGGGGGAGAAGAAGGAATGCTGGGCTCCCAATCCCACCTCTCGTGATCCCTGGCTGGGTGACCACAGACTAGGCACCTGGGTTCCCTCCTCTGAGGGCCTCAACTTGCTTCCACATCTGATCTTTACCTCATGGACACTGAAATGTAAGGGCTGGCTCTCCTGACTGATGGATCCTCCTCATCACTGAGTTTTGTGTCTTAGGATGCTACAAGGGAATCTGTTCCTTTCCTGATCCCAAGTCTGGTGGAATAAGACGCTGTGACCCAGCGCCCTTGGGCTCTAGATCTGGGGTGGCCCTCTACTCCCTAAAGAAACCTTTTGAACTTTTTAGATGTTCTGGATACCTTGGGCCCTTTTAGTCAAAAGAAGTCTATGGACCTCTGCTCCAAATCATGTCCATAACAGGCAACAAATTAAAGACAAAGAATTATAAAGGAAACCCGTTCTATCAAAATACAATTATCAAAACATATATAAAAAAACAGTTTCATGAACTCCCAGATAAAAGCCCCAGTTCTAGAGGATCTGGTTAGATGACTGTGCCTCGTCAGTATGAAACAAGGGCTAATTAGAGTCTACCTAGCAGGGTCCAGAAGCCGTGGGTTTGACCCAAGATCAATCACATTGCCTCCTTTCCTTCCCAGCCCTCAGTTTCCTCACCTGTAGAAAGAGGCAGCTGAACAACATTAGCATAAAGGTCCCAATCTCAACGTGGATTCTGTGCTCCGAGAAGGCATCCCTCTTTCCTCCTCTCTATCCTAGCACCGTGTAGTCCCAAGCAGGGAATCGGAACCATTTACTGAATGGCTGAGTTCTCTTGTCATTATCTACATTTTTCTCCACTCCAAATCTCCCACACAGGGTCTCTATGCCTTCAACTCCTTATCCTGTATGGGTCTATGCCCACAAAAAATAATGATTTCCAGATTGACCAGAGGGAACACTCACCCAATTACAGACTATGTAATAGATATAGGTAAACGTGAGGCTGAACTCCAGGAGGGAGGTGAGTAACAGAAACCCGGAAACTATCTTTCCCACAAACTGCAAAAGAAGCACAAAGGGAGAATTGGTCACAAGTCTCTTCAGGGAAGAAGCCTAGGAGGGTCAGGACAGCCTAGGAGGAAGCAGTCTAGACTGGGGCAACATGAGGGGCCTCTGGAGCTCCCAGAACCCATTGCAAAGCTCTCAGTCAGGGCCTCCACACTTCAAAAATCTGCAAAGTTTTTAAAATTGGGGCTTGAGTGTTTTATTGTCTAGTCTTAAAAAAGGGATGGAGAAAATGATACTATCTTTTACATGTTTTTTTAATTAAAGCTTTTTATTTAGAAAACGTATGCGTGGGTAATTTTTTCAACATTGACCCTGGCAAAACCTTTTGTTCCAAATTTTCCCCTCCCCGCCCCCAGCTGGCAGGTAGTCCAAAACATGTTAAATATGTTAAAATAAATGTGAAAACGATACTATTGTTCAGTCCTTTCTGACTCTCCATGACCTCACGGGGGTTTTCTTGGCAAGGACACTGGAGTGGTTTGATATTTCCTTCTCGTCATTTGACAGATGAGTAAACTGAGGCAAATAGGGTGAACTGTCTGAGATCGGATTTGAACTAAGGAAGATGAGTCTTCCTGACTCTAGGCCCCAGTAATCCATCCACTGAACCACCCAGGTATCCTATGGAGAAAGTAGTAACAATGCAGATTACGTACACTGCCTCCATTGGTTTTTGCCTGTTAAACATTTATTAGCACAACTCTGGGTCACCGGAGATACAAAGAAGATCTCTCTGGCTTTGGCCAGGAGAACAGGAGGTGATTCACCCTAATGGACCAATGAGCCATAATTCACCAACATCGATGTGAACCAGAGAAGCAGCAGAACACAATAACTTGCCTAACTTTTACAAATCACTTGACTCAGTTCGTTCAGTCTTCACAACAGTGAACAACACACAGCCACCTGGTGGAGGTGGGTCCTATCGGGCCCCACACACACTCCAATGGTGTCATGCAGAGCTGGATAAGAGTGGAAAACCCAAAGCAGAGGGGACAGTCTGGTCCCCCCAGATTCTGAGGCAGGGTGTTTCTTGTTGGCACCTGCAGCCCCACTGCACGCTGACTCGACCACACTCACCTTTGAGATGAGGAGGGAGAGCAGTCACAGAAAAGTCTAAGGGAACCCTGAAATCCTTTCCCGTGGTCCCGCCTCAAAGTCAGGGTGGGAGAGCCTGGAGTAGATGGTAGCTCCAGGCAAGGTAACCTTTGGCTCCCTGAGTGAGTGTCCTCCCTCAACCAGCCGGCACTGCGAGCTGCAGAACTGTGGGCAAGTCACAGCACCCCCTACCTCCACTCCCTCATTTGTAAAAGGGGCCCTAACAGCCCCTCTCTGTCATGAGGGTCACAGGTGACCATAACTGTGGAGCGCATCACGAGGAGATGCTACAGAAATGCTGGCTCTCATGGGGGCTATGGGCACAATTCCTGAATCTTCTGCCTTGAAGCCAGGGCTCTGTCTACTATTGTGACAGAGCTACTATTAGTGAAGGGAGCTGGCATGGGGGCAATGCCTGTGGCACACATGCATCAGTCAGTCCCTCCACCACTCCACTGGGGGTTTTCTTGGTGGAGACATTGGAGGGGTTCGCCATTTCCTTCTCCAGCTCATTTGACAGATGAGGAATCTGAGGCAAGGAGGGTCAAGTGACATGCCCAGGGTTACACAGCTAGGAAGTGCCCGAGGCCAGATTTGAGCTCAAGACACTTTGAGTATTTCCCATGTCCCCAAAACTTCTTAAACTGCGGACCCTGTGGGATCACCAAAAATACCAAGTATTCCACCAAGGCTTAATTCTTTCATGCCCATCTCATCGGTCTGCAAATTTGCTTTCATCTTTAATAAATGGTAAAATCATATGTATACCAAAGAGTGTCTAAAAATCAATTTCTTTGTGATTTATTCTCAGTAAACATCTGACTTGCATGCTGCTCTGATGTGTTTATATACCTGGGTCACATACAAGTTTCTGGGTTGAAAAGGGGCTGCGAGCAGCAAAAGCTTCAGAGGCTGCGCCCACGTGGCTCAGCCCAAGCTGGCAATGCAGACCTTGCTGTCCCCATTCGGGGACCAGAGGAGGAATGCCATGAAAAGCCATCATGGGACCACTGGGGGGCCCCACAAAAAGCAGGCTGGGACTCAGAGTGACCAGAGTTCAAATCCTGCCTCAGACACATCCCTGGGACCCTCTCTCAACCTCAGTGTGCCTCAGGTTTCTCATTTGTGAAGTGAGGGGTAATGGCAGCACTTCCTGCATTAACATGGGTAAAGTGCTTTGCAACCCTTAAAGCAATCTCCTCTGGGTCTCTGAACCCATCAGAGAGGCTGGGCCAAGCAGGCTTGCAGCCTCGCTCTTCAGGGGCCAGGAACTGTCTTGTGCATCCCAGGTACTCTGCATAGCATTGTGCACATGGTGGGCACCGAGGCACTCCCCACAGAACTGTGCACATGGTGGGCATCGAGGCACTCCACACAGGGCCGGGCACATGGGCACCAAGGCACTCTGCACAGGGCCTGGCAGCTAGGAATCTCCTCTGGAATCCCTGGTAACTGACTGATCAGTAAGTGTCCTCTCCCTTCCCCGTTCCTGTGGGCAGCCTCCTCTGCCAAGCTTGGCTCTCATTTGGAAACACTGACCTTCCTGCAGTGGGAGCTGTAGTTACTTACAGCTATTGACATGTTTTTATAGGACATCTCCGATTTCATACACAGCTCAGTGATTATGAGAATGATTCCAAGTAATGCCACCAAAGCACTCACAACATTTCCAAAGAAAGCCAGCTTTCTCTGCAAAGGAATGGGCATGTTGAATTAGTGAGTAAGGAGGCAGTTTGGGGGCAAATGCTCTGGTTTTCTGTCAGGGACTCTGGTGCCTAAACTTCATGCAGTTTCTTTTCCTTTCCAGTCTCCAACGTCAATGGGGCTCCCACCTCCTCGTCCTGGAGACACCTGGGAATACCAGTGGATTTGGGGCCAGAATTCCTGGGTTTTTATCCTGACTCTGCCCTGTGCTACATGGGTGAGTTTTGGCAAACTGCTTGATCCCTCTCTGGGCCTAACCACCCCATTATTCTTCAAGTGTCTTCTAATTCTAGAATCTATCAGATTAAGACTCGATTTAGTTGTTAATTCCTCTGAGAAAAAATTAAAGGACTGGATTAGACCAGAGTCCCTTAATCGGAGGTTCACAGGACTGCAGGGGATTGTGAGCTGAGATGGGAAGAGAAAATAATATCAAGGAAATTAAGGATTTCTATTATGATTGATGTGAGGAAGAGTCAGCAAGCTTCACCAGATTGTTAGTAAGGTTCAAGAAAGGTTAAGAAGTCCTGGATTAGTTGTTCTCCAAGGTCTAGTTTACCAGAGGGAAGGAGAGAGGACTGGAGGGGAAAGGAAGAATGAGGAGGGCAGAGAAAGGGAGAGATGGGAACAGAGCAGCTGTATGGGACAAATGGAGGACAGCAGAGGATCCAGTAGCCCCCACAAAGTGCTCAAGGTCCTGAGTGGTGCCATCAGCACAGAGAACCTCCCTTGGGGCAGGATCTATGGGAGAATGTGGACAAAAATTTCCCAGGATGAAAAAGGGCAGGAAGTCCTGGGTCTTGAGTGTTCTGGGACTGGCTCTCTACTAAAGGCAGCAGTGGGAGTGTCTCCCCACCTTCCGACTTACCGACTGCACAGAGGTGTTCTTTGCTTCATTTACTGAGAGGATTCCAGACATGAAGAACTGGGTAAAAAAAAGGCACACTTGTCAATGTTTGTTGCTATGCGCGACCCCTTCCAGACTCCCTCCCCACCTGTAGAGAACTGGAAAGGCAGGACCCCAGCCAACACATAGAAGGAAGCCCCCAAGGAATACCCTCAGTAAGACCTCCAAGGAGAGGGGAGGCACCACTTCTTGAGGGACAGCTCTCATTGCTAGGGAGTATTTTTCTAATGTTAAGCCCATGCTTAACTTCCCCCTTTTGCTCCTAATTCTGTCCTCTGGGGTCCAACAGGTCAAGTTTGGCTTTGGAGTTCTGGGTTCACAACCGCCCATGGACCCTCCCCACCTTCATTTGTCTGGGCCTCAGTTTCCCTGTCTGTAAGATGCGGGGTTGGGACTTGGCCTTTGAAGCTCCTTCCAGCTGTTGCTGTCTGGGACTAAGCCAGTCTTCAGATGCCTCAACTACGCAGCGCTTGGATCCCTTCCTCATTTAAATTCTTTTCAGAAGGACAAGAACCCATTTGGCAGAATTCCCTTTCCTTTCCCCCTTGCCCAGTGCTCACTCCAGCAGGCCCAAGGGTGGCTGCTCAGGGCTCCAGCATCCAGTCGGCCGGCACCTGCCGTGACTGGGAACCTCAGGGGAAGTGGAGAAGGCCCGTGGGTGTGGCAGCGAAGGGGGATTCCTGGTGTGGGAGGCCCCTCCACCAAAGTGGACCGTGGATGACAAGGCAGTCAGAGCACTCCCAAGGGCGACACCTGATTGAGTCTGTGGTCCCTACTTGGCTTTGGGATCTCTGAAGTCACGCTTTCACCCAGGAGAGGACAGCACAAGGGGAGAGCTCACACTGAATACCTTGGGAACTCAGGCAAGTCCCGTCCCCTTCCTGGGCCTCAGTTTCCCCATCTGGCACCCCACGGTTAGTTCCCATTCTAAAGGCAATCCATGGACCTCAGTGCTCTGAGAGGACCTGGGTGGGGGAGCTGTGGAGGAGCAGCCCTTTCTCTCCTGCACATGGCAGGGGTACGTCCTTTGGGTCAAGAACCTGGAGGCGGCAGCTGTGGCCGTCACAGAGTGTCTCTCTCCAACTTGCTCATAGCATTGGCCACTTGAATTAATCAGAAAATGCTGTGGCATTTCTTGGCAACCAGATGTGAGAATGAACCATGAGCCTGGCTTTGTTGGCTGGGCACTTTAAGTCCCTTCCCATGCACTCCCCCCGGCTTTTCTGTTCCTCCTGACAACACATTCTTGCCCTTTGCAAGCTCTAGCTGAGGCGATCATGGCCCTGCCTGGTGGCCGGCTTCCAGGACTCTCTGGCTCTGCCTTCAGAGCGCAGCTCAGCAGCTCCCTCAAAGGCACAAGGTCTAGTGGGAAGAAACCCTGGGTTCAAATTCCCTCTCAGACACTTCCTATTGGGGCAAGTCCCTTTACCTCTTTTGGCCTCAATTTCCCTAACTGTAAAATGAGGGGATTGAAGTTGAAGGCCTGAGGTCCTTCCTAGGATGACCTGAAATCTTCACAATCGGGTTGCGTCCTCCACTCCCCTTGTGCGGGTTGGGTATTACTGAGCGACAGCCCGCTCTGTCCCTGGCTCTGTGTCCTTGGCTCCCAGCACAATGCTTGCACGTGACAGAGACTTCACAAATGGTTGGTGAATTGAGTTCGTTTCTGAACTCTGTGGCGCCACGAGGCAACGGGAAGACCCTCAGATTTGGAGTCAGCAGAGAAAGTCAGATCCTGACTCGAGTTTTTCCAAGTGGTATGACCAAGGGCAAATCCCTCTACTGCTCGAATCTCAGTTTCCTCATCTTAGAAATGCTCCTCTGTCATCTCCTCCCTCTGCCTTAGCAGCTGAGCTCTCTGAAGAGGTTGTCAGGAAGCCAAGCATTGGATCTGAAGATGATGGATGTGATGGTGGATATCGTGGCCCCACAGAAAAGACGACTCCAAAGGACCATCAACCTGAAGCTATCTGGGGAAACTGGGGCCCAGAGGATGAAGGGACTGGTTTGAGACTTCACGGGGTATAACCATCAAGGGCTAGATTTGAACCCAGATCTTTTGACATTGTCAGAGCAAGTGTCACTGTGCTGTGCTGCCTCCATCCTTGCAGTTTGAGTCATTTTGGTCATGAAATACTAGAAGTTTTGTGCCATGTTTTACAACGTGGGGCTTTACAAGCCCCAAACTGCCTCCTTACTCACTAATTCAACATGCCCATTCCTTTGCAGAGAAAGCTGGCTTACAAAAGAGAGGAACATTCACTGAGCACCTACAATGTGCTAGGTACTGTGTTAAGCTCTTTACAAGTAGTATCTCAGGATGTCCTACAGGAGGTGGAACTCTGTTTAGATGGAGATCATGAAGCAATTCTTTTGTGTAAAAATGGGACCTTTTTTCCCCTCTTCAACCCTCCCCTAAATTCAAAGATGTATTATGAAAGCCTTCCTTTTTTCTACACCTCATGGTAAGAGTAAGAGAAAGAGAAACAAAAAGAAAGAGAAGAAAGAGAAAGGGAGAAGAGGGGAGGACAGAGAGAGAGAAGAGGGGGGCAGAGAGAGAGGCAAACAGAGGCAGAGACAGAGAGACATAAAGAGAGAGAAAGAAGGGCAAGGAAGGGGAGAGAGAGGAGGGGGGGAAGAGAGAGAAGGGGGAGAAAAAAAGGGGGAAGAAGGGGTAGGTATATTCTACTCACACAGAATGCCCATGATGGATAATGTACTTTAAAGGTTATAGGACTATATAAGCCAAAATATCTGTTTTCTTGTTTGTTATAAAGGTTAAACAGGAAATACCACATTAATACGTGGAAGGAGCCCATCATGATCTGGACGGCCTGTTGGAAAAGAAGGCAGTCAGTATGGGAACAGCATAAGGAATGGGCTACCCTTTGGGGAATCTTGGGCATCTTCCCAAAGAAGCTGGGAAATGGGGTATTCCCATCACCCACTCACTGGGCTGGATGACCATGGATGGGCATGTCAGCAAAGTAGCAGCTGGAATTCATCTCTGGGAAACTGATCACAGAGGCTGTCCCATAGCAAAAGAGCTGAGTTCTTCCTGGAGGACTATTGGTTATTCTCCCTCCTGTTAGGCCTCAAGAGGAGAAGACCAGGAAAGCATCAAGCTTCCTTCAAAGGTTAAGGGAGGTTGTGGGTTCTGAATTCTAACACCAGGGGCATTCCTGATACCCACCCACCTACTCAATGGAGTGTCTCTTGGGGCTGAGGAGGAAATGGGCCTTACCAGTTGGTACCAGGTACAGTCCTTTGTCCACCATGGTTTTTAAACTAGGTTTTCTGCTCATTATAAACAAGGGATTCATTACAAATTGCTAATGGATTTCCCTGTAAGGGAGTGGGGAATGGACTGAGCCAGGAAAAGATCAATCTCAGCATTTAATAAATTACTGGAGAATTACTTGAAAGAATAGGATAATGGGCTAATAGACAAACTTGGATGTGAGTGACCCCACTGCAAACACAACTATCCTTTTCCATTCCACTGAGTCTCTCTGGTGTGATGGAGGAGAAAGGATTTGGAACCAGAAAGCTTGCGCTCAGACCCTCGCTTTGAACACACTGTTTTTGTGACCACACACAAAGCTCCTCAGCTTCTCTCTCCAAGAAAATAAAAGGACAGCCCTTCTAGCTCACATTCTATGCTCATCAGTGGCTGATCCTTGGCAGCCAGGGACCACTTTCCTTTAGGAAATCCAAGGTCACAGTTTTTGATTTCTTATTCAAAGTGATATGAGCAATCACTCCTGATTTCTAGGGAATCTGGTATATGGCTTCAAAAGGGAGGATACAGGCCCTTACTGAATTTGAAAATCTGTCACTGTTTTCCCAAATTTCCCAGTCAATGACCAAAAGCATCCCTAAATGGGACTTGAGATAGGATGCTGCTCAGTATTTAGGAAATTCACAGCAGCAAAGTCCTAGAATGATTCTCAAGTTTCTCTCTGAATGCTTCCAGGTGTGTACACTTCCCAGAAGGGAGCTTTGATTCTTAAATTAAAAGCAGCAACATGAGTTACAATGGAGCTATTTTTACACCAATTTTTGTACCAAATTAGAAATGGAGTAAGTTCATAAGAGCTAAAGATTAGTAAGACATCAGATCATAATGAGGCACTGTCTTCTTTAAAATTTGTTCTGTAGAGGTATCATCTCAAAAAAAGTTGAATAATTACTTTATTATATATAGATGTTTTAGTATATAACTTTATTTTTGCATTTTTGAAAGTGCCTGCTCACAAAAGCAACTCATCTCTCTTAAGAATGTATAGTTTTGAGCCTGGTTAGCCAAATTACGCAAGACTTATTATTCGATTGGCAGCTGAATGCTCTGATGACAAATGGTGGGTCACCTCAATAACCCTAGTTATTAAACTTACTTGGGAGCTGAACCCTATGAAATTAGATAAGTCCATGTTAACATGTTGGGTGTAGAACCTGGAAGATATGACATATGGACAATGGTATGGTGAAAGACAATGGTACATGCCTGTGTAGCCTGGCCAAAGAAAGGAGGACTTGCCATGACAACCAGAGGGAGGCATTTTCCCCTTGTGGGGCAGAAAGGAAGCTTCTCACAATATGGAGGATGTGAACAAACTAGACAGATCATAGACATTTTTTTTGCCTTTCAAGATTTAGTGTCTAACAGAAGGGACAGAGGACTATTTACTGAAATGTCTAGAGACAGACCAAATTATCAAGAACTTACCTCTGCCTTCAGAGAAAAAGAAGTAAAAATAGGTTTCTATTTCTTTTTGGTCTTATTGGCTCTCATGTTCTGGGTCAACTTGGCTAAAATGTCTTAGGACCTGCTTTAGGGACTGCTGAGATGTTTGGGCATTGGGTAGAGTGAGCTACTCAAAGATGGCAGGCTCTGATGCTCCTTGGACAAATCTTCATCTTTGACTTCACCAAAATACTTACCCTTCCTTAGATCCCCATACCATCCTTTTTAAATGGAGAGTCCCGATAAAGTCACACTCACCCCTAACACCAAGCTGTCCAAAAGAGAAAGGCTTTCTACAGGGAAGTGAAGCATGTTGGTACCTTGTCTGGTGGGTCCTCCAAGCAAGTCCTGAGGATACTTCTATGATCTAGTTACTGCAAAAACACCAACATGCTTTAATCAAAAGAACATAAAATAACCCCCTGGACTGTCTTCTGGGGAGCCCATCCTTCCAGGTTCAGAGGAGTGAGGATACTCTTCCAGAATTCTGGCAGAGGGCAAACAGCTCTAAGGCATATTGGGACACAAAGAAAAGAAGTCTGACTCTGGAATCAGATACGTGGGGCTTGAACCTTGATGTTACCTCTCAGGGGCCCAGTTGTCTTCTCTATTGAATAAGAATGTTGGACTCAATGCCCTTGAAAGCTGTAAGTCAATGATCCTATGATCTGCTTCTCTATCAAGATCTCAGTTTTCCCATAGGTAAAATGAAGGAGTTGGACAAAATTTTCTTTCATATTCCTTTTGGCTTTAAATTCATGTTCTTGAATTATCTAGTCATGATTTCAGTAGAACCTCAAAAAGCTGTGAGTATACACATATTTGTACTGAGTGGGATTAGAGTTATAATGATCTAAGTAGTCTTAGGGAAAAGTGTTCAATGGAACGGTAAGTAATTTTTCTTTGTGTTATATTAGGGGCTTATTATTGTCAGGATCTGTGTTATATTAGGAGACTCAGGAAGAGTTTATGAGAAATGCAGCTTAAAGGAGGGAGCGAAAGAGAAGAGAACAAGCATTTATCAAGTACCTACCGTGTACCAGGCACTGTGTTAAACATTGCAAATATTATTTCATTTAATCCTCATGACAACCTTGTAGGGTAAATGCTATTATTCATTCTATTTTACAGTGGAGGATACTGAGGCAGAAAGGTTGAGTAAACTATCCAGGTTCACAAATCAGTATGTTGATGGGCTGAAATTAAACTCAGGTCTGCATAATCTAGCTAAGGGCATCAAGAAGGCCAAATAAGGCAATGTATCAACTCCCAAAGCAGCCCATTCCACTTGGGAACAGCTTTAATTGTTGGGATGTTTTCTCCTTCCATTCAGCCTTCATTTGCCTTTTTACAACATCCACTCATTGATTCCCTATTCAAACAGAAAATATTCCCTCTATCTCTCAATAGCCCATTTAAAGAGTTATCAGTTATCTATCTTATATATATTTAGTACCCAATTGTTGGAATGAGGTCCCCTCCATTAGATTATGAGGTTCTTGAATCGTCATCTCATCCATCCCAAGCACAGGTCCTTTCCCTTCTTCAAAGCTTTTATTTCTCCTAATAGAGCTTCCTGCCACCTATTTTATTATCCTTAGATTTTCTTGCCAGTCTGAGATCATTTTGAGTTTTAGAATCACCGACCCTATCTTTATAAGATTAAAAAAAAAACTTTTATATTCAACTTCTGCTTGCTTCCATCTTTTATGTATTTCTTTTTAAAAGAGTTGGTTGAAGATTAAGTGTACAACCTCATTAATTTCTTAATACAATCCCATTTTTTTTCTCCTCCCCTCCCCTCCCCTCCCCTTCCCTCCCTCCCTCCCTCCCTCCCTCTCTCTCTCTCTCTCAGCAGTTGGGGTTAAGTGACTTGCCCACAGTCACACAGCTAGGAAGTATTAAATGTCTGAGGCTGGATTTGAACTCAGGTCCCCCTGACTTCAGGGCCGGCACTCTATCCACACCATCTATCTGCTCCCCCCCCCCGCCCCATTTTTTCTTCTCATTTGAATGGTTTCACTTTTGTATTTTCAAAATTTAATTCTAGATTATTTCCCACATTTCCTGAAATTCTCCTGTAGAGTTTTATTCCATAGGATTCTACCTATCCTGCCTTTGTACTTAAAATACTCTTTCCTCAAACCTAGAGTACATGTCAGACCCTGTTTAGATTTCCTATCTTCTATGATGAACTCTAGGAGAAAATGGTAACTTCCCTTGAGAATTTCCTTCCTTTCATTTTAAGCAACTATCTCTGCCTTATTAACTAGAATCAGATCCAGAATAGCATTTTCCCTTGTTGGTTCCTCCACTTTTTAAAGAATTATATTATCATATATAAGATGCAAGTTAAGTACTCATGAGTTGCTTTTGTCAGAGAGAAAGAGAAATGCAGACACACAATAATTCTAGCAAATGTTTGAATAACAGAAATCCTCTACCCCAACCATATTTATTTGTGCTAGGTTTGTGATCTGGTTCTTAAACTCATCATCTATTTTTTCTTTAGTCTGTAGTATACTCCAATGAAAAAAAGTTTGTTTCCTCTCCATTCACCTTCATCCAAATGATTTCCATTATGCATCTCTATTCCAATTACTGGATTTTCTCATGTGAACATACTTCCTTACTACATAATGCTCTCCTTTCCCTCCTCCCACCTTTTACTTTTCCTGAAAGTAGATATATATTATGATGTTTTGAGACCTAAGAAAGATGTAGATAAAAAGACCAAAGATGTAGAATTGAAAAGAATTTCAAAAGCAATGGAGTCTAAATTTCTCATTTTACTCACGAGAAAATTGAATCCTGGGAAATTTGTCTTGTCAAAGAGGTGGTAAGTAGCACAGTTCAGATTTGAACTGAAGACTTCCAATTTCAAATCCAACATTCTTTCCACTGGGCCACGTTGCATCTGCTTCTTTTTTTATGGACTCTGTTCAAGTAGAGTCAAATTCCCAGTAGTAAATTTAATGCTAGTAAGTCAAAAATAGCTGGGGGCTAGACTTGTAATTGCATTGGTATAAGGATCTCCCACATGAAGAAACTCCTTCTCTTATTGACTGAAACCTTTGAGACTTAATCTTACAGAAGGTCCTGAAGAACTGAGAGACTAAATGACTTGCCCAGTATCATACAGACTGTATGTGTCAGAGAAGAGAGTTGGGTTTCAGGGACAACTCTCTATATCTCATCATGCTATGTCAGGGATATCTAAGAGGGAGGTAGATAGTACAGTGAATATAGCAATGTATCTGGAGTCAGAAAGACCCAAGTTAAAATACAGCCTCATACTAGCTATATGACTCTGGGAAAGTCACTTAACTTCTTTGCCTCAATTTCCTTATCTGTAAAAAGGGAAATAGTAATAGCACTTACCTCTCAGAATTGTAAAAATAAAATTAGGTAATGTTTAAAAAGGACTTTGCTACATGGAAAATGCTATAAAAGTGCTAGCCATTTATTATAATTGTTGTTGCTGTTGTTCCTGTGTGGCAGCCCTTTTTGTAGTGGCAAGAACTTGGAAACTGAGTGGATGCCCATCAGCTGGAGAATGGCTGATTAAGTTATGGTATATGAATGTCATGCAATATTATTGTTCTGTAAGAAATGATCATCAGGATGATTTCAGAAAGGCCTGGAGAGACTTACATGAGCTGATGCTGAGTGAAATGAGCAGAATCAATAGATCATTGTGCACGGCAACAGCAAGATTATATGATAATCAATTCTGATGGATGTGGCTCTCTTCAACAATGAGATGATTCAGACCACTTCCAATGCTCTTGTGATGGAGAGAGCCATTTATACCCAGAGAGAGGACTGGAGGAACTGAGTGTGGATCACTACATAGCATTTTTACTCTTTCGGTTGTTTGCTTGAATTTTATTTTTTCTCATTTTGTTCCCTTTTTGATCTGATTTTCCTTGTGTAGCAAGTTAATTGTATAAATATGTAAAGCTATATTTTACATTGTTTAACATATGGTGTATTACTTGCCATCTGGGGGAGGGAGTGGAGGCAAGTGTGGGGGGAACTGGAACACAAGGTTTTGCAAGGGTCAATGGTGAAGAATTATCCTTGCATATGTCTTGAAAATAAAAAGCTTTAATTAAAAAAAGAGAGAGAGAACAAAGGAACAACATTCTGAAAAAAAGTAGAGTTTTCACAGTAGAAGAAAAATGATCAGATCTTAGTCTCATTGAAATAGACTCAAAGAGAAAATAACCTATATATTCAGATGAGTATAGAAAGCTATCTCACCCGCTGTGAAGCAGGAATGGAAGGTGATAAGATGATGGGGGGATGAAAAAGGGAAGGGAAAAGATTAGGAAAGACAGTGACCAGAAGCAGACTACTTCTGATGAGGGACAGGGTGAAAGAAAGGAAATGGACACAGAGAGGGAGACAAGGTCCCCGGGGGGAGGGAGAGGGAGAGAAAAAGAGGAAGAAGGAAAACATACAAGAATAACTGAAAAAATATTTCTACATCAACTTTCTCTGATCAAGGTCTCATTTCTCAATAGAAAGCTAAGTCAAATTTACAAGAACACAAATCGTTCCCCAATTGATACATGGTCAAAGCATAAGAACGGGCAGTTTCAGATGAAGAAAGCAAAGCTATGAAAAACGCTCTAACTTAATGACAAGTGTCAGAAGCCAAGTTGTGAACGGATCTAAAGGCCTAGAAAACTGTTCCTACTCTTTGACCCAACAATACTACTGCTAGGTTTCAATTCCGAAGAGATTTAAAAAAGAAACAAAGAACCCACGCAAGAAACACACTGATAGCAGCTCTTTCTGTGATGTCAAACTGAATGATGGAAATGGAATGAATGTTTTTCAATCGGGGACGGCCGAACAAGTTGTGGAACACGCACGTTATTGGGCTCCAAGCAATGACAAGCGGGATCCTCTCAGGAAAACTTAAAGGAACCGACGCAAAGTGAACGAGCAGAAGGGAGGGAATCCGGTGCACAGCAACAGCAATACTGGATCATGGTCTGCCGCTCTAGGCTCCGCTACAGCCCCAAAGGGCTTGATGACGACGAATGCTCTGCACTTCCAGGGGGATGGAGTCTGACCAAAGCTGGGATCGCCGGTGTACGGGCAGTGTCCTTACTGGGATAGCAAAAGCAGTCCCCGGTCTAGGAATACACACAGCCGCACGGGTACCCGTTAGAAGCCCACCTGCTCTGCCCACCCTCTCCCGCCTCCCTTTGCCTTTCCCAGCTGGGGGGTGGGGGGGGCTCTGACAGACAGAAGCATCAGTGGGGGGGGGGTGAAGGGCCCCGCCCCGGGCCTGGCATCTGAGCGGGCGCCCCTCGAGGGTGAGCCGCGGGCGGGGGCTGCGCCGAGGCTCCCGCCCGAACTTTCGCCTTGGGCCTTAACTTGCCTCTTTTACAGGAGGGGAGCCCGAGGCCGGAAGGGCAGGGGCTTCCCCTCGCTTACCGGGCGGTTGGGAGCGCAGGTGGGGCTCACCTGCCTCCCCATGCACTCTTCCCTCCGCGCCGTCACCGTGCGCCCCCGCCGCAACCTCCGCCCCTCGGCTCCGGGCCCACTAACCGCTGGGGTTCGCCGCGGCGTGTCCTCTCCGGTGGGGGCCGCGCCGTGCCCTGCCGGCGGCCTCGTGACTTTCCGAAGCCCCGCGGTGCGGCCCAGGGCCACGGGCAAACAGAGGCCTCTGACCGCGCAGCGGCTACTGGGAGTAAGGATGGGGAAACGGAGGGGGAGGGTCCCCATGACCGCCTTTCCGAGCATGCGCAACAGCCCAGGGCCAGCGATGTGAAAAGGCCGCGGGCCACCTTCGAAGCACACTCGCTCAACCCAGGGCCACGTGCCCCCAGAGGGCTTCGGGATGCGCCCGAGGCTGCAAGGGGTGAAGGGAATCAGGGTCGGAAAGCACTTGAAGGGCCCGTGTGACCACCTCCCAGTGAGTGCTGCAGCCCAGAGCCATAGGCAGCCAAAATGCCTCGGGGGCACGGTTCAAGTACACTGGAGCAGGGACGGGGGAATCAAAGGAGGAGGGTTCACGGGACTGCTTCTCTGAGCATGCGCACTCAGCCCAAGGCCGCCTGCAGCCGGAGGGCTTCGGGCCACTTCCCTCAACCTGAGCACTTAGCCCAAGGCCCCAGCCGCTGTGAAGAGGCCACGTGCCACCCCCCCCCCCCAGAGCATGCGCACTCAGCCCAGGGCCGCGTGCCGCTATGAAGAGGCCACGTGCCACCTTCCCGAGCAGGCGCGCTCAGCCCAGGGCCGCCTGCAGTCGGAGGGCTTCGGGCCACTTCCCTCAACCTGAGCACTTAGCCCAAGGCCCCAGACGCTGTGAAGAGGCCACGTGCCACCCCCCCCAGAGCATGCGCACTCAGCCCAGGGCCACGTGCCGCTATGAAGAGGCCACGTGCCACCCCCAGCATGCGCACTCAGCCCAAGGCCGCCTGCAGTCGGAGGGCTTCGGGCCACTTCCCTCAACCTGAGCACTTAGCCCAAGGCCCCAGACGCTGTGAAGAGGCCACGTGCCACCCCCCCCCCCAGAGCATGCGCACTCAGCCCAGGGCCACGTGCCGCTATGAAGAAGCCACGCGCCACCTTCCCGAGCAGGCGCGCTCAGCCCAGGGCCGGCTGCAGCCAAAGGGCTTCGGCACCTGCTCAGGGGCACAAGAGGTGAAGGGAGCCAGGATTGAGGAATGTATTCTGGGTGACCACTTCCCTGAGCATGGAGTCAGCCCGCACTGTGAAGAGGCCACATGCCACCCTCCTTGAGCCTGAGCACTTAGCCCAAGGCCCCGTGCTGCTGCGGAGAAGCCACGTGCCACCCTCCTTGAGCATGCGCTCTCAGCCCAGGGCTGAATGCAGCTATGAAGAGGCCACGTGTCACCCCCCCCCCCCCCCCCCCCCCCCCCCCCCCCCCCCCCGCCCCCCCCCCCTCAGGGCTTTGGGACCCGCCACGAGGGTTAAGGGAGCCAGATTCGGAAAGAGGGGCCCGATGGGAGACCGAAGGCGGAGGGTTCACGTGACCGCTTCCCTGAGCAGGCGCACAACCAGGGACCGCGTGCAGCTGTGAGGAGGCCACGTGCCACCCTCCCTGAGCACCGCCAGGCCCACGTTCTTGTGCCCAGGGGTACAAGGGATGAAAGCAGCGCGGGCCTCTCCTTTTCCGGCTCCCGAGTCCCGGCCGGAGCTCCACCTTTTCTCCTGAGCTCATGACGTGCTTCCCGTCCTTCTCCTCCTAGACCCTCGTCTCTTTGTGCGCGCTGCCCTCCTGCTTCCTGCCGGTCCCCGGGCAGAGTGGGAGGAGTCTGCCTCGGGAGACCCCTCGGGTACAGCATTGTCCTGTTTTTGGACAACCCTTTAACGTTCGCAGATGGCTTTGAAATATCAATCATCTCCCCACCCTCTCAAAACCACGGACCCCTTGCGCTGCCATAATCCCCATTTTAAAGCTGAGGAAACTGAGGTAACCGGATGGGAAGTGACTTTCCCAGGGCCATGAATCTAGTCACTATCCGAAGCTACATCTGAACTCGGTTCCTACTGGCCACCAAGGTTCAAGTCTTCCAAGGAGGTCAAAGTCCGCCGCCATCCTGACAGTAAATTACTTAACTTTGAAAGGCTACAAGTGAAAACCAAGAGGGAAAGTTGGTGCACGTTTTTCTCGTTCACAGATGATTGTTCACTCAATAGAGTCTCTGAGGCTCAAACGCAATCAATCAATCAATCAACTGGGATAATTTTTCTGCTGCTTATCTAGTTTTGACACCAAGACGTTAAACCCCCCTACGCCACCCCCAAATAGGGTCTTCTCCTGCCAGCTCCGTGTGGTCCATCTGTGGAACCACTGTTACAGGAAAGAGAACTGTTTTGAATGCTAAGTTCATTTACTTTGGCAGGACACTTTCCAGGGCTGCTCGCCTAAGTGATGAGGTTGATGCCCAGGTTGCCAGAAAGCTCCTAAGGAAAGTGTGGGAGAGAAGAAGCATTAGACTGATTATGAAACTGAAGGTCCACAGAGCAGATGGCTGATCTCATTGTGCGAGGCCTGTGAAACCTGGACAGCCTACTCACACAGGCTTCTGCTTATCAACACTTAGATGGAGGTCAGAAGAAGCTACCCAAGGATACTCTCAAGATCATCCTGAAGAACTTTGGAAGCAATTGTGTGACATGGGAGATGATGCTGAAGGACCATCCAGCACGGCATGTCTGCATCCAAGAAGCAGTTGCGGAATTGCAGCAACTCCAAAGAAACAGGAAATGTACAAATTTAGAGCCATGTCCTCCCCAAATGTCCACATGGATTCTGAGTGCCTCTCTCCCAGTTTGCATTGGTCTGATGAGCCATAGTTGGATATGCAACACCTTACTGCCAACACAGTGATGTCATTTTGGTCTTCTTTGAGAATGAAAAACAATAGCTAGCATAGAGGAAGGAGCAGGCATACTGCTGGAACCAGGAAAGAAATTGGTACAAGGTAAGTCACATTCCTTCTATTTCTAGCAAGACTTTGTCTCTTCTAGAGCAGGGCCTCTAAAACTTTTTCTACTCGAGATGCTTTTTGTTTACCTGATAAATTTTTATGTGACTCTATGAAATATATATGTGTGTATACATATATATATATATATATATAACAGGTATACAAATCAAACATTTACTGATAATAAATCAAAAAGAAACTTACTTTTAAGCAATTCTTTGGTATACATATAATTTTACCATTTATTAAAGATGAAAGCAAATTTACATCCTAATAGGATGGATGTTCTTGTTTAGTTCCACATAAAGAATTAAATCTTAGTGGAATATTTAATACCTTTTAGTGTTGCCAAATTTTTCATGATTCTCATATTCAGTTATGTAACCTCGTATAGGGTCGTGACCCACAGTTTAAGAAGCTTTGTTCTAGAGAGTAGGCACTAAATATAGTGAGTGAAGTGACTGAATCCTGGAGCAATTGCCTGCAGGTATCCCTCACCAAAACAAGTTGCATCATGTTTCACCTTCCCGTTCTGGGCAGGTCTCCTTCATATTCCAAGTAATCCTCCATTTAGTGTAGGACAAAGAAGACAGAGAAGGGAGGAAAGCTTTTGTTGGGATTGAGCTGTGAGATTCTAAGAGTAGATATTTAGAGGTTGTCATTTCTTGGGAGGTCTGCCATGGAGTGCTCCAGGATCCATCCTTGACCTTTTGCTGTTCCTTAGTCATACTAATGACTTCAATAAACCCCTGTTAGCTTCTTTGTTGTATTTGACAGGAAGCTGAAAACAATAGTTCTGGTATGAGATAAAACATGCAAAATCTTTGGATGCCTTAAAGTGTAATATAGGAGTTTACTGTTTTAATTAGCTTGTATGGAATAGGGAGAGGATCAGATTGCAAAGACCTGGAGGTGAAAGATGAGCAGGCCATTCTATATGGGATGTAGAATGGGTAGAAGGGAATAAAGTATAATAAGCCTGGATGGGTAGATGGGAGCCTTGTTGTGAAGGGATAGGGTGGGTTTAGAGTCTATCGAGAGCCACTGTAGCTTATTGTCCAGGGGAGTGACACGAACAGCATACTTGTGAGTGTGATATTAGGTGAGGGGAGGAAAACGGATGGAGGTAGAATTAACACGATGTGGCTCCAATCGTTAATGATATCACAGTAAGCCAGACACAGTAAGCAGGTTGAAGTCCTGCCTTTGACCCACACTGGCAGCTTGTTGCTGGACAATTCTGCCTGTGTGCTCTAGATAGGAAGGCCCATCCTGGAGCTCTCGGGGTGCAGAGAGTGGGAGGTGGTGGTGGAGGAGCCCTGAGAAATCTAGTACTATCTACTGGCAAAAAGAGGTGGAACACATGTCTCTAGAGTTTGAGGAGCCACAAGAACCTGAGCCATTGGTCATACAGCACAAAGTTGGCCTTGCTTTCCACTGCCCTTGCCCATTATTCAGACAGTACAGGTTTGGTGGGAAGAGAGAGCTCATAGGATTAGAGATTTAAGGTGAAAAGGAGCATCAAGTCCACCTAGTTTAGCCCGTTCATCAATGAAAAAATTGAGGCTTATAGAGACTTAGGTAAATTGGTAGAACACCAGAAAGATAAAAAAAAGGTCGCTAGAGAGATAGAAAAGGCATTTATTAAATGTTTGCTGTGAGCCAGGTATTAAGTTTTAAACACTGGGCATTAAAATCCAAACAAAGGGAAAGACTTCCCTGGCCTCAAAGATCTTTCATCTGAGTGAGGAAAAGAGCAAATAAAAAGCAGCTGGAAAAGGGGGTGGTGAGGAATCGGACACAGGCAGAAGTGTGGAGAGCCAGAGATGGCAGTAAGAGAGGGGGGAAAGAGGGTACATCAGGAACTCCACAGCCATGTTCTTAATAATAATGCTAAGATGGAGCCACAAAGGAGCCCTTAGCCACAAAGTCAGGGATTATTAATCTGAGATCCACTGATAATTTCCAGGGGTTCATGAAAACTTGGATAGGAAAAATGGTATATTTATTTTCAATAACTTCTAATCAAAACAGCATTTCTTTCAGTGATTTAAAAGTACCAGACTGCTGGCCAAGGGCTCCATGACTCAGAAATGTGTAGAGGGCCAGTATTGAATAGCAATAGTCTGGTCCAGGTATTAATTACTCTGTTGGGACGATAGATTCAAACTATCTCCCTAACATTGAATTATAAAGACATACTTGAGATAAATTTAGGATCATCTTGATGGAGAATGCATGGGCAGGAACAAGACATGTTAACTATACTATTTACCCCTTAACAATGAATTAAAGACATACTTGAGGTAAATACATTAGTGTAATAATTTCTGCTATTTACTGCTCTTTCCACAAGTACTTTGGTATTGGTAAACATTACAACTATTCGGTTGGTATTGATGAGCATCACAACTATGCTATTTATATTCTGTTAATAAGTACCTTAGTATTGATAGTTAAGGTGGATACTGAAATGTCAAAGTGTGGATTGTGCATTAACCCTGGGATATATGATGTCACCTGAAAGTAGCTGATAATAATGTAATAGTTGTTTAAAGAGTATATAAACCCCGGTCCTCAGATTAATAAATGGAGATTGCAAAGCATATCTTCTGCCTGGCCTCGGATATTCATTCACACTCTCAGTATTCCCTGGAGCTGTTACTCCAACAGAAATGAAGAAGCCTAGAAATCTGGGGGAGTGTCTGGAGGAATGTTGAAGACAGGAAGGGGTGGGAGGGCTAGGGTAGAGCAAGGTAAGACTCACTTGAAGGCTGAAGAGTTGTCTTTACTGAGTAATGGCTCCAGTGAATTTGCTTTTTGTAGTTTTGTAGACTGAGAAAAAGTCCGCCCCCTTATAAGTGCAATGTGGCAGAGTGTGTGAAGAACTGGTCTCTGGCATGGAGGACACATATGATCTCTCTGGTTCTGGGTGGCATTTGCTCTGTCAGTTATCCAGGTACCTCTAAGTTAGTGATAAGCAGAGAAGATGCTGACATGATCAGGGGAGAGCTTTCCTCATCCAGTGGCTTCTTCTACCAGTATAATCATAGGTGCAAACCCTTTCTCTATCCCTACTCAATTAACTTGAGCACCTTCACAGGAGCTCCTCTTTTGCTTCCTTCTATAGTACTTATGATGGATTCATTAGCAAATCATCATTTAGCATTCATCAAGTGCCTGATCTGGAGCTCTGATATTCTAATTTTCCTATTCCTAAGGATTATTCTTTGTGGACTGTAAAAATTATGGTTGGGAAGTTCTGGAGGGAACCCTGAGGGAGTTTGGAGGGGAAGTGAGCTATGAGTTTCTCCTTGGAATTTAACCTGGCCTCTCCAAGCTCAGAGTTTGGGGTTCTAGTATACAAATTATAGCCATAAGATAAAGTGTTCTGGATACTTGGAGGAGGTTTTTTTTTTTTTTAATGGTGAAAAGTAATTTGACAATTCTTTACTTGTATAGGTCAGTCAAATTTTTCAGAAAGTCATATATTTTTACCTGATCTAAGTCTTTAGTGGTACATTTTCTAGATTTTTTTTTTGGGGGGGGGATTTTGTGAAGGGAAGCTCGATAGTAGTGGTTCTATCACTTTGCCATCTCCACTCTATCTTAAGGTAAGATATTTTTTTAATGATGCCTGGTCATTTCTTCTGGAAAGAACTAGTAGAGCTTCCAGGGTCATCTTAAAAATTGGACTCTATGGAACCCCAGAGATTCTACTAAAAAAGTATTAGAAATAATTCATAACTTTAGCAAAGTTGCAGGATATAAAATAAATCCCCATAAATCCTCAGCATTTTTATACATCACCAACAAAATCCAACAGCAAGAGCTACAAAGAGAAATTCCATTCAAAATAATTTCAACAGATAAAATATTTAATCTATTACCAAAGGAAAGTCGAATTATATGAAAAATTACAAAAACTTTCCAAAAATAAAGCGACTTAAAACAATTGAAAAATTATGTTTGGATGGGCGAGGAATATAAAAAGATGACAATTTCCTAAACTAATCTATTTATTTAAAAGGCCAATCAGACTTCCAAGAAAATATTTAATGATCTAGAAAAATAACAAAAAATTCATATGGAATAATAAAAGGTTGAGAATCTCAAGGAATTAATGAAAAAAAAATCAAATGAAGGTCCTAGCTTAAAATCTAAAACTATATTATAAAGCAGCAGACCAAAACCATTTGGTATTGGCTAAGAAATAGATTAGTTGATCAATGGAATAGGTTAGGTTCACAAGACAGAATAGTCAACTTAGTGTTGACAAACCCAAAGATCCTAATTTTTGGGCTAAGAATTCATTATTTGACAAAAACTACTGGGATAACTGGAAATTAGTATGGCAGAAATTAGACATGGACCCACACTTAACTTAACACCATATACCAAGATAAGATCAAAATGGGTCCAATTTAGGCATAAAGAAGAGATTATAAAAAATTAGAGGAACATAGGATGTTTATTCTCAGACTTGTGGAGGAGGAAGAAATTTTGACCAAAGATGAACTAGAGATTTACTGATCACAAAATAGGAAATTTTGATTATATCAAATTAAAAAGCCTTTGTACAAACAAAATAATGCAAACAAGATTAGAAGGGAAGCAACAAACTGGGAAAACATTTCACGTTAAAGGTTTGATAAAGGCCTCATTTCCAAAATATAAGAATTGACTTAATTCATAAGAAATCAAGCCATTCTACAATTGATAAATGGTCAAAGGATATAACAGCAAATTTAGATGATGAAATTGAAAACTATTACCACTATATGAAAGAGGTTCCAAACACTATTGATCAGAGAAATGCAAATTAAGATAACTCTGAATATACTACAACCTGCGATTTTTAAGAAGGAAAAATAATGATGAATGTTGGAGGGGCTGGGGAAAACTGGGACACTGATGCATTGTTTGGAGTTGTTCAACCATTCTGAGAAACTGGAATTATGCCCAAAAAGTTATCAAACGGCATACTTTGACCCAGCAGTGCTACTTACTGGGCATACCCCAAAGAGATACTAAAGAAGGAAAGGACCTGTAAAAGCAAAATGGTTGTGGCAGCCCTGTTTGTGGTGGTAGAACCTGAAAATGAATGGATGCCTTAAAATTGAGAATGGTTGGGAAATTTGGTATATGAATGTTGTGGAAATTATTGTTCTGTAAGAAATGACCCAGGATATAAGAGGCTTGGAGACTTAATGAATGATGCTATGAAATGAGCAGAACCAGGGATCATTATATACTTTAACAATGGTCTGTATGAAGAGATTCTGATGGAAGTAAATTTCTTTGACAAAGAGACCTAATCAGTTTAATTGATCAATGATGGATAGAAGACTACACCCAAAGAAAGAACACTGGGAAATGAACAAACTGTTTGCATTTTTGTTTTTTCTTCCGTGTTATTTTACCTTCTGAACCAATTTCCTGTGCAACAAGAGAATGTGTTCTAATAATATATTGTATCTAGGATATATAAAAATATTTAAATATATAGGACTGCTTGCCACTAGGGAGGGGATGGAGGGAGAGGGGAAAATTTGAACAGAAGTGAGTAAGGAAATGTTGTAAAATTACCATGGATGGTTCTGTAATAAAAGTTATTTAATTAAAAAATAAATAAATTTTAAAAAAAGAAACAAAATTGGACTCTCTGATTGGACCTTACCTAATGAGAATCAGTAACTTCATCTCATCCATTCTCAAGTCCTGAATCATATCATGCATAACCAAGAAGGAAAAGTCAAAGGAAAGCTCACTTACCCTACTGACTTTCTTTCTTTGAAGAGTAAATTTGATGCTGCTGTGACTGAATTTGCAATGTACATGTTACCCTGAGCTTGGAAATTGGTAATTCAAGGATAATGATCTCTGGTGGCTGGCTTTTCACTTCACTTCACCTGAGGGACATGGAAAGTTGGTAAACCCAGGTTGACTTGATACGTAGGGATTGTACAAGTTTTCAGAAATTACATATGAAGCTTGATGAGTTCTTTTGGTGATTGTAATATCATCATGTCCAAGATATTGTAAAATACAAGAAAACATCATGTATTTAGAGACAAAACAAAAACTAATTTTTAGTTATCTATGCCAATACCAACACCTGATATTTTATAGCACTTTAAGATTTGCAAAGAGCTTTCTGGACATTTTTTTTTTCTATTTGATTCTCACAAGATACAGTAATTACCTTTAGTTTTCAAGATGAAGAAATTGAGACTCAGAGAAGTCATGTTTTTTGCAGGCTCATTCATCTCATTAAGAATTTATGGCAAAATTCCCATCAGTTTTTTGACTGTTTTGAATGGTATACAAAATAGGAAATACCATCCATCCAAAAATCAATTCCATATGTTTTTGGAATATAGGAATTTCTAACTTTGGATCATCTGATGAAAAGTGAAAGAGGGCCTTATGATACTTCAATATATGCCTCCTTCCAAACTGACATTAAATTTGTGACAATATTTTGGATCCAGTGATTAAACCAGCTATTACTCTTAAGTATGCTGCTTTTCACTTCTTAATGTCTCTCATCTTCTTGTCATCCTGAACACTTGAGAACAGAACTTCTGCTCTGTGTCCAGCATTGCTATGCACTTTAAGAGAATTAACTGAAATAGATAATACAATCCCTGCTCCTCCAGTTCTAAGATTCTGACATTTAAAACAGTTTGATGATGATTTTAGTAGCACTTACTTAGCAAGTCATTTATTAGAGAGTTTCTCATTTTCTTTTTAAAGGGTTATTACATGGATTCCTTTGGACTTCATGATGTGAAATCATCAATTCTTCCTATATATCTTGGGTGTGACATTTTATCTGAGATTTTAGTTCTGTCCTTTCTATCTAAAAATCATTTTGTTGGTCAGAGAAAACAAAATTTGAGTTAAGTAGCTCTCTGTGTTAGTTATCAGGTGGTGCCTGAGCTACAATTTAAAAGAAGAGGTGGACAGAAGAATGGAATGCATCTTAGAAAAGGATTGTGGCTGGTGCAAAAGTACCGAGTTGGAAGATTTTGTGAACAGTATAGAGAAGGCCAGTTGGACTGGATCACAGAGTATGAAAGTGGGGAATAAAAAAAAGTCTAGAAGGTTAGGTTGTGGCCAGGTTGTATAGGGCTGGGGATGCCCTAAACTATAATATATTATATATCTAAGGTTTAACTCCCTTTTGACCACTTTCCAAGTCTTCAGAGAGGGCACAAAATGAATAACAAAAACATTCAGTTATAAAACTGATAGCAAACCGAAAGCATAGAAGATTTACAGATAAGCCTCTACCAGACACAGAACTAAGGACTTGGAAAATGAGTTATATTGACTCAAAGGTAAGAGATAAAATTGTTTCATTTTCATTTATTAATTTATTTTGCTAAGAGGAAGTTTTTCCACAAATTTGAACTTTTTTTTAATGCCCAGTCCAACAGATATTAATTCACTAAGTTGCCACCTGCTGGGTGGTTGTTGACACATCGTTATTTTCAGTTGTGTCCCAACTCTTTGTAATCTCATTTGGATAGTTCTTGGCAAAGGTATTGGAGTGGCTTGCCATTTTCTCATTTTACAGATGAGAAAATTGATGCAGGCAGGGTCAAGTGACTAAGCTCAGCTTAGTGAGTGTCTGAGTATGTACTGAAATATCCCTGCTCCAGTGCTCTATCCACTGTGACACTTAGTTGCCTCAGTTGATACATTGGGAGTATGGGAATTAGCTGCATATTCATTTGAAATAGTCATAATTGGCTGGAAAAGAAAAGAAAAAGAGCAATATTAATATTTCCCTTTTACTCAAGTTCTCCAGACACCTCTCTCAGAAGCTTTGCTCCATCTGCTATTTAGAACTGCCCCAGGGCTGGCATTTGTTTAGCTGGGGGATTCTAATTACTTCAGCTACTCACTGAATTATTGTTCAGGAGCAGCTGAAGTATGAAATTCGAAGTCTTACTATTGATGCTTAATTCTAAGAGGGTGAAGATTACCAGCATAGCTGAAATCCCTTGGCCGGAAACCTAGGAACAAAAAGAATTGTTAGATCGTTAAATGACATATAGATACAAGGGAAGTCTAGTGATTGAACTGATAATATCTGTCTGAACTAAGAAAAAATACCTCTCTTTCGTTCTCTTCTTTTTTCTTTTCTCCTTTTTGGTACTTTTCCTTTCCTCTGCTCCCCCTCTTTTAAATAAGTAAGCTATTTCATTGCAATTCAGTATATATTTATGTAGTATCCCCATTTCTGGATATTCTCCTGCTAACCTCTCCCTTCCCAGGAGAAGGAAACCTTCTCTTAGAGGACTTTGTAGCAAGAAATAGATGAATCTTAACTGTTGAGATTTCACCTGGGCACATGTAGAGTGATACATGCATTTCACAGGGAATGTGAAGAGGGTGAAGGAGAGGCAGGTCTGGCAACATCCTCTGGGCCGGATGGAGCAGATGCCCACCCTCCTGGCACAGAAGATGTGTGGCCATGAGATGTTTGAGAGATTTTCTCCAGCAGAATTGATAAACAGTGCATCTTCTAGGATCAGCCACAAAATCTCCCTCATCTGTGTATTATTATTAAGCATCACTTTTCTTTATGTCCCAAAATGGCAATAAGCTGACTCAGAAAGTCCTTAATGAGGACCTAGGAAAGTGGAAGTACTTGATCAAAGATGAATACTTACTTTTGCCCATTTGTTTTGATCCATTATTTCATCATTAAAAAACATATCTATCAGCAGCAGAATGATGCCAACTACTATACAGAAGGCACTGACAATGTTCATTCCTAGGGTGCTTTTTACCTAAAAGTGAATTAAATAATAGATCACAACTAGCACAAATAAAGTAAAAACTTTTGAAGACTCTTATTTCCAAGCTCTGCCCTTTTCTAAAGAAAGTTTGCTTCCCAAACCAAGTGAGCATTGCACACGGCAACAACAAGATTATGTGATGATCAAGTGTGAAGGACTACTTGGTCCTTTCCAATAATGTAGTGATTCAAGGCAACTCTAACAAACTTGGAATGGAATATGCCATCTGCATCTAGAGACAGAACTGTGGAGATTGAATATAGACAGAAGCATCGTATTTCAATTTTTGTTTGTTTTCTTATGTTTTTTTTCCCCTTTTGATCTGATTTTTCTTGCACAGCATGACAAATTTGGAAATATGTTTAGAAGAATTGCACATGTTTAACCTATATCAAATTGCTTGGGGTGAGGGAGGAAAAAAAAATTAGAACACAGAATTTTGTAAAGATGAATGTTGAAAAAAAATTTGAATTTATTTAGAAAAATTAAATACCTTTGAGAAATTAAAAAAAACTTAAAGAAGGGGGAAAAATTATGGAAATTTGCTCTCTCACCATTTCCTTTGCCAAAAGGGTTATGCTGTGTTATAGTGTCTACTTGATTTCAGGTCTCTGTGGTTTTTTTTTTACGTTGTCTGTTCATAAAAATCTCTAAAGAAATATCTCTTCAAAAAACAGTATCAAATATTTTCTCATTTCTTTTTATAAAAATCTCTAAAGAAATGTCTCCCCCCAAAACAGTACTAAATATTTTCTCATTTCTTTTCTTGATTCATTGAGTCCAGACCACTAACTCTATAGAAACACAGATATGTAGGGCTCTGTAGGATACTATTCTCTATTTTTACTGGTCACAATTGTACTCCAGTATACAAGATCTTTGTTCTCTACAGCCATATGTAACTGGCATGATTTGATGCTATTGCCAATCTTGAACTTGAACTGAGATTGAGGAGCATAGATTCTTTAGAAGGAGGACGAATGAGTATCACCCACAGATCTTAAGTGAAATGCTCATACAAGAGGCCTTAGTTTCCTCTTCCTTGAAATAAGAAGTTTTGTAGTAGTTACCATCAAGAAGCAGTCAGGTTCTGAATATCTGCTCTCTGATCTGTGATCTCAGAAACTAGATCTAAAAAGTTGTTCCTTCTACAACATCCCTGGTTGCTCAGCATTTTCTCTAGAGGTAGTTTATTCTGTTTGTAAACAGTCCTGATTGTTGGAGAGATTTTAAGTCAAACCCTAGAGAAAGATGTCAGCCTAGCTGTGGAATACAAGTCCTAGCAAGTGTTATGGGAAGTATGCCATGGGTATGAAACATGAAGTGATAGTGCAGCCAGCTCTCTATTCCTGCTCTTCCGTAGCTCAATTTCATTTTTTAATTCTTTGAATAAAATTTTTATTGATATCTTTTATTTTTGTATGACCTAAATTTTGCCCTTTACCCTTTTCTTTTTCCCTTCTGAGAGCACCATCCCACATAATGGACATTATTATTATTATTTTTTTTGCTCAGGCATTTGGGGTTAAGTGACTCCTGACTTCAGAGCTGGTGCTCTATCCACCTGACCATCTAGCTGTCCCACAATTATTTTTAAAACTCAATTTTCTAAGTGCTGATTGGGAGACTGCTTTACTTGATAGACATGCTCTTTGTGAACTAGTTATCATAAACCTATTTTAAGGAAAGGATCAGAGGGTGATATAAAAGAAAGATTCTTCTTCCTATCTCCTTACCACCACAAAGTGTTTTATCTAATTGATAAACTAAAAAGTGATAAATGTATAGGCTACATTTGATCTTCCTTCTTGTTTGCAATATAAATATCTTTCTTTTTCCTATTCTCCCCACAGGAGTGATTTGCACATGGTTGAGAGGAGAATCATTGTTTTGGGACTTGTAATCTCTTTAAGTATTAATAAATAACAAATGTTTGACTTTGGAAACAGCTTAGAAACTCCAGAATATGGATGGCATGCCCAGTTGTAGTCCTGGCATTGCTAGATGAATCTCAAGGCAAGCTCCTTTCCAGCTCTTTCTTGGATGACATTCATTCCTCAATCTCTACTTCATGCCTTCTAGCTGCTCTTTGTCTGGATTTTAACAAATCTTACCCCCATGACTTAGATTTAAAAAAAAATTTTTTACTCCATGACTTCTTAGAGCCAGTCCCTATGTTCAAAATGTACTTTTCTTCTTCTTAGACTCCCAAATTTCCTTCCAAGCACGTCTTAGATGATATTTCCTTCATTAATCTTTTTTTTCTGATCCCTCTTATTGAGATATATTATTGTTTAGATAGTATCTTTCCTTAGATGGGTACATGTGGTATTTCTCCTATAGAATGTAAGCTCTTTGAGTACCAAGGCTGTTTCATTTTAGTCTTTGTTACTCTAGGCTAGCACAATATCTTGGCTATAGTAAGTGCTCAACAAATGTTTATTTAATTGAATTTATCAGTTATTGAAATCTAATATGTATTTTGCCTCACATCTTGAGGGATAAAAGTTATAAAACATCTTTCCTGACTTCCTGAAACTATATGACATTCACGTAGAAGCAGGAGACAATAGCTCAGATGGCAATGACCACATTTATACATTGGGTGGCCTTGAACATGTTCCTTAATCTGTTAAACCCTCATGAGTACAGTGGGAATGGGGATTACATTCTGGTGCTTTACTTTGGCAGGGGTGTTTCTGGATTCCTAAAATCTATGCCTGGGAATACAAGCTTTCTTAGGTTTTCCCAAGCTAGAAATGCTTTTCTTAGGATTCTGAAAAGGACCATGTGTTTACTGTTTGAACCTCAGCCTAACTTAGTTCAGAGAAGATATTCAGTAGCAAGGTCACAGATGTGAGTTTTTCAGGGTTTGTGATCAGGATTACTAGAGGCCCCAGATCCAATAGTATCACTAACCCTTGAGATGCTGAAAGATGATAGGAGTCAATGTAGTAGCAATATTTGTGCTAAATCCCTCATAGGGCTCCGGTAAAGGGATTTGGGAACCTGGAAACATTTTAGAAATGTTCATTAGTATGAGTTAATTTTATAGTTGAAAACAGAATATATATGAGAATATAACAGAGCAAGATGCAAAATGACTTGTTAACTAATTGTTAAGACAATTAGTATCCTGGCAGATTGCTATCATAACATAAAAGTCATAATAAACAGTACTATATGATCCTTCCCTGGACTTCCCTTTTGAGGTATTATGTGCTAGGGCCAAAAAGCAGAAATTTAGTCTCTTTGTCACTCTGATACCCCTTGTGTGAAGGAGTGATTCTTTCCGAGACTATAGAAATAGGTATCAACCTCAAAAGATAACATTTACCCAAGCTGAGTCTGGAAAGAAACTCAGAATTGTACAGGGAAAGGTGAAGATAAGCGTTCTAGACATGGAAGACAGCCTGCTGGAGGTGTGAGAGAGAAAGTAAGGAAGCCCTCATGATTGCATCATAAATGTGTAGAGGGAAGTGATTGGTAAGAAACTTAGAAAGATATAAAAGCAAAGGCATTTCTATTTGACCCTACTGCTGGAGTTTTTTGAGTGAGGTCAAGAATCGGGTAGGAAGTAAGGGTTTGAATAAGAATAAGGACTATGTAAGTGGAGAAAAGGGGATATATGCTATATGTGTTGGGAATGATAAATTAAGGAAAAGACATTTACTAAAAATCTTATCACGCACTGAAGACTGTGCTTGGTGCTCAGGGTACAAATATAAGAAAGAAAGGCAGCCTTTGTCCTCAAGATGTTTCTGTTCTAATGAGGGAAGATTAGACATAAAAAGGAGTTAATAACAGGGAGGGAGAAGTCACAGTTTGGAAACAGACTGGGCACTGGGCAAGATTAAGTAAGCACTCCCCACTGACTCACCCAGTCCAGGCCAGTTCCAGGGACAGGGGCCAAAGCTCTGGTGGGGTAGGGAGGAAGAGAATGAGAATGATGGCCAGGGCATAGGTATCATAGTTTGGAAACAGTGAAAGTACAAATAACAAGATTTGGTACAAGATGGGAGGATGTGGGGAGTCAAGTGATGAGGGGAAGTTGACAAAGAGGTTTTGTAGCTAGTTGACTAAGATAAGACTAATTCTTATGAGTTCCATTTTGGATATACTGACTTTCAGATTCTTAGAGGGCACCCAATTCAAAATATAAGTGCCGTGGAAGTGCAGATTATGGAATAATAAGAAATAATAGAGAAAAGTAATTTGGAACATTTTCCTCTGACAAAGTCAGTTTATTTGGGAAGAGTCAGAATTCTCTGAGTTAATTATCTCAATCTATCAGAGATCTATAATTGTGCTGCTTTGGTACTTCCTTCACTTAGATTTAAAAAAAAATATTTTTACCTCCATGACTTATTAGAACCAGTCCCTATCTTCAAAATGTAATTTTCTTCTTCTTAGACTTTCATATTTCCTTCCAAGCACGTCTTAGATGCTATTTCCTTCATTAATCTTCACTGGTTCAGGTTACCACTTTTATAGGACTTGGTAGATAATTTTAAACATTGACTATCCCTCCTAAGTTACTCTCCATGAAATGATGAACCTCTTTGAATTCAGTTGGGTTTTTTCTTTAATGATAGATATATAGTCCATAACTGGGTCTGTACTCTCAAGCCCCAGTGCTCCACACTGCCATGAAGCATCAGAGCTGGATTTGATAGAAGTCATATACTGCATTCCCAATGTCATTTCCCCCCCAAGATTTCTATTTCCTCCCAAATAATGAAATTGTCATCTTTCAAGAAGTCCTCAAATAGAGCTTTGTGACTTACCAAATAAGATGTTGGATTGCTTGCTGCTAATACTTCAAGAGATCCAGAACATATGTACTAATCAAAAAAAAAAGGCTCTTAAGAAATAGGAAGTGCTTTTACATCTCCAAGTGTGTGCTTTTCAGCATAGTTGTCTTTTTAAAAACTCATTCTCTTTTAATCCTCATTCCCCTATCTGACACAATTTTAAAAGTACCAGCATCTTGGCTTTCCATCTTTTCTCCTTGTAATTGCCCTTATTTTTTTAAATGACTTTATTGCCTTAAATATCATCTTGCCATTTTGTATCCTTAGCCCACTCCCAAGCCTTGATTGCATTTATGAAGCAACAAAGTTCTCAGAATGAAAGACTGAATATTGAAACATATCTCAAAGAGTGACCTTTAAAAGGGGTACCTTGAAGGAAAACCTGACAAATCCAATTTTGTGCCCAGGCTTTTCCACCTCCTTAAGTTTTTTAATTAACATAATAATTTATTCTAAATTACCATCAGTTGCCATCAATTAAAAAAAATCAGACTCACAGACTAGATTATAAACCCCTGAAGAATGAAGACTTTCTATTGTCTTTCCTCACTGCACAACTTCTTCCTCAAGTATGAAGCATGGTACTTTGCCTTTGGAGGGACTCAATAATCTGTGACTGATTAATTGTTTTATTCATAATACTTAGAAACCACCGAAATCTTATTTCAGTTCCTTGTTATTGTAAGGCAGTGACACCCTGAGTTCTGTGAGGCAATGTAAAGTCTGGATTGTCCTAAGGCATTTTTATTAGTGTTTGTATTCTTGAGAAACATGCTTTATGCCTGTCATTCAAGGCTCAGGAGATCACTAGACATCATGGTGTGATTGATAAAGACTTGGACAAAGAGTCCCAAACATCTGGGTTCAAATCCCAAACATCAGTGGCTAACTCACTCTCAGTTCTAAAGATGCCTTGTTAAGACCATAAAGGGCAGGGCAGGGGCTGACCTGCTTTCTAAGATATTGTGAAATCACATGATGGGATCAATATTAAGAATAATAATTATGACAATGTTAAATAATAATAATGACTACCTTTTCTTATATTGCAATAGCACTTTAAAGAAGCCAAAGGGATATATATATATATATATATATATATATAATCTTTGGCTAAATGAGAAGAGTCCTCTCATTTCGGACTTGGGTGAAGAAATTTTGGTATTAGCAACTCTTACAGCTGCTCAGTGAAGTTGTACATGGGGAGGAAGGGCTGTAGGCTGAAATTTTAAAACCTGCAGTAGTGACAGACATCTTTGGCATTTGCAGAACCCTTGGGACTTTCAAGACATTAAAAAGTGCTCTTGTTTCAATCTACTCACCGATATACCTCCCCAGAAAGGGTATCCACCAACAAAGGACAAACTGATGTAGTGATTATTGGAGATACTATGATCTACAGAAAGAAAATCTAGAATAATCCCCAAGCCGATGTGGATCAGTCCAATCATGATTTGAATAGCCTGTAGAAAGAAAACACATAAGAGTAAAAAAGTTAATATTCTTCTTTGTCAGAATCTTGAAATTATTGCTATTTGTTTTTTTTTTCAGTTGAGTTTGACTCTTTGTGACCTTATTTTGGGGTTTTCTTAGCAAATACAGCAGAGTAGTTAAACTATATTTACTTCTCCAATTCATTTTGCAGATAAAGACACTGAGGCAAATATGGTGAAGTGAGTTGCCTAGGGTCACATAGCTAGTAAGAGGCCAGATTTGAATTTAGGAATATATTACTGATTACAAGCCTAGTGTTATATCTACTGTGCTACTTAGCTGCTCTTAAATGTATGTATTTACAAGCATAGAAACATTGTGTTATTTAGATGTTCCATAGAAAGCATGATTTGTAATCCTTTCAGACACAAACAGGATTTGGAATCATTTAAAAAATGTTTAAATGGGATAATCTATGTCCCATTACTGAAGCCCTGGACTCATGTGGATCAAGATTTTTTTCCTTCTTATTTTTTATTAAAAACAATACAAAAAGGCAACCAAAACAAGCCAAAAAACCTCGGCAACTTTAAAATGTTTCATTGAATATTTTTTAAACTTCATCCTCACCATGCAGCTTCTTACCTTAATCCAAAAACCCTCTTCCTCACAACCACAACAACAAAGTTAGGCAAAACAAGACACACTCATCATAACCAAAACCAATGTAGCATCTTCACCCAAAACCTACCACTTCTACAATAAAAAGAAGGAAAATAATTTTATCATTGGTTCTTTGGAATCAAGAATTGGAATGCATTTAATCTGAATTGTGATGCCTTCATTTACTTTGTTGTAGTTATTGTAAATATTCTTCTCTTGGATCTGCTTTCTTTATTCTGTATCCATTCATATATGTTTTTCCATGTGGCTCTGAATTCTTCAGCTATCACTTCTTGCAGTAAAGTACTATTGCATTACATTTCAATGCCCTAATATCTATGCCATATTCTATTTTGTTTCTCCCTGTTTTTTTTTTTACAAGGACAAAAATGATGTTGTAAATATGTTCATAAACATGGGGTCATTCTTTCTGTTATTTGCCTTCTTGGTATATATTGCTTAGTGTTGGGGAAAGGACATTTTTTCTTTTTAGTATCCAAAATTCATTTTTGTAAGATTTTGTATTCCTAATTTCTTTCTTTCCCTTACTTCCCCTTTCCTCAAGAAAGCAAGCAATCTGATATAAATTAAACATGTACAATCTTTTAAACATGTTTTCCATATTTGTCTTATTATACAAGAAAAATCAGTGAAAAGGGAAAAAACCACAAGAAAGAAAAAGGATCCATAGTTCCCTCTCTGAATGCAGATGGCATTTTACATCCTAAGTCTCTTAGAATTGTCTTGAATCATCACACTGCTGAGAAGAGCCAAACTGTCTATTACAGTTGATCTTCACATAATCTTGTTACTTTGTACAATATTCTCTTGATTCTACTCATCATCAGTCCATGTTAAGTCTTTCTAGGCTTTTCTGAAATCAGCCTGCTTATCATTTCTTATTGAACAATAATATTCCATAACATTCATAAATCATAACTTATTTAGCCATTTCTGAATTGATAGGCATCCACTCACTTTCTAGTTCCTTGCTATTACAAAAATGACTGCTAAAAATTTTTTGCACATGTGGATTTTTCTCCTCTTTTATGATCTCTTTAGAAAACAGCCCCAGTAGAAACATTGCTGGATCAAAAGGTATACACAGTTTTATAGCCCTTTGGACATAGTTCTAAATTACTCTCCAGAATGGTTGGATCATTTCACAACTCCACTAACAATGCATTAGTATCCCAAAGCTAAACAACTTTTTATGTATCATTTCAAATTAATTTGAAGAGATGTACCAATGCACAATTTCACCAATGGTATCTTGAGTATTTGATTTACTTCCCCCTGCCATGCTTCTCTTCCCCATTGTTGGCTGTTTCTTTCATTAGCTTTGCCAATTTGATGGGCACGAGATGGGACCTCTTTGCTATTTTATTTTACATTTCTTTTATTATTAATGATTTTGGAATTTTTTAATATTAGCTGTTGATAATCTGCATTTTCCTTTTTGTACACTATTGATTCATACCCTGTGTATTGAGAAATGACTCATAATTATTAAGTGTATGTCTGATCATTATCTTTATTATCAAGCTTTCTTACATTGGACTAGAGGTAGGATGGCATAACTAATTCCAATTCTAAAAAGGCTGGGATTGAAGTATCACCTCCAACACTTACAGCTTGTATAACTATGGGCAAATTGGTTAACCTCTCTGTGCTATAGGCCAGTGGTTCTCAAAAAATCCTGGGAGTCTCGGAAACCCTTTCAGAAGGTCTACAAATTCAAAATTAGTTTTGATTTTCAATATGGTAAATATTTGTAAGTATAAAATGAAAACTCTTTGGGCAGATACTCAATAATTTTTAGTAGTATAAATATACTGAGAACAAAAGTTTAAGAACCACTGCTTTAGCCAACTCTCTAAGACTGTAAGTCACAAGGAAGGTTTCCAGCCACATTGATAAAGAAGGTTCCTTACCTGGGGGAGTCTGTATACCCAGTCCAGTTTCCTCTAAAGCTTTTATCAGAAATGTCTGACGCCAAGATTTTCTTCTCACTTAACAGCTTTTCTCCTTATTCTAAATGCATTGTTTTTTTTTTCTTTTCTTGAAAATGGTTTTTAATCATTTTTACTAATCACTTACATATTACAATTTATACATCAATTTTACAAAATTGAAATAACCTCTTTTGTCAATTATGAGCTCTTCTATCTCTTGGTTGATTATGAATTTTCCCTCTTATTAATAATCTAATAAGTGTAGCCCCAATTCCCTTTCTGTGATATGACTTTGTACATTTTATCCATTTTTGGTATTATGTTATTATATTCTAAATCCATTTTCTGGCAAACTATTATTCAATTTTCCCAGTAATTCTTATCAAATTGGAAGACCTTTCTTGTTCCTATTTTTATGCTTAATCAATTTTGAGTGGCTATGTTTATTTGCCTAGGTAATATTTATATAGCCTGTTCTACTAATGTACTTTTTAATTTTTTAACTAGTACCTCATAGTTTGATGGGTTTTTTTCCACGTATTTTGATATCTTGTAATGTTAGATCCCTTTATTCCTACATTTATTGTAATTATATTCCTTGAATTTCATGACATATTTTCCCCACCAAAGAAATTGTTATTGTTTAGTTCTACAAAGTAATCTGTTCATAATTTGATTGGTATAACACCAAATATGTAAATTAAATTGGCAGGATTGTTATTTTTATTATATTGATACTGTCAGTGAATAGTTCTTCAATTATTTAAGACTTATTTTGTTTCTGTAAAAAGTGTTTTATAGCTCTATAGCTTGGAGTATGTCTTGGGTAGATTGAGTCCAAGTTATTTTGAAAAAATTAATCATTCAGTAAACATTTACTAAGTCCTTAGTCTATTCTAGGCATTTAGAAATTATTTGAAGGGAATTAAAATATTTCTTCCTTAATTTAATTAGTAATATGCAGAAATCCTTAGCTTCTTTTTTGGGGGAGAGTTACTCTATTATATTTGTTTAAATCTGGAAGAGACATATTAAAGTTCTTCTCCCAATTATTTTCTTTTTATATAGATATCCAGAAACTAAGTTAGTTTTTCCTCTAAATTTTTAAATGCTATGCAATTTCTTTTTATCTATCTATGTATCTAATATTGATATCATTCCATTTTCTACAGTAAGAGTCTGTAACCTAGGGTTTATGAACTTGTTTCTAAAAAATAATATCTTGATAAATGAATTTCATTAGAATTGGTTTCTTTTATAAGCCTATTTACTTTATTTTCTGCATTTATGAAGGGATCCAGAAATAGTGTCAGAGTCTACAGTAGTTCAGGATATGAAACAAAGGTTACGAGCAGAGTAGACATTTAAAAAGTTCCAGATACCAAAAAAGTTAAGAATGCCTGGTCTACAATATAGTGCCTTAAAAACAGACTGTTGTTTGTCTGTGTTATCTCTTTTCTGTATTTATTTTTATTTTCTTATGTAAGATTATAATGGAATTGACTTGGATGGAATCCTTGTTTGAGAGAAATCAGATGGGGGAGGTGCCACATTATAACTTGCCTCCCAGATGGTGTGGGGTGGAGATATTGACCAATACTCCCTCCCTGCCTCAAATCCTGTAATTCTGAACCAGCAAGATGGGAGGTGCCCCAAATGACCTTTGCAGATAGAGAGCCCTGGAAGTGGTAATACTTCTATGCCGATATTGAAGTCGCCAGCTCATAGCTGAATCCCCTTGACTTGCTCATTAAAATCTTACTTTGTTTGAGTCAACTCCAAACAAAATTTAAGGTTCTGTCTGAATGATTTCTCTTGGGAGTAGTGAGAGAAGCTTCCAGAGCTGTGCTTTCAGGTTGGATTTTTTGTTTATGATTGGACTTTACCCAGTAAGAATCATAAATTTCATCTTCCAAACCCCCAACCCCTGGCCTATCAAATCATGCAAATACAAGAATGACATTCCAAATGAGAACTTACTTACCCCTAATGGCTTCCCTACTTTAAAGAGCAAACTTGATCCAGTTGTATCTGAGTTTACTTGGGTAGTACTTTGGCTCTGAGGACTATTAACATGAAGATACTGACCCACCGTGGGCTGGTTTGCCACATTTACTGGAAGTAGAGGATATGAAAATTTGGAGATTCCAGAATTACTTGGTAGGTATGGATTGGGAGGGTCTTCATGAACTCTGTCAGGCCAGGAGTAGTGAGCTGCTGAGGTCATTGCATCCAAGATACTGTAAAACACATTAAGGGATAATATATTTATGCAGGAGAGAATTAAAACAAATCTTAACTCATCTATTTCTGATTATTGATACCAGTAAAGGAGAATAGGGGAACACAGAAAGGGTGATAGTGGCCAACCCCCAAATCCTTTATATTTGATTTTGTTCAGGATCTCAAGGAATCAGGAGAGTAGTTGATTTGTATCCGTTTTAACTTTGGCTTAGTCTGATCTTGAAGAGTGGATGTCTGAATCTCCTCTAACTGATGGAGCCTACAAGGGGAGCCTAGATGGAGCTTAGACTTCTGCTAGAAATGGAGATATTCACTTTGGCACTTAAACGTTCTTGTCAGTCATCTACAAAGCAGGTAGTCTACATGTCAGTAACTGAGAGCTGATCATATTCCATTTTGATCCTTCCCTTTTAGACATATTCCTTCTGGACATCCCGATCAGTCTTTATTCTGTGGAAGGTCTGAGGATATGAGATTCTTTGTCCTTATGTCTCTAAGCCTCGCATATGAAATAGGACATTGGAGCAGGCATGAAATCATGGCTCTGCTGCTAACGTCCTAGGGAAACAACTGTATAAATGAACTGAGCAAATTCCTTCTTGTCTGTCAGAAATCAGACCCATTTATAGCTCTGAAACAAACCCTCTGGAAGCTCTGTCACAGAGCTTGTGGGTCTCGGCTTGCTTGTCTGTCAAATGAAAGTTTGGTCTAGTTGGCCTTTAAGGCCCTTTCTGCATCCCAGTCCATGATCTATGATCCCATGATCTCTTCTGAGCCTCAGTTTATTAATTTCTAAGGTTTCCTCTGATCAGTGAGTCAAGCATTTATTCAGTACTTAGTATATGTCAGGCATTGTACTAAGCACCAGAGATGCAAAGAAAGGAGAAAAAGTAGCCCCTGCTCCAAAGGAACCTATATTCTTGGGAGGTAAGAAACAATAGGTTTTTAAGTGGATGAAATACAAAGGGAACCAATTATAGTAAAATATAAAACTCCAAAACCCCAAGCTCATGCTCTCCACAGTGAGAACCCTTGCTATAAGATGATACATAAACTCAACATAATCATTAAAATTCTTCACAATCTACTTTCACACTACTTCTCCTAGTTTATTTAGTTCCCCTTCATGAAATTCAGCAGGCTAGCTTGTTCCATTTTCCTTCTGCCTTATGGCCTTTGTAAGGCTGTCCTGAGAGGGATGGGGGGTAGGATGTACCAGAATATTCCCTCTCCTTAACCCTTATTTTTTAAAGGCTCAGCTCCTTGGCCTGCTCCTAGGGGAAGCTTTGCCACAAAGCTGTTACTGCTTGCTCCCTATTCTAATGATCATACTTCTATAAACATGGGAGAAACAACCTAGAAGGATGCATAGAGAGCTGGCCTGAGGGTCAGGAGGACTGGTCTCATCTCTGTCCTGAACTGGCCATATGATTATGGAAAGTCTCTTCCTCTCCCTTGGCAAGGTTCCAGACAGCTCTTGGAGATAGAAGTTGCTTGGTAGACACAATTACTTGTTGAGAGTTCTCTATGATAATTGCTTTAAAAAATAAAGCAAAATCTAGATGTTGCCTCCGAAAGATGTGAGGATTCAAGTGTCTCTGGTTTTGTCTTTGGATCCTAGGAATTTTTACCAATCCAATCGGCATTAGTGCCAGAATGTTCCTAAGCATTCTAAGTTTTTACAAATGCCAAGGAAGTCAAGCCTGATCCCACTCACAATATTTAACTCCTTTAAAATATTTGTTGCACAAGTCAGTCCTGACTTAGAACACCCTAGATCTGACCTCAGGTGCCTGAATTCTGTGGGCTATCATCATCTCCCAGACTGACTCTGGCTGGCCCTAGAATGATATCTCCCTTAATTTAAGGGTTTGACTTGCAGGCTATTCTCTTACCATCTGCATTATTTCAGGCTTCTGATAAATTTTTTCTCTTCCATTTCCTTATGGCTAACTTCTAGGAAAGCTTTGTTTTATTCTTTCTCTGCTTTTTCTTCCCTTCCCTTCTCATCACTCACCCAGCGATCTGCTCCAGAATGGCTGTCCCTCCAAGCAAG